>NC_044989.1:74900340-76172899 GCF_008728515.1 Papio anubis
CAACCCGGGAGGCGGAGCTTGCAGTGAGCCGAGATCACGCCACTGCACTCCAGCCTGGGCGACTGAGTGAGACTCCATCTCAAAAAAAAAAAAAAGAAAGTGAAACCAGATAAAGGTGTAGTAAGAAAAAAAATTATAGGATAATCTCACCCATAAACTTGTAAAAATTCTAAATAAAATATTGAGAGATTGAAACTAATACTATATAAAACGAATAACAGCAGGACCAAGTTGAGTTTATCCCAAGAACATAAAGTTGACATAACATTAGAATATCAATCACATCATTCATCACATTAAATAAGTAAATGAGAAAAATGATATGATCATCCCAATAGGTGCAAAGAAAAGCCTCCGTTTAAAACCCAACATTTGTGCATGATAAAGACTGAGTAAGAAAAGGTGATAGGAATAATCTGATAAAATGTATTTACAAAAATGGAGAGCAAACATCATTCTTCATGGTGATATGTTGAACGCTTTCCATGCAAGACAAGGAGCATGCTATCATCACTTCTATTCAGCATTATAGTGAAGGTAGTAATGAGGTAAGACAAATAAATAAAAGGCATTGCAATGGAAGAAAGAAAACTGTCATTGTGTGCCAATGACTGCGTACATAGAAAATCTAAAATAATCTACAGCTTTATAATTTTTCCCAAAAGATCTCCTTGTCTGTTGTCAAATTTTAGTCTTAGGGATCTGTTAATTTTTAAATATTAATTTACATTTCAAAGAACTACCGATGACAAAGTTTCTCTCCCTTTCTCATATTTTTAAATTTCATTTTTAGTTTGTTGCTAATGTATAAAAATATAATTAATTAAAACAATTTTTTATAGAGATGGGGTCTTGCTATGTTGCCCAGGTTGGTCTTGAACTTCTGAGCTCAACCAATCCAACCGGCTCTGCCACCCAAAGTGCTGGGATTATAGGCATGAACCACTGTGCCCAGCTATAATTAATTTTTTTTTTTTTTTTTTTTTGAGACGGAGTCTCGCTCTGTCGCCCAGGCTGGAGTGCAGTGGCCGGATCTCAGCTCACTGCAAGCTCCACCTCCCGGGTTCACGCCATTCTCCGGCCTCAGCCTCCCGAGTAGCTGGGACTACAGGCGCCCGCCACCTCGCCTGGCTAGTTTTTTGTATTTCTTAATAGAGACGGAGTTTCACCGTGTTAGCCAGGATAGTCTCGATCTCCTGACCTCGTGATCCGCCCGTCTCGGCCTCCCAAAGTGCTGGGATTACAGGCTTGAGCCACCGCGCCCGGCCTATAATTAATTTTTGTATATTGATTTTATATTTAACAACCTTGCTGCACTCTCTTACTAATTATAATAATTTATCTGTAGAACTTTTTGGATTTTTTTGTTCTTAATCATATAATCTTTAAATAATCATATATACCAGGATACATGAAAAAAGTCAGATCATAGCAGCCAAGACTATTAGTAACAATCTTATTCACAATTACCCAAAACTGAAAAAAACACAAATGTCAATCTGCATTAAAAAGGATAAATCATAGTATATTTCCACATACAGCAATGAAGATGAATGAACTACAGTTGCATGTGGCAACGTGGATGATTCTAAGAAACATAATATTGAGTAAAAGCAGCAAGACACAAAGAACACATACACATGTAGCATGATTTCATCTACATAGATTTTAAAAAATAAGCAAAAGTAGCTATATTGTTTAGAGAAGCATACACAGTGATAAAACTATAAAGAAAAGCAAAGAAATTATTATCACAAAAATGACAGTAGTGATTTTCCCTATGAAGGAATGAAGGCATTATGATAAGAAGAGACAAAAGAAGGGGGTCCTAGGGTGTTGGTAATGTTCAAATTTTTTTTTTTTTTGAGATAGGGTCTTACTCCACCACCTAGGTTGGAGTGCAGCAGTGGCCCAATCTCAGCTCACTGCAACCTCTACCTCCCAGGCTCAAGTGATCCTCCTACCTCAGCATCCTAAGTACCTGGCACTACAGGCATGCACCACAATGCCTTGCTAATTTTTGTGTGTGTTTTTTTTTGGTAGAGACAGGGTTTTGCCATGTTGCCCAGGCTGGTCTCAAACTCCTGGGCTCAAGCGATACTCCCACCTTGGCCTCCCAAAGTACTGGGATTACAGGATGAGCCACCACTTCCAGCCTAATGTTCTATTTCTTGATATTTATTGTGGATATTGGGTGTTCACTTTATACTATTTAACTATACAGTCATGTTTTATGACATTTTCTATATATATGTTATATTTAATAATAAAAATATTTTTAAAAGAACATTAGGACAATCAAAAGAAAACATAAAAGAAACACGATAAAAAAATTAGCTAAAAAATATGTCCCCACCTCTGAGAACTAAAATCATTCTATATAATTGTTTTTAGCTAAAGAATGTAGGGAAAATTAAAGCTTCTGTGATTTCCCCTGTGACCAAGAGAAAGATAATTACGATAATTTTCAGAAACACTTTGGAATTTAGAATCTTTAAAAATGATCTAAGAATACATAGATAGATGTATTTCCCCAGATGAATTTGTGAAGTTATTCACTTCAAACTTCCCTTTTTGAATGGCGGAAGTCAGCATTTGTTCATTCAACATTTTTAAAAACTGAGTTCCAATTATGTGCTGGATACAGCTAGAAAAATAAATGAATGAATATGCTAATCTGTTGAAAGTTATCTTGAACCAGAAATCCAAATCAATTACTAATGTATTTACCAAGAAAGCACATAACATATTTTTAAACTGTACTTTAAGTACATGGGGCCAATTTCTACATGGAATGCTGAACTTGAAGCTGACACAGAGAAATTCACACAAATAGGCAGTTAGAGGCCTTATTTAATGTGTAATTAAATTTAATTATCCATCTCCATCTCTCACTTCTGAAAATGCCATTTTAAAGTAGAGGCAGTCCTCATTTTGCATGGTTCCAGTATATAGATTTCAGTTACTACAGTTTAGTTAATTAACATCAGTTCTCCAACAACACAGTTCAAATTTCAGTTACCATGGAATATTAACTGTAATTACATAAAGTAGTATCTAGCTCTTCAGTTCACAAATTATTACATAGTTATCAGTATCAATAGTATAGTATACTGATATCGTGTACTGATATAATATAGTGATCAGTGCATCATGATCAGTAATTAATTACATCACTTCTTTCAAAGTCTTTTGGTGACTGGTCACTGCAGATCCGTTATTCGGTTAAAGCGCAGACAGCAAAGTGCATAGTTGTGTCGCCTCCTTGTCTCCTAGTGATAAGCCCACGTGATGTTTTACAAAAATGAAAATTGAAGGAGGAAATTAGCCAATAAAAAGAGCAGCAAAGAAATAAAAAATGATAATGCTGAGAGTGAAATCTGAATCTAACATAAGTGGAGTTAAAGGAGAAACAGCTGACTATGAGAGTGTTGACACTGCCTCCATTTGATAGACTCTAGAGAAGCAGCCAGAGGAATTTCGAGAAGGCAAACTTATCAACATACTTGAGGAAAGTCATTGTGATGAAAAGGATGAAGACGTCCTACAGAAAGGGTCACTGGCAAAAAGCTTCATTATTAAAGAAACTTTCAGAGATATTTTACAAAATTGAAGGTACAAAGGATAAAATGTAGGAAATTGACCCAAACTTAGAAGTATGAGTTTGCCAAGACACACAAAAAATGTTTGCTCTCACAAGTTTTACTATGAGAAGAAAACAAGTACTGTTCGAACTACTCTTGATAATTTTTTTTCAACAAAACACTTTAGCTTTCAATGTTTCTAATGTTTTAAGTTAGTGTATGAAAGTTTTACTGTTTTACATTTCCCTATATACTTAGTAAGAAAGTTTTAGTGTTTTGACAATTTTTCAAGGTTATAGAACGACTGTAATTTTTCCCATTGGTGTTTAAGATCTCTTTGAATGGTTTCAGCTTGCAGTCATTTTTCAATCCCACACTAATGTGCAATTGGAAGACTGTATTTTAAATGAGGTAAGAGGCAGCTGTCTTCCTTACATCCTCAAACATCATCAATTCATGCATCTGATGTGTCTGGGCATAGTACTAAACAGGATCTGACCTTATTTTGACCCTACACTCTCCACTTTTGCCAGGAACACTCGCTTAATGATTTCTCCCTGCAAACTGGTTAAAACTGGAACTGGGCCTTGAACCACCCAAAACCACCAAGTTACACCCAAACTAAAAACTCTCCAAGGACTTCCAATTACACCACTGGAAACAAAATCCAAATTCTTTACCCTGGCCCTAAAGTTGCTTGTGCCTTCTGCCCAAATCTCCATCCTCACGCCAGGCCCTCCCCTGCCCGCAACCCGGGAGATCCACCTCTCACAGATAGGCCTCTCGCTGTGTCTCTCTCGGTGGATGTTCTGTTCCGTGCTGAGCTTTCTAGGTTAGGGCCCGTTTACGTGCCCTCGTTCACTTTGTCACGTGATAAATGATTCAATGGTTCTCCCTACGGCAGGGCCCCATTAAAGATTTCGTGGGCCCTTTCCTCCATTAAAAAAAGATTAAAAGAAGTTAATGGATTTTGTAGGCCCTAAAAATCTCATTTTCCCCTCCTGATGTGAGAAAAAAATCAAAACACTTTATTTGACTTTACAAGTTCACTTTAAACGAAATGAAAACATTCTCGTGGCCGGGCGCGGTGGCTCACGCCTGTAATCCCAGCACTTTGGGAGGCCTAGGCGGGCGGATCACAAGGTCACGAGTTCGAGACCAGCCTGGCCAACATAGTGAAACCACGTCTCTACTAAAAATATTAAAAACTAGCAGGGCGTGGTGGCGGGAGCCTGTAATTCCAGCTACTCAGGAGGCTGAGGCAGGAGAACCGCTTGAACCCGGGAGGCGGAGGTTGCAGTGAGCCGAGAGAACGCCATTGCACTCCAGCCTGGGCGACAAGAGTGAAACTCCGCCTCAAAAACAAAGCAAAACCAGAAGAAAAAAAAAATTATCGTGGCCCCCTGAATCCTCGTGGTCCCTCGGCATGGGGCCTACCGTGCCTGACGGATCAGCAGCCCGGCCCTCGGGCCTGGGGGTCCCGCGGAGGAAGCTCCGGGCCCAGACTCCGCGCAGGCCTGGCCGCCCAGCACAGTATGCGGAGGGATGACCCGACAGCGATTTCGGAGCCTCTCTCTGGGCGTCAGTCCTGCCCCAGCACTCGCCACGGCCCGCGCAGCCAACACCTGCCTGAGGACTGGCCCGAGCTCGGCCCACGCCCAGCCTGCGAAGTGGTGCCAGCTGCTCTCGGCTGCCCTCAGCTGCCCTCCCTCCCCGAGGCGTGGAGAAGCGGCCCTGTCTTCGGAAGGCTGAAGCCTCTTCACCTGGTCCTCCGGACTCTCAGCGTGCGCCTGCGCGTTCGGAGGCGCCCCCGTTAGGCCCGCGCGGCTGGGTGGGAGTCTTACTGCGGGCAAGGCGGGGCCCGGCCGCCTCAGGGTGCGCTTCAGGTGACGCTTCAGGAAAACGGTCTCCAAGTCCCTAGACGCCCTGAGAACAGTCATTCTTTGTCCCTTAGGTAGAATTTTGTCTATTTGTTGGAAATACTGTGCTAAACCTGACATTTTTTCTTTTTCTACCGCTTCCCTCCCTGAAACATCCCAGTAGCGCCCCCACCGACCGTGTTATTTGTTTTAACTTTTCCCTTCCACATCATTTCCTTCAGCTAGTCGCTATTTTGTTCACTAAACATCTGTGGTGGGCACATTACGTGCCGTGCACTGTGCTAGGACTGGAGTACAGTGGATGTACAGACGATGGTCCCTGCCCTCATGGAAGTTATAGGCTACCTTCAGAAAGTTTTTTAAAGTCTTTTCAAACTCCTGTATTCCAAGAGGGTCTGTCCCTGTCTTCATATTCATTCTCGCTTATTTGAGGTTGATTCCCATAGTCCCTTTGACGAACTCCAGATGGGGTAGGAGCGTCCTGGTCCTTAACAGTTGGTTGGTCTGGGTCTTCAACTCTGTCTGGTTAAAAAGGAATTCTCTGAATTAGTCCACAGGAGAGGGAAAGAGAATGCTACTTCCAAGCTAGAAATGTACAAGCAGTTTTCCTTGTTTTCTTTATTATTATTATTTTCTCAGTTCATTGCCTAGATGCAGGTTGGAGGTGGGGTGGGACAGTATTTCAATGAATGGCACAGGATAGGTTACATGTTTCAACAGGAAAAGAGTCACCTGCTTGTATTCTAGCCCCACTAAACCATTTTGCTCCTATCAACTGTTCCTCAGGGTAAGAACAGAACTATTTAACTTGTGTCTTTTTTAAACACTATAATCTGATATACAAGAGAGTTCCTGTGTTTCTGTTGAAAGGGTAGCTTCTCAATCGCTCTTCCCCCCATATAGTCCAAATTAGCCTTCCTGTCTCTAATCTCCAGATTATCCTTTCCACTGATGTTAGAATTGTCCTTGTAAAAATATTTTGATCATATTCTTTGTCTTAAAAACGGCTTATGTTTCCTTTTTGGTTAAAGGGTCCATTATAACTGACCCCACCTACCTTACTAGGCTCAACCCCAACATTAACTGTCTTACTCCCCTTTGTGTTGCTGTGCCAGAATACCACAGAACAAGTAATTTATAAATAAAGGAAATGTATTCTTAAATTCTGGAGGGTAGAAATCCAAGGTTGAGAATCCCACATCTAGTGAGGGCATTCTTTCTGTGTCATCCCATGGCAGAAAGCAGAAGGGCAAGGGAGTACAAAAGAGCAAGACAGCAACAGGGAGCTGAACTCACTTTTACAACAAACCCACCCTTTCAGTAACTAACTTACTTCCAAGATAATGACATTAATCCATTTATGGGGGTAGAGCCCTTATGACCTAATCACCTCTTATTAGGACCTACCTCTGAACACTGTTCCATTGGGTATTAAGTTTCCAGCAAATGAACTTTGGAGGACACATTCAAACTTGAGCACTAGCCTCACTCCAAACCATACCACCTATTGCTCTTACCTACTATTAATTTCTTTCTGTACCCTCTATAGCATTTATTAAAAATATGCAAAGAACTGTACCAGAAATGGAGACTATGACATAAGAATTGTTTTCTGAGGGTGACAAACTATAATGGTCATGAGAAAGCACCTTGCAGACTTTAAACTACAAGGAGTGTAACTGACCAAGGGCATCAGCTGCTGCCTTAGAAATCTACTGCCACATTTCCATGGAGGCCCTCTTCCCAGCCACTGACTGAATGTGGTCGAGATACTGAGGCAGACCCATTCCTGGGAAACAATGCAGTCCTCACACAGCACTCCTCTAATGGCCAACATTGGCTTGATGATTTCCCAACAGTCTTGCTGAACTATACTCCAGTCTGGAGTATAGTATGTGGAAGAGGAGTGGCAAAGATGAAGCAGTAGAGTTAGGCAAAGGGCCAGAACATATACGATCTGTGGACTATATTAAAGACTTTGGATCTTATCTCATAGCAAAAATGGAGTGGGCTAGAATGGGGAGATAAACTGAAGTGTTTAAGCAGAAGAGTGACATGATCTGATTTGTGTACTGGAGAGAACGTTCTCCCTGCCTTTCCTGACTTAAAAGGAATGGATTGGGGGCTAAAATTGGGGTGGTGGCAGCGGGGCACAGGGATAAGACTAGAGTAGGAAGTAGCCCAGGCAAGAGAAGATAGTTGCTTGAATTAGGGTGTTGGTAGAGGGGACGCAGAGATGTGGGAGGAAATATTTAGGAGTTAAAATTAACAGGCCTTTGTGATTGATTCGATTGATTAGGAGGAATCCAAAATGACAGGGCCTAGAACACAGTAGGCATTCAATGAATACTTGTTGAATAAACGAATGCAAAGTCTCTGGCTTAGACAGCTGGAAAGACAGTAGTACTATGTATAGAGATGGGAAACATTGGTTTTAGCATCTACACAATTACCAGGATGCTATGAGGGTGGGGATGACACTTCAGTTTTGGGCATGTTGAAATCAAGGTGCCTGTGCTTACATTATGTGGAAATGTCCACTAGGCTCTTGGATGTGTGTGTCAGAAGCTGAAGAGAAAGATATTGCCTGGAAATGTAGATTCATAAAATCATTGTTAACTAAATTAGTATGAATGAGACTACATAGAACAGTGAGTTTTTTTTTTTTTCAAAGTGGGGATCTCAACTCATTAATGAGTAGTAAAATCAATTTAGTGGGCTGCAACCAGCATTTAAAAAAATGGAGTAGAATAAAATGCAACATGATAGGGGAAAAAAATGAGAATTTAGCTCCTGAAGTAAAGGTAAATATGATGTAAGTATGACTTTGCTAAAAATTTAACTCACTAATATGTACATTAAGTACATGAATGCATGTACTTAAGTGTGATTAGGTTGCAATGTAAAATGAAGCTCTTGTTGTATGTTTTTTCATATGCAAAAAAATTGGAAAAAGATTTTTGAAAAAAATCAAAAGACAAAATAACCAATAAATGATGTTCAGAGAAGGGACTAAGGCCTAGGCTAGACTGATGAGAAGCAGCTTAGGAAAGGCATATAGTGGTGCTAGAGGAAGAAACTCAGATGGGGGTGCAGGGGGGTGGACAGGGGCTTCCATTATGTTGAGGTTGGTTTTAGAAAGAAGATTTCAGAGAGACGATTTGAAGTGCTGATCCCAAATGCCTGATTTTCCCTCTAGGCTAAGCAATTTGAAATCAGGGACCAGGTCTTTTTTTTTTTTTTTTTTTTTTTTTTTTAGGAAGGCTGGAGTGCAATGGTGTGATCGTAGCTCCCTGCAGCCTTGAACTCCTGGGTTCAAGTGATCCTCCTGCCTCAGTCTCCTGAGTAGCTGGGACTACAGGTGTGTGCCACTTGCTATTATTATTATTTTGCAGAGACAGGGTCTCACTATGTTGACCTGGCTGGTCTCGAACTCGTCTTCAAGTGATCCTCCTGCCTCAGCCTCCCAAAGTGCTAGGATTACAGGTCTGAACCACCATGCCCAGCCAAGGGACCATGTCTTAATCTTCTTATCTCTAGTACTTAGTAAAATGCCAGGCATATAGTAGGCCCTTAATAACTGTTGAAAGAATAAACTAGAACTAGTACTTGCACTTTAGAAAGATTATCCTGATGGCAGTCTGGAAGGGGAGGGATTGGAGGTAAGGTTTTTGTTTTTTAAATGAACTATCATACAGTCCAGGTGAATGATGATGATGTACTGAACGATGATGATAATGGAAAGAAAAGGATGGATTTAAGTTATTTTTTAGTCGGATTTATAAGGACATAGTGACTTCTTACATATGGGCATGGTAGCTAGTCTCCAGGAAAGGAGGCTGAAATCCTTGTTCCCACTGAAATCCCTGTATACTACCTGATGAAGTCCCCTTCCACAGTGCATCAGGGCTGGCCTGTGTGACAAGTAAAATATGGCAGAGTGATTGTGTGTTACTTCTGAGGCTAGGTCACAAATATATCATTTGCTCTTTTGCCTTGTTCTTTTTGATCACTTTCACTGAGGAAGTCAGCCCATTTTGTGAAGACATTAAATCACCCCCATGGAGAAATGCATGTGGAGAACAACCTTCACTTACTGCCAACAGCCACTACCAATTTGGCAGGCATGGAAGTCAGCCATCTTGGAAGTGGATCCTCCAGCCCCAGGCAAGCCTTCAGTGGACTGCTGCCCCATTTGATATCTGGACTGTAATCTTGTGAGAGACTTGGAGCCAGACCATCTAGCTAAACTACTCCTAAATTTCTGACGCAGAGAAACTGTGAGAGATAATAAAAGTTTATTCCAAATGTCTGATTTTCCCTCTAGGCTAAGCAATTCGAATTCAGGGACCATGTCTTTTGTTTGTGTTTGTTTTAAGCCACCAAATTCTGAGGTTAATTTGTTACATTTGTTTTGCAGCCTAGATAACTAATACAATGGGGGTGAAAAAGAAGAAAGCAAAGATTACCTGCTAAATGCAGACTAAGTGGCTGAAGAAGGAGCTAGGGTTGGGATGAAGGAGATGGTGAGTTATGCTCAGGACCTATGCTTGCCTTGTTTGTAGGATATCCAAGTGGATATGCCCAAAGGTAGTCTTTGTTCCTCGCCCTCAAAGTCCTACCAACCCTAGAAGACTCAGTTGAAATGTCACCTCTTCTAACCTGGTCCTTCTGCACGTTATTATAGCAAACATGCATTGCTTCGTATTGCAATTATCTATTTGCAGTTATTTGTTTACATTTGGAAGCCCCACTACAGTGTGAACTCCCTAGGGCAAGGGCTGTGATTTTTAGTATTTTCTGCACAATCGTGTATGTGTGCGCGCGTTACTCTGTGCCTGCCCAGCACATAAGCAGCTGTCCTTAAATGCTTGCAAAGTATTAATTTTGAGAAACTTGGTGCATGTATCCACGTCCTCTTATTAGTAAGTTTTCCTTATTAGTACAGCTATGGGCATTTGAGTTTTTGGGGTGGCCGGGACAGACTCGCTACTCGAGGTCCCTGAGTGGCAGCCCCAGCCGACTTCCGAGGCAGAACTCCCACCTTCACCTGGGTCTAGCTCCGCCTCTGCCTGGGTTAGGCCTGTCCTCCCCTCAGCCCCGCCTCCACTCAATCCCGATTGACTGGAGGAAGAAGGCGGCCCGACCATTGGCCCCTTTTTGAGGGGGCGGAGCCAGGCGGTGTTTCATCCCTCAGCCTCAGGCCGAGCCGGACCAAGCCGAGGGGACCCGAGTGGGGCCGAGGCCGGTAGCCCTGCGGCCCTGAGCAAAGGCAGTAGCTTGCGCCGCACCCGCGGCCAGGCGGAGCCAAAGATGCCGGCCTCTGATGCACGGCCCCGCCCGGGTCCCGGGCCGCCTACAGCCTCGCCCTTCCCTCTGCTGCTACTGGCGGTGCTGAGCGGCCCGGTATCCGGCCGCGTCCCCCGCTCGGTGCCCAGAACCTCGCTTCCCATCTCTGGTAAGGCGCGGGCGCCCACGCCCTCAGCCCTTCGCGCCCACACCCACACCCACCTGCTCCCCAGACCGCGCGGCGGGACCCGGGCCTCTCAGCCTGGTGTATGGCGTTCCACGCCGCCCACGCCCTGCCGGGACACGGGCGAGACCCTCGCACTTCACCGCATCCCCTCTGCATCCCCCCCGCGCCCCGCAGCTCCGCATCCCCAGCCTGGGCCTCGCGCCTCGGCTCCCACGACACGCCCAGGCTGCCCCAGCGGGCCCTATTCCCAGAACCGCGGTAGCGTCCAGTCCTCACCGTGCGGACACTGAGGCCCAGAGCTCGGGTGGGGGCTGCCAGAGGTCGTTCATTTCGAAGTTCCGTCTCCCTTAGTCCCCTGTTTCCCCGCACACACACCTGGGTCCATCATTCCAGCTTGACGCCAACTCTGCTTTCAGACCCATCAGTCTTTCATTCTACTCTAGCTTTCCATTCCAGTCCCCAGCTCAGCATTTCCATCTTCTCCAATTCATTTCCCTATCAGTTCTACACATCATCCGAGCCTCTTGGCCCTTCTCACAGCCCTAATCTTCCTAACCCTCCTCCTGCTCCCCTAACATCTCTGACACCAGCTCCCATTCTCCCATTGTTGGATCCACGTGAACTCTCCTAACTTCCTCAACGTTCCTTGCTGCGTCTCTGCCCATTCCCTACATTGAATATTGGTAAACCATTCAATGTGCTGATGTAAAGTTCTGCTTAAATGATTTTTCAAGTCTTCAGAAGGAAAAATAGAGGAGGGGGATATGATCCTTTGAAAAGATGTGGAAGAAGCTAGGAGACGTCACAAGGTTAGAAGTGATCATTGGAGCGATTCACATTTTAGACTGCTGAGGTGGATATGAGCGTGGCCATGAATCTTGTCTTCTCAGTGGGGATTGAGTGTTATCAGCACCTTGGGCAGACAGAACCAGTGAAGCCAAGAGTACCACCTGTTGGCAACAACTCTGGACTGGTTAATAGTAGTTTAGAGTTTAAACTCAGACGAGTGCCATATAGGAATGCTGTGATTCCCGAAGGCGAAGTTGTGGCCAGAGCCTGGGGTTTCAGTTTGCACCGAGCAGTAGCCACGAAGTAAGTTGAGATTGCCGGGCTGAGTTGATGTGCAGGCATCTAGAGATGTCTAGATGGCAAGCAAGGTGAAGCGGAGTTGAGGATATGAGGGGAAGTTAGTTGATCCAGGGCTTATACTAAGCATGACAGAGTGGGCAGGATACAGCACAGAGGTAAGTATGGGTGTGGGAGGATGGAGTGGGTGGGACTCACATCAGCACATCTAGGAATGAATGGGTTGGTGTCCATTCTACCCTCTTGAGGGTACTGAGCAGAGGAAGCAGGTAGAGCAGAGCTGTATTGGTGCAGGGGTAGGGTCCCCAGAACCAGAGGTTGAGCTAGGAAGGTAAATTCGTGCCAACTTATTCCAATCTTTAAATAGATAATAATTTTGAATGCTGATATGAGGTTTAGATTTTTTTTTTAAATGGAGTCTTGCTCTGTCACCCAGGCTGGAGTGCAGTGGCGTGATCTTGGCTCACTGCAACCTCCGCCTCCGGGGTTCAAGCAATTCTCCTGCCTCAGTCTCCCAAGTAGCTGGGATTACAGGTGCCTGCCACCACACCCAGCTAATTTTTTGTATTTTTAGTAAAGATGGGATTTCACCATGTTGGCTAGGGTGGTCTTGAACACCTGACCTCAAGTGATCCACCCACCTCAGCCTCCCAAAATGTTGGGATAACAGGCGTGAGCAACTGCGTCTGGCTAGTGCTCTATTTTTATAGAAAAAGCATACTTACCCACTGGATTGTGTGCTAAATATTCTGGCCTCATCTATCTCTGGTTCACTTGTCAAGGCTCCGTTTCTCCCCCATGGCTGCTAAATAAATGGTACTTGGAAGAAAACAAAAATTGGCCCGTTTGGTTTTGCTCTTGTGGACTCGACCCTTAGGAAACAATGGCTAACATCACTCTCTCCTGTCTTCCTGCCAGAGGCTGACTCCTATCTCACCAGGTTCGCTGTCCCTCAGACATACAATTACTCCGTTCTCCTTGTGGATCCTGCTTCCCACACACTTTACGTTGGCGCCCGGGACACCATCTTCGCTTTATCTCTGCCCTTCTCAGGGGAGAGACCCCGCAGGGTGAGAGACGAGAGGGAAGGACCCCTGACCCCGTAGCATGTGATTAAATCTATGATTTTATGAGTGTGTGTGGGGGGGATTTCATAATAGCTAAAGATGTAACCGCAGGGGTAGTAGGAGGGGGTGAGTTGGGAGACATCATCCACTTTGTTTTCTTAGCTAAGAGTATGGGGGATCAGGGTGACTGGGGAGGATATGAAGGAGGTTCATGATGATGGGGAGGAGACCACAGTGACCAGGTTTCAGGTGACAATGGGCAGAGGGATCATTAAAATTACAATAGGGAAACAGCTTTCAATTTTTTTTTTGACCATTATTAAGAACTATACAGTTGGAGCATCCCTAATCTAAAAATCCAAAATTCAAAATACTCCAAAATCTGAAACTTTTTGTGTGCCAACATGGCACTCAAAGGAAATGCTCATTGGAGCATTTTGGATTTTGGATTTTTGAATTAGGGATGCTCAACCAGTATGTATTCTGTGAATATCCCCGAATCTGAAAAAATGTGAAATGTAAAACACTTCTGATCACAAGCATTTCAGATAAGGGATACTCAGTGTGTACTGTGTATTGTGGCCCAGTACATAATTATGTACTGAAAGAAACCTTTCTTGAAACAATATCTACTCTCTTATATTTTGATATATTCTATTTCATTAAAAATGATGTTGGTCATGATTTCACAATTGATTTTATTACTCATTAATGGGTGGGGACCTCCATTTGAAAAACAGTGCTCTAGGGGGACTTTTGAAGTTCCCAAACTGATGGAGGTTTAATCTCCTCTAACATTGTGGGAGTTTGATGTTAGGGGAATCTGGGTGAAATGATCACTCCTCCTTTCTCAGATTGACTGGATGGTTCCTGAGGCTCACAGACAGAACTGTAGGAAGAAAGGCAAGAAAGAGGTAGGTGTAAATCTGAGTCCTGTCTTGAGTGTCAGTTGAGACCTTGGCCCAGCCCTGACTCTCAGTCCCCTGTAATGCTTCCATCCCAATGGGCCCAGGCAGAGACTCTTAACACCATGCCATCACCCATCATCTCCGATCCCAAAGCTGCGTCTGACTGTCCTGACATTACCTTACCCTTCCTTGTACCTGCTGCTTCTGATTCTTTCTAACCATCTCTGACCCCCAGGACGAATGTCACAATTTTGTCCAGATTCTCGCCATTGCCAATGCCTCTCACCTCCTCACTTGTGGCACCTTCGCTTTTGATCCGAAGTGCGGGGTTATTGTGAGTGACAGGGGTGGGAGGAGAGGGAGAGGGTGCCTGCACCAATGTGAGTTACTTGGGGTGGTGATGGGAGGATGGGAAGGGTTTTCTGTGAGCTACCATGATCGGGGCATGGTCAAGGCAACCATTGTGCATGATAAGCATTGGGTGTAGGGGCTGTCCTCATGGGATGAGGGTATGTGTAAACCACTGAGGGAGGGAAAGGGAGGTTGTCTGGAGAGGGTAAGATATACAAAGTGTAAAGAGAGACGTAGTGGGATAGTTAAGGAAGTTAGGGATGCTGGTTGGGCTGGGGAAACAACAAATCCAGGGAGAGACTTCAGAAACCAGAAACTCATGTTTCCCTTGCCCTGTGCATGCTTTGTCCAGGCAGCCTGGGTTCATTTCTTAATTAGTGAAGCCCATTGCCTGTTTCTTCCTTTCATAGCATGTGACTGTATCTTACCACCTTCTCTTACTTCCACTGCCAACTTCATTATGTGTGGGCTGTGACTCTCCTCTCATGGCTTCTGATGTCATTTCCACTAATGTAATATCTGCTGGCCCCATATTCTGGATCTTGCCTTCAGGGCGGGCACTCTGTCAATCACGTTTTCTTATAGATCTTGTTTATTGCTGCTCAAGGCCTGGACATCACCACCCTCAAACACAGGCAGGCTTGGGACATGTGTATCCCTAATCACATCTAGGCTAGTCATAATCTCTGGGACTGATGACTGTTTCTGAACTCCCAGCTTTTCCCATCAGTTACACAGTAGTCAGCACTGGTGTTCTGGCAACTCACATTTGTGACAAGCCCCTGGGGTGAGTCAGAAGCCTCGCATATCCTTTATATCCAGTAGCTTCCCTTTCTGCTCTGTAGAGCAATAGGAGGGAGTATAACAGCTCCCTTTTTTGACCTAATCCTTAACTGTAGATCTTGTCTTGACTCTTCTGCAGTCCTCAGTAATCCTTGCCACCTGGATCAAGTCAGTGTGTATCTCTAAACCCCTCTTTGTTGCATACCACCCTCATATCTCTGGCTTAGGATGCTAATCATAATCATATGCATGATTGCTCCAGTTAGTCGCCCTGGGCTGCCTTGGGGTGGGTTGGACTTATGTTGAGTCCTTTTCATAATGCAAGTGATACAGGCTCCCTACCAGCATCTGGATAGCTCCCTCATTCTAGAAAGGTTCTCAGTTCAGGGTGGTGGTGAAAATCTCTGTATTCCCTCAGGTAACATTGAGGTCTGATTTCCCTACAGTTTTCCTTAAGTTTGTAAGGTAGCAGTGGTACTGCCATTGCCATATTTGTCCTTTTCCATTCTGCCAGGCTCGGGGATCCCATGGGTATGAATGCCAGAGCCATGGCTTATAGACAGTGTGATTGTTCCAAGTTAGTCTCCTAGGGCCTTTAATTCTTCCTTGTTTCTCTGAGGTGGGACTCTAGTGGTTGTTATATAAGGTATCGAGACAGAAAATGTTCTTTCTGGACATACCTATCAGGATTGGTGTGACTTGGATGCCTGTCTCTTCTCGAGGAACATCAGCAATGAAGAGTGAAGCCAGGGGTCTATGTCCTGAACTCCCACAAATTCAGCTCTTTCCCTGAACCCTCCTGTCTAGCAGGCTTATGAAATGAGGGCCCATCCTTTGGTCAAGGCTTGTCTGAAGGAGCATATAGAGACTAGCCCCAAAAGGTCAGCTCTGGTAACCCTTTGATACACATCCTGTCTGCTCTGTAGACGTTTTGAAAGTTCTCTTCTGCCTTAACCTGTCTTATCCTACTACCCAGCAGCCCCAGTCTGCTTGACCAAGTTCTTCCTTTATCCTCACTGCTGAACCTCTCATGATGACTGATGACTTTGAGACTGTATATAAACAATTATCTGAGAGCTTTGTTTTGGACACAGCAACTTGCTCAAAGTTGATCGTGGAGAAATGAAGGTTCTTAATAAAGGAAGTTCAAGCATTGGATCTAAGGGCTCCCACAATGTGGAATGCTGTCCTTCAGTGATAGCTCATTGAACATTGGAGGAAAATATCGTAATTTGTTTTGTTGAGGGACCTCCAGCAGTTAACAGAGAAAAATGTTAGACTTCTAACAACAACAACAACAACAAACAACAACAACGGCAACCATTCAACTGAATGTCTGCTTTGATGAAGACTTGGTATTAGGTACTTTACATTAAGGATTAAATTTAATTCTTACCACCGCATCATGAGATTTAGGTATTATTTCCATTTTACAAGTAAGGAAACTGAAGTTCAGAGAAATTAAGTATTGTGTCTAAGATTGTATAGCTAGCAGAGGCAGAACCAAAATTTAAACCTGTGTTTGTCTCTGGCTCTGTTCCACTATCCTGTCCGTTACTCTAGCCTGCAGCCCAGAAGACCTTATCTGTCTTCAATTTCTTGTGGCATTTGATGTGTTTCATGTACTAGGAACCATCTTTCTTTTCTTTCCTTTTTTTCTTAGCCGTCTGGGAAAGGTCCTTTCTATGCCTTGAACTCCTCTTGGCCAAGGCCAAAGGACCGGTTCCAACCCATAGCTCAGAGAGAGCCTTCCTGTCCAGCTCTGGCCTTCAGCTTCAGGGACTTTGCTTTACGACAGCTGATTTTGAGAGACTATGCTGCTGACTGACACAATGACGATACAATGAAGAATCTCAACATTCAGATAGAGAATGTAGTGGAGTGGTCATGTCTCTTTCAGACCCAAGTTAAATGTCATTTTGACCATGCAATAATCATAACCTATCTAGTTAATAGGAGGCTCACTTCCTCAAAGGTTGGAAACCTGGATGACATGATGATGCCATTGGGGAAAACTAAAAGAGAATTAGTTTCGACATGTTGAGTTTTAAGGGGCAGCTAAGAAATCTCTGTGAGGAAGTCCAGCAGTCAAATAAAAATATGGGCTAGAGTTTGGAAGATACCAGATTTGGAGAGTTTGGGGAATGA
This sequence comes from Papio anubis, assembly GCF_008728515.1. NCBI lineage: Eukaryota > Metazoa > Chordata > Mammalia > Primates > Cercopithecidae > Papio > Papio anubis. The sequence goes on from NC_044989.1 coordinate 74,917,624, forward strand.
TTTGCACAGAATATCTGGCTGGAAAGAATGAATGAGATCTTTGAAGCATATGTGAAAGCGACTATGGATAGATTCTTAGGATACACATGTAGGAGCTAGAAAGAAGAAGAAGGAAATAGAGAAATAACAGGAGGGATTCCAGAAGGGTAGAGTTTCAGGAGAGTCAAGGAATAGAATATTTCAAGGAAGGGGGTGAATCAAAAGTATCCAATGGCACATAAAGAGAATGAGAACTGAGAAAAAGTTCATCCCTTTAGTCCTTGGAGAAATGTAAGGCAGTAGTTATAGGCATAGAAAACATAATTTATTTTCCAGGAATAACAGGTGATCTGGTTTGGATAGAACAAAGGTCATTTTGAGAAGTAGTTGAAAATAAGTAGGTTTGGCTAATGAGGTTGTACTCCAGGCAATACTGGGCTATTTTCTCATTCTCTTGCACAAAAATTTATTATTAAGTCAGTGACCAATACTTCAGAAGATTAATCTTGGGTGGCTATTAGAATAACTTGGTTGGTGGGGGTGGCTAGATGATGTGGAGAAAGGAGTTTACTGCCATGCTTTAGGTGAGAGGTAAGAAGGGAAGCAGCAGCAGGTACATACCACATCTCTAGAGTGCCCAGCCATTTTGTTAATCTCTCACCAAATCCATCTTTCTCCTGAGGTGAGGATGCTCCCACTGTCACACAGCTGGAGTGCTGTGCCTCTGTGGATCCCTCCATTCCAGCAGACTCTTCTGACCCAGCATTCCCTTTTTGGGTACTTCCAAAGTTTTAATAGGCCTTCTTCAAGACTCTCAGTTAAATAGAACCTTGTTTGCCATCTAGAGCAAGAGATGAGCAATTGGAGTGGGCTAATAGTACACTTATGTTTGGGGGATATATATTGATATTTCTGCAACAGCTACCATGGAAGTAATTAGGCTCCAATAACACCATATGCCCACCCCAGTTTGTGAACTAAAGATACAATACCTGGCATCTCCATGCCATAACTTTGACTCCCAACCAGCCACTGTTAACTTCCCTCTCAGTCCTAGGTTGAAATCATCCTTGTTTTTAGATGTTATCTTGAAGCCTCTCTTAGTGCCAAATGCTAGACTAAGGTAACTTCTGGCTGGCCATGATGAAGTTCTTACACCTCTTGTTCCTTGCCCAGGTCAGTCCCTCTGGAGTCCCTGGGTGAGGAAGGTACCTATCTACCACTCTCAAATTCTGACCTGAGCTTCAGGTCATTCTTTACCAACTTTGCAGGTTCCCCCATCCTCTGCCCTTGGTCGTATGATGCAGCTCTTTCATCCTTGGGGTGGGGAATAGGAGGAGAATGGCCCTTGTCTCTCTAGGCCTCTGTGTTTCAGATAGTCCTTTATCGGCCTGTACTTTTCTTTGTCCTTCCTAAGGTTTCCAGTCCTCAGGAGGCCTGCTTTCTTCCTGATCCTTTTTGTCATGTAGCATATTCTCCAACCAGTTACAAACCCTACAGTTCAGCAGTGTTTCAGAGGAAAGACCTACCTTCAGCCTCTTAGGTGCTTCTTGGGCTGTCCTAGGAATTTCTTCATCAGGGCATGTGGGTGTTGGCTACTGGGGGAATTGAGGGAAGAGGAATAAACTGATGAACAAAGGATAGCAGATATGAGAAATGCAGGAGTAGATGGGGGCATCAGGAATAGCTGACTGGATATATGGGGATGGTAGTTGGGGGTGGGGAGTGGAAGGGGAGAGGAATGGGAATTGACCTTTTCCTTCATCTGACCATCTTTGTAATTCTCACCATGAACCTGCCCTGTGACCCCTAAACCAATTGCCCCCTTCTGGTCTATAGGACGTGTCCAGTTTCCAGCAGGTTGAAAGACTTGAGAGTGGCCGGGGGAAATGTCCTTTTGAGCCAGCTCAGCGGTCAGCAGCTGTAATGGCTGGTGAGTGGGGAGAGACAAGAACCTGTAACTTCTTGCTCTAATTGCCTCCTTCCCCACCCCTGCTGTTAGAATTTCTGTGTTCTTTCTTACCTTGGAATGTCTATTATTCCCATGTCTCTTTTTAGCCTTTCCTGTTCTTCCCTGAGTGCCTGTGTGACCACCTGCTTTTCCCCACCTAGTATGATATCCCCAGGATTCTCTCTGCAGAATGTGTCCTCTGCACCTCTAGTGTAATGTTTCCTCTCTTAACCTTATTTTCTTTTCTTATAGTGTTTTTTTCCCTGTTAATAAGTGGAATATACTACAATGCATATTGTAATAAATTTGGAAAAAGTATAAAGAAGAACATGAAAAAAACTTTTAGAACAGCACTGTCCAAAAGAAGTTTATGTAACGATGGAAATGTTCTAGATCTGCACTGTCCAATACAGTAGCCACTAGCTATTGTGGCTATAGAGCCCTTGAAATGTGACTAGTGTGACTGAAGGAAGGAATTTTAAATTGTACTTAATTTTATGTAAATAGCCCTATGTGTCTAGTGGTACCATATTAGTGCAATTCTAAAATATCTCTATTTAGAAAATTATTGCTAATATTTTAGGATATATCCTGTATTAGTTCATTTGTGTTGCTATAAAGAAATATCTGAGACCAGGTAATTTATAAAGAAAAAAGTTTATTTGGCTTATGGTTCTGGATGCTGGACATGAAGCATAGTGCTAGTATCTGCCTCTGGCAAGGGCCTTAAGAAGCATACAATCATGGCAGAGGGTGAAGGGGAGCCGTGTGTCACATAGTGAGAGAGGGGGCAAGAGAGAGAGGGAGGAGGTGCTTTTTTAAACAGCCAGATCTTTTGTGAACTCAGAGTGAGAACTCACTCATTACTGCTAGGACAGCACCAAGCCATTCATGAAACATCTGCTTGCATGACCCAGACACCTCACACAAGGTCCACCTCCAACACTGGAGGTCACATGTCAACATGAGTTTTGGAGGAGACAAAACATCCAAACCATATCATATCCTAGATAGATATTAATGTGTGAGCACACCCATGTACATTCATGCACATACATTTGCTGGCCGGTCTTTTGTTGCTCAGGGGAGTCAGTAATGACTATTAAATAAATTCCTGCTAGTACTTTTTTTGAACAAGCTGTCTATGATTGCTCAAGTGTGAAATGGGTCTATCACAAACCTAAACCTCTTCTGGAGAATGACTAATTTGTTAGCAGCCACACAGCAAATTGTTTTTGTGCCACATAGCCTAAATTTTAGATCAGACCACCCAACATACACCCTCCAAATTCAGCGAAAAGCCATTTTCTTGTGATGGTGTAAAACAAGCAGGTTAATAGAAATTTTATGAGCATGTACATATTATAAAACTTTTAAATGTCATGCTACATGGATGTAATTTTGAATTCTTCATGTAACTTTATATCATAGGCATTTCTATGTAATTTAAAAATTCGTTATAAAGATAATGTTTAATGACATGTTACTCATTCTGCTAACATACCACGAATTAAACAATTCCATATTATTTATATAAATTTAATTAGTTCAGAGATTTTGCTGTTACCTATATTGCTATAATGAACATCTTTGTGCATACATTTTTGCTCTCATTTTAGGTTGGTCTCTTAAGATTCCTAGAAATGGATTACTGTTTCAAAGGGTGTGAACACTTAATGGCTCATTATCTGTTGCTAATTGAGTTTCTAGAAAGAGTATACCAATTTACACCCTAAATCAGTAGTGAATGAGAGCAGCCTTTTTTTTTCACATACATTTCACCAGAATGTATTGTTCTCATTTTAAAAAATCTTTGCTATTTTGAGACTAAAAATGGCACCTTGTTTTTATTTGTATTTCTTTGAATATTAGTGAAGTTGAACATTTTTCATGTTTTAGTACTTATTTTTATTTATTCTTTGGTAAATCCTCTGCTCATGTTCTTGGACCAGTTAAGAGGTAGGATATTAGCTTTTTAATTACATATCTTTTCCTTTGTGATTGTATATAATTTTTAAGCTCAATCCTTCACTTAAAGAGCAGATAACATTTTTTCTTAAAATTTTTTTTCCAAACATGTAACTCTTTGATCTATTAATATTTGGAGTTATTTTGATGAATCGCATGAGAGGGGGATCTAAATTAATTTTTCCCAGCTAGCTAATCAGTTGACTCAGCATCATTCATTATACTGTTTTTTTCTTTCCTTGGTTTTTTTTTGCCAACTGTATCATAAAATTAATTTTTGCCTATATTTTTGGGAAATATTTTATATAAAACAAAAATTGGGACACAAGATCTAATGATGAAAATTTTTTCCTATGCATGACTTTATTTTTTAGGGAAAGTCTTAAAAGCTATACAAATTACATCAGTCTTTAGTCTTATAGTTAATGACTTACCTTTTTCTGAAAAATAAAAGTTTTTGAAAATGAGCATAAAGTATATGTTGACTAAATACAATATTTTGAGTTGTCATGATTATCATTATCTACTGTTGAAATTGATGAAACCTTCCTTATACTCATACATGTTGGAATAAAACAGTTTAGTTGATAGTTTATTTTTATAGGTTTTTTTAATCAACATCTTTGGCAAAACTCTGAGTCATTAAGAAAGGTTTCTGTAAAAGTAGAAAGATTTATACGATCTGAAGAGAAACGCGTGAACCCGGGAGGCGGAGCTTGCAGTGAGCTGAGATCCGGCCACTGCACTCCAGCCTGGGCGACAGAGCGAGACTCCGTCTCAAAAAAAAAAAAAAAAAGAAAGGTTTCTGAGTTTTCATGGTTGTGATGTCTCTTGAGTCTATAAAATTGTTTATCAACAAAATGACTTACTTGCAACAATCTAAGATAATCGTTTATCATACTTTTGTTTGAAGCAGTAATTTTTTTTTTTTTTTTTTTGAGATGGAGTCTCGCTCTGTCGCCCAGGCTGGAGTGCAGAGCGACATCTTGGCTCACTGCAGCCTCCGTCTCCCAGGTTCAAGTGATTGTCCTGCCTCAGCCTCCTGAGTAGCTGAGATTACAGGCCCCCACCACCATGCCCAGCTAAGTTTTGTATTTTTAGTAGAGATGGGGTTTCACCGTGTTGGTCAGGCTGGTCTCAAACTCCCGACCTCGTGATCCGCCCGCCTTGGCCTCCTAAAGTGCTGGGATTACAGGTGAGAGCCACCACACCTGGCCTCAAGCAGTAATCTTTAAGCATGTGCAGCCCTCTGTGAGTAATTTCTCTTTATTCAGTCAGCAAGTGAATTCGTATTAGAATGTGGTTTAAGAATATAAATTTCCAGTTTTAGTATATATGCTGCTGAAGCGAGCATAAGAATACAAATTTCATAAAGAAGATCATTGTGAGACAAAGTGGGAGGAACATTTTCAAAAAGGTTTTAAGTCTTTTTTTTTTTTTTAAATAAAATTCAATGTTGCCTTTCAGTTGATGATTGATGGAGGTGATCAGAACTCACTTCCTAATGGCTTCAGTTAATGTGGAAACTCTGTCTCTAGCTGTCTCAGACCCAAATCATAGTCAATACTAATATTATACATTTTCATCTGCAGTTATTACTTTACAGGGTTACAATTTAAAAGTTTTTCCTGGTCTGACATAAGGGCTAGCGTCTACTTGGGGCTTTCTAGAATGATTCATTATGCCTTACTTTGCCTCTGTTTTGAAAATAGCAGTATAGAAATAGTGGTAACATTATATAAGAATTAGAACCAAAATTCCCAATTAGGTTCTAAAAAAATGTCCTTAAAGATAATAGCAGTATTTTGAAATGAAAAGAGCTTTTAATAATGAAAATATGATTAGAATATAATAGGAGTATTTACTTAAACCTATAAAAATTACACTGTGCATTGTAGAAAATTGAGAAAATGTAGAAATATATAAAGAAGAAAGTAAAAATGTTATTTGTAATTCTATCATTACCAAGTAACCACTATTATTATTTTGGAGTATTTTGAGTGTTTTCTTCTACTGTGTCTATGTGTCTGCGTATTTATTATAACTTGGAATTATGTATATTTCATTTACTATTGTATACTGAGCATTTTCTCATCACAGAAATTGTTTCTTCAAAACATGATTTTTAGCAATTGCATCCAATTACATAAATTGTACTGCATACGTAGATGGATGTAGCATGATTTAATTATTTCTATGTAATTATACATTCAAATTTTAAAATTATTGTTTTTATAAATAATGCTGTAGCAGGAATCCTGTTACATAATTCTTTGCATTAATCTACTTAATTGCATATGAGTCAATCCAAAAAGTGGAATTGCTACGTGTAAAAGTCTAAATATTTTGATGGTGCCTGATGGATTTGGACAAATTAATTGCTCTCCAGTTAGTCCTACCAGCAGTGGCTAAAGGGCCTGTCCCATTGCACTCTTGCCAGTCCCAAGTAATATGTACAAACAAACAGTGACCTCCTACAAAGTCCGGTATGATATTTACATATTTTGATTGGCATTTCTGTTAGTGAGGTTGAACAATTTTTCATGTGTTTATTGGTACTTCTGTTTCTTTTGGGAAAGCCTCAGAAATCTTATTTTCAAATATGAAGTTTATCTGTACTGTACTTAGATACAATTAAGAAAATGATCTCCTTGTCTTTATTTGCGCTGTTCTAATTTGGAAAAATATGAATATTTTGACATTCACATTAGCATAAGAACATCGGTGATTCCTTCTCAGTCTTCTTGATAGGGCTTTCGTCTTCTGCTCATTCTTAAATGTTGGAGTTCCTTGGGCTTCTACCTAAGAGCCTCTTCTCTTCTTACTCTATGTAGTTGTGATCTCAGTGAGCCCCATGGCTTCTGTTTCCGTTACATTCTGTTGGCTCCCAAATCTACATCTGCCTCCTGGACATTACCTGGAGGTACAGACCACACGTCCTACTGCCTTCCAGACATCTTCAGTTGGATGTCCCACAGGAATCTCAAAATCATCATGCCCCAAAGTGAGTTCATTGTCTTTACTCACCTCCCCCAGACCTGCTTCTCCATCAGTCTTCCCTCCTCCGAGTGTATAGTGCCATACTCACTCAGGTACCCAAGCTAGGGACAACAGTCAGTCGTCTTTGGGCCTCCCATCACATCCTATAATGGATAGGGTTTCTATCAAGAAGAGCAGAAGACTTTGCTCTTTCTCTTTGGGAACCCATCCTGTGTTTTTATCATATGGTTTTGGTGTCATTGCATCTTGTGATGAATGCATCTGCCAAGGAGCTCTGCAAATGTTCCAGATGCACTGCATGCTGCCAGCATTTTGAGGCCAAGTCTACCTCTTAAATCTCCGAGACTAGCATTCACACATGAAAACAAGACAGTTACAGAAATCCTACATGCCCGACAGAGGGAAATGTACAGTCAACACTGCATCTCCGATCATCTAATTATGCCCAATAATAGGCTTAAAAGAAATTTTTTTAAAGTATCCAGCTGGCTCAATCCTTAAATAAGGAAAAGACTTTTTGAGTAGGAGCTGTCTATCTGAAAAATGTCTGACCATGAGAAGAAAAGGGAGTGGAAGAAGAAAGGAGGCCAGGGCATGTAAAAAATCCGTGTTTTTTTTGTTTTTTTTTTTTTAAAACAGCGTCTTGCTCTCTCACCCAGGCTGGAGTACAGTGGTGTGATCTTGGCTCACTGCGACCTCTGCCTCCTGGGTTCAAGTGATTCTTCTGTCTCAGCCTCCCGAGTTGCTGGGATTACAGGCACGCGCTGCCACGCCCAGCTAATTTTTTGTATTTTTAGCAGAGACAGGGTTTTGCCATGTTGGTCAGGCTGGTCTCTAACCCCTGACCTCAGGTTATCAAACCACCTCGGCCTCCCAAAGTGCTGGGATTACAGGCATAAGCCACCGCGCCCGGCCAAAAAAAAAAAAAAAAAAAAAAATCAAAATCAGCTTTTTAAAACTAATGTACAAGGCTAGATGTGGTAGCTCACACTTGTAATCCCAGCAATTTGGGAGGCCAAGGTGGGAAGATTGCTTTAGCCCAGGAGTTCAAGACCAGCTGGGGCAACATACTGAGACCCTGTCTTTAAAAATTAAATTTAATTTAATTGATTTAAAATTAATTTAAAATTAAATTTAATTTTTAAAGACAGGGTCTTTAAAGGCCCTGTCTTTAAAAAAGACTGTCTTTAAAAAAAAATTAGCCAGGCATAGTGACACATGCCTGTGGTCCCAACTACTTGGGAGGCTGAGGTGGGAGAATTGCTTGAGCCCAGGAGGTTGAGGCTGATCACGCCACTTCACTCCAGCCTGGATGACAGAGTGAGACCCTGTCTTAAAAACAAAAAGTAGGCTGGGCATGGTGGCTCACACCTGTAATTGCAGTACTTTGGGAGGCCGAGGTGGGCAGATCACGAGGTCAGAAGTTCGAGACCAACCTGGTCTACACAGTGAAACCCTGTCTGTAATAAAAATACAAAAATTAGCTGGGCATGGTGGCGGGTGCCTGTAATCCCAGCTACTTGGGATGCTGAGACAGGAGAATCGCTTGAACCTGGGAGGCGGAGGTTGCAGTGAGCGAGATAGCGCCACTGCACTCCAGCCTGAGCAATGGAGCTAGACTCCGTCTCAAACAACAACAACAACATCAAACCAAAAAGTAACAAACACACTAATGAACTGATAATTCCTATTGTAAATCTCCTTTAAAAGGAAGCATTTTGATGCCAGAATGGAAATTTTAAACCCCCAGGCTGTAGAGAAATATTCACTGCCATGACACATGTTTATAGGCTTTCCATCTGGCAAGATGGGATCTATTTTCACACACAATTATGATTTTTCTTTGAGTGTGTTTCTTCGTCTTTTGTGGCTTTCAATGTCTTTTTTTTTTTCTTTTTGTATTTTCAAAATGAAAATATCTTAGTTTTTTTGCACTATAAAAGTAAAAGATGCTAACTACAAAAAACAAGGATTATTCAATGAATAATCTTTCCCAGGCTTGCAGTCATATATACATATTTAAAAAAAAATAAAAATAGGGTTGAATTATTCCTGGTGATGTTTTCTAACCTGCTTGTTGAGCAAACTCATCACTGTGGGAATTACTCGCTTTTGCACATCATCTTTCGCCAATGGCAGATGTGGCCTTGATCCATTCAGCAATAATTTGCAAAGCAGTTGTATGGTCAGTGTTATTATATAAACAATGTATCACAATCACAATATTTGGAATTGAGAGTGTCTTGAAGAGTCCAGGGCATGTGGTGATCTTGTGGACTCCTATGCTCAATATTGTAATGGTTGCTATTCTTTCTGCTGTGTAGGGGTGTGTGTGTGTGTGTCTGTCTGTAAGATGTGCTGCAAGCCCCCTGGTACTCTTAGGGCACCTGGAGCCCTGCTACTTCCTCCCAAAGTGTCTGATCCCTCCTGCTGATCCTTGGCTGTTCCACTCTGAGTGACTGCGCACTTCTCAGCATTTCTGGGCTCCAGTGTTGCTGATTCCCCCATTGGTCACTTAGGAAGTTTTGTGACCTCCATCTACTGCTGAATCTTTGCATGGTTATCTGTGGTCCTTTACTGTTTCCAGAATATTTATGATTGTTTTTCTCCAACCCTACATACCAAGTCATGATCCCAGCATCTGCTTTACCACATCTCCTATTCTTAGGGTATCCATGACAAGGCTTCTACCAGGGTTTTGATTTTAGAGCATTTAATGTGTCATGCTCTTAGGGAACATTTTCAAACTCTGGCCTCTGTGTCAACTTTTTCCCCCTTGGAAGTACAGAGGGTTGGCTCATTTGCTGTTCCATTTTCTGCCAGGACCTTTGACCAATACTTGGTTTTTCTTTCCTGAAATTTTCTAGAAGGGAATGGATTATCTTTGTATAGCTTCCCCCTCTTCTGGTGGCAGATTGAGCATATGGCCTTTTGAAGTTTCAGAAGGAGCTAACATGAATGAATGTCAACCATGTGCCAGGCCTTAGCTAGGGCTCTTTATCTTATTTAACCCTTAGCGCTATTCTGAGTGGAAGATGGCATTATCTCTGTTCTGCATTTGAGGAACCTGAGGCTTCGAAAGTTGCTTTGCCCAAGATCATAGTACCACTAAGTAGTCAGGGTTCAAACCCAAGTCTTCCTGGCTCCCAAACACTTGGATTCTTTTTAAAATTGCAAATAATGGAATAGTCTCACTTCCCCACCCCAAAAGAAGGCTTTCAACCCTGCAGTGCTGCCCTTGTAGGGCTCTGGCCCTCTTGTTCTCTACGTAGAGTGTTTCTTCAGTGCTGGTTACCTTTCTGGTGCCCGAGACATGCTGCTTCTCTGGAGCATCTGTGACCCCAGGATGATCATGCTTCCCTCCAAGTGGCCCCCCACTCTCTACTGCTTCCCCCAGTGTGCATGAGCCCTGTGGTTCTGGCTGAGCTTTCATGCACCCACTTCCAGCACATTGGCCTGTCTTGCTTCTCTAGCCTCTCTGACTTGATCTTCTCAGTTGCCTTTGGTAGCTCTCCCCTTAAATGGGAGTGTTCCCCAGGGCTCTCTTCTGGCTTTAACTTTTTCCCTGGCTATGACTTTCATGTCATGACTTAAGCATGAAGTGTGATGACTCCCAAGTTGCTGTCTCTGGCCCTGTTGCCCAGGCCCTTCCCTTAATTGCTTTCCAGGATCTCTGACCAATATCCTGAAGGCACTTCAGCCTTAGGATGTGCAACGAGTGGACTCATTTCCTCTCCAGCTGCGTCTTTTATGGGCCTTGTTCTATCATTTGCTATCTTGGTTAATAATGTCACCACCAACTATCATCAGTCTTATAAGCTAGAAACCTTGAGAAACATTGGTTTACTCCATTCTGTCTCATCTCATATTCAGTTGATCAATTTCAAATCCTGTTAATGGATTCTACCTCAGAAATACCTTCCAAATCCAGTCCCTTTATTTCCTCTGCCTCTGCCTTACTTTGGGCCTTTCACTCTTGCCTGGACTGTATGAATAGCCTTTTAAGTAGCATTATCTTTTTTAAAAACAAAACTGTTTATATCACTTTCCTCCTAAAAAAGTCTCTGCAGTTTTATGCTTACCTGCAGGGTAAAGTGCTTATCTGCTGGCATGGCAGAGCAGACTAACCACAGAGTGCCCATCCCCACACCTCCAGCTTCCTCTCTGCTCACTGGCCCTGCCCAGCAGCCCCTCTGCCCCCACCTGGCTGAGCATGGCTCCCCTCTTCACTGCTTGCTTGTCTTCCTCCCTGAAGTCCTCCTTCCATCTGGCAAATTTCTTATTCCCATACCCAGCTCACATGTTGCCTCTGAGATGCTGTTCCCTCAGGTAGATATAGCTGGGTGCCCCATATGTGTTAGTCTGTGCCTCCCGGAATCTGATTACACACTTGTCTTCCTGACTCACGTGGGGGTTCTTGGGGCCAGGGATTTACTTAGCACCCGGCACAGTTCCTTGTACGTAGTAGCTGGTGAAGGCATACCACCTTGTTTTCTCCAGAGTGCCTCTGATACTCAGCACACCCCCAGGGTGTTCATGACTTGGTACTACTCTCTGATTCATTTTCCTCCTACTCGTGTCAGACCCATTGGTGGTGGTACTCAGAGTGGCTACAGTTCTCTCCCATTCAGCCCACAGAGCTGAACCCCCCTTCCTTCCCAGAGTGTCTGTGATTTGTCTCTTACTCAATCCCCACTATCCCTGGAGCAAGCACCTTTGCCCCTCCACTATACTAGGAGGGAGGACCTGATTCCTTGTTGCCTCTCCTGGCTGCCTGTGAAATCTCCACTCATCTCCTAGGCCAGTATCTCTCAAAGTGAGGTCCTGAATTACCTGCATCCGATTACTCTGATTGCTTCTTCGAAATGCAGGTTCTTGAGCCAACCCCAGCTCTACTGAATGAGAATTGCTGGCCCAGGTATCTGCATTTAAATCACTTCCCCAAGTGAGTCTAGTATTCTCTAAAATTGTGACTTGTTCTAAAGCAGTGTATGCCCACTAATGTTCAGAAAGAACATTCATTCCCTGAGACATTTACCAGAGTGGGACAACTTAAATAAGATGGGGACCTGTTACAAAGCAGATGCCCCTTTTGGAGAGTCACAGTACAGTCAGCACATTACAGGGTTACTGAAACAGCAACAAAAAAGCCCCAGAGAAACAAGCTTGATTTTTATGAGGGACGCCTTTATTCTCATACACATGGACATTTCCACACAGTATTTTCTTAATGCTGGTTTCCCTGACTGCCCTGGAGGAGTTTATGTCTAGATTTCCTTAATTGCGATAATGCCTTTGATGTGCTCAGCAGTGTCTGGCACTCATGGGTGCTTAGTCCCTGAGAGTCGCTGCCCTGCTTTATGCCCTACTCTGCCTGTGACCTCTGTTGCTTCCCTCAGTGGGTCACTGATATCCCATCTCCTCCCTGTCGCCCTGCAGGGGGGGTCCTCTATGCTGCCACTGTGAAAAACTACCTGGGGACGGAGCCGATTATCACCCGAGCAGTGGGTCGTGCCGAGGACTGGATTCGGACAGACACCTTACCGTCCTGGCTGAATGGTGGGGAGAGGGAGAGGGGTCCTCTGGGGGAACTGATGGGGTGGAGTCTGGGAAGTCCCAGGTTGTGACCGTGAGGATCTGAGGCCACTGGTATTCCCAGCCCCAGCCTTTGTCGCAGCCGTGGCCTTGAGCCCAGCCGAATGGGGGGATGAAGATGGAGACGACGAAATCTACTTCTTCTTTACGGAGACTTCCCGAGCATTTGACTCATACGAGCGCATTAAAGTCCCACGGGTGGCCCGTGTGTGTGCGGTGAGACCCCATCCCAGCTGTCTGTCTGTCGTCTCCTGCTCTGTCTGTACCCCTGTCTTATCTTTTCCTCTTTGGGTCTCTGTCTTTAAATCTCTCCCGTGTCTCCTATTTTCTCTGCCTTGACTTCTCTTCTGGGAGCTTGAGGAATGTGAGAGAGAGGCTTTGGCCTCTTTGACACCCACAATTACCCTTGTGACACACTGTCTACAGGAGGTGGACTAGTGTAGAGGGTAAAGGGAGGAACTGGACCAGGGTTCAAGTCCCTGCTCCACCCACCACTTAACTGCCTTTGCAACTCTGTCCAGGTTCTTTAGTGTCTTTGAAACTTGTCTATAAAAAGAGGATAATAATGATGCCTGTCTGTGAGGGCTGTTTGCGTATTAAATGAGGTAACTTACGTAAAACACATAATGTAGTACTTTGTAAGTGCACAGTTAACTTAGTCACTGTCATTGTTATTGTGACCCCTTCACCCCCGTATCTCATTATCCCTGCAGCTACTCTGTGTGGCTCCCTGTCCTTGCATTTGTATGCATCTGTCTCCCCATCTGTCTATGTCTGCCCTGAAGTCAGAAGGAAACTTAAATTGGTCTCCATGCTCCTTGCCCAATGATGGTCATCTAAAGAGAATCTCCCATGTGTTCGTCACCGCAGGGGGACCTTGGGGGCCGGAAGACTCTCCAGCAGAGATGGACGACGTTTTTGAAAGCTGACCTGCTCTGTCCAGGGCCTGAGCATGGCCGGGCCTCCAGTGTCCTGCAGGATGTTGCTGTGCTTCGACCTGAGCTTGGGGCAGGGACTCCCATCTTTTATGGCATCTTTTCTTCCCAGTGGTGAGGGGTCTTGGTGTGGAGGAGAGTTACAGGGTGGGAGATAAGTGGGGATGGCACAATGTCAGTGTTGTCTCTTCCAGAGGGGGCAGGCTGTCCCGCCTTTGGCTGCATGGCTCGCTGTGTGTTTCTCGGGGGTCATCTCATTTGACAAGGGATGAGTTGCTGTCCCCTAGACCCCTCCAGATATCCAGCTCCAACCTGTGAATTCCAGGGAGGGGGCTGCCATTTCTGCTGTCTGTGCCTTCCAACCACAAGACATTCGGACAGTGCTGAACGGTCCCTTCAGAGAACTAAAGCATGACTGCAACAGAGGACTTCCTGTCATGGACAATGATGTGCCCCAGCCAAGACCTGGAGAGGTGAGGGGGCAGATCTTCATTCTAGGCCTGAAGTAGAGAGCTGCTATTAAGGCAAGAGCCCCACCAAGCATCACTGGCATGTCCTGTTCCTGGGAAACTTTGTCACCACCCCTGTATTTCCTCTAGTGCATCACCAACAACATGAAGCTCCGGCACTTTGGCTCATCTCTCTCCCTGCCTGACCGTGTACTCACCTTCATCCGGGACCACCCACTCATGGACAGGCCAGTGTTTCCAGCTGATGGCCACCCCCTGCTGGTCACTACAGATACAGCCTATCTCAGAGTCGTGGCCCACAGGGTGACCAGCCTCTCAGGGAAAGAGTATGATGTGCTCTACCTGGGGACAGGTATATTTAGTGGTCAAGCAGGTTGCCTACCTAGTGCATACACATTCTCGTCACAGAGAGAGTACTGTAATACATATGTCTGAGTCCCAGGCACGGGGCAATTATGTCATTATTATTGTTCCTTTCCTGTCCCCTAGAAGATGGACACCTCCATCGAGCAGTGCGGATCGGAGCTCAGCTCAGCGTTCTTGAAGATCTGGCCTTATTCCCAGAGCCACAGCCAGTTGAGAACATGAAATTGTACCACGTGAGTTGTAGATTTTGGAGAATCTATTGGGGAGACATCTGAGTCCAGAGCCAGTTTGTGACCCTGAGGTCTGGGAGATCCAGTGTATTCCCCTTCCCCGCTCCCTTTTTGTAGAGCTGGCTCCTGGTTGGCTCCCGTACTGAGGTGACACAAGTGAATACAACCAACTGTGGCCGTCTCCAGAGCTGCTCAGAATGCATCCTGTCCCAGGACCCAGTCTGTGCCTGGAGCTTCCGGCTGGATGAGTGTGTGGCCCACGCTGGGCAGCACCGAGGGTGAGTGTAGCTGCCTGGATTTCTTGCTTACTGTGCCAGGGCTCTGTCCCATCCATATGTCTATGTTTCTCATCTGTTAATGCTGCCCTGCCAGAGGCTGTTTTCTTTTTCTGTCTGTTAGTGTCTACATCACTCATGTGTCCTTCTGTCAGTCCATACTAACTCATCTGTTTGTCCATCTAGTGCCACCTCATCAATGTCCTTGCCTCTTGCCTCTCTGCTGGACCTGCCTTGACCTGACAGTGTGCTATCTCTAGTGGACGCTTCTTAGTTTTCATCTTACAAGAGCTCTTGGAAGTGTTTTCACAGTTGTCCACTCCCTCTTTCCTTGAAATACTTTACTCTTGGTCTCTATGACTCTGCATTCTTTGGTCTCCTTCACTTTCCCATCCAACTACTGAATGTTGATATTCCTCAGGGTTCAGTCCTGCACCCATTCTCTTTACACTTTCATGCTATCTCTAGGCAGTTTTATTCTCATTACTTTCAATACCATCTGACTGCTAATGACAACCACAAATATATCTAGTTGAACTGTGGAACTCCCCATCCAACTGTCTACTTGATATTCCCTTTGGATGCTTCATAAGCAACTCAAATTTAGCAAATCAAAGTGTGCGGTATTGTTTCCTCTTTCTCTCACATGCTCCTCCTCTGGTTTTCCTCATTCCAGTAAAGGGACCTCCATGCATCCAGTTGCTGAAGCCAGAAATTGCCCACATTGTATTATGATTTGTACTGATTCTAGCCCCTAAACATCCTTAGTCCACCCTCTTCTCTCCACCTCTACTGCTACCACTCTAGTCCAAGCCATCATCGCTTCTTAACTGGACTACTCTAATAATCTAATTGGTCTTCTTTTGACCATTTTGGGCTGCTACCATCCATTTTCCATTTAGCAGCTTAAAAGCATATGTCACATTGAAGCAAATCCCTGACATCATATCATATTCATCTTAAATATTTCAATATGTATCTCTACTAGATAAGGACTTTTTTTTTTTTTTTTTTTTTTTTTTAAGACGGAGTCTCACTCTGTCGCCCAGGCTGGAGTGCAGTGACGCCATCTTGGCTCACCACAACCTCCGCCTCCCTTATTCAAGCGATTCTCCTGCTTCAGCCTCCCGAATAGCTGGGATTACAGGTGCCCACCACCACACCCAGCTAATTTTTGTATTTTCAGTAGAGATGAGGTTTCACTATGTTGGCCAGCCTGGTCTGGAACTCCTGACCTCAAGCAATCCACTCGCCTTGGCCTCCCAAAGTCCTGGGATTACAGGCGTGAGCCACTCCTCCTAGCCCAGGACTCTTAAAAACATCTTATTGTGGGAAAGTTCAATCGTAGCCAAAAGTAGAGAGAATTGTGTAATGAATTTCCATGCATCCATCCCTCAGCTTCAACAACCATCAGCTTCTGGTCAGTCTTGTCTCTTCAGTACGTTTACTCATTCCCAACTATTTTGAAGCAAATCCTGAACATCATTTCACTTCATCCATAAATCTTTCTGTCTGTATCTCTAACATACAAGGGTTTAAAAAAAAAAAAAAACCGTATTACCATTATCATACCAAAAACTTACTTTCTTAATGTCATCAAATATCCAGTCAATGTTCTGATTTCTTCAATTGTATATATTTAAGAAATAGTTTATGTCAGTATCCAAATAATGCTTATTAATTGTAATTGGTTGATATGTTTCTTAAGTGTCTTTTAATCATTGAGATCTTCCAGTGAAGTATTTTTAATTACTTGATTTGGAAGTGTTTTTGCAAACTGACCTTGAGATTTCCTATTTTGAAGTCCAGTTAATTTATAGCATATTTGTATACTACAGAACCTCAAGTATATACAGAACCCCAGAATATTACAGAACCCCATGGCTACACATTCTTTAGAGGTAAAAGTACTTGTCTTTTGGAATAAAACAGATTAATTCACACATGTCAAAACAGAGTGAAATGTTTAAAATGATAGCTGATCTGTAGGGCTAGATATGAAAGAAAAAACTGACATATAATTAGAATAGTCATAACATTTAATTTTGTTTTTCTGATATTTGTCTTTAATTATAAGTGTAAAATCTTATGCCATCTATTGATCAGATTCTTGACTTTTTGCCAGTTGGGGATATAAAGTAATTCTTGGATGACAGGCTTGGCCAGCTTTGCCTTTTTGGTTAAGAACTTTAACCTGGTCTTTTAGTTTTCTGGGGGAGAATTTTTAAACATCTAAGACAAAAGCAAGGGCTTTATTCTGTCCTTTATTGTTTTAATTTCCATTAAAATAAGCATTCACTGGTCTTAGATATCCTCTATACTTGAGCTTCAAGGATTCCCTTAAGGTATACGTGAGTAGGGGGAGGGGGGAGAGTGTGGGGTGTGTGTTTATGCCAGTGTTCTGGGTTGTTCTTGTGTACATTTCCCATACCTCAGTTCATCCAAGGGAGAAGAACATAGACTGAGAAGTTCCCGTGGCAGCAGCTGTACATGTGGTCTTCCTGTGTTCCTCACTCTCAGCTAGACTAATCAACCTTGGTTTTACCCAAGAAACTTCCATCTATTCATACCAGTCTTGGAGCTCATTTCAGGGACCTCAATTCATATTGAAGGAGTTCCTACTCAGATGAGTCTGTGTTTGATTGAGGCTTTGTGTGTTCAGACCTTTTACCTGGCCTTCACTGACAACCCTAGTAGGGGTCTCATTGACTTCCCGGCCTCTGGGAGTGGTGCCAGAGAGTTCAGCAGTGAGCAGTCCATCTTGCTGTCCTCCATCAGATATAGTCCACCCAAATCCTGGAAGTACCAGGACTGTGCTATTTGAAACAGATCTATTCAAATAACACATAGGCCAGTATATATCAACCACTATTGAAGAGTTCCTTTGTAGAGACAAGCAGCTTTTAGGAAACAAAAAATCACCTCACTGACCCTAAAGGAATTTTGATTAGCTTCTGCAGAAAAGGAATTTGCTCTTTGTCTTAAATAAGAGAAAAAAAATCCCTATAGTTTTTATCCTTTTTTTTTCCCTAGAGAAATCTTGTGGTTGTGGAGAACCAGGTTCATTTCTTAGAAGATTCTGTTTCTTTTAAAGCACCCCCACTAAACATCTTTCCAACAGACCTAGTGCAAATTTAGCTATCCATGGTCTGCTAGAAAGATGCATGCATGAAATGTCATGAGTAATATTAAGAGGTGTTGGGGAAAAATTTGGTGATGAGGAGAAACTTGACTGATAATTTCAGGAGTGATTTCTGGGATGATGGGAGATGTATTGAATGAGGGAGTCTTCAGTAATACTGAGGAGGATTGAAGGGAATGTTGACACTGGATTTACCAAGCATTCTCTTCTTTATAGGTTGGTCCAAGACATAGAGTCAGCAGATGTCTCCTCTTTGTGTCCCAAAGAGCCTGGAGGTCTGTGTGGTCTGTATGGCTTAGGGAAATGTGGGTGGAGTGGATGGAAAGGGGCTAGAGAGTTGTTCATTTTGGAACCATTCTAAACCTTGGATCTTGGAGGATGTGGCAGCCAGGTACCTTGGGCCTTAGCCTCTTTGGAAATCCCCTTTTTAGTTTAGTCTCCATAGCCCCTTCTCATGATTGACATCACCCCACACTTTTCTTCATCACACCTCCAGCCTTTAGCCTTACCTCCTTTTGTGCCTTTGCTGTCTCTCGCAGAACGTCCAGTAGTGTTTGAAGTTCCCGTGGCTACAGCTGCGCATGTGGTCTTGCCGTGTTCTCCAAGCTCAGCATGGGCATCCTGTGTGTGGCACCAGCCAAGTGGAGTGACTGTACTCACCCCCCGGCGGGATGGACTGGAGGTGGTGGTGACCCCAGGGGCCATGGGCGCTTATGCCTGTGAATGTCAGGAGGGTGGGGCAGCCCGTGTGGTAGCAGCTTACAGCTTGGTGTGGGGCAGCCAGCGAGATGCCCCGAGCCGGGCCCACACAGTGGGGGCGGGACTGGCTGGCTTCTTCCTGGGGGTTCTCGCAGCATCCCTAACTCTCCTTCTGATTGGTCGGCGTCAGCAGCGACGGCGACAGAGGGAACTTCTGGCTAGAGATAAGGTGGGCTTGGACCTGGGGGCTCCACCTTCTGGGACCACAAGCTACAGCCAAGACCCTCCCTCCCCCTCTCCTGAAGATGAGCGGTTGCCCCTGGCCCTGGCCAAGAGGGGCAGTGGCTTTGGTGGATTCTCTCCACCCTTCCTGCTTGATCCTTGCCCAAGCCCAGCCCACATTCGGCTAACTGGGGCTCCTCTAGCCACATGTGATGAAACATCCATCTAGAGCTGGGCAAATGACCACTAGTGTATAAGTGATCACTGGAACGGAGGGACCACTGAGATGCTGGGGTCACTAGGCCTGGAAGACCATCCCAGCCTCTGAGTTCTCTTTGAGTATGAGTGATTACTTGGACTTTAGTGTCTGTTCTCTCTGAGTCTGGATGGACTTGGGGCCAGACCTTTGCCTGATTCCCAATTGCCATGAAAGATCAGAACTGCTTTCTGCAGCAGTCAGGGCTTCTGCCCAACATCTGAACCCCTGTGACCCTTCATCCCTGGCCCCCTATCTTGGGCCCATTAGTTTTGGGGATGGGGCACAAGGCATAGCTATGACTTTGCTTTCTGGTTGGAGCCTGACCAGAAAGAAGAGCCCTGGAGGTGGTTGGAGGGGAATGTGCACTGAGTCCTTGGGGTGGTTCTGCTTATTCTTCAAGTTTATCTGAATTTCTGTGGGGAGTGCATGATCCCCATGTTGTGACATGGAGTCTCTGCCCTGAGATCTTCCCCATCTCAGTTTTCCTTCCATGAATGAGTGTGTGTAAATACATGGTGTTCATAGGAGACCTGGCCACATGTGCATGAATGACTGGGCTGATGCTTAGGAATATTTATGAGGGATGGGGAGGGAGAAGATTGGAATAGGAATATTACCTGCAGAACTTTAGACCCTGTAGCCATAGAGGGAATGGCTTTCCTTTCTAAAAGGAACTGAAACACTGCCCCTCTCCCCATTGCCCCACAACCTTACTCTAAATTTGAGTAGAGAAAAGCTCGTAAAGTGACTTTCCGGCTGGGAAGGGCAGCAGTACACATGACTCCATCTTTTTCTTTGTTTTTGCCCTTTGGCTGCCACCACTGCCATGTCACAGCTGCTTTCTCTGGCTAGAGTGTAGGCTGTACCCCATTTCCTTGGCTCCCATTGAAAATGAACAGCATTCTGATGATTAGGGAACAACAGAAGGGGAACAGTCATAGGATATACAAGCAGTATAAAGATAGGTTCACAATCAGTGACTACTCAGGGTGACACCCTTGCCCTAAAGCAAGAGTCCCCCCTACCTGGGGTCCATGGACTCCCTGAAATTGTATGCAAAATATTGTTTGTACATGTGTGTCTGTATGTCTCTGTGGGGGAGGTTTTATGGCTTTTGTCAGATTTTCAAGGCCTTAACAAAGTTAAAGGACCGCTGCCCTGAGGTCACTGCACTGAGACCAAGCTAGGATGGCATCACTCTGTGGCAGCTCTGCCTGGCCTTGCCCTGCCTGGAACAGGGTGATTGCTGGAATGGAGTTACCACTGAGATGCCAGAGGTTCCTGGGTCTGGAAGACTTGTTGCCTTTCAGCTGTCTTTGAGTCTGACTGACTGTGGCCAGTCCCTGAACTGGTAGCTGCTGGAGGCCTTCTTGTTTCTCCAGTCCCTGGAAGCTGAGCTCTGTGTGTATTTGATGACATTGTCAACTCTCACCAAACTTCAAGACCTCTTCCTGCTTGACCACTCGCACATGCTCTAGGCTTCTCCTGCTCAGTACTGGTCTTGGCCTGTGAATGTGCCTCATTCATCCCTGGTGCTTGAGCCCCTCAAGCTCCAGTCAATGATCCAGTCCTGCCCCTTTGAAGTTTTCTCCTCTGCTTTCCTTGGCAGCAGCCTGCGAACTACTCAAAAGAGTCCCCTTGGGTTTGGAATGATCAGTGGCTTTGCCACTAATAAATGTGTGATCTTCGGCAAGTAACCTAACCTAGGGACATTAGTTTACTCATTTGTGAAGTGGGGATAACAAAAACCTACCTCAGGGTTGCTACAAGGATTACATGAGAAAATATGTCAACAATAAAGACCTGTCTGTACCAATATATGTTGTTATTGCAGAAATGGGCTTATTCATAATCATGTAGCTTAACTATATGATAACCATGACACACGCAATCACATTAAGCCTCACTCAGTAAACGGACAGTCATTACTTCACAGATGTCCTGTTCTGGGTCACCTCTGGACAGCTCATAGCTGCTGGTTTCTAGGTTTTGGGAGGCAGATCTATGATTTTTATAATCCTCAGCTCTGTCTGACCTTAGTGGCCTGAGATCCCTTTGTATAGAATGGAGGAAGGCTGTGTGTTCTTTGGTTTACCCTCAGCCTGTCTTTCAACCCCACTCACTTGAGGTTATGGCCTAGTTCCTCTTTAGGGGAGGAACGAAGGTGGGGAGATGTCAAAGGGGACTGGGCTTCCTGTGGGGAGTGGGAGGGAAGAGTTTTTCAAGGAGGAGAGAGACCAGGGCTCTTATACTCTGAGCCACTATCTCCCTGCCCTAATCACCTAGGGCCAGGCACCAGACAACTAGGGATTGGCCTCTTTACTCCAAAGCCTGCTGAAATTACTCAAACTAGCCAATCCTAAGTCTGCCTACCCTGCCTCACTCATTCCTTACAATGGAAACTACAATAAGCGCTCTTGCCCATGATTCCCTGCTCCCTCTGCATCCTGACTGACCCTGGTGCTTCTCCATGTGGTCCCTGCATAGTGTGCTTTGCCTCCTGTTTCTAGGGACCTGTGAGTATAAACTTCCTCGATGATAGTCATTTCTGTGTCTGTGTGTCTTATTATACCTTATTAAAGCAAACCTGGGTACATTTTTAAAACAGCAGAGATTCTCTGAAGATTAATGATTGAGAAGGCTGATTGGACCTGTCTAATCAGGGAGGCTGAGGCCTCAGGCCTTCCTTAGGCACGTTGCATATCTGTTAAGTAAGGGCCACTAATCCCCTCACATGGGTTCATCTAAACTCTCTGCCAGCCCAAAACACGAGGACTTGCCACCCATCCTTAGCACTCTCAAGACACACATTTGTTTGATACGTAAGCTCCAATTCCTTCCTCCATAAGAAGTGAGAAGGCAGAAGTGGCCTTCCCCGAGGTGAGGACGGGGATGGGTGTTTTTTCTTTGAGTGATGTAGACCTATGCCCTGCTTCCATGCCACTTCCTCAGATGTGACAGACCTCTGCTGGGATGGAATATGTGTTTGCTGGAGACAGCTGTGACATAGAGGATTGTGAGAAAGGGTCCCCATGCTTGGTGTGGAAGGAGGGAGCTGCTCACCCTCTGTATGGGCTTGGATGAGGAGCTTCTCAGCAACAGTCATAAAAACTAGAGGATCTTCCGCCCTTTGCTGGGAGCCACATGAGGCCCCTGGATTCATGTGGAATTCTAGGGAGAGGGACGATCACCCTCAAGATGGCTGAGATCAAATATCTTGTCAGATGACTGGACGCTTAGAATTGGGCTAATTTGATTAAATAAATAAAATAGGTTTTTGCACCTATAAGTTTGTGGAGAAAAATTCCTGCCCACTATACTAATATCAGCATTTCTAAAATGGTCTGTCTGGAGCATATGTGTGATGAACCTACCTACAGATTGAGCAGAATAGCTGTAGATAGGGTGGAGTTGAGTGAGCACCAAGTGCCCGAAATGAAGAAAGAGGACCTCCTTCCAACCTTTTGTAGGAACCATCCTCCTAATGCAATTTCTCCCCACAGATATCCACCAAATTAACTTTTTTTTTTAACCAGACTCAAAGTCTATGATTTCATCATAACAATATAGGTCATCATAGATTGAGATTACCTTGTAATTCCTAGGTAAATGTCCTTGGAAAAAAGGAATATGAACCTACGGGATTGCAGTCAACAAAATAAGGTGTCCACATGCTACCTCTACAAAGGTTTGTAATACAGTTGTCATTGGGATCTTTGCTAGATAAGTTCTTATTCTACTTTGGGTATTTATTGTGTTACTAGCCAGGGCAGGCTTTGCTATGATGCAATAACAACCCCACACTCTTAGTGGCTTAAAACATTTGTTACTCATGCCTTATGTCTATCCTTGGCAGTCACTCAGGAACCAAGGCTCAGGGAGGTTCCATCTTGACACAAGCTTCCATGATTGTAGAAAAAGGAAAAGGGAACTTGGCTAGCCATAGGTAGGCACCTGAAGTTTTTGTCTAGAAGTAACATGCATGATCACATTTCAATGAACAAAGCAAGCCATGTGACTATGCAAGTTCAAGCAGATGGAAAAGAGCTATGATAGCCTTGTGCTAAGATCACAGTACTAAGCATTTGTGCCTGAAGTACGGCCACAGGGCCGGCGCGGTGGTTCACATTTGTAATCCCAGCACTTTGGGAGGCCAAGGCAGGCAGCTCACTTGAGCCCAGGAGTTCCAGAGCAGCCAGGGCAAAATGACGGAATCCTGTCTCTGAAAAAAATACAAAAGTTAGCTTGGGATGGTGGTGCATGCCTCTACTCCTAGCTACTTTAGGAGGCTGAGGCAAGAGGATGGATTAAGCCTGTGAGCCTGGGAGGTGGAGGCTGAAGTGAGCCATGATCGTGCCACTGCACTCCAGCATGGGTGACAGAGCGAGACCTTGTCTCAAACAAAAACAAAAACAAAAATTACGGCCTCAGACCCTTTTACTAGGACCAAGAGCTGCTGATGTCCTCTTTGTTTCTTTATTGAAGAGAAACATATACTAAATCTTTGTACTCATAATCTCACTCACCTCTCCTACTGAGCACCTGCTGCTTTCTCTCCTTTCTTCCGTCTCCCTGGAGTAAAGTGAATTTCCTCTTAGAGAAATGGTGACTGGATATTTTAAAAAATACCTGGGTAAGAAGGGCTGTTAAGTTAGAGAGGGTTCATGGTGACAGGGTTCAGTAAAGAGAGAAACTTAGTGGCTCACTTAGTAGAAAAGATAAGGAGTAGGTATTCCCTAGGATTGCAAGAAGGGCCTTAGGAACTGAGGCCTTAGCCACTGGAATCAGGGTTAATGCCACTAGGATTATTTTTCTCCCATTAGTCTGTCATCTCTTCATGTTCTGCTTGCTGGAAATGGACATATTCCTAGAGCTATAGATGGTTGCCATTTTTCCTTCACATTCTCTCAGCTCTGTACTGTAGAGGCAAGGCTACTTCTTTAGCTCCAATCCAGGAATCCCAGGGAAGGACTCTGATTGGCCCAGCTTAGATCACATGCCCACACTGAAGCAATGACTGTGTCCAAGGAAATGGGATACTATGATTGGTCAGGCCTGAGTCAGGTGTGTGCCCAGGGAGGACAGGATTAAATTGTCAGAATGAGGGACATGGTTAAGTTGGCTGGGCAAATAAAAACCATAATTACTTTAATTTACTATAGCTGTCTTAGAGTTTGATATAGACAGTGACCTTTGAAGACTAAGATTGGAGAAAATTTTTGCAATCTATCCGTCTGACAAAGGGCTAATATCCAGAATCTACAAAGAACTTAAACAAATTTACAAGAAAAAAACAACCCCATCAAAAAGTGGGCAGAGGATATGAACAGACACTTCTCAAAAGAAGACATTTATGCAGCCAACAGACATGAAAAAATGCTCATCATTACTGGTCATCAGAGAAATGCAAATCAAAACCACAATTAGATACCATCTCACGCCAGTTAGAATGGTGATCATTAAAAAGTCAGGAAACAACAGATGCTGGAGAGGATGTGGAGAAATAGGAACGCTTTTACACTCTTAGTGGGAGTGTAAATTAGTTCAACCATGTGGAAGACAGTGTGGGGATTCCTCAAGGATCTAGAAATAGAAATACCATTTAACCCAGCTATCCCATTACTGGGTATATACCCAAAGAATTATAAATCATGCTACTATAAAGACACATGCACACATATGTTTATTACGGCACTATTCACAATAGCAAAGACTTGGAACCAACCCAAATGTCCATCAGTGACAGAGTGGATTAAGAAAATGTGGCACATATGCACCATGGAATGCTATGCGGCCATAAAACGGATGAGTTCATATCCTTTGCAGGGACATGGATGAAGCTGGAAACCATCATTCTGAGCAAACTATCACAAGGACAGAAAACCAAACACCGCATGTTCTCACTTATAAGTAGGAGTTGAACCTCGTTATGAGAACACATGGACACAGGGCGGAGAACATCACATACCGGGGCCTGTCGGGGGGTGGGAGGCTAGGAGAGGAATAGCATTAGGAGAAATACCTAATGTAAATGATGAGTTGATGGGTGCAGCAAACCAGCATGGCACATGTATACCTATACTGCATAGGCGTACATGTGCACATGTATCCTAGAACTTAAAGTATAATTAAAAAAAAAAAAGAAAAGAAAACTAAATAAGACAGTGTTGTTCCTTCCAAATTAAAACCTTCCCATCACTTCTCGTTACAATTAGAATAAAATCCAAATCCTCCGTTGTGATTTACAGAGCCTTACATGTTAGGACCTCTGTTCATCTATCTAAACTATTTTTACTTTCCCCTCACTCAGGGGCAACAGCCACACCAACCTTCATTCAGCTTTCTAGATACACCAAGCTTGTTCCCAACTAGGGGGAACTAGTTGTTTCCCCTGATCTTTGCAAGTCCTTCTGGTCAGTCAGGCTTTATCTGAAATGTTGCCTCCATAAAGAGGCCCACTCTGATTACTTTGTATAAAATAGCTCCCAGTTACTTCCTATCACATCCTCCTATTTTAATTCTCAGCATAGCATATCATTGATTGGTATTTTCTTGTTTGCTTGTTTATTTAAATTATTTTCCTTCTTGTTAGATTGCAAACTCCATGAAAGCCTGGATTTTGGCTGTTTTGTTCACTGTTGTATCCCCAGTGCTTAGAACAGTGAACAGTGCCTGACACGTAGTAGATGCTCAATATTTATTGAGTGAATGAATATGGCCATTGCCGAGCTGACACACCAGGTAATGGAAAGAACGCAGGTCCTGCTGAGAGGCCAACACCATCCACTGGTCAGTATTCCTATAGGAGACCACTTAGCTCCCAGCTCCTGTGGTTCTGCAGTACCAAGTGGCAGCCCCTGGGATCCTCTGCTCATAGGCTCATGGTTTTCAAGGGACAGCTTTAGGGTGTCCTCCTAGACCTCAAACGACCTCTCCCTTTCTATGTTCTGAACTCCATCCTGGACCCTTCTTTGCTTTGGGCCCTAATTTGTGTCTGGTTGTCCACAGGTAGGGCCTCTCTGCTCTTTCTTCCAGAGTGAAAGAATAAAGGTATCTCTGGAAGGCACAACACCACTTTGCAAGCATAAATTCCTTAATCGTAGTTGCCTTTAATAATAATAATAATGATGCCCTAAAATATAATAATGTGCTAGATATGGTGTGGGCATTGAGCTAAACATTTTATACATCAAGCTCAATCTCAGAAAGACTAGTGTTGTTAGCCACATTGTCGGCCAGTGAAACTGAGGCTCGAAGGAGAAATAACTTGCTCAGGGTCATACAGTTAGTTTGTAGTTGAGTTGTGACTAAAACCCAGGTCTCTCAGATTCCAAAGCTTGTGCTCAGAACCCCTGCAGTTACAAAGTACCCAAATAGTGCCCATTAGGGATCAACTTCCAAGAACTGGGTCTTGCCTTCCTAGAGTGGAGCGGTGTTTCCTCCTTTACTCATTGTTCATTTCATATATGTAAAACAGAACATGATCATATTTCAATACGTAACTTCTGCACAACCCAAAATTAAAACACCACAGTAAAATAAATGAGAAAAACATGGTATTTCATTTGCAATACTTGAAAAAATGTTAACCTTCTTAATCATAAATGAGCTCTTAGAAATCAGTAACAAAGAGACTAACATTAAAAGGGAAATGAAAATAAAAGAAACAGAGGAAAATGAAATAATGCAAATGATTAATAAGATGATATGAAGATGATGTAGCTTAACATTAATAGATGAAAAAGCACTTTCTTTGTAATATTACATTATCAATGATCACAAATACAGAAATCTAACATTTGTATAGAATATTAGGAAATAAGGAACTATTAAACACTGGAAAAATTTACTCCAGTTTTGGGAAATTTACTCAAAATTTAGATCTTGTATGTACTTTGTCCTGGCAGTTCCAATCTGTAGGAATTATTCCAACAGAGTAGTTGGACAAATTGAAATTTATGTATAAGTATGTTTCTTACATAGAAAATCTATAGCTAATTTATCACCCCCAACTACTTGTGTATCAATTGATTTTAAAAAAATAGATTGGGGGTGTTCATTAAATATTAATTTAGGTCTATTTAGGTTAGGTTCTGGGCTAGATTCTGGAGACACAAAAGTGAATAAGACATAGTCCCTGTCCCCTTAAAGCTCATAATTCAGGGGTAGGCAGATGAGTAAGCAGACAGCAACACACTTTGAAAGGCGCTATTGTTAAGGTGTGTTCCAAATCTGAGGAACCCAAAGATACTTCATTCTACTGACCTCTCTTCTTAGCTAGCAGCTTGAGAAACAGGTTTGAGATGATCAAAGCATTTGTACCACCTAACCAGACTCCCCTGAAGCTACTGAGACAGTCTAATGTAGTGTAGTCTAGTGAGACATATACATGCCTCTTTTTGTCTTTTGTGTGTATCAAATTTTACATAATAAAACACTTTAAAATAAGATGTTTTTCTGTCTATGGAACCAGAAAAGACAAGAAAAAAAGGTTGGTGACCTTGTGTGCTCCCCAAATAAGGATTTGTGGAGAGTGAGTGTTCTATACTATTGTTGGAAATGAAATTATTACACACTCTATGGAGGGCATTCTGGCAATATCTATTGAAAACTTTAAAGTGTATATATCATTTGATCCAGTAATTACACTTTTAGATATTTATTTTAAGGAAATAGCAGTATAAGTGTGCAAAGACATACTTCTAAAGATTTTTATTTTATATTAATTATAAGCCTGAAATGTTGGGAAAAAATCAATTATTCAACAATAGAAATTTGGTTAAATTAGCTTCAGTATTGACATGAAAAAATGTCCACATTGTTAAGCAAAAAAAAGAGGAAACAATAAGAAAGAGAAAAGTGGTCCCTGACAGATGGGAGTTGGCCTGGCACTCATAGCCTCGGTGTTTTCCTATTGAACATAAAGGATTTCATAGAACACCAACATCAGACAAGGACACTCAGTGCCGATGATAGATGAAGAAAAAAATGAGATCACTCTGTAATCACGTCTGAATGCGGGCAAAACAGGAACATTGTCCAGACCACAAAATGACTGAGCAGCCTCCTGTCCCGGCTAAGAGGAATGACTGCTGCTTCTTTACCAGTTCTTCACTGGCTTTAGCTTTGCAGCAGTCTTCCCTCCTTCCGGATGAGAGTTATTAAGATACCCACCCACAGAATTACCCTGCTTCCTTAAACCCTTCTGCAAACCCCCTAGCACAAGCCTGAGTCCCATAATAAGTTCTTTCTAGCACCCTCTTACTGAAACACCCCACAGTTCCCCATGCCATGCATTCTCCCCCACAGCAAAGAGTAATAACCCCAACTAGCTTGACTACAGGTGTGTTCCGAGTGATCTTTGGCTGGAGAGCAATGACAACCAGTACTATCTTATAATAGTTTGTACTAGATATGTATTTCCACTGTCATAAAATTGTGTGGCATAGCACACAACCAACTGTTAGCAATGGTCACCCCTGATGAGGGGTTTTACTTTTGATTTACTATCTTACTTTTTATTTTATTTTTAACAATGTGCATGAATTGAGATGGAAGGAGGAGGATGATGAAGACGTGGGGAAGGAGAATAAGTGAAGGAAAAAAATGGAAGAATGAAGAGAAATGAAGATGGCAGTGGCAGCAGCTCTAAGACATGTTTGATAATGATGTTATTAGAGGATCTTTGTGTTCTTTAACTATCTATAATATGCATTACACTTGAATATGAAACAGTTATTTTTAAATGAAAGAAGATTGTCATTTTTCCAGAGAAATACGGTATGACTATTTCTAATTTTTTATTTTTGCAATAGTGAAGTAGGGATCTCATGCCCGACTAACGTTGAACACAAGTTTGAAGACTTTTGGTTTTCTGTGTCCATTGCAGTATAGTTAGATGCAGTAGGTGTCGCTTTTCCCCAAGAATAGCCTGTTGCTAAGACTGGTGGAAGTCTGCTCCGAGCTGTGCCCAATTCTGTCAATTATCTGTCTTCAAGATTTGCCTAATCTCTAACCTTTGAGTAATGTGTACTTGTAGTTTTCCTTCCTTCTGTAATTTAGATGCATGATCCAATCTAGTTAAGGGAAATTACCACACATTCTTTATTCTTTTCTGTAGAACTTTCACATAGCTATCCTATTAGATTTTCATGGTGATCCGAAGCGCTTCAGGCAGGTATTATTGGCTTCATTTTAGAGATGAGGAAGGCGAAGTTCATCAGAAAACTGAGGTCATTAACAATTAATTGGTCAAGGTTTCTTTCCCCTTCATTAGCTAATTCAAGAAACAAGGATATAGGCAGCAAATAAAGCACTATTTGTGCTTTAAATATATGAATATATATGTACTGGTGTAAGTGTATCAACCTTAAAAATGCATTCCCATCAGTTTCTGAGAACTGCAGTACAAACTATGAGAACTGAATGTGCTGCTCGCGTACTGTGATTATGCAAAAGCTTCGGGGGATGCATTACATGGGGAAGCCCTCTCAACTTCGGACAGGGTGTGCAGTCTTCAGAGGTCTGGGAGTTGTTTGGAAACACCTAGGCATCCTCGGGGAGCATGCTGAAGGTGACTCATGTTTGCACGTGCGTGACTTGGGGTTGCGTTATAAACATGAGGTTGTGTGCTGAGTGGTAATATCAGATGCAAAGGACTGTTTGCTCCCTCTTTTGGAGGTCTCATACTTTTCCAAACCTTGCATGTTATCAATTATCAGGCAATCATTTCCTGAGGCCTGCCACATAGCTGCTGCTTTCCCTTTTTTCTAGTTTGCTTTTCCTAAAATGCTTTGGAGTTAGAAATCAAATAACCAAGCTAGGTGGAAATGAGCATAACGTAAAGATTTCCCAGGTTCAAAGCAACTCTATTTGAAGACATTTGTATCTGTGCATTAATTCCTGGTTCATAACTAAATTATGGAAAGGAGACACTTTCCATAATGGTTCTGGATAGATGAGGGATGACTATGCCAATATTTTTCAGAGTCCCAAGATGATCAAGGCCAGCTTTGATCTCAGTCTACGGAGTCATGCTGGACATATATATGGCTTGGTCACTCCATTGCTGCAGCCATGGGAATGCTCCTGTCTGGCGTGATGGTGTCCAGCCTTACGGAGTGAGTCTGACCACCCTACAATGGTGTGGTGGGCAGTGGGCCAGGAGGGAAGCTGATGGGGTGTGGGGCAAGTACCAGGCAAAAGAAGTACCAGGCTCTGGGGGCAGGCTGCTGGATTATGACTCAAGTTGACACAGGAAGATAGCAAACCCAGTCCTCTCCCCAGAGGAATTGAGACCTGATGGGGGCCTTCTCACAACTTCAGGGTGCAGGGTGGAGAATAAATAAGGATCAGATACACCACACATACCAGCAGCTTGTGCCCAGCAATGTTCCTAAGATGAGATGGGGAAAGGCAGACACAGGGTTCATGAAATGTGGCCAACAGAAACGAGGTAACAGAATGCACCCAACCAGCCGTCTGAAATACAAGGCAGGGACCCAAGGGAAGAAATACATATATGGGACATTTAAGGTCCCAAGATGAGGGGGATGAGGTGACAGGAACTGGTATGCTCTGCCTATGACCTTCAGCCCCATTGTGGGGCTGAGAAGCCTGGCATTTGGAGGCTTCAGACTGCCACAGGGATCTCCAAATTCACCCACTGGGGAGGCAAAGGCTTCTGTTGGATGTGTCACAAGGAGGAGCCCTCTTCACTCAGGCAAGGTAGGCAGGCTTCAGAGGGCTGGGGGTTCTTTGCAAACAGCTAGGATAGGGCTAGGACTAGGTATAGGTACTGAGGACAGGGGCCATGGTTACCTGGGGAATTGAGGCCAGAGTAAACTTTTTTGGAGTCCACAGATCTGAGGCTTCTGTTCAGAGGTGCAGGGACCAGGCAGAGCAGACCAGCTTGGTTTTTCACAAAGGTGGGAGTTGGAAAGTGGCCTTAGGTCACAAACACTAACCACTTTAAGAGAAATGCAGCTCATCCCACTGACCTTGAAATGAGTTTTGCATGTGCATACACGAGTGTGTGTGTTTGTGGGTGAAAGAAATTTATCTAAAAAATTACATACATATGCTCATAATAAAGCATTTAGGACATGCTGAAAAGTATATAAAAATAAGAATCACTTCAAAACCCATAGGCCAGAGATACAATCTCTAAATATATTTTGGTGGATTTCCTTTCAGACTTTTCTCTATGTATATATTCAACATGGGGATATAAATAGATACTTTAACTAAACATAGTATGATACTATTTTGTAAACTGCTTCTTCCATTTGATACTATATCTTGGATATTTTTCCACCATAAAATGTTATTCTATATCATCATCCTGCAGTAGGATTCTATTGCTTGATATTTCTTTTTTTTTCTTTTTTTTTTTTTTGCACCAAAGGCATCTCCTAGCTTTATTAACGGGACTGCGCTGCAGAGTCAATATAAAAACACAAAAAGTCCCATCAGTTTAATAACAATAAAAAAACCCCAAAAGTGGAAAACTGAGGGGGCAGGGGAAGAGACTCCTAGGCCAGGGGCACGAGGAGCCCTGCTCATGGCACCAGGCCTGGCCGCAGGGTCCGCCGGTATTGCTGTTGCTACGAGTTCGGGGGGCAGCGATTGTCCTGTGGGAGCCACCGTTCGCCTCGGTCGGGGACCCTCACTTCTTCTGGCGTGTGCTCAGCTTCTGCATGCCCCGGATCTTGCCCAGCAGGCCAGAGGTGAAGGCCTCTGTGGGTTTGTAACAGTCAACCAGCAGCCCGGGCATCATCACTCTCCTTGTCCAGGAGCTCATCCACATCAATCTCCAGTTCTGGGATCTCCTCTTCCTGGCAGTCGTAGAGGCACGTAAGCTGCTCCAGGATCCGCTCCTCTAGGTTGAGGCGCTTCCGTAGTTCCTTGAGGTCATACTGGACGGTGACCTTCCCTTGGCGCCTCACTGGGCCCTCATCGTCCGTGCCGCCCGGGCCCTTTCCTGCGGCCCCGGGGGGGGCTCTGAAAGTAGACGCGTGGTCCTGGGCCGCCACTGCCCGGCCTGGGGACCGGGGCCACCGACGCCGCGCCCCTCGCCGTGCTGCGCCGCCACCTCCGGGACGCCCGCCGGCTAGCTCGGGTTAACTCGCCGGCTCCGCTCCGCGCTGCTCCGCGGCGAGGGCGCCGGCGGGGGCGCCCGGGGGCAGCTGCAGCTTGCGGAGCCCGGGGCCTGGCCTGCCGCGCCCCGCCCCCTCCCCGCTGATCCGCCCGCCCTTTGTCCCCCGCGGCCGCCCTGCTTGATATTTCTTATTTTAACTAACGTTCCATTGATTAACATCACATCATTTGAAAATAATACATTTGTTTTTTTCTCCTTTTTCTTATTTCAGCATGTTGGCTGGAACTTCCAGAACTGGCCCAGACAGAACTCATTCTTGACTTGAACCTGATTTTATAGCGCGCATTTAGTATTTCAGCATCGTTTTTCACACTTCCTCTTGGTTTCTAATAGGTTTGTAATACAGAGAGAGTCTTTGCATTACCTCTAAAACACTAATAGGGTTTTATATTTTTCTTTTAAGAGGATAGGATGGATGCTGAATTATGTCAAATATCTTCCTAAGCAGCCAGTAAGATGATGGTATAGTTTTTCTTCTTTAGCCCGTGAATGTCCTAGTGCTGAAGCCGCGTTGGTTCCTAAGGTCAGCCCTGTGTTGGTGGTTTTGCAGATCGGGAAGGGGAAGTTGCTACTGTTGAAAATATTGCAGAAAAGGTAGCATGTTTTATAACCTGTGCTCCACCTGCTCTTTTTAACCGTAAATCAAGGAAATTGTCCTCTATCAGTTCATGGGGTGTTTCCTCATATTTTTTTTTTTTATAGCTACAGAATGTTCCTTTGTGTGGTTGTGTCCATAGTTTATTTATTCAACCAGTTCCCTAGTGATAGATATTTGAGGTGTTTCCAGTCTTCTGCTGCAGTAAGTAACCCTATAAATCCATTATTTTGTAGGTGTGTGGATATACTTTAAAATAAATTCCCAGAAATGGGACTGCTGTGTTAGAATGAACTGGAAAGCTTTCAGCCTTTTAGAGATAGATTACTTACAGATAAACTCTGATGGACTCAGATAAACAAGAGTTTAGACAACTTCGCTGTAATATATTCCTATGTTTGATAAAACATATGCAGCCAAGACAGTGGAGCTTGGAATTGTTGCATGTGTGTGTGGGTGTGTGTGAATGTGTGTGTGCGTGCTTCTTTCATACCTTTTATGCTTCCTTCTTGATATTCATGCTTTCTCATAGGGATTCACATCCTTCAGTCTCTCATTTTTTTTTTTAATGCACTTAGATTTTCCAGCACATGATGGAAGCAAGGAAGGTGATAATCATTGTTAGACACTGAGCAGCTTGGGGCCAGACACCTTGGCAGGTGCTCTGAGTATATATTTCGAACTCTCATTTCAACCACACCAAGAGCTCTTTTGAACTCTTTTTACAAAATGAGGAACCCAGAGCTCAGTTTGCTCAAGGTCCCCAGTTAGAAAGTAGTAAATGCAGAGTTTGAAGCCAAGTCTATCTGCTCCACAGCCATATCCTCTTTATTAGCCACACCCATCCAGTATTTACCCCCAACGTTCCCGTTCCCAGTCATTTCCAGCTAACAATGAGCTGGGAAAGACTGATGCGTGGCGACATGTCCTAATAGTTAAAAACAATACCATTCAGTTTCTGGCTTATTCTTTTAAATAACAGCTCTGTGTTGCTCTTTTTGATGCCAATCAGGTAAAATTAACAAAGACTTGTGGAACATCTGTCAGGTGGAAAGCATGGGGCTACTTTCTGTAGGGAATATGGAAGTGTAAGTCAAGACTCATGCTGGACAAGCTGAAGCCTAGTCTTGCCAAGCAATATGTACATTGACTGGTTAACCTATAAAGAACTGCTCCCATGGGATAATGCGACCAAACTGACTTCCCAGGGTAGGGACTTATACGTTGTGAAATAAATACAATCAATCAGTCAAGATTAGTTTACTCTTTCTGGGGGCCACACACCACACACCAAATTAAACTCCCTATCTGTAAGCTTATTAAACCTCTAAATCAAGTTGTGGAAAAACTAGCAAAGATTAGAGTATTCATTTCTATTGTGGAGGAATAACTTTGTAAGAACGAAGGCTACAGAAAAAAATGATTAAAAAATTGATAGATAGCAATGAAAAATTTCAGAAAAGAACTTAAAAATACAGTGGATTAAATGAATCAATGTGATAGCATTACTTTTAAAATAAAGATAATGGTTATGATAGCTTAAGTCAGAGGTGTAAAAAGCTTATTAAAATACATTAAAAAATGAAATCTTGATCCCAAATGATGGCCAAGAAACAAAAAGATGCTCTGCCTAAATGTCCTAGTAAACTTCATGGCTGACGATAGGATAGGATAAATTCAAGAAAGATATAAAGTAAGAAAGTAATGAAAACATCTGCCATGTTCATATACTTTAACCTAGTTATGCTTCCCTTCCCTGGAGAATTCTTTTTTTTTTTTTTTTTCTATTTTTTGAGACAGTGTCTTGCTCTGTTGCCCAGGCTGCAGTGCAGTGGCACAATCTTGGCTCACTGCAGCTTCTACCTCTCAGGCTCAAGCGATCCTCCCACCTTAGCCTCCCAAGTAGCTGGTACGACAGGTGCACGCCATCATGCCCGGCTAATTTCTGTATTTTTTATAGAGATGAGGTTTTGCCATGTTGCCCAGGCTGGTGCCAAATGCCTGTCCTCAGCCTCCCAAAGTGCTGGGATTATAGATGTGAGCCACCTTGCCTAGTGCTGAGAATTCATTTTAAAGAAATTTTTTTGAGGATAGGAAAGCTAAATATATAAGAAACTTTAACATAATAGGGAAATGGTTAACTAAATTACAGTGTATCTATGCAATGGAACATTATTCAGTCATTAAAATAATCATTGTGAAGGCTTTCAGGCCACAGGTTTATAAAGTAATATTAAATGAAGATATCAGAAATCTACCTACAGAATTATTCTATTTCTGGAACAATAAGTTTTTATGATCAGGGCCTGGAAGTAAACACAGAGAAGAAAAAAAAGAATTGTGTTTGGGTGAGAGTAACTGGAATTAAAAAACAGACGGCCGGGCGCGGTGGCTCAAGCCTGTAATCCCAGCACTTTGGGAGGCCGAGGCGGGTGGATCATGAGGTCAGGAGATTGAGACCATCCTGGCTAACATGGTGAAACCCCGTCTCTACTAAAAATACAAAAAACTAGCCGGGCGTGGTGGCGGGCGCCTGTAGTCCCAGCTACTCGGAGGCTGAGGCAGGAGAATGGCCTGAACCTGGGAGGCGGAGCTTGCAGTGAGCCGAGATTGCGCCACTGCACTCCAGCCTGGGTGACACAGCGCGAGACTCCGTCTCAAAAAAAAAAAAAAAAAAAAAAAACAGACTTTATTTTGTAGAGTAGTTTCAGGTTCACAGTAAAATTGAGAGGAAGGTACAGAGATTTTCCATTAACCCTCTGCCCTCATATAGGAGGCAGTTGCATAGCGTTCCCCATTATCAATGTCCTTCACCAAAGTTGTATATTTGTTAAAATTGATGAACCTACATTGACACATCATTATCACCCAAAGTCCATTATCACCCAGAGTCCATAGTTTACATGAGGATTCACTCTTGGTGGTGTACATTCTATGGGTTCGGACAAACGTATAATGATATGTATCCACCATTATAATATCATACTAAGTAGTTTCATTGCCCTAAAAATCATCCATACTACACTTATTCATCCCTCCCTCCCTGCTAGTCCCTGACAACAACTAATCTTTTTACTGTCTTCGCCTTTTCCAGAAGAATGTTTTATAGTTGGAATGGCTGGATGCGATGGCTCATGCCTGTAATCCCAGCACTCTGAGGGGCCAAGGTGGGAGAATCACTTGAGGCCAGGAGTTTGAGACCAGCCTGGCCAACATGGCAAAACCCTGTCTCTACTAAGAATACAAAAATTAGTGGGATATGGTGGCACATGCCTGTAATCCCAGCTACTTGGGAGGCTGAGGCACGAGAATCACTTGAACCCAGGAGGCCGAGGTTGTAATGAGCTAAGATCGCACCATTGTACTCCAGCCTGGATGACAGAGGGAAACTCTGTCCAAAAAAAAAAAAAGAAAAGAACATTATATAGTTGGAATCATAGAGTATGTAGCCTATTAAGATTGGCTTCTTCCACTTAGTAATGCATTTAAGGTGACTTTATGCCTTTTCAAGGCTTGATAGCCTGTTTCTTTTTAGTGCTGAATAATATTCTATTGTCTGGATGTGCCACAGTTTATTTATCCTCTCGCCTCCCAAAAGACATCTTGGTTGCTTCCAGGTTTTGGCAATTACGAATGAAGCTGTTATAAACATACACGTGCAGGTGTTTGTGTGGATATGTTTTCATCTCCTTTCGGTAGATACTGAGGAGTGTGATAGCTGGGTTGAGAATTAATTTTTTAATATGAAATTTTGTTTTTGAACAAAAATGGTTTTCAAGGAATGAAAAGAGGAAAATTGTTGTGCTGGGATCTCTGGGTGTCTCAGCAGGTTATACCAACACTGTCAACACCAGCATCAGACACCCAGCCAGATGTGAGAGTCGAGTTGCCTCCCGAGTAGCTGGGAGCAGACTCAATTGCAGAGTTGGTGTCTTATACTCGTAGAGCTCCTCTATCCTCCTTGAGCCTTCAGCCTCTGTCTCCATGCTTCTCACTCAATGATCTCCTTTGCACAACCTCAGAGCACAACAATGCTTCTGTTCTGCATAGAGCACTCCCCTGTCTGGTTTTTTGTCATCCTTAGCCTTGCCCTTTTTTCCCCAAACGCAGCAGAGCAGTTGGCTGACCTCATCTTCCATATCCTCTACCCATGGATTTCTGTTATCCCTACTCCCTCATCCCTACAACCCTCAATAGAAGTAATTCCAAATCAGTGAATAAAATAACTGGACTTTGTCATATAGA
Organism: Papio anubis; assembly: GCF_008728515.1. NCBI lineage: Eukaryota > Metazoa > Chordata > Mammalia > Primates > Cercopithecidae > Papio > Papio anubis. The sequence goes on from NC_044989.1 coordinate 74,954,714, forward strand.
GGGTAATCCCCCAATAAACAGGATGCTGTATTAAACTCTTTCAAAAGAGTAAATGAGTTACTTTTTATATGACCAAATTGCTTTCTAAAAGGACTAATCCAAGTTAAAGTGCAAATTTAAAAGCCTCTGAATAAAGCCTAAGAGAAAAGTACACGGCATGGACAATTGACAAATATAATCCAAGAGCAGGAAGTAACCAGATATGAATTGTGAGATGCCGGGAATTCTCCCGTAGTTGGTGCCAAACATGCTCAGTCAATTTGATACTGTCTGTACAAACGAAAGGGCACAGAAGGGAGCAGTAATATAACACAGGGTGCGATCCAGGAAAATATCTTATTTATAGAAGAGCAGGGCTGTAAGGGACTGAGAGCATACAGGGCCACCCTAGTCTTACAGATGAGCAAATTCAGGGAAGCCAGGGCCCCACCCAAGATCGAATCTGAACCTCTGCCACCTAGTTCAGCACTCTTTGCCCATTTAGAAGGCATTCTGAAGTGATTTTGAAAAAATCTCTATTAATTTCTTTTTTGCAAAGTTAAAATATTTACGTTTAAAATATATATATGTTTGTATACTGAAAAACCTCTCTCCTGCCTCTTTTTTTTTTCTTTTCTTTTCTTTTTAAATTGAGATGGAGTCTCACTCTTTCACTTAGGCTGGAGTACAGTGGTGTGATCTTGGCTTACTGCAACCTCCACCACCCAGGTTCAAGCGATCCTCGTGCCTTAGTCTCCCAAGTAGCTGGGGCTACAGGTGCATGCCACCACTCCCAGCCAATTTTCTTGCACTTTTAGTAGAGATGGGGTTTCACCATGTTGGCCAGGCTGGTCTCAAACTCTTGACCTCAGGTGATCCACCCGCCTCGGCCTCCCAAAGTGCTGAGATTACAGCCATGAGCCACTGTGCCCGGCCTGCCTCGCTTACTAATTTCTTCTGTACACTTCTAGTGTTTCTTTGTGAAAATACAATCAAATATAAAAATGTGGGAAGGGGGTGAAGGATTACAAAAAACTACAAATTGGGTTCAGTGTATACTGCTCAGGTGATGGGTACACCAAAATCTCACAAATCACCACTAAAGAACTTACTCATGTAACCAAACACCATCTGTTCCCCAAAAACCAATGGAAATAAAAAATATTTTTAGAAAAGAAAGAAAAAATTAAAATGTTAAAATGCATTCTTATTTCCATTATTTTTTACATAAACAATATATCAAGGAGATCCTTCCACATCAATGCATAAAAAGTGTCCTTGTTCTGTTTTAAGGTATTGTGTTGTAAGGCTGCATCACAGTATATTTAACTAATCTCTATTTATGGTGCCTGGGGCTATTTCTAATATTTTGCTGTTACAACCTGTGGTGTCATAACTAACTTTGTACATACGTCATCTCATAAGAATGTATATCTGTGGATTCCCAGAAATGGATTTGCAAGGTCAAAGAGTAATTGCGTGTGTACTTCTGATGAATATTACCAAAATACTTTCCCAAAGGCCTGTACCATTTTGCATTTTCATGAACAGAGTAGAAGTGTGCCTGTCTCCCCACAGCTAGAGTAAGCCCTTGTTGGAGATCTGTCTTCCCAGGTTATAGTCTGCTTGGACTAAGATTAAATTCTTTCATCTGTTGAGTACATACTGGGGGGCATTAGTCCTGAGGCGTGCTGGGTGACATGGAAAACCAGCATTGACTCAAGAACTTGGCACGGCTAGAGCTCAATGTATAGTCCAGAGTATCAGTGTCTGTAACCCCAGATTAGCTCTTTCTTGCACTACTCTTTGAGAGGCGGTTGCTTAGAATAGCCTCGAATGTTGGGCAATCAGGTGATCAACTCTAATTTTATCCTCAAAGTAATCCTGGGGAAGTGAGGGGGCAGTTATGACTTCCACTTGATAGATGAAGAAGCTGGGGCAGAGAGGGAAGAGATAGCACCGTCTTACTGCCCTCTTCCTCTTCTGAGATGAGCCCCAGTTGTAAGATTGGGGTCTTGATGAACTGGAGAGCATTTTGAGAGGGCAACACTTTGAGGTGGGGTTGCCTCCTGCTGGGGAGGTGCAGGTCATTCAGAGGGAGTAGAGAGCAGCACATTGAAGGCTGCTCCAGGCTCTGGGCTTTAGACAGAAGAAAGAAACAATCTTTAGTTCAACTTTGATCCCTGGTTTACTTGTGTTCTTGATGTTCCTTTGGGCCAGCGACTGGACCTCATTCATCTTCATACCTGGAACCTCTAGGATTAGCCGGGCCAGGGCAGGAGTACAAACAGAGGATCCCAGCCCCCGGTATTCCCCCTTCTCTTCCTGGCCCTGGCTCCATCCTGCATCTCAAAAAGCCCTGTGCACTGCCCTCAGCCACGCCTCAGGCCTGGGAGTTCACTCACAGGCAGCAAGGTCCCCTCTTCAGACCCAGAGAAGCTGCTTGTCCAGGCCCTGGAATCAGGATAAGGACTGTTTGGACAGGAAATTCCAGGGTCCCAGTTACCTGCAATATGACTCAGAAGGAAGTTTGGACTCCCGATGGGCACATCCCTTAGGGACCATAGATTTCCCCAAAGAAGAACCCTCTAAAACATAGGTCCTAGGTCTAAGGGTGATTCTATGGGAAAGAATCCAGTTAAATCATCAATCCAAAGGGACTAGGCAGAGCTGGAAAATCAAGATACAAAAAAGCTAGAAGCAAGTCAGAGAAATCTGTTCATAAGAAGGTTTTAAATGGAGAGAAAGGAAGCAGAGGTTGTAGGAGCCTCATAGAAAGAAAATATAAGTATGATACATATTATGGGATGGGATGGCCCAGGGATGGGCAGGGATGGAGCTGTCATAGAGTTGGGGTACATTGTCATATAGATGTGCATGGAGCTGGCTGTCAGTGGGAGCTATCCTTTTCCAGACAGCAATGCTTGTCTTCTGTTTTCTACTTAGAAGGCAGAGGTATCTGTAGACTCAGTCACAAAAAGTCCTTCCCAGCCTGGTTGTCAGGCCATTTTACTCCACCCAGATTCAGGGGCCCTGCCTCAAAGGATATCTGGTTAGGTTCGTTGAAACAGAACCTTAGCACAAAGGCCCTACTGTAATACGAGTCATGCCAAATCCATATCCACTGAGGGGTTCCTTACAAATATAACTAAGTACAAATACCTCCAAGAAAGTCATGCCATGGTGAGTTTTCCTTTGACTATCACTCCTTCCCACTTGAGAGTGTATTCAATTTCTTCTCTTCTCTCAGGTATCCTAAAACATCCCTGTTGTTATTTCCACTTCAGAGGGTCAGAGCCCCCACCAGCAAACCAATGCCCAATTAATAAGCAGTAGTAGTACCAGGTTTCACTGTATTTGGTCAAATTTGCATAAGCTCCATTTTGCTTTCTCACAGAATCACAGGCTCCTGAAGTTTGAGGGATTATTATTATTATTTTTTTGTAGAGATGGTGTCTCACCATGTTGCCCAGCCTAGTCCCTAACTCCTGGCCTCATGTGATCCTGTTGCCTTGGCCTCCCAAAGTATTGGGACTACAGGTGTGAGCCACTGTGCCCTGTCTTACTGAAGGAGTTTAAAGCCTGGTGCTTTAATGCTGTCAATAACTGAGGTAACTTACAAGGTAGCCAAGTTTACCTTTGAGCCACTCTGACTTCCAAAGGGTCTTCTTTAGGTTCAGCTGAAATCTGTCTTTTCCAATTTTCCAATCATTTGTCCTCATGTCACCCTTTGGGGTACACACAGAATATCTCCAGCTCCTTTCCCAGTTGACCCAGACTGTGGTTCACTTTACTACCATAACCCATCTGAGTCACCTCTGTGGATCAGATACCTCCTAGGTTTTCAGTCATCCTCCACATGATATGGTTTCAGGAACTATCCCCTACACCCACATGCTGAGTTTGCAATGCCTCAGGGGGACCTCCAAGTGAAGATGCCACATAGGCTGTTGGATAAATCTGACGTTCAGAGGGAGGACTAAGATAATGGCTATAGATTTGAGAATCCTTAGCTCATGTTGGAGGTGGTTGAAGGTCGTTGAGGTCACCTATGGAAACTGTAAGATGAAGAGAGGGTGGAACCTGGGGGAAGATGGATTGTTCAAGGGTAGGTGGAGGAAGATAGAGGAGCACACAAGAGACATAGAGAAGGAGCTGTCAGAGAGGCAGAGGAATGACCAAGAGAATGTTACCATAGAAACTCAGGGAGGAGAGTGTTCAAAATAGGGATAGCGGTGATGTCTAATATAGTGGAGGCCCAGGCATTTGTCAGCTTCTCAGGAGAAGTGAGAATGAGAACTCGAGAACATAGGGCTGAGGAGAGAATGGGAGGGGAGAAGTGGAGGCAGGGAGTGAAGACAACTTTTTGAGATGCTAGCTGGGAAGGTGGAGTCAAAGGAGTGCCATTTGTGATCAGGGTGGGAGAGACCTGATCTTGTTTCAATGCTAATGGAAGGGGCCAGGAGGAGGATGAGGTGGAAGATATGCAGAGAGTGGGTGGAAGATATGCGGAGAGTGGGAAGAACACCACGGCTAAGGTGGTCTTGAGGAAGAGCATTGCGGGCACGAAAGGACAGTGGAGGAAATTATTCTTAAATAATCTTCAGAGAGAACAGATGATTCACAGAGCGGGAGGAAAAGCATGTGGATGGGCTTCAGAGCAGACATCTCTGAATGAATGTAGGGGTAGGGTGGAGGGCAAGATGCCCAGTTTTGCCTTGACGTAGTAGATGAGGTCATCTGTTGCCAGTAAAGGGAGCAATGGTAGAGTAAGGGTCTGAGAATAAATACCACATTTTGGAATAGATTCCCCTGCTCCTCACTAAATGATATGTCTCCTGCCGGACCCTGAGTAGCACCATGGCTCCTGCTGCCCCCCACCCCATCCATGGCATTGGATCCAACCCTTGGCCTGAATGGGACCTCAGTTTATTATCTTCAGTCTTGCAGGCTAGATTGCTGATTAGTACTCTTGTTGTCCAAACTCTTCTCTTAGATAAGACAGAGCCTGGGGATGTGGGAGGGATTCTTCCAAGTGCTTTAGAAGTATTAAATCATTTATTCCTCAAGCAATCATACAAAGTAGGCACTAGTGTTATCTCCATAAAAAAACTGAGGCACAGAGAGGGTAAGTAACTTGCTCAAGGTCCTTCAGTTGGAAGAGCAGAGCTAGGATTCAAATCTCAGACACTGGTTCCAGAGACCATGTTCTTAACTTTCTTTAGTAAGAGAAAGTGAAGGTAACATGCAGAACAAAGGACAGAAGAAAGGTGAAGAGACAGTTCTAATGGTGTTTCAGTTCCTGGTTCTAGTACTTGAGGTCTCTGGAGATTTCCTGGTTCCTGCTTTCTTGAAGCTTAATTCTTCAGTTATTCCTTTGATGCTGTGAGACACCCCAGTGTCATTCTAGTAAAACATGAAAGTGGAGAGATTCAGCTGGAGGTTCTGAATCATTCCTGGGACACTCAGCCTTCAGCAGCCCCTGATATTTGGAGATCTCTGATGGGTGGGGTATGGCTTAGCCAGAGGGGAATGTGTAGCACCCCAGCTGCCTTGCTTGTGGGACAGGATGAGGCTGTTGAGTTTACTGAGCTGGACCGGGCACGGGGGTGTCAGCTGCACTGGTCTCCATTGTTCTGGCCTTGCCTTTACTGGATTCCCCCACACTCCATCCTATTGAGGTGATCGCTGGTTCACCAGCAGCCTGTCTGAGATGGGACACTGTTTATCAGTTCCTTCTGGGTTTCCCTTCCTTCTTTACCCAGGCTGGGACCCACTGGCTATTTCACCTACATTCTCATCAGTGACTCCCACCTTGCTCTCCCTGCACACCTGTCAGGCCATCTCCCAGTCCTGAATCAGCCCTACCATTTATTTTCTCCAGTTGAACTCAGCTAGAAAAAATTCCACAGCCAGGTTGACTGGTTCCAGAACAAATTTATGATTTCCAACCTCAGCTGTGTTTGCAATGCTGCTAAAAACATCTTTTCATTCAGTCAGTACTTTCCAGATACCCCATGTCAGTTGCTCTGAGCTCTCGCCGTGCTCTGTGAGTCCCTCCCCCAACCTCAGCACCTCTCATTGTTTGTAACCTCTATCTTCACAGCTAGGGGCAGGGGTGAGATGCATATTGACTGAGTAGTTGGTGAAGTGGTACATGCTGTGCCCAAAGTACGAAAAGAAAAGAAATTGGAGGATCCTCATATCACACTATGAAATCTGTGTCACTTGTTTCAGTTCAGAGATATGCAAAGTCACTGAAAAGAAGCAAGTTGGATCCCAGGCCTGGAGTACAGCTTTAACCTATCTAAAAAGAATGTGTCCATTTACAAGTGCCTTGGGCAGCCTGGAAGCCCAGGAAAAAGGTAATCCCAGAGGTCAACCATTACAGCCACTGAACAATTGCAATTGATCACACATACACTCATGGAGTTCCAGTGGGACCCCATGAGAAGGGCATTGTGGTAAACTTGAGCCTCATAATGCCGCAGCTGTAGCAATTTGGGGAACACTGAAATCTCTCCATGGCTCTTCCGAGCCTCTCAAAAACATTTAACACAATCATCAGGATTAGGGACCTGACAGCCAGGAGGTAAGTTTGGCAGCTCTGAGGCATTTGCTTTTAACAAGCTCTCATGATGATGTCAACTCCCCAATTTATATCTCTAGCCCTCTTGCTTGAACTTCAGACTATTGAGAGCTGTTTATGGAACATCTGCTCTTGAGTGTTGAAGTGACATCTCAAATTCAAGATAACGAAAACTTAACTCCTTCCTCTGCCCTGAAACCTGTTCTATCTGCAGTTATCTCCATTCAGTTCATGTTTATGGTACAGCTAAAATTGTTCATCAGCATCTAATGAAGCAACGAAGCAACTTTGTCAATCAGAAACTGTTGTTTTAGTTTCTTTTTCTTCCATAAACTTAGTCTATGCTAGTTCTTTGGTTACTAGTGGACCTTGAACTCTTCCTGGGCATCTCCAGACCTGGTCTCTCATCAAAAGGCTGGTCTCATCTAATTAGGGCCTGAGGACTGCAGGGGAAGGAAGATCAAGGGGAATCCTAGAAACCTGGATTCCGTTCAGGCAGGAAAGCAGATTGATGATCAATGGCCTGGGTTCACACCCTAGCTTTGCCACTTACTGCTTGTGAGACTAGGGAAGTTACTTACTTTCCAGAAGATTCATAGATCAACCTAGGGGAGGGGGTGTTGACTAAATGAGAATATGTATAGTCACTGATGCATAGTAAAAGCTCAGTTAACTACTGGTAGTAATGCTTTATCTTAGGATATTCTGAGCTAGAAATAAAGTAAAAAATGAAACTGATTTGGGAGCCTAAATAAATTATCCTGAAATACATAAAGAGAAACATGTAAGATACTCATTGAAAAGTTGAAATGGAAAAGGGTCATTTCCCCATAGATATTGGTGGTTCATTTCATAATTCTTTCTGAATTAATCCTTTAATTCAGCATGTATTTATTGAGCATTTACTATATGTTAGGCGTTGCTCTAAATGCTGAAGAAAAATTGGTGAGCAAAACAGGTGAAAATCCCTACATTTCTGAAGCTAACCTTCTATTGGGGGGTCATATATTGAACAAAAGAAATAATATTACAGATTGGAGGAAAGGAGATGATTCATTTGGAGTTTTTAAGTAGAGTGATCTGGGACCATGACATCATCTTCTGAGCTGGGAGAAGATACAAAAAAAATCTTAAAATATAGTCCCAGCCCTCCAGAAATGCACATTTTGGTTAAGGAAACAAGACAGCATTCACATGCCAATTTTGGTGGTAGAACAAACAAGGCATTACTATGTACATGGAAACAAGCAATGTTCTAGAAGGTCAGAGAAGCTGGGGAGCAGGAAGGGATGCAGCTCAAGGACTTGTTGGCAGGAGTGGTCTGGAAAAGTCTCCTGAAGGGAGTGGAACTTAGCTGGGAAATAGTGAAGCAAGTTTTCTTCCATCCTTCCCTCCCATTAGCTGCTGGGAAGCAGTTTGTGTTGCAATGGGTCAAAATGAAACACTAATCTTGGCCTTTTCCAGGAAGAGGCTGTCATGGGGAGATGCTGTAACAGGCACAGAAAAATAATCGCAATAGCTTCAGCGGACCCCCACACGACCTGGTCAAATTGGCTGGAGAGGAAACAAGTCTTTCAGGTCAAGCTCAGGCTTTGGACTCAGTAGGAACCAACTCCTGCAGACTCAGTAACATCTTCTACTTCCAAATCTTTGTAGCATGAAAATCCAAGGGGGCCACAGATTGCCCTGTTAACCACCAGGAGCTGCCAATAGGAGGGTCCTCCTGCATCTCTTTCTTAAGGCTTTGAGTTTGTACCTGTACTCTAGAGATGCAGCCAAGCCCCACTTGTGGTCTGTGTTAGAGAAGCCCCAAAGAACACAGACATGAACCTTGGGGATGGTAGCCAGGTGCAAAGTAGGGCTTGAGAAGACTGAGTTCCTAGTACCCATTTTAGATTAGACTGCACAGGGGAGAAGGTAGGCAGGATGTGTAAATCAGGAAATAGGTTGGTTTTTTGGGCCTAAATGAGTGTCAAATCTCCAAAGAGTCAAGTACATTAAATTCATTAAATTCATGAGGTAGGTGCTAAGTTTTTCTAACAAGTAGATGTTTGAATAATTGAGGCCTTATATGAGTCACTAGAGAGGACTGGGTGTGGAGAGGGGCAGAATTATTGATCTCCTTTTCCTCATTCTCCGTGTAGAATTGCTACTAGAGTCTTACCTTTATTTTCTCATGGCTATTTGGCCTTCAACTTGAAATAGCATCTAGTATGACTCATGGGTTGGATAAAGATGTCAGCCCTGGTAAAATATTGCAGTTACTTTGAAAAAAAGTTGGAGTTCTCATCTAGGATCCCGTCTTACCAGCTATGTGGCCTTGAACAAATTGATGCACGTCTCTCAGGCTGTTTTCTTATCTGCACAATTGGCTAGTGTAAACTTCATGAGGTTATTATAATGATCAAATTAGATAATGCATATAGAGTATAGCACCTGGCTCAATAATTGTTTATTGTTATTACTTTTATTATCTAACCAATTGGAAATGAGGAAAAGTAATTATTAGGGGACAAATATTGTATAATGAGCCAACACAAGAGTAAGTGGAAACTGTAACTTGCCTACCAATGCGGGCGGGATTCACACTTAGCCAGACGTCTCCAATAATGTTCCCAACACTAGCAGAGCCCCAGTTGCCTTCTGAATGGTCACTGGATTTGTCCCTTCCTATCTTCTCTCCTTCTCCAAGCCCGGCCCCATAATCCTGACCTTCATTTCTGCTAGCCCTGGAGTCCTACGATTTGCCCTGCTCTTCTTCTGTTCCTCCTAACACTGCAGATATCTTTGTTCTCCTATGCGTTTGGTCCTCCTCCTGCCCCTCAATCCAAGAGTCCATCAGTTTCATGCAAATTAGGATCATATTCTCTTCATGACCACTCACCCTAGAAGGGCAAAGCTTGCAAATGTGCGGATGGGTTTGGCGTGATGTCAGGATGGACAGAGAAGTGCATTTATTCAGTCCAACATTTTCTAAATACAAATTACATTTTTTAAAAAAGGAAATTAAAATAACAATTAGATACCATTTCCCCATGGCAAAGGCAAGAAAAGAATGACCGTATACCCTGAGTAGGTGAGGAATATAATTTGATAACATCTTTCTGGAGAGCAATTAGGCAATGTATTTCTTTTTTTTTTTTTTTTTTTTTTTTTTTTGAGACGGAGTCTTGCTCTGTCACCCAGGCTGGAGTGCAGTGGCCGGATCTCAGCTCACTGCAAGCTCCTCCTCTCGGGTTCACGCCATTCTCCTGCCTCAGCCTCCCGAGTAGCTGGGACTACAGGCACCCGCCACTTCGCCCGGCTAGTTTTTTTTTTTATTTTTTAGTAGAGACGGGGTTTCACCGTGTTAGCCAGGATGGTCTCGATCTCCTGACCTCGTGATCCACCCGTCTCGGCCTCCCAAAGTGCTGGGATTACAGGCTTGAGCCACCGCGCCCGGCCAATGTATTTCAAAAGTGTTAACATTTTCACATTTTCTTTATCCTAGCAATTCCACTCTTAGGAATTTAATTGAGAATAAGAACAAAGATTTACAAGCTTGTTCATCACAGTAACTGCTTGGAAATAGTGAAAAAATTGCAAATGATCTAAGTATTCACAAATAGGGGATTGGTGGAGTAAGTAGAGACATCCCTGTACAGGTTTACTCTGTAGCCATAATGGATAATATTGAGAAATCTATTTATGGTCAGTGAAAGATGTTGTCATATATTATCATATAAAAAACAGATTATAAAGCACTATGTACAGTATTTTACAATGAGTATTTTAAAAAATTTTATTTTTGTAGAAACAGGGTCTTGTTCTATCACTCAGGCTAGAGTGCAGTGGCACAATAATAGCTCACTGATGCCTCTGACTCATGGGCTTAGGTGATCCTCCTGCCTCAGCCTCCTGAGTAGCTAGGACTACAGATGTGTGTCACCATGCCCAGCTAATTTTTAATTTTTTTATAGAGATGGGATCTTGCTATTGTTGTCCAGGCTGGTCTTGAACTCCTGGCCTCAGGCAATCCTCCTGCCTCAGCCTCCCAAAAGCACTGGGATTATAGGTGTGAGCCACTGGGCCTGGCCATATTTGCACATTTATAAAGTTTCAAAAGATATGTATCAATTTATACACTAGTATCTTGGTGTTTGGGGGTTACAAATTATTCTCTATTTTCTTTTTGCTTTTGTATATTTTCTGATTCCATTATGGTTAATGTGAATTAGTCATGTAATTACAAGCCATTTTAATTTGCATTAAATTACTAGTAACACATTTTAGGCCTTGGGAATTCAGAAAATGAATAAGAGAAGGAGAAATTACAGTTATTGAATTTTTTTTAACATTTTAGGCAATGAACTGAATCCTTTGCATAATTTAATTCATTTAATTTTTACCATAATTGCATAGGATATTATGTTTCCAGTTTACAGATAAGGGAACTGAGGCTCATAGGTTAGAAACTAGCCTAAGATTGTACATTCAGTGGGATTTGAAACTAGATCTGACTCCAAAGAACTTATCGTTATTCATACAGGTTTATAATTTTTCCATGACTCCACAGGAGCTTGCAGTATTAGAGGGGCTCAGAACCCACAAACACAAAGACTTCAGGTCCAGGCAGATCCAGATCAGTGGCTCATGAGTGAGACAAACATAGGGTCATGGAGATGCATAAAGGGGAGATCTGGCTGCATAATCAGGGAGGGAGATCTGATGTGAACTTGATATCAGATTTCAGGAATCAGCAATTGAAGCTAGAGCTTTTCCCGAAAGCCAAAGAATGTGGTTGCAGTGGCAAGGAGGAAGAGTAGGGACAGATGGGTTGTCTGGAGTAGAGGTGGGGAAGTTTCTGACACAGGCAGTACTGGACTAGGTTGCCTGTACGAGGTTTGCTGACTCATATTTCACGGTTAATCTCTTTGCATTTATTTATTTTATAGCATTACCACTTTTGTGTCATTGATTTTCACTTCTGAGTTTGCCTATTTGTTTGAAATCTCTTCATTTCATTTCTATTAGTTTTTATACTCCACTGAGCACTTCTCAGTGAGTGAGGATTTTCACCTCACACTCATCAAGGAGCCAGATGATGAGAGGAGACACCCTAACTGCAGGGATTAGGTAGCAGGCTTCACAGGCAGTGACCAAGCAGGATCCCTGGTAGGCCACTCCCTCTCCTCTGCTACCTGGAAGCAGAACAAGGCTGGATCTCACCCCTCTGCTACCTATATTTAACTAACTAGAAAGTCATATAGGTTATATTTTAAAATATATTTTAAAAATATGTATCTGACAAATAAATGCATTTCATGATCCTAGATTGGATTCTGGGTTGGAAAAAAATTACTATAAAGTACATTAGCAAACTTTGAATGTAGACTATATATTATATAATAGTTTGTTATCAATGCTAAATTTTCCAAATTTGTTAATTATACTGTAGTTATGTAAAAGGATCCTTGTTCTTAAAAAACAGATGCTGAAGTATTTGGGGTTAAGGAGCATGATGTCAGCAACCTACTCTTTTTTTTTTTTGAGATGGAGTCTTGCTCTGTCGCCCAGGCTGGAGTGCAGTGGCGCTATCCCAGCTCACTGCAAGCTCCGCCTCCTGGGTTCATGCCATGCTCCTGCCTCAGCCTCCCAAATAGCTGGGACTACAGGCGCCTGCCACCATGCCCAGCTAATTTTTTGTATTTTTAGTAGAGACGGGGTTTCACCGTGTTAGCCAGGATGGTCTCAATCTCCTGACCTCGTGATCCACCCGCCTCGGCCTCCCAAAGTGCTGGGATTATAGGCGTGAGCCACCACAGCTGGCCAGCAACCTACTCTTAAATGGTTAGGCAAAACCAACAATAATGTGTGCATGTGTGCAGATTATCTATCTATCTATCTATCTATCTATCTATCTATCTATCTATCTATCCATCCAACTATCTAGAGAGAAATAAAACAAATGAGACAAAATATTAACAATTTGTAAATCTAGGTTAAATGTATGTAAAAGTTCATTGTACTATTCTTGCAGCTTTTATGAAAGTTTTATTTTTTTTAAAAAAAAAGTTAACAATTTCTCTAGAAGACTTCTGCTTCTGGCCAAGATGGAGTAAAAGGTTCAGATTTGCCCTCTTGCCTGAAACAATAACAACACCACCAAACACAATAAAGATATATGAAAGAATGGTTTTCAAGACATGGACATCAGGTAACAAACGACAGTGATTCCTGGGAGGTGAGGAGAGTTTTACAACTGCTCCAGCTTACAGCCCTGAAGAAGTTCCTAGGCCACAGTTCAGGAAGGTGGAACCCAGGTGGAGCCTGGAAAATGCTCTGAGTTGAGGAAACAGAGATAAGAGTCTGGAGAGACCAAAGCAACTAGAGTTTGCAGGATAGATGATGGAGAGGAGAGAGGTGCACAGAAAGAGCCCAGGAGATCCTCAGGGGTCTCCTCAAGATCGGTTTAACTAAGTATCAATCAGCACATGTGTGTGAGGAAACCACCTGTGAGGATTAGAAGCAACGCTGTTCAGTGCTCACACAGGGCTGAGAATAGTGCCAGTTCCCACCTGCCGGACTGGAAAGTCCCATGATTCCTGGAGCACTCAGTAGTTTGTACAGAAGGGCGTTGCCTTAGAAGTGGGCAATAATAGCCCTAGACTGAGCACTTCTCAGCACCCTTGAAAAAAAAAATCATAAAATCAAAACCTGAGGATCCAACTGTTTCCAAGTAGTTTAACTTATCCCAGAGCAAAGTTCAAAAATATGTATAGGAATCCAAAAATATTTAACACCCAACAAAGTACATTTACAATGTCTAGCATCTAAGCAAAAATTACCAGGTATGTGAAGAAGTAAAAAAATATGACCCATATAAAAAAGGAGTCTAGGCTTTTCCCCTCACCCAGCTGTAATGAGGTACCCCCACCCTTCCTTGCTGACATGATGTGCCCTGTAATGACCTTCTCAATGATTATGTCAGTGAAGTCCATGTGGGAACCTGGAATTCTCACCCTCACCAGCAGTAATGAGACACCCTACCCCAGTGGAGTGTCCACGGAGGCCAAGTGAGGACTGTGGACTTACACAACCACCTGGCAATTATGAAGCAGCAACCCCCTTTCCTGACTGGCACAGTGTCAGACAGGGCCTGCTAAAACAGGAAATTTAAATGAGATCTAAAGTCTTACATAATTCCCCCAAAGCCCACGAATTAATAGAAAATCACTCATCATGTCAAGAACCAGGAAAATCTCAACTTGAATGAGAAAAGACAACAGATGCCAATGTTGAGATGACACAGATGTTGACAAAAATTAAAAAAAAACCATTATAAAAATGCTTCGATGAGCAGTTATAAACATGCTTAAAACAAATTAAAAAATAGAATGTCTCAGCAGGGAAACACAAGATATAAAGAGGAGTCAAATAGGCTGGGTGTGGTTGTTCACCCCATTAATACTAGCACTTTGGGGTGCCGAGGTGGGAGGATCGCTTGAGCCCAGGAGTTTGAGACCAGCCTGGGAAACATGACAAATTCCCGTCTCTACAAAAAATACAAAAAGAGCTGGTGTGGTGGTGCGTGCCTGTAGTCCCAGCTAACTCAGGAGGACGAGGTGGGAGGTTGGCTTGAGCCAGGTGGCAGAGGTTGTGGTGAGCTGTGATTGCATCATTTAAGAAGCTAATGAACCTCAAACAGAATAAACTGAAAAGAAATCCATGCCAAGGCACATCATAATCAAACTTCTGCAAAACTAAGACAAGAGACAGAATGAGAGAAATGACACCTTGCACAGAGAGGGAAAATAATTTGAATGACAGAAATTTCTCATCAGAAACTGTGGAGGCCAGAAGGAAGCATCACACATTTTTCAAGTCCTGAATGAAAAGAACTGTCAGCCCAGAATCCTATATTCAGTGAAAATGTCATTCAGGAATAAAGAAGAGATTGCCTAGCTGTATTAAAACATTATAATTTAACCTAATGTAATTTTCTAGGCAGTTTTAGTCAGGTTTTTACTACTGTCTGATGTTCAAGATAGAAAAAGTTATTTTACAAGCAAGCTGAATACAAAATAATGGAAATAGTTTGTAAAACCAGTATATATTTTATGCCTACATTGCACATGATAAAGCACTCCATTATAATATTCAATTACAGTATATAATCTACTGTTTTTGAACAGTTTTGTTCAGCATTTGGCTATTTAAAAAAAATTTATAAAGAGATTTATTTCTTCCAGTTCTGGAGGCAGGAAAGTCCAAGGTTGAGGAGTTCACACCTGGTGAGGGCCTTCTTGCTGTGTCATCCCAAGGCAGAAGGTGGAAAAGTAAGAGAGCATGTGTGTATATGTGTGAGGGGGTGGAAAAGAGCGAGAAGGAGAAAAAGAGAGAGAGAAGTAAGAAGACGAAAATCATCCTTTTATCAGGAACCCTGTTTTATTTGGGAAACATAACAGCATTAATCCGTTCATGAAGGCAGAGGCCTCATGACCGAACCACCTCTTAAAGGTCCTACCTCGCAACACGGTTGCATTGTGAATTAAGTTTCCAACAATATTTGGCTCTTAAGTAGATTTTTGTTGTTGTTTCCATTTAGAATTTCTTTTCTAGAGCTTGCTTTAATTTTATTCATTCAAAACTTTGAACTTTCTTTCTTTTCCTATATTTATTTCCTTTTTAGGTTATGAAGCTTTTTGAGGCAGAACCAAGCACAATTCTTGGATCTAAATAAGCATTTGATTTAAATTATCTTTGAGCTTTTAATAACTTAGTGAACATTCTAGCTATTCTATGGGAAACGCTTGAGTTTTTCATTTGCTTATATTTTCTGTATCAATTTTGTGTCTTTGGGTAAGTAAAGGACACAAAGTATGGAATACTTTAATAAGACAGTGAATTAAATCTATTCCTCTGATTTAACCATGAAAAAAGTCGATAATAAGAAAACAATCTCCCCTTCCCCAAATAGTACAACTATTTGAACAGCTATTCAACCAAAGACAATATATGGATTGGCGATAAGAGGATGCTCAACGTCATTCATTAGGGAAATACAAACTAAAGCCACAATGAAATATTACTGATTACCTATTAGAATGATTAAAATAAAAAATACTGACCATATCGGCCAGGCATGGTGGCTCATGCCTGTAATCCCAGCACTTTGGGAGGCGGAGATGGGCAGATCATGAGGTCAGGAGATTGAGACCATCCTGGCTAACACAGTGAAACCCTGTCTCTACTAAAAATACAAAAAAATTAGCTAGGCCTGTTGGCGGGCGCCTGTAGTCCCAGCTACTAGGGGGGCTGAGGCAGAAGAATGGTGAGAACCCGGGAGGCGGAGCTTGCAGTGAACCGAGATAGCTCCACTGCACTCCAGCCCGGGGGAAAAAGTGAAACCCCAAAAAAAAAAAAAAAAAAAAAAAAAAAAAAAAATACCGACCATATCAAGTGTTGGCAAGGGTATGGAGCAACTAGAACTTTCATATATTGCCAGTGTAAAATGGCACAGTCATTTTGGAAAACAGTTTGGCAGTTTCTTAAAAACTTAAACATATACCTACCATGTGATCTAGTCATCCCATGCCTAGGTATTTACCTAAGAGAAATGAAAGCACATATCCATACAAAGAGTTTATATGAATGCTCATAGACACTTTATTTGTAATAGTAAAAACTGTAAACGGGCCGGGCGCCGTGGCTCACACCTGTAATCCCAGCACTTTAGGAGGCCGAGGCGGGTGGATCACCAGTTCAGGAGATTGAGACCATCCTGGCTAACATGGTGAAACCCCGTCTCTACTAAAAATACAAAAAAATTAGCCGGGCGTGGTGGCGGGCACCTGTAGTCCCAGCTACTCAGGAGGCTGAGGCGGGAGAATGGCATGAACCCAGGAGGCCGAGCTTGCAGTGAACCGAGATCGCGCCACTGCACTCCAGCCTGGGCGACAGAGCGAGATTCCCATCTCAAAAAAAAGAAAAAAGAAAAAAAAAAAACTGGAGACGACCCAAATGTCCATCAAAGGATGAATGAATAAGTATCTATGCGGTGGAATACTACTTAGCAATGAAAAAGAATGAACTATTGACACATGCAGCAACATGGATGAATCTCAAAATGATTAAGGTGAGTAAAGAAGCCAGACAAAAAACAGTACATATTGTAAGCTTCCATTTATATAAAATTCTATAAAATCTAACATAATTTATAGTGATAAAAATCAGATCAGTGGTTGCCTAGGTGTGATGGGGTGTGGTTGCAGGGGGAGGGATAATAGAAAGCCAGGAGAAAACTTTTGGGGTGATGGATATGTTTATTATCTTGATTGTGGGGCTAGTTTATCAGGCATATTCATATGTGAAAACTTATCAAATCACACACTTTAAATGGGTGTATTTTATTGTATATCAATTATACCTCAATGATGTTGTTTTAAAAACTTTATCTTTAGGAAGAATATGAGCTCTAAGTCAGTCACACATTAATTAACGTTAATTAATTTTCTTTCTCTTTCTTTCTTTCTTCCTTTCTTCCTTTCTTTCCTTCTTTCTTTCTTTCTCTCTCTCTCTCTCTTTCTTTCTTTCTTTCTTTCTTTCTTTCTTTCTTTCTCTCTTTCTCTCTTTCTCTCTTTCTCTCTTTCTCTCTTTCTCTCTTTCTCTCTTTCTCTCTTTCTCTCCTCTCTTTCTCTCTTTCTTTCTTTTTTTATGGAGTCTTGCTCTGTCGTCCAGGCTAGAGTGCAGTGGCGCGTCTCGGCTCACTGCAACCTCCGCCTCTTGGGGTCAAGCGATTCTCCTGCCTCAGCCTACCAAGTAGCTGGGACTACAGGTGCACACTGCCATGCCTGGCTAATTTTTTATATTGTAGTAGAGATGGGGTTTCACCATGTTGCCCAGGCTAGTGTTGAACTCCTGAGCTCAGGCAATCCGCTCGCCTTGGCCTCCCAAAGTGATAGGATTACAGGCATGAGCCACTGCACCCGGCCCCAGAATCTGCATTTCAACAAGCTCTTCTGATGGTTCCTCTGCATCTGGGAGTTGAGTTCTTTCTCTATGGCCTCTGAAGTTGCTTTGAATCCCACTTCAGAATCTCAACCCACTCCTCCGCCTTTTCTAGTCATAGTTACTTTTCCTTAAGTGCCACATTGGCATAAAGGCATTCTGTGTTCCACTCTCTCTCCTGCAGGTGTTCAGCACATGATTGGTGGTTTCTAGGGTCTGCCATGGGGCTTACTAATTATTTGGAACTAAATGTAACAGAAAACGAGTTTGGAATTCTTTAAAAAATCCCTAAAAGCCTTTTAAAAAAATCTTGGACGCAGCAGCTGTGAATGGTCTGGGCCTGCCTGTGCAATTATTGCTGAAATTACTGGGGCTGTTGAGTATTTGGAAATCAAATCCCAGAAGTGAATTGGCTGTGCCAGTCAGTTGTAAAAGGATCTGGCCCTGGGAGGTTTGATGGGTAGGGGCAAATGGGGACATGGGAAGAGGGCGGGAGGCTTCAGGACTGCATAAACTGAGTGGAAAGATTTGGCCTTTGGGGACAGGAGCATGCAACAGGCAGTTGTTCCCTGTGACCTGGGCATCTGGGACTTACTGAGGGAGAGACGTGATCTTGGCCTAGCTGACCACCATTGAAACCACTCATCGGAGGCGTGGATGCAGTTTGCTGGGAAGATGAGTGCCAATCTGTCTGGTGGTCACATGGAGGGTTTTGCTGATCTCTGACACTGGATATTTCCCCTTGCCCTCGTGTCAGGGACTAGGGGAGAGATCACTCTGGGCTTGGGTCAGGGACAGGGATGCCAGACATAGCGAAAGAAGATGGCTGTGGTACAAACCCAGTCGATGAAGTGGAAAATAAACAAAAGAGAAGGAATCAAGTTGGTTCATATAGGAAGCATGCACACACTCATCCCATCCATTGTTCCACATCAGGCACCTCCCCTGAGCTAGCTGCCACTCCTGCTGCATTCTGCCACTCATTGGCAGGCAGCACAGGGCAGTGGTTAGAGCCTTCTCTCTCAGTGTTAGACAGGCCTGGGTTCAAGTCCAGGTCTACTACATTACTTACTAGCTGGGGGATGCTGATGAGCCCAAGCTCTCTCTTAGCCTGCTTCTTGATCAGTAGAATGAGAATGACTAGCGTACCTAGTATATGGAGTTACTGCAGGACTCGAATGTGCCAATACATCTAACATGCTTAGCATAGGGCCTGATCATGGTTGGCATTTGATAAGTGCTAGTTGTTATTATTATTAATATTACTAATCATCAAAGAAGGATCTTCACTTGGATATTTGGGCAAAATTATGAAATTTATCCCTAATCTCTTGATCTACAGATTGGTGTGGATCTATTATTGTTTTTTTTTTTTTTTTTAAGTCATCTTGTTTCCTGACTCGTGAAGTGAAGTGTGTTTCTTCTCTGCATTTCTTAAAGAAAGAAAATTGAAAGAACTTTTAGAGAACTGACATGTTAGACACAGTCTTGAGCTTCATAGAGATCACAGTCTGTCAGGGAAGAAAGAGGATGAAAATAAGCAATTTCACTACAGGGGAGGAACATTTCAAAAGGGGAATGTGGGGTGCTAGGAAGGAGGGAGATGCATGAACTTAACACACTTGTCACTTCTGAGCCACTGGTACTTCCAGCAGCCCCTCCTGCTGCCCCCTCCACCCTTCCTTCCGAAAGCAACACCTAATAAGCCATTAATAAGTCATGAAGAAAAGGTTTGCCATGAAGAAAAGGCTCTAAGTATATTTCTTTTAGTTTCTTGAAATTTTCAAGTCTTATTTTAGGAAGTTGCCATAACTTGAAAAATTTCAAACACTGCATGGGCATCTAGCAAAGGCTTGTAAAATAAAATGGGTGCTCATCACATTTAGAGGAAGTATAAAGGCAGCTGTGATACAGGAAAAAAAGCCCTAGTCTTGGACAGTATGTGCCCTGGTTCCACGTGCTGTATGATGATATCAGGCATGGCACTAAACTATGATGAGCCTCAGCTTCTTCATCTGTGAACTGGGGATGAGGACACCTACCTCCCAGGATGGTAGAAGGATTACATATGATTGTACTAAATACAAAAGTAAAACAGTGAACAAACAGATGAAGATTGTTTACCTGCGAGTTTAAAACCCAGAATCTTCCAAACAACAGAATGCTGGAAAATAGTAAAGACTAGCTAAGGTTTAGAAGACTAGCATTTATTGAATCCTTACTGTGTCTAAGCATGGAAGACATTTTATCTCATTTAATTCTCATAAATAACCTGTGAGACAGATACTCTCATCATCTGCATATTACAGGTGAGAAAACTGAGGCACAGAAAAGTGAAGTAATTTGTCCCATATTCCCAAACTAGCTAGTGTCAAAGCCTGACTTTTTGACACTGGATGTTTAGAGCTTAGAGCACCTTTTTTTTTTTCTTGGACATTTTGAGCTTAGAGCACATCCTCTTTTATGTTATATTCCTGTGCTTGTGTGTATCATCTCATTTAAAATGCACAGTCCTATGTGGCCTGTGTATTATTCCCATCAGTATGTGAGAAAACTAAGTCACAGAGAGAAAAAGTAACTTTCTTAAGGTCACCAAGGCGCTTTAACCATAATGCTAATGGAATTATTCTAAAATGATTTTAAAAATAATCATTCATTTTCAAAATCATAGCATTGGAATGCCTGAAAAAAGACTTCCTATGGCACAGAGAACACTGTAATGGGTAACCCGCCAGGCTAAGAATGACCCGTATATGACCACTGGTTATGGCACACGGCCCTTTCTGAGCAATACAGGCAGGGCAGAGCCTCCCATGATGGAAATCACAGTAACATCATGGAGGTGGCGCTGGTAAAAAAAACCAGCTCTGCCCGATGTGCATCGATTACAAGCCTCGGTGGCGAACATCTGTTTTACGGCCCTAAATTGCATTCGTGCAAATATTTATCATTCATCCCCTGCCAAATCCGCATAATGGAAAAACAAACCAAAGGAAAACTTCCAGAGGATGTGGAGGCTAGATCAAGTCTCTTGCCAATTGTTGTGCTCTTTGGGCTTAATATATCTAAATCTTAGTAATTCCAGGATTTCCAGTAATCTGGAATATCCGCTACCCTGTCCTGAAAGCCCTCCTCCAGGCGTGGGTCGCCCAACTTGAGTTCGCTCAATTTCCCCTTTCACCTGCAGATGGCAGCACGAGTGCCGATCACTGTCAGGCGAGGGAGCTCAGGGGTGGGAGCCGAAGAGAGTAATTTAGGGATAGAGGTGAGAACGGGGTTAGACACAGAAGTAAGATCACATGAACTCCGACTTCGGATGGAACACGTCATCCATTTAAACCCTCGAGCCGAGCTCAACTGGAAACTCCACCTGAGTAAGCGTCGTGGGCCCTGAGCCCCGCGGCGCAGGGCGGGCCGGGGCGGGGCGGACGCAGCGCGGTTTGCCCGCCTGTGCGGAAGTCTCCGCAGTCCGCGGCGGGCAGGGCTTGGGGCGGTCTCCCGCGTGGGTGTCCGTCCCCCCGCGGCCGTACTGCCGGCGCCGGGGCCGGCTCTGCACGTTTCGTAAGGCCTTACATGGCTGCATCCCCAGCCACCGAGGACCCGAGCCCGCCGGCCGCCCTCCCGCGCTCTCCCGCCTGGGAACTGCGAGGCCAGTGCTGCACCTCCAAGGGGGGCGCCTGCGGACTCCACCAAGCTGGCTTCCCCCGTACTGCAGGCCCCTGCAGGAGCAGAGGAATCGGGCCCGGGTCTGCAGGCGAGGGAACGAAGGCGTCTTTAGACCTGACAGGGTGCGGGTTATTTTGTCCCTCACCTTTCCTGCTCAGGGACCTGTCCTCATCTCTCTCGTTCCTTGCCTTCTCTCCTCCTCTTAAAGGATGCTAATCACATTCAAGCCAAAAGATTAGAGACTTTTCTGTGGCCTTCTTCAGGAATGCTTGCATTTGTAAAGAAGGGAACTGGATACAACTTCAGGAGTGTATTTTCAGACATGCGCGTTTCTTTCTAGGATTCTTTAAATTATACCTCAACTTAACAATCGGCTCATGCCTTACAACCATCTGTGACTGAGAGGCAAGTCGGACTTCCTGCTAAACCCTCTTCTCTTAGGTGAAGCATAGAGCTGTGATCTTATTAACCTGAACAGCATTTGGGAGCTTCAAAATAGAAAAAGCAAAACTCAGAAACGTTTGTTTATTGTTCAGACAGAGTCTCAGGCCGGGCGCGGTGGCTCACGCCTGTAATCCCAGCACTTTGGGAGGCCGAGGCGGGCGGATCGCGAGGTCAGGAGATCGAGACCATCCTGGCTAACACAGTGAAACCCCGTCTCTACTAAAAATACAAAAAAAAAAAAAAAAAATTAGCCGGGCATGGTGGTGGGCGTCTGTAGTCGCAGCTACTCGGGAGGCTGAGGCAGGAGAATGGCATGAACCCGGGAGGCGGAACTTGCAGTGAGCCGAGATCGTACCACTGCACTCCAGACTGGGCTACAGAGCGAGACTCCGTCTCAAAAAAAAAAAAAAAGAAGAAGAAAAGCAAAAGACAGAGTCTCATTCCATCACCCAGTCTAGAGTGCAGTGGCACGATCTCGGCTCACTGCAACCTCCGCCTCCTGGGTTCAAGTGATTCTCATGCCTCAGCCTCCCGAGTATCTGGGATTACAGGAGCCCACCATCAGGCTTGGCTAGTTTTGTTTTTGTTTTTGGTTTTGGTTTTTTTTTTTTTTTTGTATTTTTAGTAGAGACAGGGTTTCGCCATTTGGCCAGGCTGATCTCGAACTCCTGGCCTCAGGTGATCTGCCCGCCTCGGCCTCCCAAAGTGCTGGGATTACAGGCGGGAGCCACCATGCCTGGCCAGAAACATCGTTAATCAACATTGATTCTCCAGGAATAGCAGTTGTATAATAGAGAAAGCAGCACCTGAGTGGGGACTTAGAGTGTAGAGGGCGCTTTCAGTTACAGGCTTGGGAGACACCCATTACTCATCTGGTTTTCGATAGGTAAATATTAATCCCTGGTGTTTGTAGTCATAATAATTACCACTTGTGAACAATGTAGCTGGTGTCCATTGTCCTCCACCAGTACTCCAAGACAAAGAGTCATTAACTAAGTAGATGACACGCTCCTCTTAGTTTACACTCCTTCCCTCTTTCCCCCCACCTCCATGAAAGCAGGTATGATTATTCTTCTGTAAAATTATTTTTCCTCCTACTTTCCTGAACTGAATTCAACTGTCTGCTCCACCTTCTGGTGAAGATTTCTGCCTCCGCCCCTCCCCATCTCACCTTCTAATTCCTACAGACTCCTCCCTAGCTTGACCACCCGGGAATAACTGTCTGTCTAGATTATACATTATGAAATTTGATTATAGTTGATTAAACACATTGTTAAATATTGCCCTGACTTGTTTTCATTCTAGTTTCTGAAAGCATAATCTGAACTAGCTGTAAGCTTTGAGAGAGCAGGAACCATATTGATTAATCCTAGGCTTAATAAGATGTATTAAAAAGAGAATAAATATTTAACAGATGAGTGTGAAGATGAAACTTTATTGATGAGAAACAGGAAGTGTCGTCCACTCAATCTTTCCATTAAAGTTTCCTGAGTTTCAACTTTGTGCCAGATCCTGTGCTGGACAGTGTAGAGGAAATTAAACATGAGGAAGACATGGTCCTGCCCTGATTTGTAGGAGATAAAGCATTCACACAGCTCACCAGAAGGCAGTATAAATGCCTCAGAGCGCTGGAAGCAGAGCCCTACCATTCAGAGGAGCAAGAAGAGAGCTCCTGTGGCTGGTGGTCAAAGAAAAGTTCACAGAGAAAGCAGCACCTGAGTAGGGCCTTAGGTCTAGGAGGTGTTTTCAGAAGGCAAAGATGTTGTGTCAAAGTTAGGCAGAGGGAAGGGTAGGAGCAAAATTAGAAGGAGGGGAAATAAGTTGTAAAATTTATATGGGAAAACCTAGCAATTCAGTTTGACTGTAGTGATGTAATAAAAGTAGTAAGTGATATTTATCAAGAACCTACTGTATGCTGGATATTATATACTTTATATATATTTTTTTCATCTTATCCTCATAATCACACATGAGGTAGATGCTGCTAATACTACCATTTTATGGATGGGGAAGCAGAGGCTCAGATGACTTAAATAATTTACCCAAGGCTATAGCACTACTAGGTTGGGATTCGACTCGGGAGCCATGCTATTCCCCCTCCAAGATATGTATGGGAAGAGGAGAGAAGTGAGATTAGGGAAATTGTTTGGCAAATCCTATTAAATTGTACCTTAAATGTCAGAATTCAATTTGGTTAAGTAATAGGGAGCCACTGAAGATTACCGAACAGGTAAGTCACCTAACTAAAGTCAGACTTCAGGAAGATTGATGGGTAGGATGGATTGGAAAGAACAGAGACAGAGGAGGAGGAGGAAAGACCAAGTAGGAGGTGAATGCAAACAGGAGATGAAAATTGTTGACCCCATTCACAGTCTGAATGGAGCAGTGAGAATCCAAAGTAAGAAACTGTCATGGGAGACATGTCAGAAGTAGATTCTTTAGGGCTTGGTGACTTGGTGAAATGGAGGGTGAAGCAAAGGGTTGGTAGTGACTCCAAGGCATTGAGCTGAATCCTGAGGACATGCAGCATTGTGGTCAGGTGGGAGGAGGCAGGCTGAGCTGCTTCTGGATAGCTCCTTTTGGTTGCTGAGTCATGTTGGTGGGACTGGACTATATTTTGGCGAACATGTACAATGGACAGGGGAGATGCAGGTGTGGAACACTGGGAAGGGGTCAGGGATGAAGTTATAAGATCTGGGAATCCTTCACGGTGAAGCCAAGGGAGAAAGAACCCACCTAGGGAATGAGAGTAAAGAGAGGAAAAGAAATAATCTAATGGAACCTTGGAGAGGGATTTTATTCAGGGAGCAGGAGGAAGACAGGTCACAGAAGGCAAGAGAATGACCAGTCAGAGAGGAGCGAGATTGAGAGGATATCAGGAAAGCCAATGAGAGAATATTTTAAGGCAGAGGGTGGTCACTAGTGTCAAAGTACTTTAGAAAGTCAAGGAGATGAGGGCTGAATTGCTTTGGCAACTAAGGGGTCACTGGATCTAACATTAGGGGATGAGATAAATACATTATGGCTCATGTATGTGACAGAATATTCCACAGACATTAAAAACCAGCTTTTCAAAGAAACAGGGATTTGGCATAGTGTTTATAATATAACGTTAAAGAAAGAAAGAATGAGGAAAGAAAGAAAAAGAAAAAAAATTAAAGCATGAGAGAGGATACAATTATGTCTATAAAACATCATTCCAAGTTTATTTTGTCTGCCTACCTTTTAAACACAGAGTATTGACATATACTAGGGAGTTTTCCTTTTGTTCTCTGCCAGGCTTTTGTGCTTTTATTGAGTGAGGCAAGGTTATGAGAAGAGCCATGGAATTAGAAGGTTATGAGCAGAGCCATGGAACTGGAATTTGAAAGACTGGATTGTTTCAAATTAGAAAGGGCCTGGAGCTACTTGCATGAAGGATCCAGGGAAGATCAGGAAGAGGGTAGCAAAGGGTAAGAGTAAAAGGGTCGCAAAGAAGCCAAAGAAGGCAGAACAGCCTGGGTAGGGCAGAGTTTGGGAGTGAGTCAGACAAGGGAAACATTGGCTGGGTTAGTGAGACCTGGAGGACTCAGGTGGATATAAAAGGTCTTTTGTGCTGGTGTTTGCCAGACTTAAACGATGTGATTCTTTGTGCTATGTATTTGAAAAACTAAGGCAAAAAAGTCTAAATTTATTTTTAATGACTTTGAATGTTGAATAGATGATTCATTTTTTAAAAAAGCATTCATAATGGATAATTTCAAAGCATACACAAAAGTAGAGAAAATGTTTTAATGAACCTAATTCACTCATCCTTTGACTTTAACAATTATTAGTGCATGGCAATCTGTTTCACCTCTACTCCCACCTATTTCCCCCACCCCATTACTTTGAAGAAGTCATTCCATCTACCAATATTTCAATATCTATATCTAAAATAAATGTTCTTTATGTAAACATAGTAGTATTATCATGCTTTAAAAATAACAATAATTTCTTAGTATTACTAAATATTCAGGATTTTCAGATTCCTGATTGTCTTATAATTTTTGTACAGTTTATTTCAATTGGAATTCACACAAAGTTCACCTTTTGCAATTGGTTAATCTAGCTTATGAACATCTTTTTAAGTTACAGATTCCCCTGTCATCTCTTTTATTTTTCCTTGAATTTTTTTTTTTCTGAAGAAATCCACAGTCTGGAGCCGGGCATGGTGGCTCATGCCTATAATCCCAGCACTTTGGAAGGCTGAGGTGGGCAGATCACCTGAGGTCAGGAGTTGGAGACCAGCTGACCAACATGGAGAAACCCTGTCTCTACTAAAAATACAAAAATTAGCCGGGCATGGTGGCACATGCCTGTAATCTCAGCTACTCGGGAAGGCTGAGGCAGGAGAATCGCTTGAACCCCAGGAGGCGGAGGTTGCGGTGAGCCAAGATTGTGCCATTGCACTCCAGCCTGGGCAACAAGAGTGAAACTCCGTCTCAATAAATAAATAAATAAATAAATAAATAAATAATAAATCCATATCTGAATTTTGTTGATATTTCCACGGTGGTATTTAACATGTTCTGTCCCTGGTATGCCCTGTAGATTAGTAGCTTTATCTCTGGCCAGATTGTGGGTGGTTTTTATTTTCTTCTTTATATCTTTTCATATTTTCTAAGTTTTCTACTCATTATTCCTTAATTTTATATTCAGAATTTATGAAATAAAACAAAGTTTAAAATGACTTTAGTAGAAAGCTTTTTTTAAAAGAATGACTTTAGAAATTAACAGTAGGACAATTGGTGAAATTCTAGGCTGGGCGCGGTGGCTCACGCCTGTAATCCCAGCACTTTGGGAGGCCGAGGCAGGCGGATCACAAGGTCAGGAGATCGAGACCATCCTGGCTAACACAGTGAAACCCCGTCTCTACTAAAAATACAAAAAATTAGCCGGGCGAGGTGGCGGGCACCTGTAGTCCCAGCTACTCAGGAGGCTGAGGCAGGAGAATGGCATGATACCGGGAGGCGGAGCTTGCAGTGAGCCGAGATCGCGCCACTGCACTCCAGCCAGGGGGATCGAGTGAGACTCCATCTCAAAAAAAAAAAAAAAAAAGAAATTCTAATAAAGCCTATAGTTTAGCTAATAGTATTGTCTGAATGTTAATTTCGTGCTTTTGATAAATGTCCTGTGGTTATATAATTTGTTAAAATTTGGGGAAGCTGAACAAAGGATATATGGGAAATCTCTTCACAGTTTCTTGCAACCTGTTTTTAAAAACTGAAATTTCAAAATAACAAAGTTAGAAAAAAGAAGAATTTTAGTGGAGTGATAGAGATTGAAACTAGATTGTAGAAAGTTAAGAACCAAAGAGGAGAAAGAAAAGGTAACCTGTTGGAAACAGTGGCCATTTAAAAAATGGAAAGAGATCAGGAAGTAGCTCAAAGAAGTGGTATGATTAAGATTATTTTTAATTTATTTTTTGTTTTGTTTTTAAGGCTGGAAGAAACTTGAGCTTGCAAGAAAAATAAACCAGAGAATTTTGAAGGTACGAAAAGTTAATAAAATTATGTGTATGCATTTAAAATGCTCTGTAAGAAAATTTTTTTAAAATGAGATTATTGGTATAATAAGAAATGGGACCCAGAATAGAGATGGGTTTGTCTGGACAAGGAAATTAAAACACCACCTCTTCCTCTGAAATAGGAGGAATACAGAAAAGGAATGATGTTAACACAGAGAAACTCCAAAGTGGAGAGAAACAGAGTTGAGGTAGTAGATCCCTGAAGACTTTTCACTTCACCAGAAAATTGAAGTGACATCCTTCACCAGAGAATTGGCTGATGGTAAGAGGCATTGGGATGGAGCTGAAGACTCATGGAGCCTAGAGAATTCTTTGCAAGGGCTGGGAGGAAAGCAACAGGAAGCTAACTCCAGATGGATAACCATGGAAGCAGGAAGGGCCCGGATAGGGTTGTGGAGTGGGATACTTAGGGGGTCCTGTGGTACAGTAGTGACACTTTTTCTAGCAAAACTTGGCAATCCTGGAGTGAGCAGGTGGTGGGTGATCTAGAGTGAGAGTTGCCACTGGGGACACTGGCAGGTAAAAGGGCCAAGTGTCCCCAGGATGTTAGCAAGGGCAGTGCAGAGTAGCTGGTGTGGGTCCAGACTGAGCAGGACAGTGAGGGAGGCCGGGAATGTGCTTGTGCTTGGTCCCATGTGGTTATATCAGCCACCATGACATTGACCTTCATATATTGGGTTCTTGGAAATTCTTTGTTTAGCCAAGGAAGATAGTTATTTCAGCATAGGCCAAGCCACAAAATGATAGAATGAGGGTTTACGTTTTTTGTAGATTGTTCCTTGTCTTGCAGCTCTAACTTATCTGGATGAGCCACCAGTGGGACGGTAATGACTCCAAAGAAATGAGTCTCCCTTCTCCTCTGGGGGTTTACCCACTGTCTGACATTCTTGGCACCAATTCCTTTCTCAGGTGGGGAGAATGTGAATTACTTCTCCTAGAGCTAACATCTTTTCTATTCAGCAAAGTCCAATCACAAGTCAGTTCTTTGATATCTCAGGTGGGTTCTGGGAGCAAACTGGCCAAGGACTCCAAAAAGCTACCCTACACTCACTCCTCCAGTACAAAGACATCCTATAATGTTAGAAACACATGCTTCACTCTGTAACCACTGCTTCTAGCCCTCTCAGGAGGGTGGCTTTGAGAAATCATTCCTCAAGAGAAAGTGAGGAAGAGGTAATTGAAGGCAGGAATGTGTTTCCAAAAAGATAGTGTATTAGTTTCCTATGGCTGCCATAACAAAGTACCACAAACTGAGTGATTAGAAGTTTATTGACTTACAGTTTTGGAGGCCAGAAGACAGAGATCAAGGTGTCAACAGGACCAGCTCCTCCTGTTAGCTTTGAGGGAAGGATCTGTTCCAGGCATCTCTGCTTGGCTTGTAGATAGATAACCATTTCTCCCTACTTTCCTTTTCATCATCTTCCCTCTATGCCTGTCCATGCTGGTGTGTCCAAAGCTCCCCCTTCTATTAGAGTAGAGTCCATCCTATGACCTCATCCTAACCTAACCCTAATTACATCTGCAATGACTCTATTTCCCAATAAGGTTATATTCTGAGGTACTAAGGGTTAGGAATTCAACCTATGAATTTGGGGGATACATAATGCAATCCATGACAGATGGACTGGCATAGTGTCTTCTTTCTTTTCCCTGACCACTTACCTGCTATAGACTCTCATGACCATCTTTGTGAAGTACTGAAATTTCCTCCCTTGAATCCCTGTCTCATATCCTTCAACCTCCAGTCCACCTTGCGTATGCCTGTCAAATTCATCTTTCTAGAATTTCCACTTCTGTCATGCATCCTGATTACAAACCATCCATGGTTCTCCATTGCCTGAGGAAGTGGTTCCAAACTTGCCAGTTTACTGGACTCACATGGAAAGTTTAAAGGCATATAGGTTCCTGGGCTCTTCTCTGATATTCTGATTTAAAGTCTGGGGTAGGGTCTCTGGCATTGAAAACAAATCTCTAGATGACTTTGATCATGGAATCCACTGATATAAAAAAGATTTTCAAACTCTCCACACTCTGGTTGAAGTTTACACTTCCACTTCATTATTCTAGAACCCTTTGCCTACCTACCAGCGCCCAACATGCTGTGGTGATCCTGCCCCAGTGTCATCTTCGTACTGGACACCTGAGGAGGTGCTCCCTCCCCTATTCCTCCAACTGGCTCTTGTCCTGCTCTCGTCCCACCTTTTCTTTCAAGTTTCCTGCCACTCTATCCCACTGTCACCTCACCTTTCTTCACCTCCTGTATCTTCCTGTCTATGTTACTGCCTAGGCAGAGCTCTCCACCTTCTGAAGGTTCATAGAGCATAGAATCCCAGGGCCAGGAGGGCCCTGGACATCCTACGTGCCTCAAAGATCTTCCAAGTTCAGAGGAGGAAATTGAGTTCCCTATGTAATACTTCAGGGCTGTAAGTGGTAGAGCTGGGAAATGGTTCAGGGTGTGACTGTAAGCAACAGAATTGCATGAGATGCTTAGGCTTCTACATCTCCTTCCTCACTCTACACAGCCAGGTGATTGTCCGCTCTGCCAGGGCACTGGGGCGAATGTCTTCTCTACAGAGGCTGACTGAAGAGGCCAGGGAATTGGGGACTCAGTATGGCAGAGGGCAGAGCAGAAGCACTGTATTTAAAGAGTGGTATTAAGTAAAAGTTCACAAGCCGAGCAGGCTCCCCGCCTTACAGTGCACCATCATCAGGAATACCTAAGACAAGAAACAGAGTCACTTCTAGCTGGAGAAACTGACAAGGCTAAAAGAAAATACTGACAGAAAGGACTCATCAACAAAATTGCTGGGTCCCCACCTAATCATCCTGTAGCAAGGCAAGACCTGACAATCAACAAGCCCTGCCCACATGCACTGAACTGTCAGTCAGCCTTTTGGTTTCTCACTTTTGCATATGAGTGAATAGTCATGGATCACCAGAGACCACAACAAACAAAAACCACAGGAAAAAAAGGAAAGTCCTAAAGTCCCAGAGAAGCACAAAAAAGAAAAATAGGATACATAGAAAGGAGTGAGAGGCCGAATAACATACGACTTTTCAATAACAACTTGAGGAATTAAAAGACCATGGAACAATACCTTCGATATACTGAGGAGAGTAGTTTCAACTTAGATTTTTCTTACACAGACAAACCATCCATACAGTCTGAAAGTAGACAAATTCAGATACGCAAAATGCTTATCTCCTGTGCATTCATTCTCAGAAAAATATTGGAGAATGTGAGCCTCAAAAATGATTAAACCAGGAAAGAGGAAGATTGGGATCCAGGAAATACGGGATTCAACACAGGAGAGGACATTCAGAGTAATGTTGGGGAAGGAAAGTTCCGGAACAGCTGTGTAGGCCTCAAGAAGAAACAATCCAGTCTGCAGCAGGAGAGGTAGAGGGCTCCATGGGGAAGGAAAACAAAATAACAGATGGATCATCAGATACATTTGAATATGTGGAAAATTGTATCAAGAGGCTGTTAGAGAATACGGGAAGAAGTAATCTTAGAAACAAAGAAGCTAAACATGAAAATATAAGAGACAGAGGACTGCACTGAAGCATGTAGTCATGAAAAAAAATGAGCTGATAGTTTCCTGATGTGTTTGACTGTATTGAGAAGAGTTTTTTTTCTTTCTTTCTTTCTTTTTTTCTTTTGAGACAGAGTCTTACTCTATCACCCAGGCTGGAGTGCAGTGGTGGGATCTCAGCTCACTGCAAGCTCCGCCTCCCGGGTTCCCGCCATTCTCCTGCCTCAGCCTCCCGAGTAGCTGGGACTACAGGTGCCCGCCACCTCGCCCAGCTAGTTTTTTGTATTTTTTAGTAGAGACGGGGTTTCACCGTGTTAGCCAGGATGGTCTTGATCTCCTGACCTCGTGATCCACCCGTCTCGGCCTCCCAAAGTGCTGGGATTACAGGCTTGAGCCACCGTGCCCGGCCGAGAAGAGTTTTATGTGAGAATTTGGGGAATGAAATTGAGATGAAGAAAGATAGGCAATTATTAAATCCTGGAAAAACAGAAAGATGTACAAGAAAGGAAATGTAATCATTGTACACCACATGACTCAGCTGCAAATAATACTCTATATTAAAAATAATGTAAAGAATAATGTAAATTTAAACAAAAATGGAAATATAACTACATTGGGAAGATTAGTGCAGGAAAACTGAGTGTGTGTGTTTCGGTTATTAAACTGTTTCTCAGCCATCAGCTCACCTTTTTACACTCTGCTGTGTGATACTGGGGCTGGAACTCTGCAAACCACATTTCTTCCTTGCTGGCTGTCTCCATGTTAGGCTCTGTCAGTATGGAAATTAGAGGGATGCTGCAGAGGTGGAGGAGAAAAGAACTGTCATCTTCCTGTCTGCTTACTTCTCTCTTAATGTTCATTCATTCATTTATTCAACAAATATTTATTTAAAGACTATTTTCTGGCCCGGCACTATTCTAGGTGTTTACCTTCCAGTAGGGAAAGATAAATAATAAACAATACACATAATAAATAAGTAAATAAATAAATAAATAAAGTATATGGCATTATGTGGAAAAAAAGAACAAAGAGTTAGAGTAAGGGACATTGGGAGTGCATGGGTGAGGTATATTATAATTTTATCTTATTTTATTTTAATTTTTTGAGACATAGTCTCACTCTGTTGCCCAGGCTGGAGTGCAGTGGTGTGATCTCGGCTCACTGCAACCTCTGCCTCCTGGGCTCAAATGATCCTCCCACCTCAACCTCCTGAGTAGCTAGGACCACAGGTGCCTGCCACCATGCCTGGCTAATTTTTGTATTTTTAGCAGAGACAGGGTTTCGCTATGTTGGCCAGGCTGGTCTCGAACTCCTGACCTCAGGTGATCTGCCCACCTGGGCCTCCCAAAGTGCTGGAATTATAGGCATGAGCCATTGCAACTGGTCTATAATTTTATTTTTATTTTTATTTTTATCTTGCGATGGAGTCTTACTCTGTCACCCAGGCTGGAGAGCAGTGGTATGATCTTGGCTCACTGCAAACTCTGCCTCCTGGGTTCAAGCTATTCTCCTGCCTCAGCCTACTGAGTAGCTAGGACTACAGGCGCCCACCACCACGTCCAACTAATTTTTGTATTTTTTAGTGGAGCTGGGGTTTCACCATATTCACCAGGTTGATCTTGAACTCCTGACCTCAGACAATCCGGCCACCTCGGCCTCCCATAATGCTGGGATTACAGGCGTGAACCATTGTGCCCGGGCTATTTTTAATTTTAATTAATTATTATTATTATATTGAGACAAAGTCTTGCTCTGTCACCCAGGCTGGAGTGCAGCGGAGCCATCATAGCTTACTGAAGCCTCAACCTCCTGGACTCAAGTGATCTTCCTGCATCAGCCCCCCAAGTAGATAGGACTACAGTAGGTGTGTACCCCCATGCCTGGCTGTTTATTTTTTTGTAGCAATGCAGTCTCACTATGTTGCCTAAGCTGATCTTGAACCCCTGGCCTCAAGCAATCCTCTCACCTTAGCCTCCTAAAGTGCTGGAATTACAGATGTGAGCCACTGTGCTGAGCCTTATTATTTTTATTGACACAAAATATATCTACATATTTTCTGTGTACATGCAATAGTTTATCACATTCATATAACTTGTAAAGACCAAATCAGTGTAATTGGGATATCCATCACCTTAAATATCTGTTCTTCATGCTTTTCTTTCTGATCACTTTGGTTAGTATGAACATTTTAACAATGTTTATGCTAGAAACAGTATTATCTTATCGCTATTTTGAAATAGACCATAGATTATTGTACACTATAGCCACTCTACTAATTTATCAAACACTGGGTTTTATTTCTTCTATCAAACTGCATATTTTTACCCATTAATGAACCTCTTTTTATCCTTCTCACTCCCTAGCCTTCCTGGCCTCTGGTAACAACCAATCTATTCTGTCTTCATTAGATCCACTTTTTCAGTTCCCACATATGAGTGAGAACATATGATGTTTGTCTTTCAGTGCCTGGCTTATTTCATTCAACATAATGACCTCCAATTCCATTCATTGGTACAAACGACAATATTTCATCTATTTTATGGCAGAATAATATACTCCATTGTGTATGTATACCACATTTCCTTTACCTGTTTATCCATTGATGGGCACTTAGGTTGATTTCATATTTTGGCAATTGTGAATAGTGCTGCAGTAAATGGGAGTGCAGCTATGTCTTCAATATATTGATTTCCTTTCTTTTGGATATATACCCAGTGGTATTTGTGGATCATATGGTAGTTCATTTTTAGTTTTTGGAGGAACCTCCATACAGTTCTCTATAGTGGTTGTTCTAATTTACTTTCCCACCAATAGTGTACCAGGGCTCTCCTTTCTCCACAACCTCACTAGCATCCATTATTCCCTGTCTTTCTGATAAGAGCCATTTTAATTGGGGTGAGATAATCTCATTCTAGTTTTGATTTGCATTTATAGTGATATTGAACTTCTTTTGATATTCCTGTTGTCTATTTGTATGTCTTTTTTTGAGAAATGTCTGTTCATATATTTTGCCCATTTAAAAATTGGCTTTTTTTTTCTATTGAGTTGTTTGAGCTCCTTATATATTCTGAATATTAATCCCATATCAGATGGATAGTTTGCAAATATTTTCTCCCATCAGGTAGGTTTTCTCCTCATTTTATTGATGGTTTCCTTTTCTGTGCAGAAGCTTTTTAGCTTGATGTAACAAATTTGTCTATTTTTGCTTTGCTTGCCTGTGCTTTTGGGGTCTTTGCTCAGAAAGCAAAAAAAATCTTTGCTCAGAAAAATGTCCTTGAGGATTCCCTCAATGTTTTCTTCTAGTAGTTTCATAGTTTCAGGTATTAGATTTAAATTTTTAATCTATTTTGAATTTATTTTTGTATGTGGTAAGAAATAAAGGTCTAGTTTCATTCTTCTGCATTTGGTTGTCCTAGTTTACCAAGCACCATTTACTGATGACACTTTCCTCTCCCCATTGTATGTTCTTGGCACCTTTGTTGAAAATGAGTTGGTTGCAAATGTGGGGATTTATATTTGGGTTCTCTATTCTGTTCTATTAGTCTATGCATCTGTTTTATGCCAGTACCATTGCTTTGCAGTATATTTTAAAGTCAGGTAGTGTGATGGCTTCAGGTTTGTTCTTTTTGTTCAAGATTGTTTTAGCTATTTGAAGTATTTTGTGGTTTCATACAAATTTTAGTATATTTTTTTCAATTTCTCTGAAGAATGTCATTGGTCTTTGGTAGAACTTGCACTAAATCTGTGGATTCCTTTGGGTAGCATGGACATTTTAACAATATTAATTCTCCCAATTCATGAACATGAGATATCTTCCCATTTATTAGTGTCCCCCTCGATTTTTTCATTAATGTTTTATAATTTTAGAGATCTTTCATATTCTTGGTTAAACTTATTGCTAGGTTTTTCTTGTAGCTATTGTAAATGGGATGGCTTTTTTGATTTCTTTTTCAGATAGCTCACAGTGGCACATGGAAACTACTGATTTTTGTATGTTGATTTTATGTCCTGTAACTTTACTGAATCTGTTTTTAGTTCTAATGGTTTTTCTAAGATCATGTTGTCTGTGAATAAGGCTAGTTTGACTTTTCCCTTTCCATTTGGAATGTCCTTTTTTTCTTTCTTTTGCCTAATTACTCTAAGTTCTCTGGCCAGGACTTCTAGTATTATGTCAAAAAAAAATGTTGAAAGTGGGAGTTCTTGTCTTGTTCCAGACCTTAGAGGAAAGGTTTTCGATGTTTCCCTGTTCAGTTTGCTGTTAGTTGTGGGTTTGTCATATGTGGCCTTTGTTGTTTTGCAGTATGTTTCTTCTATATCCAATTTGTTGAGGGTTTTTATCATAAAAGTATGTTGAATTTTGTTGAATACTTTTTCAACGTCTATTGAAATGATCATACAGTTTTTGTTCTTGGTTCTGTTAATGTGATGTATCACATTACTGATTTGCATATGTTGAAGTATTCTTGCATCCTGGGAAGAATCCCACTTGATCATGGTGAATCTTTTTAAATATGTTGTTGAATTTGGTTTGCTAGTATTTTGTTAAGGATTTTTGCATCTGTGTTCATCAGGGATATTGGCCTGCAATTTTCTTTTTTTGTGTGTGTGTCCTTTATTTCTCCTTCATATTGGAAGGATAGCTTTGCAGGTTACAAGTATTCTTGGTAAGCAGTTTTTGTTGTTGTTGTTGTTGTTGTTTCTTTCAGCACTTTGAAAATGTCATCTCACTCCCTGATGGCCTGTATGGTTTCTGTTGAGAAGTCTGTTGCCAGAAGAATTGGAGCTCCTGTATATGTTATTTGATTCTTTTCTCTTGCTGCTTTTAGGGATCTCTCTTTGTCCTTGACCTTTGAGAGTTTGATTATTATGTCTTGAGATCGTTTATTTGGGTCAAATCTGTTTGGTGTTCTCTGATCTTCCTGTATCTGGATATTTATCTTTTTCTCAAGTTTTGGAAAGTTTTCTATTATTATTTGTTTGAGTAAGTTTTCTAGTCCTTGCTCTTGCTCAATTCCCTCTTGAACACCAGTACTCCTTAGATTTGGTTTTTTGAGGTAATTTTCTGTATTTTATAGGTGACCTGT
Source organism: Papio anubis (assembly GCF_008728515.1). Taxonomy (NCBI): domain Eukaryota; kingdom Metazoa; phylum Chordata; class Mammalia; order Primates; family Cercopithecidae; genus Papio; species Papio anubis. Next base: position 74,990,549 of record NC_044989.1, read on the forward strand.
ATTCCTTTTCATTCTTTTTTTCCTCCTTGTTTCTCCTTTGTGTGTTTTCAAGTAACCTGTCTTTGAGCTCACTGATTCTTACTTTTGCTTAATCCGTTCTGCTGTTGAGAGCCTCTAATGCATTTTTCAATTCAGTAAATGTATTTCTCAGTTTCAAGATTTGTGGTTTTTTATACTTTATTTTATTTTATTTTTAAATTTTGAGACAGGCTTTCACTCTGTTCACAGGCTGTAGTGCAGTGGTGCAATCTTGGCTCACTGCAGTCTCCACCTCCTGGGTTCAAGCGATTCTCATGTCTCAACCTACTAAATAACTGGGATTACAGGTATGTGTCACCATCCCCAGCTAATTTTCATATTTTTAGTAGAGATGGGGTTTCACCATGTTGACCAGGTTGGTTTCAAACTCCTGGCCTCAAGTGATCCTTCTGCCTCAGCTTCCCAAAGCGCTGGGATTCCAGGTGTGAGCCACTGCACCCAGCCTCAAGATTTGTGTTTTAAAAAACTACTTCAATATCTTTGTTAAATTTCTCTGATAAATTTTGGAATTGCTTTTCTGTGTTATCTTGGAGATTACTGAGTTTCCTTAAAACTGCCATTTTGAATTCTTGATCAGAGAGTTTATATATCACCATCTTGTTAGGGTCAGTTACTCGTTCCTTGCTTTGTCCATTTGGGGCAGTCATAGCACTCTACTGGCTGCTGTTTCTTGTGGATGTATGTCTATGTTTTTGCATTGAAGGATTAGTTATTTATTCCAGTCTTCTTTGGCTTGTTTTGCTTTTTATTGGATATGTTTGCTTAGAGATTCTTTGTAATTTATCAGTTGATTTTCTCTCTTCTGTGTCCACTGCTAGGTTGCTGCCTCCTTTTTGGCACTAAATGGTGTCTTAAGCCTGGATTTGCCTTGGTTCTAGTAAACAACCAGAGCGCCACCAGTACTGAATGGGGCAGGTCTCAAGGGGGATATCCTGGTAGTATGGAAAGGCTGGTTAAGAGTTTATGCCCAAGGACATGTGGAACAAACCTACAGTGTGGTGCTGCTGAACAGCCACTCTAATTTGGTGTCTTCTTTGGCTGAGAGCAGTTTTCACAGCTGGAGATGGCAGTCCTGCCTCCTCAGTTTCCTCAGGGCGATTTCTCCTTTCAAGCACTCCCCATGCATCCTGTAGTTTGAGGCAGGGACAGGTCTCCTGACAGGGAACCAAGAGGGTAGGCAAGCTGGTTGTCCACCCCAACTCACTTTTTCCAGTATCGAAACCATGCGTCAGGGGAAATTTTCCATGCATTTTGTGCTAGGCAGATTGGGGAAAGGGATGTCACAGATATGGAAGTCCAAGTCTCTTACCATCTGCTTGGAGTTTTTTTAACTTCTCTGAGGCCAGGAGAACTTTCTCATCTTCATATTTGAGTCGTAATATATTGCTAGTGATAGTCTCAGCACTGTATATTTGATCTTGGTTTTCTCTGGGGGTGAGTGAAGTCAGCTTGTTTCTACACCAGCTTGTTTCTACACTTGTTTCTGGTTCTGCCATTTTAGAATCAGAAGTCTCCACAATTTTAAATAGAGTGGTCTGTCTGGGTAGACTTTATTGGGAAGAAGACATGACAAAGAGGAAAATCTGAGCAAAGATTTGGCCTTAAATGTAAATAGACTTGGCACATTTGAGGAATGTTTCAGAGACCAGTGTGGCTGGACTGAGGGAGAGAGGGTGAAAGAAGCGAGAAAGCTGAAATTGTTTGCTGTTGGAAGGAGAAAATTAGAAGTAAGGAGGGTTTGGGCAGAAGACTGCTGTTCATAAGTCATGTATAATCATTTCCTTTTTCAATTGTGGACATGTTAACTTTTGTAAAAATAGAGCTTAAACTTAAAAATTATAAATCACAAAATGCAATGTGATATCCTGAATTGGAACAGAAAAGAATGTTAGTGGAAAAACTGGTGAAATCTGAATAAAGGCTAATCATAATGTACCTTTTTTTTTTTTTTTTTTTTTTTTAAGCAAATGTACCATGTAATATAACATGTTAACATTAGGGGAAACTAGGTAAGGGGTATATGATAATTCTCTGTATTATCTTTGCAACTTTTCTGTAACTTATGTAAAATTATTCCAAAATAAGTTTATTTTTAAAAAGCCTTTAAAACAACCAAAAAATTGAATCAGCTGATAAAATGCTGCCTTTTCCCTTTCCCCAATTCCAAGCCTTGTACTCTTTCCTGGGTTTTAGCAGTTGGTCATTATCAGGTAGGAGGATGTGATTTACCTGTGGACCTAGGCTGATCTCCAGGTGGAAGGAAAAGGGCCAGCAGGGAAGGCTCTGTACATCATATCTGTGGAGCATCCAGCTCGCAGCTTCTTGGTGGGTGACATTCAGAAGCTGAGAAGCAGAAACCAAAACAGAGGCATTTATGCAGGGGAAAACCAAAACCAAAACCAAAAACATTAATGTGTAATTCCCATAAGTTCTTTTGTTTGTTTGTCTGTTTGTTTTTTGAGACAGAGTCTCGCTCTGTTGCTCTGGCTGGAGTGCAGTGGCCCAATCTCGGCTCACTGCAGCTCCACCTCCCGGATTCAAGCAATTCTCCTGCCTCAGCCTCCCGAGTAGCTGGGATTACAGGCGCCCGCCACCAGACCCGGCTAATTTTTGTATTTTTAGTAGAGATGGGGTTTCACCATGTTGATCAGGCTGGTCTCAAACTCCTGATCTCGTGATCCACCCGCCTCGGCCTCCCAAAGTGCTGGGATTACAGGTGTGAGCCACCGCGCCCGGCTCCCATAAATTCTTAAGAAAGCAGAGTAGGCCCGGGCGCGGTGGCTCAAGCCTGTAATCCCAGCACTTTGGGAGGCCGAGACGGGCGGATCACGAGGTCAGGAGATCGAGACCATCCCGGCTAACCCGGTGAAACCCCGTCTTTACTAAAAAATACAAAAAACTAGCCGGGCGAGGTGGCGGTCGCCTGTAGTCCCAGCTACTCGGGAGGCTGAGGCAGGAGAATGGCGTAAACCCGGGAGGCGGAGCTTGCGGTGAGCTGAGATCCGGCCACTGCACTCCAACCTGGGCGACAGAGCGAGACTCTGTCTCTAGAAATCTGTAGTTATTTCTAATAATGAGTAATTTCAAAGTAGAAATAACCCGAGATCCTTGATTGAATAGCTTTTTCCCTCTCTGCAGAGCTTCCTAAATCTTTTTGGTGGCTGTGCCTGTTCAGGTGCTTCTGCAGTTGATGTTAAAATATTTCCTTATGTTAATGCTTTCCATGTATAATTTTACATTCTTCAATGTATGAATTACTAGAAATGTGCTTTAAAAAGTTTTACATAATTATTTAGTGTGGAGCTAGCAAAAAAAAAAAAACGGTGGTGAGAAGAAGAAAAAAGTAAAGAAAAATAATAAAGACAAAGCTTAATTTTTGGTGACTACTGCCTCCTACTCCTCTCTCTGGCAAGTCTTTTTTTGAGTTTTGAGGAAATCCTTTTCTGTTCATGCCTTTTCCACATATTCTACCTTCATCCTCAATTCTTCTCTATTGTTTAGGCTCTTGGGATTAAAATCCAGGAGGGAAAGTATTTTGCATACTATTTTTATATTCTACCCCATGACATACCTCCTCTGAGATGGAGCAGACTATTTCTTAAAGTGGGGTGAAAGAAAAAGGGAAAAAGAAAATGAGAGAGAGGAAAAAAAAAGATGGACATTTCAGCATATCATCCAGCCACATTTAGTCCACTTTTCTTGCATCTAGGAGTCTACCCAACGTATTTTCTGGGATTGTTAGCAGTTAAGTGATGAACAATGAGCACTCTGAGTTTGTTTTGATTTTATTTGTGTTCTTCATGCCTTTTAAAAAAATCACATAAGAAATATATTTATCGTACATCCTGGCTAACGTGGTGAAACCCTGTCTCTACCAAAAAAAAAAAAAAAAAATGAGCCAGGCATGGTGGCAGGTGCCTGTAGTTCCCTGGAGGCTGAGGCAGGAGAATGGTGTGATCCCGGGAGGCAGAGGTTGCAGTGAGCCGAGATCATGCCACTGCACTCCAGCCTGGGCGACAGAGTGAGACTCCGTCTCAAAAAAATCAATCAATCAATCAATAAAAATAAATATATTTATTGTAGGAAACAAAAAAAGTGATAGCAAAATTATTAAAATAAATTAAAAATCACCTGTAGTCTCAGAAATACAGAAACATTCATCTTCGTCCAACATACCACCAACCACTCAGTGCCAGAAACCAACACATGCAGAGAAATAGAAACAAGGGATGAAGCCCTGAGCGTGTGACCCTGAAGCTACGGAAGCTTCTGAGACCCAGCTGGCTATTCTTCTTTTGGCTTTGTGGTTTCACGTTTTCCCATCACATTAATTTTCTGTATTGAATGACACTCTTTTGGTTGTGACAAAAACCCAACTCGAATTTATTTACTAAAAAACAAATAGAAGTCTGGCGCGGTGGCTCACGCCTGTAATCCCAGCACTTTGGGAGGCCAAGGCCGGCGGATCATGAGGTCAGGAGATCGAGACCATCCTGGCTAACACGGTGAAACCCCGTCTCTACTAAAAATACAAAAAATTAGCCGGGCGTGGTGGCGGGCACCTGTACTCCCAGCTACTTGGGAGTACAGGAGTGGCATGAACCCAGGAGGCAGAGCTTGCAGTGAGCCAAGATTGTGCCACTGCACTCCAGCCTGGGTGATAGAGTGAGATTCTGTCTCAATAAATAAATAAATAAATAAGTAAATAAATCGAAACAGGATGCCTGCTCAGATTGCGTAAGTTTGAATACCACCTCCACGTGGTCTTTGGCATATTAACCTCTAAAACCCTCTGCTTTCTCATCTGGAAAATGGTACCTATGTTCTCTGGAGATTGTTATGGGAATTGAATAAGATAAGAAATGGGCCTAGCACATGTTAATCACTTAATACAAGGTGCTAGTCTCAGCAGTAATTGAGTAGTATCTGGTCCCCCGAGTGGAGGAAGTTGTGTTGTTAGCATGTTATTCCTAGAGGAAGTTGGAAGGCAGATAACAGAGGGAGTGAGGCAGGCCTTTTCTTTCTCACATGTGCACACCTGTGAACTCCACCATGACCTGCTGTAAGAATTGCTGGTGTAGACAGCCATGCTGCTAAAAACCTCCTCCACCATGATTCCCCCCAGGGAGCACAAGAGGCCCTGACTATTTCTTGACTAATGGTCAGGCCACTGTAGCTAGAGTCCAGAAGAACCTCAAACTTCATCAGTAATGAGGGGAGATTTTTTGCCACAGGTTATCTGGGGGAGCCAAGAACTCTGCAGTTTGAGATAGTAGTTTCAGATCTATGGAGACACAAAAAGTCATGTAAGATAAGTCTGAGAGTTCAGGTCTGTTCATTCTACTGAGGGTACAATTGCACATTGTATTTATGTCCTGTGCCCATCTTTTTGTCTTTTTTTTTTTTCCCCAAATCAAATTCATTTTGAGGGGGGATATTTAGCATCTGGTTAAAAAAGGTTATGAAAAACCAGCCAAAGTCCGGTAAAAAAAAAACCTCTTTGGAAATGACAACCTTAATCTCTGGTTTGTAGATCTTCATTGCTCTTACTAAATGTTCAAAGGGTTTTCCGTTTTTGTTTGTTTGTTTGTTTGTTTAGAGATTAGTATGCACACATGAATTAGGGAGTATTCCTCAAATCAGGAAACAGGAGGAAAGCAGGATTGGGCAGAGGGAGAACTTGGCTCTGATGTTGTTACAAAGCCCTCAATGAATCCTGTAGAGAGTGATGAAGCTAGACGTGACTTTCAGAGTTGTGCAGAGCTGGGGTAAGAAGGCCAGGCCTCAACCCCTTCACACCCCAACCCCCACACTACCTAACTGGATGGACATTAGGTGTGATGTTCAAAGGATCTTAATGGAATAGTTGTTGAAACAGATCTGAGATGCAGTAAATTTTGGTGTGCAGAATCAAGTCAACATTGCCTCAATCAGAATTTGTTATGAACAAATAGATCTGGCTTGAGACAGCCTAGTTTGAAAATATACACAGGCTCAGAAGGGACTCGCTGTTTCTCACCAAGTCCTAGGTTAGGCAATGCCACTGTAAGGTGATTGCTCCTCCCAGGCACCAGGCCTGTAGCCCAGGTAAAGCTGCCACTTGTGTGAATAGCAAAGGCTGGCTTTTGGACTTATGATCCAAGCAGACAGGTTTTTCCCAAGTATGATTAACTGAGTAATAAACTATCACATCCTGTATAACCCACTGTGTTTTTTTCTGACCAAAATAAAACTCTCCGTTAAAACTGAACAGCAATGAAAATATTTCTAATCTCTACCTTACACACAAGGCAGCCTGCAATTTAGAATAAGATTTAAAGAGATAGAAACATCTCCTAGTTTTTATTTATTTATTTATTTAATTTTATTTTCCCTCCCCCTGCCGCCACCGATCTGCTTCAGTAGTTGGAAATCTTTGTTTAATCTGACTCCAGGTCTTTCTTTATGTTTGAGAAAACATTCAGACTGCATCTTCTGTGGCTTCTGTATGTCCCAGTTGCAACTTCAAGAACCCTGATCAGTGCCGTCAAAGTTGTAATTTAAAGCTCTTGGGAGGCCCAGGCTTTCTCTGTATTAGACAGTTACCAGTCCTCATTATCAAACCACTCATCCCCTTTGTTGCTCTGTATAATAGAAAAAGCAGCTTCCTGCTCCTGGTGACTTGGCAAAACACTGAATAAGAGAGAGAGATTATGGCCGTAGCAGGTGTGCACAGCAGGGTCCTTCCCAAACCTCCTCTCCTCTGAGCCTTCTCTAATCAGGAGTCATTGGTTTCCCTTTTCAAAGGAGCCGGTCTAGTTGGCCTCATCCCAGGGTCTACTTGGCCTCATCCCAGGGTCAAGAGTAGCTCAATTATTAAATTCAGCGACAGAATGTAGCAGCTCTTCCTGCTGGAACGTTTCCAGACTACTTCCACCACAGCCATTAATTTCTTGAAATTAATTTTTCCTTTTATCTAAGCAGTACACACATAGCTTTAAAAGTTAATGACAGGCCGGGCGCGGTGGCTCAAGCCTGTAATCCCAGCACTTTGGGAGGCCGAGACGGGCGGATCACGAGGTCAGGAGATCGAGACCATCCTGGCTAACACAGTGAAACCCCGTCTCTACTGAAAATACAAAAACTTAGCCGGGCGAGGTGGCGGGCGCCTGTAGTCCCAGCTACTCGGGAGGCTGAGGCAGGAGAATGGCGTAAACCCGGGAGGCGGAGCTTGCAGTGAGCTGAGATCCGGCCACTGCACTCCAGCCTGGGTGACAGAGCAAGACTCCGTCTCAAAAAAAAAAAAATAAATAAATAAAAGTTAATGACAGAAATCTCCTATGAAAAAACAGCAGTCTCCTGCCTCATCCACTCCTTAACTCAATTTAAGTTTTTTCCTCTGCTGTTTATCTCTATTTTTATTCTATATGATATGTGCATACCATTGGTTTGAGGCATCAATTTTAAACTTTATCTTTTGGCTTTCTCATGAACTACAAGAGATATAACTTTCTTTCTGTTCCTCACCCCCATTTCCTGCCCCGCTTTCTGCCAATATAGCTATACTATATTGTTGCTTTGATTAAATCTGATTTCAGATTTGTATTTTGTATATATTATTTTATTTCATTATATTATTTTATATTATATTATTAAATGTTATGTTATTATGACTATGTAAATATTGTTTATTGCAGAGCAAAGGAGTATATTATAATGTTTTATTTTTATAAATTTTTGGATATTCCTAGGGTTAGTCATTGCCTTTCCACCCATTTGCTTAAATTATTTGGTTCCTTTGGGTAGTATCTGAACATGATTATTCGCATTGTTAAATAACTTACCAGATAACGTTCCTGATTCCATCCTCTCGCTTCAGGCTGACTTATTGCTTTTGGGAACAGCTGTGCAGCATGGCTCTGGGCCTTCCCTTCATCAACATGGAAATCCCTTTTGACTCTTACTTGAGTTTGATCTAATTTCCTGAATCCTAAGTCTTTCTCTTTTTTGATTCATTGACCCTCTCATTTTCATGGAACATGTTCTTAAATAACTATTCCTGAGAGAGAGTGCATGGAAGAAAAGTTTTCTGAGATCTTTCAAGCCTATATTTTTCTTTGTCCTCATGCCTGATCGATAATTTGGCAGGGTATAGAATTTTAGACTGAAAATAAATTTTTCCTCTTAGAACCTGGAAAGCAGTACTTTATGTTTTCTAGCTTTTTCTATTACAGTTAAGATTCTTATTCTTAGTTATTTGGATATAATGTTTTCTTCCTTTAGAAACTTCTATTCCTCCCTGGTGTTCTGAAATATGATCATGACATAAGTTATATTCTTTTTCTGGTACCTGATAGGCCCTTTTAATCTTTTTGTTTGAAGCATTTTTTTACTATTATTTGTTTGATAAGTTTCTTCTCTCTCAAGTTTTTGTTTGCTCTTTCTAGAATTCTTGTTAATTGAATATTGGACTCCCTGAATTGATCCTCTAATTTTCTGGCTCATTTTCTTTCCCTATTGTTTATCACCTAGTTACTTTGTTTTGTTTTTGGGGAGACTCCCTTGAATTTACCTTCCACCCTTCCTATTGACTTTTTTTTTGACGGCGGCTATCATATTTAATTTCCAACTTCTCTTATAGGTTTCCTGTTTCTCCTCCTCCTCCTTCTATAGCATCCTCTTTCTGCTATTATCTCTCCAAAGGATACGTACAGTTTTTCCCCTAAAGTTGTTTTTCTTCTTGTTCTTTTCTTCAAGTCCCTTTTCTCTGTTCTGGCCTTTGTTTTTCACCTTGGAGGTCTTTTTCAAATGTCTGTGGATCCTTAACCATTCATTAATATTTGAGTCAATCACTAAGAAGCTGATAAGGGCTCTGTGGGCAGGGGTAGGACTTGCTTCTGGTGGTCTCCTTTGTAGGACCGTGGTTCTCAGTAGGGGCAGCTCCTGGGCAGTTTGGAAAGTTGTGAGCATTTTTAGTTATCGCAGTTATTGGGGGGCCTACTAACATTTAATATGTGGGGGCTGAGAATGCTACTTGGATTGCAGGACAGTTCCACGCAACACAGATTGTCCTGTATCTAGGGCTACCACCTAAAATAAAGGACACTCTGTTAAAATTGAATTTTGGATAAACAACAAATAAATTTTTTTGTATTAGTATGTCTCAAATATTTTATGTTTATGGGCCAAATCTGGCAACCCTGTCTCTGTCCTATTCTGTGTCCTATTGCACAGTTATGTAGGTGAAAAGCTCTTTATAATGATTTGATTCTTGATATTGGCTCTGCTTTATATATAAATACGAATACGTTTTTCACATGGATTTAACATACCCTGTGATTTTTTTAAATGCAGCTGCTATGTAAATTGAGAGGAGATTGGACTTTGTTTTGTTTAGAACTTAACCAAGGGTTGTCACCATTTAGAAAAACATGTCAATGGCAACAGTACTGCTCATGATCAAATATGCAGATAATTTTTGCAATTGCAAAAATGAGGTGTTCAATTGTCCCTCTTACCCAGAGGGGTTCCAATGCACTGACTTAGACCTTATTTCAAGATGGCGAATATAAGAAACATGACAAAATAAAATGAAAATGGTATCAACAATATTCAGTTGAATATGGTCTAACTTCTTTTAAGGTTGGACGTATTCACTGTAAAAGATGAAAGCATCTAACTGTTTCATTATGTCTCCCAGGTATGCTGCCCATGTGCCTACTTAGTAAACCATCTTGGGCCATGAACTACTTCCCTTTTTTTTTCTCCTTCATAAGGACATTATAATTTAAAGAAAATAATGTGTAGGTTGACTATTTTAACTATGAATTTAATTTCACATAGTAAAAGAGATATTTCAATATTTTTTGCTTTAAAAAGAAAGTTGAAGGTACCTGCAACATGGTCAGATCTCAAAATATAATTATGCTGAGTGAAAGAAACCAGACAAAAAGAGGACATATTGGCTGGGTGTGGTGGCTCATGCCTGTAATACCGGCACTTTGGGAGGCTGAGGCAGGTGGATTGCTTGAGGTCAGGAGTTCAAGACCAGCCTAGCCAACAGGGCAAAACTCTGTCTCTTCTAAAAATACAAAAATTAGCCAGGTGTGGTGGTGGGTGCCTGTAATCCCAGTTACTTGGAAGGCTGAGCCAGCAGAATTGCTTGAATGTGGGAGGCAAGGGCTGCAGTGGAGCAGAGATTATGCCACTGTACTGCAGCCTGGGTGACAGGGGGAGGCTCCACCTCAAAACAAACAAACAAACAAAAAGACATGTCATATAATTCAATTTTTATAAAATTCTTGAAAATGTAAGCTAACCCTACAGTGACCAAAAGAAGATCAGCGATTGCCTGGGAATGGAGACTGGGACAGAAAATGGCAATGAATGGCACAAGGCAACTTCTGGGGAATGGTTGTGTTTTTTAATCTTGATTTTGGTGATCATTTCATGAGTGCATGCATATGTCAAAAATTTCCAAATTGCACATCTTGATCATGAGTACTTTACTGAATATCAACTATACCTCAATAAAGCTGTTAAAAAACAACAACAAAAAAGAAGGTGTTGAGTCTGATAGGGTTGAGGCCAACTGCTACAGTACAATTGTGCAATGATAGGATTTTTGCACTGAGATGCTTCCAAATGTCAGTATCTGTAGGATCTGTAGGAGTTTCTTCCAGTGTGATTCATTTTTCCAGATTAAGATCCTCTAGTCTCTTTCCTGGAGGATATGAACCTGATTGCCAGCATTCTTGGAAATAAGCAGGGGAAGGGTGAGGGGGTCTCGCCATTCAGTGTGCAGGCTTTTGCTTTCTTCTCTATTTTCAAGCCATCTCCTCACCCTCCCTTCCCCTCTTCCTGCTGTCCCCAGTCCAGTGCTTATCTCACTACTGTTAATATTTATAGGTTCCCTTCCCCTAGAATGCAGGCTTTAGACGTGTTTGAATAGGACAATTATAAAAATAAAATATTTGTTTGCAATCATTTATCTAGATGAACGCTTGGATGACAGAATCATTTGGTTATTAAGTGAAACCAGGACAGACGTTTTTGGGGAAGGGGATGGCATTTTAACCTTTTGTGGAGCCGTTCCCCATCAGATAATCCTTTGCTGCCACTACCAGAGATAACAACAGGTAGGATGTGGCAATCCAGATCTTTCCATCTGGATGTCAGCAACCGCAGGGCAGGGGCCTGGACAGGATTCAAATCGCACAGTGTCTAGCTGGCTGATGGAGCTTTGAGGTCTTTATAGAGAAGCTCTTGCACTGAGATTATCATGAGGCCTGTGAGTGTTGGGGGTCAACCTGAAGGCAGCATTCTCTGAGTGCTTCCAGCAGGAACTCCCTGTCCTTCGTGAAGGCAGCCGTGCTTCTAACACTGGAGTAGCAGTTACTACTTGTGAGCACTTACTGCATGCCAGGCACTGTGACAGGCACTTCTCACAAATTATTTCCATGATTTCACAGCAACACTACTGTTTTTATCCCCGTTTCACAGATGAAGTGACTGAGACTCAAATAGATGCCCCAAGTCACTGAGCTAGGAAGTGTCAGACACGACCACATCCCTGTGGACAGACTCCAGAGCTGGAGATTTGGTCTGAATCCAAATACTGTTCTCCCCAGAACTCCAGCTGTGAGACTTTTAAGTAGAGCTTGGAGATTAAGGAACAACTCTTTTGGGGTCATTCTTGCTAGGGCTGTATGAAGACAGCAGGTGCACGCAGGCTACGGTGAAGTGCGGAACCACTTGGCTTGCAACCTGGAATATAGAGGGGCAATCTTCTCAACTGGTCATCAGGGCTACCACATTTTGGACTTGCTGCTAGGAGACCCAGGTTCAAGTCCCCACTCTGCTGCAATCTCACAGTGTGACCTTGAGTGGTCACTAATCTCTCACTGGATACTGGGCCTCGGTAACCTCATCTGTTAAAGGGGATGACTCAACTTGGGTAAGTCTAAAGTTTTCTCAGCTTTAAAATGCAGGGATTCCATGTGTCACCTCTCCCAGGATTTTCTGTGTCTGTGTAATGAAAGACCTTTTGCTGCTGTCTCAGAGAATATTTATGCAGGTCAGGGGTCCTTTCCCAGTGCGTTGGACTCATCCATCTGGAGGAGCTGTCTACCCAAGGGCACTACCTTCTCTACCAGGCTGTGGCAGCAGAGGGGTTAAACAGCATGCCTTGCCCTGCTCCAGGCAGAAGGGTTGTAGGACTTAATCACGTTTCAGCTTGGCTGCTGGGCCGTGAGTCACGGTTCCACTGCGATTATGTAAGCACTCAGGAATAGGCGGCATGACATATATGCTGCCAGCAGCCACAGGCCTCGCCCTTCCGAGTCACCACTACTTTTTAAGCCTTTTTTTGGATACAAGTTTCTTTGAGTTCATCTTTGGAATGGAAATGGAAGCATGATTGCAGAATAGGCAGAACAGGAATTATCCATCAATCAGAGAGAACCCAGCCCTTTAAGAGAAGCTGGAATTAGAATATAGAATCCCTGAACCTTGAGCTGGCATAGCCAAGCCCTGGCTCATGCTCTCCCTGCCTCCCTCCTTTTTTCCTTCCCATCTGTGTGCTCCACTTTCTCTCCTGAGACTCCCCCAAGGTAGCATCACTCCCACCAGGAGCCTCAGGCAGGAAAAATAAGGCCCAGAGAAGGGACTGTCCCTAGGGACGTGCACTGAGTGTGTGTGAGGGTGGGGGGCAGGAATAGGAGTGCCAGGAGTCTGCCTCTGGAACAATGCCTCCCACAGTATTTCTGTAGGGGAAAGGATAGAAACTCGCTTCTCAAGTTCCTCCAATCACCACGCACATGTCAGTCCCTCAGCTATCAATGCAGGGGAAACCCAGAACTTAGATTTGAGCTTTCTCACCTTCTCCACGGTCAGATATTTCCACTGCCAAAGGGTTCATTCCACCTCGGGGTTTATCTCTTTCTTCATGCTTCTTCCTGATGGCATCCTGTTGAAGCTTACCTTCTCATCTGTGTTTGCATCCACTCCCTAAAAACTACAAGACAAAACAAGAAAATAAAAGCCTCCTCCCCTCAGTTAATCCACGGTTCTTTTTTCTTCCTGCTTACAAATTTCTTGAACTTGTGTGCTTGTCCTTCCTGGCTCTACTTCTTCATCTCCCATTTGTGTCTGATGCAATAGGGCAAGGAAGTTTCCTTGTGGTCCCTGGTGACCTTCTCATCGCTCAATCCCAAGGCCTTTTTTTAGTCTTCATCCAATTTAACCTCTTGGCAACATGTGACATGCTGCCAGCCAGCTGCTCCCTCTTTCTAATGCTCTCTCCTCTTGGCTTCTGTGACCCATCTCTTTACTACTCTGTCTTTTTCTCCAATGCCCTCTTCTTGGTCTCTCTTGACATCTTCTCTTCCCTGATCTGCTTGATCCACACGGTATACATCTTCATGTATTTATAAGTAAGTAGGTATTTATTTCTTGTCTCCTTCCCAAGAGGATTTAAATAGGTGGCACAAATATACACTACACTAGGATGATAGAATAGGGAATCAGATGCAAGTGGTGGAGAATTAAGAGTAAATTAGCCGGGCGCGGTGGCTCACACCTTTAATCCCAGCACTTTGGGAGGCTGAGGTGGGAGGATCACTTGAGGTCAGGTTTGGCCAACATGGGGAAACCCCGTCTCTACTAAAAATACAAAAATTATCCGGGTGTAGTGGAGCATGCCTGTAGTTCTAGCTTCTCAGGAGGCTGAGGCAGGAGAATCACTTGAACCCGGGAGGCGGAGGTTGCAGTGAGCCAAGGTTGCGCTATTGTACTCCAGCCTGGAAGACACAGTGAGACCCCATCTGGAAAAAAAAAAAAAAAAAAAAGAGTAAATTGTAGCCATAATAAATGAAGAAGACAAAACATTATTCCAAAAGACACTATAAAATCATTAGTCCACCCAACAAATCTGATCCTGTGACTCTCCTACCAAAAAGATTCCAATGATGCATGATTGTCCAACTCCCTATATAGTCTTTCACAGTCTAATCCCAGTGGGCTTTTCCAGGTCATTTCCTGTTTTTGAGCCTTGCTACAAGCTGATCCCTCTTCTTAAAGTGCCCCCTGTCCACTTTCTTCTTCCTGGTGCTGACTACTTGACAAACAGCTACTTGGTTTTTAAGATGGCTTCAACATCACCACTTCTGTGAAGATTTTCCTTGTAAAATGTATCACTCCTTTGTGGTAGCAAATAACTAAACTTCTGTAAACCTCAGTTTCTGCATCTGGGCAATGGGAATAATAATAGAACCCTAATTCATTGGGAGGATTAAATTAGACACACATGCAAAGTGCTTAACATAGCACCTGGGATGTTGCAAGCATTTACTAGATGTCAACTAGTATTTTACCCCGTTATAAACGGAGGGAACAATAGTCCATAAGACTAAGATATGTTCCCAAGTTAATTAGGATCCAATGATACAGCTAGCCTAGGCCACAGGCTATTCTGTTCCTGCCATGTATTCTCTCAAAAGTTCTTCTTCCTCAGTTTCTGGCTGTCCCCTTCTGGGAAGTCCTTTCAATTCCAACGTTGATGCCCTCAAGTTTAGACACTACTAGCTTGTGCAACTTTGTCAGCACACATGTGAGCACAGGCGTGGTTCCTGACTGGCTTCAGCTCTAATCCTGTTGCCTCGGTCTTGCTGAGATCATTGTCTCTATAACTCACTACTAAAAGTCTGGTCTCAGCCTGCACCAGGATTGCCAAATAGATTCAGAAGTCAAGGAGAAGGCGTTCCATGCCAGTAGCCAGCTGGGTAGAGGGGCTGCCAGCCCCAGGCAAGGCATTTGCTGGCCCTTAGTGCCAGGAAGGCCTGGGTGACCTTAAATCTGGCACACAGGGGCAATGAACTGTGGTAGCTGCCAGGGGTGGGTTCCTGAGGGCCACCTACTCAGCAGCCTTCTGCCTGCCCCACCTGGCAGGGCATGGATGTGCGTGCAGGCTGTGTGTGTCTCTCCGTGTGCAACTCTCCTCTTTGGTGGATTCAGGGTGCTTGTGTCATTTTTCAAGGTGTCAGTCAAGAAGCATCCTCGGACTGGAGTCAGAGCCTCACATCACAGTTACTCAGCAACATATCTTCAATCAGTGGCTGGGGAAAGCTCATAATAATTATATCAATACTAAGGCATGGCTGGTATTATCCAAAGTGAGAAAAGAAGAGAGGAGGCTGAAGAGGCCAAATAGCTCCCACAAAGTCACACAGCTCGTCAGTGGCGCAGACGACAGCCCAGCTCTCCTGACCCTGGGCACGGGTTCTTGCTTTCATGTCTCATGCTCCTGTCAGGAAAGAAAAATACACGAGGGTCCTTGGATGATCGTATATGGCATCCTACAAATGTAAGCTACTGTGTTATTATCTCGCGTTTGCAGGAAGTGCCTCATAAGAACATGCTTGGGATGACACATATGTGGATCTGCCTCAAGGAGGGAAATCTCAGACCCTGGAAAGCAGGCATTGCACGTGAAAATGAAGAATGGGCTGAGTGAGCACATGGCAACCCTGTGTTGGGTTCTAGTTCTGGGATCTCATGCAGGACTCTCTCAGCTTCTCCAGCTGTAACACAAGAGGTTGGCAGAGATCACATTGAAGTTCTTCCCCTTAATAAGGGGTTTTCATGTGGTATCAAATCATTCCTCTGAGAGAAGTATTTAAAAAAATTATAGTGAGCACATGGCATCTTGCCTGTGTATGGAGCTGACAAAACACTTCCCATTGTATGTTCACATGCCAAAGCATGTTTCATTTTATCTTATTTTATGTAGCACACTCTTTTTCATCCCCCATGGCAACTGAGCAATTGATTGTCTGTGGCATCTTCCCTCTGAAGTACTCCAGGTAGAACACCCATCACGTTCATGGCTGACATTTTACCACCTATGGACCTCGAGGAGAGGACCAAGTGGAGTGGTGTCCATCATGGGACAGATAAGGACAAACCTGGAGAGAAGCGTGTGAGGCCGCAGGCACTAAAAGCTCCCAGGGGTGGCCGTCAGAGAGGGCAGCTGG
Organism: Papio anubis; assembly: GCF_008728515.1. Lineage (NCBI taxonomy): Eukaryota > Metazoa > Chordata > Mammalia > Primates > Cercopithecidae > Papio > Papio anubis. Next base: position 75,006,598 of record NC_044989.1, read on the forward strand.
GAGACATGGCACAGACTGGCTGCATGCAGCTGGGTCTGGTCTGGCCCACACAGTGTTTAGAAGAAATTTGAATTGCTAAAGTTGGAAATCAAAATATTTCACATTAAAAGTCAGGGTTTTAGGCTTCTGCTGAAAAATGGCCACCTTTGGCCAGTTGCCTCTGTGCAGAGGGTACATACTGGCCAGTCCAGCCAGAGCCCATTCCACCTGCTCTCCTCAACCCAGTCAACTGCATTTGTGGCACCGCCTCTGAGTACCCAGTCTCGTGGGGGCTAAGTCGTGCTCAAGAAACTTATCAGGAATTAAATTTCCCAAATGTGATGCTGCAATCTGATCCAGTGTTATTTGTGCTACAAATGGACTGCCAAAAGATGTGAGGTTTTTCACACTTAGGTGGATCTTGTTTTCCAGATGAGGCTATGCAAGCAGAGCGTCTATGCTGGGATCACTTGTTTCATGCTAGGCACTGACTGTTCTAAGTGTTTTAACTGCCACAATCACCTTGTGCATGAGGTAGCTACTAATATCCCCATTTCATGCATAGAGAAACTGAAGTACAGAAAGGTAAAGCAACTTGCACCATGTCACACAGCCAAGAAATGGTCATACTGGGATGGGAACCCAGGCAGTCAGGCTCCAGGGAATTCCCATACATCCTGCTATACCAACCATCTGGCCACATAAGACCTAGTCTGTGTTCTCGTTTGTGAAGGGACTGCCAGGAATCCCTGCCTCACAGGGAGCAAGCAAGAGAATGCACGTGAAAACACTTGGTAAGTTGCAATGTGCGCCCTAAATGTTCGCTGTTACTGATAATTATTATAACTTGTAGGTTAGGATTCTAGCTGGGGGCCTGTGGCGAAGGCTACCCAGCTTGTCATTCTCTCTCCAGCTATGGCTCTGGAGCTGCAAGAAGGGGAAAGGGTGTTATTAGCACCGATTCTTGAAATTCCAACGTTGTATGAACAAGGAATCAATTACAGGCTATACTGCAGGGTGGCCGCTGAGGTGTGGGGGCTGGTTTTCAACAGCACAAAGACAAGTTTATTCCAATACCACTTTCTCTACCACAGGGTTGAGCCCACCCACGGTCCCTGCTCCGTGCTGGGAGGTCTAGGCTTGCCCACTGCCGGGAAGAACAGGTGGGTTCACACGCCCTCTCCCTGAGCCGTTCCCAGGGCATCCACGGACAGGTGTGCATTTTATGGATGGCACACAGATGCTGACCAATTAAGCAAGTGGGCGCTGGAATCTAGTGCGGGCTCCGTTCTCCAGTTGTGTGCCCTGGTGTGGGCTGCACCTGCAGGAGGAAGTGGTGCCTTTCTCTTTGAACAAAGGTGCGCCTATGTGCCTCTGGTGTGTGTACTCAACTGGTCTGCCCAAAGGAGGCACCATTTTTAGTTCATGCAAAGGCTCCACCTGGGCTAGTGGAGGCCATGATTGTGCACCTGAACAAGGCAGACAACAGATTTCTTGCTGCTCAGGAACCCACTCTTATGCCCAGCTCCTGCTTCCTCATCGAGGCCTATGCTCTCCTCCTCTGCAGGCTCACAGTTCTGTCCAGTCCATATTCTGCCATCACTTTGTGTCATTCATGTCCCCCACCCCCCTACAACCTCCTCTGATCCATGACATCGTGGCCCAGGGTCAACTCCAAGATCCAAGGCTTGAACCCCATTTGCTGTCCCTTTGGCCTCTGTCCTGGGTTCCTTTCCTGGTAATCTCCTAATACTCCCACCTCACTGCCTGTATCTACTAGTTCCCCAGCCGCAGACCGGAGAATTCTCCTAAATCCTGGAGCAAAGCTGCAGATTCCTGGCTATAGATAACCTGCCTGACCAGACTTCCAAGTGCCACTATGATAATGGTGCCTGCCTGGTGCTGCACTCCACCCACCTGTGAGTCTAACCAGCCTGGCCCCCCACTGTTCACTATTTGCTTCCACCAGAGCTAGGGATTGCCTGTGACTGTGACAGCAGCCTGTCCCGCCTGGCTGAGTGTCTGGGATCAGGTTGGGCCAGCAGGTCGCTTTCCTCAGGACCATCATACCCTAAGGGTAAAATTGGGCTTGCTTCAGACCTTCCTGTCTTGTGACTTGCCTGTCTTGTGATTGAATAAACTGTCGTGCTCAGACAAGTCCAGAGGGATGACACAGTGGAATGTGGTTCGTTACCTGGGTCTTCCCAGTACTCCTAGAACACAGAAGGTGCTCAATACATAGATTCTGAACCTTGTTGGCTGTCACTACTACAGCCGTTTTTACCTGAAAGGTGATTTAGAATTTCTGCAGGTGAGTGTGGTGGTGGTTGCAGGGAGTTAAAAAATTCTCGCTCTTCCTACTGAGATGCACATATGCCCCCTTAGAGGCATACCCTCTTGGAATCACTGCAGAGTTTCTTTGTTGACATTCACTCAGAAGTGACAAGCACACATCTAGAGGAAGGGACAGGCTCCTCCATTTCTAACTTGCTTTCTGCACACTCTCTCATGATGTGCTTTTTCACTCCCATCAGCTTGGCTGCCGGCCTTTGCTCAGCAGATGGTTTTGGGGATGGAGGTAGTTGCACCCCAAGCTTGCTATAAGCCTAAATTGGCTCTGCAGTCCATAAGATTGAGCTGACCTGGGCTGGACACCCAGCATCCCTTATCTCCCTCCCCTAAACCCAAGCTGGCTCGTGATTCGGAGGCCAATGCTACTCTGGAAATGGCCCCATTCCTCCCTGACAGAGGCCCAGGGAAGCCACCAGATCAGATTGGACCAGCAGCCCCCTGAGAGGCACTGATGCCACTCTCCAGCCCAGGAGAGGCAGGTGCCAGTCCTGGAACATAAAGTCAAGCTTGGAGATGTCAGGGGCATTGGCTTGAACACCTCCTTGGCCCTCCCCTTACCCACAGTGGCTGACAGGGACGGGACTCATTATTCCTGTTAATACATGATCTGGGAAGTAACAGGGCACATATGAGGACCAAGCCAGAGGGGAAGCCAGAAATCCTACTGCCTGGCACCCCCCTCTCCAAGTCTTTGGAGGAGCCACTCTAGGGCTTCGTGGGCAGCTGGGCTTCTCTGGTGATCTCAGCGGTCCAGGCTTATGCAAGTCCCCCAGGCTCCCACCCACACCCATGCTCCCCCAGCCTGGTGGGGCCCTGACTCATTCCCTCCTGATTGGGCAACCAGTTTTTGGAGACTGACCTTGGAAATAGCAGCAGTGAGGCCGGCTGGAAGCTAACTGGGAACAGCATCCATAGGATTTGTGCTGGCCTCAGCGGGGCAGTGTTTGGTGAAGTAGGAGGCATTGGACTATACTGTCTTTCTTCCTCTCGGTCTCCTACCCTGCCCCTCCTCCCATCCTCTGGAATCCTCTGGCCCACACGCTGCTGCCTTTCACTCCCTAGTGGTCAGATCTTCCACTTGGGGGTCCCCATCCAGGGCAATACTCGCTGCTGAAGACCATCTGTCCAGCTCTCCTCTCCTCGGCTTCCCCACTAGACCCCATTCCTCCGAGTGTCCCTACTCCCCACTGTGCACCCCTGGCCACATCTCCTAATGCCCCTACCCCTCCTTGGGCCCCCACCCTTTCACCACCTTTCTGTGTACATCCTCTTTTCTTCACCCCCATCCCTCTAGACACGCACACCTTTTGTTGGCATCCTGATTTACCCTAACTGCAGGAAGAACTAAAAGAGGTCTACCATGGTAGGATTGCAGACATTAGGTGAATGGGAGAAATTTGCAGTTAGAAGAGTCTTCCTGTTAACTATCGAATCATGCTATGTACCGAAGGAATTACCCAAATTGCTCAAGAGTGGCTCTTTCTTCTCTTCCTTTGGTCTCCATCTCTCCAGGCTTCTAAAACCCTGAGCTGTGGCAATGCATGTTTTAAAATGAAATATAGGCCAATGTGTTTGAGATCTGGCAAAATTTTCAGAGTGTTTATATAGACTCTGGTGTATCTTGGACTGTGCCTTTTTAATCCAGACGTTCTCTGTCTGATTTTTAAACAGATTGTGGGTGAAAAAGAAAAGAAGGGGAAAAGTAACAACTTTCTGTAAGCATAATAATGATATTTTAACTTGAAATTGATCAAGAAAGGGCTAGAAAACACTTTCTATGAATGCTTGTACAAATGTCCCAAAGAATCTGGATGAATTCTTATAAATGAATTTCATGATTACTCTGTGGTGAGTTGTGAAAGGAACACAGCTGCAGACAGAAAAACTCGGAATGTTGCTACGGACAGGGTGATATATGCTAATGATCTGGACACCTGTACCTAGCCACTTTGCCACAGAAAAGCTAAAGGATTACTGATATGTAATTTTTACAACTGTTCTGCTTCTATATTATTTGTGGGGAAAATGGGATTTTGCCAAAGGCTGACTTATACTGTGATATTCCTGAATGTGATGTGAATGTGTAATTACAACCGGAATGTCCTGCCTGAAGGCAGTAGGGGGCCTATCGCCTGTATGCAACAGTGCCCTGGAATCCCAGCGAGGATTTCAGCTCAGTCTGTGCAGCAGGCTGTCAGTTTAGGTTTTTGTCCACATCTGTGATCTGATGCTCAGAAAGTCAGAGAATACCATGAAAGACACACAGGGGCCTGGAAATTGCCCTGTTTAACTGTTGGGACTACAGTTGTCTCATTGCAGTGCCTGGTGTGTTTTCTGGGCCAGTTTTGATGTTTGGGTTGAGATGTTAGAGGTAGTTAGCATGGTAGCTATATAGCAAAAACACTCTTTTCCCCCATATATTCTCAATACTTCATTTATGACACCAGATATGTGAGCTGTTCCGACACCAACCAATTCTCCAACACTCCAGGATACCAACTGGGTGTCCTACAATTTAACTCAATTCTAACACTGTTTATAATTAATGCAGACCCCAAAGGTTAAGGGCTCAGTCCTACCAGACTGCTCCCCACTTCAGATGCCAATCGAAAGTAGTACATCCCCAGGTTACCCACTGTTCTGTCTGATTTGGCTACAAATCGGGAGTTCCCACAACCTCCTCCCCAGGTTTGATCATTTGCTCTGACAGCTCACAGAACTTGGAGAAAGACTTATGTTTATTGGCTTATTATAAAGAATATGATAAGGCGTATAGATGAGCAGCCAGATGAAGAGGTACACAGGGTGAGGTCTGGAAGGGTCTGGTTGCAGGAGCTCCTGTCTTCAGTGAGTTGGGGCACACCACCGTCGTGGCACATAGATGTGTTCACCACCCCAGGTCTCTGAACCCTGTACTTCAGCGATTTTTATTAGGCTTAATCAAGAAGGCATGAATGGTTATTAATTCAACCTCTAGTCCCTCTTCTTTCCTGGAGGACAGGGGTGGGGTGGGGCTGAAAGTTCCAAGCTTCTAATCATGGCTTGGGCTTTTTGGTGACCAGCTTCCACCCTGAAGCTATCCAGGAGCCCATCAAGGGTTGCTTCACTAGAACAAAAGATGCTCCTATCATCCATGAAATTCCAAGAAATTAAAAAAAGAAAAAAAGAAATTCCAATTCCAAGAGATTTAGTCCATGGCTTCCATCTCTAGGTTGCTCTTGGTCTACATAGCTGTTGAAATCTAGGAATAATAACATTTGTGTTCCAGGCAGGAAGTAGAAGGAGGTGAGGAAGAGCAAAAAGGAAGGTGCAATCTCCAGCTGCCTATGTCTCTTTAAAGAGTCTTTTTCGGCCGGGCGCGGTGGCTCAAGCCTGTAATCCCAGCACTTTGGGAGGCCGAGGCGGGTGGATCACGAGGTCAGGAGATCGAGACCATCCTGGCTAACATGGTGAAACCCCGTCTCTACTAAAAATACAAAAAACTAGCTGGGCGTGGTGGCGGGCGCCTGTAGTCCCAGCTACTCGGAGGCTGAGGCAGGAGAATGGCGTGAACCTGGGAGGCGGAGCTTGCAGTGAGCCGAGATCGCGCCACTGCACTCCAGCCTGGGTGACACAGCGCGAGACTCCGTCTCAAAAAAAATAAATAAATAAATAAAGAGTCTTTTTCTAGGCCAGATGTGGTGGCTCACACCTGTAATCCCAGCACTTTGGGAGGCCAAGGCAGGTGCATCATGAAGTCAGGGGTTCGAGACCAGCCTGGCCAACATAGTGAAACCACTTCTCTACTAAAAATACAAAAATTAGCCAGGCATGGTGGCGGGCGCCTGTAGTCCCAGCTACTCAGGAGACTGAGGCAGGAGAATCACTTGAACCAGGGAGGCAGAGGTTGCAGTGAGCCAAGCCACTGCATTCCAGCCTCAGCGACAGAGCGAGACTTGGTCTCAAAAAAAAAAAAAGTCTTTTTCTGTGCACTGTGCTCCCCCCAACAGCTTCTACTCATGTTTCCTTAGCTAAAATAATGTCACATGGCCACACAGTTTTAAAAGAGGCTGAAAAATGTGGTCACTCCTGATAAAGTTGGGGTTGTGTTACTCAGGAAGAACAGGAGCGTAGTGCTGGGTAGGCAAACAGTCAGTAATTGTTGTCTAATTCTATCTGACTCAAGAAGGTTGAGCTTTTGGGCAGCCTTGAATGGTTATTTTTCTATGCTGAGGATTTGGGAGATGCTAAGTGAGGTGAAAAGTACCTGTAGATACACAAAGCCCATCCACGGATGAAACTGTAATCAGGTTTAAAAATTAATATGGCCCTTCAATCCCTGGAAGAGTCCCTTGATCACTGATCCAATCTGTTTGGTCAGCTTTGAAAACAACGGCTGAGGGTACTTCTGGTTTAAAATGGCACCTGATTAACAATCTTTAATACAGCACCTCTCAACTTTTCCATAAAGTATCTAGGAAGCCATGGCAGGGAGTGGTGAGGGGAAAGCTCATAACCAGCCTCAAAATTAAATCTAATGGACAGTGCCGACCCAGAATTTCAGAGGAATCTTTAATGGAGATGAATGATGGTTAACTTCAATTCATATGGCTCATGAAACAGAGTTTACCTGAAAACTCAAGACCATTCAGACATCACCACTGTCTACTTCTTCACTCAAAGACCCAGCTGTCCTTCTGCTGTGGATCCTGTGAACCAATCCATATTGATTCTCCTCCTCCTTCTTTGTTATCTGTTTGTGTCTATTTAAAGACAGCAGCAATTCCCCAGAAGTTAACTAGAGAGTAAATAGTGGAGTTGGGGAGGTGCATGTATGTGTACAGACATTAGGGTAAGGAACCACAGTAGTACCCTTATCCTGGGTCATATAATCCTTACAAGTAAAGAGCTGCTAGCATGGGTATGGAGAGAAAAAGCTCTGTTGGAACCCGTCAGAACTATAGCTTTTCAAGCATCACGTTGGCTGAAAATATGAGGTGCAGAATTTAAATGGATGAATACCCAGCAGAAGTCAGTACTGGACTGGATGTTATGTACTCCAACCTGCTCTTCAGCTGTGGGGATGAGAATGGAGTTTGACCTTCACACAAATAGAAATGGAGCTAGGGAAAAATCCACACACATAATTTGTTGTTCAATACTGAGTTAAATAGCATTCGCCTTTTAAAAATGTCTTAAATATGACATTTTAGAGGCAGTCTAGCATTGATACTCTGGAGCCAGACTGTCTAGGTTCAAATCCTGACTCCACCACTTACAGCTCTGTGACCATGGGCAAGTTACCTAATGTTGATGTCCCAGCATTCGTATTTGTAAAATGAGGTTAATAATGCTTCTTACTTCATAGAGTTGTTGTGAGATTGCATGAGTCAATATATAGAAATACTTGGAACAGCATACAGTAAGCACTCAACAAATGCAAGCTATATTATCATGATGAAGATTATGATTTTTAAAATCATAAGATCATAATAGAATGAATCAATATAATATGAAGCATAAAATAAATTACAGAAACAAAGGAAAGGAAATAGCAGATTGAAGATTCAGAGACCAAATGTATTTTCAAAAATGATGTAAAATAATATAAATAATAATGTAAATGCAGGCGCCAAAAGAAAATTTCAGGAGGCTGCTTGGTATCCTCCGTGAGGTAAAAGAAGATGGGGTCTTTACGAAACAGGACATAAACCCACAAAGAGATAGAAGAATAAGATGGCAAAATATTAAAATGTACATTGAACCAATAAAGAACAGAATTGATAACATAGGAGAGGAAAGCAGAAATATGTGAAGAACAAGCTTGAAAAGTCCTCCAAGAATGCAGAAAGGGAAAAAAATCATGTGAGAGAATAAACACAAAAAACAGAAAATTGAGACATGACTCAGAACAGAAAAAATGGGATAGAAATAATTACTTAACTATGGTATAATATAAAAGAATATTTTCAGACTGCCAAAAAGAGCCTTATATGTTGATTAAAAGTGATTTCCTCCTTTCATAGCAAATCAGTGGAAAGAGACTCACAGTTAGGCACATTCAGGCAAAATGAGTGAAGCATTCAGGCTGAGGAGGCAAGTTTAAAAATTAGACAGGCTGGCTGGGCGCGGTGGCTCAAGCCTGTAATCCCAGGACTTTGGGAGGCCGAGACGGGCGGATCACGAGGTCAGGAGATCGAGACCATCCTGGCTAACACGGTGAAACCCCGTCTCTACTAAAAAATACAAAAAACTAGGCAGGCGAGGTGGCAGGCGCCTGCAGTCCCAGCTACTCGGGAGGCTGAGGCAGGAGAATGGCGTGAACCCGGGAGGCGGAGCTTGCGGTGAGCTGAGATCTGGCCACTGCACTCCAGCCTGGGCCGCAGAGCGAGACTCCGTCTCAAAAAAAAAAAAAAAAAAATTAGGCTGGCCGGGTGTGGTGGCTCATGCCTGTAATCCCAGCACTTTCGGAGGCTGAGGCAGGTGGATCACGAGGTCAGGAGTTCAAGACCAGCCTGACCAACATGGTAAAACCCCGTCTTTACTAAAAATACAAAAATTAGTCGGGTGTGGTGGTGTGCGCCTGTAATCCCAGCTACTCGGGAGGCTGAGGCAAGAGAATCGCTTGAACCCAAAAGGTGGAGGCTGAGGCAAGAGAATCGCTTGAACCCAAAAGGTGGAGGTTGAGCCAAGATTGCACCACTGCACTCCAGCCTAGGCGACATCTCAAAAAAAAAAAAAAAAAAAAATAGACTGGCTGTATACATCTCCTTTATAAAATTAAATATTAACAAGAGATAAAAGCACAATTGTTTGCCAGTGATATTATTATTCACCTGCAATATGTAACAGAAGCAGCAGAAAAAATTTCCAGAATTAATAAGCAAGTTCATTATCATGATCAGTTTAAAACTAATATTTGAAAGCAATAATTTTCTTATTTCCTAGCAGTAAAAGTATACTGGGGTGCTGGGAGACTGAATGACACCTTTGATAGACTCATGGAGCACGGACACAAGGCGAAGGAAGCCTGATAAGCCCTCCTGTCTTTAGACTGAGACCCCAAAGGGATGTCTTCACCCTAGGAGTAACGTTGAACCGGAAGTAAACAGACCTTCAGAGGGGGTGCAACTCAACTTTACTTATCCAGTCTCTGAAGCTGGATTAAAGTGATCCCAGGGTATGAGTGTTTCCAGGCACATGGCAGAAGTAACATAAATTTGCCATGGGAAAAAATATAATAGAGGTTTAATTCACCAGGAAGATATAACAACACTAAATATGTATGTATCTAATAATATTATTGTTTGAGCTAAGTAATAGCAAAAATACTGTATATCGAAACTTGTGGGATACAGATAAAACTGTTCCTAGAGGAAAATATGTATAGAAATATTAATATATGTATAACATAACACATATATTGAGTAATATGTAAACATATATAAATTAACTTAATATATAAAAATACATAAATATATAAAATGTGTATATATAAACAAGTTTAAGATGGGAGAAATTAGCTAGTAGTATCAAGATTTATTACAAAACTATAGCAATTAAGATTTTGTCATATTGGTTCAAGGATGGGCAAATTTATCAATGAATTAAAATAGTAAAACAGATATGTGAACCCTTAATTATGTCAAAGGTGACACTATAGAGCACAGGTAAAAGGAATGTCTTATCAGTGAATGTGTGGGGATATTTAGATACCCATTTGGAAAAAAATAAAACTTGGCTTTTGCTTCACACATACACAAAAACAAAATGTAAATAACTGATTCTTTTAAAGAAAAGGCAAAACAATAAAAGTCTTAGATGATAATGTAAAAGAATATCATGATGATCTCAGCATAAGGCAAGACTCCTCAAATAGAACATGAAAAGCACTAACTATAAAGAAAAAGACTGACATATACAACTGTCTTAGTCCATTTTGTGCTGCTGTAACAGAATACCACAGACCAGGTCATTTATGAAAAACAGAAATTTATTCTCTCACAGTTTTGGAGGTTGGGAAGTCCAAGATCAAGTCACCAGCAGCTTGTGTGTTATTGCCTTCCTACTGCATCCTTACATGGCAGAAGGCAGAAAAGGCAAGAGGCAAGAGAGAGTGAGTCTGCTCCCACCAGCACTTTTTTTTTTTTTCTTTTTGACACAGGGTCTCACTCTATCACCCAGGCCGGAGTGCAGTGGTGTGATCATGGTTCACTGCAACCTCTGACTCTCAGGTTCAAGCGATCCTCCTACCTCAGCTTCCTGAATAGCTGGGACTGCCAGTGCATGCCACCATGCCCAGCTTATTATTTTTGTATTTTTTATTTTTTTGTTGAGACAGGGTTTCACCATGTTGCCCAGGCTGGTCTCGAACCCCTGAGCTCAAGTGATCTGTCTGCCTTGGCCCCCCAAAGTGCTGGGATTACAGGCATCAGCCATTGCCCCGGGCCCCACAAGCATTTTTTAAAGTGGCAGTAATCTATTCATGAGGACAGAGCCTTCATGACCTAAACACTTCCCCAAAGATCCTACCTCCCAACACTGTTACATTGGGGATTAAGTTTCCAACATACGAACTTTGGTGAGGAGGAACAAAAGCATTCAAACCATAGCAATGACTACGTTAAAATAAAAACTTCTGTTCATCAAAAATAACATTAAGAAGTAAAAAAGAAGTCTGGGCTTGGTGGCTCACGCCTGTAATCCCAGCACTTTGGGAAGCCAAGGCAGGCAGATCACTTGAGGTCAGGAGTTTGAGACAAGCCTGGCCAACATGGTGAAATCCCGTCTCTACTAAAAATACAAAAATTAGCCAGGCATGATGGTGTGCGTCTGTAATCCCAGCTACTTGAGAGGCTGAAGCAGAATTGCTTGAACCCAGGAGGCAGAGGTTGCAGTCAGCTGAGATCACACCATTGCACTCCAGCCTGGGTGACAAGAGAGAAACTCCATCTCAAAAAAAAAAAAAAAAAGAAGTAAAAAGGAGAGCCATAGAGGAAGAAGGCACGCAAAACATTTGGCAAACAAATGGCTTGTGTCTACAATATGTAAAGGTCCAGAGCTCACAGGATCTTAAGGTATGTTTATATCTTACTTTGGTAGATAATGACAGTTTTCTGAAATGGTTGTGCCAACTTGTAACCTAAAATGCAATGGCTAGAGCCAAAGTTTCAGTGAATGCAGATACATCACAAAAGCTGAACTAAGTTAGCAATCTTGAGACAAGAGAAGAGCAGCTAGAGAAAACCTGGAAAACACTGAGGAGGAAATGGTAGTGGCAAAGCGTAAGACAGAAATGAGGAAACTTACACAATAAAATGAAAATAAAGGTTAAAAAAGATTAAACAGAAAATGGTAGATGTAGAAAACAGTCAAACGAGATCCAGGATAGGCATAATTGGCTTCCCTGGAAAAAAAGAGAAAATCAAAACAATGCAAAATAAAAAATATTTAAAATATTTCTTATAAAGTTAGATGTGCACTTACCAAATGACCTAGTAATTCTACCCACTCCTAGGTATTCACCAAGATAAAACATATGTCCACACAAAGACTTATATATGGGCTGGGCGCAGTGGCTCAGGCCTGTAATTCCAACACTTTGGGAGGCCAAGGTGGGCAGATCACGAGGTCAGGAGTTCGAGACCAGCCTGGTTAACATGGTGAAACCCCGTCTCTACTAAAAATACAAAAATTAGCTGGGAGTGGTGGCACATGCCTGTAATCCCAGCTACTTAGGAGGCTGAGACGGGAGAATTGCTTGAACCCAGAAGGCAGAGGTTGCAGTGCACTGAGATTGTGCCACTGCACCCCAGCCTGGGTGAGAGAGACTCCAACTCACCAAAAAAAAAAAAAAAAAAAAAAAAAAAGACATATATGAACACTCATAAAAGTTTTAGGAATTTGACAAAAATGGTTCTATATCTCATTCAAAGGAATAGATTTTAAAATAATAAGATTTAAAAAGTGATAATGAAAGAACTTTCACTACCAACATTTAGATAATATTTTACAATTAAAGTTTTAAAAAATGAAATGTTATACTATTATAGAAATAGGCAAGCTGATCAGTAGAACAAAATAGATAGGCTGTATATGTGTGTTTGTGTGTTTGTAGCTAATAAGTGTGATGCTTAAATCAGTGGAAAAAAGTATTAACTACTTAATATAGAGAGCTAGTATAATTATTAGCGCTACGTGTCAGGAGCTAACAAAACTTCTGCAAAGGACCAGCTAATAAATATTTCAGGCTTTGTGGGCCATACCGTCTCTGTTACAACCACTTAACTCTGCCACTGTAGCATGAAAGCATGTACAAATAACTATATCACATTCTAAGTAATTTTTTTTTTTTTTTTTTTTTGAGACAGAGTCTTGCTCTGTCACCCAGGCTGGAGTGCAGTGGCCGGATCTCGGCTCACTGCAAGCTCCGCCTCCCGGGTTCACGCCATTCTCCTGCCTCAGCCTCCCGAGTAGCTGGGACTACAGGCGCCCGCCACCTCGCCCGGCTAGTTTTTTGTAATTTTTAGTAGAGACGGGGTTTCACCGTGTTAGCCAGGATGGTCTCGATCTCCTGACCTCGTGATCCGCCCGTCTCGGCCTCCCAAAGTGCTGGGATTACAGGCTTGAGCCACCGCGCCCGGCCTCTAAGTAATTTTTAAACTTTCAAACCTCTGTTTTTAAACACTTGAAATTAATACACTGACAAATACGGTGTCTTGCTTTTATGTAACTGGCACCTGATAGAATTCAAACTGACCCAAAGAGGTCACCAAAAATATATTTCCCCTGACTAATTAACATGGGTTAGGGTCAGGACGCAAGGCAAAGAAACAAAAGAGTGCTTTGGACAGTGAGAATTAAATCACTGATCTCTCACTCTATACAGCAATTCTCCTGTCTTACAAACGTGTCCTAGTGTCTCTCTCATCTTAAAAGCAAACAACAAAATCCTCTTTAGTCACTCTTTATCCCACTGGTATGTCCATTTCTACAAAGCATCATTGCTTGAAATGTTCTTATGTATTAATATATATTTGTTTATTTATCATTTGCCTTTCTACTCTAGGAACTGTGATCCATGGGGGAAGGATCTTTCTTTCTTTCTTTCTTTTTCTTTCTTTTTTTTTTTTTTTTTTTTTTGAGACAGAGTCTTGCTCTGTCGCCCGGGCTGGAGTGCAGTGGCCGGATCTCAGCTCACTGCAAGCTCCGCCTCCCAGGTTTACGCCATTCTCCTGCCTCAGCCTCCCGAGTAGCTGGGACTACAGGCGCCCGCCACCTCGCCCGGCTAGTTTTTTGTATTTTTTAGTAGAGACGGGGTTTCACGGTGTTCACCAGGATGGTCTCGATCTCCTGACCTCGTGATCCGCCCGTCTCGGCCTCCCAAAGTGCTGGGATTACAGGCTTGAGCCACCGCACCCGGCTCTTTCTTTCTTCTTTCTTTTTTTTATACTTTAAGTTCTAAGGTACATGTGCACAACGTGCAGGTTTGTTACATATATATACAAGTGCCATGTTGGTGTTCTGCACCTGTTAACTGGTCATTTACATTAGGTATATCTCCTAATGCTATCCCTCCTCACTTCCCCCATCCCACAACAGGCCCCGGTGTGTGATGCTCCCCACCCTGTGTCCAAGTGTTCTCATTGTTCAATTTACACCTATGAGTGAGAACATGCGGTGTTTGGTTTTCTGTCCTTGCGATAATTTGCTCAGAATGATGGTTTCCAGTTTCATCCATGTCCCTACAAAGGACATGAACTCATCCCTTTTTATGGCTGCATAGTATTCCATGGTGTATATGTGGCACATTTTCTTAATCCAGTCTATCATTGATGGACATTTGGGTTGGTTCCAAGTCTTTGCTATTGTGAATAGTGCCACAATAAACATACATGTGCATGTGTCTTTATAGCAGCATGATTTATAAAGGATTTTTCTTTCTTCCTCACTGAATAAGGAGACATTTTCAATTAATATTCTGACCCATAGAAAAATAGGAGGTTTCTAAATGAGCTTATTTTGTACCTTGCTGCCTAAAGAACTCTTCCTACCTATTTCTCCATTGAAGAATCACAAACAAGGGCCTTGTGAGGAGGCACAGGTCTCAGCGATCCAGACCATAATCTCAGAGCTAGAATGTAAGGGTAAGAAAATATGAATGGGCCGGGCGCAGTGGCTCAAGCCTGTAATCCCAGCACTTTGGGAGGCTGAGACGGGCAGATCACAAGGTCAGGAGATCGAGACCATCCTGGCTAACCCGGTGAAACCCCATCTCTACTAAAAAAAATACAAAAAACTAGCTGGGCAAGGTGGCGGGCACCTATAGTCCCAGCTACTTGGGAGGCTGAGGTAGGAGAATGGTGTGAACCCGAAAGGCAGAGCTTGCAGTGAGCTGAGATCCGGCCACTACACTCCAGTTTGGGCGACAGAGCGAGACTCCGTCTCAAAAAAAAAAAAAAAAAAGAAAAGAAAAAGAAAATATGAATGACTCTTTTGGGAGGGATTGCTCAAGAAGTAACATTCAATAGTTGGATATTTGATTGTTCTATTAATTGCAGTCTGTCAGCTTTATGTTGAAGGCATACTCACATCTCTAGGAGAGCCAGTGAATCTGCCTGTCAGCTTGCCACACACACTTTGGAAGAGGAGAGGGAAGAGCAAAAAGAAAGAGAAGAGGAGGAGAAAAAGAGGAGCTTTGAGAGAGTTCAAAGTCAGGGAGACAAGTGGGCTACAGTGGTAGAATCAGTAAAGGATTAAAATCCTTCCTGCGTTAGTTCCTTTTTCCTGTAGGTATTTCTTGACATTCTTTCTTTTGAGCCTTCCTGGCACTTGGTCCTCTTCCTCTAGGGCAGTTCGCTTAAAGGCTCCCTGGGCTGGGTACAGTGGCTCATGCTTGTAATCCCAGCACTTTGGGAGGCCAAGGTGGGCAGATCACGAGGTCAGGAGATCAAGACCACGGTAAAACCCCGTCTCTACTAAAAATACAAAAACTTAGCCAGGCGTGGTGGCAGGCACCTGTAGTCCCAGCTACTCCGAGAGGCTGAGGCAGGAGAATGGCGTGAACCCGGGAGGTGGAGCTTGCAGTGAGCCGAGATCACACCACTGCACTCTAACCTGGGGGACAGAGCGAGACTCCGTCTCAAAAAAAAAAAAAAAAAAAAAAGGGCTCTCTGGCCTGGGGTAGGCCCTGACTGGCAATGCTCTAGAATGTAGAAAAATACACACTATTAATTGAGCCAAGATTAAGTTTATCCCAGGATTAAGTTTTAGGCCTGGATTTATTCCAGGCTTTGGGCTAGGAGATCCAAAAGCTTCATTATGGTTCATATTTAGCCAACTGAGCTCACAGTATTTAGCAAATCCATGTGAGGATTTGGGCCCAAATCCTGTAGTGACAAACACTTTACATTTGCTTATTTTTAAAAGAACTTGTGGAAGAGATGAGTAGCTGACCATAACTTTGGGGGTTTGGTGTTATAGGAATTGCTCCCTCACTTGCTATGGGGAAAGATGAATACTATATGACCATAAGAGTTTGCTGAAAATTGTCTCTGCTATTCCTGCCAAAAACAGATGGAGAAGATTATTTGAGAGAAAAGAGTAAGAAAATGGATCGCCTTGAAGAAATATGAGAAAAGGGAGCTAATCCTTGGTGACAGCATAAGAGACACTCAGACTGACATTAAGAACACACAAGTAGTCCAGAGAGTGGAAAAATAGCTAAACTTATATGAAGGTGCTTGATACAAGGGTATCTCGTGTTCTGAGGCCTGACTTTTCCTGAGAAGTTGACAGGCGTGGCATTTATGATGGAAAAACAACCCTGGAGGCACAGAAAAACTGATGGTCACAGACTGCAAAGGGATCAATTAGAGAGAAGAAAACTGCTCCCTGGTACAGAAAGAGTGTTTAGAAGAGAAACGAGCCTCTTGGTGTTGCTGTAATTATCCTCTCTCTTTTCTGAATCACCAATTTCTCATTCTATGCACCAATTCTGTTGTCTTACAAACATGTCATAGTGTCTCATCTTAAAAACAAACAACAAAATCCTTTTTAGTCACTCTTTATCCCATTGGTATGTCCATTTCTTCAAAACACTATTACCTCTTATGTATGTATTTGTTTGTTTATTGTTTGCCTTCCTGCTGTAGGAACTCTGATCCATGAAGGCAGGATCTTTTTTTTCTTCTTCACTGCTATTTTGTCCTAGAATAGTATTTGGCATATAGCTGGGGCTCAATAAATATTTCTCGATTGATTGCAAGAAGTTGAGTAGCATCAAGATATGGGATATAGTCATCCAGGTAGAAACAGATTTCTTTCAAAGGTAATTGTAGATTCCAAGGACAGATACACTGGGCTGACCTCTGACCCCAGGAGTAATAGAAATAGCAATTCCGTAATCCAGTTGGTTATAGACCAGGAATGACAAATACATGGCATGCATGTTGCCGCTTCCACATTCTGCTTTCAGGACAGACATCATTAATCTATCACAGCACTTGCTCCTGAAGAGAGTGGTTACTGCCTCCCTTATTACTGAATCCATAGCACAAACGCAAAGATAAAATTTTGCGTGGAAAGATAGGTTTTGGAGACCTTATCAATATGAAAGGCCTAGGTTCTTCTATAAATAATGTTGCTTGACCATTAATTCTAGAGTGTGACTATGGAAAAGGAGGAATAGTTGCAAGGCTTTAGTTTTGTCTTTTCTAAACAAACCAAATGACACCACAGTTCAGTCACCCCACATGTACCGATCAAGGGGACCAATTGGAGAGTTCAGCATTTAGCCAGGGACAGATGCCAAAATTCAGCCAAGAAAATCTGCCAAAAAAAAAAAAAAGTAACATCCAAAAGCACAGGACAGAGACGTGCTCTATTGGCCATGACTGGCAGCTGCAACTCACCTTCTCAGAGAGCTGCTGTCTCCGGGGAAGTGCCTGGACAGGACACTGAGAATGATAGAAAAGCATGGGTGAGACCAAAACAGGGGCAACTCTTACCCTATTTCTGAATATTTTTTATGGGGAAGGAGGCAAAGAGGATGAGGGTAACAGGGCGATGTTGCCTTTTATTAAAGTGCGGGTGGAATGAAAACTTGACTTGTAAAGTTGGGACTTACTACAACTAGCATAAAATCAATAAAAAAGGAGAGTCAACAAGTATTTACCAAGCCTTCAATGGCCTGCATGGAGATCAGTGCCAAGAAACAGTCTTTCCCATGGCTCTGCCTCCTCCTTGACCCAAAGTACCGCTCTTTATTATGCAACTGGCACACTAATCACCTCCAGAACATAAGAACACTACTCATGGCCAGTGTGGGGAACTCAGGCCAAAACACAGCCTTCTGCCCAAGGAAGTGGTCTGAAGTAACTTTGCAGAATTCTTGTCAAGATAGTTAACATTGTCAAGCAAACACACAAATAAAACCACTGAGTAGAAGCCAATTCTCTATGTGCTTAGACTCCCTGTTCTTGTCTCGTCCCTGCTCCTGACCTCACAATATGAGCAGGGGGCCCTGAGATGACCTCCAAGAGAGGCTAGGGAAAGGCCTTGGCTAGACGTTGGTGAGACTCTGCCCTCTCCCTCCAGTAGAGGAAGAATCATCCGAGACAGGCCCACATGAGACCAAAAGAATGGGTTTCTGTGTCTCCTCTGGGACTGGCACTGGATTCACAAAGGAGATGAAGGATAGAAGTAGGGGGAGGTATGAAGAGAGATGTTTCCTCAAGAGAATCTGTGTGGGAGCTGAGTCAGTCCTCAGATTGCAATAGGATAGGAATAATGCATTCCAGATCTTCTCATCCAGATCACTTCCCCATCATCCTCCATCTCATCTGTTGTCCTTCTCGCCTTCTCCCCTTCTCAATCTTCTCTGCCCTTCAGTGTCTCAGGTGTCTGTATTCTTCAAGAAGCCATGCCATGTCCCTAATTTCCCCTCCACCCATTACATCATCATTTCCCACACCCAAACTGCTTGGGCCACGTTGTCTACAATGGCCACCTCCTCGTAACATCCAGATTTCCAGACACTGTGCAAGGCAACTTATAGGTATTGCTGCCTTTAGTCCTCCTGACAATACACACAATATCTCAGTGAGTTAGCCATTGTCTACCTTGTGTTAGGAAGCTCAGAGATGTTGAGTCCCTTTCTAGAGGTCAAAAATTTTAAGCGCTAGAGTTGAGATTCAAACCTAGCAGTGTCTGCTCTTAATCTCTATTCTAGAGGTATTCTAAAGTGTGAAACTTAGAAGACAAGAGTTCTGTGAGATTTAAAAATGAATAGTATAGAAGAATTTGAAAAAATTATACTTTACAGATAAACATTATGTACTTGGTCTTGTTATTCTAAAAAACCCTGACTCTGAAAATGGCGAGTCATATCTTGCACTACAAGTATTTCCTGACGGGGCTGCTGCTGGCCTTTTAGTCCAAGCCTGCACACTGTAGAGTGTTTAGTATCTGTGATCCTCTCAGCCAAAGGCCAGTGGGGTCCTCAATGTGCACCTAAAAGTGCCCCACATGTGTAAATGTCCCCTGAGATGTGAATGTTACTACCTTCAGTTGAAGGTAACTAATTCTAGACTGTAATGACCATAATGTCAGGGACTGTGTCTTTCTTACTCAGCATTGCAACCCCAACATATGGCTCATAGTAGGCCTTTAGTAGATATTAGAAAGTCACCTAATGCATGTGTAATGTGTAAATATTGATAATAGGAAGTATTTAACCATTACCTAGGATGTTATCGAATATGATCTCAATGACCATCTTGCCTATACAGTCTCAACATGTCTGCAATATTATTCAATGTTCATTATGTATTATATACATGAATCAAATTTTGGTCATTTCTTGCAGCAATTCAATTATCAGGTTACTTTAATTCAAGCATGAAGCTTTCTATCTCCTGAGCTCCTTGATGAAAACTTGAATTATAAAGCTGAAACTTCCTACAACTAGCACAAAATCAATAAGCAAGGAGAGTTAACAAGTATTTACAAAGCCTTCAGTGGCCTGCATGATCCCCATGTCTGTTGCTTTCCTGTCTGTATACCCTAAATTATAATAGTGCTTCATTTTTAAATGTTTGGGCTAAGATGCATTGTCCAATACTGCCTATGGACAGTTACCAATCAACACAAAGCATCTGGCTCTCTCACCCTTTATTGCTTTTGATTCTCTCTCATGAACGGTTCTGAGACCTCCAATGTCCTCTTGTTATTTGTACTCCTAATGATGGTATTTCTCCCACTTGCTTCCTCCAACTGTCCATCTTGTCATGTTTACTCCTTCCTTCAGGAATGTTCTTCTCAAATCTGAAGATACAATCTAAATAGAAAAATAGATGTGGACCACTGGTGGCCACTCATGTGCGTACATTTCTGTAATCAATCATTTTCAATCCTAAGTGAAGACACAAAGTTTTATGTCAGCCAGCCCCTAGCTGGAGTTTCCTTTGTCTAGTTCTGCATCTGCCTCCCAAGAATCTATTCTTTTTGCTTTTTCACTCCCTCACTCTCTCCCTGGTATCAGTGTCTCTGATATAGACACAGGAATAGGCATTTATGGAAGATCAGGTGGGGAGAGTTCAGTTCTGGCCCCGGAGCAGGGAGAAATAGGCCTTGTGGGGGCTGACCTGACTTAGCCAGAGAGGCTATAACAGGACATCAGGCTGCCAGGAAAATGAGGGTTGCAGTCATCTGGGGACAAAGTTAAGGCAAGCTGAAAGTTAAGGGCTGAAAGGGAGCCCAGTGGGAGATGAGGCATAGTGAGGAGCTGGGATGAAGGGACTTGGAAACACAGGCACAAAGCCAGCCACAGAGGCTGTCCGGGGTAGCAAGCCCTGTCTACACAACCAGAGTCATTGGAGAAGTCTTTCAGAAGAAGCTGGGACTGGATTTGCAGCTTGAAGAAAGGGTAGGATTTGTAGAGTTGAAGAGGAGTATAACGAGCCACTTCCTGTGAGGTGAAGCTACATATCACTCAGTGATTTACATCTAAACTGGGCATTTCTGTGTTATGATTGGCTGAAATCCCCTGTGGGCTAATTGGCCCAGCCATCAGGCTGAGATGCTGGCTCACAAAGTCAGCTGAGGGACCTTCCCCTGCAGGAAGTGACCCTGTGCCTGATTTACACTTTGCAAGGTACACAATTGTTTTCACTTGTTCTAAACAAATTGACCAAATCCAATTCAGCAAGTGAGATGACTTCAAGCACAAGGTTTCTCTTTAAAAATGATTGAAAACATGTATGCATATAGTGTTTACAAAGTTGAAGCAAACTGTGCTTTGAATGAAGAGAGAATATGTCTCCATTTCTTTGCTGAGTGTGAAATGAGAAGAGGGGTTGTTAGCCCGACTCCAGCAGAGCTCTTGACCATAGGAAGCCTGAGATCAAGGGTCACAAACTCAAGTGTTTACTGTGAAAATAAGATAAATAATGAAACAAGACAACTGTGATGCAACAGGAAATTGTGGAAGCTCTGGCTAAGTCGAGAGGATACATCCTATTTGAAGACGGCTGTTATTCTCTCCCCTACTTTGCATCCATGCAAGAATGAGAGTCCACTATGACCAGGTTTTCTAATTTTTCAAGAGACGCCAGAAATGCCAAATTTTTTTGGTATGAAACTTTCTAAGCTAAGGAGAATTGTATGGGTGCCTTCTGCTGTGGGCCATCTGTTTCCAGTCTCTGTTCTAGAGGCTACCTCATTATGGAAGTCACCTGTAACTGTCCCTATTTGTTCTGGAAGGAAGAGTGGACGCTTGTAGGAAAAAACCCAGACTCCCTAGCCTGACATGGAAGACTTTTGCCTACTTCTCTAGACTTTCTTTTGTGCTCTGCTCACACCTTGTGCCCCAGCCCTGCTGAGCTAACTGTAGTTTGCCTAATGCGCATGGAACAGAGATTCCATCCCAATCTTCACCTAAACACTTACCTAAAGAAAATGGAAAAAGGAGTTTCAGTGTAAGGCTGAGCTGAGATTGTGTGGAAGTTTAAAAATATGTCCACATCTTTTTTACATTTTTTCCATTAGGAGGTGGGCTTGAAAGTGGATTGGGGCTGGGAGGGGAGATGGGGATGGTTAATGGGCACAAAAAATAACTAAAAAGAATGAATAAGACCTACTATTTGATAGCACAAGAGAGTGACTATCATCAGTAATAACTGGCTGGGAGTGGTGACTCACGCTTGTAATCCCTACACTTTGGGAAGCCAAGGCAGGTGGATTACCTGAAGTCAGGAGTTCGAGACCAGCCTGGCCAATATGATGAAACCCCATCTCTGCTAAAAATACAAAAAAATTTAGCTGGGCATGATGGCAGGCACCTGTAATCCCAGCTACTTGGGAGGCCTGAGACAGGTGAATTGCTTGAACCCAGGAGACGAGAGTGAGCCAAGATCCCGCACTGCACTCCAGCCTGAGCGACAAGAGCAAAACTCAGTCTAAAAAAAAAAAAACTATACATTTTAAAATAAAGAGTATAATTGGACTGTTTGTAACGCAAAGGATAAATGCTTGAGGGGATGGATACCCCATTCTCCATGATATGCTTATTTCATATTGCATGCCTGTATCAAAACATCTCATGTATTCCATAAATATACATACCTACTATGTACCCACAAAAATTAAAAATAATAAAAAAAGGAAATAGATTGGGCTTTGTGACCAGGTCAACCAAGACAGTATGTGGAAATGATGCCAAATGACTTTTGAGGCTAGGTCAAAAAAGGCAATGCAACTTCTGCCTTGCTTGCTGCAGCTCTCAGCTGGAAGCCCTCAGCTGCCATGCAAGCAGGCTACCCTGAAGGCTCCATGCTGTGAGGAAGCCCAAACTAGCCCATCAGGAGAGACACCATGGAGAAGTTCTGAGGGGACGTAAAGAGAGGCAGAGATGCCCTACCAGTCCTCAGATGCTCCAGCTCCCTGCTCTTCTAGCTCCAGCCACCCACCTGACTGTAACTGCCTGAGAAACCCTGAGCCAGAACCACCCCGCTGAGCCCTTCCCAAATTCCTGACTCATGAAAATTGTGAGAGATAAAATTATTATTATTATAATAGGCCACTAGGTTTTGTGGTGATTTGTTATGCACAACAGCTTCAAAGGAGAACTCAAAGTTTAGGTAGGGGCAGAGGCAGATTTAGTGTTTAGTGCCTAGTCTAGTCTGCTGTCCTTAATTCTGTGCACTTGACTCTTCACATACCAGCCAGATTCCTGATATTCTTCCTGCAGAATTGCCAGAGGGAGCCAGGTTGCTTGGCTGATTTAGTTACTGTCACTGATATTGAAAACCTCATTGGGTACCTCAGCCAGCCTGAGTCTTTGGGTTAGGTGCCCACTCATCCAATCAGTAGCCACTCTTGTAGAAGACCAACCTGTCCCAGTTCACCTGGTTAGGGGCCTGTGGCCATGGCCCTTTCTGTGTGAAGGGGAAGTTGGGGTGGCAGGTGTCTGGTGGGCCCATCTGGCACCTGTGCTTTGTTGTCGTGTCTTTCCATGCTTGTGCTCTATGCTTTAGAATCATCCCTACTCCCAACACCTACTCGTCTTTTGAGTCTCAATTATGCATTACCTTCTTCATGCAGCTGGGCCATTCCCCTTGGAGACCCCCTGTCTCTTTGCACACCCGCCCTACTAAAGAGAGCTCACTGGCTTCCCCATCCATCTTTCCCACAAAGCTGACCATCCTCGGCTTATTCATCTCAGTATTCCTAACGCTGGGCTTTGTGGCTGGCTCATATCAGGAGCTGGATAAATCATTGATAAAACATGAATAGATGTGTTTAGTTAAAAGAGGATAAAAGGAATCATAACATCGACTACTCTGGAGTGCGGAATGCTTTTGATGTCTGAGTTGGGAGGCTAGGTTCTGTTTCACTGCCTCTTGCAGTAGTTGATACCAGTTCATTGATTATGTCGTTCTGTTACCTGCAGTAGGAACAGATCGTGTCCTAAAAGTGTGTGGTCTGGAACTTGAAGTACATTTTCCCTCATAGAAACAGGTTAGTGGTTTTCAAATTAAAAATGAAACAAACCCAAAATATCATGAAAAAAAAATCATACAAGAAACTCAACTTGGAAAGTCAGCTTTGAAGTGGTTTGAAATTAACATTGGACTGGTCTCTAAGCTTTGGAGGGCTAGGGGAAGACAAAAGTGTTGGGACCCCAGAGAGGCCAAGCAGTTAAAGGGCACTCAGATGCTATTGTCCCAAATATATTAGCTGTAATATGGGGGATGGGGGATCCAGGAATATATTTAAGTTTTAAAAACTTCACTACTTTATGTTTAAATGGGTAATATACAATAATGATAGTACCGCTTTTATAATATTTTTATATTTTAGTAACAATGTTTTTACTTCACTTTTACCGTCTATGGGAAATGTTGGGAAAGAAAAGGCCACATAGTTTTCTCTATCCAGATTTCATGCACAGTAAGCTTTGCTTATCATTCCACACATTATTTTGAGTCTAGCTATTTCCTCCCCTCTCCACTCCCTTGACCTATTTTTAGGTCTAGAAGCTAAAAAAAAAAAAAAAAAAGGTTGTCCAGTGAGGACCTAGTAACTGGCAGCCCTGAGGGTGGGTGTACCCTGGGGCCTCAGCTCTGGCCTTAACAGGCCTTAGGTGTCAAGGGGTTGGGGATTCCAATCCACATTCTGTGAAAGGGACCCTCCCCTCCCTCTTTCTGGGTGAGGCCAAAGGCTGCCCAGTCAGCTGGCCTGGCCTGAGAAGGCTAAGATAGTGCAGGCGCTGTTTCCCCATCTCCTCTGCTTCCCTCTCCCACACACTTACAGTTTGGTCCTATTCTTCCCACCCCAAGCTGCTCTGGGGCTGCCACCCTCATACCCTGACCCCAGATCCCAGCCCCAGGCAGATCATTAGGCTGCAGACCATCTTTGCCTTCCTCCCTACCAACTTCTGACCATGCTACAGAAAGCAGATAACTGAAAGCCACTCAATATACCTAGAAGGCAGGGCCATAGGATGAGCTTGGCCTTTGGAGTAGCAGACCATGGTTCAAATTGTAGTTGAAACCCCGGCTCTGGGACCTGTTTGCTATCTGACCAGGGGCAAATGACTTACCCTGTCTGAGCTAGAGTTTCTTACCTGTGAAATGGAGAAGAGGATAATGATCTACTTTGGAGGGCATTGGGAATTAGAGAAAATGTATGTAAAGTGTCTGGCACAATGTGGCCTACAACTGCCCCCAATAAATGTTTATTGAGGCCTTATGCTCAGCTTTCCAGGAAAGCTGGGGAGCGTTTCCCTCTGGATCTCCTTGTGCTCATGGGATCGGGACTCTAGGCTGGAGGAGCACAGATTTCCACAATCCTGTGGGTACTCATATGTCCTGTAGAGCATCGCCTTCATATTTAGAGGCTTCTTCTCCTTTCTTGCTTTAGGATCTTCATAGATTGCAACATTGCACCCTTTACCTAAATGAAACATCAGTGCATATAACTCTCCTCCCATTTTCATCAGGTTAAAACAAAAATTAGGATGGGCAGATGCCAGCCCTTGCTGGAGACCCAGGCTTCTGTGTGAATGACTATCCATAAAGCATTTAGATGAGAGAATGTGAGGGAAAGCTGCTGTTCAAGATCTGCTCTGCTGGAGGATGGCACAATGGTCTCACATGCTCAGGAAGGTTTGAAATGTGAGGTTAAGCACACTAACATGCAAGTTGAAACTCTTGGGTCCAAATCCTGGCTTTTCTAGTTACCAGCCAGGTGCATCAGTTTACTCATCTGTTAAAAGGCAGAGGATGATGATGATAATGAAGATGATGATGAAAATGAAGATGATGGTACCCATCTCCTCAGGTTGACGAAAGGTGAACTGAATTGACACAGTGAGAACAGAGTACACTGGACTCACTCATGAAGTATGTTAGCTGCTATGGTCATGCTTTCCCTCTTTGTTCTCTGTGTAGCTAGTGATGGAAATATCAAGCCTTCCAACAAGACTGTCCCTTACCATATTTTCTTTCTTTTGTTAGCCTTTAGATTTTTTTCTGATTATAAAGGTTATACATGTTCAAGGCAAACCACTTATAAAATGTAGAAAGACAAGGCGGGGTGCGGTGGCTTACACCTGTAATCCCAGCACTTTGGGAGGCTGAGGTGGGCGGATCACCAGGTCAGGAGATCAAGACCATCCTGGCTAACACGGTGAAACCCCGTCTGTACTAAAAATACAAAACAAAAAGTAGCCGGGCTGGTGGCCGGCGCCTGTAGTCCCAGCTACTCGGGAGGCTGAGGCAGGAGAATGGTGTGAACCCGGGAGGCAGAGATCGCACCACCACACTCCAGCCTGGGTGACAGAGCAAGACTCCATCTCAAAAAAAAAAAAAAAAAAAAAAGTAGAAAGACAAAAAGAAAACAATGAAAACACACATCATATTACCGCCCCCAGTGATACTGTGAATATTTTTATGTATTTCCTTCCAGGAAATAGATATTTATAGTCATTAGTATAGTATGTAAAAATGAGTCTATTAAAATGTGCAGCAGTCACCTGTAGAAACCAAAGGAAAAAAAAATCTGTGTTTGAAATCTGTTTGTTGCCTGTCCAAGTGCTCACTGCAGCTCACCGGTGTGTTATGGAGCACAGGTTCTTAAAACTAGTGCCGGGCTTACAGCATCACTTGGGAGCTTGTGAGAAGTTCAAACTCCCTGGCTGCACCTGCTGAGTCAGAGAGCCTGGGGTGGGCCCAGCAATCTGTATTTTAACAAGCCCTCCAGAGGATTTTGAAGTCTGTTCAAATTTGAGAACCATTCTTAGAAATCAAAGTTCTAGCCCAGGTGTGGTGGCTCATGCCTATAATCCCAGCACTTTGGGAGGCCCAGGCAGGTGGATCATATAAGCCCAGGAGTTTGAGACCAGCCTGGGCAACATAGTGAGACTCCATCCCTACAAAAAATATGTGTAAAAAAAATTAGCTGGACATGGTGGCACATACCCATAGTCCTAGCTACCTGGAAGGCTGAGATGGGAGAATCACCTGAGCCTGGGAAGTCAAGGCTGTAGTGAGCTGTGATCACACCACTGCACTCCAGCATGAATGACAGATTAAGATCCTGTCTCGAAAGAAAGAAAAGGAATAAAAGGGGTCAGGCATGGTGGCTCATGCCTGTAATCCCAGCACTTTGGGAGGCCGAGGGGGGGTGGATCACGAGGTCAAGAGTTTGAGACCAGCCTGACCTACATGGTGAAACCCCATCTCTACTAAAAATACAAAAATTAGCCGGGTGTGGAGGCACGCACCTATAATCCCAGCTACTCGGGAGGCTGGGGCAGGAGAATGGCTTGAACCTGGGTGGTGGAGGTTGTAGTGAGCTGAGATCATGCCACTGCACTCCAGCTTGGGT
The DNA here is from genome assembly GCF_008728515.1 of Papio anubis. NCBI lineage: Eukaryota > Metazoa > Chordata > Mammalia > Primates > Cercopithecidae > Papio > Papio anubis. Next base: position 75,033,298 of record NC_044989.1, read on the forward strand.
GACAGGGTGAGACTCCATCTCAAAAAATATAAAATAAACTAAAATAAAAGGAAGGAAGGAAGGGAGGAAGGGAGGAAGGAAGGAAGGAAGGAAGGAAAGAAAGAAGGAAAGAAAAGAAAGAAAGAAAAAGAAAGTCAAAGTTCTGGAATTATTCTCACAAGTTAAACAATAGTTTAAGAAACTCTTGCTCTCTAAGGTCTCACAAGTTTTAAGCCATGCATTTAAAATAGATGCTGCCAAAAAAGAATGAACCCTGGGGAAAACATTCTACTTGCTACACTGAGACACCATGTTAAAGACAGCATTATTTTAAATGTCTCTGGACTGCTTTTAAAAAGAACTTTGGGTCATGCATCTAATTACCTTCTAACTTCTAAAATGGAAAGTAGTTTCCTATAGTTGGCATCTATCATATGTAGTTATAGACAGACCTACTCTGTGACACCACAGAGTACTCACTCATTTATTCATTTGTCATTCATTCAAATAATCACCATTCAGTTCTTTGAAGTATTTATTCTCTACCAGTTTCTGGCAGTCCTTTATGAGTTAGGAAAGAACTGATCTGTTTTTATTTTCAGATTTTATTTTAAAAATATGTACTTTCAATAGTATTTGGAAGTGTATACTTGCAAAGGATTTGAGTGAAGTAGGAGATATTTCCTCTAGAACATTGAAAGTGTCTGAAGACCCCTTGACCTTCTCCCACACTAGTGCCAAGACAAGAAAACAGGATTTTTCTGCTCTCTTTGAGTTCTAGTCTCTAGGTACAAAGGAATTAGATCTCAGTTACTGGAAAGTTTGCAGAATAGAGGAATAGCCCAATGTCTTTGAGACATTTTAGGGCAATGCCAGAACTCCTGGAAGAAGCGAGCTAAATAAAAGAAATCTGGATGCCCAAAGAGAGCAGAAGATGGCTTGCTCAAAATACCACTACTGAGTTTGGCTTCAGTCCCAGACAAGATTCTAGACTAGATTATTAAAAATAATAACAATAAAGTTTGGGAGACTTTTGGAAAAGCAGCAATTACTGGCATTCAGCCTGAGATTTTAAAAACAAAGTATGTCTGCTTGACCTTTTTCTTTCCTTGACATTGTTTCTAGACTCGTTTATTAAGAAAATATGATAAGTACAAGGCCTGGGGCATAATAGAGACTCAATCAATATTTGTTGACTGAATGAATAGGGCATTTTGACAGGCTTTTGATAAGATCTTTCATAAACTGATTGATAAAGCCACAGCATAATGCAAGCTGGAAGCAAGGGCAAAAGCTGGGTTAGAATTTCCCAGAAAACATCACTAATACCGTCTGGGAGGCAGAGTCCTAATGTTGGGCCATCACACCCGAGAAAGCTGTCCATGGCATGGATGCAGTATAGAGAACAGGCTCATCAAACTGAACATAAAATCGTGCTGGGCAGGGCAGCATACACGCTGAGGGATGAAATCCAGATCAACAGACTACCGAGCAATTTTTAAGCCCTTCCTTATTCTCCCTAAATATAAATAATACATATTCATTGTATGCAATCTAAGAAATATAGGAGAGACTAAAGAAGAAATTAAAAAAGAATTCATGATCTCCCATCATGTGAATGTAACCACTGCTAATATCTTAGCATATTTCTTTACTTAGTCTTTGTTTAATTTATACGTTTTATCTAGATGTGTTAATTTCATATCATCCTTTCACTGAAACTAAACTCTTTTAAAGCGTAATTTGTAATGATTATATGATAGTTCATTATATCTATGTGTTGACTTATACATCTTCATTTGTAGTGACCAAAATAAATTGTAGCAAATATCAATATAGCATTTTACTGAGTCCCAGATACTATTTAAAGTGCTTTAAATGTATTAGCTTTTTAGTCCTCACAATAACTCTAAGAGGTATCATCGCTATCCTTATTTTACAGATGAAGAAACTGAGGCATAAAGAGTTTAAGTAATTTCCCCCAAATCACCCAGATACTAAGTGGTGGGAGCAGAGAGTTCTCTCTCTTTTGAAGTCAGTGTTGGTATTGGAATGATTGACATTTATTAAATGGTATTGGAATGATTGACATTTATTAAATGGTATTGGAATGATTAAAAAGCCATTTGGAAATACATGGAGTTGATTTTCATATCGCATTTTACCTTAGTATAAATTTCAGGTAAATCAAAGACTTAATTATGAAAGATGAAATCTTAAATATACAAAAACAGTGATTCTCAATGCTGGCTGAGCTTTAGAATCACTGGGGAGTCTATTTAAGAATTACCAGTGTTTAGGCCAGGCGCGGTGGCTCACGCCTGTAATCCCAGCACTTTGGGAGGCCAAGGTGGGCAGATCACCAGGTCAGGAGATCGAGACCATCCTGGCTAACATGGTGAAACCCCGTCTCTACTAAAAATACAAAAAGAAATTAGCCAGGTGTGGTGGCGGGTGCCTGTAGTCCTGGCTACTCGGGAGGCTGAGGCAGGAGAATGGCATGAGTGAACCTGGGAGGTAGAGCTTGCAGTGAGCCGAGATTGTGCCACTGCACTCCAGTCTGGGCAACAGAGCCAGACTCCACCTCAAAAAAAAAGAATTACCAGTGTTTAAGGCTGGGCCCGGTGGCTCACGCCTGTAATCCCAGCACTTTGGGAGGCCAACATGGTGAAACCTCGTCTCTACTAAAAATACAAAACTTAACTGGGCATGGTGGGGCACACCTGTAGTCCCAGCTACTTGGGAAACTGAGGCAAGAGATTAGCTTGAACCTGGGAAGCGGAGGTTGCAGTGAGCCGAGATCGCACCACTGTACTCTAACCTGGTGACAGAGTGAGACTCCATCTCAAAAAAAAAAAAAAAAAAAGAATTACCAGTGTTTACCACTGGCCCCTATTTCCCCCCACTGCTATTTAAATCATAATCTCTGGAGGTAAAGCTAGGAATTTGTATTTTTTAAGTATGCATTATGATTTATTTATTTTTTTTAACTTTAAGTTCTGGGATACATGTGCAGAACGTGCAGGTTTGTTACATAGGTATACATGTGCCATCGTGGTTTGCTGCACCCATCAACCTGTCATCTAGGTTTTAAGCCCCGCAAACATTAGGTATTTGTCCTAATGCTCTCCTTCCCCTGGCCCCCGACCTGCCGACAGGTCTTGGTGTATGGTGTTCCCCTCCCTGTGTCCATGTGTTCTCATTGTTCAACTCCTATCTTGTAAGTGAGAACGTAAGGTGTTTGATTTTCTTTTCCTGTGTTAGTTTGCTGAGGATGATGGCTTCCAACTTCATCCATGTCCCTGCAAAGTACATGATCTCATCATTTTTTATGGCTGCATAGTAGAAATTGGTATTTTTTTTAAGTTCCTGTTGATTGGAATGCAGCCAAGGCTAAGATACGACAAAAGGGATAGATTTTTTAAAACCTGAGAAAGGAGAAAGCTTTTTTATGTATGATATAAGCCCCAAAAGTTCTAAAGAAAAAAACTGACACATTCAGTAGTGGAGAATTATTGTTTAATGGGTACAAAGTTTCTGTTTGGGAAGATGAAAAGTCCTGGAGATGCATGGTGGTGATGGCTGCACAGCAACGTGAATGTACTCAATGCCATCAAACTGTACACTCAAAAGTGGTTAAATGGTGTGTTTCATGTTATGTATAGTTTACCACAATAAAAAATGGCATTACAAAAAACATCATAGAGCCGGGCGTGGTGGCTCACGCCTGTAATCCCAGCACTTTGGGAGGCTGAGGTGGATGGATCACAGGGTCAGGAGATCGAGACCATCCTGGCTAACACAGTGAAACCCCGTCTCTACTAAAAATACAAAACAATTAGCCGGGCATGGTGGCGGGCGCCTGTAGTCCCAGCTACTCAGGAGGCTGAGGCAGGAGAATGGTGTGAACCCGGGAGGCGGAGCTTGCAGTGAGACTGCACTCCAGGCAAGGTGACAGAGCGAGACTCCATCTCAAAAAAAAAAAAAAAAAAAAAAATCATTGGCACAGTCCAAATATAAATAACAGATTGGAAAAAACAGGTAACTCACTATAAAAAGAGGCTTATATATAAAGAGCTTGCATGAATCAATAAAAGAGCAACCCAATGTAAAGATGGGTAACAGATATAAACCATTTACAGAAAAGAAAATACAAATGTTTCTTAAACATATGAAAAAAGTCCATTCTCACTAAATGCAGGAGAAAATAAAAATACACTAAAATATCATTGTCACTTAGATTGAGAAGTATAAAAACAGAGTTGGGACTGGGCGCAGGGGCTCATGCCTATAATCCCAACACTTTGGGAGGCCAAGGCAAGTGGATCACTAGAGGTCAGGAGCTGGAGACCAACCTGGCCAACGTGATAAAACCTGTTCTCTACTAAAAATGTAAAAATTAGCTGGGCATGGTGGTGCTCGCCTGTAACCCCAACTACTCGGGAGGCTGAGGCAGGAGAATTGCTTGAATCCGGGAGGGAAGTGGAGGTTGCAGTGAGCAGAGATGACTCCATCTCAAAAAAAAAAAAAGGTTGGATAACTCAATTGTTGGTAAGGGCCTGAGGAAACAGCCATTCTTATTATTTGCTGATAGGAGTATAAATTGGTGCATTTTCTGTGGTGGGCATATTTGGGAATATCAGTAGAAACTTCAAATGCACACACAACTTGGTCTCATAATTCCACATCTAGGAATTTATCATATGAAAATACTCACATACAAAATGACACATGTACAGGGCGATTAATTGCAATTATTTGAAATAGCAGGCCGGGCGAGGTGGCTCACACCTGTAATCCCTGCACTTTGGGAGGCCAAGGTGGGTGGATCACCTGAGGTCAGAGTATCGAGACCAGCCTGACCAACATGGTGAAACTCCACCTCTACTAAAAATATAAAAAGTTAGCTGGGCATGGTGGCAGGTGCCTGTAATCCCAGCTACTCAGGAGGCTGAGGCAGGAGAATCACTTGAACCTGGGAGGCGGAGATTGCAGTGAGCCGAGACCATGCCACTGCACTCCAGCCTGGGCGACAGAGTGAGACTCCGCCTCAAAAAAATAAATAAATAAAAAAAAATAAGTACAATTTGCTGTTTCTGCTGCTGTTTGCTAAATGCCTGGGGGAAAACTTGAGTATGTTCAAGTGATGGAGGGATAACAGCAGTAGAAAGGAAAAGGCTGATGGAGCCAGTTATCTGAGGAGGAGGAGAAGAGGGAAGGCAGGATCAGGAGGAGGCAGGCATTAGCTCTCGGCGGGAGCAGACACACCTCCTTCCCTGAGATGGACTAGATAAGGAGAGGATTCGTTCCTAAAGAGATAAAACCAGGGCTCTGGGTGGGGTTGATGGAGCTCCTGCCTCAAGGCCTCTATTATCTATGGAAAATATTAGGTAGGTTATCTGCTACTAGTGAGGCAGGAGATGGTGGCCAAGGGGGCATGAGGATCGTGGTTAAAATGGTAAAGCAGCTATTGTTGAAGGCCCCATAAACCTGGGTGCTGGCAGTCTGTGTGACTGAGAAGCTTTGTCTAGCGGTTTTCACCAACTGGGAGCCTCAGCAGAGGGCCGGAAGGAAGTGAAGAAGGGAAGGGGCCAGTGGGTTGAGGATGTTAGACAGTGAGCAAGGTCTGAAACTATGTGGGAAGAGGGTAAGCAGTTCTATTCTATGGTTGCCTGTTTGTCTCCCCAGTGAACTGGAACCCCCTCCTCCTCCTAGGGCGCTTTTCATAGCCCCCAGGGCCTGAGTGGATGCTTGGTCATGGGACACAGTTCAAGGAATGTTTCTCAAATTACTTAATTGACCCTGCAGATACAAAAACAGATGAATAAACGAACCCTAAGTCTTACCACTTCATCAATGCTGTGAGAAGGTCTTTATCCCATCTGGCATTATCCAGCTTATTTACCTACCTTGTTCGCAAGATTTGTTTGCTCTTTCCAAAGATGATAGCTACCCTCAAGGGAAGGAGACACTGGGGTTATGTGTTTAAAGATACCGCAGGCTGCGAGGGCAAATACTTTGCAGGACTCCACTGTATCTCCTCCTCTGTCCTAACATCACTTTCATCACTCGTGTTTGAAATCCCACTCTCAGCGGTCCATGGCTGCATGCCTCTCAAAGTGGGTGTGGGGGGTGAGGCAGGGGGATGTGGAAGGAGGGTTCTGCAGAGGGAGGGGAGCACAGCACCCTGGGAGAGGTGACACTTGGTTACCGATGTCCTAGTATTGGTGGTTTGCAGTTGAAAGGGAGCAGCGGACATTTGATGTGGGAGGAGTTAAGAGGGGAGGCTCTTAAAAGCAGTCTGATGATCAATGTGTGCCCTCTATAATTTGGGGGAAGGCCTACCCTTCCTCCACTCCCGGCTCTGCTTTTCTCTCACCTCTATCAGCAGAGGAGCTTACTGTAGTGTGGGAGGGTCTCTCCTTCACTCATTCTTCCCACTGTAGTTGAGCACTTGCTGCAGGCCCGACCTATGGAAGGCAGAGGAATGCAGGGGCCCCTCCTTCGACGGCCCACAGACAGGAGCCTTCAGCTCCAGCTGGTTCAGTGTCCCCTGATTGCCTTTGGATATTATTATCTGAATCCGGGATTAACAGCTCCTGAACCCTGAGCAAGTGAGAGCCAGCAGTGCCCTCCAGGGACCTGGCAGAGTGCACATGCCAGGCAGCACGTAGCTGCTACTGCAGGCATGGAGGCGTTGCCGTGGAAACTGCCCAGGCAGCCTTTCCACTCACAACCTTTAGGTTCCTTTGTTTGTGTCATCCGTTTCTAGGAGACACGTGTAAGGCGGTCTCTCCTCCTTTTTCTCATCCCTGGAAAGAGTTGAGAGGAGAAGTTGCTGGTGAATGGGGTGGGAGAAGTCAAGTGCAGCCCGGGTGGGAAAACAGCTGGTGGATGCCAGGGTTTCCAGCGACCTGTAGGGCAGTGGCTCACAGCTCTCAGCTCTGCTGCTGCGGTGGGAGAAGCCCCTCATCGGTAATTACATTCCACCAGAGCCGCTGCCCTCTCCTCTCCCTGCACCCACAGGCTGCGAAGTGCTTAGGGTCACGGTCAGGCAGAGCTGGATTTGCTGTATCAGGCTTGGGTACTCCAAGGCAGTGAGGTACAGTTAACAGAGCACTGGAATTGGAGTCAGGAGGCCTGAATTTTCGCTCTAATCATGGCACAGTGTAACCTTAGGCAAGTCTTTTCCATCCTCCTGGCTCAGTTTGCTCACCTGGAAAGTGAGGGCTGGAATAGAACAATAATTCCAAAGTGCTGCATCCGAATCATCTGGAAGCAGATGAAAGCTACATTACACAATGCAGATTTCTAGGCCCAACCCCAGAGATTCCTATTAATTATGTCTGGGTGGGGCCTGGCAATATGTATTAAGGGGAATGTAAATTCATTTCATTATGAGACTCTGTTGACACGCTTGAGATAATAAGAGACACTTGAAAGCAGTCACACCAGAACTGTGAATCACTGATTTAGAAGTAAATGTCAAGTACACTTGAAAAATCGAACAGAATATACTAAGAATATGTTATCTGATTAATTCCAAGGCTTTATGGCAACGATGCCACTTATCTCATTATGAAATGTCTTTTAGTACAAAAAAAATGACCATCATTGAAAACTACTCAAGCACGCATGACCTCACAGTGTCCTTTAGCATCAGGAATAAATGGGCACTCATCCGCCCTCTCCCAGGTGACCGTCACCTACCAAATGCCACACCTATGCTGCAAGAGGTGGGGCAAAGAACAGGACACCCAGCTTTCTTGAAACTTTCCTTCCTTCACTTTAGTAAATCCATTTCCTCTAGGTCTTTCTTGACTCTTCAACTTTTCATTTATTTATTCAGTAACTACTGGTTGTATGAGTACAGTCAGACTCTGTGCTGGGCACTGGGGATACAGTGGAGGGCAGGGTTTGTGGGCCAACTACAAGTTGATGTCATGAGTGCTGTGAAGGTGCCATGGAGTGCCTAGGAGGGGGTCTCAACCCAGGGGGACCCCAAATATCTTCTTGCCCTTCTCCTGCCTCTAAGTATTGTCACTTTCTATTTTTTTTTTTTTTTTGAGACGGAGTCTGGCTCTGTCGCCCAGGCTGGAGTGCAGTGGCCGGATCTCAGCTCACTGCAAGCTCCGCCTCCCGGGTTCACGCCATTCTCCTGCCTCAGCCTCCAGAGTAGCTGGGACTACAGGCGCCTGCCACCTCGCCCGGCTAGTTTTTTGTATTTTTTAGTAGAGACGGGGTTTCACCGGGTTAGCCAGGATGGTCTCGATCTCCTGACCTTGTGATCCGCCCGTCTCGGCCTCCCAAAGTGCTGGGATTACAGGCTTGAGCCACCGCGCCCGGCCAGTATTGTCACTTTCTAAAACTCATTGATATGGTTTGGCTCTCTGTCCCCACCCAGATCTCATCTTGAATTGTACCCCCATAATTCCCATGTGTTGTGGGAGGCACTCAGTGGGAGATAATTGAATCATGGGGGCGGTTTCCCCCTTACTGTTCGCGTGGTAGTGAATAAGTCTCACAAGATATGATGGTTTTATAAGGGGAAACCTTTTCACCTGGTTCTCATTCTCTCTCTTGCTGCCTCCATAAAAGAAGTGACTTTCGCCTTCTGCCATGATTATGAGACCTCTCTAGCCATGTGGAACCGTAAGTCCATTAAACCTCTTTCTTTTGTAGATTGCCCAGTCTCAGGTATGTCTTTATCAGCAGCATGAAAATGGACTAATACACTTATTTTTGTGCAAACCTAAAATGGCATTTATTGGCAGATTATTGGTGCAGGACAGGGATGGCCATGACCAGCAGACTGGCTGGATTGCAGGTGGCCCCAGCAGGGAGACTCTTAGAGTTGGTGATGAGAAGTTCACACTGTAGGTCCGTCAGTATCAAGAAGGTTCTAGCAGCTGGGAAGAGATGAAAACCCTGGTGGGCAGGTGACAGCTTGATAGGCAGGTGTTCCACGAATCCAGCAGTGGTCACGTGGATTCAGCGTCAGCATTCTGGGCCAGGACTAGGATGGAGCTTTGTCCAGAGAGACTGGGAGACTAAGCAGGGGATACAGGCACGGACACAGACATGGGCATGATGGGGAGGGGTGGTGGTCAGTGAAGGATTCCCTGAAGAAAGGACGTCTGAGCTGAAACCTGAAGGCTGACTCAGAAGTAACTAGACAAATAGAGGAGGAAATGATTCCAGGAAGAGGGAGCAGAATGTGAACCTCTGGAGAAGAAGCTACCAATGCCTGCCATCTGAACAGAATCAAGGAGTTCCCTTTCTACGGAGATTGACAGCTCAGAAACCTTACACACCTGGAGAGTTTGGCCAGGCCCTGAAAGACATCAAGAAGTCTGCAAAGGGGACAGAATCCGGGAGTGACGCTCCTTTCTACCCAAAGAGAATATTAATGACCTTTGCATGGTTGACTGGAAGGTTGTGAGGTGGCCAATTTTCAGGCTCTTCTCTCTCTTAGGGATAGCTAAGGTGATAGGAAAGAAAACAAGAGGCTCTTATATATTTTACTTCCACAAAGTAAAAGTGGAATCCCCATAATGGAGTGTTTTTCCTTTAAACAGTCTTTTAGGGGTCGGGCCGGTGGCTCACGCCTATAATCCCAGCACTTTGGGAGGCAGAGGCGGGAGGATCACAAGGTCAGGAGATCACCATCCTGGCTAACACGGTGAAACCCCGTCTCTACCAAAAAAATACAAAAAATTAGCCGGGTGTGGCGGCGGGCGCCTGTAGTCCCAGCTATTCTGGAATGAGGCAGGAGAATGGGCGTGAAGACAGAGAAGCGGAGCTTGCTGTGAGCCCGAAATCCGCCCTGCACTACAGCCCTGGGCAGAGCAAGACTCCCTCTCAAAAAAAAAAAAAAAAAAAAAAAATAGGCAGTGCCCGGTGTTTGGCCTGTAATCCCAGCACTCTGGGAGGTGGCGGGCCGGATCCGCGAGGTCAGGAGATCAGACCATCCTGGCTAACACGGTGAAACCGTCTCTACCAAGCCACAAAAATTAGCCCGGGTGTGGCTGGCCGAGCGCCAGTCCCAGCTACAGGCTGGGACTGCCCGGAAGCTGAGGCAGGAGAATGGCGTGAACCTGGGAGGCGGAGCTTGCTGTGAGCCGAGGTCGCGCCCCTGCTCTCCAGCCTGGGCGACAAAGCAAGACTCCATCTCAAAAAAATAAAATAAAATAAAAAATAAACAGTATTTTAAAAATTTAAGAAAAGAAAGACAGATATTAAAAGTATTTCCCGGCCGGGTGGCGGTGGCTCAGAAAGCCTGTAATCCCAGCACTTTGGGGAGGCCGAGGCCGAGTAGGATCCGAGGTCAGGAGATCCGAGACCATCCTGGCTGACACGGAGCCCGTCTCTACTAAAAAATACAAAAATTGCTTGAGGCTGACTGTGGTGCAGCTACTCGGGGAGGCTGAGGCAGGGGAGAATGAAGCGTGAACCCGAAGCCGGGCTTGCAGTGAGCTGAGATCCGACACTGCACTCCAGCCTGGTACGACAGAGCCAGACTTCGGTCTCAAAAAAAAAAAAAAGTATTTCCCAGCTCTTTACTATTTTTGATGCTCTTCATTCCTTCCGTAGATATGAATTTTCATATGGGTATCATTTCCTCTCGGCCTGAAGAACTTCCTTTAACATTTCTCTTAAGTGGATTTATTGATGACAATAAATCCAGTTTATGTGCCTAAAATACTTTTTACGTTCAATTTTAAAGGAATTTTTACTAGATATAGAAATTCTAGTTTGACAGTTATTCTTTCAACACTTTACAGGTGTGGTTCTGTTGTCTGGTCTCTCTTGTTTCTGGTGAGAAATGAGTTGTCATTCTTATCACTAGTTCTCTATATGCTTGATGTTTTCTTCCTTTTGTACTTTTTAAGATTTTGTCTTTCTCTTTTGTTTTCAGAAATTTAACTGATAATATGATTTCCTTTGTATTCCACTTAAGGTTTGATGGACTTCTTAGGTCTGTAAGTTTATGTTTTTAAATAAAATTTGGGAAAACTTTTTGTCCGTGTTTCTCTCAACATTCTTTCTGTATAGTTTTCTCTCATCTCTTTCTGGGATTCAAATTGCTTTGTATGTTAGACTTCATCTTACCAAATTGTTGAGAGTCTATTCCATTCCTTTAAATTTTTTCCTTTGTGATTCAAGATTTGGATAATTTTTATTGACCTGTTGTTAACTTCACCAATTCTTGCTTTATAATACATTGTTTTAATCTTTATTTCATCCAATGAGTTTTAAAAGATTTCACATATTAGAATTTTTCAGTTTTGTATTTCCATTTGGTTCTTTATTAGCATTTCATTTCTCTCCAGAATCATCTCATTCTTTCATCTATCACACCCATCCATAAGATTTGCTTTATCCCCATTTATTATAGTTATTTTTAAATCCTGTCTGCTGATTCCTGTATGGGTTGCCAAGATGTCTGTTTCTATTGACTGTTTCACTTGATTATGGGTGCCAGTTTCCTGCTTCTTCACAAGTTTAGTAAATGCTTTTTGTCGTATATTCATTATTGTGCATGTTACATTGTAAGAGGATTCTGAGTTGACCTGTCTTGCTCTGGGAGAACAGAGTTTTGTTCCAGTTGGCGGTTACTGAAGGATCTGCTTGTTTCTATGAATATTTCATTTTAGACTCTGTATGGCAAAGTCCTATTTTACTCTGAATCTAGGTTTAGGCCTTAGTCTTGAGATGTGGCTCTTATCCTAAGTTATGGCCCTTCTGGAGTTTCACTGCACTGTAAAACTAAAGGCCCTCTGAATTAGTGAGATTTCTTCAAACTCTCAGTCTCCCCCAGCACTAGACAGCAATGGAAATACCTGCACAGACTTTCAGTCTCCCATTTGTTGCTCTCTACTGGATTTCTTGAAAAGACCTTTCCCTGAACATGTACAGTTCAGAGTCTTCCAAGGATTTGAGGAGAATTTGCACACAGATTTTGGGCTTCTCGCTGAGACTCCTTCCTTTCCAGGTTCTCTCTCAATATCCCAGCTGTTTTGCCAGTCCCCAAACTCTGACCTCAGTTCCAAACTCTGACCTCTGACTCCTTAGCCCAGTAAGACTGGTGGTTTCTGCCTGAGCTCTATTTCCACACACTACACCACACAATCCTTAGGGGAAAATGGGATAAATATGGATCTCATCCGCTGTGTTTTTCTTCTTTTATTTTTATTTTTTTGGAGACAGAGTCTTGCTCTGTCACCCAGGCTGTAGCGCAGTGGCGCAATCTCGGCTCACAGCAAGTTCCACCTCCCGTGTTCACACCATGCTCCTGCCTCAGCCTCCCGAGTAGCTGAGACTACAGGCACCCGCCACCATGCCCGGCTAATTTTTTGCATTTTTAGTAGAGACAGGGTTTCACCATGTTGGCCAGGATGGTCTTGATCTCCTGACCTGGTGATCTGCCCACCTTGGCCTCCCAAAGTGCTGGGATTATAGGTATGAGCCACTGCACCCAGCTTGTTTTTCTTCTTTTAAAGGTCAAATCCTCTTAAATTTCTGTATGTTCTTCACTTCTCTCCAATGCTTTCCAAATAATTGTTTTTTATTTTTTTTAAAATTTTGTCTGGAGTTTAAATTATCAACAGGAGAATTAATTCAATATAGAATTACTGGGACAGGGATAGCATGGAAGTTGATTTTATTCTGTGTATCTGACTTAAAAGGCTGTGATTCCAAAGCAAAAGTGGTAAGAATGCTCAAACAACTTTTTTTTTTTTTTTTTTTTTTTTTTGAGGCGAGGTCTGCATCTGTCGCCAGGCTGGAGTGCAGTGGCTGGATCTCAGCTCACTGCAAGCTCCGCCTCCCGGGTTCACGCCATTCTCCTGCCTCAGCCTCCTGAGTAGCTGGGACTACAGTTGCCCGCCACCTCGCCTGGCTAGTTTTTTGTATTTTTAGTAGAGACGGGGTTTCACCGTGTTAGCCAGGATGGTCTCGATCTCCTGACCTCGTGATCTGCCCGTCTCGGCCTCCCAAAGTGCTGGGATTACAGGCTTGAGCCACCGCGCCCGGCCTACGCCATTCTCCTGCCTCAGCCTCCCCAGTAGCTGGGACTACAGGCGCCTGCCACCTCGCCCGGCTAGTTTTTTGTATTTTTTTAAGTACAGACGGGGTTTCACCATGTTAGCCAGGATGGTCTCGATCTCCTGACCTCGTGATACGCCCGTCTCGGCCTCCCCAAGTGCTGGGATTACAGGCTTGAGCCACCGCGCCCGGCTCCAACAACTTATTTGCGTAGTAGAGGAGTTTAAGAGCCAAACCCGGCCTTTTCATGGAGTCTAAAATTGGCATTCAGGACAGTGAGCATGGAGAGCAGTTAGGAGGCTGGGGTCTTTGTGTAGGCGTGTGTTGAAGGCTCATTTTAGAGGGGTGGTGATGGTAGCAGGGATGGTACAGGAAGGTTCAGCTAGACAAGAAAGACCTGGGTCTCACTGAACAAGGAGGAAAAAGGAGAAGGAAGAGACAGAAATGACTCTTCAGTTTTGATCTTGAAAGACAGAAGGGCACAACTCTTGAGAAAGGCATGGAAATTGGGAAGGGTTTTTACAGGTGAAGGTGATGAATACTTCATGGGTTGGAGGCAGTGTTGAAGGTCAGTTAGGGTGGAGGTAGTGATCTCTTTTTGGGAGAGTGTAGAGAGAGCCATGTGGAGACCTGGGAACTGATCCTGGGCAAATACTGCCATTTAGAGGATGGAAGAAGAAAGTAGAACTTTGAGAGAACCTTCTCTGGAACTAATCTAGAAGAGGCATCGGAAAGGTAGAAGGGGATCTATAGGAGAATCTGTTAAGAATAAGGAGACCCGGAGAGTGGGGAAAGCTCAGAGGCCTAAAGTGGAGGAATAGGGACAAGAAAAGACCATTAGAGGCAAGCAGGTGGTTAGCAGTGACAGTGGTGAGAACAGAAGTCATCATAGGTTAAATAGGAAGTGAGATTAATTACTTTAAAAAAAATTGTCTGCCTTTAATGCAGCCCTATCCTTCATCCCCCAGCTCTGCCAATCTCAGGCCAGGCTCTTTGTTGCCTCTGGGAGACTGGCAGTTGCAGTGGTTGCCAAGTGGCATTTACAGGCTCAGCTTCCTGAGGATTAACCACCCAGAAGAGGATTCCGCTCTGAGGACAGAGAGATGAGCACACCAGTTGAGCAGCCTAACCTCCCCATGTTTGGAAGATAAATACTTCCCATCCCGGAATTTTAATTTGAGCTTTCCAACCTTTCCTGCTTTCCAAACATTTGGCTAAGATGATGGATAACGTTTAATTGTATACCTGTCTTCCTCAAAGCATTTTCAACAACCTTCTCCCGGGATCCAAATTGGCTGGAGATAAGGCAGAAGGGAGACTTTGTTCCTTAAGCACCATTTTCCCTTTTACAATCTCATCATCAGCTTTTTGGAGCTGGTCTCAGGTGACATTAACGTAGAGCTGGCTGTGGACACAGCAGGTTCTGGGCCCTGATTAGGGTGCCCCTCCCAAGCTAAAAGACTAAGGCATGAGTTAACTGAGAATAAGGAGGAGAAAAGAGGAGCTGGAGATGCTTTCTGGCGTCCAGTTTGATGAATGGAGAGGTCATTAAGCAAGATGGAGAATATAGGAGGAATGATGTGTTTGGAGAAGATCATGACCTCAGTTCTGAACTGTTTGGTTGGAGGAGCCTGTGAGATCCAGATGCTACCCAGTAGTCAATGTTATCTATGAGTTAGGGTTCAGAAGAGAGCTCAAGGGTGGGGATAAAGAGTAACTGGGACATAGACTGTTGGGCGTGGTGTCTCTGATGCTTGATTGAGTTGCTCCAGTCTTTCCCATGGATTAAAGAATGCTGTCCTAAACAGCCTGGATGGAGAACCACTCTAAGCAGAATTTTCAGAATTGAAAAAGCCCCAGCAGAGAGTCAGGATAGATGGGTTCTAATTTCAGCTCCGTTTTAACTTACAGTGTGACCCAAAGCAAATAGCTTCTTGTCTTGGGGACTTGATTTTCTTATTTGTAAAATGAGGGGATCAGCTTTCATCATCTTCTTCCGCTAGCGCCTAGGCGTCCATAGCGGTATCTTAAAGGGGTCTGCAAATGAGGTAGGTTAGAAGGAATGGGACACCTTGACAGAATACAATCAGGCCTTAGAGCCCTAGAAAGAAACTTGGAGTGGTATCCTTGAGAGCAATGGAAGGAAATAGTACTTTTTACCAACTTGCTGAGTACTTACAATGCGCCAGTCACAGACAAGGGCCCTCTGCTTCCATCATGTTTCGTCCTCACAATGCTGAGCTTCTGTGGCTTAGAGAGTAAAGGAGTTAGGATTCAAATCCAGGGCTTCCTAATTCCACACCAGTGCTGGTCAATACCAGGCATGAAAGAAAGAAAAAGCTGAGAAGAGGGGTGGGAGCCAGAGGATCATTTGGCATAAAACCTGTCTTTTCCTTTGATCCTGTTTATTTTATTTTATTTTTTACTTATTTATTTTATTTTATTATTTATTATATTTTATTTTTGGGATGGAGTCTCGCTCTGTTGCCCAGGGCTGGAGTGCAGTGGCACGATCTTGGCTTACTGCAAGCTCCGCCTCCCGGGTTCACACCATTCTCCTGCCTCAGCCTCCAGAGTAGCTGGGACTACAGGTGTCCACCACCATGCCTGGCTAATTTCTTTTTGTGTTTTTAGTAGAGACGGGGTTTCACTGTGTTAGCCAGTGAACTGTGTTAGCCAGATGGTCTTGATCTCCTGACCTCATGATCCGCCCTCCTTGGCCTCCCAAAGTGCTGGGATTACAGGCATGAGCCACCGCACCCGGCCAATCCTGTAAACATTTTTTGATGTTGTATAGGTAACCAGTAATATAATTTAAAGAATTATAATTTCAATTTTATTTTAGATTCAGGGGCTACATGAGTAGGTTTGTTCCATGGGTATATTGCATGATGCAGAGGTTTGGGGGTATGACTGATCCCGTTACCCAGGTGGTGAGCATAGTAGTCAAGAGTTAGTTTTTCAACCCTTTCCTCCCCGACTCTTTCCCCCTCTAGTAGTCCCCAGTGCCTATTGTTGTCATTATGTCCATGTGTACCCAATATTTAGTTCCTTGTTATAAGTGAGAACATATGCTATTTTGTTTTCTGTTCCTGCATTAATTCACTTAGGATAATGGCCTCCAGGTGCATCTATGTTGCTGGAAGAGCATAATTTTGTTCTTTTTTTGATGACTGTGTAGTAGTCTATGGTGTATATGTACCACATTATCTTTATCCAGTCCACCGTTGATGGACACTCAGGTTGATTCCATGTCTTTACTATTGTGAATAGGGCTGCATGTGTCTTTTGGTAGAGTGGTTTATTTTCCTTTGGATATATACCCAGTCATGAGATTTCTGAGTTGGATGGTGGTTATAAGATTTTTGAGAAATCTCCAAACTGCTTTCCACCGTGGCTGAGCTAATTTACATTCCCACCAACAGTGGATACATGGTCCCTTTCTCCATAACCTTGTCAGCATCTGTTTTTTGACTTTTTAATAACAGTCTTCTGCCTGTTGTGAGATGGTATCTCAACTTGATTTTGATTTGCATTTCTCTAATGATTAGTGACATTGAGCATTTTTTTCATATGTTTGTTGGCCACTTACATGTCTTCTTTTGAAAAGTATCTGTTCATGTCTTTTGCCCACTTTTTAAATGGAGTTCTTTTTTACTGGTTGAATTGTCTAAGTTCCTTATAGATTCTGGATGTTAGACCATTGTTGGATGCATAGTTTTGCAAATATTTTCTCCCATTCTGTAGGTTGTCTGTTTACTTTGTTGATAGTTTCTTTTGCTGTGCAGAAGCTCTTTCATTTAATTAGGTCCTGCCTTTCAATTTTTGTTTTTGTTGCAATTGCTTTTGAGGACTTAGTCAAAAATTCTTTCTTAAGACTGATGTCCATAATGGTGTCACCTAGGTTATTTTCTAGGATTCTTATATTTAAATATTTACATTTAAATCTTTAGTTTTTTACATTTAAATCTTTAATCCATCTTGTGTTAATTTTTGTGTATGGTAAAAGGGGTCTAGTTTCATTCTTCTGCATGACTAGCCAGTTATCCCAGCACCATTTATTGAATGGGGGAGTGCTTTCTCCATTGCTTATTTTCGTTAACTTTGTTGAAGAACAGATGGCTGTAGGTGTGTGGCTTTATTTTTGGGTTCTGTATTTTGTTCCATTGGTTTATGTGTCCTCCTTTCGTACCAGTACCATGTTGTTTTGGTTACTATAGCCTTATAGTATAGTTTGAAGTGGAATAATTAGATGCCTCTGGCTTTGTTCTTTTTGCTTAGGATTGCTTTGGCTATTTGGGCTCCTTTTTAGTTCCACATGAATTTTAGAATAGTTTTTTTCTAATTCTGTAAAAAATGACGTTGGTAGTTTGATAGGAATAGCATTGAATCTGTAGATTGCTTTGGGCACTATGGGCATTTTAACAATATTGATTCTTCTAATCCATGAGAATGGAATGTTTTTCCATCTGTATCATCTCTGATTTCTTTCAGCAGTGTTTTGTAGTACTCTTTGTAGAACTATAGATTATTTCAATTCCTTGTTTAAATGTATTCCTAGGTATTTCTTTTTGTTGATTTGGCTCTCAGCTTGAACGTTAATTGGTGTATAGAAATGCTACTAAGTTTTGTACATTGATTTTGTATCCTGAAACTGTACTGAAGTCATTTATCAGTTCTAGGAGCCTTTTGGCAGAGTCTTCAGAGTTTTCTAGGTATAGAATCATATTATCTATGAAGAGAAATAGTTTGACTTCTTTTCCTTTTACTTTTTTCTCTTGCCTAATTGCTCTGGCTAAAACTTCCACTACTATGTTGAATACAAGTGGTGAGAGTGGGCATCTTTGTCTTGTTCTAATTCTCAAGAGAAATGCTTCCAGCTTTTGCCCATTCAGTATGATGTTAGATATGGGTTTGTCATAGATGGCTCTTACTATTTTGAGACATGTTCCCTTCAATGCCTAATTTGCTGAGGGTTTTTGTCATGAAGTGTTGTTGGATTTTATCAAAAAAATTTCCTGTGTCTATTGAGATGGTCATATAGTTTTTGTTTTTAATCTTATTTATGTGGTGAATCATATTGATTGATTTGCACATGTTGAACTAACTTTGCATTCCAGGAATGAAGCCTTTTTGATTGTGGTGACTTAACTATATGATAGCTGCTGGATTCAGTTGGCTAGTATTTTGTTCAGGATTTGTGTCTATGTTCCTCAGGAATATTGGCCTGTAGTTTTCTTTTTTTGTTGTATATCTGCCAGGTTTTGGTATCAGGGTAATGCTGGCTTCCTAGAATTAATGAGTAATTCCTCCTCATCAAGTTTTTGAAATAGTTTTAGTATAATTGGTACCAGCTCTTCTTTGTACCTCTGGTAGAATTTGGCTGTGAATCCATCTGGTCTGGGGATTTTTGTATGTGGGTAGGTGTTTTCATTACTGATTCAATTTTGGAATTTGATATATTGGTTTATTAAGAACTTCAATTTCTTCCTCATTCAATCTTGGGAAGTTGTATATTTCCAGAAATTTATCCATTTCCTCTAGATTTTCTAGTTTGTGTGCATAGAGGTGGTCATAATAGTTTCTGAGGATATTATGTATTCCTGTAAGATTGTTTGTAATGTCACCTTTGTTGTTTCTGATTGTGCTTATTTGGATCTTCCTTCTTTTTTTCTTTGTTAATCTAGCTAACGGTCTATCAATTTTGCTTAACCTTTCAGAGAATCAACTTTTGGTTGTATTGTTTCTTTGTGTAAATTTTGGGGTCTCACTTTCACTCAGTTTTGTTATGATTTTAGATATTTCTTTTCTTCTGCTAGCTTTGGGGTTAGTTTGTTCTTGTTTTTCTAGTTCCTCTAGGTGTGATGTTAGAGCATTAATTAGAGAGCTTTCTAAGCCATTGAGGTAGGCATTTCGTGTTATAAACTTTCCTCTTAACACTGCTTTTATTGCATCCCAGAGATTTTGGTATATTGTGTCTCTGTTTTCATTTATTTCAAATATTTTTAAATCTCTGCCTTAATTTCATTGTTTACCCAAAAGCCATTCAAGAGCAAGGTGTTTAATTTCCATGTAATTGTGTGGCTTTGAGAGATCTTCTTGGTATTGATTTCTATTTTCATTCCACTGTGGTCCAAGAGTATGGTTAGCATGATTTCAATTTTTTTGAATTTATTGAGACTTGCTGGCCAAACATGTGGTCAGTCTTGGAGTATGTTCCATCTGCTGATAAGAACAATGCATATTCTGTGATTGATGAATAGAATTGATACTACAGGCCAGGCGCGGTGGCTCATGCCTGTAATCCCAGCACTTTGGGAGGCCAAGGTGGGTGGATCACTTGTGGTCAGGAGTTCGAGACCAGTCTGGCCAACATGGTGAAACCCCATTTCTACTAAAAATACAAAAAAAAAAAAAAAAAAAAAAATTAGCTGGGCGTGGTGGCGGGTGCCTGTAATCCCAGCTACACGGGAGGCTGAGGCAGGAGGAGAATCACTTGAGCATGGAGGCAGAGGTTGCAGTGAGCCGAGATCACACCATTGTACTCCAACCCAGGCAACAGGGGTGAAACTCCGTCTAAATAAATAAATAAATAAATAAATAATAATGACAAAGATAATACACTTTCTAAAAGGAAGGTCTGTTCGTAGAGATACTCAGGAAATACTTAGAAAACATCCCTCTAAAAAAAACTCTAGTCCTTTTTCAGATAAGGAAAAGATCACCCAACCCAATTCTAGTATAATGACAACTTCTAACTTCTAGGACCATTAGAGGTCCTGCCCCAATGCCTCTCCCGCCTCTAATCCAGCAAGACTGAGTACAGAAATTACGGTGGTTCTGAGCTGATCCTGGGCAGGAAGATGGTTAAAGGGCTCCATTAGTGGGCTATGAAAGGCTGGGTGAGATATAAGGTAGTGGAATAAGTTGGTGTTACTGTGTAGGAACCAGGCAGGACATTATAGAAAAAAGCACATTGTGTGGCACATATTTTGCACTTAATAAATGTTAGGGACCATATCCATGAAGGCAGGGTCAATGGGGGTACAGTCACCACCATATTCCTGGGGGCTAGCAAGATACCTAGCACATAATAGTTGCTTAATAAATATTTACTGACTAAATAAATGAATACATAAAGTCAGGCCAAAGCTGTTCATCTCTTCAGAGATACAGCCCAATGAACTGGTTAAAAACACAGACTGTGGAGCTGAACTGCTTGTGTTTATAGCCTGGTATTGACCAGCTGGGAAACCTTGGGAAAACTACTTAACCACTCTGGGCCCCAGTTTCTTCATCTGAAAAATAGAGGTGATAATACAAGTAACTCCCTCAAAAAGTTGTGGTGTGGCTTAGATGAGTTAATATCTGTGATATGCCTAGAATAGTCCCTGGCATATAAGAGCCATATAATGGTTTGCTATTGTTACTATCTCTTTGAGAAACATGTGCATTTTAAAGGAGATGCAAGGCCAGGTGCTGTGGCTCATGCCTGTAATCCTAGCACTTTGGGAGGCCGAGGCAAATGGCCTCTCAAGGTTGAGAGATCGAGACCATCCTGGCCAACATGGTGAAACCCTGTCTCTACTAAAAATACAAAAATTAGCTGGACATGGTGGCATGTGCCTGTAGTCCCAGCTACTCAGGAGGCTCAGGCAGGAGAATCACTTGAATCCAGGATGTGGAGGTTGCATTGAGCCGAGATTATACCACTGTACTCCATTCTGGAGACAGAGCGAGACTCTGTCTAAAAAAAAAAAAAAGACTCAAAATGAGATGACTGGGTTTAGCCCAAAGAAGAAATCATTAATGACTGAATTCCAATCTTTCAAAAATATACCAAAAAAGCAATGTCAACCCAAATCTCACTTCAGGTTCTATGTTTCTGGGACTGAGAGAGGATTTAGAAAAATTGGATGAGCAGAGTAGCTCTTGGTCCCAAGCAGCTAGCAAAATGATTGTCTTCTGTTTTCTAGAGAGAAGAAGCTTGAGAGATGACCACACCAAGTCTCGTGTGGAGGGTAGGAGAGAGAAGGTAGCTCAAAGTGATGATTATCCAACTGCCTTGAACACAGTCTGTACCTTCCTGTTGGCCCAAGACTTGAGAGAAATTTTCACAGCAATGGAGCCTTGCATAATTAGATAGTCTTCCTCTGCAGATTTTCATTAAATGAGAGGATCATACATGGCTAAGAACAGAAGTTAGGAGTTAGGATAGAGACGTGTTCTTCACCATTAATCCTGTCTATAATAAAGTGTGTTGCACTACTTGTCTCAATCTGGGTTCAATCAGGGAAGCCAAACCACTGTGAGTATTGTGGATTAAGGAATTTGTTAGAGGAACTAGACCTTATGCAATTGTGAGAGAATCTGGGGAAACACAGGTTTGTGAAGGGAAGTTGAAGAATCAGAGGAAGAGTCACTTACTGGCCCCTGTGCTAGCAAATGAACTGAAAATTGCAGGGAAATCTGGAAGCCAGGCACGTTCTACCATTGATGTAGAAGTCCATGGAAGGTGGACTCAGAGTGGCCTCTGTAGATTTGAAGTAAACTGTCTGATAATGGGGCCTGGGCTTACTACTGGTCAGTAAGGTTGGCAATCAGGAAAGAGCTAGAAGGAGAGCTAGCCACAGAGTAGGGTGCCTGCCTGCACCTCTGTGGTGTCTCTCACCTCCTTTGACATATGACAAATGCAGAGCTTGATGACTGTAGCTTCTGTCCCCCACCTCTCACTCAGCTTTTCCTCTGACCCAGGACCATACAGGTTGAGGGGTTTTGTGAGAGAGTTCTCAACATAGCCAAGTTGATGATAGAACCATTAAGCACATTATTATAGTGATGTAATATAATTGATGGCTGCTTTGGTTTGTTTTTATATTTACTAATTCATATTTTGCCTCATTTCAAAGTAGGATTTTTGAAGCAGCTTAGAGAAACATTAGAAATTGAGTGAAATTGTAAAAGGAAGTGATGGAGGCAGAGAAAAATGTATAGGGCAATAAAATAATTCAAACATGGTGTCAGTATTCAAGAAATCCATTTAATGGCGTGAACCTGGGGGGCGGAGCTTGCAGTGAGCCGAGATCGCGCCACTGCACTCCAGCCTGGGGCACAGAGCAAGACTCCGTCTCAAAAAAAAAAAAAAAAAAAAAAAACCAAGAAATCCATTTAAGAGCCTGTTTCATTGCAGATGGGGTGATGGATTGGGCTCAGAGCATCCTTAGAGCCAAAGCAAATATTTTGTGACAAGGATCATCACAAGGGGAGTGGCAAAGATTTTCCTGGTCCTGTGAACTAAGGGAAATATCTCCTACGGGTCCTTAAAAATATCCCTTTATAAGGTGTCTTGGAACCATTCAATGAAATCTGTGCTCTGAGGAATTAAAACAAAGAAGACCTGGCATGTGCTCCAGGCTTTCCTGGCCTCATCCAGACCCTATCCTGCCATAAAGTGGCCAGGAGACAATTTCTAAACATTACAGCTACATGAATGGATGGTTTGTATATTCTTCAAGCTAGGAGTTGATGAGCTTTTTTTTTTCTTTTCTTTTCTTTTTTTTTGGAGATGGAGTCTCGCTCTGTTGCTCAGGCTGGAGTGCAATGGCACGATCTTGGCTCACTGCAACCTCTGCCTCCCAGATTCAAGCAATTCTCCTGCCCAAGTAGCTGAGATTACAGGTGTCCACCACCATGCCTGGCTAATTTTTGTATTTTTAGTAGGGACGGGGTTTCATCATGTTGGGCAGGCTGGTCATGAACTCCTGACCTCAGGAAATCCACCTGCCTTGGCCTCCCAAAGTGCTGGGATTACAGGCGTGAGCCACCGCGTGCAGCTGATGAGCTTCTTCTGTAAAGGGCCAGATAGTAAATATTTTAGGCTTTGCAGGTCAGTAGGTCTCTGTTACAGCTACTTAGCACTGTCATTATAGCATAAATGCAGCCATAGAGAGTCTGTAAACAAATGAGTGTGGCTGGGTTCCAATAAAACTTTATTAAGGAACACTAAAACTTAATTCTAATTTCCAGTGTCACAAAATATTAATTCTTCTTTTCAGTTATTTCCAGCCATTTAAAATTGTAAAAACCATTCTTAGCTGCAGACGGTAGCCATACAAAAACAGGCAGCAGGGTGGATTTGGCCCATATGCCATGGTTTGCTCACCCCTGTTTCAGGTGGTTCTCCATAACTGATTAACCCATTTCCCGTTTAGAAAAAAAAGTGCAGCTTGCAACCAGCGCTCATTTAATTTGATGTAAACATGCTCTTTGATGCTGAAGCAAAGCTGACTGATTTTCATTGTGAAAATGAAATATGAAAACTTGGAGTTATTTCTAAGCAGAACTTGTCTCTAATCCTAGTGTAACGGAAATGTATATGATGTTACACTAGGATTAGAGATGAGCATTCTCGGGGCAAATGGAAATGAGTTAAGAAAGTGGGAAGGGCCAGGCGCGGTGGCTCAAGCCTGTAATCCCAGTACTTTGGGAGGCCGAGATGGGCGGATCACGAGGTCAGGAGATCGAGACCATCCTGGCTAACACGGTGAAACCCCGTCTCTACTACAAAATACAAAAAAACTAGCCGGGCGAGGTGGCGGGCGCCTGTAGTCCAAGCTACTCGGGAGGCTGAGGCAGGAGAATGGCGTGAACCCGGGAGGCGGAGCTTGCAGTGAGCTGAGATCCGGCCACTGCACTCCAGCCTGGGCGACAGAGCGAGACTCCGTCTCAAAAAAAAAAGTGGGAAGTAAGAGTGTCTTAGTCCATCTGGGCTGCTATAACAAAACACTATAAACTGGGTACCTTATAAACAACAGAAATTTACAACTCAGTTTTACAGGCTGGGAAGTCAAGATCAAGGAGCATTCAGGGTCTGGCAAGGGCCCACACTCTGCTTCATAGATGGCTGCTTCTCGCTGCATCTTCATGTAGCAGAAGGGGCAAACAAGCTCCCTTGAGCCTCTTTTATAAGGAGCTCTGCCCTCATAACCTAATCACCTGTCAAAGGCCTTACCTCTTAATAGCATAACCTTGGGGGTTAGAATTTCTACATATGAATTTGAGGATGGGGCAGAACATAAACATTCCGACCATGGCAGGAAGTTTGAGGTTAGTTTGAGTAACACTAACCACTATATCAGACAAAATTCAAAATTTCAATGACTTCCTGTGAGTCTATTTCTGCTCATGTAAAGTCTGATCAGATATTTCTGATGAGTGGGCAGCATTCCTCTGAAAGGTGACTTGGGACCTGGGCTCCAATCACCTGCGGCTCCACACCCAGTCAGCAGATGGGGGAAGACAAGGTCATGGTGGGCCTGCTTCTCAACCACATTAGCCCAGAGGTGACACATACAACTGGGCTATATTTAGATGCAAGGAGTGAGAAAGACATTACCTGTCTGGCAAGCCACTTTCTGGTACTGATGCTCCCCTGTGGAAGGGAGCTCATGTCCGTGGTGTTGTTATCTGTCCTTGTCATGGGAGTGTTCTTTGGAAATAACCTGAGTGTAGATAAGGATGCTGATTAAGTGCGGTTCTGTGAGCCAAGCTAAGTGGAGAGAGGACATTCTTTTACGAAAACTAAAGGTACGAACCAGGCTATACACCTGGGATACGTAGAAGGCCAAGATTTCCATTTGAAAATGCTCTTGTTTTGGGTGTGCCCCAGTACAAGTGCCAGCAAGTAGACGGTAGAAGCCTCAGCATTCTCCACTCAAAAGCATGACTGTAACATATTTTGTCTGGAAAAGTTTCAAAGAGTTTGACCAATTGACCAATAGGGCTATAGAAAATCATCAACAAAGAATCCAGGGAACTGATAATATTAAGCAACGTGGCTGGGCGTGGTGGCTCACGCCTATAAATCCCATCACTTTGGGAGGTCGAGGCTAGTGGATCACCTGAGGTCAGGAGTTGGACCAAAAATGTCTCTATGTCTCTAGATGTGGCCAAATGTTTCCTGGGGGAGAAAATTGCCCCAGGTTGAGAATTACTGTGTAATGGAATTATAGAAGCTGTCGAATAAAATTGTTGAATATGAATGCACTAAATATCACAAGACCAAAGCCATAAATGACAATGTTGATTTTACAGGGGTTGGTCCTGGCCTATTCTTTCTGACAATGAGTTGGGCTGGTCTGTTGAGAACCTCTCTTGATAAAAGATGCTAACACCCATTCAGCTGCACAGACATGCTAACTGCCTTTAATGCATTCCTTTCAACTTTCAATTGCAGGTCATTTGGCTACACATGCCAAAGTGGTTTCATGTAAATAAATTTAAAGTAACTAAAACAAAGAGATCACTTGACCTCACCCGGCTCAAGGGATCTTCCCATCTCAGCCTCCTATAGCTGGGACTACAGGCACATGCCACCATGCCCAGCTAATTTTTAAATATTTTGTAGAGAAGAGGTTTTGTCAGACGGGGTTTTCTCAGGCTGCACACTGTTAAAAGGGCAAATTATTGTGCTATATTAATTAGATGTGGAAAGTTGGGGAGAGGAGGGAGGGAGGGACAGAGAGACAGAGGCAGAGAGAGAGAGAGAGAGACCATAAGGAAATGGATATGGTGCTTTATTTGCTTCCCTTTCTAGTTACTGTCTCATGCGTCCATATCAAGAGACCACCAAACAGGCTTTGTGTGAGCAACAAGGCTGTTTATTTCATGGGTGCAGGTGGGCTGAGTTCGAAAAGAGAGTCAGAATTATCATTAGTTCT
Source organism: Papio anubis (assembly GCF_008728515.1). NCBI lineage: Eukaryota > Metazoa > Chordata > Mammalia > Primates > Cercopithecidae > Papio > Papio anubis. The sequence goes on from NC_044989.1 coordinate 75,059,043, forward strand.
TACAGGTTTTGGGATAGGCGGTAGAGTTAGGAGCAATGGTTTGCGGGCAGGGGGTGGATCTCACAAAGTACATTCTCAAGGGTGGGGAGAATTACAAAGAACCTTCTTAAGGGTGGGGGAGATTACAAAGTACATTGATAAGTTAGAGTGGGGCAGAAACAAATCACATTGGTGGAATGTCATCAGTTAAGGCTATTTTCACTTAATATGTGGATCTTTTTTTTTTTGGAGATGGAATCTCGCTCTGTCACCCAGGCTGGAGTGCTGTGTCGCGATCTCCTCTCACGGCAAGCTCCGCCTCCCGGGTTCACGGCATTCTCCTTCCTCAGCCTCCCGAGTAGCTGGGACTATGGGCGCCCACCGTCACGCCCGGCTAATATTTTGTATTTTTAGTAGAGACGAGGTTTCACCGTATTAGCCAGGATGGTCTCCATCTCCCGACCTCGTGATCTACCCGCCTCGGCCTCCCAAAGTGCTGGGATTACAGGCTTGAGCCACCAAGCCCGGCCAATATGTGGATCTTCAGTTGCTTCAGGCCATCTGGAGGTATACGTGCAGGTCACAGGAGATATGATGGCTTAGCTTGGGCTCAGAGGCCTGACAGTTACCGGAAGATCACTGAAGATCCCTCCACTGGTTTTGATGGACCCATAGGTTTGGGGCTGCGACCTGTGCTTTGCTGAAAACTTGCCTGGCTCCAAAGTCAGACAGATGCCAAGTGAGGTCAAAAGCAGGTGCTGTATAAACCAGGACTTCCTCTCCATGGATGGCGAGGCTGGCATTGCAATAGCAATGTAGGCTGATGCCCTGACTTTCCGAGAGTAGGGGGCAGAGGTAGAAGCCCCAGGAAGGCAGGGCCTAGTAGGCAAAGTGAATAATGAGGTTTCTACTTCAGGAGTACACTCTCCTAAGCAAGAGGGACAGAGGACAAGCTCAAGGCCTGGCTCAGAGCCAGATGCTTGGGAGAGGACTAGAGTCTCGTGGGAGTGGTGATGATGGTGTCAGCACTTAAAGTATGATTTTTCTATTGTCAAAATTGCCTTCAGAGGCCCTGAATTTTCCCACAAAGTCTAATGTTTAGGATAACCATATCCCACCCTATTTAGAAATTCTCTTTTGCTCACTAACATTTAAGAGCTACTAATATGGTGGCACAACACTGCAAATGTAAGGTATGCCACTAAATTTTACTCTTAAAAATGAGTAAAATTTTAAATTACTCATTTTGTAATTTTTATGTTATGTGTATTTTATTACAAGAAAAATGATAAATTGAGGTAAAATATAAAAGTGCATATGTTACATTTTTTTTACCACCACCAAAAAAAAAAAACAATCACTGAACTGGACTACAGGATGTGAACTCTCTGTGGATGTGGGCATTTAAAGAATTACTCTTTTAGTCTCTAACAGTAGGGTGGGTGGACAATTCCAAAGAGCTTTTTCTTGTCTGCAGGAGTTATTCTATCCTGCTTTTTTTTTTTTTTTTGATGGAGTCTGCAACCTCTGCCTCCCAGTTTAAGTGATTCTCGTGATTCAGCCTCCTGAGTAGCTTGGACTACAGACACGCACCACCATGCCTGGCTAATTTTTGTATTTTTAGTAGAGACAGGGTTTCACCATGTTGGCCAGGCTGGTCTTGAACTCTTGACCTCAAGCGGTCCACCCGCCTCAGCCTCCCAAAGTGCTGGGATTACAGGTGTGAGCCACTGCGCCCGGCCCTCATTCTGGCTTTTTTCTCTTTGAACTTTTTACTATGGAAATTAAGAACAAAAACGAAACACTCAAATAGTGAAGAGAATCCAACAATGAACCGTTTTTTTTTTTTTTTTTTTTTTTTTTGAGACGGAGCTCTGCCTGTCAGCCTAGGCTGGTGCTGTGGCCGGATCTCAGCTCACTGCAAGCTCCGGCCTCCCCGGGTTCCTGCCATTCTCCTGCCTCTTCTAGCCTCCCGAGTAGCTGGGACTACAGGCTCACTTCACCTCGGGGCCTGCCAAGGTTTGCCTTTTAGTAGAGACGGGGTTTCACCGGGCAGCTGTGGGATGCATTCTGGAGCCCTGGATTCCTCTGATCCGGGCCTCTGCCTTCGCCTCCCAGTAAAGTGCTGGGATTACAGGCTTGAGCCACCGCGCCCGGCCCAATGAACCGTTTTTGAGTCTGGGACCCAGCTTCAACAACCATTAAGGTGTTTTTTTTTTTTAATTTTTTTTGGAGATGGAGTTTCACTCTGCTGCAAAGGCTGGAGTCATCTCGGCTCACTGCAGCCTCTGCCTCCTGGGTTCAAGCGATTCTTCTGCCTCAGCCTCCCTTGTAGCTGGGACTACAGACATATGCCACCACACCCGGATTATTTTTTGTGTTTTTAATAGAGACGGGTTTTCACCATGTTGACCAGGCTGGTCTTGAACTCCCGACCTTAAGTGATCCACCTGCCTTAGCCTCCCAAAGTGCTGGGATTACAGGCATGAGCCACTGCACCTGGCATGTTGTTATTTTTTGTTTGTTTGTTTTTTGGAAGGGAGTCTCGCTCTGTCGCCCAGGCTGGAGTGCAGTGGCCGGATCTCAGCTCACTGCAAGCTCTGCCTCCCGGGTTTACGCCATTCTCCTGCCTCAGCCTCCCGAGTAGCTGGGACTACAGGCGCCCACCACCTCGCCCGGCTAGTTTTTTTTTGTATTTTTTAGTAGAGATGGGGTTTCAACATGTTAGCCAGGATGGTCTCGATCTCCTGACCTCGTGATCCGCCCGTCTCGGCCTCCCAAAGTGCTGCGATTACAGGCTTGAGCCACCGCGCCCGGCTGTTATTGTTAATATACCCCTCCAATGTTTTTCAAAATTCTCTCCGTCCATCCAGGGCATGGCAGGAAAAGCTCAAGCAGGGGTCTAAGGCGTGAGCGGGTGAAACCTACTGTGCAGAGAAGTAGATGAAAAATGATCTGAGCTGGGAATAGAGTGAATGCAGGTAGTCACTGGGCAATGGGATGTAGAACCCCAGCTCTCTGTATTACCCAGCTCCTGAATCTAGACACTTTCAACTTAAAGTGTGGTCTTGGGATTGGCAGCATCCATACAACCTGGAAGGTTGCCAGCCTTGCAGAACCTCAACCCCTGCCCAGACCTGCTGAATCGAAAACTCTGCGGGTGGAGCTCAGAAACCTGTTTTCACACACCCTTCTGAGATTCTGTTGCCTGCTCAAATTAGAGAGCATCTTAAACAGCAAGTGAGGTGTATGGGAATGTAGGATGATATCCCCAACTACATGATTCATAACAAGTTGCTGATAGATGAATAAAGGAAAAGGCAGTTGGAATAAATGAGCAGTTGGAGTAAAATTACTGTATTATTGGGAGAATAAATGAGCAGTTGAAGTAAAATTACTGTATTATTTATTCATTTATTTAACACACATTTGTTGGGCCAGGTGTTATTCTGGCACTGTGGATATAACTATAAAGAAAATGGACAAAAACTCTTGGCCTTGTTCTCGTGGGGAAACTTAATAATTGAAACAAAAAAATAAAAGATATGGGCCAGGCACGGTGGCTCATGCCTGTAATCCCAGCACTTTGGGAGGCCGAGGTGGGGGGATCACGAGGTCAAGAGATCAAGACCATCCTGGCCAACATGGTGAAACCCCGTCTCTACTGAAAATACAAAAATAATAATAAAAAAAAGTACAAAAATTAGCTGGGCTTGGTGGTGTGCACCTGTAGTCCCAGCTACTCAGGAGGCTGAGGCAAAAGAATCACTTGAACCTGGGAGACGGAGGTTGCAGTGAGCCAAGATCGCACCACTGCACTCCAGCCTGGTGACAGAGCGAGACTCCATCTCAAAATATAAATAAATAAATAAATAAAAATAAAAGATGTGGTATGTAAAAGGTGGAAAGTGATAGAGACAAACAAAGCAGGGAAGGGAATGGGCAGCATGTGGGTGGGGACAGAGAAAGGGTTTGCTGTGTACCAAAAAGTGGCTAAAGAAGGCCTATGGTGGCTGGGCACAGTGGCTCACGCCTGTAATCCCAGCACTTTGGGAGGCCGAGGCAGGCGGATCACCAGGTCAGGAGATTGAGACCATCCTGGCTATCACGGTGAAACCCCGTCTCTACTAAAAATACAAAAAATTAGCTGGCTGTGGTAGCGGGTGCCTGTAGTCCCAGCTACTGGGGAGGCTGAGGCAGGAGAATGGCGTGAACCCGGGAGGCAGAGGTTGTAATCCCAGCACTTTGGGAGGCCGAGGCGGGTAGATCACGAGGTCAGGAGTCCAAGACCAGCCTGGCTAACATGGTGAAACCCCAAATGTATTAAATATACAAAAATTAGCAGAGCATGGTGGCATGCGCCTGTAATCCCAGCTGCTGGGGAGGCTGAGGCAGGAGAATCGCTTGAACCCGGTTGGCAGAGGTTGCAGTGAGCTGAGATTGCACCACTGCACTCCAGCCTGGGTAACACAGTGAGACTCTGTCTCAAAAAAAAAAAAAAGTTCTGAGTGAGAAAATGACAATTCAATAAAATCCTGAAGGAAGTGAGGGAGGAGCTATATGTGTACCTGGGGAAGCTCATTTCAGGAAGCAAGGGGACAGCTAGTGCTAGAGTCCTGAGGCACAGCACTAAGGAGGGAAGTGTGGCTGGAGCACAGTGAGTAAGTGGGGGAGAACTGCAAGAGGTATGGCCAGGTTGCTAAGAGCGGACAGGCCATAAAGGGTCTCACAGACGTTAGGAGGACTTTGGCTTTTACACGGTGTGAGATGGGAAGTGTATTCATTTTCTTGTTGCTGCTATAACAAATTACCACAAATTTCATAGCCTAAAGGAATGTAGATTTATTCTCTTTCAGTTCTGGAGGTCAGAAGTCCAAAAATGAGTTTTCTAGGGCTAAAAGCAAGGTGTCTTCAGGGCCAGTTCCCTCTGGAGACTTCAGGAAATGATCCAGTCCTTGCACTTTCCAGCTTTGAGAGCCCACTGGCACTCCTTGACTAGTAGCTGTATCACTCCAAACTCGGCTTCTAACGTATCTCCTCTGACTTGGACTCTCCTGTCTTCCTCTTATAAAGACACTCATGATGACATAGGGTTCACCTGGATAACCCAGAATAATCTTTCCATCTCAAGATCCTTAATCACATCTGCAACATCTCTTTTACTGTGTAAAGTGACATCATCTCAGGTTCTGTGAATTAGGATGTGAAAATATTTGGGGGGAGCATTATTCAGCCTACCAGGAGAAGCCATCAGAGCCGTGACACAGTGTGATGTGTGTTCTAAGAGTCATTACAGATACTGTGTTGAAAATTGTTTTGGGCAGGCAAGAGTGGAAACAGGAAAATTAGTCATTATATCAAAGTCTATCTACTCTTTAACTCCTAAGGACCTTGTAGGCTGTTCCCACACAAATGAGCACGTAATCCTGTTATGGGCTGAATTAAATTCTCTACTCCAATCCATATGTTGCAGCCCAATCCCTCAGTACCTCAGAATGACTGTATTTGGAGACTGGGTTTGGAGAGGTAATTGAGTTAAAATGAGGCCATTAGCGAGGGGTTCCTAAAACACTCTGACTAATATCCTTATTAGAAGAGGAAATCCGGATACACAAAGAGACAGCAGGGATATGAGTGCACAGAGAGAAGGCCAAGTGAGGACACGGCGAGAAGGCGGCTATCTGCAAGCCAAGGAGAGAGGCCTCAGAAGAAACCAAACCTGCCAGCCTACACCTTGATCTCGACTTCCAGCCTCCAGAACTGTGAGAAACAACTTTCTGCTGTTTAAGCCACCCAGTCTGGGTATTTGTTTATGGCAGCCCTAGCAAACTAATACCAATTTTAAATGCTTTCCTGAAACCCAGATACAGACCCTCCTCTTAATCCCCTAGTTCAGGATTCCTGTCAGGAAAGGAAGTCACCTAGTTGGCCACATATTTCTGAAGCAATCCTACCTACATCCCAGGAATGAGCACTTGAAAAGAAAAATCTTTTGCTCTTCAAAAGACACTGTTCAGAAAATGAAGACAAATCACAGACTGGGAGAAAATATTTGCAAAACTCATATCTGATAAAGGACTTGTATCCAAAATACATAAGCCACCTAAATAAAACACCTAGTTAACCAAGTAGGTAAAAGATCTCTACAAGGAGAACTACAAAACAATTCTGAAAGACATCAGAAATGACACAAACAGATGGAAATACATCCCATGCTCATGGATTAGAAGAATCAATATCATGAAAATGACTGTATAGACCAAAGCATTCTATAGATTCAATGCAAATTCTATCAAAATGCCAACATCATTTTTCATAGAATTAGAAAGCAATCATAAAATTCATATGAAATAAAAAAAAGAAGAGGTTGACTAGCCAAAGTAATCCTAAGCAAACAGAACAAATCTAGAGGCATCACATTACCTGACTTCAAATTATGTTACAAGGCTATAGTAACCAAAACAATACCATGGTACTGGTATGAAAGTACATACATAGACCACTGGAACAGAATAGAGAACCCAGAATAAAGCCAAATACTTACAACCAACCAATCTTTGACAAAACATACAAAAACATAAACTGGGGAAAGGATACCCTATTCAATAAATGTGCTGGGAAAACAGGATAGCCACATGTAGAAGAATGAAACTGGATTCATATCTCTCACCATATACAAAAATCAATTCCAGATGGATTAAAGACTTAAATCTAAGACTTGAAACCATAAAAATTCTAAAAGAAAATCCAGGAAAAACTCTTCTGGACATTGACCTAGGCAAAGAATCTGTGACAAAGGCCCCAAAAGCAAATGCAACAAAAACAAAAATAAATAAATGAGATCTAATTAAACTAAAACGCTTCTGCACAGCAAAAGAAATAATCTTCAGAGTAAACAGACAACCCACAGAATGAGAGAAAATATTTGCAAACTATGCATCTAGCCAAGGACTAATATCCTGAATCTACAAGAAACTCAAATAAATCAGCAAGAAAAAATAAATAATCTCATCAAAAAGTGGGCAAATGACATGAGTAGACACTTTTCAAAAGAAGATACACAAATGGCCAACAATATATGAAAAAATGCTTAGCATCACTAATCATGAGGGAAATGCAAATTAAAACCACAATGAGATACCACAGCCAAAATGGCCATTATTAGAAAGTCAAAAAACAGTAGATGTTGGCATGGACGTGGTGAAAAGGGAATGTTTATACACTGACGGAATGTAAATTAATACAACCTCTATGCAAAACAGTATGAAGATTTCTCAAATAACTAAAAGTAGATCTATCATTCCATCCAACAATCCCACCACAGTGTATCTACCCAAAGGAAAATAAGTCATTATATCAAAAACATGTCTGCACTCATATGTTTATCACAGCACAATTCACAATTGCAAAAATATGGAACCAACCTAAGTGCCCATCAATCGATGAGTGGATAAAGAAAACATAGTATATATATACACCATGGAATACTACTCAGCCATGAAAAAGAATGAAATCGTGTCTCTTGCAGCAACTTGGATGAAGCTGGAGGCCATTATTCTAAGTGAAGTAACTCGGGAATGGAAAGCCAAATATGGATGTTTTCACTTATGATTGGGAGCTAAGCTATGGGTACACAAAGGCAATGAGAGTGGTATAATGGGCTTTGAAGACTTAGGAGGAGGGAGGGTGGGAAGGGGATAAGGGATTAAAAACTACATATTGGGTATAGTGTATACTACTCAGGTGATGAGTGTGCTAAAATCTCAGATTTCACCACTACACAATTTATCTATGTAATAAAAAAACCACTTATAGTCCAAAAGCTATTGAAATAAAAAATGCATATTTAAAAATGTGGGCGAAAGATTTGAACAGATACTTCACGTTAGAAGAGATATGGATGGCAAATAAGTGCAGAAAAAGATGCTCAACATCATTAGTAATTAGCAAAATAAAATCGGAATGAGATATCATTACATACCTACTAGAGGACATAAAAAAATCTGATGATATCAAGTGCTGACAGAATGCAGAGGTGCTGGAGTTCTCATGCATTGCTTATGGGAATGCAAAATGGTATAGCCACTTTGGAAAAGCAGTTTGGCAATTTCTTATAAAGTTAAAGATATTCTTTACACATAAGCCAGAAATCTCAGTCTTAAATATTAAAGCAAGAGAAATAAAAATATATTTTACTGTATGGGAGTAGCAGCTTTACTCATAATGTCTCAAAACTGGAAACAATCCAGTGTCCCTCAACTGGTTAATAAACAAACCATGGTACATCCACATGATGGAATCCTACTCAGTAATAAGAAGGACTGAACTGTCAATAAGTGAACTACATGATCTCGAAAGCAATATGCTAAATGGAAGAAAGCAGACGTAACTGGCAGCGTACTGCAGGTCCCATTTATAAGATTTTTTTTAAAAAACAAAACTGTAGGGGCATAGCTCAGGTTATTGGTTGCCAGGGACTGGGAGTGGATAATTACCCTAATTAAGAGAAGATATGTAGCCGGGCGCGGTGGCTCACGCCTGTAATCCCAGCACTTTGGGAGGCTGAGGTGGGCGGATCACCTGAGGTCAAGAGTTCAAGACCAGCCTAGGCAACATGGAGAAACCCTGTCTCTACTGAAAATACAAAAATTAGCTGGGCGTGGTGGCACATGCCTGAGGCTGAGGCAGGAGAATCACTTGAACCTGGGAGGTAGAGGTTGCAGTGAGCTGAGATTGTGCCATTGCATTCCAGCCTGGGCAACAAAGTGAAACTCCGAAAAAAAAAAAAAAAAAAAAAAAAAGACAACATATGCAAAAGTGTAAAATGCTACATGAGAAGATATTATAGTATTGTGAAACGTCGGCAAACCTTCCTCAGGAAGGCAATCCGTGGGAGAGAACGTCTTTAACCATCTTTCTTGAGGCGATGGTGCCCGCTATCTCACACTTTGGCATTTAAAAGGAGGCTCTTGAGAGATTTATTTGCAACCTTTGTTCCAAAGTGACTTGCTAGCAACTTACAAGGTAGCTTCTTTCACTAAGTTCTTTCTTTCCAGGCACTTAAATGTCAGTGGCAGTTATCCTCCATTTCTGCTCCTCTGACGAGCGGAATTAGAATTCATTCTTTATTGTTTTCTTTTTTTCTCCCTGTACTTCAATGGATGCAAATCTTATTTTATCTTTTATATGGCTCTGAATTAAAAAAAAAAAAAAAAAAAGCATAGAAGTGCATATAGTTGGGGAGAGTTTGGGAAACCTCAAGAAGTCAGGTGTGGCTAGTAGTTGGATATATGGGGAAGTGGCAGGAGATAGGGCAGGAGCTCCATGATGGCCATAAAGGAGATGGTGTCTGTGGGGTCCTTTTTGCAAAGGTCCTTACAGCCTTTCTGCTCCGGGTTTAAAGCAGTGGATCTCAGTGTGTTACACCCAGACCAGCAGCATTGACCTTGCCTGAGAGCTTGTTAGAAATGCAAATTCTCAGGCCCCACCTCAAACATTTTGCATCAAAACTCTGAATCGGGTTCAGCTCTGTGTTTTTAATTAGCCTGCCAGGTGATTTTCATCCATGTTGAAACCTGAAAACCATTGGTGTAAAGTATTTCCAATTTGAAATTGGAAATCTCCCAATTTGGCTAGCTCCCCAGTGAGCTAGCCAAAAAGCCAGCTGCCTTCCTGATCTCTTAGCCCATCCCCTTGTACGGGGTCCCCTGTCTTGGTTCTCTAAACCCCAGAGAAGCCCTGTTCTCTGAAATAATGGCAAGGAGGTAAGGACTTGCCTCTGAATGAATAGATGGGATTTTATTTACAGGCAAAGAAGCGCCTGGGAGGGCTGCACTTCACAGTGCTTGCCCAAATCCAGATACCACTCTCTTTGGATTAAAAAGACCTGGAAGTAACCGAGAATAGGTGCTCAGGAGGCGCTGGGTCATCTAGTGCTAGGATGTTACAATGTGTTCTCTGCTGTTTCTCCAGATTCTGTGGCTCTTTTCTGTCTGTTCCCATCATCCAACGACAGAGCATTCCACCCTGACCTCCCTGCAGAACAAGGAGGCCGTGACTGTTTGAAATTGCCGTGAACCCTCAGGGGCAGCTCCAATGCCTTTGACTTTCAGACCCCTCACCTGGAAGCCATCTCTGCTTCACCAGAACTTACTCTACTCCCAAAATCTACCTGGGATTACCGCCTGTATGTCTTGTTTTCCTTACAGTGCTTAGTGCTTAGCATATAGGAAAGAACCCAATAAATGATAATTACTATTTTTGGTGTTTTTTTAAATTTTTTTTTATTAAACAGGGGGAGAAAAGAGGGAGGAAACCCTAAGGAGAGGGACCATTAGAGCCAGCTATATAATTTGCAGGGCCCAGTGCAAAGTGAAAATGTGAAGCTTCGATGCTGGAAAATCACTCTCTCCTTCCCATGGGCCCAACTCTTCCAGGCCATGTCTGATAGGTATCCCCCAAGAGGTTGCAACCTCCTTGCAGGGACATGCTTGGAAACTGAGATGGTTGCGAGGACACACTGAGTCACTTGCCAAACACATCATTTCCAGGGCACTTGCAACCCAGGGCAGGGATGGCTGTTACCTTGTCCTGCAAGGAGCATGCCCAAACCCAACCCTCCCCATTTATGCACCCAAGCACTGGCTGGCTGGAGGGCAATGGAGGAATAACATGGTTGTCACTCTGGCAGAGGGTGGCGGCTGTCACAGAATGGGAAGGAAAATATTGGCCTCAGGTTCAAAGATCAGGTGGCTAAGAACTCATCCCAGGGAGGTGCTGGGAGGTGACCACACATGAATCATCTGACCATATCACCTTATCTCATTAGTGACATCTATGGCTTACCAGACAGACCCACCCTCATGGGCATGTGCCCTGGGTAGTCACACAGGGCCATGCTCAGAAGGGCCCCATGCTTGATGTAATACTCGTCTGTTGCTATCTTGAAATTCTAATGATTTTATCTTTGAACTTGTGTTTATTTAGTGAAGTCCAGCAGGACAATGAAGCACACGTGTAAACAGAGGAGGAATGTGTGTCCGCCGTTCCTTTCTACCCCATTTGCCTGTAGTATTCCCGAGGCCCCCTGAGCACAGAATCTGGTGGATTCATGGCATGTGGGAGTTTAATGAATACAAGGAAGTCACGTGAGTGCAAGTGTGGTGTATCTATAACTGAGTAAGTGGGGATATTACAGTCCTAGATGTCACACCTTCTGTTCCAACTAGAACTTGCTTCACATACAAAGAGAAGGCATTTTTTTTTTTTTTTTTTTTTTTCCAGACGGAGTCTCGCTCTGTCACCCAGGCTGGAGTGCAGTGGCCGGATCTCAGCTCACTGCAAGCTCCGCCTCCCGGGTTCACGCCATTCTCCTGCCTCAGCCTCCCGAGTAGCTGGGACTACAGGCGCCCGCCACCTCGCCCGGCTAAGTTTTCGTATTTTTTAGTAGAGACGGGGTTTCACCGTGTCAGCCAGGATGGTCTCGATCTCCTGACCTCGTGATCCGCCCGTCTCGGCCTCCCAAAGTGCTGGGATTACAGGCTTGAGCCACCACGCCCGGCCAAGAGAAGGCATTTTAAGAAACAAAAACAATTAAGGAACTTACCGTCTTTTCTTGCTGTATCAGTCAACCGCTTATGCTAAAGAAGATGACATAGAAGGAAAGGAAAAGATTGCACAACCCATAGTTCCTCTTCTCTTCAGTCCTTCCTTCTCCATCAGTAAGCGTAGGATAGACAGTATTAGTATAATGTCCGTGTATTGAGAAGTGACATAAAAATAGTTGAGTTCGTTTTGCACAGCGTTTCCACTGTCCTAGTAAGAATGAAATACACATGCACATTTGAGCTTTGAAACACAAACTGTGTAATTTTGATGATTTCAAATATGAGTTAAATGTGCTTGTTTGCATTTAAAACTGGCATTGCACAATATGAAGATGAACAGTAAAATTTATGCTAATAATTTAAATTTTCAATTTTCTGTACTTAGAATGACACTAGTAGCAAATGAAAAACACCATGACAAGTCAACAGAGAGAAAGCAGAAGAAAAAAAAAAAAGCCTTATATTTTAGTATCTTTAATGACCCTTACTCTTTGAAAAAGGGGTCCTACATTTTAATTTTGTACTGGGACCTACAAATTATGTAGCTGACCCTGCCCGAGTCATCCAGGACTTACCCTGTGTCCCACAGGCTTCCTTTGCACCCCAAGACCTGGTATCATGCTCTGCAATTTCAGCATTCATTTGGCTGATCTGTATTCCAGGTACATAATGCTTTGGAAAAGAGAATGTGTTATATTAAGACATAAAGTTGTATATGCATGAAAAACTTATAAAAATGATCTGATTTTAGACAAGGATGTTTATCTCAACACTTTTTATAATAGCAAAAATTTGGAACAACATATCTGTTGCAATATGGGAGATCAATTTATTAAATGAATTTATGTCCACGAAGTGGAATATTTTGAGCCTTTGAAACTGATGTCAAAGCTACATATTTATTGACGTGGAAAAACATTCTTGCTGTATTAATAAATTTAAAAATTAGATTACAAACCAGTAAGGATAGTGTGTTACAACTGTGGCTGGGTGCGGTGGTTCACGCCTGTAATCCCAAAAATTTGGGAGGCCGAGGTGAGCGGACCACCTGAGGTCAGGAGTTTGAGACTAGCCTGACCAACATGGTGAAACCCTATCTCTATTAAAAATGGAAAAATTAGCTGGGTGTGGTGACACATGCCTGTAATTCCAGCTACTTGGGAGGCTGAGGCAGGAGAATCACTTGAATCTGGGAGGCAGAGGTTGTGGTGAGCTGAGATCGCGCTATTGCACTCCAGTATGGGTGACAAGAGCAAGACTCTGTTTCGGGGGGGGAAAAAAAAAGGAAAACTGTAACCATATGCTACATGTACATTTAAAGTATCTGAAAGGACAAATATAAAAATATTTATAGTAATTATTCTAGACTATAAGGTTATAACTTTTAAAAAATCTATGTCTTCTAGCTTTTTCTCAATTAACATGTATTACTTGCATAAATAAATAATATGTTTGCTTTTTGGTTTGAAGTCTATGATGGTTAATTCTTTGTTTCAGCTTCATTAGACTAAAGATGTTTGGACAAACTATTCTTTTAAATGTGATTACCACTTAAATCAGTAGACTTTGAGTAAAGCAGATTACCTTTCATTATGCAGTGGGCTTCATCCAGTTAGATAAAGTCCTTAAAATTTAATAACATAAGGCCAGGCACGGTGGCTCATGCCTGTAATCCCAGCACTTTGGGAGGCTGAGGCGGGTGGATCACGAGGTCAGGAGATCGAGACCATCCTGGCTAACATGGTGAAACCCTGTCTCTACTAAAAAAAATACAAAAAATTAGCCGGGCGTGGTGGTGGGTGCCTGTAGTCACAGCTACTGGGGAGGCTGAGACAGGAGAATGGCGTGAACCCGGGGGTAGGAGTTGGCAGTGAGCCGAGATCACGCCATTGCACTCCAGCCTGGGCGACAGAGCAAGACTCTGTCTCAAAAAAAAAAAAAAAAATTTAATAGCATAAAATTAACTATCCTAGTTGAGTAGTTGAAAAAATTCACATTTTCATTAACAAGAGTTTATTAAGTGCATAGAATATGTGATGTGTTGGGATTACAAAGTTAGATAAAACCTAGTCCTTTCCCCCAAGAAACTCCTCCTCTTTTAGAGGAAGGTGGTCAAAGAAGCAGACAATGATAATACAAGGTGATAAGGGCAATGGTGGAAAGGCTCCTGGAGGTGAGTGGGGTATTATCTTTTTTGGGGGGAGGGGGGCTACAAAATGTGATATAAATCTATGAAATGAACCATAAGATCAAGGAGCTTATGTCTGAATCCAGACGCAGAATGGACCAACCTCATGACTAAAGTTGTCTAGGATGACACAGAACTTGGCTTAGACAAAAAGGTGACACTGAACTTCATCTAAAGAATAAGTAGAAATGCTAACGAAGGGGGAAGACAGTGCATTCCAGGTTGAGAATGGGATGGTGGGGTAGCACACAGCATGAGTCATGAATCAGAGATAGCATGGTGCCTCAGGAATTTGTGTTACTCAAGTGGGAAAAGTGGGGAGAGCCAAAGGAAAGGTTCTTGAGATCCACGAAGCAACCTATACTTACTGGGAGTCTGCTATTACCAGGTACTGAGCATGTGTGTGGGTGCTGGAGAGAGGGGATGAAGTATGAAGCAGAGTGTGGTGTTTCTGCCTTCAAGGAGTTAACAGATAGGCTGGACACACACACACACACACACACACACACACACACACACACACATACACACAGCATTCTCCGTAGGCTGGAGTGATCAGAGATGGTTTTGTCCATTATAGTTATACATGTCTTGTGTCTGGGGTGGAAACTGGGAGTAGACCAGGGTGAAGGGGATGGACAACAGAGAAAGGGTGCAGTCATATGTAAGCAAAGGTTCAAAGAAGGCTCAGAGGAGCCCAGTTTCCACTACCTTGGCAAGAAGTCAAATTTGCTGGATGGAAGAGTTTGCATCAGGAAGGAGGCTAGGGCAGGATGGAGGAGAGTGATAAACACCAGCTGAAGTAATTTGGACTTCATCCTGTGGGGAGTAACACTTGATCAAAACAGGAGTGTGGCAAAATTTTAGGTGTGTAAGATGGTGATGTGGGTGTAGGAAGAGCAACTGAAGTGTAGGGCTCTTGAGGAAGCAAGATCAGGGATGGGGCAATATTATAAAGAGCTTTGAACAATAAGCTAAAGGCTTTGAAGTTTATCTTTCAGGCTACTAGTGTTTTTCCAAAAAGTTTTAGAGCAGTGGCACCCTCCCTCCCTTTTTTTTTTTTTTTCAAAATAATCTTAGCAAAAGTTCAATATATCAAACAGAAACTAGCAGCCATCAAGTTTGATTAGTTCAAAAACTCCTGCTGAAAGCAATGGGGATTCAAGGAAGTTGTAAACTCTGATGGCAGTGTAGGATCTGATTGACAGGAGAGAAGCTGAAAGCTAGAGGCAGGTTAGAAAGAGATGATGAAGGTGTGGATGGTGGAGAAGAAGGGAGCGAGATGGATTCCAAGGGTTTAGCGGGGAGAAGCAACACGGAGGAGAGGGGAAGAGCCCAATCCCAACCAGGAAAGAGAAAGCAGAGCCCTTGACGGTGGTGGTTGTGGGGTGAGGTTCTTGGCTGCCATCAGGGAGGAAAACTTGAAAACATCTGGTCCAGTTGTGTGGCCTCTGCTACGGATGGACAGTACTGCCTGTCCCCTAAACTTTGTTCAGTGCTGAGACTTTTTGGAGGAACTTTTGGAAGAAGATTTGAATTTTGAGTCTTACAAAAAGTACAATACTATGCGTGTGTCCATGCAGTCTGACAATCAGAAGTAAAACACCTCTTCCATCTGGGCTGTCAGAAAAGTTTTGTTTGAAAGTTCCAACACAGGATCTTTTTTTTTTTTAACTTTTATTTTAAGTTCAGGGGTACATGTGCAAGATGTGCAGGCTTCTTACATAGGTAAATGTGTGTTAAGGAAGTTTGTTGTACAGCTTATGTCATCGGCCAGGTATTGAGCCTAGTATCCATTAGCTATTTTTCCTGATTCTCTCCCTTCTCCCACCCTCTGTCCTCCAGTAGGCCCCAGTGTGCGTTGTTCCCCTCTGTGTGTCCAGGTGTCTATGTGACACAGTTCTTGGAATTGCTAACAACAATAATCTTGAGTCCTGGGCTAAAATTTCCTATACAGATCCCTGACTGTCAAGGATTGCGATGGATTTGAGATTTTGCTGTACTTGCAAGCTAACAAGCCTGACTCATGAATGCCAACAGAAGACAGAAGACTCCTGGGTCAGAGGCAAAATATGGCTTAGTACTTACAGTAAGAGCAGCAGCCTAGTATCCCTACTTTTGTGTTGGTTCCTCAAACCCCAATTTCCACAGGGTGACGAAAGACCTAGGTAAATCTTTTTTTTTTTTTTTTTTTTTGAGATGGAGTCTGGCTCTGTCGCCCAGGCTGGAGTGCAGTGGGGCGATCTCGGCTCACTGCAAGCTCTGCCTTCCGGGTTCACGCCATTCTCCTGCCTCAGCCTCCCGAGTAGCTGGGACTACCGGCGACCACCACCACACCCAGTTAATTTTTTGCATTTTTAGTAGAGATGAGGATTCACCATATTAGCCAGGATGGTCTCGATCTCCTGACCTCGCGATCCGCCCGCTTCGGCCTCCCAAAGTGCTGGGATTATAAGCATGAGCCACCGTGCCCAGCAGGCCCAGGTAATTCTTGCACTTGTTGTGAGTTACATTACAAGAGAGGAATTTCAGGCTTAGTGACCTCAAATCTTTTGTGATGGGCCAGGTGCAGTGGCTTACATCTGGAATCCTAGCACTTTGGGAGGCCGAGGTGGGAGAATCACTTGAGCCCAGAAGTTGGAGACCAGTCTGGGCAACATGACGAAACCCCATCTCTACAAAGAATACAAAAGTAGTCAGGGGTGGTAACATATTCCTATGGCCCCAGCTACCTGGGAGGCTGAGGTAGGAGGATGGATTGAGCCAGGGAGGTGGAGGTTGCAGTCAGCTGAGATTGCACCACTGCACTCCAGCCTGGGTGACAGGGGAGACCCTGTCTCGGAAAAATGAAATCTTTTGTGACAGACAATAAGCCTATCTGAACTTTGCCCTGAAAAAAACTACTATCTTTGTTATATTGGGCAGTAAACACACCTGACCCTGTCCTGGAGGGAGACACTATACCTTCCAGGGCTGTTAGCTGCACAGACAGATAGTCTGCAATAAAGGCAGGGAGTGCTCTGACTCTAAGATATGCAGAAATGCCAGAGACCTGTGAAGAATTGTCTCCTAATGTCACAAGGCTCTGATAATGCTGAGCTGAAGAGATGACACATTTCTTTCACTCCTTATCTTTTTCCTCCATGGAATCCATAATAATAGATGACTTTTCCAGTTGACCTAAAAGGTCAAGTCTTCTCTCACACTGGAATTCTTTGAAGTGTCTCAGATGTCTGACCGCTAGGAATCTGAAGTTCTACCCTAAAGGGTAGTTCTGCTTGTCTATGCATGGCTAGTTTAATGATTCTTCACTGACTATGCTTTTAAGTTACTTTGATTCTTCCTACCTCAAAGCTCTCAGATTCTTTAGTAGCTTGAAATTTTGTAAAACTGAGCTGATTCTATTTACTTGGACCAAAATGCTAAACTCAAAATTAAGAGGTCTATGAGGAACATTCAGAAACTCTCCTAAATAATTTTCTCAAGTCTGAAAGAAATAAAATGTATATAGAGCTTTGCAGAAAGCAGTTGTAAAATAGAGCAGCCAACACACCTTGCTGAAAGATTTAATGAGGCAATTGAAGAAAGTACTTCCATATCTTGTGGGTTCTTCTAAGCTACCAGTCTTGTTACTTTATAATCTCACCACAGTGAAGAGTTACACTCTGGCACCTACAGATATGATGAGTTTTGTCAAAACAGCTCTGCAGATGGGATGAGGAACTGTAGTTCCTTTGAGCCAGATCTCTAAAGGGGATCCCCTTACCCGCTTCTGAGTCTAGAGGTCTCCAGCAGAGGATGCATCTCATTGCAGTGGACCAGCCTTGTATGTCAAGTGAAACTAACTTTGTTTTTGCTACAATGACTGATTGAACCAGGGATCATTACCCAAACCAAAGGCAACTGGGTATAGATTGGATGTAATGGAGCTCAACCCATTGTGAGGTGGCTTGGAGAAAAATTTAGCTCTTAGTACAGGTGACCCATATTGGATGGGACAGACAAAACCAATCAAATCTTCTCTATAAGGCATATAAATGTCAGATCCACAGAGGGATGTCGGCATAACCTTAGTAAACAAAGCTGTCAGTGGTTCAGTTCTCTTTGAGTCCTGGTCATCAAACCCAGGATACACTGGGACTCAGACAAACAGAAGAGTTAAGAAGAATAAACAGATCCCACATGCTCTCACGTTCCCTTGTATGCTCATCTCTATTTCCAAGCCTTCCTTGAAATCGAAAAACACTATTATGTCCTAAAACAATTTAAGGACCTTTTAATAAATATGTAAACAGACCTAGGATTAGAGTTAAAGAGGTGGAAAGTAAATCCCACTTGCAGAAGATCTGAGACGCTGGAGAACAGGCACTGTGCTCTAGCCCAGCACTCTATAAGCATCAAGTTAGGCAAACATCTGCTGGTGAGGAGAGAAAGTTAGCTTCACCATCGGTACTGCCAAAGACAAAGGTGAAGACTTGCTCCCAGCTGCTGCAGGAAAATATTCTATAGTGACTAAATATTCTATAGAGACTAAAAAAGTTGAAGCACATTAGGAATGAAAGCTTCTTTGTCCACACCCCCTTAATAGAGGATCTCATCCTTTCCCATGCCTCTAAATGTAAGTTAACTTGACAACTCCCAAATTTTACCTGAAGTCAGATTTCTGATATGAACAGAAACTCATGTAACGGTCCACTTGTGATCTCCACCTGAGTTATCACAGGCATTCGAGTTTAGCATGTCTGAAATGGAACTCTGGATCTACCCATCAAATCCATTCTTCCCCATATTTCTGTCTCAATAAATGGTACTTCCCACTTGCTTAAGTCAGGAACCTGAAGTTGGCTCTTCATCCTTCATATCCAATCCACCAGCAAGTGCTGTCGGTTCTATCTCCAAAACATGTCTTGACTCCACCCGCTTTTCTCCCTCTCTACAGCCATCATCCTTTGCTAGGCCACTGTCATCTTTTGCCTGGTTGGCTCAGTGGCCTCCTAACTGGTTGGCTACTTCCCCTTCTGCTCTTTTTCAATCCATGTTCCAGACAACAGCCTGAGTGATTAAAATATTACCCCTCTGTATCTGCAGATTCTGCAATCAGAAATTCAACCAACTGTGGATCAGAAATATTTGAAAAAAAATTAAAAATAACAATATGACAATAAAAATAATAGAAATTCAAAAACCAATACAGTATAACCATTTGCAGAGCATTAACATTGTATTAGGTATTAGGAGTAATCTAGGGATGATTTAAAGTATATGGGAGGATGTGTGTAGGTTATATGCCAAAACTATGCCATTTTATATCAGGAATTTGAGTATTTTGGTGTCCCTGGGGAGTTCTGGAAACAATTCCTTGAAGATACCTAAGAATGCTGTATATATACACAGTCAATGTATCTCTTAACAATGAAAATATGTCCTGAGAAATGCGTCATTAGGTGATTTTGTCATTATGGGAACATCATAGAGTGTACTTAAACAAACCTAGATGGTAGAGCCTACTCCACACCTAGGCTGTATGGTACAGCCTATTGCTCCTAGACTACAAACCTGTGCAGCGTATTACTCTATTGAATACTGTAGGCAATTGGAGTACAATAGTATTTGTGTATCTAAACATAGACAAGGTATAGTAAAAATATGATATAATCTTACGAGACTGCTGTTGTATATGCGGTCTGTTGTTGACTGAAATATCATTATGTGGCACATGACACGTATACACACACACACACACACACACACACTGAACCATGCCACTGATCTGCTTAGTACCCTTTAGAGGGTTCCCATTGAACTTGGAATAAAAATCCCACCTTCCTTTCATAGCCTTTCAGATTCTCTCTGGAGCTGAGGTTCACCTCACGCCCCCTTCATCTATGCTGGCCCCACTCTACTTCTAGCAGCGGCAAGTTCTTGCCAAGATATTTCCTGCTCCAGTGCCTGTGAGCATGTGGTTCCCTCTCCTGCAAGGGTTTTTGGCCCCCACACTGCCTGGCACTGGGGGATGTCATGCACATTGTATTTTCATGAGCAATGTCCCCTAGAGCTGTCCATCAAGGCAGCCCTCTTTCCTGACCACACAACCTGAAATCAGCTGCCGGCTTCTCATGCTCAGAGCACTACATTTTTCTCCCTCATAGCCTGTAACACAACTTGTAATACATATTTATTTGGGTTTTTACTTTTTAAATCTCTGAGGCCTGCTTAGACTGTAAGCTTCCTTCAGGTAAGGATCACACTTGACATGTTAACCACTGTATATCTATGGGCTTGATACCGTGCTTGGCATAAATCGGTGTTCTGTAAATTCTTGTGGAATGAATGAATGAAGGAAAACCCAAAGGGCAAGGGGAACAGGGTCTAATGGGGCTGGGTGAGAGTGAATTAAGCAGCAATATGACACCAATACTGAGCGAACTCCAGGCTTGAGGGCATGACATGCTGGTGCTTCTCTGAGAGTCCCATCTGCCAAGGCTCTTAGAACTGGGTGCTGATAGCTCTTTAAGTGAGGGTAAATATTAACACACCAGGATTACCCCAACTGTGAACTCAGCCTACGTGGTGGTCCGAGATAAAGGCCTTATCTCTTGCTACGATCACCAGACACAAATGAAGAGAGATCAGTATTCTCTGCTTCTTTCCCTCCTCCCACACTTCCACTCCATATCCTGGTATTCTTTGCCCTTTCAAGCTTCTGTGCTCTGCCTTCATTATTTATTTATTCTTTTGCTTCTCCTTTCTCCATGCCCAGGAGGCTGCCCTTTCTTTTTGGCCCCTGTATTCCAAAGGGATCTCAGGCATTCTGGCCCTTGACTTGGATCACCACTGCTGAATTAACCGCCCCACTCTCGTGTCTTTCCTTCTGGTCTTTTGGGTAGTCTTGGCTAGAAAGCCCCAGCCACCTGCCTGCCCCTGCTGACCAGCATGGACTCCCACCGATCAGCCTGTTATCTTTGCGCCCTGATCCTCCCTCTCTGAGGCTGCACGTAGCTGTCTCTCTAGAGGGAGGGAGAGCCATTTCTCATGCTTCTGTGATTTAAAAAGGCAGGCATTACTTTATCAAAAAGTGCACAGGAAAACCATAGCCCAGAATACAAACAGATCCCTTTCTCTGTGGTTTCTTTCTGCTTCCTTTTTAAACTTCTCTGTTTTTGGTTGTACATATAGTCAACAGAAATTAAAACCATAAGTCAGTGGACATCAAGTTACTATTGGAAAAACTACCGGTAGCATTATGTGTATTTACTTTTATTCAAAATGTCATTACATGTTATCATAATGCACATACGATAAACTTCAGTGGGTGTGAAAGGTAGACATGAAATGTTAAGTGTCCCTCCTGTGTCCACACTGCCCCACTTCCCCTTAGCAAGTTTCTTGCATAATGTTCTGAAGATCCCTGTGTATTTAAAAACATGCATATAGCTGCACTTTCCTTCCCCTCCTCCCACTCTTGCATTGTTCTGCACCTTGCTCGGTTCTCTGAACAATATATTCTGCATCAGGAATCCAAAAGTGTTCTAACCTTTTTTTTTTTTTTTTTTTTTTTCCAAGATAGAGTCTTGCTCTGTCACCCACGCTAGAGTGCAGTGGCTCAATCTCGGCTTACTGCAACCTCCGCCTCCCGGGTCCAAGCGATTCTCCTGCCTCAGCCTCCTGAGTAGCACAGGCACGTGCCACCATGCCCAGCTAATTTTTGTATTTTTAGTAGAAATGAAGTTTCACCATGTTGGCCAGGCTGTCGTGAACTCCTGGCCTCAAGTGATCTGCCCGCCTCAGCTTCCCAAAGTGCTGGGATGACAGGCCTGAGCCACTGTGCCTGGCCTCAAAAAAGTGTTCTAACTTTTTATAGCTGCATAGTATTTCATTTTTTGGACAAATCATAATTTACCTTAAGAAAATGACATGAAATTTCACACATATATTACAGTATATTTATGAATAGATTCCTCAAAATCAAGGGGTATAAATACATTCATTTTTAATTTGATAGAGATTGTTGAATTGCCATCTGGAGTAATTTATGACTGTGCCTACTCTATATATCTTTGTCAGTATAGTTTAAAAATTTTTCTATTTTGCCAATCTGTGAACTGAAAAATGCAGTTATTATAATTTTAATTTGCATTTTCTTTTTTTTTTTTGAGATGGAGTCTGGCTCTGTCTCCCAGACTAGAGTGCAGTGGTGCGATCTTGGCTCACTGCAAGCTCCGCCTCCCGGGTTCACACCATTCTCCTGCCTCAGCCTCCTGAGTAACTGGGACTACAGGCAACTGCCACCACACCAGGTTAATTTTTTTTTGTATTTTTAGTAGAGATGGGGTTTCACTGTGTTAGCCAGGATGATCTCGATCTCCTGACCTTGTGATTCGCCCACCTCGGCCTCCCAAAGTGCTGGTATTACAGGTGCAAGCCACTGCACCTGGCTGCATTTTCTTATGTGACTTCAAGCATATATGTGTATGTTTAGAGCAGGCGTGTCCAATCTTTTGGCTTCCCTGGGCCACATTGGAAGAAGAATTGTCTTGGGCCACACAGAAGATACACTAACACCAACAATACCTGAGGAACGGAAAAACAAAACAAAACAAAAATCACAAAAAAATCTCATAGTGTTTTAAGAAAGTTTATGAATTTGTGTTGGGCCACATTCAAAGCTGTCCTAGGCTGCATGTGGTTTATGAGCCGTGAGTTGGACAAGCTTGATTTTGACCTTTTATATTTCCTTTTCTATGAACACTTCATATTCTGCCTATTTTTCCAAATGGAACAATAATTTTTTCCTTATTGAGTTGTAAAAGTTATTTATATTTTCAGGAAGTTTGTTTATGGTGGGCTTGTCTTGAGTAATTAAAAAAATTTTAATGTAATTCGATTCAGCCTTTTTTTTTTTTTTTTTTTTTTTGAGACGGAGTCTTCCTGTGTCACCCAGGCTGGAGTGCAGTGGTGCGATCTCGGCTCACTGCAAGCTTCGCCTCCCTGGTTCACGCCTTTCTCCTGCCTCAGCCTCCTAAGTAGCTGGGACTACAGGCACCCACCACCACGCCCGGTTAATTTTTTTGTATTTTTAGTAGAGACAGTGTTTCACCATGTTAGCCAGGATGGTCTCGATCTCCTGACCTGGTGATCAGCCTGCCTCGGCCTCCCAAAGTGCTGGGATTACAGGTGTGAGCCACCGCGCCCGGCCCAATTCAGCTTTCTTTTAAGGCATCTGGGTTTTTGTGTGATACTTAGGAAAGCTTTAATTGGAGGGTATTACATACATTCTCCCATGATTTTTTCTAATAATTTGATTTTTTACACATAAATCTTTGCTCCATCTATAATTTATCTTGTTGTAACAAATAAGCTAGGAATCCAAAATAAATTTTTCTTCTTAGATGATCACCTTGATGTTCCTGATGTTCCAACACCTTGATGTTCCAATACCCTGATGTTCCAACACCATTTACTGGTTAATCCATCTTTTCCCTGATGACTTGAAAAACCAAAACTTTATCGTGGCTCTGGGCTTTTTACTCTGTCCACTAGTCTGTTTAATCATGTCTGGTGTCATGTTTTAAACTCTTTAACCTCTATTATTATGTCAAAGGGGTTACAACAGTTTTTAGGCTAGCGTTGGGGGTGGTGTTGGTATCTGGCAAAGCTAACGGCGGGCTATATGGAGACTGAATCCTTAATTCTGGCCTAAATAACTCTTCATTCAACTCAGTGCCAACTACTATAAAACAGATCCTGATACTTTCAAGGAACACTGGTCTGAGATGTCTAGACACCACATCCTGCTCTCAGTTAAGCCCCACAACCATCCTATGAGGTAATGTGTTCTTTGGATTATTTTAGTTTCAAGAAACAGACTCACTGAGGCTGGTTCAAATAGTAAGAGACATTATACTGATATGTGTATACAGGAGACATGAATCTCAGCCATTTCATCAGAAACCACGTCACAAGACCTCATAGGAAGGTCTCTCTTTTATTTATTTATTTTTTTATTTTATGAGCCTGAATACTTGAATATAGTTTTTTTGTTTGTTTGTTTTTTGAGATGGAGTCTTCCTCTGTCTCCCAGGTTGGAGTGCAGTGGCCTGATCTTGGCTCACTGCAACCTCCGCCTCCAGGTTCAAGCAACTCTCCTGCCTCAGCCTTCCGAGTAGCTGGGATTACAGGCACGCACCACCACACCCAGTTAATTTTTGTATTTTTAGTAGAGACGGGGTTTCACCATGTTGGCCAGGCTGGTCTTGAACTTCTGGCGTCAAGTGATCTGCTCGCCTTGGCCTGCCAGAGTGCTGGGATTACAGGCATGAGCCACCGTGCCCAGCCTTGAATACAGTTTTGAGACAGAGTCTGGCTCTCACACAGGCTGGAGTGCAGTGGTGTGATCACTTCTCTCTGCAGCCTCGACCTCCCTGGCTCAAGTGGTCCTCCCATCTCAGCCTCCTGAGTATCTGGGATTACAGTCATGCACCACTATATCCTGCCAATTTTTGTATTTTTTGTAGAAGTGGGGTCTCCCCCATCCTGGCTAACATGGTGAAACCCCGTCTCTACTAAAAATACAAAAAAAACTAGCCGGGCGTGGTGGCGGGCTCCTGTAGTCCCAGCTACTCGGAGGCTGAGGCAGGAGAATGGCGTGAACCTGGGAGGCGGAGCTTGCAGTGAGCCGAGATCGCGCCACTGCACTCCAGCCTGGGTGACACAGCGCGAGACTCCGTCTCAAAAAAAAAAAAAAAAAAAAAAAAGAAGTGGGGTCTCCCTATGTCTCAAACCAGCCTGGGCTCAAGCAATCCACCTACTTCACCCTCCCAAAGTGCTGGGCTTACAGGTGTGAGCCACTGCACCCAGCCTGAATAGATGTCATTTAAAGACCTACTTGAAACATATTAGAATTCTAGCCTATGATAAGGGCTGGGAAGAAAAAAGGTACAGGTATCAGGGTTGAAGGGTAAAAAGAAAAAAAAGAAATGAAATGAACTGCAAATAGGGGGGCCTTCCCTCGGCAGATGAAAATGTGCTATGCCTTAAAGAATAGTGAACCAGTTACATCTGAGGTCTTTTAAAAAATTAAAAGTCAAAATGTAAAACTCCAAACGTTGGGACATGAAAAGAGAAGTAGGAAATTAGATAGAGGAGAGCAAAAATGGGGCAATATAGGGAGGAGATGTAGAAGAAGGCAGATGACTGGAGGAGAACTAGCATTTCAGGTATTGCATCAGTCAGGATAAAATAGGTTATACTGAGTTAACAAATGACCTCAAATCTCAGTGGCTTAAAATTAAAAGGATTTCTTGCTACTTGTCCATTGCAGGTGGATGGGGACTCTGTTCCATGTTGTCCTCACTTAGGGATCCAGGATGACAAAGGCTCTGTCTCTGTCCTTCCGTGATAGCCAAAGCTCAACTTTTTGCGTGCCCTTGCTCAATTTTTCATTGGCCAAAGCAAGTCACATGCCTCTATCTAACTATAAAGGGATATGATTATGCAATCCTACCATGAACTTAGAGAGAAAATTAGAAATATTTGGTGAATAGAACTAATGATTACGACAAGTAGTGACTATAGCTTTTAGGGATATGAGACATAGGGTGAATTAATCTGACTTTAAATGTTAGGACAGAACTCTGGGATGAAGTCATGTTGGCTCAGAATCAGCTGATGTCCACTGGGGAGTGGTTGAGTCTTGGTGACACCAGCTGTCTGCACCTGTTCTATAGGCATGAGTTAGTCCTCAAGGCCTTGCCAAAGGCTTAACAATCAGTAATATACACATGCATACATAATTCCTAGGATGGCATGTCAACCTTGATCTTTGCCCTAAAAAGCTGGTCTCTATAATTAATGATTTTGTTTTCAGTCTAAAGAGATAGTGGATAAGTAACTGCTGCAGAAAAAAAGAAAAAAGAAAAAAAAGAAAAAAAGAACAGGGACATATTGTTCTTTTGGGTGTTTCAGCTGATACTTTACTCTTAACTCCCTGAGCTCCCATATCCCCTTGGGATACCAAACAATGTTGCAAATGGAAGCAGCCAACCCCACATTTTCCTTGCTGGCTAAATTCTACCAATAGTGATGTCATACTTTGCTCTCTGATAAGATTTAGAGAAGCAATTTTGTAATGTTCTCAGACTGACCAATAAGTAAGTGTCTCAAGGCCATTTTGAGTGCCAGCCTTCTCGTTCTGCAGAAGTATAAATATGAAATAAAGAATGTTAGCCTCACTGGGTTCTGGGATGATAGAGTCATATAATCTATTGTAATGAACCACCAATTTCTAAATTGTCTGTCTGGGTTACCCTGAAGGAGGCAGATGCTGAACCTTAGCACCTGTGAGGCACTGACACGGGGGACATTGCTGGCTGTCTACTACACCCCTTCTTCTCTCTAAAAATCCTAATACTGTTTGGGATCCATCAGTTCACTAAGGGGAAGGCGACCCCATCCTCAGGTCTCGCGGTAGGTCCTGATTAGTCTAAGCCAGGGTGTTTCAGTCTCAGCACCATTGACATTCTGAGCTGGATAATTGTTTGTTGTGGGGACTAGAGTAAGTATTAGAGGATGTTTAACAGCATCCCTGCCAGGGGCATGCCCCAGTGCAGTTTAACAGCCCAAAATGCCTCCAGATACTGTCAAATGTTTCCTGGGAGTCAAACTCTCACCTAGTTGACAGCCACTGGTATAAGCCCACCATGGTAATCCTATTCCTCTTTCCAGGTAACTCGTTTAAGGATTGGCACGTGACAATTTGGCTAATGAGATTAAGGGGAAAGAAAGCTGCTGAGGAGTTTCAGGAAACTTTTTTTTTTTGTTTTTCTTTATAAGAAAGAGACTCAGGAGGAGATGGTGTCCTTCTCTTTTTCTGGATCTTGTTGTTTACATTCGAAACCTGGTCACATTACAGTCGTCTTAGCATTGGTTTGAAGATGAAGCCAACTCAGAGGGAGGCAGAGCCAAGAGATTCTCTGAGAAGCAGGGCCAATGCCCCGATGCACCAGTCTGGAGCCCAGCCTGGAGCCTGGCCCACTGCTGGGCAGCTTTTTATTTGAAACAACAAATATCCTTATTGTTAGAGGCCAAGTGTCCTGTTACTTGCATCAGAAGTGACATTCTAACTGAAGTCATTGAAAAAAAGTGTCACAGAGAGGGGTCCTGCTGGAGCTGCCAGAAATAGGACCCTCGCTCATTCCTATTGGGACAAGCGCCCTCCTAATTAGAAGCAATACATTGCCCATCTCTAAAGTGACAGGAGGTTAGGAAATTAACTTGGGTTTTGGCAAGTTCATAAGAAGGAAACTGAGCTCCCACTGTCTGGAGGGGAGGGATGAGGCAGCTACGAAGATAAGAAGCAGATGCTACTTATGCTGGAAGAGATATGGGCTCAGAGAAATGCAAAGGGATCAAACTAGTGCTTAGTGGGTGGAGAACTCAGATTTAGATGCTAAGACCGACACTAACTCAACAGATCTCCCAAGCTCTGAAACCAAAGCACTCGCAGTCATGTGAGAGTTCTGGTTTTTACCACTGGCTGCACTTTGGAATTGCCTGGGGAGCTTTAAAAATATTGATGCCTTGGTCCCACCCACAGAGTTACTTAAGTATTGGACTGGGGTGTGGCCTGGATATAATCCTTTTTAATTTTCAAATTATAATTTTTTATGGATTCAGATGTCTTTACTACTCTTGTCCTTTCTACTCAATTGTGCTGCCTTCACACCAGTAGGTCCTTTTCTTAATTTACTTCAATTTTGTGTGTGTGTATGTGAAGAGATAATACTTGCAACTCGTACAAGACTATACAATAAGGCCGGGCGCGGTGGCTCAAGCCTGTAATCCCAGCACTTTGGGAGGCCGAGACGGGCGGATCACGAGGTCAGGAGATGGAGACCTTCCTGGCTAACACGGTGAAACCCCGTCTCTACTAAAAAATACAAAAAACTAGCCGGGCGAGGTGGCGGGCGCCTGTAGTCCCAACTACTCGGGAGGCTGAGGCAGGAGAATGGCGTGAACCCGGGAGGCGGAGCTTGCAGCGAGCTGAGATCCAGCCACTGCACTCCAGCCTTGGCGGCAGAGCGAGACTCCGTCTCAAAAAAAAAAAAAAGACTATACAATAAGATCTCTCTCCCATGCCTGTCTCCCAGTCCCCTAATTCTTCCACCTAGAAGACGGTTGATGACTATACACAGGTATATGTTTGTTTTATTTTCAGTTACTTTGTGTATACCAATGGTGATTTCCTATGCACATTGTTCTACATTCCACTTTTTAAACTTAATTGTACTTTATAGATCATTCCGTATTAATATTTTGAGAGCTTCTTTTTCTTTAATATGGTGGCAAGTTAATTGTGTGAGTATGCTGTAAGTTACCTAACCAGTCCCCAAATGATAGCATTTAGCATGGCCTCAGTCTTTCTATGGCAAAGGATGTTGCAATGAATAACCTTACACAGCGTGTATGGGTGTACCTATAAGAAAAATGGGATTGCTGGGTCAAAGGGCAGGTGTTCTTATAATTGATAGAGTCAAACTGACCTCATGGAGGTTGTGTTCTCCCACCTACAATGTATTCTTCCATTATAATAGTGAATAAGACACAATGCTTGGGAACTTAAACTGTACAAGGAACTCAGAAGGCTAGAATAAGTAGAGAACGTTAACAGTGCTTCACGAATTTCATTTCCTCTTAGGGAAATCTGTTTACTTTAAAGAGTGCCTCTTTCCCTATGGTAAGGTATGTTGTCATTATTTGATTTTTGTTCAGCTGATGGGCAAAAAATGGTATATCAATATAGTTTAAATTTGCATTCATCATTATTCTGGGTGATGTTAATCATCTTTTCATATATCAAATAGCCATTTGTTCCTTTCCTGTTAACTCTAATGTGTCCCTTACTCAAAGATTGGATTTCTTTTTCTTAGTAATTTGAAAAAGCTCTTTTATATAGCAGGAAAATGAGCCTTTGGTTTCTGATATGTATTTTTGTCTAGGTTGTTTTTTGGCTTTGCTTAATAGAGACTCTTTTGTGGGTCTTTTATGACACTTAGGTTTTTAGTCTTAGAAATGGCTTCACCAGTCTAATATTTATTTATTTATTTTTATCACCAGTCTAATATTTAAAAAGCAAATGAACAAGCTTCTTGCCATGGTTTGCAGAAATTCTGGGGGTAGTCCTACTTGTTTACTTTTCCATAGGAACATTATAATCAGCCTGGTTTCTTTTTAGGTTTATTATTTTTATGTGGATTGCATTTAACATTTACAGATTAACCTAAGGTGAAATTCATGAAGTACTGTTGGGACTCCCTATTTGTCCTAGTTTTCTTCTGAGTTCCTTGCACAGTTGAAGTCCCCAGGAATTTAATCTTTTTTCCCCCACTATTATAATAGAAGAAAAGATGCCATTAACATCTCAAAAAAAATTTTTTTTTAAAGATAGGGTCTCATTCTATCACCCAGTCTGGTGTGCAGCGGTTCGATCATAGCTCACTGTAGCCTTGAACTCCTGGGCTCAAGCGATCCTCCCAGAGGACTCAGCCTCTAGAGTAGCTGGGACTACAGATGCACACCGCCATGCCTGGCTAATTTTTAAATTTTGTGTAGAGATGGGAGTATTGCTATGTTGTCCAGGCTGGTCTCGAACAATTGGCCTCAAGTGGTCCTCCCACCTCGACCTTCCAAAATGCTGAGATTATAGGCATGAGCAACTGTACTCAGCCCTCATTAACATCTTTTGATTATTAATTTGGCATCAGGATTATTAAAAGCTCTTCAGGTGATTCTAATACAGTGAGTGGACAAGGAGCAGGAAGGGAGGGATACTCTGGGTCAGCTGGTTGTAATCCAGGAAGAAGTATTTTGTTACTGATATTGTTTAGAATTGCCAGCCTATGGTGATAATTAAAAAAACCAGACAGGGTAAAGCTTTTATTATTGTTTATAGATTCTCTGCAGCAAGGGACCCCTCACTGCCTGTACCCAGGGCCAACCACTCACTCCCCTTGGTACAGCCTGTTCCAAAGAGCAGTCAAGGTTGAAAAGCGTTGTCTTGGAGTCTTTGAACTCTCTCCCACCTCTCTCCACACTGAATCACTTCACATGTTCTGTTCAGGCTGCCAGTTACATTTTCTTCACTTCTTTCCCCTCTTCTCTGTCCTTCTGCCATGAGTCTAGTAGAGGCCTCCAGCATCTTTTCTCAGGACTCTGTTTTCATTCCCTACTAATCTATCTTCCACATTGCTTCCAGCCCAGATGCTGTGTCTTTAAGCACTGATGGGATTCTATTACCTCTCATCCTTTCAGCTGAGCCTTGTCTATTTGCCCAGCATCCTTCCTGTCATTCCCCCCTAAAATCATCTCTCTAGACCAGAGCACTGCATTTCCATTTGGAACAAACCAGTCTCTCCCATGTCCCTGAGACTCCACATTTGCTAGTCTTGACACCTGGACTTTTTTTCTTCTATTTTTTGAGACAGTCTCCCTCTGTTACCCAGGCTGGAATGCAGTGGCGTGATCTCAGCTCACTGCAATTTCTGCCTCCTGGGTTCAAGCAATTCTCCTGCCTCAGCCTCCCGAGGAGCTGGGATTACAGGCACCCGCCACCATGCCTGGCTAATTTTTGTATTTTTAGTAGAGACGGGGTTTCACCATGTTGGCCAGTCTTAAACTCCTGACCTCAAGTGATCCAGACACCTGGGCTTTTAATCACCAAGTTCTTAGAGAATAGGAGACTTGATATTACAAGCAGTGCGTTTAGAAAACTATATTCTGGATTTACTAGGTATCAGGCTCTGAACTAAAGATTTTGCCCATTCTACATCATGATATCCACTGTGCTGATGAGGAAACTAGGGCTCAGAAAGGTCCAAGACCACAGTGTTTCCAAGCCAGCCTCAGCATGCCACCATGCCCTTCTCATGCGGATTGTTGGAGGGGTATACCTATGGCTTTATGTCCATTAGGATGAGAGGATCAGGCATGACAGCCCTCACATTTGGGATGGCCTTGGATGGAACCCCCTGGCAATATTTCATAGTGACCTTTTCCTTGTCTTCTGTGACACTGATGGCATCTGTGGACAGATGTGGGGTTATACCTTGTGTGTGGAGAGGATAAATCATCCAGTTCCATGTCAATTCATTTATAGTCAGATTTCCTGGTGCTAATTTGCCTCTTGACTACTTTTCCCCTGAATTTAACTCCAATCAAGTACAGATGTCTTATTTTTTAATCTTTCTGATATATTTTGGATGTCAGAAAGCCAGTTTGTCTAAGGGCATTTTAAACTTAGCACATTCAGTGACTGTTGCGAGTGGTGGAGGTTTGTCAGGCTTCGGGACTTGCCAGCCCCTTTGAACATCTTTCTTATGTTTTGGAACTTTTCTGCATTGTGGCTCCTCACCCTCTGAGCCCACTTTCCCAGATTCTCTTGCAGTGAGGGCATGGGAATGTGATCCAAGTTCTGCCAATCAGCTGTAAAGTGCCAATTTGGAAATAAATACCATAAAAAAGGAGGTACCATGCAGAATTCCTTTTATCGAGAGTGCTGAGAGACAGATATTCAGCTGTCAAAGGTGGCTGTGGCACCTCCAGGCTAAATAGCATCCCATGTTCAGTGTCAGGAATGTGGGCAGAGATGCTAGCCCAGTAGCCATAGCAATACCATCTCCCCTGGCAGAGTTTAGTGGTATAACTCGAGCATCATTCTTGGCTGGGTTAGCCTCTGAGCCTGATCCTCTGCCCCTCCTGAAGAGCCTGCAAGGGACTTAAATATTCTTCAATAAACTCCTTTTCTGTGTAAATTAGCTTGAATGGGTTTTGTTTCCAATTGTGACAGATAAAGTTGGGTGTTGTGTGTCCATGTGGCTTCCACTTTTCTATTTTAACTGCTTTCCAATGCCTTTCTTTCCCAATCCCTCAAATACATACATTATAGTTGAACTATGAAACACAGGGCACAGTATTTTTTTTTTTGAGACGGCGTCTCACTCTGTTGCCCAGGCTGGAGTGCAGTGGTGCGATCTCAGCTCACTGCAACCTCTGCCTCCCAGGTTCAAGCGATTCTCCTGCCTCAGCCTCCCAAGTAGCTGGAACTACAGGCGCCTGCCACCATGCCCGGCTAATTTTTTTGTATTTTTAGTAGAGACTGGGTTTCACTGTGTTAGCCACGATGGTCTCTATCTCCTGACCTCGTGATTCACCTGCCTCGGCTTCCCAAGGTGCTGGGATTACAGGCGTGAGCTACCGCGATAGGGCACAGTATTAAATGTAATAAGATGCATAGACTCACGAGTATTTACATGCAGGACAGGCCCACCCTCAGTCTTAAAATTTTCTACTTAATACCATCACTTGTGATATGCTGCAAACTTGATAATTCCTAATTAGAAAAAGGAATATTTGGAAGTTGGAGGTCATTTGGCAAAGTGGTCTCTTCCCAGGACATAGCTCCCTGAAGCCTGATGGCTAGGCTCAGGTCAGTCACATGTGGGACTGGCACCAGCAGTATCCTTGTGTAAGATCAGGAAGCTGCATTTGCATCTGTCAGACCACCCTTGGACAAATCTAGCCTGTGGCTGTGTGTCTTCCTCCTTCAGAACTCCACTATGTATAAAGACAGACACACGTTTGGCTCCTAACGATAGGCTTTTCTATTCTGTAATATTTGTTTCATGCGTTTGTTTATATCTCTGACTTAACAGTTAATCCCTCAGGTGCAAGACCCACATTTTGTGTTTCTTTTTGTATTTCACTTTGAGGAGAGGGTCCTGAACACTGTAAGGGTTTACTAATCTTTGCTGATAGATTTCCTTCTTAGGAAGGAGACCGTCTGTCTCTTCAATTTTCAGCATCCCTGCGTATGCGTGTGTGTACATATGCATGAATGTATATGAGAGAGAGAGAGAGAGAGGGAGACAGAGAGAGAGAGACAGAGATCTGAGATTCAATAAATAATAAACTTGAGGAATGGAGTTTGGAGGCAGAAGAACTACAGAAACAAGTCAGCCTTATGTGGGTAGTCGCCCCTTAGTTTGTCGTGTATCAACTGGAGTTTATAACAATACTTTTTTTTTTTTTTTTTTTTTTGGAGACGGAGTCTTGCTCTGTGCCCCAAGCTGGAGTGCAGTGGCGTGATCTCTGCTCACTGCAAGTTCCGCCTCCCGGGTTCACACCATTCTCCTACCTCAGCCTCCCGAGTAGCTGTGACTACAGGTGCCCACCACCATGCCCGGCTAATTTTTTTGAATTTTTAGTAGAGACAGGGTTTCACCGTGTTAGCCAGGATGGTCCCGATCTCCTGAGCTCGTGATCCGCCTGCCTTGGCCTCCCAAAGTGCTGGGATTACAGGCGTGAGCCACCGCACCTGGCCTATAACAATACTTATTCCAACCACTTCCCAGGATTGAACTTTGTAAGATATAACATGTACTTAAAGTTCCTTATGATTATTATCCGGTTCACATGAAATGGGACCACAGAGGGGAGTGGAGAAGAGGCATTAAAATTAGTGTGTGAAGAAAGGATCATAGCTGACCCAACCCCACTGCTTTGGTTTTACCCACCTGGAGACAACGCATTTTGTAGCACCAGGCTATCGAATTTCCATCTGATTCTAGGCAGCAGGCATCCTCCTCTTAATTCCCCTTCACCCACCTCAGTCAAATCCATCAGTTCTACTTTTGACTTCACAATATCTAAACCCATAACCTTCCTCCCTGCCCTACTCTCATCTTGGCTTAGGTCCTAGTCTTACCTTATAGCTTCTGCCTCTCCCTGCCTTTGGTCTCTGACCTCTTTCCCTCCCCATCCACATGAACTGCAGTTAAGGCCCTAAAAAAGCAAATGTGATTGTATAATTGTATAATTTCCTGCTTTAAGAATCTTTGGAGCCGGGCGCAGTGGCTCACGCCTGTAATCCCAGCACTTTGGGATGCAGGCGGATCACGAGGTCAGGAGATCGAGACCACCCTGGCTAACACGGTGAAACCCTGTCTCTACTAAAAATACAAAAAAAAATTAGCCGAGCATGGTGGCGCGGGTGCCTGTGGTCCGAGCTACTTGAGAGGCTAAGGCAGGAGAATGGCATGAACCTGGGAGGCGGAGCTTGCAGTGAGCCGAGATCGCACCACTGCACTCCAGCCTGGGCAACAGAGCGAGACTCTGTCTCAAAAAAAAAAAAAAAAAAAAAAAAAAAAAAGAATATTTGGGCCGGGCTTGGTGGCTTACTTCTATAATCCCAGCACTTTGGGAGGCCGAGGCAGGCAAATCACCTGAGGTCAGGAGTTTGAGACCAGCCTGGCCAACATGGCGAAGCCCTGTCTCTACAAGAAATATAAAAATTAGCCGGGCATGGTGATGTGTGCCTGTAATTTCAGCTACTTGGGAGGCTGAGGCAGGAGAATTGCTTGAACCCAGGAGGCGGAGGTTGCAGTGAGCCGAGATTGTGCCATTGCACCCCAGCCTGGGCGATAGAGTAAGATTCCATCTAAACAAACAAACAAACAAACAATGAACAAACAAACGAAGAATCTTTGTTAGACATCTAAGTCTATATATTTATGGTATGTCTGTATCTGAAGAGGGAAGCCCAGTTATGAGGCTGTTCTAGTCAGGTGAGAGATATTGGGTGTGTGATCTAGGGTAGACAGAGAAATGGGAAAAGATTTGGGAAATAATATATAAAACTATGAACTCTATGTGTGTGTGTGTGTGTGTTGTTACACAACATGTGAACATTAGTCATCTCTAAGATTCTTCTATGAATCCATTCAATAAATGTTTATTGCATGTCTGCTGTGTGTCAGGAACCATTTTAGGCACTGCAAACATGAAAGAATGACATAGACACAGACCCTGCCCTCTTTTAGCTTATCATCTATTGAGGAGAGGAAGAACATAGCAAAAATAAACAAGAAATCAATCAGGGCCAAGTGATAGTGACTTGGGGAACTATTTGAGATAAACCGGTCAAGGAAAGCCCTCTGATGAGGTAGAAGGTGGGGACTTGACTCTGGAGGTGGGAGCTAAGACTCAGGACCAGACTCTAGATTAGAGTTCTAGATTTAACACCTGGAAGTCACTGCCCCTTTCTATGGCAATGACTCAACAACCTGTTACCAACCTTTTTCTAGAAATTTCTGCATAATCTGCCCCTTAATTTGCATGTAACTAAAAGTGGGTAGAAACATGAGTGCAGAACTGCCTCTGAGCTGCTACTCTGGGAACATGGCCTATGGGGTAGCTCTGCTCTGCAAAGACCAGTGCCTCTGCTCCTGATGTACGCTGCCACTTCAATATAAGTTGCTGTTTATTTTATTTTATTTATTTTTTATTATTTTTTTGAGACAGAGTCTCGCTCTGTCGCCCAGGCTGGAGTGCAGTGGCGCGATCTTGGCTCACTGCAAGCTCCGCCTCCCGGGTTCACGCCATTCACCTGCCTCAGCCTCCCGAGTAGCTGGGACTACAGGCGCCCGCCACTGTGCCCGGCTAATTTTTTTGTATTTTTAGTAGAGACGGGGTTTCACCGTGGTCTCGATCTCCTGACCTTGTGATCCGCCCGCCTCGGCCTCCCAAAGTGCTGGGATTACAGGCGTGAGCCACCGCGCCCGGCCATAAGTTGCTGTTTAATGTCACCCCCTTGCCCTTGAATTCTTTACTGGGTGAAGCCAAGAATCCTCCCAGGCTAAGTCCAAATTTTGGGGCCTGCCTGTCCTGCATCATGAGGAGGTATCTGAGTGGAACCTCAATGAGGAAGAAGAATGAGCTGCAGACCGGCCTGGAGAAGGATATTCCGGATAGAAGGAAAAGGAAGAACAAAGACCTTTGGGTGAGAAAAAGTTTGCATTTTTGAGGAAAGCATGCTAGTGTGAATGCCAAGCAGTGTTCTGGGGGAAGATCTCAAGAGGTGTCTAAGGGCATGGAGAGAAGTGGTCAGATGCAGGGTCTGTGTTATAGGTGGAATCAACTGCTTGCTGATGGATTGACTGGCTGTGAGGATGAGTGGCAAGAAGGAATCGAAGATGAGTTAGGGTGGATGATGTGATGCCATTTGCTGAGACAACTGGGGAAGAAAAAGATTTGGGAAGAAAAGTTAAGTTCAGCTTTGTACGTGTTATGTGTGATATGCTAGTCACTTCAGTGGAGATGACAAACGGCAGCTGGAGAAATAAGCCTGCAACTCCAGGAGAGGTCCTCGCTGTAGATTTACTATCGTGAGTCATCACCATGTAGATGATATAACAGTCATGGGGCTAGGAAGTTAGTTTCTCCTCAAGGAGTCTGAAACTGTAACTAGTTCAGAGAAGAGGGTGGAGGGCAGCCCCAAATGCCCCAGCATTTACCAATAGAGCAAGCAGGGACTGAGGAGCCTGGGGAGTGAGGTTAGCTGGATACCAGCAGAGTGGAGCACTGGTGCTCTTACTAAGTGAGGAAGGTGTGTCCAGAAGGAGGATATGATTAACTGTCCTCAACATCCCTGAAAGGAGGAGTAAGACAAGGGCAGGGAAGAGAATGCAAGATTTGGCAACAGGTAGGTCATTATGATGACTATGACAAAAGCAGTTTGAGCTCAATTCTGTCTGGAGTATAGGAAAGGAGGGCTGAGGACGTGCATTTAGAAGGGTACATAGTTCTTAAGAAATTTTTCTGAGCACATCTGTAATCCCAACTATTTGGGACGCTGAAATGGGAGGACTGCTTGAGCCCAAGAGTTCAAGACCAGCCTGGGCAACATATCGAGGCCCTGCTTTAAAAAAAAAAAAAAAAGAAGTTTTGTTGAGAGGCTAGATGGATCATGGATATGTTTTTTTCCCCCTGTTTATCCATGTCTTCTTATTTTTCAACAATGAGCATTGATTACTTATATAATAATAATTTTAAGTCTATACACATTGCAGACAGCACCCCACTGTTTGAGAGAAAAACTCCTCCTCAGTAGAACATGGCAGACCTTCATCTTCCTTCACTGAACCTTTTCCAACCTTAGGCTTGCCATTCTCCACCAGCGCTAATGTCATGTCTCTTGAAATCAGTATTGAAGTCAGTATTTCATTCTTGCCAGTTTCCACTGTGTGTTTAAATTTGGAGTCTGGTGTCTAGCATTAGCTGGGGCGGGGACTTCCACTCCTCTCAGCATTGGTAAGCCCCCTCATCCACCTCATCCCATGTCCAAGATCATCCAGTTACAGACTTACCATCTACCCAGTTCATTTACGGCATCAGTCCCAGAGCTGTAGAGATGCTTTTTTTCCATCTCCTACTTCTCTGGCTTTTAGCAGCACGGGATAATGGAGCAAGCGAATAGGACCTTAAAGTAGAGGGACAGGGGTTCTCTTCCCCATCTGCTACTTATTAGCTATGTGACCTCGTTCAAGTCTCTTTTCTTTTTGAGACAGGGTCTCCCTCTGTCATCTAGGCTGGAGTACAGTGGTATGATCATAGCTCACTGCAGCCTCAAACTCCTGGGCTCAAGCGATCCTTCCACCTCAGCCTTCTGAGCAGCAGGGACTACAGGCACACACCACCATGTCCGGCAGATATATTTATTTTTATTTGGGAAGATGGGGGTCTCACTATATCGCCCAGGCTGGTCATGAACTCCTGGTCTCAAGCAACCCTCCAACCTTGGACTCCCAAAGTGCTGGGATTACAGGTGTGAGCCCTAGGCTGGCCTCAGTTTCCTCATCTGTAAAATGGGGTTAGTGAAACTCACATCCTATCAGTGGTGTGAAGGATGGGCTGACTCTTGTATTGCCTGCTGTAGTGCAATCAGCCGCTAAGGCGGCTCACTTTCCAGCCGTGCTACAATAGGTAAGAACTAGGATGCTTTAGACGTGTGACTGGGCAATGGGAGCCCCTCACATGATCCCGAGATGCCAGACAGTGTCTCTCCGCACAGGGTGTGCGCTGGTCCAGTGACCCGTTTTTCCAGTCGCCCCACACCCCGGGTCCGCGATCACGCTCCCCCCACCCATAGCCGAGCCTGACGCGGCGGTGGCTCATGCGCCTTTCCGTCCTAGCCTTTAGCCACGGACCACACGTCCCATCTCAGGCGCTCCGCCCCGCCCCCGCCCCCCGCCCCCGGCGCGCCTCCCCAGGCAGCCGGCTCGGGTGTCTGAGCGGCCGCGCCCGCGAGCCGTGAGCGCTGATTGGCCGCGACGCTGCGGCGGGCGGCCCGCGGGCGCACACACCCTCCCCGCGCAGCCAATGGGCGTGCGCACGTCACTGACCCGGAGGCCCGCGGGCCGGCAGCCCCTCAATAAGCCACATTGTTGCATGAAACTCCAGCGCAAGAGTCCCGGGCCGCCGCTGGCAACATCGTGTCACCCAGCTAAGAAAATCCGCGGGCCGGAGCCACGCGCCTGTGAACCAGAGAGGTCCCACTGCCGGAGTGGAGCCGGGCTGCGATTCTTCTCAAGTTGAGCCTCAGTGATCCTGTGGCCGAAGTTAGCGCCTTGACGTGGGAAAACCGGACACGCCGCCAGGAGAGAACTGAGGCGCCTGGTAGCAGTTGTGACACCAAAATCCCGTCTCTGGAGACCCGCGCCCTCCGCCAGCCGGGCGCACCCTAGCCGTTAGCCCTCTTTGTGCGTCGTTCAGACTCCCAGCTCCCGGCCCGGCAGCCGAGCCCCAGCACAAAGCAGTCGGACCGCGCCACCCGCCTCCCCGCTCGCGCCCCCGTTTCGGTTTCCCAACTCTGCGCCGTCGGGCCGCGGCAGAATGATTGCCTCGCATCTGCTCGCCTACTTCTTCACGGAGCTCAACCATGACCAAGTGCAGAAGGTAAGTCAGCGCGGGCGGGGCGGCAGGCTGGGCTCCGGCAAAGTGGCGTGGCCTCCAGGAGTCTTTTCCTCGACCCTGCGGGGACCTGCTCCCTCCCTACTCGGGGCCCGGGACGCGGAAAAAGTTTGGGCAGCCGGGACACTCCTGGGCGCCAGGAGCCACGTCCGCTAGGCAAGGCCGGCGAGTGCGCGCCGGCGGGGAGCCGGGGTCGCGCTCCGCCTGGCGCTCTCCCTCCCTGAGCTCCCGCACGCGCTCACGCTCTCTCCCCCAACCCCTTTTTCCCTGTTACTGGAGGGGCGGGTAACCCCGCAGGTACTCAGGGATTGCTGCGCCCATGTGGGAGGGAGCCCCCTTCTGCAGCGCGAGTTCCGGCGAGAGCACGTGGAGAGAATCGTGGCTGCTGGAGGCTGCTCCGCTGCCGCGTGGGGCCGCCGGTGGCAGTCTGCGCTCGCGGACCGCCTGTAGGAGACCAGCGGTTCCCTTCTTCCCTGCGGCCCTGCGGGGGTGGGCTTGGGGAGAAGCTGACCCGGGAAGGAGTAGGAAAGGGGCAGAGGAACTCCGCCCGCCGCGCCCCCTCCCCGGAACTGTGGCGCCCGGAACTGAGGCTCGGCGAGGGGCGTCCCCCATCAACGCCCGCCCCCCCAAATCAACCTCGGGACCGCCCAGCCTCGTGTCCTCAGGGCCTGCCTCCGAGTCTCAGGGGAGGACTTTGGTTGTTACTTTCTGGTTTGCCCCAGAAGTTACTCGGAGAGGGCCAACTCTACGCGTTCCTGGATTACTTGAGATTCTTGAGATTTGTGCCTTCCGAAAATGAGCTTTTTTTTCCCTTAGGCCTCGACCTGTCTGTGCCCACCTCGCTCTCTGCAGCTCCTTACGGCTGAGCGCTCGCCCCGGCCGGTTCATTTACATAAGAAAGAGCCTCAGGCCAAGCAGAGAATCTCTCATTCCCCGCCTCAGGGTATGGGGGTGGGGATGGGGCCGGGCAGGGCCAGGGGCGCGCTCAGAATTGAGTTTCTGAAATGCCTGGGATTAGGGGATTGGCTCCTGGCCCGGGCCTGGGCTACGATTTGAGGTAGGGGACAAGTTGGGAAGGGATTAGCGGGAGGGAGGTTGTTTTAGAGCTGTGAGGCAACTGTGCGTTGCTCAGTTACATACTTGAAATTTCAATGTCTGACGGGAACATATTTTTGGGAAAATGTCTTGCCTTTATCGTTCTGTACGACAACCTGCTCATATTCCCATTCTGGCGGTCCCGAGGGCATAGGAGGCATATTAATGTAGCGATGGCACGTGAACCTCCGAGAAAAGCAGGAGTTACCCAGCCTTAAGTCTGGAGGAGCGAGCAGAGGCGGTTGGTTTACTTGGGTTTTACTGTTTGTAAATGGCTGTTATTCTCTAATTCCTGGGATGTGGCTCTGCACCTTGATTCAGTTTACTTAAAAACGTGCATTTGAGCTGGCAGGATCTTGGTAACTTCTCAACTTCCAAGAACTCTTGGGGAAGGCTATCATCTCTTGGCAAGTCCTAAAATACACAGTGAAGCATCCTTAATCCCAGGGAGTTCTTCTCCTTTGGGGATTACCCCAGGACATTTGAATCCTTGCATAAATGTACTCAAACCAGAGGAGGGCACTAGGACTGGACACCCGTTGGAGTTATACCACTCTCAATCTTGGAATGGGGGTCATCTGTCTGCTCCCAGAGTGGAACGGGAATTAGCGAGGGTATCTGGAAATGAGTTGTAATCCCTGTCTTGTGGTTTATTAACTATAGCACCCTGAGCCTCTTTGGACAGCCCGTTCGTTTCTTTCTGTAAAATGCAATAATAACAGTAGACTTGTCCACTTATGGAGTTGCGATGATTAAGCACTGCAGTGTGCAACTGTCATTCCTGTAGGCTTCTTTTCCCCACCCTTGCAGCCACCTGTCAGTTTCAGAAGTGTCCGAGGACCTTTGGGTGTATTTCCTCTAAACTACCAATGGGGGCAGAATTGAATCAGGCCTTTAACTCAGTAGGTGTCAGAACCTGGGATTTGACTCCCAGCTTAGTGGCAGTTACATAGAAAGCAGAGAAAAACTCAGAGAGTATCTTGGAACCATCTTTCTGAGCTGCCGTTGGAAAGAAGAATTAAGAGGGAAGACTGAAAATTTAGTATAACTTTAGAGTCTTTTGAAAAGACCTTTTGATTTGGACCCTTCTGAAATCTCCTTCTGATAAGATATTCTGGGTTGTAGTGTGAGGACAAGGAAGGCTTGGGTTCACCTGCCCAATGAGGTCACTCGTCATATCCTGATGGACAAGCCCAGTGTTTTGGGGCATGAGAGATGAGAATAAGGGTTATTTGCTCACTTTTGCCAGTTGACACTTTGGAACTCAGGAGTGACTGCAGAGCACCTACTATGTACCTGGCACTGTTCTAAGCTCTATAGGTATGTCAGCTTGTTAACATTCAAATCAATCCCATGAGGTAAAGACTGATTGTTATTAGCATCCCTGTTTAACTGAGGCCAAGGGGTAACTTGCCCAAGGTCACCAGCTTTTCTGTACGAGCTGGGAATTGAAGCCATGCATTTGGCTTTAGAGCACCATGCTCTTGAGCACGTACTCGCCTGTCTCTGGGGAACGTGAGCGGGCTCCTGGCATGGGCCTGTGCCCACGCCCACTCCTGGCTGCTGGTAGCACCCCCACCCATCATGACCACAGGTGGAACTAGCTCTTCTGTTGGTTTAATAAGTGGCACCAGTACCCTCTGGCAATTCCAGCTGAGAGTCCTGGATTCATTTTCATCAACTCTCTAACTTTGTTAACTGGTCTCTGGGTTACCTTGGAGGCCTCCTAAGGGTGTCGCTAAAACTCTGGAGCCAGACTGGATCATTTCAGGAGCCCTCTACAGCTCTTCATTGCCTCTCGCTTCCACCCCCCAGCTCAGCCTCATCTTCCTCTCCATGCTTTCATTCCTCTGTCTTGCCTGTTCACATTGGGTCCTTTTGCCCTTGCCATTTTTGTGGCCCTGAACTCTGCTTGGCTTCTTTCCACTTAACCCCTTCCAGCTCAAATGCGGTTTCCTCTCTTAATTTTCTTTCTGCCTCCTTCTCCCGCTCCTGGGTGCCAACATTAGTGTGTTTGAACCTTGCATGACATTTGTTTCATTCCACCATCTGTTAGAGTCGGTGGTTTTCGGTTCGGGTTCCTTCTTCAGGGCAGGGAGAATCTCGGCTGTTAGGTTTGTTGCTGCCGTTCCTGGCCACTGGTGAGGTGCTCAGTGAGTACAAGAGTAAAGGAGGAGGAGACCTTTCTGGAGAAAGAAGCTAAACCAGGGCTGCAGGAAGTGGAGGAGCTGGGCGCGGGCGGCTAGTCTTAGGCTAAAGGGATGGTATATGGGTGGACACTTAGAGGGAGGGACAGTTCTCAGCTATCTCTTCATCCAAAGCATGACCTGAGTCCAGTTCTGAGGAGGGAGAGAGAAAGGGAGGAGAGTTTCCTGTCCTTCAGCAATCAAGACTGTGTGTCCTCCCTGTGGACAGATAGAGGATTCTTTCTATTAATTGAGATAAGTTAGTATACAAGATGCAGGATTTTGTCTCTTAAGAATGGAGAATCAGGGTTAACCATAGAGAAAAAATGAAGTATATACTCCTTCCTCTAGCCATTGACCAAATTGTTTTAATACACATAGACTGGTGACATTTGCACTGGAATCCTGTATAGACATAGTTCATGTAGACTCCTTGTTGTATGAG
The DNA here is from genome assembly GCF_008728515.1 of Papio anubis. Lineage (NCBI taxonomy): Eukaryota > Metazoa > Chordata > Mammalia > Primates > Cercopithecidae > Papio > Papio anubis. Next base: position 75,101,343 of record NC_044989.1, read on the forward strand.
CAAGGGGTGATCTTCAATGCTGGGCTTGAGAGGAATATCTTGGAAGCGAAAAGATTTAACAGAGACCCCAAGAGTCAAGAAAGCCAAGAATTTTAATGCTTGTACAGTGAGTGCAAGGCCCTCTGAGTGTGCTGTGGGAGACAGAAACCCAGACACTTTTCAGTTGTCTAGAGAGATAAAGCTCCAGGAAGAGATAATTTATGGCCGCTAGGTCAAAAGAATGAATTACCATGAGTGGGGTGGGAGTTAGAGGCCTCAAGAAACCTTGGCACATTTTGGACACCTACTGTGTGCCATGAGTCCGCACGTATGGGATTAGACTATCAAGAGTAAATTGCTGATTAAAACTTTAATATTTTTGTCTACGTTAACTTTGATTGGGCAAACTGACATTGACAGGTACAATTCACTCTATTTGTTCCATTTGTAACATCTTGTTAACCTAACTGTCCCTTTCTCTGCTCAGAAGACAACTGATGATAGTAGGAATACTTTGTAGCTTTCGTTAACCATCCATTTGTTTATATTGCCAAACTTCTATGTCAGAGAGAGCTAAGAAGCACTTTTTGTGTGTGTGTGTGAGACAGAGTTTCACTCTGCCACCAGGCTGGAGTGCAGTGGTGCAATCTCAGATCACTGCAACCACCAGCTCCTGGGTTCAAGTGATTCTCCTGCCTCAGCCTCCTGAGTAGCTGGGACTACAGGCGTGCACCACCACACTCAGCTAATTTTTGTATTTTTAGTAGAGATGGGGTTTCACCATGTTGACCAGGATGGTCTCGATCTCTTGACCTCATGATCTGCCCACCTTGGCCTCCCAAAGTGCTGGGATTACAGGCATGAGCCACCGCGCCTGGCATTTTTTTTCTTTTTTTTGAGATGGAGTCTTGCTCTGTTGCCCAGGCTGGAGTGCAGTGACGTGATCTCAGTTCACTGCAACCTCCACCTCCCAGGTTCACACCATTCTCCTGCCTCAGCCTCCTGAGTAGCTGGCGCCCGCCACCACGCCCGGTTAATTTTTTATATTTTTAGTAGAGACGGGGTTTTTCACTATGTTAGCCAGGATGGTCCCAATCTCCTGACCTCGTGATCTGCCCACCTCAGCCTCCCAAAGTGCTGGGATTACAGGCGTGAGCCACTGTGCCCAGGCTTTTTTTAAACATCACTTTTCAAAGATGAACTTTTCCAGTACCCAGGGGAGTTTGGGGCAATTGGAGGTCTTTTTCCAGGGGGAATCAGAGCAACACAAACCACAGTTGGCATTGGGAGTAAGGAGATCTGATAATTGAAAGACCTTGGAGCCCCAGAAAACTGGCTTCCTTTGTTCAGATACTTCCGGTTTAAAAAACCAAATCTTGATAAGAGGTTCCTCATTATCTATTGTCGTTGAGCTTTGAAGTCAGCAAGTTTGGTTTGTTTTCCAACACTGTATGTTGACTGTCTTTGCCTTTTCAAAGCTGTGGGGGTTGGGGTGTGGCAAATTAAATCCCACAGCTCACTGGACATGTCTTCATATCACACTCTGTGGATCACACATCATTCTTCTTTGCGCTGGAGTGGCTCTTTCTGCTTATCTCTAAAACAGTTTTCTCAGCCTTGGTGCTATTGACATTTTGGGACAGATACTTTTTTTGGTGAGGGGCTATCCCAGCCTATCATAAAGAGCAAGAATGTCCACCTTACTCAGATTTCCAGAGACAAAGCCTATCTTTTAAAAATTCTTCATTTAGAGCAGTAGTTTTCAACTAGGAGTGATTTTGCCCCCCAGTGGACTTTGGCAGTGTCTGGAGACATTTTTGGTTGTCAAAACGGTTTGGGTGAGTGTGTGTTACATCTAGTAAGCAGAGGCAGGTTTGGATGAGTGTGTGTTACTGATATCTAGTAAGAGAGGCTAGGAATGTTGCTGAATATCCCACCATGCACAAGATAGCTCCCCACAACAAAAAATTACCTGGCCCAAATGTCTACAGTGTCAAGTTTGAGAAACTGCTTTAGAAGAACATGGTCCATACCCCCCACCCCCTTCAGTTTTCAAGTGTATTGCTGATGGTCATACAGCAAGTTAGTAGCCCTAGTTGGGACCAGAGCCCTGAGTTCTCAACAGTGTGCCATGTCATGGGATGGTCATAGTGGGAAATGGGCTTCTACAAAAGATGAACTTAAGATGAGGTCTACAGTTCACAGCAGTCTGCAGATGCCCACAGTCCCTTGCTGGGGGGCAGGTTTTCAGGGGACAGGAGCTAGTTGCTATTTCTGTATTCTCAACCCGAGAAATGTGGGCAATACAAGTGCTCCAGAAAGTCAGCAAAGCCAGCAAGAGAAGTCTGCTCAATTGTCCTTGGGAGATGCTCACCCTGGTGCTGCTGGAGTTTCCATGAAGGCTGGGCATGAGCCAGGCTTCCCAACAAGGCAGACATGTGAGCTGGTGTAGTGGGAGCTCAGAAGGCACTTGAGCCGGGGAGCAGAGGAGAGACGTCAGTGACATCCACTGAGGGACAGCCTGACAGTTACTGGGAGAGGCTGTTTGATGAGCTGGAGTCAGGCTCCCTGGGGTTGAACTCTGGCTGTCTGCATAACATGCAGTGTGAGCTTGGGTCATTTATTCAACCTCTCCAGGCCTCAGTTTCTTTTCCTGATAAAATGTAAAGATTGTTTGGATAACACTTTAATATAGTATTTGTAAGAATGAAAGAGAAAGAGGGTTAAAAAGTGTGAAGCTCTGAGAACTGTGCCTGACATATAGTCAATGCTTTACGTATTAAGTATTGGTACTTAACAATGGTTCAACTTAATGATTTTTTTTGACTTTACAGTAGTGCAAAAGTGATACGCATTCAGTAGAACTTGTACTTTCGTGTTCATATAACCATTGTTTTGCACTTTCAGTACAGTATTCAGTAAATTACATGAGATATTCAGCACTTTATTGTAAAATAAGCTTTGTGTTCGATGGTAGGTTAGGTGTATGAAATGCATTTTTGACTTACTAATCGGGACATAACCTCATTGTAAGTCGGAGCATCTGTACATAATGAGAGACACAGTCTTAGATGTCCCACTGCACTGTCCGCCTGGGCAGGAGCAAAAAGAGGCCCTGCTTTACCCTGGATAATTCCCAATAGCTTCTTTTAGAGTAAGTGGTTTCAGGTCCATTTGAGTCTCTGTCTGACATTGGATTGAATCAGAGGACAGAGAAGTCAGAAGGATGGAAAGTTCCTGAAGCCAGGGAAGAAGGATGTGCCCACCCTGCTTCTTTGTAGAGGTTTCTAAAACCTTCTTTTTCCTGGGCTTAGGAGATCCATCCTTAAGCTCTTCCTCTAAATTGCTTTTCTTCTGGTCTTCTACGGAGGTGGCACTCCCATTCGAGGTCTCTGGGATGCCTGGGACATTGCGCCTCAGGTTGAAGCATCCTTGCGATGCCGCAGGAGACACAGCCGTGCTGAATGATCAGTGTTAGTTCCAGCTCCTTTTCACTGGAGAAGCCTAACCTCTCTCTCCCCAGTAACTAACCCAGAGAAGAGCAGAGGCTTCAGAGGGCAGTTGTGGAGGCTGCTTACTTGGGATTTCGTATTCTTGTGCTGTGGAGTTTGTCATTAAATACTTGTTCACTCATCCTCACATCTCTCCCAGACCCCAGCTTTCCACAGGGGAAATCATTTGCAGTGCCCTGTGCTGACGAGTCACAGGACCCGCCATGATAGGTTTGGCCCCACCGACCTCTGGAATTTCACAGAAGGGAATGGCCATTCTCACATTCTTTCAGCAGATTGGGTGAGGTTCCCTGGGCATCCTGGGCTTTGGCAGACAGCTCTTTGCCTCTCATACAGCTGTTGAGCTGAGCCCAGGGTGCCCTGGGTTCTTGATGAAGCCCAGGGGGATTCTGCATGTGGAACCCATATCCTCCATCCCACCTCTTGAACAGCCGTTGCCTTATCCACGTCAGGAGTCAGGAGTCTTGGCCCTGTTCCGGTGAACAGAGAATCTCATTTCCCCTAAAATGCTGCCCTCTTTTAGGGGTGGTCACTCATTTTGTTTGCAGATGGATCTCTAAGCATTTCCCGGACATTCTTTCCCGCCTTGGTTAAACCTTATCTCAGCATTAACCAGGAGAGTGAGTCAGGCTCTCAGAACCTGGCTCTGGAAGCCCTTGGGGCCCACCCACCTCCCGCCTACCCAGCCTTCCTGCCTTTCCACCATTTCTGCCCTGGATGCTTGGAGGTGGTCCATGTTCTTAAAAGGCCTTTTCCCAATCCCTTCCTTCTGGCATCTCCATATTGTCTGAAGGAATAAAGCCAGATGAACCATCTGACAGTTTTAATTAGGGTTAAATGAGGGCATTCGAAGCTGCCACTTTTCCTTCTTTCCCATTTGAGGGACTTCCTCTTCCTGCTTCCTGTTTCCTCCCAAATTTTTCTGTCTCAGTCCCCTCCACGAAGTCCTGTAGCCTCTTCCCATCAGCTCTATGTATAGTAACACAGGCCACCCTCAAGCTGCCCTCCAGGTAGGTCCTGTTATTATCTATTATTCAGATGAGGAGACCAGGCACAGAATAGGATAGTACCTTGCCCCACGGCAAGTCAGAATCCAGACCCACACAGTCTGACTCCAGAGCCAGTGCCCTTAACCCCCAGCACAAAGCTGCAGGGACAACTAGAGACAGTCATTTATGTTTCAGTTTCATGGGATATGAGTCAGGTATCAGCTGGGAAGGGACCTTTGGGACCACATAGTCTAAACAAACCCTTCATTTTACAGTTAAGGAAACCAGATATTGCGTACTAAGGGACCAGCCCAAGCTCACATAGGATAAGCCCCAGATCTGGAACCCAGTTTCTTGATCCCCATCATGTTTTTTTAAAACACCATTTGTGCAGCATGAACGCTTATCATTTTAGGTGTCAGTTTCCCAAGCTCAAAGGCAGGATTTACTTAGCTGTATCTAGGGGGCTGCCCTAATTAATTGTCCAAATTGAGCCGCTTTTTAGAATGGAAGAAAGCACTGTCAGTAGTAGTTATGCCGTGAGCACAGGTGTAAACTGAGATTGTCCTGGGTAAACAGGGAAGTGTGGGTACCTTGCCTGTGGTGGGTGCGATCTTGGGGTGGATGGGGCAGACTGGGACAGACCCAGAGGCATTTGGTCCAGCAAGTGGACCGCTGGCAGCAGACAGGAGTGGGGAGTTCAGATGCCACTGTGGGACAAGAGGCTCAGAGGCAGATTCTCGTCCCTGGCCTGGGGCTGTCGAGGGGTAGGCGGAGTCTGACTTCTAGGGGACCTAGCATCCTAGGCAGGGCAGACAGGTAGACTGGGAGGAAACCATGCTGCTGCGGGGATCCCATGCAGTGTGGCGCAGGCCTGAAGAGCAAGGTCCGACATAGAGCACCTGGTCAGTCAGGAGCAGCCAGCTCTTCCCCTTCACCAAGTTACTTTTCCAACTTTTCTCTTTGGTGTTCCCATAGCCCCTTGTGTGTAACTATAACAAAGGTTTCTTGAGCACCTATTATATCTCTAGTATTGAGATAGCTGCTGCTATGACTGGAGAGAGGCCATTTGTGCTGGGCTATGGAGGGTAAGTGGGAGTTTGTTAGACAAGGGGAGGGGACATTCTGGGCAGTGAGGCCAACACACACACATTTCTAACCAAGACAAACACTCCTCAGATTCACATTGATGTATGTGATTTAAGTGATTGTAAACCCATGTTTTATTACTGTAAAAGAAGCTGCCCATTGCTCTGCCCTTCCCGTCAGTTTGTAATTACTTATTAATGTATCTGTCTCCTGCCAATAGACTGAGCCCCTTGCTGGCAGAGGCCGGTGTCTCCTTTATACCAGTATCCTCAGTGCCCAGCCCTGGCATGCTCAACTTGGCGCTCAGTCAATATCTGTTGGCAGGTGAACTGTGCCAGGGTCACGTGCATCTGGGACATAAGCCCCCTGCTGCCCCGCAGTTGGAGCAGAATGTCTGAGGACAGGAGGACCCCGGACTGGGTGTCCCAAATGTCCATCTCCTAGACCCTGGACAGGTGCTGCTGCTTAAGGTCTGTCTGGCTGTAACTTGATGCAGCTGAGAGTGAGTGAGAACTGGAAGAACAGGAAGTCCTGTGACTCACAACACTGCAACAGGATCCTGGAGGAGTGGCCCGTATGCCTCCCTGGTCAGCTCTGCGCTTACCTGCCGCCCCGGGCTTGTGAGTCTGCAGTGTGTCAGAGCTGGCATTGGCCTGAGGTGGCATGGCTGCCCTGGCGAGGATAAGTTCCTTGTCCCATCTGAAGAAGTGGCATAGCAGATCTGTCAGTTTCGGTCAGTGGGCTTTCAGAGACTTACAGAATCCATGTTCTGCCGTGTGTCTTCCCCCGGCTCATCTTTTTTTTTCTTTTTATCAGAAACATCTCGCCCTGCTCTGGCAACTTTGTAGAATAAACTTGCTGCTCTTTGTACAGCCTCAGCCTTTCCAGGAGGAGTCTGTGAGGGCATTATTATTAATGAGGTCACTGACAGCAGTTGCCTGGCTTTCCCAGGATGGGCGCACCTGTGCCCTAGGTTAGGGCACTCAGCTGGTCACTGGATGCTATAGGCCTTACAGGGACTAGGCCTGTGATTTGGGGACGCTTCTCCAAGCCTTGGTTTCCTTGTCAGAGATTTGTGGTAAAACACTGGCAAAGGAATAATGCAAAAATATGAAATTCTTTTGAAATTCAGTTGCAAGCATGTGTCAGCACGGGGTCACTGGAAGTGTTTGCGTGGCCAGATTTAAATGATGGGTCTCTCTTTGTTTGGCCTCTTTTGACCTCTTTAATCTTTACGCCATTCTCCTGCCTCAGCCTCCGGAGTAGCTGGGACTACAGGCGCCTGCCACCTCGCCCGGCTAGTTTTTTGTATTTTTTAGTAGAGACGGGGTTTCACCGTGTTAGCCAGGATGGTCTCGATCTCCTGACCTTGTGATCCGCCCATCTCGACCTCCCAAAGTGCTGGGATTACAGGCTTGAGCCACCGCGCCCGGCCTTGTTTGTTTGTTTTTAAGAGACAGGGTCTTGCACTGTTTCCCAGGCTGGAGTGCAGTGGTGTGATCATGACTCACTACAGCTTTGGCCTCCTGGCTTCAAATGATCCTCCCGCCTCAGCCTCCCAAAGAGTTAGGATTACTGGTGTGAGCCACTGTGCCTATCCCACCACCCTGTTTCAACTGTGGTTGGTTTAAAGCAGACGAAAGTAGTCATAATAAGGCCCCTGACTTCTAGAAGGTATGGTCCTTTCTAAGTTTCTGTCAAAGGGGCCAAATAGGAGTGTTGACCTAATATATAGATGACCTGATTGTATCTTCAGGACAAGAACATGCATGTTAAGAAAGGTGAAGTTCCATCAATTGGTCTTCTAGGGTCTAGAAGCTAAAAGGTAGGATTTTTAGCTGTGGTCATCTAGGGCTGCCTGGAGAGAGGGTTCTAGATAATCAATTAGAAATATCCCAAGACCAAAGAGTTGAAGTTCAGCTGTGCCACAGGCATCCTGCATCCTTTGCTTTGATGCTTCTATGCTTGCGGAGTAACTTCCTTATCCTATTTGATCACTTGAATTCAGCCCTCTACCTGGAGGGTGTGCCCTGTAGACACAAGTGATGAACATTTGCTTATTCATGTATTATGTATTTTCTACTTGGTTACTAAAAGGATTTGGTGATTTGGTTCAGCTTTCAGTAAAAAGATTTCTAGAACAAGAGTCATCAAACTGGCAGAGATGATTACTGAAAAACTTGACAGGCCTGGTGTGATGGCTCATGCTTGTAATCCCAGCACTTTGGGAGGCCAAGGTGGAAGGATTGTTTAAGGCCAGGAGTTTGAGACCTGTCTGGACAACACAGTGAGACTCTGTATCTACAGAAAAAATAAAATTAAAAAATCAGCTGGGTACAAGGGTGCATACCTACAGTCTTAGCTACTTGGGAAGCTGCAGTGGAAGGATCACGAGCCCAGGAGTTTGAGGCTGCAGCCTAGGAGTTTGAGGCTGCAGTGAACCATGATTGCATCACTGCACTCCAGCCTGGGCAACAGAGCAAGACTCTGTCTCTAAAGTTAAACAAACTTGACGGAGCTCCAAGCTTCCTGACAGTCAAGGCAAAAAGGATAGCTCTCTTTGAGTCAGTCATTTTCATCCCATCGGCCTATAACAGGAAGCACAGTGTGTCTGGGCGGCCAGACTTTCTCCTGACACTAAACCCTACTGGGGACTGAATGGCTAGGGAAGTGTTAGTGAAAGACACAGCAGCTTTACACGGTGCAGAGGTCTGTATAGTCTTTCCTGTGAGCCCTTGATTAAAAGTGATAGAATTAAACCTGTGAAGCATTTCCTCGGGAGCTAATATAAGGTTGTAAAGGTGAGGAGCTTTCTGTTCTTGGAATTGGTAATTTCCCAGCGTCTTGGGGGCTTGTCCATGCCTCCTGAGCCTTTTCACACTGCTGTCTCTAAGTCAGCATTTATCTGCTGAGATGGCTGAGCTCCAAAACTACCCGCTTTGATTGCCGGTCTCTCAGGCCACTTAAATCTGTGACCCTTCCCATGGGCTGCCTTGTATTGTGCCTGACATTCTTATCTGACAAGATTTATCTCTCCACGCATTCTAGAGACACTCATTGGTCTATAATATGAGCCAGCTTCTTTGGTATAAAGTCCTAGAGAGCAGAGCTGTTGATTTCTTAAAATTTTTTAAAAATTATAAAAAAAATTAATCACAAAATTTACCATTTTAACCATTTTAAGTGTATAATTTAGTGGCATTAAGTGTATCATTCACATTGCTGTGCAACTACCACCACGATTCATTTCCAGAATTTCTTATAAAATTATGTTTCTGTACACTGTAGTGCTTTGTATATAATAGCTGTTCCATAAATGCCATAACATGGAAGATGTTAGGTTTGCAACAGTAGTCAGATTCAGGGATTGAATGATATGGATCTTACAGACTCAGACATTGAAATTTAAGGTTTCGTTTCTTCTACACTTCCCTTTTAAACCCATTAAGGCACTCAAGGTAGGATCTGTAGTACTTTATATGAAAACTGTCAAAATTGGAATATTGCTGTCTTCTGGATGTAAATAATATGATCAAGGCCAGGTTCCCACAGGGACCAGATGGGGTGGGCTCAGGATCCAGGCAATGGCACCAATCTTTCAGTTGCATTGGGCCTGCAGAATGAGATGGGTGCTTCTGGACCAGAAGGGTTGACATTCATCCGGGTGATCCATATTCTAGTTTCAACTGTGTGACCTGGGTTGAGGCTGCTCCCCGATGGGCCTTGGTTTCTCTGAGATCCCTTTCTTGCACTCACCTCCAGGCCATTCCTGAGCTCCTCCATACCTGGCTAGGACTGTGTCTGGCCCACCCTGCCCACTGCATACTTCAAAGTGGAGCCTCCATGAGTGTCCTCTTTTGTTCTCTCCATTTCTTGGTTTCTGACAGTGACACAATTTCCTCTCCTTTTTTAAGTGCTGGTCTGGAAGAAAATGCAGGTACTTAAGGGGATGGGTGTTAATGGCTTCCCATTTTGGATATTATCTTAATTCCTAGAGAGTATGGGGTTAATTCCTCTTTAGGGCTTACCCTGACACCATCCCCAATTCTGTAGAGGAAGCGGGCATGTCAGACTGGTATGTTATGGGAAAAACTGAAACTGACCAAAATTACCCAATGAGGAAGCTCTAATCTAACCCTTGCTGAAGAGATATCAACTAACAGTGCTATCTCTTTCTGTCTAACACACGCCCTCTCTTCTTGGGCTGGCAGGTTGGCAGACGGGAAGGTAACCCGTTCCTCAGCCAGGCTTTGCTCTGGCCTGCCTCTGATTCCCCAGCCTGGAATGCCCCCTCCCCCTTTCCTTCTCTCTCCCAGATAGAGATTTAAAGAGAAACAGCCTTGTCCACGCCTATCACAGAAAGAGAAGGAATAGTTTGGGGAAACAGCCTCTGCTTTGTGTCTAAGGAGGGTTGAGAAATGTCTGATTGCCTGAAGGTGCCCCTGGGTGGAGAGAAGCCTTAGAAGAAAGAAGGGGTGGAAGGAAAGGGGAGGGTGATAGAGAACTCGTTTGTCCCCACAGTTATGCTTATGACTATCGTGTGGGGCTTTGTGGAGAGGAAACTGAGGTTCAGATTAAGAGTGAGTTCTCTAATGTCGCACAACCTCTAATGAACGCCACCACTAGGATTTGCATACTGGTGTTTCTGATGCCAGAGCACTCCCGTCACCACCACAAGCTACAAATCGAGGGTTGACCTGAATGAGTCTGCTTTGATAGTTTCCAGAAACTTAAACATCTCTTAACAACAAATGTAGGGTTTGTCTTCCCAACTCCCAGCAGTCTGGATCAACACAGGATTACTTCACAGGGACACAGCTGGCCTAATATCTTAACCACTGATTCTCAAAGATCCCAGGTAGAAAAGTGGTATGCAGAGTTGATCAGAACAGGGCCAACCACGAGCACATTATTGGCATATTGGAAACCCGCCAGAAGAGAGGGGAAAGTGTTTGAGCCCCAGCCCTCGAGGTGTCATTTGGTTAGTCTGGAATGGATCCTTGGAATTCTTACTGTTTTTTTTGAAAGCTCCTCATGTGATTCTGATGTGCAGCAAGTTTGGAAACTCTTATCACAAGTGACAGGATGGAGATTAGGCAGAAGTATCAGAAAGCAGATTTATCTTTGATTGAGGAAACTCTTTGAAACAAGTAGAGCTGTTCAATAATGGAATTTAGAGAAATAGTGCCTCTCAGGATTGGAAGTATTCAAACCTCTGCTGGATGACCAGGTGGAGAGAGACAAACTAGATAAACTCGAATACTATCTTTAGTGGGATTTTTGAACTAGTTACCCTAAGGGCCTTTCCTTTCTGAGGGTGAATACTTTTAAGCTGCATTCCCACTGCTGTGTGTACATCTGCTATCACCTGCTTGGCTTTCTCCCTTGACATTGGGCCTGGTGCTCCCTCCAATGATGGCACTGTGGGTGAAAGTTGGCAAGATTCTGAAAATTGCATTCATCTCCTTCCCAATCCAGGAAAATCATCTTTGTATGGTGGCTGCTTCTTGTTTCTGACTTCCGCTTCCCTTGGCTACCAACACAGCAGTGCCCACCAACACAGCAATGCCTACCAGGGCTGGGTGGGCTCCACTGGTGTGTTTAGGAAGCTGTGACATTAAGTGATTAATTATTAATTATCCCTTCCTGAGTGGCCCCAATAAGCTGAGTGAACACATCATCATGCCCTGGTGCCATCTATTCTCAAGTTTTTTTTTTTTTTTTTTTTTTTTTTGAGACGGAGTCTGGCTCTGTCGCCCAGGCTGGAGTGCAGTGGCCGAATCTCAGCTCACTGCAAGCTCTGCCTCCCGGGTTTACGCCATTCTCCTGCCTCAGCCTCCCGAGTAGCTGGGACTACAGGTGCCCGCCACCTCACCCGGCTAGTTTTTTGTATTTTTAGTAGAGACGGGGTTTCACTGTGTTAGCCAAGATGGTCTCGATCTCCTGACCTCGTGATCCACCTGCCTCGGCCTCCCAAAGTGCTGGGATTACAGGCATGAGCCACCGCGCCCGGCTATTCTCAAGTTTTGATAGTTCAAGTTTTGATAGTTCAAACAGCTCCGATGTGAAAGAGGGAAAGTTTGGGCCAAGCTACTGGCCTGGACATTTTTCACTGTTTCGTATCCTCTCTCTTAGTCTCCTCATGCGATGGAGAGGAAACTAAGGTCCCAGGGTCATCCAAGAAACCACAGGGCAGGCAGGGAGTGCCCATCTACACTAAGAGGGGCCCACAGGACGGGCGAGGGTGGCTATCCTGAGGGCCTGGCATTGGGGCCAGAGAGACCTCTGTGGAATCCCAGTTCTGCCCCTCATCACCCAAGTGATCTATAAAATGGGGGTACAGAAGTTTTACAAAGATAATGGAGAACAGGTCAGTAAAGCCGGAGGATGGTGCCTGACAGATGAGAAATGCTTGAGGAATGTTTAGCCGCTGTAACTATCACCACTACTGTTTTCATCTGTCATTGAACATGTGGAAGATGGTTATCTATGGGACAAAAGGCAAGGTGGATAAAGGGTGACCATTTAATTTGATTCTTCGAGGGTTAAGGATGAGAATTTCCAACAAGTCTTGAAGCAGTTTAAACATCGAAGATAAACTAAGATTGGCTGCTATAGAATTAACTCTTTTGTGTGCACAACCTCATGCTTCTGGACATGATGATGGGACCTTTTAATGAGGTGGTACAGGCTCAGCTTCTCAGTGCAGGAGCTCCTGCGCCCTTTGCAAACATCTGAAGCCTTCTATAGAGGGTGGAGTTCGCGGGGAGGTGGGGAGCATCAGTGAGGCTTCTGGGCCTTTCTTCTCTTTGGGAAAGTAGTGAGGTGGGAGTGTCTTTGTCACGTGTCGCCCTCATGACAATGTTCAGAGACATGTCTGCTGCCCTCAACCTGCTCGGTCACCCCTGTGGGCCTCACTCTCCACTGTCTGCCGTTCAGGCCTGCATTGGGAGATGACTGGAATAGAAGATGGCCTTTTAATGGATATGGCCAGCCTGTATTCACTGCAATGCTGTTTGACCTGCATAGACCCTGCTGTATCCAGGCAGGTAGGAGGCAGTCATCTAGCAGAGTGGACAAAAGCACAGGCCAGCCAGACTGCTCTATCAAGCCAAGCATGGCCCCTCGTGTCTGTGTGACTTCCCCTTTCTATAGAATAGAGGTGCTGACACTTCCTACCTCAGAGGGCTGTTCTAAGGATGAAATGAATAATGGGAGCAAACGTGGAGAATAGGATCTGGCGCAAAGCAGGAGCCACATGAGGGCTTGCCATTATTACAGTTGCCCATGAGTGCATCTCAGGCTTTTCCTGGATGTGGCCTCCCATTGGCCTCTGGTCTGGGTAGCCCCAGACTTTGTACATTAGCCCTGAGATGTGAAAGTTGTGAAGTAGCATTCCTGGGCCAGTCAATGTGTCACTGGATCTGGAGTGGGAGGACTCTGGGCTGGTCAGAGTTGCCCTTAAACTAGGGTCACTGGAGATGGCTAGAGACTTGTCTGACACTTCACCAAAAAGAAGGGGGCTTGTCTAGTGTCAGGCCGAAGCTGCACCCTTTGTCTTCCTGGGGAGCCTCAAATGTCCTTGTGGGGGAGGTCCAGGCCTCCTCAGGAGCACCTTGGCTCCCAGATATTGTAGGAACTAGAGGTCAGGGACCCAGCTTGTGGGATGGAGGGTGGGGGGCTAGTGGCCCACAGCCCTGGAGGCTGAGGTAGATTCCAGGAGTTGGAAACAAGCTGGGCAATATAGCAAGACCCTGTCTCAATATAGCAAGACCCTGCCTCAATAATAAATTAATAAATAAAAGATTAAACAAAACAAACAAACAAGTGAGAGTTATCTGATGCTTCTCATTCTCCTGGTTTAAATCTGGGAAAAGTTCATGGGAATTTATGTGGGAAACAGATTCAGTGAAAGAACTAGGGAGAGTTGCCTCCACCTGAGCACAGAGGGTGCATTATCATTTACATAGAGCCTCTCCATTGTGCCAGGTACCGTGCCAGCCTCCAGGTATGCAAAGGTGAACAAGTAGACATTGTTCTTCTAGCCTTTGGTGCTTATGATTTGGACCCTAATAAATATTTAGTTCCAAATTGTGGATAGTCTTGTGAAGGGAAAAGCTCAAGTTCTTAGAATAACAGGGAGCCTGACTATTGTGATCTGGAGGATGAGAAGAGGCCTCTATGGAGAGAGGCCTGAAGGACTGGTAGCAGATTGGCAGGGCATATACCTGGAGGACCTGTGTGCATGAGCTCCAAGGCAGGGATGGGCAAGTTGGGGAAGTTGGGGAACTGAACCAGGGAGAGAATCTACACAAAGAATGCAGACCTTACCATAAGGTTAGGAGGTGGGGCCAGGCGCGGTGGCTCACCCCTTTGATCCCAGCACTGTGGGAGGCCGAGGCGGGTGGATTGCTTGAGTTTAGGAGTTTGAGACCAGCCTACACAACATGGTGAAACCTTGTCTCTACTGAAAAAAACAAAACAAAACAAAACAAAAAATTAGCTGGGTGTGGTGGCACACTGCTGTAATCCCAGCTACTTGGGAGGCTGAGGCACTAGAATTGCTTGAACTCGGGAGGCAGAGGTTGCAGTGAGCCGAGATTGCACCGTTGCATTCCAGCCTGGGTAACAGGGTGAGACTCAGCCTCAAAAAAAAAAAAAAAAAAAAAAAAAAGAAAAATCACACACACACAACAACAAAAAAATTAGCCAGACAAGGTGGCACGTGCCTGAAAGTCCCAGCTACTCAGGAGGCTGAGGTGGGAGGATCACCTGAAGCTGGCTGAGATCTCATCACTGCACTCCAGCCTGGACAACTGGAGCGATACCCTGTTAAAAAAAAAAAAAAAAAGATTAGGAGGTGGCTAGAGGCCCGATTAGGAGGTGGGGCCCTGAAAGGATTTTGAGCTTTGTTCCAACGGAAAGCCCTGAAAGCCAGGGATCAGCTGGCTTTCAGGCTGAGTCTGGCTGGGCATGGAAAGTGGATGGAAGAGGTAAAAGCCGAACTGGGGATTGTAGGAGTCCAGGAAAAAGGTGATGGCTACCCGGCCTAGGGTGAGGGGCAATGGGATTGATGTGACTGGCCGTGTTAGGTACTGGGGGAACAAGAGATGAGGGTAATGAACCCTGGCTCCAGTGATGTTGTCACAGGCCTTCCGACTCAACCATTCTGAAAATAACTCTCCTCTGCCCTAATAGGCCTTTCCTCTGGTATGCACCAGTTCTCCAAAAATTAGGTCTATTTTTATAATTTTAATTTTTTTTTTAAGACAAAGTCCTGTCAAATCGTTTGCTACTAATGGTCTTTAATAATAACTTTCTGTACATAACAGATTTTGTTCTTTTGAAGAGCTGAGTAGTGTTCCATGACATAGACCTATGCCATAATTTATTTAACCAATGGCTTTGCTCTTGTCTTCCTCCCCTTTCAGGTTGACCAGTATCTCTACCACATGCGCCTCTCTGATGAGACCCTCTTGGAGATCTCTAAGCGGTTCCGCAAGGAGATGGAGAAAGGGCTTGGAGCCACCACCCACCCCACTGCAGCAGTGAAGATGCTGCCCACCTTTGTGAGGTCCACTCCAGATGGGACAGGTGCGGCACCTGGGGGATGGCTCTAGCTGCTGCGTTACTCGGGGGTGATTTAGTTGGCTTTATTCAGGACCCAAATAACTCAAAAGCCTCAGAAACCAACCGTGGCTAAGGGAAACATCCAGGGAATTGAATGGAAGGCTGTGTGACGGATGGACAGGAAGCTTGGGAAAAACTTTGTTTAATCACCTTATTTGGATACAGAATCCTTTTTTTTTGAGACGGAGTCTCACTCTGTCACCCAGGCTGGAGCTCAGTGGTTTGATCTCCATTAGCTAGGATGATCTTAATCTCCTGACCTCGTGATCCGCCCGCCTCGGCCTCCCAAAGTGCTGGGATTACAGGCGTGAGCCACCGCACCCAGCCCAGAATCCTTATTTTATGGCGCACCACCCAGCAAGTGATTTAATCAGGTAGGGGAAAAAGGATCATGGTGGAGATTCAAGTTGGAAAGGTTGGAAAGGTCCAGTGGATTAGGGCTAGATCACTGAAGGCCTTGAATGCAAGCCTAAAACGTTTAGTCTCTGCAGTAGCCTTGGGGAGTAAACGCAAGTTTTTCAGGAGTGTCTTGGTAACGTTATGTCTTTGGCAGTATAGGTAGAGTGGAGGGGGAGCGAGGCCCGACTGGTAGAACACAAGACATGGCCCTGTTGGGTGGTGGTGGGTGGCAGAAAGAGGATTCAAGGGTGGGGCCTGGGTGTGGAGCCCAGCTGCCTGGGAATGGCAGCATCCCAGAGAAGGGGACCGAACAAAGTCGTGTCAGAGCTTTTATTTAATCCTCATAATAGGTGTCTCCATTTTAGAGATGAGGTGCTTGTGAGGCCCATGAGGGGTGGAGGGTGGCGGGTAGGTACTCACATCTGGAGGGCAGGAGAGAGAGCCCAAGGGGCAGCTGCCAGGGCAGAGGAAGAAGCAGGAAGCACAGTGTCCGAAAACCTAAGGGGGACGAGATCTCCAGGAAGCTGACAGGTCGCTGGTGAGGCATCTGCAGGGGCGTTGTTGGGAGGGGAGTTAGGGGCAGGGTGTGGGTCAGGGCCTGTGAATGCCAAGTGCCTGTGCTATTTCCAGCACACGTGTGTCCTTGAGGCTCATCTCCCTAAGTGCCTCTAGGGACCTGGTTTGTCTAATGAGACTGTATGGTTCCCAAAATAAGTGTTTGCTGAAGCCTTGGGACCCAGCCTGGACCCAGTGCTGAGGATATGACCTTGTTTAGGATTGTTTCCTGAGTGTGTTTCTTGGCCCTTCAAAGAGACCCTCGAGGTGAGGGGCCTCTTATCTCTTCCATGTCCTCTAGATTGGCATGTTTACCTACCACTCCCTCTGACTGGAAACCACACCCATTTCTGAGATTGTTGTTTGACATTCAGATAAATGTACTCCTGAAGGCCAAGGCCTTGTCTTTATTTCACCCAGCACTAGCACTAAGTAAGTACCCTAAATCTTTTCTAAATACATATGGGCTAAGGACTCTTCTGGGCACCTCAATGTATTAACTCATTTACTTTTCAGAAACCTTTATGGTAAGTACAAATTTTATCCACAATTTATAGATGAGGAATTTGAGGCTCGAATGTCAAAAAGTCGTCCAAAATCATACAGCCAGTGAGAGGCCGAGTTAGGAATCAAGCTTGCGGAAGCCGAAGTTCAGGCGTCGGTACTACACGTGATGCGTTCTATGTGTTCATGTGTGTGTTAGCCTGTGCACTTGGTGCTGGAGCACACTGCAAATGCTCAACTAAAATTTTTTGGAATGGAGTTGGGACTGATTGTTTAGCCTGTATTATAGGCAGGTGAATTAAGTTTGTTGGGGAGAACTAATTATGGGGCAAGCTTTCAAAATTCTCATTGCTTTCCTGAAGCTGGAGGCACCAAGACCTCCCATGCACTTTGAAGCTTGCACTGTTTGCAGCACATACTGAAATGTCTTACTCACTGAAACAAAGGAAGTGGCTCCTGGAATAATGGAGACCAGATTGCAGGAAACCCATACCTAATCCCTCCCTCCCCATCTGCAGGGAGTCCATAGGTTAGCTCCTCACCTCCATACTCTCTGGGACTCAGCCTTTGTTTTTGTAAAGTAAAGAGGTTGGACCCAGCAGTTCCAGTCTGTTCTGCACATCTACTAGAACTAGTATGCTAGTCTATTTACACAAACACATCTGAGATCCTGTAATGGGAGATAAGCCCTTGGTGTTCATTGGATGGTGTCTTAGTTCATTTTTGTGTTGCTGTAAAGTGGAACTTATGTATATATAACAACTCAGCAATTCCACTTCCAACTATATGCCTTGAACAGACTCCTGTATGAATCCAAGGAGACATGGCCCAATAATGTTCATTACAGTGTTGCTTATAATGGCAATGTATTAGAATTTTTTGTTTGTTTGTTTTAGGTGGAGTTTTGCTCTATCACTCAGTGGTACGATCTCAGCTCACTGCAGCCTCTGCCCAGGTTCAATTGATTCTCCTGTCTCAACCTCCTGAGTAGCTGGGATTACAGGCACCCACCACCACACCCGGTTTCACATAGTGAAACACCGTCTCTACTATAATCCCACCTACTATAATCGCACCTATAATCCCAGCTACTTGGGAGGCTGAGGCAGACAGAATTGCCTGAACCCGGGAGATGGAGGTTGCCGTGAGCTGAGTTTGCATCACTGCACTCCAGCCTGGGTGACAGAATGAGACTGTGTCTCAAAAAAACAAACAAAAATAGATAAATTAAAAAAAAAATAAAGTGGTCAGCATCAGGGCTTTCAAGTTTTGTTTTGTCAGTTGGGGGTATGAGTTATGGATTATGGCAGTGAAAACAGGTGACTCCTAAGTTGATGCAGACTATCAAAAATGAAAATTCTCTGTTGTCAGCACCCTAGTGAAGTGCTGAGAGGAAAGGCCGAGGTGAAGTTGTGTTAGCGATTCCCTCCCATGTGGTCGCACACAGCCTGGGTGCCTGCCATTGCTGCTGGGGGTGAAACTGCATCCCTCTTCCACAGAAGGCTCGAGGCATTTGCTCCAGGGACACCTGTTCAGCGCCACCTTTCTCAGAACCTTCGTTTCTCAGCCTGTTCATGACTAGTATTACTTTTCAAATCTGAAAAATCAAACCCCAGATCTAGAGGAAGCCAATCTTTAAATCCATAGCTTTCTAACTTTTCTGGACTATATCTTCACATCGAGAAACACATGCATATAAATATTTATATGAAAGGAAATAAATTTGGGGACCAGAATTTATTCTGAAACATGATGAAGTTGGGTTTGTCTTCTAGTCTTTAAGAAGGTTGCTAGTCGGAACCTACTAAATGTTTTTTACCTTGCAGTTTGAAAGCCACTGCCTTAAATGATCCTTGGCCCAGTTTGGTTCTAGATTAGCATTTCATTTCTCGCTGGCATGAAATGTGTAGTTTCAGGACAGTGTGGGGTGAGAGGTGAGAATCAGAATTATACGTTCAAATGGGTTTGAATTCAAGCTGTGTGCTCCAGAGCAATTTATGCTGTGATCCTCTATTTCCCCATTTGTGAAAAGGGGAAACTTCATGGGCTTTCTGAGAATTAAGGGAGAATCAGATATGTGACTTTCTCACATACGCTACAAACACTCCTGCAGCCACAAACCACCACTGCAAAAGGCACGCTCATTGCCAAATTTACTAAGAAAAGGTATGTGAGTTAACCATCCTGGCTAACACAGTGAAACCCCATCTCTACTAAAAATACAAAAAATTAGCCAGGCATGGTGGTGGGCGGCTGAAGCAGGAAGAATGGTGTGAACCCGGGAGGCAGAGCTTGCAGTGAGCCGAGATCACGCCACTGCATTCCAGCCTGGGCCACAGAGCGAGTCTCCGTCTCAAAAAAAAAAAAAAAAAAAAAAAAAGAATTTATCTGATGAATTGACACCTGTTTAATACAACCTCCATCAGAAAAGGGAATGCTTATACACTGTTGGTGGGAATGTAAATAAGTACAGCCTCTATGGAAAACAGTATTGACATTTCTCAAAGAACTGAGAATAGAACTACCATTCCATCCAGCAATCTCACTATTGAGTATCTACCCAAAGGAAAAGAAATCATACCAAAAAGACGCCTGCACTTGTATGTTTATTACAGCACCATTCACAATAGCAAAGATGTGGAGTCAATGCCCATCAATGGACAGATGATGGGATAAAGAAAATGTAGTATATATACATAATAGAATACTGTTCAGTCTTAAAATAGAATGAAATAATGTGTTTTGCAGCATCATGGATGGAACTGGAGGCTGTTATTTTAAGTGAAACAGCTCCAAAGCAGACAAATACTGCATGTTTTCACTTATAAGTGGGAGCTAAAAATGTCTCCACATGGACATAGAAAGTGGAATAATAGACAACGGAGACTTGGAAGGGTGAGGGTAGGAGGGTGGGGGCATGAGGGTAGGAGGGTAGGGGGCGCTGTGGATGATGAGAAATTACTTAACGGATACAGTGGGTGTTGGATACACTGAAAGCCCTAACTTCACCATTGTGCAGTATATCCATGTAACAAAATTAGACTTGTATCTCATAAATGTATACAACTAAAAAAAAAAACCTCCATCAAGATAGAGAACATTACCATTACCCCAGAAAGTTACCTGAGCCCCTTCCCAGTCAGTCCCTGTTCCTGACCCCCCAGAGGCAATCACATTCTATTTTCCACATATATCAGTGTTGCCTGTTCCAGAACTTCACATAAATCGACTCATACAGTATTTGTTTTTTAATGCAAGTCTTCTTTTACTTTTCATAATGTGGGATTTATCTGTGTTGTGTCTATCAGTGTCTCGTTCCTTTTGGTTGCTGATTTCATAGTATGATTAGAATCTATGATATGAATATTGATGGACACCTGGGCAGTTTCCACTTTTTGACTATTTGAGTAAAGCTGCTATGGACATTATTGTACGAGCCTTTTTGTGGACACGTTTTTAGTTTCTTGTATAATCAACTAGGAATGGAATTACTGGATCATTCATAGAGTTTGGTATACGTTTAATTTTTAGAAAATTGCCAGACCTTTTCCCCAAATTGTTGAACCATTTATACTCCCACCAATAATGTATGAGAGCTCTGCCTGCTCCATATCCTCAACAGCGTTTGTTGTCTGTATGCCCTTGTTTCTTTTTTTCAGTGGAGAGTTGATTAAAGAAAGCATTCATTTGTATTTGCCAGGAATCACACCATCTTGACCTCTCTGTAGGCAGCCCTAATCTGTCCCACGACCCTGCGTGGGACTGTGGTACCAGTCCTAACACAGTTCTGTCAGGGGCCCCACCACACATAGGGGCCACAGATAAGGGCCTGGCTTTCAGAGGACATTTCCATCTTAAAAGGGAATGCAGGGGCTGGGCACAGTGGCTTACACCTGTAATCCTAGCACTTTGGGAGGCCAAGGTGGGTGGATCACTTGAGGTCAGGACCAGCCTGGCCAACATGGTGAAACCCCCATCTCTACTGAAAATGCAAAAAATTAGCCAGTTGTGGTGGCATGGGCCTGTAGTCCCAGCTACTCGGGGGGCTGAGGCAGGAGAATCTGGGAGGCAGAGGTTGCAGTGAGCTGAGATCATGCCGCTGCACTCCAGCCTGGGCGACAGAGTGAGACTCCGAAAAAAAAAAGGGAATGCAGGAAGAATTGATAGCATTTAATGAGCACCCATGGTGTCTGTACTAGGCCATTTACATAAATCTATTTTACTCTCTACAAAAACTTTACAAGAGAGTCATTCTCACTTTAAAAATTAGGCAACCAAGGCTAAAAAAGGATTGATGGTTGCCAAGGTCACCTGTGGTCAGACGGTGACAGTTGGGATGTAAGCATAGATAGTCCTGACTCCATGGCCATAAGATTCACAGTTTACATTGGCTTGTGCTGCTGAACAAAAGTTTCTAGGGAAAATCAGATGATTATCTTTTTAAATGGATCCTAAATACGAGTTGGCTTTGTATCATTCAAATAAGAAGCTCAAGTACAACCCAACTGAAAATGTGCCAGCCGCATGGTCTAACTTAGAAATGAAGTATCTTTGTGGTGTCTTTATCACCCTTGTCTTGGCAAGATCGTTTGGATATAACTATGCCTCATGAGACACAGCGAGGGTAAAGGCAGTGTCAAATCGATCATGTGACTCTTCTTCACCTCTGAATTGTGAATTATTTTCACAGGTAAGTATACCTCCATCCTCTAGCCAGACTTAACCCCTCTAGAGAGCAGGGAACCATGATGCCGATGGTAACGGTGATGATGGTGATGATAAAAATTGTAGACATCGTAAGTGCCAGGTACTGTGCTAAACGCTGTGTTTGAGCTATCTCATTTCTTACAGTCATCCAATGGTAGGTATGCTGAACTCTACTTCACAGAAAAAGAAAATAGATTTGGAGCAGTTAGGCAACTTGCCCAAAGTCACATAGTGAGCAAGTGGCAGCATTGGAATTGGAACTCGGCCAGCTGAATTGCTAATGCCTGGGCTTTTAAGCACGCCACCAGTGGCACATTTTATGTACCTTCCATGCTGCTAGCACAATGTATGGATTCTTCTCTTACTAACCCAGGCCTAGCTGTTCAGTTCATTCAACAGCCCTCTCCGAGTCTTGGTCCTCTGTGCAGCAGCAGTGTGCTACGCTGCCTCGTGCCCTGCCTTTGAAGAGTGAAAGTTGTGCTGGGGAGATAAGGCCCATGTAGACAAAACAATTAGAGATATCGGGCCATATAATGCAAGCACATGATATGATAAAGGGAGACCAGGCTGGTGATACGTTGCATGGAAGCTGGTTAAACCCGAAAGAAGCCCTTATCTTGGTTGCTCTGCATTATATTAACTACTGTACAGCGGAGACATACATCCAGAGCTAGCACACAGCAAGTTAATTAGTGGACTTACGTAGTCCAGGCAATATAAATTGAAGATCGTACTGATAGATAGCCTCAGTACAGCAGATGGCACTTAACATTGTCAGGCGTTGTGCCAAATGCCTTACACTTCCTTGCACTGAATCTTGACAAGGTGCGTGTGTGTATGTGTACATGTATATGTGTGTGTTTTCCTGTGTTCTCGTTCTGGGTTGTGGAGGGAGGTACTGACTAGAAGGAGGTTATCATAACCCTTTTAAAACAGATCTGAGTGTCAGATTTCCAATAAATTGCCAAAAGCTACATGACTAATACATGTTAGAGTGGGATTTGACCCCAGGTCTGCCTGCCTAAAAAGCTGAACATGCTCAAAGCCTACACAATATTGAAACGTAATCGTGTTTTAACCCTTTGAAGAGTGGTTTCACATCTGTGCGGCTAATTACACCTCTCTGTGACTGGCACCTATTTTGAACTTAAGAAACACTTCCTGGGTAAAAAGAGCACCAGAGTGATGCTTTCCAAGAGGTGTCCTAGGAGCTTTGGGGTGCTAGTCATGTGTTTTACATGTTCCACGCCTCTCCCTTCAGTTGGAGCAGCTCTGTTTTTCTCTATTTTACCTTGTGGTATTTGGTCCACCAATTTTATTTGGAAATAAGCATTCTGTTGCGTTTGAAAACAAATGATGTAGAAGATCAGCTCACTCCATTCCTAGTCTGTACCAGACACCAGCATTAACTGTGATTCAATGCCTTTAATGACACGGAGTATTGAATACTTCTGTATGGCTGAGCTCTTGAATGGTGGCCGGCATTGCATTGTAATGGAGTAACTGGAATCCTGGGGGTTAAAAAGAGGCCGCCAGGTGTGGTAGTGATCATGGTGATTCTGGGTTCATGGAAAATACGTGCCTTGAGACCTTGTGTCTTGCCTCATTACCTGCTTAGGACTTGGAGATGTATCTTTTTGGTCCTCGTTTCATTTGGAGTGTATGCCATACATTCTCAGAGCAGTCCACTGTTGTGTGCTAGCAGGTGCTTGAAAACTAAAGGAAGAAAACAAGATCCCCTCAACCCAGAGTCACCCCATAGAGAATGATTGGAATGTTCAGTGCAGTTACCTGGGGCCACTGGAAGTGCTATTGTAGGGCAGGAAGGGCAAGTCCCTTTAGGGGCATTAAGTTATAAATATAGGACTGGTTCAGGAACTGAATGTGAAAGTATGCGTGTGTGTCTTTGACCCACTCCAAGTTTATGACTGCGTGCCTCAGGCATTGAGTGACAAGGAAGAGCTGGAGGCTGTATGGTTGGATCAAATACAGTCCAGCATTCTGATTCCTGAGCCTCTCCCAGTTTTGGCATTGAAAGTCCCATGTCATAGGAAACCCCTCCATCCTGGGCAAACTGGGATGGTTGGCCACCCTCCATGGCCCTGGAGCCCATGCCCTCACTGCTGCTCAGCTCAACTATGGCAGCAGCCCCTGAGCTGCCTCCCTTGTGCTGCTAGCCCTGCCCTCCACAGTGCCGTTAGTCACTAGAGCCCTTTTGGAAACAGATTTGACCTTCTTAAGAATGAAAGAAAGTCCTTGGCAATGGTATTTGCTGTGCGCTTATACCCATGTCACGTGAGCCCTATGTTGTAGACACTCTGGACATGCCATTTTTTGGCACCCACAAATTAGTGCCAATCGTAGTTATACCAAACCTCTGTCCTGCCTTGCTGGACACCAGAGCATGCCACAAACCTCCACGGCCTTGACAGGGAGAAAGGGAACAAGTACCTTGATAAGATCTATTAACGGAGGAATAATTACTGTGTTTCTTCTTTGGGTTTTTTTTTTTTTTTCTTTTGAGACAGTCTGGCTCTATGGCCCAGGCTGGGATACAGTGGCGAGATCTCAGTTCACTGCAACCTCCACCTCCTGAGTTCAAGTGATTTTCTTGCCTCAGCCTCCTGAGTAGCTGGGATTACAGGGCCATGCCACGATGCCCGGCAAATTTTTGTATTAGTAGAGACAGGGTTTCACCATGTTGGCCAGGCTGGTCTCAAACTCCTGACCTCAACTAATCTGCCCGCCTTGGCCTCCCAAAGTGCTGGGATTACCAGCATGAGCCACCGCATCCAGCCTGTGTGTTTCTGTATGTTCCCATACAACATAGTCCATGTTTCACGTAAGCGTCACAACCGCTGTAGAATCCTGTTCTACAGGTGAGGTGAGAGAGCCCTGTGATGTGCCCACACCACACAGGTAGTGAAACCGCTGAGCTGGAATTCAAAACGAGGCCTGCCCACCTGTCTGAGGTCCAGTGCCTCACCACTGCTCTGTGGGAGCCTCTCATGCGTGGGCATTAGGAGAGGGTCCATCTCAGGACTGCCGAGTCACAGTGCTAGGCCTGCCTCACATTCCGGGCTTGGAAGGAATGCAGTCCTTGGCTATGGTGGTTGTGGCTTCCTGTGTGTGTGGAGGAGAGCCGCAGGGAGGAGGGGTGTCAGGGAATGTGTGTTCCAGAGGAGTCCTGTAAGCAAAGCAAGAGAGGACCTCCCTCCTGGGAACAGGGTTATCAGCAATACTTTATTATTTGTATTTTTCCTTCAGTCCATCAGCAAATCCTGCACACCACCCGTTCTTGGTGGAGCGGTGGCCTCTGGTGAGTCCAGCTGGGCTGGCCTCGGATGACGACCCACCGGGGCAGCCTCACCGCCTCAGTCCCCTGTGGTCACTGATTCAGCGGATCGCGTGTATCCTGGACTTGAGAGTGCTGATGAGGCAGTTCATCTTTGATATCCCTTTCATCCCTCATGACAGCCACCACATTGCGTTTCCTAGAATTTGGCTGAGTTCCCACTACCGGGGAAGGCTCAGAGCTGGAGTGTCTGGAAAAGTCAACCATGGCCATGAGGCAGGCAGGCTAACCCCAGATGAGGGCGATGTTGCTGTAGTTAGCCCGCAGCTGTAGCTAGGGGTGGGGCCACCTCTAGTCACTGGGCAGGAAATGGAAAAGTAGTGCCCCTAAGGAGGAATGCTGTAGTCACTGGAGCTGATTCCAGTGACTTTTCTTGGACAGGTTTCTGCAATCCCTTCTGCTGTCGTTGGCCTGGGACACTCAAGTGAGGCTGTGGGACAGGGCTTGCCGAGAGCCCGGAGAGAGAGTACCTAGTACTTAGTGAGTATGTCCTGAGTTCTTGGTCCCGCACCACACTTGTCTAATTTTTCCCCTCACAGCAACCCAATGAGATGCGATGTTCCCATTTTAGAGATGAGGCAGCTGAGGCTCAGAGGCTCAGGAACTTGCCTCTGCTGGAAAGTGGCCGGGGTTCTGGAGCAGGTGATTGGACTCCAGATCCAGAGCCAGTCTCCGTGTGTCACGCTGCCTGACACACTTCTGCCTGTGTGGTCTCTGGTGGATGATATCTACCCTTTTTCCCCTTGGGACCCTGGGGACTGTGGGTGATGCTCTCAGGGAGCTGGGCAGATGTGGCTTTTCTCAGGGCCTAAGTGCTGGAGGTGTGAGTGGAGCTGGGTATAAAACAAACATTCTTGGGTTACTGAGTCAGAGCCTCTCCCTGACCTCTGACCTGTTCCGCTTCACTTCATTGCTGTTCTCCCACCGGGAAAGGGGTTGAGTGTTGACAAACATGCCAATAAGTGAACCCCTGGGGAAATCAATTGCCTTGTGTCCTTCGAGAAGGTTGTGGCAGGGCAGCAGAAGACTGGCGGTGCTGCTCGCGGTTGGCAGTCACCTGGGGATGCGCCTTGCCTGCCCCACCAGCCCCTGTCCCGCTGCAGGCTCCGCGCCTCTTCAGCACTTTCATTCTGTGCCACACAATGGGGCCCTTCCCCAGAGTCGGTGGTATTATTACCCAGGATCTGGATGTTTCCTGTCTACACTGCTGTTTCCTGGAGGGTAGGAACTGCACCTTCCCAGTGACGCATGACAGTCTTCACCCATCTCTGTCTGTGGCTCCTTTCTGGAGTCTCACTTGGCCTCTCTCCTGCTCTCTCAGAGCTTTTCTGTGGCATGAGTGACCTGACTGTTGTCGTACGTACACGCTCTGGGGTCAGCATTCTCTTGCATTCTAATAAGCCTGAGATCCTTTGAGGGGCCACTTGCTTGGCTTATTCACCAGGCCTCTTAGTTTGTAGTGAATTGGACCTCATTCCTCTCCATTACTTGACCCCTTTGATCTTGCTGCAGGACATGGGCTTCATAATATGCAAACATTAGAAAGTAAATTTAGTACTGCAATTGCAGTACGCAAACATTATATGCAAACATGATCTGCAAACATCAGAAAGTAAATTTAATACTGTGATCGCAGTTTGGTGTTCTGGGGGTAGGAGGAACAGGATGGAGCATGGACCCCTGGCATGGGGCTTGCTGAAAGCACTGAGGAGATAGTCAGCTCTCAGGAGGGGTGAGCACATCGTTGGATGTAACTGCCTTATTGTTGATTGAATTATAAAAGTAATGTATATGTGATGGAATACTACTCAGCCATAAAAAGGAACAAATTAATGGCATTCGTAGCAACCTGGATAGGATTGGAGACCGTTATTCTAAGTGAAGTAACTCAGAAATGGAAAACCAAACATCATATGTTCTCACTCATAATTGGGAACTAAGGTATGAGGATACAAAGGCGTAAGAATAATACAATGGACTTTGGAGACTCAGAGGAAAGGATGGGAAGGGAGTGAGGGGTTTAAAAAAAACTACCCCGTGAGTTTCTGGTTTTAATAAAGCTCTTGAGAATTAAAAAAATAACAATAATGTAAAGGTATATGGCATGAAATTAGACTATATGTAATGTCTGTAGAGATAAGTGAATCCCACTGGCCACCCCTTACCCACAGATACTCCTGGAGGGACTTGGAGTTTTAAGTCTTGGTGGTTCCTGGAAGAGTTTTGCCCAAAATTAATAGTGGCCCTTCCTTTCTCTGCAGAACACGGAGAGTTCCTGGCTCTGGACCTTGGAGGGACCAACTTCCGTGTGCTTTGGGTGAAAGTAACGGACAATGGGCTTCAGAAGGTGGAGATGGAGAACCAGATCTATGCCATCCCCGAGGACATCATGCGAGGCAGTGGCACCCAGGTATGACCCTTGTCTCAGGGCGGCCCCTGGTGACAAAAACTTCCTTGGGATGTTCTTTCTGCACTTTCTCCAGCCGCTCCCAGTGTTTGCATAGGCAGTCGTCCAAGACACTTGTGGATGCCAGCACAGCTGTAAGGGCTCCCTCTCGGCCCGAGCTCAGGCTGTTCTGGTTGTATTTTATACCCAACATGTATTAAAAGGAGTGACTAGAGAAGAAGCATTAAATCCAAGTAAGGCGCTGTTCAGTGTTGTCACATCTTGGGCCTCAGGACTTGGAAGAGGTCAAGCCCTCTGACTCCTGGTCTGCTGTTCTCTCTCCCACACAAGGCTCCCTCCTGGGAAAGGAATTTCTGACCATGAGTAGAACACGCGGGGGGAGATATTTTTAGACTCATTTTGTCTTTGGGGTGGCCTTGAGGTAAACCTGCTTTCCTCATTATCATGCTGGGGTTGGAGAAGGGAGGCTGCTTCCCTAGGGCTGTGGGCATTTGAGCTTTACCGAAGTTGTCACGTGTCTCCAGTATAACATCAGGAGGGACACAAAGGGTAGAGGCCCTTCCACTGCCTCTCCTATGCCTGCACCAAGCTGAGGTAGTAAAGAGGTTGGGCCCTGTATTCAGGCACTCTAGCTATGTGATTCTGGGCAGATGATAGGGCTTGGCAGAGCCTCAGTTTATTCATCTGTAAAAAGGGATGATAGTATACAGATTGGGGTGTAGATTAGAGGAGATGATACCTGTTAAGTATTTGCTTAGTGCTGGTGCATAATCTAGTGCCCTGTTTTTTCACAAGGGGTTTTGTCTGTTTATCTAATAGCTTCTTGTGCTATCACTCTCTGTGGCTAGTAATTGCACTGTTCCCTATTGGGGGATATGGTTGCCTTTTCTTCCCATTGCCTCAATCTCCTGCCTTGGGCCACATCCCCCAGATGATAAATATTTAAGAAACAAGATAAGACAAAACCAACAAACAAAATAACATCTGAAGTTTGGCTGTGATTATGTAAAAGACTTGTAGCTTGACAGTGATGTGTTAGGTGGATTTTTAAGTTTTACGAGAACAACACCCTCCCTGTTGCTTGTACCCTGACAACATGCAGGCCCCAGGCACCTTGCAGTCCCTGCAGCACCATCCTTAGAGCCTGGCAAGGACAAAGAAGTGCATCTCTGCCAATTGAGAAAAAGAATCCATTTTAAACATTCAAGATGCGAGTGAAGTTTTTCTTGAAAAACTTAACCTTAAAATTGCTCAGACCACCTAGTTAGAGGGTATCAAGAAAATCTACTCTCCATGCGATATATAAGCAAAACATTTTAGTCCGGATTAAAAACAAAAAACAACTATGAGACCCACCTTGAAGAACATTAAAACTGCTGGGATATTAGAAAGATTTTGAGTAAGTGGAAAAAATGCTATCTAAAAATGAAACAGAAAGAAAACTAGAAGAAAATATAGGTATCTTTGACCCTAAGGAATAGAAAGACTACTATGTACCTAAAAGCAGCAGAAAACACTTGGAAAAAAGGCTGAAAGGAAGTTCATTGTGGCTATTTTAGTGATGGAATTACTGGTGCTATATTTTCCCCATATTTCCCCCCCTTTTTTGGTATTCGGTATCAGTATTTTACTTAAAGGAAAACAAATGGATTGTAAAAATACAATTTAGTTGAAACCAAGAACAAATGTTGAAATCCCAAACTTGCAAAGGTTTTTGAAGAATTGTGAACCTGGGCAATGGGGGTCCCTGGGTAAAGTCTGTCGTCCGGCACATTAACTTCTCCTGAAGATCAGTGGATTGCAAACCTGACTATCAGCCACTTAAGATTTTAAAAGTATATCTTGTGGAAAGGGAAGTGAGCAGGTTTTCAGACCAGTAAGGAAAAGGAAACCATTTTAACTTCATAAAATGATGCCCTTTGAGCCTTTTTATGACAGGAAGGTGTTAACTCTTTCTCTGCATCTCACCCTTAGATCCTCCTCAAAGAGGATGAGATAATCTTTCAATTCAAGGAAGCAGAAGGTCTCCTCTTCTCACCCGAGAAAAGATGTAGGTTCTTTGAACCCAGCACTAGCCAGTGGAACTGCTTGCAGCAATGGAACTGTCTCCTGCCTTCCCTGTGCAATGTGATAGGCACTGACCCTGTGACATCGAGCCCTTGAAGTGTGGCTGGTGTGACTGAGGAACTGAATTTTTAAGGTCTTTTATTTTTTTGAGACAGTCTCACTCTGTCACCCAAGCTGGAGTGCAGTGGCACCATCCTGGCTCACTGCAACTTCCACCCCCCAGGTTCAAGCGATTCTCCTTCCTCAGCCTCCCGAGTAGCTGGGACTACAGGTGTGCACCACCAGGCCTGGCTAATTTTTTGAATTTTTAGTAGAGATAGCTAATTTTTTGAATCACCATGTTGGCTTTGAACTTCTGACCTCAAGTGATCCACCCGCCTTGGCCTCCCAAAGTGCTGGGATTATAGGCAGGAGACACTGCACTGGCCTGTTTTAAAAATTCTAATTAATTGACATAGCCACAGAAGGCCAGTGGCTACTGTATTGGGCAGAGCAGTATCTAATGCTTCTTTGTGGCCTATTTTTCTCTACCTTCCTATGTTAGGAGCGCAATTGGAAAGAAAGCAGTGATCAGAGCTGGGGGAGGAGAAACCCTTTTGCTTTTCCCCCTTCTAACCCCCTCTCTTCGCACAACTTCTGCAACTCTCTCTCTCTCTCTTTTTTTTTTTTTTGGATAAAAACTGTTTGTACTAAAGATCATTTTGACTAGAGTACCAGGAAGAAGGTGCTGGAAATTTGTTTAATATACGTACCATATAATTCAACTCCAGTCACCTTCCCGACAGAACAGAATTTGCTGAATATTTCCCTATTTTCATGTTAAAATACTTGAACTCTGTTCAAGGGAGTTGGCTCACCTGCACTGGTGATCCCCATGGCAAGAGAGCCTTGTCCTCCCCAGCCTTTGCTCTTGAAAATGTTTTGGTTTGGAGGTCGAAGGTTCAGCCTCAGCTGTTGTTAACTTCGCATGGGATCAGACAGAGGGACAGACAGAATGGATGCGGGAAGTTTAGTTAGATCTGGCCATCTTCCAGATTGTAGTGGCCTTGTCTTCCTGGGTCCCTCCTGCTGACCATACCCTAGGCATCAGGAGAGCCAACAGGTCTGTCAGCTTCCCTCTCCCAACCTCTCAGTTCCTTTATAAATGTAAATACTTTCTGTGGTTTGGCATAGTGGTTCTCAAACTACTGTTCCAGGATCACCTGGAGGATGGAAGCCTTGCTAACAGATGAGTGGGTCCCGCCCCCAGAATTTCTGCTACAGCCGGTCTAGGATGGGCCCTAGACCCTAGAATTTCTAACATGTTCCCAGGTGATGGGGCTGAGGTTGCTGTTCCAGGAGCACACTTTGAAAAGCCATGGTTTAGTCGAATCTAAAGGATAGCTGTCCTCCTCTTACCCACCTTGGCTTTTAGATTTTGCCACGTAGTCAACCTGGCCCTTGGAATCTGCCCAGCCTCTTTGGCCTGTGCTTACTTTTTACACCAGAATGCCTCTGGTCTCAGCCCTCAAACACCTAGAGGGGTCAGCAGCTTCTCTTTGAGGGTGTAGGCGGGGGCAAGAAGGAAGTCAGGAGAGTGTGGGCTTTGGAGCTGATTGAAAGCCTGGTTTATTGTGAATACTGCTTTTCTAAGGCTTAGGAGCTCTGGGTCCTGCACAGTGAGTGTATGTGGTCATGGTTGTGAGGCTGCTCACCCACAAAACGCTATTTATTTCTCAGCGCTCTTCATGAACTTACTGGATGTTCTGTTTAGAAAGTTAGAAAACAAAGATAACTTCTTTGAATTGCCCTCAGATTAGTTTTCTAGAATGGAGAAGAAAATGTAAAAATTGCTTGTTTTTGTTAAGTTGGTTCATAGAATGCCAACAGACAATGTTGTCCCCGCAAACCACCCCCGACCCCATCACCAGAGACAGGGATACTAAAATACTTCTTGGCAGCAAGATAGGCTGGCCTTTCTGGTACGGTCGTCAACTGGGCATCCATGTCAATGGGTTTCTGACAGGGCCACCAAAGAATGTTCTGTTCCCCAGGCATGCAGTGACTTTCTGATTAATGTTGGCCATGATTTCCCCTACCTCACAGGGTTATTTTGACAGCAGTTTAGATAAATGGCTTAAGTAGAGGACAATATTTAGTGGGCAAAAACTAATGTTAAGGCTTTATATGTATTGCCTCATGTACTCCTTTTCATAACTCCATGAGGACAGGTCCAGTTATAATTCCCCTTTTGGTAGATGAGCAAATGAAGATATAAGAGGAGATAATGGGTTTTGCACACATTCAGCTAGTTACTTGCTGAGCCAGAAGTGCACGCCCTTAATCTCTATGCTGTTCGACCTCTCTGCTTACCACCCTGTCATGTGTCCTTAGCTGTTTGACCACATTGCTGAATGCCTGGCTAACTTCATGGATAAGCTACAAATCAAAGACAAGAAGCTCCCATTGGGTTTTACCTTCTCGTTCCCCTGCCACCAGACTAAACTAGACGAGGTAAGATGGGCTCTTTGGACACTTTTGTTGCTTCACTCTTGGGGCTGGGAGGGCCGAGAGGGACTTCTGAGCCACCTGCTGTGGTGGTGGTGGTAGCACTGGAGGATTGTAGAGATGAAGTTCTGCCTTTCTGGGTGACTGTGTATGTCAGTGTGGGGGCTGGTGAAGAAATATTTAGGGGGTTGGGAGTGCTCTTTATCACTCTGTCTCCCACACACATTGCACAGTATCCTTATCCCATCCACAGTGAGAACTCAGGAACTCCCCAGTCTAAAGTGTTGTGATAAAGATCCTTGGAAGAAAGATGCTTGGAGAGTTATTGATGTAAGGAAACTAGTACAGTCATGTATTGCTTAACAATGGGGATATGTGCTGAGAAATGCTTTATTAGGTGATTTCACTTATGTGTAAACATCATAGAGTGCACTTACACAAACCGAGATGGTACAGACTACTACTACACACCTAGGCTGTATGGGACAGTCTGTTACTCCTAGGCCACAAATCTGTATAGCATGCTACTGTACTGAATGCTATAGGCAATTGTGACACAGTGATATCTGTGTTATCTAAACTAGGCAATAGTAACTATCGAGCTCTATTATAATCTTGTTACCACCACAGTATACACAATCGGTCACTGACTGAAACATTGTTATGGGGCACGTAACTGTGTCTTATAGTGTTGGTTGTCCTGAGTTTCTTTTTCCTAGGCTAGCCAGGAAGTAATACAAATATTCAACCACGACTTTACCCCAGTGGCAGAGGTCTCTGCCAATGACGCAGGTTTGAGGGGTATGGTGTGAGTTTCAGTTTTAGTGGGAAATCAGTATTCACTCCTTGGTCCTTTTCCAGAGTTTCCTGGTCTCATGGACCAAGGGATTCAAGTCCAGTGGAGTGGAAGGCAGAGACGTTGTGACTTTGATCCGGAAGGCCATCCAGCGGAGAGGGGTGAGTGGGGTGGCAGGAGCTTGGGGTCTGTGGGCTTTTCTGGGTCCACCCTGAAGACTCCTTGAATGTCCTTGACTCATCATGATCTGCTTTTGTGGAGCTTAAGGAGAGGTTCTCGTTTCCCTGACACAAGTACTCAATAATTTTGCATATGATCCGCTGCTTTGGGGGTTTTTAGATTATTGCAATGGATAAATAATCTAAGCCTTGGCACAAGAAAAACTCTTTAGTTCTTTTTTTTTGAGACGGAGTCTTGCTCTGTCACTCAGGCTGGAGTACAGTGGCCGGATCTCAGCTCACTGCAAGCTCCTCCTCTCGGGTTCACGCCATTCTCCTGCCTCAGCCTCCCGAGTAGGTGGGACTACAGGCACCCGCCACTTCGCCCGGCTAGTTTTTTGTATTTTTTAGTAGAGACGGGGTTTCACCGTATTAGCCAGGATGGTCTCGATCTCCTGACCTCATGATCCGCCCGTCTTGGCCTCCCAAAGTGCTGGGATTACAGGCTTGAGCCACCGCGCCCGGCCAACTCTTTAGTTCTTAACCTGAAGAAGACTTGAATATCATTTCTAAGTAAGAAAGTTGGAATGATGTTGACATGGGAGTGGAATGGTGCAGAGAGAGAATCAGTTAAAAGTCTTATTACAGGAGGAGTTCTGGGGAGGGAAGGGGAAAGAGTGAGAGGGAGAGGGAGAGAAGGAGGAGGTGGAAGAGGAGGAGTGATGTACAGCTGGTGTTAGGAAAGTTGCCCTCTGTGATTTTGAAGGTCAGAGCCCTCCCTTTTATCTCCACAGGACTTTGATATCGACATTGTGGCTGTGGTGAATGACACAGTTGGGACCATGATGACCTGTGGTTATGATGACCACAACTGTGAGATTGGTCTCATTGTGGGTGAGTGAATACTGGGCATGAGGGCCCGTGCTGGCCAAGAGATGGGGGTGTGGGCCGGAAAGGGAGAAGGGGCCCATGAGTTGGTTGTTCCTTTGGTTCATATTTTAAGATAATGGTCCAATCACTTTGGAGAGCTGAACAGGGACTCATGGAGTTGGGGGTGGCAGAAGATTAGACCATGTATTGTGATGCCCCCAGAGTCTGCAGTGAGAAATCCCAGCCACCCTGGCCGGGCAGTCTCGGGACAGTAGTGTAAGAGGGAAGAGGGATGGGAAGGGGCTG
Source organism: Papio anubis (assembly GCF_008728515.1). Lineage (NCBI taxonomy): Eukaryota > Metazoa > Chordata > Mammalia > Primates > Cercopithecidae > Papio > Papio anubis. Next base: position 75,135,153 of record NC_044989.1, read on the forward strand.
GAGCAGGTGTGTGCATAGCCATCCCTTGTTTTGGCAGGCACGGGCAGCAACGCCTGCTACATGGAAGAGATGCGCCACATCGACATGGTGGAAGGTGACGAGGGGCGGATGTGTATCAATATGGAGTGGGGGGCCTTCGGGGACGATGGCTCGCTCAACGACATTCGCACTGAGTTTGACCAGGAGATTGACATGGGCTCGCTGAACCCAGGGAAGCAACTGTGAGTGGGCCTTTCCTGTGCGAGTGGCTTGGAGGGGGCCTGGAGCTGAGTTTGGGGCTGGTTGGGGCCAGGGGGTTGTTTCTTTACAGTCTTACATCCCCAGAGGTGGCCAAGGCGGCCACTGGTCATAGGAATGTCTGTGACTATAAATTGCTGAGAGGATCTAAAACAGAGAGCAAGCGGATACACCAGATTATAGCTAATAATGTGTGTCCTTCACAGGAGTCATTTTAGAAGGTTCTATTCTGAGTGTAAGTGGGTGGCCCTGTTCTTTCTTTCCACCTTCTATTTGTAAATTGTCCATGGGGACTGTGAGCCACCTAAGAAAAGTGTTGAGGTGGCCAAGATTGGGGTCTCTGAAAGCTCCTTTCGTAGCTCCAACTCCATCACTGCCCAGAGGACAGGCTGACAGCTGGCTGCTCATTGCTGGTCTCTGGGGTCCCAGGGCCTCCTGCTGCAGCTGCAAAGCAGACCCATGGCCTCGGGAGACATTGGCTGAGGAGCTTCCTTGGCCTCTTTCCCTTGGACATTGGATGGACTGGAGGAGGGGCTTCTAGCATTTTGGATCCTGAATATTGTATTCTCCAGCCTGGCCTGCCTTTGTTTTTAGTCGCTTTTATCTCTTACAAAACCTTATTTCACTTTCACAAACATTTGCCAAATGTGTGTGTGAAGGTCTTGAAACAGGAAGGTCTGAAGCAGTTGCAAAATATTTTGAGCACTACAGATCATCGTTTGTCTTGTGACTGTTGTAGAAAAGCTTTTCGTGTAGATCTCTACCTGGAGAGGAAAATTGAACCCTATAAACCAAGTCAGTGGTGGGTAACCTTTTTCTTTCCAGGAGAGTCCTTGCTTTCTCAAAGCATGGTTTATTTATCTAAGTCACAAGCTTCTTTCACATGTTGAAATGAGTCCTTTACTCGGACTTTCTGAGGAACATACTGGTTGTGTCTGCCACGGCTGATGAGAGGTTTATGAGCTGAAAAGTCACTCAGTGTCTGCCTCCGCGAATGAGGCACACCCAAGTCATTCCGAGGAACTATAGGCCCTTTCAAGTGTCAACAGACAAATTTGCCAGCCAGACCATGACAACACACCCCCGGCTTATCCTCAGACACCCACCAAATTGTCATCCATGGCTGCCCTGAAGTCACCGTAGACCATTTTTTTGCCCTCTGTAATGTACTTCCAAGTAAGTATCTTCCAAATGTTGACTGGAACAAAGTGTTTTTAAAAACTAGAATAAAAACTTATAAAAAAATCACCCATTATAAAAAACCACCCACACTTGGGAGCCCCACCGGGCCCAACGCACCCCCCACCTCACTCCCCCCAGCTCCCGTAGAACCAGCTGTGCGGGAGAAGATGTTGGGGCAGACATGGAGTTCCTTACTGTTGAAGCCAGGCTCGCATCCACGCTGGTTTCCTTCTCCTGAAGTTCTGCCTGTGTGGGTGCACTAACATTTAAAATGCGCGCTGTCATCTTCGCAATTTTGCCGGCTCTCAGCTAGCCGCCATGCTGCTGTACTTGGCCCTGGGTCTTGAGCAGGCTACTTCCTGGAGGCCTGGGTTTCCTCTCCGAAAGGTAACCTTGGAATCCCTTTCACATCTCAGGCCTGGGCCCCCTCCTCGCTGGGGCTCATCCTAGTTAGTGGCAGCAGGCCCAGGTGCCTTCTCTAAGACAGGTTCTTTCTCAAACACCCAGAAATGGGCCTTTTGCCAAAAAGAATCACCAGGGCTTGGTTTCCTCTCAGTTCTAGCCAGAAAGTCCAATTACCAAAGAAAACAGTGCCACCTAGTGTTGAAAAATTAAATCACCCGACAGCGCTACCGGTTTGGGGGCCGGCCCCTGCCTTTCTAAAACATGCCTTTATCTTGTCACCTGCCTGTTCAGAAGCGTGTTTCACTCCCACACCCCTGAGACCTGTCATTTGGAGCTCTTAGCCCAATGCGGATTTCTCTGTCCCAACCTGCCTTTATAATGTTGCCCCATCATCCCCTGGCCCGGGTGGTTTTCACACCCTTTTCCTTGGAGCCCATGAACATCTTGCAGGGGTGGACAGTATGAGTTGATGAATTTCTAGGCCTGTGCCACATATTTAATCAGATTGCCATTTTCTCTTGTAAATAAATATTGGGCTATGTGAGATTTTAATTTTAAAAATTATTTCCTGGCTAGAGAAGATTTTTAAAGATTACCACCCTATGCATAACTTTACTTAAATACAGGCTGTTCCAGAATGTTCCATACTCCCTGGGTGTTTCATTTGGCTGTTTAAGGCTCATTTATTCTTCTCCATAGGTCAAGGCCCACCAGCCTGCAGGGACAGCCCAAGTCAGCCACCCTGAGCTGTCACCTCTCCACATATCTTACTCCTGGGCCATGCAGCACACATTAACCCTTAGTTGTAAAGTTTCACATGTGCACATCTTGCTTCAACAGGGACTTTATGTTTTTGGTTTGTATCTTCCGGCAGGTTTGAGAAGATGATCAGTGGGATGTACATGGGGGAGCTGGTGAGGCTTATCCTGGTGAAGATGGCCAAGGAGGAGCTGCTCTTTGGGGGGAAGCTCAGCCCAGAGCTCCTCAACACCGGTCGCTTTGAGACCAAAGACATCTCAGATATCGAAGGGTGAGCGTCTGGCCAGCCCCCTCTATTCACTGGGTCACCACAAGAGTGGACGGGTAGTTGGGGAATGAGGAGGGGGCACTACCTTTTGACTCTTCAAGTGTAGACTGCAAGAGGGTCTCACACGACATGGACCATGGCAGGCCTATGGCTTCACTTCACTTACCAGTCTCCACTCTTGTCGATTTCGAGTGTGATTGCTACCAGTGACGCATGGTGCTGGAAACGGTGGTTGGCCTCCATATGCAGGGACTTGGGCTGTTGCACTGGGTTTAAAGCTGTAGGATCCCAGAGGGCCCCTGAACGACTTCCCTGCATCTGCCTCCTTTTCCTTCTCCTGAAGCTCTGACATCTGATTCCCTATTGGCAATTCTCAAAAAGGACTCTATCATGACCCCTGCTTCATAATAGAAAGCTAGGTCTTTGGATGGGCCAGAGATATAGCTACCCAATTAATTCTAATAAGCAGAGCTGGGGCCTGCATTTTCACAGCCCAGCAGGGGCGAGAGTGAGGATGGCTTAATTTTTTTTTTTTTTTTTTTGTTAACAATATCCCAAGAGTTGGGCGGGCCTCGTTTGCTGTTCTTGAGATTTCCACTTGTAGATTGAAGAAGTCCTGGTGTTTCAGGGACCAGATGGTGGAGAGGAGGTGTCTTTGGAGCCAAATGGAGCAGTGGAACAGTTCGAATGACTTTGTTTTAAGGGGAAACTCTTGAAGGAATGGGGCCTACTTTTTGCTATACCCCAAGGTGATGCAAGTACCCCCAGGTGATACAAGATTTAGTTCCCTTGAGAAGGGTGCTAAGGTTATAGCACTAGCCCCTTACCAACTGTCTTTAGACACAAGCTAAAGCAGTGCCAAGTCCATGGTGAAATGCAATAGACTCCGACTGCTTTAGAGAGAGAAACCAGGTGGGCATCACAGCAGGGTTCACATGTAGAGAGTGGCTGACAGCAGAGACACTGTCTGTCTCTTCTAACACAAGCAAATGTAACACAAACTCTCACACAACTCGGTGGTAAAGAACCAAGAACAGGGCCTTGTTTTTACACAGCACATGCATAAGAAATACTTGTTTTTGTCAACTCCCTGTGTCTCTGTGTGTGCGTGTGCGTGTGTGTGGGGCCTCTGGGAGAGGAGCCTCAGGGTGGCTGTACTGTATTTTGCACCCTCTTCCTCCTCCTCCTGCCCCGCACAGGTGGACTGAGCAATGCAGAGGGATTCTGTCCCCACTGGGCAGTGAATTTGCTGGAGCTAAAGGGCTTCCTTACCACCCCCCAACACACACGCTGGCCACAGTGGGTCAGACATGGGCCCACATGCCGTCTTTCTGTTTCCCAGGGAGAAGGATGGCATCCGGAAGGCCCGTGAGGTCCTGATGCGGTTGGGCCTGGACCCGACTCAGGAGGACTGCGTGGCCACTCACCGGATCTGCCAGATTGTGTCCACACGCTCCGCCAGCCTGTGCGCAGCCACCCTGGCCGCCGTGCTGCAGCGCATCAAGGAGAACAAAGGCGAGGAGCGGCTGCGCTCTACTATTGGGGTCGACGGCTCCGTCTACAAGAAGCACCCCCAGTGAGTCAGTGTGCAGGGCCTGGAGACGCAGAGTTCCTGGAGCACCTGGGGCTGAGTGACTCCTCATGCCAGCTCCATTTTGCATTTCAGGGGCGGTGTGGCGGGACCATGGAGCTGAGGGTCTTGGAATAAAAGTTCCCGCCTGGGCAAGGGGGAATGGGAGGGAGTCGTATCTGGCGTGGGTGGAGGTGATTTCTGAAGGCTACCAATGGCTCGGGCTCTCCGCAGAGCTCCTCTGGCTGCTGGGCACTCTCTTTGCCATCCTCTTTTTTATGCGTTATTGTTCCTGTCTTTACTCTTAGAATTCTTGGTGATTCCTGCAGGTGCTATGTCCTCTGCCAGGGGCCACCCCAGCCCAGTGGGGGTTACCAGCTTCTCTGGCTGACCTTGGTATTAAATCGATCCTGCCCTGTCCACATTTTGATCCCTCAGGTCATAGGTACCAGAATGTTCACATTTCAGCTGAGACCTAGAAGATGTCTCTCTTTTGTGCCCTACTTATTTCCCCATCATTTTCACCTAATAAGAATGCCAGGTCAATGTGCCTTCGTTTTCTTAACTGGTTGGTGCAGGAGGACTCAGCCCTGAGATTCCCTGTTCCTACTCAGTGATGCAAAAACTTGAGTGTGCACGTGAGTCACGTGGGGACCTTGTTAGGAGGCAGATTCTGATCGGAAGGTCTGGGGTGAGCCTGAGATCCCGCATCTCTCTCAGCCCCCAGTGAGGCTGCAGCCCACAGATCACACTTGGAGTAGGAAGGCCCTGGAGACCATGACTCCAAGTGGCCACTACCCAGAGAGTTCCTGGCTGAACACAGCCATTGTCTTTAGCTGTGCAGACACCTTTGGGATCGTTGGCAGAAACTGGCGAAAGAGAATCTGAAGTCCAGAAGAGCATCTCTAGCTTTTAATTTTGGGTCTTTGCCAGACAGCAGCTAGTGAAATAGTGATGGAACAAGACAAGTAGGTGGCATCAGAACCACCTCATACCACAGGGCTGCTCCAGCAAAGAGGCTGATGGTACCATGTTGGGCAGAGGAGCAGTGGCCAGGGGGCCTTCTTCAGTGAGGAAGAGGAGGTCTTGTGTGACTGCATGTAGGGGACAGTGGCTTATTAGAAGGTCTTTTCAGTGGTGGGGGTGAACCAATCCCAGTGGTCATAGTTGATATGTTCTTCTAGTGGTTCCTAACTTTGGAGAGTGGAGAGAGGATATTTAGGGCGGCACCCACTCCTGCAGGTGCTTTTTGGCATTTGGGCTAAGGCGGTGGGCAACTGTCTGACCATTTGCACCATTGACCCTAACCATGGACACCTGTCTCTTTATCCGCCCTGGGGAACTACAGTTTTGCTAAGTGTCTACATAAGACCGTGCGGCGGCTGGTGCCCGACTGTGATGTCCGCTTCCTCCGCTCTGAGGATGGCAGTGGCAAAGGTGCAGCCATGGTGACAGCAGTGGCTTACCGGCTGGCCGATCAACACCGTGCCCGCCAGAAGACACTGGAGCCTCTGCAGCTGAGCCATGACCAGCTGTTGGAGGTCAAGAGAAGAATGAAGGTGGAAATGGAGCGAGGTCTAAGCAAGGAGACTCATGCCATTGCCCCCGTCAAGATGCTGCCCACCTACGTGTGTGCCACCCCTGATGGCACAGGTATGCGGCAGGGTTGCCACCTGGCTCACATGGTGGGCCTTTGTCCTAGTGTTGATGCCCTGGGAGGACTCCCTTAGCATTAGCATTGGACATTTGAACCAGAACACATTTCTTCAGCTGTATTACTAGGGAGTTCTGATCTTTGATAAACTCAGACAAGGTGCTCCTCTGCAAACAGTAATAATTGCCAATACTTATTCAATACTTACTGTGTGTCGAAGCACTTTATGTGTATGAATTCATTTAATCTTTGTTAACTTAAAAAATATTAGCAGTTACTTTTATGTATTGACCTGTGTTTGACAGAAAACTGAGGCGCAGAGAAGTTAAGACAGCTGCCTAAATTCACGCAACTAGAAAATGTCAGAGCTGGGATTCAAACCCAGGAATTCAGGTTCTAGAATCTGCTCCTGCAATCACCACGTTGGTCTGAGTCAGGGTTGGCAAACTATGGCCCATGGTCTGAATGTGGCCCACCACCTGTTTTTGTACATAAGGTTTTATTATTACACAGCCATGCCCATCTTACTGTTGTTTTACACTGTCTTGGCAAAGTTGAGTGGCGGCAGCAAAGACTGCGTGACCCACAGAGCCTGAACTGTTTGCTGTCCAGGCCTTTACAGAAGAAGATTTCTGACCCCTGCTGTAACTCTTGTACCCTCAGAAATGGTGGTCTTATTCCAATTCAGAGAAGATAGTCGATGAGCAGGCCAGCATAGCACAGTTGGTAGAGGTTCCAGAGACAGAGACTGGGATTTGGTCCCTGCTCTACCCTGTCCTGGTTGTATGGCCCTGGGCAAGTGATTTAACCTATCAGCCGGATCCCAATCATCCTTAAGAGAGGAATGCAGTGTCTTCCTCTCAGGGCTTCCTAAGGATTGAATCAGGACTGTGTGTGAGGCACGTGGCACATTGTAATTGTCCAACAAGGGAGGGTTTTCTCATTTTAAAAGATTTCCCTTCAGCTTCCTTCAGGGAGCTGGACTCTTCTGTTCCTTCTGTATTCTAGAATGTAATATAAGCTGGCATTTGATGGAACGGGAATGGTGTATTTGGATAGTTTTAAGTGTACTGTCTCAGCATTCCCCATGTTCTGTCCCAACTTATGACCTCCCTGGGCTTACTTTCCAGAGAAAGGGGACTTCTTGGCCTTGGACCTTGGAGGAACAAATTTCCGGGTCCTGCTGGTGCGTGTTCGGAACGGGAAGTGGGGTGGAGTGGAGATGCACAACAAGATCTACGCCATCCCGCAGGAGGTCATGCATGGTACCGGGGACGAGGTGAGCAGGGCGACGCCTCCAGGAGGGGGCCCCTGGTGGATGTCACCTCTTGCCTTCGAGGACAGTGCTTTCTCTGCTTGTCTGTGACCCTGGGGAGGGCTAGTTGGACCCAGGGCTCCAGCCTGGTCTTGACTCAGGTTTGTGCCTGAGCTTGCATTTCTTCTGGGTGGAAAGAAACATTGAGGTCTTGTGCGGGCCCTGCTGAGGGGAGCCTGCCCTGCCCAGGGCCCCTCCCTCAGTGTCCTAACTTCTCCCTGCAGCTCTTTGACCACATTGTCCAGTGCATCGCGGACTTCCTTGAGTACATGGGCATGAAGGGCGTGTCCCTGCCTCTGGGTTTTACCTTCTCCTTCCCCTGCCAGCAGAACAGCCTGGACGAGGTAATAACACCTTCCTGGAGGGCTCCCCTGAGGGCTTTATTGACTCTAAACCAGCCAGGTATGGAGCAGGGGAGAAAGTTGAGCTAAGACTAAGGAAAGAAGGACGTGAGTGACTAGTAGTGGGGAGGGACCCCTCGATGGGAACGAGTAGGTTGAGGCTGGTGGAGGTTAAGTAGGTGAGCTCCGCTGTGACAGCCTTTGGGGCAATGATGATGATGTTACTCAATGTTAACAACTGCCCGGCATGGTGACTCACACCTGTAATCTCAGCACTTTGGGAGGCTGAGACAGGAGGATTGCTTGAGGCCAGGATTTCAAGACCAGCCTAGGCAACATAGGAAGACCCCATCCCTATGGAATATATCATTTTTAAGCACTTACTTTATGCCAGGTACTATGTTGGACTTCTTACGTGCATTATCTCATTTAACCCTCACAGCAACCATATAAGAGACGTGTTTGAATACCCATTCTACAGAAAGGAAAATAAGCCCTACAGAGGTGCTGGCTATCTTGCCCCAGGTCATAATAGCTTGGGACTGGCCAAGCCAAGATTTGGATTCTGGGTTCCTGATGCCTGAGGCTGTGCTCTCAGTTATGCTGTGGGGCTCCTGAGGCCCTTGTTATGGGATCAGGGCATTTTCATGCCATCTCCTGCTGTTTGGATACCCTGGCTCTTCTCTGGTCTCGTCTTTGCTTCTCACTCCTCTTCAACTTACCTTGGGTGTGAAGTAGGTGCGTGAGGATCTGGCACTCCCGGATATTCTGGACATGAGTGCCCCGAGAAGTGGAGAACTGAGTAGGCAGTGCTGGATCTGCTGCTGATGACTGGTAGCCCTGAGCATTAGGTATCAGGAGACTGTTTTTAAGCAGTTGTGTCTCCGTCTCAGTCATGAAGAAGCGCATGTGCACGCTGCCGGTGTGTGGTATGTTGCACATGCCACTGCTAGGCATAAAAGGCATGGCTTCTACCTTTAGATGCTTACAAACAAGCTGGACTGACGAAGCAAGCTCAGAAAAGGAAGAGCTGCTGTTTGGAATGTGGCCCTAATGGGATGGATACTGGATACTGAAGCCCCCAGGACAGGTAGTGAGACAGATGTTGTTAATCTGAGTGCACACCTGGGGGACATCAGGACTTGGAACAAGTCAGAAGAATGAGTTGGTGGGAAAGAAAAGCGAGCAGGCTGCCCAGTGTGGAGAGGGGCATGTAGGTGGGAGCAAGTGACAGAAAGAGCTGGGCCAGCACAGAAAAGCCTACCCCAGTGACAAGGAAAGACCAGCATTTCCCATAGGGTCCCTGCAACAGTGGCCCTCTACTTGCTTCACTGAGTTCTGTAAATGCCTCCTTCTCCTCCTTATCTGAGAGAATTCCCCATGTGCACTAGTGTAATTAAGGTTTTAAGAAGTTCTGCAATAAAAACTCTGCTTAGTCTGGTATTTCTCAACACCTATTAATATTCATCTAGTGTTAACCAGACCAGCATTGCTTTATGCCTCATGCGGACAAATACTTCTGTACTATTTAATGGACCATTACTTATGATAACAAATATTAGAAACAAACTTGTTCAATAGTGAGATAATAGTTAAATAAATTCTGACCCACTTATTGCCTAGTATCAGCCACTAGTTATTTGTAAGAAATTTCAATCACATGAAAAAATACTGGTGGTATGACTAAAAAGTTTTAAAACTATTTTTCTTTAGAAATGGTAATCTCTTTATGATATAGAAAAATATAAAATACAATTAACGGGATGATAAAAGCATAACACTCCAGTGTATATCCTCTTCTAGACTTCCTACCAAAATATTTTCTAGTAGATACTATCTTAACTTTTCATGCCAACAGGGTATATATTTATTTACATATTTGCCAGGGAAACCGGAAGGTGTGTTAACTGTTTCTGCATTGTGAGATTCCAGGCCATTGGATGAGGTTTTATTCTGTGTTCCAGGTTTCTGTGAGGAGCACTTGTTAGGTCTAGAGCCGTAAAAATTAAGAGCAAATAAAGCAGAAATCATTTCTCCCTGTGGGCTCTGGCAAGATCCTCCTATGACTGGGAAATCCCGCCAGTGCAGAGGCCCCCGGGCTTAGAGGCCCTAGGGCTCAGTGGCCCCCCAGCTGTGTTTCCCAGCTGCTGGCCTGGGGTGAGCCTCCCCAGCTGTTGGGGCTCCACTTGCCTTATCAGTAAGGATCACCTGAAATAATGTTATTTGAACATTCTTTAAATACAAACTTTCGTCAGAGATATGAAGCTAACTTGTGGAGAGCTGGGTAGAGATAAGCACACACTTGTCTGGTCGTGGGTGTGCCAGCCAGTTCTCTGAGGGTATGCGCTTTGTTTTCTGAATCTCCTGGGATCTGAACACAGTGTGACACCTCCAGGTTGATGTGAATGAAATGCCAAGCTGATGGGCTGAATCCCTGAGCAGGGCCTGAAGAAATCATGCAAGTGGGTGGGTTATGACCACACAGCTCATTTATGGAAGCCGAGCTCTTGGGTAAGGGGTCTGAAGCCCTGAGGCTTGTTTTCTGGTGGGCTGTGGCAGCAGAGAGGGCATCAGGGAATAAAACCCAAAGCATTTTCCCCAGGTTCAAAGCCATCATGCATCTGCTCCCAGAGGACCATATTGAAGGCAAGGGGCCACTGAGGATGCTGAGGAGGAGCCCGGAGTTGTTTTTCTCAGTGAAAGACATGGGGTGGTGGTGAAGCCTAGCTGTCACCCAGCTGTGGGCGAAGCACTTGTTCGCCAGATGGTGGAGTTTGAAATTAGGAGACGTACACCGACCCTTCTGATGTAAAGGATAGGGACAGAGCAAACTGCTTTGCCCAGTGAGCGAAGCAAGCACACAGGAAGAAGTTGCACAGCAGGGGCAGCTGCATGGTGCTTATGAGCCCATTCACTGGGGTCAGAGGGCCTCAGGGTGCATCCTGCTTCTCTCTTCCAAGCTGTAGGCCTTGAGCAAGTCACTCCAGAGCCTCAGGTTCTTATAAAGTGGCCATAAACATGACAGATGTTCCACAAGGGTGCTGTGAGGATTATATGATGTAATACATGATCTGTGCTTAGCCCAGTACCTGCTACACAGTAGGTGCTTAATAAATCCAAGTAAGTACTTTAGGAACAGTTCAGACTAATTTGTGGGTGAGATGATTGGTGACACTGGAGGATCCGTCTGACCTGGGAGCCCTTCCCTGATGTCCTCTCCATGCTAATGTGTGACTTTTAGAGCATCCTCCTCAAGTGGACAAAAGGCTTCAAGGCATCTGGCTGTGAGGGCGAGGACGTGGTGACCCTGCTGAAGGAAGCGATCCACCGGCGAGAGGTAGGAGACACATGGCACGAGGCCTGATGTGTCAGCTCCTCGATGATTGACCTGGTCTGTGTGTTCAGAAAGTGAGGGCAGCGTTAAGTGTGGCTGCATGGGTTGTTGAGTGTGCACTGTGTGTCAAGCCATGCTCTCAGCACTGGCGGTTCAGGAGTGACCACAGCAAAGCTTTATTCTATAAACAAATAAGCCCATGACCTAGTGGCAGGTGCTGTTAAGAGCTGTGAAACACACACACACACACACAAGTAAAGGAGTAAAAGAATGGCTACTCCATAAGCAGAGCAGCCATGAGGGCTGCTGGTTGCCCATTTTTATGGTTATTTCTTGATTATATGCTAAATAAGGGTGTATTATTCATGCCTTCCCTTTTTAGATCATACAGAGTTTAAAAAAAAAAGAAAAGGAGTGAAGTGGAGTGAGGAGAGCAGTTGGAGCAAGTGTGCTGGCAAAGGGCACTGTTAAATAGCACGAGCGGGGAGGGTCTCTCCAAAGCGGTGACATTTAAGCCCAGACCTGAATGGAATGAGAGAGCCAGCCATGGTGTATGAGATATATTTTATATACCTATAAATCTCCCACGCAAATGTCTGAAAGGAGAATATTGGGTTCACCTGTGAACGGGGCATCTGCTTCTGCCCTCTCAGGAGTTTGACCTGGATGTGGTTGCCGTGGTGAACGACACAGTTGGAACTATGATGACCTGTGGCTTTGAAGACCCTCACTGTGAAGTTGGCCTCATCGTTGGTAAGGACCCAGACTGTCCTTTCCACATGGGGCTGCACGGCCTCGGGTGTGGGAGGGATGGTGCTGAGCAAGGCCCTGATATCCTGTGATTGGCAGGCACGGGCAGCAATGCCTGCTACATGGAGGAGATGCGCAATGTGGAACTGGTGGAAGGAGAAGAGGGGCGGATGTGTGTGAACATGGAATGGGGGGCCTTCGGGGACAATGGATGCCTAGATGACTTCCGCACGGAATTTGATGTGGCTGTGGATGAGCTTTCACTCAACCCCGGCAAGCAGAGGTAGGCACCCAGCTGGGGCCCTGTTAAGTGTGTCCCAGGACTGGATGGCAACAAGTGATCGGAGCTTCCACAATAGCATCTCCCAGGATGCTCGTTATCATGAGATGTTAATAAAGGAGGTTTCCTTGGAAAGGGTTTCTTGTCAAATGCACCTGGAAAGTTCTGAGTTAGTAAACATAAGAAGCATCTCCCACCCCAAAGCCTAGGAGAACAGGGAACAGGTGGGAGAATACTGGAGCCTAGGTCTGGCACTCTAAGGAGAAACAAATAGAAAGTTGAAGCACCTGCTGCTGCCAGACTGCAGAGCATCTCTGGGGTGATGCAGACGGGAGCAAATCCTCTCCCTCCTCCATCTTCCAATGCCGAGCACTGGGTCAGCCCCAGTGTCACAAGACCCTGTGCATGGTAGGGGAGCAGGGTCTGAGCTGAGAGACAATACACTTCTCATTAAGATGTTGTCTGTAGTGTTTCCTAACTAGATAATCAAACACCTTCGTTCTGCAGAATACACTTTGCAAAACATGTCTAGAATAGAAGTTACAGACTAAAATGCCTCTAGGGGCCAGGTAGGCAGCATTAATGAAGGAGGCAGGCTGGGCCAAGCCAAGATGGGGTGGCGATGGGGTATTGGTTGAAACTGGGGACATCGATTTTTTTTTTCAAGGTAGGGTTCGTGGACCAAAAGACCCTCAAGTCACTGCATAATCATGTTTAGTTCCAGTGGCCAGGACGGGGGGCCCTACAGCTGGCAGTAGTTACTTGAGTAATGATGATTAGGTCCAAGAGAATGCACGCTGAATGCCTAGTGAGGTTAAAGATTAAGACTCAGCATTCTCCCCTGCTCCGAGAAGTCTGGTAGGGTTATGGTGTGTGTTCCTTCTTGAGTTGCTTCATGAAGTTTCAAAATAAGCCTTGGAAAGGAAATGAGTTCCTTTCCCTGTGGGTTCCTTTCCGAGGCTTATTTCCCCAGGAGCCCCACCGGCCTCGGGCACTGTGGTCAGTGTTGCTGAAGTTGTGAATTAGCATGCAGAGACACCAGGGATCCTGCCCAGGTGAATCAAGTAGCAATTCCTTTTCCATCAGGGGAGTCTGCCTGTCTGCCACTTCTGATGCACTGGGGGTGACTAAGCTGGCCTGTCCTGTCTCAACACATCCCTCTACCTTCCTACTTAACCTTCATGAATGTTACTCGCATTGCAGGTTCGAGAAAATGATCAGTGGAATGTACCTAGGTGAGATTGTCCGTAACATTCTCATCGATTTCACCAAGCGTGGGCTGCTCTTCCGAGGTCGCATCTCAGAGCGGCTCAAGACAAGGGGCATCTTCGAAACCAAGTTCTTGTCTCAGATTGAGAGGTGAGAGCTTAGGGCTCAGGGTAGCAGGGGGCCATGTCCTTCTTTTTTCTCACTGGCAGACAAACTGAAGGATTTCCACAGCTCAGGGCATGACTCATACAAAAGTCAGTTTAGTGGCAAACACATTCGTGTCTATAGTGTTTACTAAAAGCACATTATGGACAGTTGTCATTTTAAGGGCAAACATAGAGCATTCTCATGAAAGTTTGTGCTAAGCCTGACCTGAGGTCATGTAAAGTGGTATTGTTGGGTTTTAGACCATGTATCAAAGGTAGAAAGATACCTGCTCATAGCATGTAAATTGAAATGCACAGAGAAAGATAACCTATTAAAGCATCCACACTCGGCTTGAAAGCCCTTCCTAACTGCTGGCTGCAGTAATCAGGCAGCCAGGATTGAGTAAATGTTGCAACATTAGGCAGTGCAGACATATGCCACACAGTGGCTCATTAGAGCAAAGCCGCCTTCCTACAGTCAAATGGTGGAAAATCTGCTCCAAATTAGAACAGTGAATTTCAGAGCCCTTTAAAAATTAATGCTATGCCATTACTCTCAGGGCAGAGAAGAACAGGAACTAGATAACTGACATGAGTAGACCCCTTGGGCATCTGCACCAGTGAATAGAAAGATATATTCTAGCTTACAGGTCTGTTATGTTCAAGGTGATTCCAGGCTTTTAAAATGGCTTTCTTTATATAGGAGGGTTTATTTTCTTTTTATAACTTTATTTACACTTCCTTTGTAAATAGCGTACAAATACAGTTCAGGCCACCCAGAGCAGCAGAGCAGAAAGAAAGCATGAGTCTAATGCTGCTTGGTTAATTCCTGCCTTGCAGACCCATGACCAGCAGCGAGAGAATGGACATGAAAGAGCTTTGTAACTGACCACTGTGATCGACAGTGAATTTGCTTTGTTTTGAGTATCCACTTTGTAGTAGTAATGCTCTACCTTGAGAATGGAGAGTGGAATGAGGGGGTCTTTGTATTCCTGTCACCCTCAAGAAGAGTCATTGTAGTCCAGTAGGATGAGCAGTGCTCTGAATTTAGAAATGGGAACCACATTGAGGGGCCAGCTCCTGGAGAGCCAGACCCCCACAGAGCCTCCCCTATAAAGGACTCAGGACCTGGTGTGGTAGGCTACCAGCCCTCTTGGTGCATAACTGAACACTTGCTGTCTCCCTCTCACCCCAGTGACTGCCTGGCCCTGCTGCAAGTCCGCGCCATCCTGCAACACTTAGGGCTTGAGAGCACCTGTGATGACAGCATCATTGTTAAGGAGGTGTGCACTGTGGTGGCCAGACGCGCAGCCCAGCTCTGTGGCGCAGGCATGGCCGCTGTGGTGGACAAGATACGAGAAAACCGTGGGCTGGACGCTCTCAAAGTGACAGTGGGTGTGGATGGGACTCTCTACAAGCTACATCCTCAGTGAGTGCCTGAGCCCAGCCCTCCCTGCCCACCTTCTTTCTGTCTCTTTGTTCTTTCCCCCTTTTCTCTCTTTCCTTTGTTACTTGATAGTGAATTATCAGCCATTCCAAACAGTGTATATAATACACGCATTATAGTTTAAAGATTCACAACCAGAAATAGGCCTGTGTTTCACCCCCCATCATGGGAAGCCCCCCTGAGCCCTTCCACATTTGTGTCCTCACACTCCCGTGCCACGGGTAAGCATTGTGCTGAATCAGTCCCTTGCTTTTCTTTTCCGCCCCCATATATCTAGGTATGCATCCATATTGTTTAGTTTTACTTATTTTTGGACCTGCCACAAATGAAATCATATGGTATCTCTTCTGTGGCTGGCTTTTCTCACACAGCGTTTGTTTAGAGATGCATCCTCATTGAAGTATACAGTTGTAGTTCATTAATTTTCAGAGCTGTATAGCGTACCTTTGAGTATATTGTGGTTTTTTCTATCATTGATGTGATATTTAGGTTACTTCTAGATTTTGAGCGTTACAAACAGTGCTACTGTGAACGTTCTGGCAAATGTAATGCTAGAACTCTGAAGCAAGATTTTTTTCAACATTCTAGAGCAGGGGTTGACAGGCAACAGTCACAGACTGTTATTGTACATAAAGTTTCCTGAGGATTGGGAGGGGGACAGAAGCCCAGCCACCAACCCCGGGACATGGCATCTTTAGCTTTGTAGATGGGGAGGGTGTCCTGACCCTGTTGTATTGGGACAGATCACAGCTCTCTCTTTCTCTGGTCCATATAGGAAGGATCTGTGATCACTGTGATACCCTAGCAGTGACTCTGTAAGTCTGCTTCTTTTGCCTCCAATGGCATTTTGGAGCAGATGTGGCTCTGATACGAGGCTATGTGCCTGGAAGATAGAAAATCACATTCATGAGTCCTGGTCTCCCCCTCCAGAGTTTGTGAACAGATTGTGCTCCTCTCTTAGGCACACTTGTGGCTTCCATGGCTGTCGAACTTCTCTTTCACTGATTATTAGTTTTAAGAACACAATTTGCCGGGATCTCAGACATTTGTCCCAGAGTTGAATCCCAGCTCTCCAATGGCTGATGTGATGTGGAAATTGGGCATAGTACTAGTATCTCCAAGCCACAGTTTTCTGGTACTTAATAATATATAGTAAATGTTTAATACATTATAGCTGTCATCCTTCTCCTCTTCTTAATTATTTCTGGGTTTCCAGCATCGCTTCTTAGCTTTCCATTTCTAAGTGCAAATATAAACCAATCATGGCTAAGATGGTTTTTCTTGTGTCTTCCTCCCACCTTTTCCAGCTTTGCCAAAGTCATGCATGAGACAGTGAAGGACCTGGCTCCAAAATGTGATGTGTCTTTCCTGCAGTCAGAGGATGGCAGCGGAAAGGGGGCAGCGCTCATCACTGCTGTGGCCTGCCGCATCCGTGAGGCTGGACAGCGATAGAACCCCTGAAATCGGAAGGAACTTCCTCTTTCTCTCCCTCTTCCCTGTTTTAAATTATGTCATCCCCTTGTGTCAGAGACAGACCCCTTGGCTTTTCCTTGGCAGAGAGGACCCCACTGGACTGGGTTTTGTCTCTGCATCTCATCATAGAGCTTGGTGGCCGAACTTGGCCCTATTAAGATAAATACAGTTCCAAATAAGGATTTGTTCACATGCATCACAACCATTCCCATTGGTTCTCTTAAAACACGAAAATTGTCACCCTTAGTAATCCCCCTTGCCAAATTCCATGTCCCTGTATAATTCTACAGGATGGGGACACTAATGAAGATATGGTTGCTTCACCTTGAAGCCTGAACATGACATTTCTAGGTGGGGTGTATCCCCCAGCTCTGATGTTGTTACTGATTCTCCTGTCAGAGATCTGGGAGGTCTCCACTGAGGATGTGAGCCTGATTGTCCTACAGGCAGATGTGGGGAGGGTGGAGGGGCGACAATGGAGGGAAATCCATGGATATCCATGCAGCGGCCCCTCTTTAACTTCATCTACAAGCATTTGTCCTGTGGATTCCAGCATTTGCTATTCCTGGAATCAAGGAATCCCGAGTCTAGGCAGTGAAACCAAAGCCAGAAGTTGACGCATCCTGCAGTTGGGCCAGCCGTCGCATCTCAGCGGGGTGCACACATGATCCACGAGTGATGGACTTTTGGGGAAGGGGGAGTTTTTGGTTTGTTTTACAAATTTTTCCTGCAAAGGTGGAAACACTGTATTTTCATTTTAATTTATATTTGAAATTTTATTTAGTTCTTGAAGTAGATCTGCTCCTTCATCTTGACATGTAATGGTCAGTTGTACGTAATGTATTTATATGTTAATTTGTTGTGTATATAGATATGCAAGTCTTGTCAGAATTGGCCTCAGTGTAGTTAACGGGCGGAAGGGGAAGATACTGACTAGTCATAGAAATACCTCATTCGCCTGTGGGAAGAGAAGGGAAGCCTCTTCAGGGTGAGTGAGTGGCAAAGCAGTTGCTTCTGGCTCCTCCTTCCCCTGTGGTCTTGGAAGTGTAGAAGGCAGGGACAGAGATGGAGGCTGAGCCAACGGACTGAAGAGACCACAGCAATTGGTTCCTCCATCTAGAGATTTTCTTGGGGCAATATTCCATGGGATGTTAAGCAAAGGAAACCAAAGGAATCATTTCAAATGGACTCATGGCTTAGAAATCTTTTCTTAGGGCAGTCAGTAGTATTCTAAAGCTTTCTGACAAGATAAAGGAAGTCACCAAAAAAAAAGTTTTTAAAAGTGTATCTAATCCTCAACAACAAACCAAAACAGAACAATTAAACAACCAAATAAAACCTCAGGGACAACATTTTTGGTGTTTTTGTGCCCTCCCAGCAAGTTTCACCTTGGGTTTGTATTTTAAATGTTTTACAAGAATTGTTGTCCATGTGCTTCCCTAGGCTGAGCTGGCATTGGTCTGCTGACCTGTTTTTGTGGGGGGTTTTTTATACACACTATTTATTTCAAACTATTGGGAGGGATGAGAGTGGCTTAAAAACTTCCGTCCCTACTTTTCAAGAGTGCCGTTGATTCTGAATCTGAAAGCCCACCTCTGCTCTAAAATACACACAAGCACAGACGTTAAACCTGGATACTATATAATAAAGAGGGATGTAACTCCATTGAATTGGATACAAGGATCAGAATGGAAAGATGGAAAGAAACTCATGATGAAGTTGCACCCGGTTTTTGTATATTTATCAAACTTCTGCTGAGAATAGTGTCTGATTGCACGACTTTTAAGCAAAGTTGGGTGTTATTGGGTGAAAATGGCCCAGCTCCTGGGAGCACAGAGCGGCAAAGGGCTGGTCCTCTTGCTCTAGTCTCTTTGCTGTCTGGTGTAGCTCTTCTGCTGCTCCCATCTGCACTAATTGACCCAAAATGTGGGTGTTTCCTGCTACACAAAAGCCAAAAGCTTTCACGTAGATTTTAGGTTCACTAAAGGGTGCCCACAAAATAGAGATGAATTTTAACTTAAATTTTAAGCTTGAAGATTAGGTACTATCTATGAAGTTACACTTTTTTTTTTTTTTTTTTAAGGTAGAGATGTGTGTGTGTGTGTGTGTAGGTATTAAAAATGTGTTGTTGGTTTCCAAAAAGGAACACTGGAAAATAAATTTTGAATGTTTGTGTTCTCAGAATTAGGTTGACAGTCCTTTGCTGACATGGCTTTGCTTTGTGTAATATACATGGGATCTCAATCTTCGGGGTGTGGTGAATAGCGAATCATCTCAAATCCTTGAGCACTCAGTCTAGTGAAGATTTTGTCATTATGTACAATAAATAACTAGTTTAATTAACTATGTGATGTTAACTATTAATAAATTTTAACATTTTTCAAAATAATCAAATGTGTGATTCATGAGTGTTTAAGAGTGTAGTCATCTTCCGGTCATATCAGTACTTACTGGCCAGCCTGATGAGTAATTTATGGGTGTCTTGATTTTGAGTGTGTATATTTGAGAGGCATGTGGCCTTTCTGGAAACTCAGTCCCAGTGGAAGTAGAAGGCAGCTTTTCCTGGGTTGCCTTTGACCCTTTAGATTTCTTTTTTTTTTTTTTTTGAGACGGAGTTTTTCTTTTTGAGCCGGAGTCTCGCTTTGCCGCCCAGGCTGGAGTGCAGTGGCGTGATCTTGGCTCACTGCAAGCTCCGCCTCCCGGGTTCATGCCATTCTCCTGCCTCAGCCTCCCGAGTAGCTGGGACTACAGGCGCCCGCCACCTCGCCCGGCTAGTTTTTTTGTATTTTTTAGTAGAGACGGGGTTTCACCGTGTCAGCCAGGATGGTCTCGATCTCCTGACCTCGTGATCCGCCCGTCTCGGCCTCCCAAAGTGCTGGGATTACAGGCTTGAGCCACCGCGCCCGGCCGACCCTTTAGATTTCAAGCCACTGGAGAGCTATGGCTAGTCCTGCGGTCTACTGTTTAAATAGCTTGGCTGAAATTAGCGCCACCCTCAGGGCCTCTGACTGGTCTTGGTTGGCAAATGTGATTCATATTCAGGATATATAGCTCTCATGTGAACATCCAAAAAGCACTTGCCTCTGTCCCCTCCCTACCAAGCTTTCCCCTCTCCCCAATAAGCAGAACACAGGTCTGGAGAGTAAATTCATCAAAAGTCCCCAGTGATATCCATTAACACATTCACATGGCCCTGTTTGACAATAACCGAGGGAAGAGGATGACCACGGCTAAGAGGATAATGGAAATAGCCAATGGGTGAGGGAAAGATGAAAATTAGACCCTATTTTTTTCTGATATCAAATTGGTGAGATTATGGGAGCATTCTCATACACTGTTGGTGGAAGTATGATTGGTATAGCCCTTCTGTGGGGAAAATAGGCAATATGCCTCACAGCAGGTTTTGTATAATTTTCTGGAAATTTGTGCTAAGGAAATACATATAGTTGAAGATTAAGATTTAACTTTAAGGATATTGACTGTCATATGGCTTATAATAGCTAAAAAGAGAAACTGTCTCTATATAATGGATCCACTCACCCTTTATCAGGGTACAGTCAGGAAAACAATCCATTCCAGTCATTGCAAACATTTTAATACTGTGACTTGGTTACACAGGTGACGGGAATGCTGAGAAGCCAAGCAGTAGAGAAGCAACCCAGGGATTAGCAACATCAAGAAAAGTAGCTTCAATCCCACTGGCTGGATCGGAGTCACAAAGCAAGGACTGGGACCCTGGAATGGACTGGGAGATGAAGAAATTCTCTGCCTTCTCTCCCACCCACTCATTTTCTGCAGTGTTTCCATTGGCTGAACCTAGCAGGAAGTGTGTTGGCATAGGGAGCCTGGGAAATGGAGCCTCCTGTGATATGGGGCAATTAGGAAAGTAACTGGCATGCAACTTACAAAACCACTGTGTGGTTTTGTAGAATATTATTGAGCAGGGTTATAGGATAATATTTAGTAACATAGAAAACATTACCAGTATGCTGCTTCATGCCAAAGAATATTTCAGAACAGTGTATTATGATCCTGTTTTTGTTTAAAAAATACTTTTTGTTAAAAATTATGATATATGACGTAAGAGTTGTAATGGGTTTCCCTGAGGGCCTCCTCTGCCTCGCTGAACTCTGGTAGGGGCCTCAGCCCCCTTCCTCAGCAGCTCTCCCTCAAATGACTCACCCCTCTGGGGTCTGTGTGCTGCAGTTCAGCTTGGTGGTGTCCACCAGCCTTAGCCAGGCTGCTGCTCGGTGCAGTTTTGGTGCCACCTACCCTCCCTAGGCCACTGCTGCCCCCACTTCACAGCCTCAGGGAAGAGCTGCACTCCCATTTCCCACTGGGGGCTCAAAGTGGACACAGACACTTATTCTCCACAGACACTTATTCTCCACAGACCATAATACTGGACAAAACATTCAGAAGATACTTTTTGAGATGGTTTGGCTCTCTTTCCCTACCCACATCTCATGTCAAATCGTAATTCCCAGTGTTGGAGGAGGGGTCTGGTGGGGGGGGGGTGATTGAATCATGGGGGCAGACTTCCCCCTTGCTGTTCTCATGATACAGTTCTTAGGAGACCTGGTTGTTTGAAGCTGTGTAGCACCTCCCCCTTCTCTCTCTTTCTCCTGTTGGCCATGTGAAGATGTGCTTGCTTCCCCTTACCTTCTGCTATGATTGCAAGTTTCCTGAGGCCTCCCCAGCCATGCTTCCTGTGCATCTTGCAGAACTGTTAGTCAATTAAACCTCTTTTCTTATAAATTACCCAATCTCAGGTAGTTCTTTGTAGCAATGGAAGGATGGATGAACACACTTTTTTTTATTGTATAATTTAACACAGGTATTTGCACTAGAATGCTCTCCAAGCCCTGGATTCCCCATGCTCATGGCTTCCCTTGGGCTGCCTCCCTGCCCAACTCCCACCTGCTCTGTGGGGTTCCTCACCACAGGAGAAAGCCGTGTCATTTACTGGGACTCAGAAAACGATATTCCAAAATAATGGTGCTTTGACATGCTGAATAAAGAAGCAACCTCAAGGTCTTTCCTCCTGCCCCACCCTCAACTCTCTGTTTCTCCCAAAGCACAGGATAAGGCTTTTATCTGATATTCCCTGATCTGCATAAAGACTGAACCCCCTCCTCACAAGGAGAACACAAGTGCCTTCTGTCCTTTCCCTGAAATCTCTTAAGGACTGGACCCACCTAGGAGAACACAATTGTCCTCTATCCTATCTCTGAAATTTTATTATCTGTTGCAGAAAGGAAGACTGAGGAATGCAACCACACTTGGATGGATTTTTTCACAAGATAACGTTCGTGGATTCCAGCATTTCATTCAAATTCCAAAGAGAATCATTTACAAGTTAATTTCTGTCTACCTGGCACATTCATTCTCTCTAATAAACATTTACTGCCCCTTGAAAAAGTTATCACATTTCCTCTATCTCTCCTTCCCCTATGAAGAAGGGTATATAAGCATCTGGACTTCACTGCGTTATTGGGTAATCATTCTGTGATTCTTCCGTGTTATGTATGTTAAAATAAATTTGTACACAAAATAAAATTGCAATAGGAGAACAATCCTATTCATCTGCCTTTTGTCAGTTCATCTTCAGAAAACCTTCAGAGGGTGGAGGGGGAAGCTTTCTCTCTTTGCTTCTATAGATTTGAGGCTGTGAACAGGATAAACCAAATCTACTCTGCTCTCCTGGGAACCACAGTCAAGAGAATCTAGGACCTGACAAACTGGCAAAAAGGGTAAGAATTTCTCACCAGTCAGATTCCTAGGTGTCTGTCTGTGGAATCCAATAGAGCAGATGGTAAAAATCACTGTCTCTGTTTCCTTTCCAAATTCAGGTTAGTGGGGAGAAAACTATTTGTATAGACTAGCCTTAGGTTTAGTGACCGTGGTATATTTTTATCATGGGGGCTGCATTTTTTGCACCCATTTAAAAAATGCCCCATGTTATTGTAAATCTAGAAAGTTACCTTTGGGACTTTCCATAAAGAGGGCTTATTGGTTTGAGTCACTTATGGGATAAATAAATCAGCCATATTTAAACAACTGTTTTGCCAGTTTGTCAAGTCCTAGGTTCCCTTGACTGTCTTCTTAGTACCCATGAAAAGACACAAAAGAAATATAGCCTTGAAGACTTATTTGACAAGAATAAAAGAAAAACAGACATTAGGTTTAAAACAAAGTTAAAAATCCTTCAAATGCTCAAACTGTCTGCTTTGGATTTTATAAGCAAGGCACTCTAACCTGTGGTCTAGTGCTTAGAATTCAGTGTTTTCAGTGCTCTAGTCCAGGTTCAATTCCTGGTTAGGGGAACCAGTTCCTTGGAAATAAAAGTCCTTTGACTCAGGAGACGGAGAAAAAAGCATTTATGAGAGTTTAAATTATTTGTCTTGAATTTACATTTGTATGACTCTTGACTTTTGGAGGTATCCAGTCATTTGTAATCCTTTCTTTCCTCATGAACAGCAGTAGATTTCCTGTTTCTATTTTCCATCCATTGGGTCACATGTGTTTTTGGGTCTTTGATGCAGATGACCAGCTGAGAGGTTAGGACCCTGGAGAATATATCCAGATGGAGGTGTGAGTTGCATCCCATTTGCAGCTAGTGAAACTTTCCTTTTTTTAAGTTGTTGTTGGGAGTAGTCTGGATCTTGGAAATGTTGCAGCTTTTCGCTCCCCTTTTGGAGACCTTGGTTAAAGCCGTAAAGGGCTTCATGGTTTTAGTCTCATATGTGTTAATTTGTTTCAGTTTTGAGTCATTTGAAGTTATGCCTTTGGTTTAAAACTTTGGTTTGTATTTAGAGCGTGATGGCAACTCCCCCCGCAACCCCTCACGCCCCATTTATTTTACTTTCTGGGCAGGAGAGCCAGAGCCATGAGCAATTATGGTGCCTCTCCCAGGCAGAAGGGGGAGGTACTGCTCTCACAGCCACTGCTGCCACAACTACCACCATTCCTCAGCTCCAGGGAAGGTCGGTTGCTCACAGGGCAGAAAGTTTACCACTTGTATATTTAAAAGGATTTTTGTTAAGACCTATATGGTCAGAAGTCAGCTTAATTAAAAACTGATATTCAGGTATTTTTGTAAAAGTTATCTTTTAGGTCCTGTTTCTCCTATGGGAACTTCTTAGTCAACAAGCCCTCTTTTTCTGGGACCCCTGATAACTACAACTTCATTGGCTTTCTGGGAAACTTAAAAACTCCCCAAACTAGCTCTTCTAAGACCTGTTCTTACACTTACTTAAGTCCAAATGCTTTTCAAGTTCATGTCACTTCAATAAATCTTTGGTAAATAAAGTTAGTTCAAAAATTGTTGGTAAAATAAGCCTGTCTATCCCAGGCAAACAGAATTAATGTTGACAATTTTGAAATGTCATTTCAACATTCATTCTGACATTTTTGCCTGGGTCTACTGCTTAGACAGGTTTATGCTGTCTCTGTTGATGTATTAAGGTCATACAACTTGCTTCTGTGATATTTTTGATACTTGCTTGATTTGTTGGTTAGCTAAAGCTGTCAGGGCTGGCATCTGGACTCCCCCAAAACCCTACACACATCTTGCTGCAAGCTTATATCTTTGGTTTTGAGCCCTTGAATTCTGGGGTCTGGATAGGTGGCCATAGTGAGTACTTGAGATATGTGTGTGCACAGCACAGGGGAGAGCCAAGCCCAACATGACCACATCTTCCTTGGCTCAGCTCTACCTCCTGGCCATGCATTGTCTTCACAGCTCCATCCTCTGTCCCAGGCTCTGCACTTGCTATGTAAATCCAGGTCACAAATAGGCCCTACCCTTCATAACTCCTCTGGGTACCACATTGGTATTTGGGACCTAGGATGACTGGGGCTGAGGGGTACATTGAGGAGGGTACCTGTGTCCAGTATCTTAAAGACCTTGGTTAAGATGAGATTGGCTAATACAGGGTTTGCTTTTTCAGAAGAAAAAATTGTTTGGGTGAAGGAGAAAGGACAAGATGGAGGAAGGTGAACAAGAAGGCATAATCCATGTTGCTTCCGGGTTCTTCCTCACCAACTTTCCCACGCGCGGGAAGATGCAGATCAACCGAGCATGCGCCAGGTGATGTCAATCCGAAGAGATCAAATCTTACCCGGCCACGCCTACGGAGACGCCCCTATCACACCCTTATCCTGCCCACTGCCCTCCCCCTTCCAGTACCAATGCATAAAAGTCCGCTGCCGGCAGGAGCCGGTGTGACTTCTTCGGCCCCCGCATTTGTGGACTGGAGAACATCACCCGAGAGCGCCGGTGTGACTTCCCTGCCCCCCCACACCTGAGGACCAGAGAACCTCGCCCGAGAGTGTGTGCATATTTGCAATAAAAGACTGCCACTTTCTTATGTACTTTGGCCTCATGTTTAATTACTTAGCTCTCCTAAATTAAGTTAAATTAAATTAAATGAAACAAAACAAAAATAACATAAATGGCTAACTTTTACATTCAAATATAACTTGAGCAATTCAAATATAATTGTTAAGAATGAGTAAATTAAATGGTAAGTGTAAATGGGATAAATGCTTTTATAAGCTTGCCAACATTTCAAAAATCTTTTTGGTAACTTAAAATCTTAAAGTCAAGTCATGTTCAATTAAGTAATAGATAATCATAAAATATCTCACTCATTTCTCAGTTAAAATACAGAAATATTAATTTTTTTTATTTTTTATTTTTTTTTTTTTGAGACGGAGTCTCGCTCTACCGCCCAGGCTGGAGTGCAGTGGCCGGATCTCAGCTCACTGCAAGCTCCGCCTCCCGGGTTCACGCCGTTCTCCTGCCTCAGCCTCCCAAGTAGCTGGGACTATAGGCGCCCACCACCTCGCCCGGCTAGTTTTTTGTATTTTTTAGTAGAGACGGGGTTTCACTGGGTTAGCCAGGATGGTCTCGATCTCCTGACCTCGTGATCCGCCCATCTTGGCCTCCCAAAGTGCTGGGATTACAGGCTTGAGCCACCGCGCCCGGCAGAAATATTAATTATTAAACATAAATTTCTGTTTACATATTTTGACATATTATTGTACATGGTATAGAAAAGCTAAACATATCTGAATCTGTTAATAAACAACAGAAAAAAAAATGGAGGGAACATTTATTTCTCAAGCCCCTGGCCTCAAGCACTCCTGCCTCAGCCTCCCAAAATGATGGGATTACAGGTGTGAGCCACCGTGTCTGGCCAGGAACATATATTTCTAAAAAATATAAAAAGGTTTTCATCCACAAATACTTATATAAAACAATTCAAAATAACTTACTTCCTAAGTTTTTAATAGAAATTATGGCTACCAAGAGGTAAAATTATAATTAATATGTGTAATTAAAACTACTATCTATAAGAAATAATTCTGTATACAGAGTATATGAGGAAAGTAAGATGTCATAAGGTATGAAGATAGGTTTTTTGTTGTGGAAAGAAATGTTTTTGTCTAGGGAGAAGTTATTTAAAGTTCATTTTATAATAAATGAATAAAGGAAGAAATGATAATAGATAAAACTAAATGAATATAAAAAGTTGGGGGAAGAGAATAAAAAAGTTGTAAGAGATTATAAAAGGTTTATGAAAATGTTATTTTGTGTGGTCAAAACTGAGATTGAATGGATTTATTAGGCTTCATTAAAATTAGCTTTAATACTGATGATACAAAAGTAAAATTTGTTTTTCCCTTTTAAATAAGATTTTCTTGCATTGATATGCGATAATAAAAGACTTTGTTCACTTTTATCACAAAGTACAAAAGAAATTTTAAAATGGAAGAGAGAGAGAAACAGATTCTGTATGCCTCATGCTGTCTTTCTTAGTTCTTTTGATTACTTGAAAAACTAAGTCTCTATTAAAGAGTAAAGATTTTTGCCTATTGAATTTTTTTTTTTTTTTTTTTTGAGACAGAGTCTTGCTCTGTCGCACAGGCTAGAGTGCAATGGTGCAATCTCGGCTCACTGCAACCTCTGCCTCCCGGGTTCAAGCAATTCTCCTGCCTCAGCCTCCTGAGTAGCTGAGATTACAGGCACCTGCCACTATACCCAGCTTATTTTTGTATTTTTATTACAGATGGGGTTTCACTATGTTGGTCAGGCTGGTCTCAAACTCCTGACTTCAGGTGATCCACCCGCCTTGGCCTCCCAAAGTGCTGGTATTACAGGCGTGAGACACCATGCCTGGCTCTATTTCTTGATTATATACTAAACAAAGGGGTTTAGTATATAATTCATGAGTTTTCTAGAAAACTCATGAGATTAACATGAGTTTTCTAGAAAAGGGGTGAGCAATTCCTGGAACTGAGGATTCCTCTTCCTTTTAGACCATATAGGGTAACTTCCTGATGTTGCCATGGCATTTATTTTTTATTTTATTTTTTTTTTTTTGAGACAGAGTCTCGCTCTGTCGCCCAGGCTGGAGTGCAGTGGCCGAATCTCAGCTCACTGCAAGCTCCACCTCCCGGGTTTACGCCATTCTCCTGCCTCAGCCTCCCGAGTAGCTGGGACTATAGGCGCCTGCCACCTCGCCTGGCTTTTTTTTTGTATTTTTTAGTAGAGACGGGGTTTCATCCTCGTGATCCTCCCATCTCGGCCTCCCAAAGTGCTGGGATTACAGGCTTGAGCCACTGCACCCGGCCTGCCATGGCATTTTTAAACTGTCATGGCACTGGCAGGAGTGTCTGTTAGCATGCGAATACATTATTATTAGCGTATAATGAGCAATAAGGATGACCAGAGGTCATTTTCATCGCCATCTTGGTTTGGGTGGGTTTTGGCCAGCTTCTTTACCACTTGCTGTTTTATCAGCAAGGTCTTTGTGACCTGTATCTTGTGCTGACCTCCTATCTCATCCTGTCTCTAAGAATGCCTCGCCTCCTGGGAATGCAGCCCATTAGGTCTCAGCCTTATTTCACCCAGCCTGTATTCAAGTTGAAGTTGCTCTGGTTCAGATGCCTCTGACACTTATATTTGGACAAACTTTGTGCATGGAAACTACAAACCAAAAAAAATCTGTCAGATTGCCACTAATCTTCTCAACTGACTGCCTTCTAGACTCGAAAGAAACCAGTTTACAGACTACTCCAGACACTTGTTTTTCTTATTTCCATAGAAATGCCTCTTATGAAGGATCTTTTTGCTAAATCATATATGGAGGCCTACCTTTGAGATCCCATCTGCAATGCCAACCATTTATTGAACTGGTCTATTCCCAAGAGTGTAAGGCTGGTTGAATGGGACCCGTTGCCATTCAGCTACTAACTTGATTTTTCTCTCCACAGCTACTCACTAAATTTTTATTTTTATTTTTATTTATTTATTTATTTATTTATTTTTTTGAGATGGAGTCTTGCTCTGTCCCCCAGGCTGGAGTGCAGTGGCACAATCTCGGCTCACTGCAACTTCTGCCTCCCGGGTTCAGGCGATTCTCCTGCCTCAGCCTCCTGAGTAGCTGGGATTACAGGTGCACACCACTATGCCCAGCTAATTTTTTTTTTTGTATTTGTAGTAGCGATAGGGTTTCACCATGTTGGCCAGGCTGGTCTCGAACTCCTGACCTTGTGATCCGCCCACCTCAGCCTCCCAAAGTGCTGCGATTACAGGCATGAGCCACTGCGCCCGGCCTAAATTTTTAATATATAAACCTTCTAGGAAAGTTTCAGACAGGGAATGTTGGGTCTCAGAAAATAATACCCCAAAATAAGGTGCGTGGACATACCAAATAAAACAGCAGCTTCAGGAGCTCTCTATAATCCCATCCCGCCCTAAGCCTCTGTCTGTCCAAAGCATAGGATGAGGCTTTTCTCTAATACCCCTTTATCTGCATAAGGACTGGACCCACCTGGGAGAGCACAACTGTCCTCTAACCTCTCCCTGATATTTCATTATCTGTTTCAGAAAAGAAGCCTGAGGAATGCAACCACACCTAGACAGACTTTTCCACAAAATAATGTCTGCCTCTTAGGCTCATTCAATTTCAAAGAGAATTATTTACAAGTTAATTTCTGTCTTTTGAGTCCACTCATTCTCCCTAATACCCATTTACTACCCCTCAAAAAAAATTGCCACATTTTCCCCATCTCTTCTTCCTTTATGAAGAAGGGTATATACGCATCTGGACCTCACTGGGTTATTGGGTAATACTCTTGTGATTATCCTGTACTTATGCATGTTAAAATAAATTTGTATGCATTTTATCTTCAATTAATCTGCCTTTTGTCAGCTCATCTTCGCAAACCTTCAGAGAGTGAAGGGGAAAGCTTTTTCTCTTTATCCTAAACCTTCAAAGAAATGGGTGGTCTGTGCTCAAGTTGTTTGTGGCTTGGAAATTGCTTTTCCATCTTGTTCCAAGCCTGTTGGGTCCTTTTCTTTCTTTCTTTCCTTTCCACTTTGTTTTCTTTAGTTTGGGCCTCAGATGCAGAAGGCTAAATTACTTATACTTCTGCTTTATTCAGGGCATTTTCTAGTCTTTGCATAAATCTTTCTGGCTTTTTCATTTTCTTATTCCCTTTTATCCTCATTTTCCATTCTCTACTTACAATCAATAACTGTGTTATTGCATTTGATGTGCAACTTATTTCTGTATGTGGTTTTTTTTTTTTTTTTTTTTGAGACGGAGTCTCGCTCTGTCGCCCAGGCTGGAGTGCAGTGGCCGGATCTCAGCTCACTGCAAGCTCCGCCTCCCGGGTTTACGCCATTCTCCTGCCTCAGCCTCCCGAGTAGCTGGGACTACAGGCGCCCACCACCTCGCCTGGCTAGTTTTTTGTATTTTTTTTTAGTAGAGACGGGGTTTCACCGGGTTAGCCAGGATGGTCTCGATCTCCTGACTTCGTGATCCGCCCGTCTCGGCCTCCCAAAGTGCTGGGATTACAGGCTTGAGCCACCGCGCCCAGCCGTATGTGTTTTTATAAAGCATATGTTGTTTTGTGTGCATGAAATTTTACATGCACACAAAATTTACAAAATTCTATTGGCTAAAATCTCTTTTTTTCCATCCACTAAGCACCATACTTTTAAAGATCCACAGATGCTTCTATGTGTATGTCTCACGTGTCTGTGTGAAGAGACCACCAAACAGGCTTTGTGTGAGCAACAAGGCTGTTTATTTCACCTGGGTGCAGGTGGGCTGAGTCCGAAAAGAGAGTCAGCAAAGGGTGGTGGGATTATCATTAGTTCTTATAGGTTTGGGGATAGGCGATGGAGTTTGGAGCAATGTTTTGCGGGCAGGGGGTGGATCTCACAAGGTACATTCTCAAGAGTGGGGAGAATTACAAAGAACCTACTTAAGGGTGGGGAAATTATAAAGACCTTCTTAAGGGTGGGGGAGATTACAAAGTAAATTGATCAGTTAGGGTGGGGAAGAAACAAATCACAATGGTGGAATGTCATCAGTTAAGGCTATTTTCACTTCTTTTGTGGAACTTCAGTTGCTTCAGGCCATCTGGATGTATACGTGCAGGTCACAGATATGCTGGCTTAGCTTGGGCTCAGAGGCCTGACAGTGTACATCTAACTCATTACTTCCAGTTGCTGCACAAAGTCCCATTGTGTGGATGCACTGTGTGTTCCTATTCACTCCCTCAGTGCTAAATATGTGCATTGTCTCAACTTTAGTTACGCAAACATCATTGTAAAAAGCATCTTTGCACATGTTCTCTTAATTGTCTTTGTGATAATCTCGCTGGGCATCTACACAGGAGTACGATAAGGGGGATCACAGTGTGTACATTTGTTTCTTTTGACCCTGAACTACCAGATTATTCTTCTGAAAGTCTGCCCTCCCCAGCCCCTAATCCCATTAGCAGCAAATCTCCACTAACACTGGCATTATCCACTTTCTAATTGTTGTTAATCTGTTGAGTGGAAAGTGAGGTCTTTTAGTTGTTTTAATTTAC
Organism: Papio anubis; assembly: GCF_008728515.1. Taxonomy (NCBI): domain Eukaryota; kingdom Metazoa; phylum Chordata; class Mammalia; order Primates; family Cercopithecidae; genus Papio; species Papio anubis. The sequence goes on from NC_044989.1 coordinate 75,165,419, forward strand.
GTTTCTCTAATTACTATGAACTTGAGCATCTCTTCATATGTTTCTTAGGCTTTTGGATTTTCCTTAATTGTCTTTTCATATTTACTGCTAATTTTTCAATCAGGGTTCTTTCTTTTTCCTTCCTGATTTTCTGGAGTTTTTTGTTTAATCCAGATTAGTCCCTTGTTGGCTTTAGATATTGCGTGTATCTTCTCCTAACCTGTTGTCCATGGTGTCATTTAATGACCAGGAATCCTTTCTTCTGGTGTAATTAATTCCACCAGTCTTTTTTTGCTTTATGGCTTGTACTTTGGACCTTTCTCAGTCTTAGACCACTAATATGGCCTTCTATTAATTGTATTTGTAGGTTTACTTTTTACCTTAAAGGTCCTGTTTCAATTAAATGATTAATAAAACCCTCAGAGAATCCATCTTTTTATGTAACATTAAGTAGCTTCTTGTTTTTTTTTTTTTCCTCACATGATTAGTGAGTTATTATATCTTTTATTACTGATTTTGGACATCTTTTTTTAAATAGTCTAAGTTTGCAAGGGTCTGTTTCTGAGTGTTTTATTCTGTCTCATTGATCTGTTTTGCTTGTTCTTGGGCCAGTAAGATACTGTTTCTGTTACCAGGGCTTGATAGTGTGCCCTAATATCTAGCAGGGCTAGATTCCCCTCTTCTTTTTCAAAGTTGACTTTTGCTATTCATGGCTCTTTATTCTTCCATGCAAATTTTAGAATAAATTTATCTGGTCTCTGAAAAAATTCAGTTCAAGTTTTGATTAGAGGTGTAATGGATGTACTGATCTGGGGATAGAATTGACTTTTACAATATTTGCAAGAGCATAGAATATCTCTCCGCATATTTACAAAATCTTTTCTGACTTTTTAGCAGAGTTTCAAAGTTTTCTCTATAGTTTTGTGAATTATTTAAGTTATTACACAGACAGTTCATAGCTGCTGTGCATGGTCCTTGATTTTTATTGTTTTTTCTGGTTGATTATTGCAGATTACAACACAATTTTTAAACCTCAGCATTATTTACATTTCAGGCCAGGTAATTCTTTGTCGGGGTGGGAAGGAGGATCTGTCCTGTGCACGGTAGGATGTTTAGTAGCATCCTTAGCTTATATCCATCGGATGCCAGTAGTTGTGGCAACCCCAACCCTAGTTGTGACAAAATGTCTTCAGATGCCAAATGCTCCCATAGGATTGATAGATAAAATACAGGATACCCAGTGTTTTGTCTCAAATATTGCATGGGACAAAAATTATACTAAATAATTACTCATGGTTTATCTGAAATTAAAATTTAACCAGGTATCCTATATTTTTATTTACTAAATATGTCAACTGTACCTGAGAAGCAAAATCATTCCTGGTTGAGAACAACTGGTGTAGAGAAATGTCAGACTTTTTTTTTTTTTTTATGTTAGACATTTCTATAAGTTGATCTTATTCCTGAGAACCTTGCTGAATTTTACTATTAATTATAATGGGTTCTTTGCTCTGTTGGTTTTTCTATGTAGATAATCCTACAATAATAGCAGTTTCATCTCTTCTTTTCCCTCCAAGTAGCTAAACCTGCTTTTTTTTTTCTTTAAATATTTTCTTTTCTTACAGTAATGGTTAGGATCTCCAGTTCCAAGTCAAACAATAGAAGTCACAGGGCATTTTGGTCCCATTTCCAATCTTAAAGGGAATCTGCCTAAATTTTCTCTATAAGAAAAACGTTTGCTATAGGTTTTTTTTGGTAGCAATTTAAGGGTTGTTTTCCATTTTTAGTATCTTAGCCTGTTCAGGTTGCTCCAACAAAATGCCACAAATCTGTAACTTGTAAATAGCAGAAATTTATTTCTCAAAGCTCTGGAGGCTGGGAAATCCAAGATCAAGACACTGGCAGATTTGGTGCTTGTTCATGGAAGGCATCTTCTCCCTTCATCCTTACATGTTGGATGAAGAAACTGTGGTCTTTTTAGCCTCTTATAAGGGCACTAATCCCATGTATGAGGGTTTCACCTCATAACTTAATCATCTCCAAAAGAACCTACTTCCTAAAACCATCACATTGGAAATTAGGTTTCAATCTATGAATTTTGGGGGTCACAAACATTCATTTTATAGAACTCGGTTTGCTAAGATTTTTAATTATAAAAATAGCTGTTGAACTTTATTAAATGGTTTTTCTGCATCTATTGAAATAAATGTACATTTTTCCTTGTTTACTCTTTACTGTGATGAATAATATGAATGCATTCTCTGATAAGTCTTCCTTATTTATTTATTTTATTTTTTATTTTTTTGAGACAGAGTTTCACTTATTGCCCAGGCTGGAGTGCAATGGTGTGATCTCAGCTCACTGCAACCTCTGCCTCCCAGGTTCAAGCAATTCTCCTGCCTCGGCCTCCCTAGTAGCTGGGATTACAGGCATGTGCCACCACGCCCAGCTAATTTTGTATTTTTAGTAGAGATGGGGTTTCTCCATGTTGGTCAGGCTGGACTCGAACTCCAACCTCAGGTAATCCGCCCGCCTTGGCCTTCCAAAATGCTAGGATTACAGGCATGAGCCATTGCACCTGGACCATAAGTCTTCCTTATATTGCTGGGATAAACCATACCTATTGTTTACTACATTGTTGGATTAGTTCAGTTAATATTTTATTTGTTATTTTTGCAGACTTATTAGTCTGTTTTCATGCTGCTGATAAAGACATACCCGAGACTGGGAAGACAAAGAGGTTTAATTGGACTTACAGTTTCATGTGGCTGGGGAGGCCTCAGAATCATGGCGGGAGGCAAAAGGCACTTATTACATGGTGGCAGCAAGAGAAAATGAAGAAGAAGCAAAAGTGGAAACCCCTGATAAACCCATCAGATCTGGTGAGACTTATTCACTAGCACAAGAACAGCATGGGAAAGACTGGCCCCATGATTCAATTACCTCCCCTGAGTCCCTCCCACAACATGTGGGAATTCTGGGAGATACAATTCAAGTTGAGATTTGGGGGGGGGACGCAGCCAAACCATATCATTTTGTCCCTGGCCCCTCCAAATCCCATGTCCTAACTTTTCAAAACCAATCATGCCTTCCCAACCGTCCCCCAACGTCTTAACTCAAAAGTCCACAGTCCAAAGTCTCATCTGAGACAAGGCAAGTCCCTTCTGTCTATGAGTTGTAAAATCAAAAGCAAGTGAGTTACTTCCTAGATACGATAGGGGTACAGGTATTGGGTAAATACAGCCTTTCTAAATGTGAGAAATTGTCCAAAACAAAGGGGCTACAGGGCCCATGCAAGTCCAAAATCCAGTGGGGCAGTCAAATTTTAAAGCTCCAAAATGATCTTCTTTGACTCCAGGTCTCACATCCAGGTTATGGTGATGCAAGAGATGGGCTCCTATGGTCTTGGGTAGCTCCACCCCTGTGGCTTTTCAGGGCACAGTCTCCCTCCTGGCTGCTTTCATGGGCTGGCGTTGAGTGTCTGTGGCTTTTCCAGGTGCATGGTGCAAGCTGTTGGTGCATCTACTATTCTGGGGTCTGGAGGACAGTGGCCCTCTTCTCACAGCTCCACTAGGCAGTGCCCCAACAGGGACTCTGTGTGGGGGCTCTGACCCCACATTTCCTTTCTATACTGCCCTAGCAGAGGTTCTCTATGAGGGCACTGCCTCTGCAGCAAACTTTTGCCTGGGCATCCAGGCACTTCCATACATCTTCTGAAATCTAGGCAGAGGTTCCTAAACCTCAATTCTTGACTTCTGTGCACCCACAGGCTCAACACCACATGGAAGCTGCCAAGGCTTGGGGCTTCCACCCTCTGAAGGCACAGCCCAAGCTGTATGTTGGCCACTTTCAGCCACGGCTGGAGTGGCCGGGACACAGGGCACCAAGTACTAGGCTGCACACAGTATGGAGACACTTGGCCCAGTCTCTGAAACCACTTTTTCCTCCAGGGCCTCCGGGCCTGTGGGAGGGGCTGTCATGAAGTTCTCTGACATGGCCTGGAAACATTTTTCTCCATGGTCTTGGGGATTAACATTAGGTTCCTTGCTACTTATGCAAATTTCTGCAGCGGGTTTGAATTTCTCCCCAGAAAAAATGGGTTTTTCTTTTCTATCGCATAGTCAGGTTGCAAATTTTCCAAACTCTTATGCTCTGTTTCCCTTATAAAACTGAATGCATTTAACATTACCCAAGTCACATCTAGAATTCTGCTTAGAAATTTCTCCCGCCAGGTACCCTAAATCATCTTTCTCAAGTTCAAAGTTTCACAAATCTCTAGGGCAGGGGCAAAATGCCACCAGTCTCTTTGCTAAAACATAACAAAAGTCACCTTTACTCCAGTTCCCAAAAAGTTCCTCATCTCCATCTGAGACCACCTCAGCTTGGACCTTACTATCCATATTGCTATCAGCATTTTGGGCAATGCCATTCAACAAGTCTCTAGGAAGTCCCAAACTTTTCCACTTTTCCTTGTCTTCTTCTGAGCCCTTCAAACTGTTCTAATCTCTGCCTGTTACCCAGTTCCAAAGTGACTTCCACATTTTCAGGTATCTTTTCAGCAATACCCCACTCCTGGTATTTCTTCCCCACTGGGAAGAAAAAGTGGTTTAATCTGACTTACAGTTTCACATGGCTGGGGAGACCTCAGAATCATGGCAGGAGGCAAAAGGCACTTCTTACATGGCAAGAAAAAATGAGAAAGAAGCGCCTGGGTGCAGTGGCTCACGCCTGTAATCCCAACACTTCAACACTTTGGGAGGCCAAGGTGACTGGATCATGAGGTCAGGAGTTTGAGACCAGCCTGGCCAATATGGTGAAACCCTGTCTCTACTAAAAATACAAAAATCAGCTGGGCATGGTGGTGGGTGCCTGTAATCCTAGCTACTCAGGAGGCTGAGGCAGGAGAATTGCTTGAACCTGGGAGGCAGAAGTTGCAGTAAGCTGAGATTGAGCCACTGTACTCCAGCCTGTGTGACAAAGCAAGACTCTTTGTCAAAAAAAAAAAAAAAAAAAAAAAAAGGAAGAAGCAAAAGCAGAAATTCCTGATAAGCCCATCAGATCTTGTGAGACTTATTCACCATCATGAGAATAGCACAGGAAAGACTGACCCCCATGATTTAATTACCTCTCCCTGGGGCCCTCCCACAACACGTGGGAATTCTAGGAGATACAATTCAATTTGAGATTTGGGTGGGGACACAGTCAAACCATATCACTTATTCAGAAATACAATGAGCCTGTAATTTTTGTGTGTGTATGTATTGGCCCAATCCAGTTTTGAATCAAGATTACATTAGCGTCATTAAAAAGGCTGGACAATTTCCTCTTTTTTCACTTGTTGGAACAATTTGTGAGATAAAAAAAATCTGTCTCTTGAAAGTTGGGTAGAGCACATTTGTAAAGCTATCTGGGCTTTAGGGAGAGGAGCTATGATTAGCATTTCAGTTTCTTTAATGCTTGTTAGTCTATTCAAGTATACTATCTCTTGGCATTTCATATTTCCCCACAAAGTTGTCTATAATATCTCAAGTTTCACATTGTTCAGTATATAGTTGTCCATAATACTCTAAAAAATTTTTTTTTTTCTAGAAAATTTCAAATACATTCAAAAGTGGATTAATACACCTCTGGTGCTTCAGTAGTTACCAATTCACGGCCAATCTTGTTTCATCTAGAGCCCCACCTGCATCTCCTCATAATTCTTTCAAGCAAATCTCCGACATTATATAATGACACCTGAAAATGCACCGGTAAAAATCTTCAAAAGACAAAGACTCTTTTTCAACCTGTTCACAATGTCATTACCTCCTCCCCAGATAATAATTTATCAACATCAAGAAACTCCCAATTAGTGTTTAAACTTCCAATTTTCTCACGAATGTCTTTTTTCTTTTTTTTTTTTTGGCAGGGGAGATAACTTTGTCATTTGAATCAGAATCCAAAGTTTACACATTGCACGTGGCAGACCTGCCCTTTAATTTATCATAATTTCTGTTTCTCTTCAGCTTTCCGTTTTCCTCCCAGTTTCCCATGATTGCATCTCTAGTTTGACACGTTCCGTTGTCGTCTGTATTCCCGTAAGTTGGTAGTTAAATCTCAATCTGGTACAGAAGGACTGGGCTCCCAGCTAAACCTCACCCCTAAGCCAGGAACCACGGCCCCAAGTGAAAACAGGTGATCCTGTTTTTCCATGCAAATGTTGCCTTTTTGGCCCGCCCCGCCCCTATCCTGTGCCCGTAAAAGACTTCAGCTGGCAGAGCAACGCAAGCGGCTGAGCGGCAGGCAGAGAAGCAACTGAGTGTCAGAGACAATGGATAGATGCCGCTAACCAGACCGTGCAGCCTTGGAGAGGGACCTGGCCGGAGACTGCCGGGCTTCAGGGAAAGATCACCTTCCCATTTCCTTTCCAGCCTTCCTTTCCGCTGAGAGCCACCCACCGCTCAATACAGTTTTCCGCATTCATCACCTTTCAAACAGTTCGTGTGAGCTGATTCTTCCTGGACGCCAGACGAGAACCCAGGTGCCAAGAGGGCAGGGGCTACCACCCTGACTCTCCACTGAGCTGGTTGGCACTTGGCCGTCCCTGGACGGCAGAGCTGAAAGAGAGCTGGTTGTAACATGCTTGCACACTGCTGTGTAGCATGCATAGAGCCTGATCCCTCCAGAGAGGAGCGACCGGCCGGTTCTAGGGTTCCTTTGCTCAGGTTCCTGCACCCGCTTACTCTTACGCTCCCTCATGCGAGGAGTGGCCAGTGACTGGCTGAGTGAAACGAGCCACTCTAGTTTCTGCCCATGAAGGGGTCAAAGGAACTGTCCCATCTGAAATCCATGATCAGGTTTAGGTTTGATAATTTGACAACGCTACTTCAGAAGGGTTACTGCAATTACATTATTCTTGCATCTTTGTTGTGCCTGTAATTGTTTTCCTCCCTTTTTCATTGTAGGTTCTATCTGTTTGCAATTTCATTTTCTCTTTTTCTTTTTCTTTTTTGTTTTTTGAGACAGTCTTACTCTATTGCCCAGGCTGGAGTGCAATGGTGCGATCTCGGCTCACTCTAACCTCCGCCTCCCAGGTTCAAGCGATTCTCCTGCCTCAGACTCTGGAGTAGCTGGGATTACAGGCGCGCACAACCAGGCCCAGCTGGTTTCACCAGGACAGGCTGGTCTTGAACTTCTGACCTTGTGATTGGACAGGCTGGTCTTGAACTTCTGACCTTGTGATCCTCCTGCCTTGGCCTCCCAAAGCTGGGATTACAGGTGTGAGCCACTGTGCCTGGCCTTTCTCACTTTTTCTTGATCAGTCTTGCCAGAATTTTATTTCATTAATCTTTTCAAATAATTAGCTTTTGATTTGGTCATTTTTTTCTGTTTTTTTCCTTCTCCACTTTGATTTTTGTCTTTCTTTGCTTATTTTTCCTTCTTTTTTCTTGGATCTGTTGCTCTTATTCCAACTTCTTGAATTTACAGTTTTACTTGTGTTTGAAGTTGTGATTTCCCTTTATCTACTGCTGTAAGTCCTACACATTTTGATACATTGCCATTTCATTGACACTCTGAGTAACTAGCAATTTGCTATACTATTTTTTTTTTTACCTTTTAAAATCTATTCTCTTAGTTTCCAGTAATGTTTTTATAAATTATCCCTCTGTTATTTCTAAGTTTTTGGCATTCTGGTCTGAGAACATGATCTGTATGACATTGATTCTTTGGAATTTATCAAGTAATCCTCTGTGACCTGTATATGCACAATGTCATAACCCTTATATATGTGCTTGAAAACTGTGCTTTCTGTGGTGTTGAGCATAGAATTAGACAGAAGGCGAGGGGGACAGACAAGCACAGAGGCAGATATATTCCACAGCATTCACAGATGTTATTTCTGGGATGGGAAAATTACAGGTGATTTTTATTTTCTTCTTGGACAGCAGTAGTCTTTACTTGCCTATGATTCCAAACATGCTTGAAAACAATGTCAGAGATTTCACAGGCCTCCCACTGCCCTGGGTGGGTAAGAGCAATGGTGTGGGCAAGAGGGAACATTTGCCATTGCCCGTCATCTGGGTGGTTCACCTGACCTTCTGGGTCTGCCATCCTGCTCTATGAAATAAGGATATTTGACTGGGTGCAGTGGCTCACACCTGTAATCCCAGCACTTTGGGAGGCTGAGGTGGGTGGATCACTTAGGGCCAGGAGTTTGAGACCAGCCTGGCCAACATGGTGAAACCCCGTCTCTATTAAAAGTACAAAAAAATGGCTGGACGTGGTGACACACGCCTGTAATCTCAGCTACTCAGGAGGCTGAGGCAGGAGAACTGCTTAAACCCAGGAGATAGAGGCTGCGGTGGGCCGAGATCGTGCCACTGCACTCCAGCCTGGGCGACTGAGCAAGACTCCATCTCAAAAATAAAAATAATAATAATAAAAAAAGATATTTAAGCACCCACTCAACTTGAACATTTGTATTCTGTTATTTATAAGCTCCATCTGCTGCTGGCATGAATACCTGAAAATCCTGGGACTGTGGGATGTGGTCCAGGCTCTCAGGGGTCAGCATTGCAGGGAATCCCACACACATCCCTGGAGGGAGTGCAGAATCTCATGCATGAAGGGGCTGGGGTGAGGCCTTTGTCATAGTATTATCTAGAGAGGGTGTGGCCTTTCCCCTTCTTTCATTTTGGGATAAGTGTGTTTTTTTCTCCCACTGCATTCTGTTTTCCAGGCTGCAAGCCCATTTCCAGGGAAAGCAGACAAGAAGTGCCTATCAGAGCATTGACATAAATGGGAATCAGTATCCTTGGCAGTGTCTGGACTTCGAGCCTGCTGAGCGACAAGTGTGTGTTTTGTTTTATTAAATGTTTTCCTTTTTAATAAGCAGTGGGAAATGTCAGGAACACTTGCAGCTGCCTGCTGACCCTGGGACTGGGGTGGGGGATGCAGCACTCTGCCTCCAATTGTGTTTTTCTTCTCTGATAGCTCAGTTGTGCCAGGAATGTACTTGCTTTGGTGCTCCAGAATCAACCTAGGGAACCAGCTCTGCCTTCTATACAAGCAGAATTCTACCTCTAACAGGACCAGGCGACCCCTTCTTTGGCAACTTTCTATACATTTTTAAGCCCCTGATGTTGCCCTAAGGCCATTTACCTATGCTCCACAGGATGAAAATATCAGGAAAATGGTTTTTGCATGTTTATTATTCAGTTTATATACATTATGCATGAAGCAAGTATGAAATTGCTGCACAGACACTGGGATGCAAGAAATGCCATACTACTGAAATCAGATTAGATCTAGTTCTGAGCCCTTTCTCACCAGGGGATCAGATGTTCCAAATCAGGTATTCCCCAGGATGGAGCAAGAGTCCCTGGGGGATGACACAGGCCAGAGCCACCTGAGAAAGAGCCTCCAGTCTTCAGCCTATTGTGGTCCCCTGATTTCTGAGCCCAAGTGGCCTCTTGGAGGGCTCCCAGTGACTGCCAGTCAGCTGCGACCCCTGTGCTGGGGTATCCACCCCACTTCGCACCAGACGCTGACCCAGACCCTGATGAGAGATAGCACCCCTGGAGGCCGCACTGGGCACTACACGTGGCAAATGACCATCTCTGAGTCATCAGCAGCTCCGCCTCAGAGGCGCCCTCGTGTGGAACCATCCCAGCGTTTACATCCTGATTATCCTCTCCTAAAACTCCAATGTAGGCACCCCTCAAAGACAGGAGGCTGCTCCAGGCTTAGACACTGGCTGGATCTCTTTCATTTAGATCCCTCCAAACAAGCAGATTAAAGTCCTGTGTGTTTTCTCTGTTTCCTGAGGTATAGACAACATAGCAAGGGTGGAGGAGTTGGAGGAGGGGAAGGGGAAGTTCCTAGGAAGGCTTGTCCATCCCAGAGGGTGGGCACGGGAAGCAGAGATGAGGGTGGTGAGGTGTAGGGGGAGCAGGCAGGGTTTGTCAGGGCACTGTCCACACCCACTGACTCCTGTCACCTCCATGCCTTTGGGCCCCCTTCTGCATAGATCACCCTCGAATGCCTGAATCTTCAGCCAGAGCGAGCTGATTATCTTAAAAAGATGGGCAGACTTCTCAAGGTAAGCAGTCCACACTGGACAGTCTAAAAGAAAAGCTGCAATTGCTTAGGTTTATTGTAAAGCAGTCATTTAAAAGCTCTCACTGAATGCTGTGGTGGCAGCGGAGATTGGGCTGGTTGTGAAGGTACATGTTCTGAAATATGCACCTAGACATCCCCTGGCCTTTTGCTGGGATGCTTCCAAGGCCTTGCTCAGCTTTGCTTGGCATCTAGCCAAATACAGAGACTTCTGGGTTCTCTTGTCTTCTATTTATGGAAGCCCCTGGGTGCTTCTCCCTCTCCTTCACGTTGTTCATCTTTATATCATTGTCCCTTCCTGCTCTCTGGAATAAATACTCTTGCTTATGATTTAGTGATGAATCCTGGCTTGTCTGCAGATTGGACGAGGTATACTTTTGTAGACGACTAGGAAGGAACATTGTAATTGGAGAGTCTGGGACAGGGGAGGGCTCCATAATATTTCCCGTTGGTAATGCCTCACCAGGCAGAGTGAACTCAGGGGTCAACACCACCTCCTCCAAAGGCTAAATAAGAGGTCTGTAGGCCGCTCACCATCCTAAGCCAGGTGCCTAAAGTCCACTGTTTCTGGGCAGAGGCCACCTTAAACAGAAAGCGCCCAGTCCCTTGTCTTTTAGCTCTGGTATCTGCCCTATTTAAGGCCAATGGGAAGCTCACCTCACTTGACACGTGACTTCATTAGTTAGTGCTGCAAGCACCCCTCCCTGGAGGACCTAACCTTTTACTCCTCTCTTCCTCTCAACCCTTCCCTCGTGCCTCCTAGAACTCCACCATCAGCAAATTACCCCAGATGTTCAACCTTCTCTCCATGTGAACCCTTTTCTCTCTTGCCTGAATTCACTCATTCATTCAGTTATTTAACAAACATTGGATGAACCATTACTGGACCACTGTTTTAGATGCTGGGGATACAGCAGTGAACAAAACACACAAGCCTCTGCCCTGCATCCTAGTAGTGAGAGAATGAACATGTAACGTGTGTTATGTCACGTGTGCTTAGTGCTATAAAGAACAATATAGCAGGGTAAGCGGCTAGAGAATGATGGTGTGGGGCAGTGTGGCTATCCAATACAGAGTGAAGAAAGGTCTTTCTGAAAAAGTGAAAATGGAACCGAAACCTTAGGAGGTGAGGGAGAGCCACATGGCTATGTGGGGGAGGAGAGCTTTTGAGGCAGAGGGAGTGGGGAGTGGCAAGGCCTGTTGAGGAACAGAAAGGGCCAGTGTGGCGGGGTACAGTGAGCACATGGGAGAGTGAGGAAAATGGGCAGGAAGAGAGAGAAAGGCCTTACAAACCGCTGGGACATGTTTGGAGTTTTTTTTTTTTTTTCTTTTTTCTTTTTTTTGAGACAGGGTCTCACTCTGTTGCTTAGGCTGCAGTGCAGTGATGCAAACATGGCTCACTACAGCCTTGACCTCCCAGGCTGAGGCAATCCTCCCGCCCCAGCCTCCCATGTAGCTGGGACTACAAGCATGTAAAACCATACCCAACTGATCTTTTGGTACTTTGTAGAGATGGGATTTTGCGTGTTGCCTAAGCTGGTTTCGAACTTCTGGGCTGAAGGGTTCTGCTTCTCTTGGCCTCCCAAAGTGCTGGGATTACGGGGGTGAGCCACTATGCCTGGCCAACTTTTGGATTTTAAGTGAAATGAGTAGTCACTGGAAATGGTTTGGAGCAAAAGAGTGCCAAGGTCTGAGTTAAATTTTAAAAAGTGCACATTAGCTGCCATGGGGACAACAGAGAGACACAGAAAAACCAGTCATGAGGCGACTGTGAAGGCCAGGTGAGAGGTGATAGACCAGGGAGTGGTGGCGTCAGCCGTAAGAAGTGGTCAGGGTCTGGGTGTGTTTTGAAGATGAAACCAATAGATTTGCTGATAGAATGGATATATGTGTGAAGGAAAGAGAGACTCAAGGCTGACTCCGAGGTTTTTGTCTCCATTCCGTGACAGAATGGAGCTGCCATCTACAGACATGGGGAAAACTGAAGGAAGTGTAAGTTCTGAGAGGAAAATCCAGAGACTTCTTTTGAACCAACCCGGGAGCAGCAGTGACCCGAGAACCCAGTTGTGGGCTTGAACACCGTTTGCCAGGTTTGCGGATCCACGGTCTGGGGCAGAACATGGACCAGATGTCCTGGAGCTTCTTGAAATACCAGAGAGCAAGGAAACCATCAAAGACGATTAGGGTCCTGTCAACAGGACTAAGTAGCCAACTAGGAGGGGCTCCCGCTTGCTGAAAATGGGATAATGCAAGCATCAAAAGGATAAAACCACAGTGGATGGATACATCATTGAATGTGTTTGGTCTGTGAATTTATGGTGATACTAACATTGGTCTCGTAATTGATATCTTTTGGAGAATGACAGGGAATCAATTCATTATTTTAAAAACTAGTTAAAAATGGAAAGAACAACCATTTTGTACTGCCTTTCCTGTACAAACTTTACCTCAGGGTAACCAAATAGCAGATGAGGGGACATTTCTTTGCATGAAAGGATCCCAGTTAATGAATGAAGAAGAATGATAGGTTTTGAATGTCACCATCTGGCAATCTTCATGAGGTAATAGGCCCAGGCGGTGAACGTAAACTGCTCTAAATATGGCAAAAAGAGAGAAAAGCAGACAACATATGCCTCTTGATGGAAGACCACACCACCACCTCCAGAATCCAAACACCAGTTTGCAGATACTAGAGCAGGGGGTGGGACATGTTAGACTATAGCTTGGGGTGCATTCAGCAAAATCCGAGGTAAGGAAAAGTCTCTAGATCCTTGTTTCAACAAACAAATTGAAAAGAAAAAGAGATGGAGAGAGAATCTATAGATTAAAAGAGATGTAAAAGATATAACATGCATTACACTGGGTGGGCCTTATTTGGATTCTCAATCAAGCTTACAAAAAATTATGAGACAATGAGAAATTTGAACACTGACTGTGGATATCAGAGATGTTAAGATTTTTTAAATGAATGTAATAATGGTATGATAATTATGTTTCGAAACGAGGCCTTATCTTTTTGAGATGCAAACTGAAATATATACAGATAAAATGATGCAACATCTATAGGACTGGCTTCAAAATAATTCAGGCCAAAGGGAAAAGAGACAAGATTGACCATGAGTTAGCAGTTGCTGAACCTGTGTGATGAGTATGTGGGGATTCACTATACCAGTCTGGCTTTCTATTTTTGTGGATGATAGAAATTCCCTATCATAAGAGGCAAAAAAAAAAAAAAAAAAAAAAAAAAAAAAAAAAAAAAAAAAAAAAAAAAAAAAAAAGAGAAAGGATAAAAAAGGAAAAGAAAGAAAAAAAGGAGGAAGGAAGAAAGGAAAGCAAGGAGAAATTTTGTGTGTGTTAAGTTTGTGCTGCTAATTTCATGTTCGCACAGAGGTATTGCATAGGTAGTTGAGTCGTGGAGGGACTAAAGTTCAGGAGAGTATTAAGGTAGAGTTGAAAATTACGGAGTCTTAAATTGATAAATGTATTAAAATCACAGAACTGTGTGAGATCACCTTAAAAATGAATATGAGTAAGAGAAAGAGATTTAGTATGGCTAAATCTTGGAGATTTTGGGGATTTCCAAAATTAAGAGGTACGAAAGAAGAGGCGCCATGCAGATGCAGCTAGAATGGGAGGAGAGAAGAAAGGGGTTTTTTGGGGACAGATATGTCGGACACCATGTCATCAAGGAGAGGGGCACGCGTCACCATCTGTGTCAAATGTGGGCAGGGTGGAGTGGATGTGGCTGAGGGCTGACCAGGGCATTAGGCAGAGAGGAGGTAAGTGTTGACCTGGACCAGGGGAGTTTTGGGGAATTGTGGGGAGAAACCCTGGTGTAGATTCCTGAAGGCAGAGATGGAGATGAGAGCCATGAGCATTGTTGGGGCTTTAGGGGTGTTTGGAATAAAGATCGGCAGAGAAATGAGATAGAGGTGTGGGTGGGATGTGAGGCCAATGGGTTTTTTTTTTCTTTAAAGAGAGGAGGGAAATTACAGCATGTTTTATTCTGATGGAAGTGATGAAGGTAGAGGGAGAGAAGAAGAGAGACACAGCGTGAGAGAGAGGGAGCGAGAGAGAGACTGAGAACAGTGATCAGTGATGATGTGAGAGGCGGACAATTGCTAGCCAGATATCCTGGATCACCCAGTGGGCCTGAAACAAGTTTGCAATCAGGTCAACTCTGATGCATTTGGTGTTAGGACACATGTATTTCATGGTCAGAGGCCTGAATACCATGCCCAGGGTCCCCCTAGGGACTTCGTGGACGTGCTGATGCAGCCTTGATGCTCATGTGGCTATTCTGAATCCGTGTCCACAGTGAGGGGATGGGTTGGGCCCCCAGGTGTGTGGCTCACAAGCCAGCACAGGGGGTGTCAGCCCAGCTGAGCTCGCTTGGAGCCACTGTCTTGAGCAACTTGTACATGTTCTTAGTAAATCCCTCACCTTTCACTCACTGGGTGGCACTGAGAAGCAGCTGATGCCTTCCCGTTCCAATGGGAGCATGTGCCTGCTGTTTCCAGCAGGATCCTGACAGCTCTGGCTGTGCTCTTGCTCTTCCACTCCTTGTGGCTGCCCATGGCTGAGGACAAAATGGTGAGGTGAGGCCAGACCACACAGACCACACACTGGGGAAGGGCCAGCTTTTGGTGCTGGGGCCTGTGCTGAGGCCAGGCTCTGCAGGGGCAGGAGGGCGAGATGCTGCTTCTGGGTCTGAGGATGAGACCAGAGGCAAGGCTGAGGTGGAGCTGGGAGCAGAGCAGGTGCTGGATGGAACAGCTGGAGAGTGCTGGTTGCTTGATCAACACAATGTCTCTCCCCACAAACATTTCCCTGCAGTAAGTCTCATTTTATTTCCACCATGTTAATAATAATAAGACTGGTAGCCGCTTGGGTACCAATCACAAGGATCTCCACCAGACTGAGACATACTTCCCAGGTGTCTGCATGTGGTTTCTTCAGCACACAGAACAGAGCTCTGAGGGCTTCCCCCAGCTGCTGCCCACAGCCACATCCCACAGGGAGGGACTTCAGTGCAAAGTGTGGAGCAGTCACTCCAGCTTCCCACACTCTGGTATTAGCTCTGGCTTAGGCCACCCGCCAGCTCTTCATTCCCCAAGTGATCTGTGTCCTACTACATCCTTTCAAAATGCCTCATGGCACACTGAGAGGTGCCCTGGACAGAGGGTCCAGAGAGCTACAGTTTACTTCAAGCTCTGCACTGACCAGCCTTGGGCCTCACTTCTTCACGTTTGACACATTTTTGTTCTAAGCATTGGAGATGCCGTAGTGACAAAAGAAAATCCTGCCTGCATAAAATGTATATTCTAGTGGGGAAACAGATATTAAGCAAATTAAATCAAATATATAATGTGCCAGACAGTGACAAGGTCTATGAAGAGAAGTAAAACAGGATAGGGGGCAGGGACATGTGAGTGGAGTGTGTGTGTGTGTATGTGTGTGATTTTACATAAAGTGATCAGGGAAGGCTTCCAGGAGGAGATATTTGAGCAGAGGCCTGAAGGAGAAAAGCATATGGTTACCTGGGGAGAGCATTCCAGGGAGAAGAAACAGTGGGTGCAAAGGCCTTGAGGCTGAGCACGCTCGATGTCCCAGGAAGAACTGGGGCACTGTGTGGCTGGACAAGAGGGAATGAAGAGGAAGCTGGCAGGAGATTAGTTTCCAGAAGGGCACAAAGTGGGCCGGTTGTGTAGCATCATGGGTCACTGGAAGGTCTCTAGCTTTCACACTCAGTCACATGGGAAATATTAGGGGGGTTTGAGCAGTGGAGTTACATGTTTAAAAGAATTGCTCTGGTGCTGTGTGGAGAACAGGCTGTAGGGGATGGGAGGAGTCAAGGGCAGGAGCCGGGGGTCCAGTAAAAGCTATTGTAATCACCCAGGTGAAAGATGTTGGTGCTTTGGAGGAGCTGTAGAAGAGGTCAGATTTCTGGATAATTTTGGAGAGTCAGACAAGGTTTGTTGGTGGATTGCACGTGCAAATGGAGGGGCAAAAAAGGAGTTGGGCATGATGTGGTCATCATTAGAATTGTTCACAAATATTTTGGTTGTTTTCTTTTTTTTTTGAGATGGAGTCTTGCTCTGTTGTCCAGGCTGGAGTTCAGTGGCACAATCTCGGCTCACTGCAACCTCCGCCTCCCGGGTTCAAGCAATTCTCTGCCTCAGCCTCTTGAGTAGCCGGTATTACAGGTGCCCACCACCAAGCCCAGCTCATTTTTGTATTTTTATTAGAGATGGGGGTTTCACCATGTTGGCCAGGCTGGTCTCGAATTCCTGACCTCGTGATCTGCCCGCCTCGGCCTCCCAAAGCACTGGGACTATAGGCGTGAGTCACCGTGCCCAGCCGGTTGTTTTCTTTTTTGGGCACTTGGTAAGTTTGTGCTTCCAACCCTCCTTTAAGTTAGGTGTGGCCATATGACTTGTTTTGGACAATAAAATGTAAGCAGAAGAGGTGCCTGGGGCTTCTGGGCAGAAGCATTTCACTGCAAGTGCAAGACCCTGCAACATGCCCCTTCTTCTGTCTCAAAAAACATGAAAACATTTTGTCAAGATACAGCCTCCATCAGCCTTAGTCCCTCAGTGAAATTGATGAGTGGAGTCTCCTGTCAACTCAGCCTGGACATCAGCAAAAACACGAACGTTTGCGGTGTTAAGACCCTGACATTTTTGGGGTTCTTTGCTACGGAAGCATCACCTAATTTATATTGACAAATACAGATAACATGATGAAAGCATTTATTCTGAACAACTGGAAGATTAGAGTTTTCATTTCTTGAGATGGAAAAGGCTGTGGCAGCAAATGGGAGCAACAGGTTTGAAGGGGGAGGATTAGGAATTTGCTTTTGGACATGCTACGTTTGAATGCATTATGCATCCACGTGCAGATGTTGAGTCGGCTTTTGGGGATGTATGGGTCTGAAGTTCAGAGGAGAGTTCAGGCTGGAAAGAATGCATTCAGAGTTGTAAACGTGAGGCCAGTCAGGATCACAAGGGAGTGAGTGTCAGTAGAGAAGAATGTGCATGGCCTTAGACACTCGAGTGAAGAGGCTCAACTGTGTGGAAGGCTGCAGATGGGTCATCTAAGATGAGGACTCTCAACTGCCCTTTGGATTTGCAATGTGGACCTGAAGAGTAATTGTAGCGAAGTTGTGAGAATGAAACTGATTGAAGTGGGTTCAAGAAAGCACCAGAGGAGAGAAAGTGGAGTTTGAGTATAAATAACTCTTTTGGAGAGGATTGGTGTAATTGAATGGCGGGGGTATGATATTTGAGGTCAAGGAAATATTTTTATTTTTCTTATTTTTTAAAATGAGATAAATTGTAGAACACATGTGTCTTTATGGGAATGACTCAGTAGAAAGACCAAAAATTTCATATGTGAGAGAAGGACCAGTGGATGAAGTGATGTTCTTGAGTGGGCACGAGGACGGGATCCAGTGCACAGCGGAAGGCGGCACTTAGGAACATGCAGCACTTGTCCATGCCAGCAGGAGGCAAGGCAGAATGGTGAGTACAGACACACGTGCGCTGATGTGGTGTTGGGAGTGTGGGTAGAATAGGCAGTTGTTCTGAATGACGGATAAGGTTTTTCTCAGCTCCTAAAAATATATTATTTCAAAATCAAACTTTTCATTGTAATCTTGTCTTCGGCTCTTTCCTATTCTTCATCTTGCAGATCTAGATAGTCATTAGGCTTTGTTGATTTCACCCACTGAGTGGGTCTTCTCTGTAATGCCCATCTGGCTCCTTCAGCTCAGTGCGATGGAAGGGCTCTGCTCTGTAGCGACTAGAATTTAAAGCTAGCTCGAATTTATCAGGCATTTGATGGCTACCTGTTTAGGGGCCCTAGCAGGGAAGTATTCCAGTAAAATTGGGATAATAATATGCTTACCTCATAGGCCCATTTAGAGAATTAAGATAAATATCAGGTGCCGAGAGCTCAGCATTTCCCTGGCACATAGGAGGTTGAGCTGTTGGTATCTTCATCCACCGTCACTGCTGCACTTTATGGTGAGCTTTCTATAGAGCAGGTCTCTGCTTTAGAACCTCTGACTCTGCCAGCTACCTGGGTCAAATTTGAACTTTTTCACCTGTTAAACCAAGGCCTTCACGATCTGGCCCCAAACTCCTTTTGTTGCCCCATGTCCCAGCACTTCTCTTTCATGTTCCTTGTATTTCAGACACAGAACTAGCCCTTCTTCAACCTATATCCTTTCTTTTCATTTCCACGATTTTACAGAAGATATCTTGTCACCAAGCCTGGCAAAATCCTGCCCATTCTTTAAGATTTAATATATCACGTTTTCCTGCAATACTTCCTCGACTTCCCTTCGGACACCTCTGGTCCCCAGGCTGGCTCCTTCTTAGGCCTGTCGCGTACTTCTAAGCTTGTCTGACTGTCCTTCCACTATGAGCTCTTTGGGATCAGGAGCTCTGTTTAGTTCCATTCTTTTTGGTGCCTTGAACAGTACCTGGCACCAATGAACATCTTAAGGAATGACTGCATTCCTTATTCCTTCCTTTGTATCCACCTCTTTCCTAGCCCTTAGTGTTGCACATTGTTGATGGCCTGTCTTCCCCATCATGCTATTAATGCCGTGGGAAACAAGACATCTTTATTTCTCCCCACGTCACCAGAGCCTAACACACAGTGGCTCCATCTCCGTTCACTGCAACTTCTGCCTCCCGGGTTCAAGCGATTCTTGTGCCTCAGCCTCATCATGAGTAGCTGGAATTACAGGTGTGTGCCACCATGCCTGGCTAATTTTTGTATGTTTAGTAGAAATGGGGTTTCGCCATGTTGGCCAGGCTGGTCTCAAACTCCTGACCTCAAGTGATCCGCCCGCCTTGGTCTCCGAAAGTGCTGGGATTACAGGCGTGAACCATCGCGCCAGGCCTGGATAAACGTTTAATGAATAAAACGATGAAACGACCTGTCACCTCCTTAATGCAGATCTCGAGGGAGCCTCCAGGTGGCGCTCGCCGCTAGGAGAAGCAGGGAGTGGGCGTGCCGCAGCTCCGGCTGGCGTCTGGGAGGTGGTCGCCTCCGCACCTGCCCAGCGCACAGCCCCAGGCGGCCGTTCCCCGGGAGCGGGTGGCGGGGACCTCAGGACTGACGCACTGCCTCCTCCGGGCGGGTGCGCAGCCTGTGCCAGGGGCGCTATTCTCCCTGTGCTCTTGGACCCCGCAGATGTTTTAGGAACGTTCACTGGGGAGAGAGAAGGGGGCCGCCTTCCGGTACCCGGTGGGCAACACCTAAGTCAAGCCGCGGTGCTTACTGGTGAGGGAGTCAGCTGTCTGCAGGCGGCTGTGACAGCTGCAACACGCCACACACAAAATGTTATTTATCTGTCATATTAATGATAGTGTTAGCAAGTGTGTGGCATGTCCAGCTCTTTTTTTTTTTTTTTTTTTGAGGCGGAGTCTCATTCTGTTGCCCAGGCTGGAGTGCAGTGGTGCCATCTGGGTTCACTGCAACCCCCGCCTCCCGGGTTCAAGCGATTCTCCTGCCTCAGCCTCCGGAGTAGCTGGGATTACAGGCGCCTGCAACCACACCCGGCTAATTTTTTGTGTTTTTAGTAGAGACGGGGTTTCACCGTGTTAGCCAGGATGGTCTCCATCTCCTGACCTAGTGATCTGCCCTCCTCCGCCTTCTAAAGTGCTGTCCAGCACTATTCTAAGTGCTATGTACACATTTACTCAAAGATACATAATACAAAATAAAAATTTCCATTTTATAATGAGGAAACACAGGGGCAGAGGTTGGATAACTTGGCCGAGATGGTCCATTTAGCAGTAGCAGAGGCAGGGTTAGAAGCCAGGCGGTCTATACCAGAGCTGGCAGATGCCCCTTTTATGCATCCCTGCCTCCCTCTCACTGTCCGACAGGGCTACCATCCGTGTTCCAGCTGGCCAGCGCTCAGCCAGTCAGCCACCATTTATTAAGCACCTACTATGTGCCAAACACCTTGCTTAGTGTTGGGAATGAGCAGGTAAAGGGGAGAAAGTGTCTCCCTTTCAGGAGCCTCCAGGCTATCCAGGGAGACCAAAGTGTAGCGAGGGGAGGGTTGTGCCAAACGGTAATGATGGACAAAGTAATGGGCACCCACGGGAGGAGCCATGGCAAAGGAGCCCACCTGGCCATTTTCTGGTGTGCCATTCTTGTTATGGGCTTTTCTGGGGGAGGCATGGGGACACTGATGCTCTAGCCTTGGTTCTGAGAACCTGTCCAGGCCCGAGTCCCTCTAGGGCTCGGGCACCCCCCACTCCAGTCTTGTCCTTGAATCCCTGCACAGTGGCTGGGACCCTTGTCCTTAGTGACCCACTTCTCTGGTGCTGCCTGCCTGCCTAAATTTCTGAATATCAGGGACTGTGCTCCACTTGCTTCTTAGACACTGCTCCCATCCTTCCACCCGTTCCCATCCCCAGCCTGGTCCCATCATCAGCAGCCACAACTTGCCTTATCTTCCCCTAAACTCTGATTTTTGTGGCCCCAGACTAGCCAGCTCCCTGTCCTTCTGGTGCAATCGCACTTCTACCTCTACTCTAACTAGTGGTGTCTGTAAGACCCCCAGATCCCAGACTCTTTCCTTTTCTTCTGATACATTAGTTCCCTGCTAACTCCACCCATCCTAGACGCCTTCTCGGTTGATCACTTGAACTGATTTCTTGCTGGCCCCTCAACTTTTCTGTCTCCTTGTAAACACTTGCTCTAGAAACCCCCTCCTTTCTCCACTTCTTCACCTGGGGTGCTTGGGGATGCTGCAGGAATTCACAGAGCTGGCAGGTTGGTGCTGGGCGGTTTTAGGAACATGATTTTCAGGCCCCAGTGTAAACACATGTGGGGCCAGGCACAGTGACTCACATCTATAATCCCAGCACTTTGAGAGGCAACTCAGGAGGATCACTTGAGGCCATGAGTTTAAGACCACCACCAGCCTGGGCAACCTAGTGAGACCCTGTCTCTGCCAAAAATTAAAAAAAATTAGCCAGGCATGGTGGTGCATGCCTGTAGCCACAGCTACTCGGGAGGCTGGGGTGGGAGGATGGCTTGAGTCCAGGAGGTTGAGGTTACAGTGAGCTATGATTGCACCACTGCACTCTAGCCTGGGTGACAGAGTGAGACCCTGTCTGTAAACAATATATTTTTTATTGTCTGTAAAAAGTAAATAAACAAACAGACAAATAAATAAAATGATCACATGGGGCTCTTGTTCAAAAATTTTAAGAATTTCAAGATGACAACAGTAGACAGCAGTTAAACCAAGTTCAGGGCCCTTCTACGCATGGAGCTTGTGTGACTGCATGGGTCATAGCCCCCTGAAGCGCTGGGCCAAGGCCCCCACCTTCTCAGAGCTTCCAGGGCTATCTGATTACCCTGAAGTCTCAGACTTGTGGTCTCCCCTGTCTTCCCAAGTGGCCTGCCACCACAGTTGTCCTCAGCTCTCCCACCCCATCCCATCCCAGTCCCAGACAACATTCCCTGCAGCCTCACTTGCATTCCCACAGGCTTTCTAGAGTGGAGGAGAAAGCCTGGGGTTCCCAACAGTGGAAATGCCACCTGGACCAGGTGGTGTGGTTGACAATGACTGAGAATCTGTCTTCAGGGATCCCCGCAGAGGCTGGTGTCCTCAACTGTACAGGGATTGGATCTAGATGTCAAGGGAGAAGATGGGGGGTAGAGAAGGAACAAATGAGCAGGCTCCTTCCCGTACTGACTAACTGGGCACTTTCCACACCTGCCTGAATCTAATTCTCTAGGGGCCTTTTATTTTTCCTGTTTCATAATTGCAGAGATGAGGAAACAGGTTCAAAAAGGTTACACACCTTGCAAGCCCACACAGCTAGTAACTGGTGGCAGCAGGCTTTAAGGCTAGGTTGGTGTGAGGGCAAAATCCCACCCTTTCCCCCTTGAATCTCGCTTTCCTAAGGGGCAGAGCTAGGCCTTGACAGTTATCCTCTAATCAAATCCAACTTCCTTTCCTGCCCCCTCCTCCCCTGCTACCATCACAATGATTGCCTCCTGAGGAAATTTAATCTCATCCTCAGAACCTGCCAAGCTGAACATTTCTGCTCGCTGATGATAAAAAAATACCCAGCTTTCAGGAAGAAAAAGTCACTTGGCTGTTCTCTGACAGTCCCTCCTCATCTGAACCTTACCCCCAGAGTGGGAGGGAATTTCGTCCCTCTCTGCTCCCCACTTGCCCCGGCCCCGGTTCTCTCTGGGCATCTCCCTTTTCTTTTCCTTCTTTCCTTCCTTCCTTCCTTCCTTCCTTCCTTCCTTCCTTCCTTCCTTCCTTCCTTCCTTCCTTCCTTCCTTCCTTCCTTCCCTCTTTTTCTTTCGCTCTTTTGCTCTTTCTCTCTCTCTCTTTCTTTCTCTCTCTCTTTCTCTCTTTCTTTCTTTCTTTCTTTTCTCTCTTTCTCTCTTTCTTTTCTTTTTGGAGATGGAGTCTCACCCTGTTCCCCAGGCTGGAGTGCAATGGCATGATCTCCGCTCACTGCAAACTTTGCCTCCCGGGTTCAAACGATTCTCCTGCCTCAGCATCTCAAGTAGCTGGGATTACAGGCACCTGACAGCTAATTTTTATATTTTTAGTAGAGACGGGGTTTCACCATGTTGGCCAGGCTGGTCTTGACCTCCTGACTTTGTGATCCGCCTGCCTTGGCCTCCCAAAGTGCTGGGATTACAGGTATGAGCTGCCGCGCCCGGCCATCTCTCACCCTTTTGTCCCCCATTTGAAACTTTACCACCAGTCTGGTCCTGGCCACAAGCAGGGCGACCTGTTTTCCTGTCTTACTTCATGCCCCTTTCTTTTTTTGTTGAGATGGAGTCTCGCTCTGTCACCCAGGCTGGAGTGCAGTATTGTGATCTCGGCTCACTGCAACCTCCACCTCCTGGGTTCAAGTGATTCTCCTGCCTCAGCCTCCCGAGTAGCTGGGACTACAGGCGCCCACCACCACACCCAGCTAATTTCCATATTTTTAGTAGAGACGAGGTGTCACCATGTTGCCCAAGCTGGTCTTGAACTGCTGACCTCAAGCAATCTGCCCTCTTCAGCCTCCCAAAGTGCTGGGATTAGAGGTATCAGCCACCATGCCTGACCACCCCTTGCTTTTTGATTGTGCTGCAGCCAGAGCCCCTCCCGAGGCAGGTAAAAGTGGTATTTAGGAGACTCTTGAAAATGAGATCACTGACCAGATACTTGATCATGTTAGGAATTTGTGTTATCTAGGTGTGGTGAAGGCACTGAGGTTATATAGATATTTAAAGGAATCAGTTTTTGAGATATAGTTCAAAATATTAATTCATGAAACCAAAATATTAATTGATGAAACCAATCCCAAACCATATATTTGGGATTTGCCTCAAAATAATATCAGAGGTGAGAAATAAGTAGGATTTTTGGGTAAAACAAGATTGACTATAAATTGATGGTTGCTGAATCTTGATGCTGGGTACATGAGGGTTCCTTGTGCTATTTAACCTACTTTTGGATTTGTCTGAATTTCTCCATGATTAAAAACTTATTTTAAATGTTAGGCATTAAAATGAAAGACAGTAAACTCAAGAGCTCTGTGTATGTAAGAGTGGGAATGGGGTGGGCAGAGCTGGGAAAGTGCCTGAAGTAGGTGAGTGCAACAAGGCAAAGTACTGCACATTTCTGCTTTCCTGGAATAAGTCTGTAAGTAGCCACAGCTCTCCCGACCCTGCCCCAGCCCCACTGTCCTCAGCTATGACTAGCAGGAGCCCAGTGTCCACCTCTGGGAGCCCACCTCCTCCACCATGTCTTGCTGGAATCCCGGGGGCTTATGCAGGCCTGAATCGGGCTCCCCCAGACTTCTATCTAAGGAAGCCATGCCCTGGCCAGCTTCATGGCTGTGGCTGCTCTTTCTCTCTCTGGCACAGGAGGCTTTTGCTGGGTGATGGCCCCTTACCTTGGCTTCCGCTGATTCCTTTTCCAGCAAAGGGTGCTTCTCTGGGTGGGGCTTCAGAAAGAGGCTGGACCTATAGTGCCTCTCACTTCTAGGATCCGCTCTGCCCCGGTAGTTTCTTTTGTTCTCTCAGGTGCAACCCTGGGCTGTGGTTTTAGGAGCCCTGCTGTGGTCTTCATGGGGTTGGCCCTGCTCCATAGGACAAGAAGTTCGTGGGCCGTGTCTGTGTGCCACCCAGGGCCAGTCCTCCTTTTGGTCCGTGGTTCATAACCCAGGACCCAGAATTCCCTGCTCAAATGTCCCAGCCTCTTCCAGGGCTGCGTGAACCTTTTTCCATCTGCCCCGTCTGTGGTGAGCTCACCGAGGTCTCAGGGATAGCTAAGGGGTGGCTCTTGTTAGTGGCCTTTGCACAGAGTTTTTGGGTGTGTGGGCTGAGGTGTTTGTTCAGTGCCTGCTAGTGGACCTGAGGGTGGGAAGAGAAGGTGGGGTGCTGACCAACTGCCTTCGTTTATACTCTTGCCAATATTAGAGGCAGATGTAGGTTTGGGGTCCATTTAGGAAAGGGAAAAATGTGATTCCTTTTCCCAACTGTGTCCCCCCTTTCCCTACCCTTCCTTTCTTGTAGGGTGGATTAACAGGTTTTTCGCAGAAAAACACATCAACCAACAAATGAACAAAAATCAACACCCCAAACTATACATACAAAACAACAGGCCCAACCCACACACCGGATACTCAGCAGGCCACTCTGCCAACATGCTTTGAAAGGATACTCTTAAGAGGTTTTGGAGGTAGGGTTAACCTTGGAAGGGGACAATAGGGACTGATATTTGCCTCAGGCTGGTAGGGACAGAGGGCATAGCAGAGAAGATGAGAAGTGAGCCTTGGGGGCTTATCTGGTGGCTGGCAGCTTGAAGGTTTCTCCTTCTAGGGCAAATGTTTCCAAGCTATTGTTCACTGCAGAACTTCCGCTTCAAATGTAAACTTACCTGGAGACCCAGTATGAGAAACGAATGTTCGTAGAGATATCCTGGCTAACACAGGGTTGGGGGCAGGGTTACTGTCCTGCTTGGTGACCTGCCTACTTATGCCCAAGATACAAAACATCCACATCTCAGGAAATGCTCAGGTCAGGCTGCATCAGGCTGTTCCTCAGGCGCTCAGGGACAAAGTAAAAGCAAAGGACACCAATGCTGGGCGCTTGGGACGGTGTCTTGTTCTCATGTGGTGGTCAGTGCCAGCACACATAGGCGGTTTTCTGCCTTTAAATAAGATAGCATAAGAAGCTCTTTGTAAAGTGTAAAGAACTGAGCGCACATTAGGTGATTTCTTTTCTTTTCTTTCTTTCTTTTTATTTTCCTTTTTTTTTTTTTGAGACAGAATTTCACTCTTGTTGCCCAGGCTGGAGTGCAATGGTGCAATCTCGGCACACTGCAACCTCCGCCTCCCAGGTTCAAACGATTCCCCTGCCTCAGCGTCCCCAGTTGCTAGGATTACAGGCATGTGTCAGCACGCCTAGCTAATTTTGTATTTTTTTTTTCTTTTTTTGAGATGGAGTCTAGCTCTGTTGCCCAGGCTAGAGTGCAGTGGCACGATCTTGGCTTGCTGCAACCTCTGCCTCCCGGGTTCAAGCGATTCTCCTGCTTCAGTCTTCCGAGTAGCTGGGACTACAGGCGCCCGCCACCACACCTGGCTAATTTTTTGTATTTTTAGTAGAGATGGGGTTTCACCGTGTTGACCAAGATGGTCCGAATCTCCTGACCTCATGAGATTGAGGCCTCAGCCTCCCAAAGTGCTGGAATTACAGGTTTGAGCCACCGCGCCTGGCCCTGTATTTTTTTTTTTTGTAGAGATGGGGTTTCTCCATGTTGGTCAGGCTAGTCTTGAACTCCCAACCTCAGGTGATCCGCCTGCCTTGGTCTCCCAAAGTGCTGGGATTATAGGCGTGAGCCACCACTCCTGGCCGCATTAGGAGATTTCTACCAGTGGAGGGTAGGTGTGGGTATTTTGGGCCTGGCTGTTCTATCTCAGGGCCTACCATTGTCATCTTGTTCACACTCCCTGTGCTGGTTATGAAGCTGATGTCTGTAAGGTGAGACTCACCTGTCTGTACTCTACCCTGTGATTCTGGGGCTGGGACTTGGCAAACCACACTGCTCTGTGGCCAGCTGGCTCCATGTGGGGCTCTGTCAGTAAAGAGGGATGGTAAATTGGCAGGAGGGAGCAAGGACTTGCCTCTTCCTCACTGCTTGTCCCTGTGAGCATCGCCCCAACAATGACTTTTCACCTTGCAGTTTACCTCAATAGCAATGGGTTCCAGTCTCCAACATTTTCTGGACCCTCAACTCCAGCCTCAGAGATACTATGCAGTCACCCCTCCTTGGAAGCCTAGGTCCCAGCTCCGCAGGTCTCCTCTTCCAAGCTTCTAAATTATTGCAACCCCAGTATCTTCCCTGCGTTCTTCAGCCCCAGAGGTAGAGCTGCCTCTGGCAGTTACCATCCCTATGTTTATCTTGATACTTCCTTTTTGCCTTTCAGTCTCTAATACCTGCTTACTCAATTGCCTAGATTAAATTCTTTCTGTTAAAATACAGGTCTGTTTCCTGTTTTCTTTCCTAATTAGACCTGACTGTTAACATGCACCTTGGAGGCATTGCCTGAGAAGCACATCAGAGTGTAGGCTTACCTTGCTGTGCTGTTCTGAGGAGCCTGATCTCAGAAACCCTGCCAGTGGCCCCGACAAGTCAACCATCATGGTAAAAGAACTCCCTCATCACAGGAAAGTCCCCTAATCTAAGACAATGTTGATAAACAAACTAACTCCAGGAGAGAGGGTTTAATTTAAGAAAGCCACAGGGACCCTAAATCTTTTCATTCCAATCAAAGCTGTCAAAGCCAGTTATTGTCAGAGCCAGGCAGGTGGCCCCAAAACTGCCATCTACCCGGCAGCTGTCCTGTCACTACGGAAACCACAAGTTGGTGAACAGGGCCCCAAGGAACCCTGCTGCTAAAACTCAGTTGCTTGACATATTTGTCATTATCAAGTCTGCCAGAGTGCAGCATCTTTTGCAAGAGTGATTCCCTGAAAATTCTCCTGCTTCAATCCCTCTACCCATTGTTTCCCAAAGAGACAATATGCCCACCTCTGAGAAAGACATGTGCTGGCAGGCATCACAGGCACAAGAGGAGGCACTGGTTTACTCAACAACAGACAAGGTGACTGTCTGCATGGCTTTGCCACAGCATGGTGGCTGGGTTCCAAGGGTGAGCCTCACAAGACAGAGAACCAGGTAGAGGCTGTGCCATCATTGGTTACCTAGTCTAAGAAGTTACACAGTCACTTCTGTACCATTTAATTCATTAGTAGCAAGCCACTGAGGCTAGTGCATGTTCAAGGGGAGGGGAATTGGATTCCCCCTTTTCGTAGGATAGAAAAGAGTTTGTGGACATGTTTTCAAATGACCACAAACTACGACCTAAAGAAATCAGTGGAAGAGCACTCTAGGAAGAATTGTAAAGTCTCTGAGGCTGGAAAGGCTTGGTGTGTTTAAGGAAATGAAAGGCCAGAGAGGCTTGAGCACAGCAAGGGCAGAAGGTAAGATTTGAGGTTAGAGGTGGACAGAAGCCGTATTAGGCAGTTATAGGAGCTTGGATTTTATTCTGGATGCAGTGAGGACTGTTGAAAGATTTAAGGTTTGTATTCACTTCTTGAAAGGATCACTCAAGCTAATATGCAGAGAATGGATTGAGGTGAGATAAGAATAGGGAAAACCAGTTAGGATGCTATTGGATGGTTCGGGGAGAGACAGTGATGGCTTGGACAAGAACGTTGGCACTGGAGATGAAGAGAAGTAGATAGAAATGGTGGAAGTAAATGAACACATCTACCAAGAGACCGAATGTGAGAGAAGGAAAGGAAGGCAGGAAACAAGAAGAATTCTTGGGTTTTAGGCTCGTGTCTGTCTTGACGGTGGAGCCCTTTCCTGTGATTGGAAGACTAAGAGAGGAACTCACTGATACGCACAAAAGGTAAAATCCAGAGTCCTGTTTTAGGCACATCAAACTTGAGAGGTTTGTAAGATATACTGATGGCAAGAAGTAAACATTTGGATATATGAGCCTGAAACTCAGTGGAGAGCTTGGGACTGGAAATATAAATTTGGGAATTATCAACATATGGATGGTATTTAAAGCCATAGACCTGGGTGATGTCACCTGGGGAAAATCTAGAGAGAATAAAAGAGTGTGGAGACTGAGCCCTGTAAAGGGTAGCCTGCAAAGGAGACTGAAAAGGAGCAACCAAAAAAGACAGCAGGGAAACTAGGGCATTGGATGGTATAGGTATCTGAGAAAGCGTTGGTCTGAATGACTGTTAAGGCTCCTCCGGATATGAATTTCTATAACTTTACGGATGTTTCAAATCCCTTCAAGCTGGGAAACTCTGTCTCTGCTGCATCTTTGGGATAACAAGCTTCCTGAAGAATCACTGGGTCTTTTCAAAGACTGAAAATGGATTCCTAGCAATGTGAAATCTTGTGCCTGGGTTCTAAAGTGATCAAAGGTAAGGTTGAGCCCAGGACAAAATGAAGACCCCCTGGAAGGAAGCTAGGGCAACACAGTAAGTGGCAAAAGAATACAATCCTCTTCCAGTAAGGCTGGCTCAGCTGTGGCAGACCCAGGGTGGTTAGGACAAATGGCAGCCCCATACAGGGACATACATGGACCCTGATCCTTGTTTTTTTCCTTTCTGGGGCCTTTCTGAATCTCCACTCCATGTGCAGGGTTGACCTGTTACCTTGAGGAACTCTAAGATTGCATCAGTGGCGTTGTCTGAGGGCTCTGTGGCTTCAGCCCTGTCCAGGAGGGCAGCCTGGCAATTGGATTGTTCCTGCTGGCTGGTGCCGTTGTGTGACATTGAGCCACCAGAATGGTGCTGATACACTGCTTTTGGGTGATCCTCACATTAGGCACAGGATGAATTCAGGGCACTGGGCTACTGATGGTCAACTGTTAGCACACGGGCTTGGGCTATGTGTGGGGGCCCATGCCTCAGCTCTCACCTGTCCATGTTCCTCCATGATACCATCTCTGATTTGCAGCGTTCAAAGGCATAGGATGGCAGCAAGCCTCCTCCACCCTGTATATCCATCCCCTTGCTGCTGGCACCTAAGGTTTTCACCCCATGCCCTCATCAGTCTCTGTACCACACATCAGGAAGTCCTCCAGTGGTGGCTGTGCCTGCCTTCTCTGAGGACTTTAAAGACCTTGGCTTTGCCACACCAACAGGCTCTTCCAACCAGTGCCTTGCCTGCAAATGATATGGCGATGTTTTGCTTTCTCAGGTCGATCTTAAGCCATTCCCAACAAGGAATGGACATCCTTGTATGAAAAACACTGTTTTTCTTGCTCCAGTCACGTCTCCTTGCCTTTCCTCTCTTTTGGTGGTGGTGTGCAGAAGCGGAGGTGCAGGAAATGTTGAAAGGGATCACATTCTAACAATGTAGTTATAATGGCCTGAAGAATTCAAGAGAATACATGGTTGGAAGATGTGTCACTTTATGTTAACACTATAAAACTCCAAATGAAAAATAAATTATCGTTCATACTTTCCTGAATATTCTGGACAAGGCTTGCATTTTGGTCATTATTTTTTTTTTTATTTTTTTATTTTTTTTGAGACGGAGTCTCGCTGTGTCACCCAGGCTGGAGTGCAGTGGCGCGATCTCGGCTCACTGCAAGCTCCGCCTCCCGGGTTTACGCCATTCTCCTGCCTCAGCCTCCGAGTAGCTGGGACTACAGGCGCCCGCCACCACGTCCGGCTAGTTTTTTGTATTTTTAGTAGAGACGGGGTTTCACCATGTTAGCCAGGATGTGGTCATTATTAATGAAGTACAGAAACAACCTCTGAGAGAGTGGTTGGATGCCAGTATTTGCAGGTGCCATGATGAATGATGCAGCATCATCAGTAAAGATGCAACCAAGATTACACAAATGGTATCAGAGAACCACAGAGGCAAAAAACCAAAACCCAAACCCAAAACTATATTGTTTCAATACAAACAGGTTCCAAAAGCCATGATATTGTGAGTGACAACAATGTTGCTGCCTCTTTCTCACAATAGGAAATAAAACATTAACCAAAAGAGCATGGGCAGATATTTCCTGGATCTGAACAGGAATATTTGTTGTCTGAACTCTATGAAGAATCTTCACGTGCAGTGATAGAACAATAAACACATTTGTAAGTACCTCTTCTCTATGGATTATTCTAGATCTTCATTGACAAATGTCAACACCTCACATAGGCCTGTACATTTTGAAATACCTTTTTTAATTAAATTGTTTAGATGGACAAGGGTCCTATAAAATATTTTTTCAGGGCTTTGTATACTAGGGGTGGCCCTGGTTACTGGTGACCTTGAAAATACTGTCTCAGTGGTCTGGTGGTGATAAATACCTCACTGGAGTAAGTGCAAGGGGAGTTAGAAGAGAAAAATTGCAGACAATGAATATAGACAAGTTAATAAAAAAGACTTTTTCTATAAATAAGAGCAAAGAAATGAGGCAGAAGTTGGAGGGGTGGGGGGTAAAGAGTGTGTGCATTTTTTAGATGTATTTTATGTATTCTGTTAGGAATGGTCCAGTGGAGGGGAGAAATTGATGCTGTCGGGAAAGGAGAGAGAGAGAGAGAGACAGAGAGAGAGAGAAAGAGAAAGAGAGAGAAGCGGAGTGATTTTCTTGAGCAGGCAAGAGGGGATGGGAGTCTGATGGGAGAAGCAGAGGGGATGTCCTTAGAGAGGAGCCCTGATATCTGTCACTCAGTGGGAAGGAAAAGGATGTGGGTGCAGATATTGGTAGGTGTGCAGGTGTGATGGTGCGAGCTTGCAAAAGTTCCCAATGCTTCTATTTTCTTTGTGAAATAGGAACCAAGTTCATCACGGAGAGAGTGAGTGGGTTGGGGAAAAGGTATTTTATGTTTGAGGAGTGAGGAGAAGGTGTGAAATAATCATCCAGGTCAGCAGGTTAGTAAGCAGCATGAAAATGTGATAGGATTGCTGGCCACACTAATGACCATTTGAGACCTAATGACAAGACCAGTTGGACCAATCAGTTGGGTGGTGGTTGTTGATATTGTTGTTGTTTTCTCTACCTGCATATAGCTGCACAGGGGCCAGTGTGGAATAGGCATAGAATTTGATTTCACCAGGATTGGGGCACTGGTTATGACCTCTTGCCTCTCAGCTCCAAATCCACGTTCGTTGCATGCTTGTGATATTGGAACCTTTCCCCTTGGTTAGCTAGTATGTTATATGCTTCATCAGTAGGGGACACTGGAGGATGAACAGTATTTCCTAGTTTAGTGTTTTTTTTTTTTTTAATCTAGGCAGGCTTTTGTAGTGCCCAGTGGCCAGTGACCAGCAGCATGTGTTTCCATAGGCATCTTCTCCCAGGACCCCAGAAGGTGAATTGCCAGCGAGTCCTGCCAGCAGGCCCCTCAGTGACTGCACTGCCCAGTAAGTCATGGCTGTGTACTTCCCATCGAGGTCTGGCTCTAAGCTCGGGTAGCGGGGGCTGCTCTTCCATAGTCATTCCATCCTTGTGTGCTCTGCCTCAGCCCTGGGGATAGTGGCCACTTTCTGTACATGTCAGTCCTCTATTCCTTAGACTTCTTGTTGCCATATTAGCAGCCAATTCTCTTTTGTTGCTGCTTAGCAGCCGATTTTTTTTACATAGAACTTTCCCCAACTAAATTATAGTATGGTTTCTGTGTCTTAATTGGACCCTGGTTGATACAGTTGGGGTTTTGAAAGTGAAGAACTGTCCAAGTGATGTTCATCACTTCTTTCTTTTCATTTCTGTATTTTTATTGCTCCTACTTTCTGTCTCCTTCCACAGTAATATGTAAACTTATTTAAATGTCTCCTACCTGAAAAATAAAACAAAATGGAAGCCATAGTTGGCTTCTTATCTTCCTTTAGTTACTGCTCTGTTTACTTTTACAATCCAGTTCCTCAAAAGAGTACACTCTAAATCTGTGGTAGAGGGAACTGTTGTTCCCAACTCCTAGTTTCCCCCTGTAATAGGGTGACACAGCCCTGCCCATGGTGTGACTTGCCCATGCGCCTTGAAGGGACCATGTGCACCCCTGCTCCACTTATGTGGGGCTTGGCTTTAATTGTTGCTTTGATCCATGAAACATGGTGGAAGCAACAAAGCGCCAGTTCTAAGCACAAGGTTATGAGACAAGGCATATTTTGGTTTGCTCCTCTTGAGCTTCTGCTCTCTGCCATGAGAAGGGCATGTCCCACAGTATGGCTGCTCCTTAGGCCTGGGACCTGGAATGAAAGACAGGCAAAGGCCAGCTGAGGGCCTGCTCTGTGGATAGGGCTGTGACCACTCTCCCACTCTTTTCCCTGGCACCACCTCAGGTCCAGGAATAAAGAAAAGCAACAAAAGTTTTCATTAGACTTTCAAAACTTTGAATCTTACTCATATTTAATCCTTAGTTGCTGAAGAAATGACTTTCATATATAGGAGACACTAAGGGGGTACATTCTCAGTGAAGTGACAGCCATGGGGGAGGGAAAGACTGATCTATATGAGGACCTCAAGGTCCTGGCATATCAGGGCAGGTCTTTTTTTTTTTTTTTTTTGTTTTTTGAGACGGAGTCTCGCTCTGTCGCCCAGGCTGGAGTGCAGTGGCCGGATCTTAGCTCACTGCAAGCTCCGCCTCCCGGGTTCACGCCATTCTCCTGCCTCAGCCTCCCGAGGGCAGGTCTTTAGGAGTCTTGTTGACATAAATAAAATAGGTAGAGAGGACATTAAGACTGAGGCCAGGCCCTAAACACTAGTGTATTAATTTGCTAGAGCCGCCATAACAAAATACCACAACTGGGAGATTAAACAATGACATTTGTTATCTCAGCTCTGGAGCCTAGACTTCTGAAATCACGGTGTTGGCAGGGTTGGTTTCTTCTGAGGGCAGTGAGGGAAGGATCCGTTCCAGGCTTCTCTCCTTGGCTTATCGGTGGTTATCTCCTTGTTTATATCATATTCCTGCTGTATGTGTATCTGTCTCCATATTTCTCCTTTCTATAAGGACACCGGTCATACTGGATTAAGGCTCACTCCTTAATGACTTCATTTTAACTTAATGATCTCTCTAAAGACCGTGTATCTAAATAAGCTCGCATTCTGAATGTTTGCGGAGACAACATTCAACTCATAAAAACTAGAATTAATATTCCTGAGAACAAGGGGTGAGCCAAGCCTCCTCCTTCATCTGGGGTGAGGGGCGTCTTCTGAGTAGATAAAGAACTCCTTTTAGGGTAGAAAAGAGCTGAAGTTCATCCAGTGCAAGTACTGAGTGAATTTATTCTAAGGTCCCAAGACAAGAGAAAGATAAAAACAAAAACGGACGTATCACTGAAGGAGATGTGCTCTGCCAGCTTCCAGCAGCAGCAAGAACAGTGGGTATATAAACTCCAGTGGCCAAGGTTGCCCAGGTTACCCTTTTCAGGGGGCAGTGGGGGCAGCAGTAGAGGCATAGTGGGTTCTGGAGTCAGAAAGACCCAGCATCTTCTGCTGATGCTCATGCTGCATGTTTTTTTCAATCCTCGCAGCTATAAATTTTTATCCCAATGGGGAGCACTGTTTATAGGTTGGGGGATTAGATTCCATAGCAAAGAAAGAAAATGAGGAGAGACACGTTGGACAAGTTGGTGAGAGACTGTGCCATTCGTCCTCTAGTCTTTGACCATAGACAAAGATTAAATAAGGTTATATAGATAGGAAGAAAGAAATAGAGGGGGCAAAGAATCAGGTAGGTGACTCATTTAATCCTCCCAAAAGGGTTTTTCTTTTTTCTTTTTTCTTTTTTTTTTTTGAGATGGAGTCTCGCTCTGTTGTCCAGGCTGGAGTGCAGTGGCCGGATCTCAGTTCACTACAAGCTCCGCCTCCTGAGTTCACGCCATTCTCCTGCCTCAGCCTCCCGAGTAGCTGGGATTACAGGCGCCTGCCACCTTGCCCAGCTAATTTTTTTTTTGTATTTTTAGTAGAGACGGGGTTTCACCGTGTTAGCCAGGATGGTCTCGATCTCCTGACCTTGTGATCCGCCCGTCTCGGCCTCCCAAAGTGCTGGGATTACAGGCTTGAGCCACTGCGCCCGGCCAAAAGGGTTTTTCTTATCGCAGCTTCTTTGCAACTCTGACCATATTGTAATATTAATCAATCAATCAATCACTCGCCTTGGTTGATATTTGTGTACCCTCCCCCTGCCCTAAATTTATATGTGGAAGCCTTAACCCCCAATATGACTGTATTTGGAGATAGGATCATTACAGAAGTAATTAAGGTTAAATGAGGGTATATAGGTAGGGCATTCATCCCACAGGATTAGTGTTCTTATAAGAAAAGACAACAGAGAACTCCTGCTCTCTCTCTCCTCTCTTCCTTTTTGCACATGCACAAAGAAGAGGTCATGTGAGCATGGAGCCAGAAGGTGGCCATCTACAAGCCTGGAAAACAACCCTCATCAAATTGGCTGACACCTCGATCTCGGACTTCCCCCTCCAGAACTGTGAGGAATTAATTTCTGTTTAAGCCACCCAGTCTCTGGTATTTTGTTATAGCAGCCCAACTGGACTAATAAAATTTATTTAAATTATATTTCCCCCATTGGAATGCAGAAACCAAGCATCTCTATTTCCCAAATACCACCAGTACCTGGCATGGTAGCTTTCACATGGCAGGCAGTCAATAAATATTTGTTGAATGAAGGATTAGTAATCAATAACATAATAGATATTATTACCCTCAGTTTAAAGTGGAGAAAATTGACAGATATGAAAGAATGCTTAATACTCACAACCTAGGGACACAAATGGCATTTCCTTAACCGAAGTTAGCTGAAAGTGGGCCAGGATCAAATAACATCTTCAGACACAAACTACACTAAAGATTGCTTTAGCTGATCCATGAGAAGGGTCATATTTGTTCCAATTTCACTCTAGTGTCCTCTCTGTAAAAGGGATTAGAGATTTGCCAATCCACATCTGGTTCACTCCCTATAAATCAATGCCTTCAGAGTCAGTAGACAGATGCAAAGCTTAGAGGAATTTAATTGCCAAAGGCAATATGGGGATATGAGAGGATGAGCATTTGCTGTCTCCTGAGAGACCTCACAGGGTGGCATTGCCTCAGTCCAGGGTCTGGTCTATGCCCTGCAGGTTTAGCAACTGGATTTGTCAGCACACTGAGTGTGGATCCATTTCTCAGCTTCAACTCTAATTTAATTAAGCTCAGAGAGCTGTTGCATGAAACCAGCATGTCAATTTATTGATTCACAAGAGGAATAAAACCGCCACTGTGTCTGGAACACTCGTCTCCATACAGCTTGCACATTCTTTCAATGAAGTCAGACCTCCAAGGAGGGCAAGTTATCAGAAGGTTGCTTAGTGAGCGTGGAATTCAAAAGAGTGAGCTAGTTAGATGATTCAAACGTTTAACTGCATTAAACTGGGAGAGCCGATACTGCCACATTTACTGTAGGAACAGCCTTTCCAAAGGTGTTGGATTATTCAAAGCTGTTGGCTGAGGCACCGTCTCCAGTGGGCATTTCTTACATGGGCTCTGCTGATGTTCACCATCTTCATGCTCCTGTTTTTATGCTTTTCATGGCTGACTAACCCTGCTTTGACTGACTCTTTTAGTCTTTTTACTTGCTAAACTGTCAGACACATTCTGTTTCAGATGACTTTGTCCATTGGTTTTGATCCCCCCATGCAGTTGA
Organism: Papio anubis; assembly: GCF_008728515.1. NCBI lineage: Eukaryota > Metazoa > Chordata > Mammalia > Primates > Cercopithecidae > Papio > Papio anubis. Next base: position 75,201,236 of record NC_044989.1, read on the forward strand.
AAACCCATGTATAACTTTTGACTCCTCCAAAACTTAACTACCAGTAGTCTACTGTTGCCCAGAAGCCTTGCTGACAACAGAGTTCATTAACACATAATTTTGTATGCTATATGTACTATATACTGTACTCTTACAGTAAAATAAGCTAGAGAAAAGAAACTTATTAAGAAAATCATAAGGAAGAAAAAATATGTTTACTGTTCATTAAGTGGAAGTAGATAATCACAAAGATCTTCATCCTCATTGTATTCACATTGAGTAGACTGAGGAGGAGGAGGAAGAGGAGAGGTTGTTCTTGCTGTCTCAGGGCCAGCAGAGGAAGAAGAAAATCCATGTATAAATGAACCCATGCAGTTCAAACCCATGTTGTTCAAGAGTAAACGGTAATGTGATCCATAACCTGGGACATTCTACAAGATAACTCAGTTGGATATTTCAAAATGTTAATATCAAGAAAGAATGGCTGGAGCGTTCTGTTAAAAGAGTCACCATAATGAAGTATAATGCATGAAATGTGATTGGGTTCAGGTTAATAATATAAATGCAACTATAAGAGATATTGTTGGGAAAAAGGTGGAAATTCAAATATGAACTTGTTATTCAGTGGTATTATGAACAATTGCTAATTTTATTTGGTGTAATAATGGTAATGTAGGGGACTGTCTGTGCTCCAGAGATGTAGGCAGGGTGTTTAGCGCTGAAGAGTTACAATGTCTGAAACTCAGTGTCAGATGATTCAGCCCAAAACTAACAAACAATGTCTACCTATCTACACAGAGAGAAGCAAACATGGCAAAATATTAGCCATGTCAAATCTAGGTGGAGAGTAAATGAATATTTATTTTACTATTTTTTTTAAAAATTTTACTTTAAGTTCTGTAATACATGTGCAGACCATGCAGGTTTGTTACATAGGTATACATGTGCCATGGTGGTTTGCTGCACCTATTAACCTGTCATCTAGGTTTTAAGCCTTGCATGCATTAGGTATTTGCCCTAATGCTCTCCCTCCCCTTATTTTACTATTCTTGCAACTTTTCTCTATGTTTGAAATTTTTCATATTAAAAAGTTAAACGAAAGAATATAATGTATTATAATAAGTGGTTTGTAAATGTAGTGGTAAGAATAAAAATTAAGTAATATTTACTAAAAAGTAAAATTTGAGAACCTGGGAGATAATTCTCTCTTGGAAAATTAGGTAATTCCTTCACCTCCCTAGGTTTCTGCTTTCTCACTTCAAATCAGGGAGGTAGAGTTGGATTAGGAAAATCTTTAGTGTCTATTGAGCTGTAATATCCTAGAATTTGATGTAAAGTATGAATGTACTCAATTTTGTTTGCTCTCTCTTCTTAGGTAAAAAGACATCCCTCAACTATGGTAAACAACAACAACAACAAAACAAAACAAATAAAAAAAACCCCTGCATCAATTTGATAAATAATCCTCCCCGTTCATATCACTGTTTTTTTTTTTTCTGCACATCTTACTGGTATTTAAATGCTGAATTTACACTTTCCATGGGCATGCTTAAAGACTAAACAATAGTTGAATTCTAAATTAATCAACTGACCAACCAGTAAGCATTTATTAAGCAACTCCTTTGGAGTCATCTATCTGTTAGGTGCTGTGGGAGCACAAAAGAAGTAGGACATCATCTCTGCCTCAGGGAATTTAGTGTTTTGGGGAAAACCTGAGTAGTATACACAAAGCAATTGAGGAACAAACTAGGACTTTGCAGTCCATTAGGATTTCCAAAAATAGAAAGAGAATGGAAAGTCACCTGGCTAGGAAAAGCCAGTGGAAATATGACACGAAGGAAAAAGAGCAGCTAATTTCATTCCTGTCCACCAGTTATTTATGTGTTTATCCTTAATTACATTAGTTTGATTTCCCTTATTAAAGTCTGATGTCTTAAAAAAGCAGAGAAGTGAGGCAGGTCAGCAGGGGATGTAAGTTGGGAGGAAAGACAGGTGAGGGCAAGAGTTTCGGCAGAAGCCGCAGTGTTGGCTGGGCAGGTGAAGGTCAGGCGATGGAGGGTAACCAGCCATAGATGACCCAGGCAGGAGCCGTAACCAAAATGTTAGAAAGAGTTGTTAAGAAATTGTTCCAGGCGGGCGCGGTGGCTCGTGCCTGTAATTCCAGCACTTTGGGGGGCCAAGGTGGGTGAATCACTTGAGGTCAGGAGTTTGAAACCAGCCTGGTCAACATGGAGATACCGTGTCTCTACTAAAAACACAAGAAACTATCTGGGCGTGGTGGCATGCACCTGTAATCCCAGCTACTCAGGAGGCTGAGGCAGGAGAATCGCTTCAATCCAGGAGGCAGAGGTTGCAGTGAGCCAAGATCGCGCCACTGCACTCCAGCCTGGGTGACAGAGGGAGACTCTGTCTCAAAAAATAGCCTTTTCAGCACTGCCTTAATGGTCTTGAGAACATATTACCCTGAAAATGTAAAAATAGAGCCAAAGAAGTGAAAGCTCCTCCCACGGCTTCCAACCAGGGACGGCTGCTTCCGCGGGCTTTGGCTCTGCCAGTTCTCCCTAGACCGGGGCAGGCAGGCAGTGAGGATTTCGGCATATATTAAGTGCCAAATAGAAACAAATGTTTATTTCTATTACTAGAGTAAAACAACAGAAGCCTGTATTTTGACCAGAGGCCTGGAATCCACTACTTTGTGAATTAGCTAAGCAGCCACAATCGAACGTGAATCAGCCCGGAACAGGGTGGGCTGCAGAGGCAATAAACAGGGATGTCGTGAAGACCCTGTTTCTTTCTAGCGTGGCCTCCCAGGATAAAATATACAATTAATAGATACTGGAAGGCACACTTTCTGATTATGGAGAAACCATCCAATTAGGCCATGGTTTTGCAGAGGGGCTAGGTTGGAAATTCAACCAGAACAATTTAATGTCTATTGCAAAGCTTCTTAATTATGGAATGAAAGCTACCTCAAAGTGCCTGGAGGTTTGAGTTGAATGGTGAGATCTTCATTGCCCTGACCTTCTCTGTGCTGAAGTTTGCTGACTTGAGGAGACCTCCCCTAAGAACAGACCCTCCCCTCAGGACTGCCTTCAGCCATGATGCTTGACCCTGGTAAGTCAGTCAAGTGGGAAGTCTGCAGCACACACAGCTCAAAGGACTCACCCAGTTTGCCCTATGGGAGGATGTTAACCTTTGCACACTGTTTTTGACATTTAATTTTTCCTTCCATTTAGTGCATGACTCTTTTTTTGTCTTTCTAGTAAATTCATTTAGTTAGTATTATTCTTTGCCTATTTTGTCTTTTAAACTTCTGGTTTTTGATTTTTCATATTTTATATTATTTATTCTTGGTGTTCATGCTTCTTATTCTCTTTTCTGCTGTTTTATCTTATTGTTGTGATAATGGTATAATTTTATTTTCAGTAAGCTCCTTTTACTAACTTCATTTATTTCCACGTAATATTTTATCTGGCTTTGACCACGACTATGTAAGGGGACAGCAAAGTGGAGCCACAAATGGGAAGATTGTGAAGAGGGCCCTTGGCCAAATAAAGAGGAAACCTTTTCCCTGAAGAGGACTTTTCGGCAACCCAACTAATTCACCCATTTTTCTCAAAGTTGAATTTTCTTCCACAAAAACCCCTTGACTTTGTTATTCAGTAGATCCTCAGGCCTAGGAAAATAATATCTACATTGACCAAGGAGATATCTGAACTACCAGTACTTCCTGCAGCATCTTTGTTTTGGTTGACCTGGGCAGGTGGTGGGGCGTGGGGGTGAAGGGAGGGGTCTGAGGAGGGTAGAAAACAAGGGTATCCCCAGGGCTGTGGGAGGAAGGTCTAGTGGACTGGAACCATTGTATCTGTCAATTAGTGGAGGCAATCCTATTTGTGATCCTTGAGCTAACGGTCTAGGAAGGCTATAAACTTGCTCATAATTAAAGCTGGCAAGAGGGTTCTTACCCCAGGTAATGAGACAAGAGTGAACCATGGGAGGAAGCCAGCACAGGGACCGTATGTAATGAGTCCCCTCATGGGAAAAGGGGTGGAAAACAGTCCTCAGGCTAGCAGCAGAGGGAGTGCTGTCTGTTCTGGGTCTTGACTTGCTGAAGAGGTCTGACTTGAGGTGAGGCTGAAAGACAGCCCCGTTGGGGGCTTCAGGATAAAGATGGACCGATAGGGTTCTCTCACCACTTAATATCTCCTAAGGCATTAGTAAAATACAATTTAAATATTTCCTCTGTAACGCATTTTGTGCTATTAAAGCTCTGTTTCTCAAAGTAGGTCTGTAGGTGTGTTCTTGAGGGAGCGAGTGTTTCATGAGCATTTTCAAATTTTCTGCTTTTATTTTGAAGATAATCGTAAAAAAAATAAAATCAAAATGTTCTACTACATTATTTTTAGTGCTAAAGGCTGAGTTTGGTGCCAAACGAAGAACAAATAACATCATGGCATGCTACGGAAATGTCGATTTTGTATTAAGTTTGAATAGAGAAAGATGTGGGAAAATTGATCAATTTTGTGGCCCAAAAGTAGTACAGACATCCTTAGTTCAAAAGACCTGTCATAGAAGTGGCATATCATGTTGAGAACAGAGTTATTGTGAGACATACCGACTTAAACTGTCATTCAATAGCAGGAAAGAATACAGTTATTTTTATTCCATATATATATATATTTTATTTATTTATTTATTTATTTATTTATTTATTTAATTTTGAGACGGAGTCTCACTCTGTCAACCAGGCTGGAGTGCAGTGGCGTGATCTTGGCTCACTGCAACATCTGCCACCTGGGTTCACGCCATTCTTCTGCCTCAGCCTCCCGAGTAGCTGGGACTACAGGCGCACGCCACCACGTCTGGCAAATTTTTTTTTTTGTATTTTTAGTAGAGACGGGGTTTCACCATGTTAGCCAGATGGTCTCGATCTCCTGACCTCGTGATCCACCCTCCTTGGCCTCCCAAAGTGCTGGGATTACAGGCATGAGCCACTGTGCCTGGTTTATTCAGTAGTATTTTTAATGTTAGTCTTCAGTATTTTTTATTATTATGTACTTACTGTGGTGCACTATTAAATTTATCAGCCCCTCAAACTAATGGATTAGTAGTTAAAACAAGCTTATTTACCAAAAATGATTAACCCTACAATAACTTCAAGAAAGACTTAAGATATCCAGTATTGCTCAAAGTCAAAAGAATCAAGTGGACAGAAAGTGAAGCATAAAACATACAAATAGTAGGTCTATTAAATCCAATGCCAGCAATTTAGTTCCAGCAAAACATCATTTATCACACTGATGTTTTCTATATGAACTCTAGTGACATTTGTATGTTTGTTTGTTTTTAATTTGCAGCTTTGCTTGAGGTTTAAAGTAATTTAAGAGCTATGTGTATGGGAAATTTATATCTAGTTTTATATCTGTTCATTTTAAAGTAACACAATAAAAATAATGTACAGCAACAGTAGGATTTTATGGGAGCTTTTTCTCTTTTAAACATTATTCAAGCTTAAGAAATCTGTGACAGAGAATTAATGGGAAGCTTTTATGTCTTTTCTGTCTCAGGCTAACTGGGCCATAACACCTCTTCAGGCTGGGGTTGGGGTAATGGAAGCAATTAATGAAAGACAGGGAAAGAAATTGGGGATGAGTTAGATATTTATGGGCCAGTTCATCCTCTGAATGTGGATAACTACTACTCAGTCACAATCTTGGTGAATTTTGTTTTATTTTGAAAGCTGATTGTTTCCTTAGGGATATCTGATATTAGGATATCTGAGTTCTAAGAAAACCAGGAGAGAGTTCTAAGTGTTGACAAAACTTAATAGAGTAAAAGTAGATATTGGTGTAGGTGTAGAAAACCGGAAATTTAGGTTCATAGAACTGAGGTGAAATGTATGTGTGACTGGAACAAATCTCTCTGTGTGTGTGTGTGTGTGTGCCTGTGTGTTCACTGTGAAGGTCCCAGTAAATTTGCCTACAATTGTGTGTGGCTGGTGGATGGGCTGTCTGAATGAAAGACATCACCCATGCACCAGACCTCTTTTCCTAAAAGAGTTTGTTCTAGGGACTTCCCTGGTTGTCTCAGGTGTAAGTTCAGATGTACTCTAGGGTTTTCCTGAGGTAGAAAACAAGATTCCATGACTGCTTTTCAGGACTGTGACTTTCCATTGCAACCAAATGTTGGAGTGCCAGTGGGAGGCCAGCACTTTTTCTACTCTCTCTCTCATTGTTTATTTCAGTTCTTTCTTGATTGTTGTAAACACATGTATGGCATGGAGAGCCAGGTCTTGGTCAGGGTTAATCTAGGAAGGGTGAAAAGCAAAGTGAATCCAAATAGACAAATGTCATTAGAGTGAGAATGCCAGGGATTAATGGCATTTGTGACTTCATGGGGCCTCAGATAGCCACTTTCCAATTTTATGAATGGGTATTACATTCACATAGGAAAAGAGCATCTGCTCTCCCCAGTGCTTAGTGGTGATCAGTGTAAGTCTTGGAATGCCAGAGGGTGATCACCTGATGCTTTTAGTTACCTGTAGTTCCTCCGTGTACTGGTCAGCTACAGGGTGGGAGTTCTCTGATAAACAGAAACATGCCACAGATGCTGTGGAATGGACTCCTCTGGATGCAACAATAGGGTGATAGTGCAAGTGCATTATCTGTTCAATAAGCAGCAGCAGTACTACAGGTTTAGGACCCGTTCAATACATTCTCCCTGACTCTATCGGTGAGTGATGTGGGGAACAAAGGTGAACTGGAAAATGGAGAGGCTTTGAATAATACCTTCCAAAATAAGAATACAAGTTGAGATCTGAGGTTTTCCTAGTCTATGTTCTTATAATAACCCATAGTTTTCTTTTGTTACCTTTAATAATTTATAATGACATATGTATGCATTTATTTGGTTAATGTCTATCATATATCCTATATTTTAAGCTATATAAGGCCAGGAATTGTAAGTACTTTTATTTTCTAGGGATCCCAGTGGCTAATACAGTGCCTGAATGTGTGGGTTTTCCACAAATTCTTTATGAGTGACCAACTGCTATTTCTGATTATAAGTGTTAGTTATCTTCTTGCTGCATAACAAATTACCCCAAAATCTGGCAGCTTAAAACAATATACATTTATTACCTTACAGTTTCTGTGGGTCAGGAATTTGGGAGTGGCTTAGCTAATCTTTCTGTCTCAATGGGTTTGTCTAATCTAGACACTTCATATAAATGGAATCATACCATATGTAGCCTTTTTTGTCTCACTTCTTTCACTTAGTATATATGCCACATGGCAGCGTGTATCAGCACTTCATTCTTTTTTATGGGCAAATAATATTGTATCATATGAATAGATCACATTTTGTTTATCCATTCATTAGTCAATGGATATTTTTGTTGTCTTAGCTTTTTGGAGACCATGACTTTTGCTACTACGAACATGCGTGTACAAGTTTTTATGTGGACATATATTTTCAATTCTTTTGGATATGTACCTATGGGTAGAATTTCTGGGTCAATGGTAACTATATGTTTAAATTTTTTTGAGGAACTGCCAAACTGTTTTCCAAAGTGGCTGCATCATTTACATTCTGACCAGCAGTGTATGAAGTTTCCAGTTTCTCCACATCTTGCCCACATTTGTTTTGCTGTTTTGATTTTTGCCATCCTAGTGGGAAGTGGTATTTCATTGTTATTTTGTTTTGTATTTCTATTTTTCTAACAAATATTGATGTGCAACTTTCCATATGCTTATTTTTCATTTGCATATCTTCTTTGGAGAAATGTATATTCAAATTCTTTGCTCATTATTAAATTGGGTCATTTGTCTTTCTATTATTGAGTTGTAAAGGTTCTTTATATATTCTAGGTACAATTCTGGTTATCAGGTGTATGATTTGCAAATACTTTGTCTTTTTACTTTCTTGACAGTGTGTCCTTTGACACAATTAATTTAAATATTTTGATAAAGTTTGGCTGAGTGTTGTGGCTCACGCCTGTAATCCCAGCACTTTGGGAGACCAAAGTAGAAGGATTGCTTGAGGCCAGGAGTTCAAGACCAGCTTGTGCAACATAGTGAGACCTTATCTCTATTAACAAAAATTTTTAAATGAAGTTCAATTTATCTGTTTTTCTTCTTTTGTTGCTCGTGTTTTTGATGTCATGTCTAAAGATTCTTTGCCAATCCAGGGTCATGAAGATTTACCTCTGTGTTTTCTTCTGAGTTTTATAATTGTTGCCCTTAGTTGTAGGTTTTTGATCCATTTTGAGTTAATTTTTATATACGGTGTGAGATAGCGAGTTCAACTTTATTCTTTTGCATGTGGCTATTAAGTTGCCCTAGCACAATTTGTTGAAAGGACTCTTCTTTTCCCATTGAATTGTTTTGGTGCCCTTGTTGAAAGTCAATTGACCATAAGTGTATTTCATTTTTTGGATGTGATTATAAGTGGAATTATTTTATTAATGTGATTTTTGGCTTGTTCATTGCCATTGTATAGGAATAAAATTGATTTTTGCATATTGATTTTTGTTATAGTTTAGATATTTGCCCTACTTAAATCTCATGTTGAAATGTAATCCCTCTGGGGGTGGGGCCAAGATGGCCAACTAGAAACAGCAGTGTTCGAGGCTCCCAGTGAAAAAAACCATAATAAGCATGTGAATGCTTCACCGTCAACCAAGGTATCCAGGTTCTTTCATCAAAATTGACTAGAAGGCTGGCGTGACCCACAGAGAGAGGGAAGAACAGTGCGGTGCGGCAGCCTTTTAAATTGTACAATTCTCCCTGGTCATCTAGTGTTTATGAAAAATAACCAAAATAAATGAAGTGTACAATTCAGTGGTTTTAATACATTCACAAGGTTGTGCAACCATCACCACTATCTAATTCTAGCGTATTTCCATTACTCCAAAAAGAAATTCCATTATGTGTTTTTGGCAGTCACTTCCTACCTTCTCCCCAGGCCCTGAGAACCACAAAAACCCCATCCAAGGGTCAGTGGGCTCAAAGACTGAAACTAGACAAACTCATGAAGATGAGAAAGAATCAACAAAAATGCTGAAAACCCAAAAGGCCAGAGTGCCTCTTCTCCTCCAAATGATCACAATGTCTCTCCATCAAGGGCACAGAACTGGATGGAGCATCAGATGGATGAATTGACAGAAGTGGGCTTCAGAAGATGGGTAATAAAAAACTACGCTGAGCTAAAGGGGCATGTTCTAACTCAATGCAAAGAAGCTAAGAACCTTGGTAAAAGGTTAGAGGAATTGGTGACTAGAATAACCAGTTTAGAGAGGAACATGAACGACCTGATGGAGCTGAAAGAAACAGCACGAGAACTTCATGAAGCATATACAAGTATCTATAGCTGAATTGACCAAGCAGAAGAAAGGATATCAGAGTTTGAAGACTGCCTTGCAGAAATAAGGCATGCAGACAAGAATAGAGAAAAAAGAATGAAAAGGAATGAACTAAGCCTCCAAGAAATATGGGACTTCCTAAAAAGACTGAATCTGCAAGTGATTGATCAGAGTACCAGAAGGAGAGGGGGAGAATGGAAACGAGCGGGAAACCACACTTCAAGATATTATCCAGGAGAACACCCCCAACCTAGCAAGACATGCCAACATGCAAATTCAGGAAATACAGAGAACACCATTAAGATACTCCATGAGAAGATCAACCCCAAGATACATAATAATCAGATTCTCCAAGGTCAAAATGAGAGAAAAACTGTTAAAGGCAGCCAGAGAGAAAGGTCAGGTCACCTACAAAGGAAGCCCATCAGACTAACAGCAGACCTTTCAACAGAAACTGTAAGGCAGAAGAGACTGGGGGCCAATATTCAACATTCTTAAAGAAAAGAATTTTCAACCCAGAATTTCATATCCAGCCAAACTAAGCTTCGTAAGTGAAGGAGAAATAAAATCCTTTCCAGACAAGCAAATGTTGAGGGATTTCATTACCACCAGGCCTGCCCTGCAAGAGCTCCTGAAGGAAGCCCTAAATATGTTAAGGAAAAACCAGTACTAGGCACTGCAAAAACACACCAAAATATAAAGAGCAGTGACACTATGAAGAAACTGCATCAACTAGTGTGCAAAATAACCAAATAGCATCATGATGACAGGATCAGATTCACACATAACAATACCAACCTTAAATGTAAATGGGGTAAATGCCCCAATTAAAAGACATAGACTGGCAAATTGGATAAAGACTAAAGACTCATTGGTGTGTTGTATTCAGGAGACCCATCTTATGTGCAAAGACACACATAGGCTCAAAATAAAAAGATGGAGGAAAATTTGCCAAGCAAATGGAAAGCAAAAAACCAAAACAAAAACCAAAAACAAGCAGGGTTGCAATCCTAGTCTCAGACAAAACAGACTTAAACCACCAAAGACAAAAAAAGACAAAAAAGGGCACTACATAACAGTAAAGGGAACAATTCAACAAGAAGAGATAACTATTCTAAATATGTATACACCCAATACAGGAGCTCCCAGATTCATAAAACAAGTTCTTAGAGACCTTCAAGGAGACTTAGACTCCCACACAATAATAGTGGGAGACTTTAACACCCCACTGTCAGTATTAGATCAAGGAGACAGAAAATTAGGAAGGATATTCAGGACTTGAACTCAGCTCTGGATCAAGTGGACCTAGTAGACGCCTACAGAACTCTCCACCCCAAATCAACAGAATATACATTCTCTCAGTGCCATATGGCACTTATTCCAAAATCGACCACATAATTGGAAGTGAAACACTCCTCAGCAAATGCAAAAGAACTGAAATCATAACAGTCTCTCAGACCATAGAGCAATCAAATTAGAATGCAGGATTAAGAAACTCGCTCAAAACCATACAATTGCATGGAAATTGAACAACCTGATCCTGAAGGACTTGGGTAAATAAGGAAATTAAGGCAGAAATCAAGAAGTTCTTTGAAACCAATGAGAAAGAGACAATGTACCAGAATCATATACAAAAATCAACTCAAGATAGATTAAAGACTTAAATGTAAAATCTAAATCTATAAAAACTCTGGGAGACAACGTAGGGAATATCATTCTAGACATAGGACCAGGCAAAGATTTCATGACGAAGATGCCAAAAGCAGTTGCAATAAAGCCAAAAATTGACCAATGGTCAATTAAACTGAAGAACTTCTGCACAGCAAAATAAACTACTGGCCAGGCATGGTGGCTCATGGTTGTAATTCCAGCACTTTGGGAGGCTGAGGCAGGTGGACACTTGGGGCCAGGAGTTCGAGACCGGCCTGAACCCCATCTGTATAAAAAAAAAAATAACCGGTGTGTGGTGGCATGCACCTGTAATCCCAGCTACTCTGGTGACTGGGGCATGAGAATTACTTGAACCCAGGACGTAGAAGTTGCAGTGAGTCAAGATCATGTCCTTGCACTCCAGCCTGGGTGACAGAGCAAGTCTTTTATCTCAAAAAAAAAAAAAAAAAAAAAAAAAAAAGAGAGAGAAAGAAAGAAACTAAGAAACTATCAACAAACCAAACAGACAACCTACAGCATGGGAGAAAATATCTGCAAACTATGCAGCTGACAAAGGTCTAATATCCAGAATCTATAAGGAACTTAAACTCAAAATCAAACAACCTTATTAAAAAGTGGGCAAAGAACATGAACAGACACTTTGCAAAAGAAACATACACACAGCCAACAAGCATATGAAAAAAATGTCCAACATCACTAATCATTAATGAAATGCAAATCAAACTGCAAGGAGATACCATCTCATACCACTCATAAAAGCTGTTATTAAAAAGTTAAAAAATAACAGCTGTTTGTAAGGTTGCAGAGAAAAAGGAACACTTATATACTGCTGGTGGGAATGCAAATTAGTTCAGCCACTGTGGAAAGCAGTGTAGTGATTTCTCAAAGGACTTTAAACAGAATTACAATTCTACCCAGTAATCCCATTATTGGGTATATACCCAAAGGAATCTAAATTTTTTCATCGTAAAGACACATGCATGCACTATTCACAATAGCAAAGACATGGAATCAACCCAGATGTCCATCACAGGTGGACTGGGTTAAAAAAATGTGGTACATATGCACCATGGAATACTAATGCAGCCATAAAAAGACCAAGATCATATCTTTTGTAATAATGTGGATGGAGCTGGAGGCCATTATCCTAAATGAACTAACATAGGGACAGAAAACCAAATACTGCATATTCTCACTTACAAGTGGGAGCTAAACATTGAATATACATGGACACAAAGAAGGGAACAACAGATACTGCGGCCTGCTTGAGGGTGGAGGGTGGGAGCGGCATGAGGATCAAAAAATTACCTCTTGGGTACTATGCTTATTACCTGGGTGATGAAATAATCTGCACACCAAACCCCCATGACATGCAATTTACCTATATAATAAACCTGAAAAAAAAAGTCAAGACCGAGTTTGAGAACTGCTGCCTAAACAATTTCTTTAAACACTGAATTGATTAAGAGTAACCTTTTCCTTTGTATCTTTTGTTTCTCCCTTTTCTTTTTCTCAACATGCTTTCCCCTTGTAATTAGTTTTTAAGTGCTTAAGTAATTCCTGCATCCCAAGATTTCCATGGACAAACTTATGTACTTTATTTTTGTTCTCTTTATTTTTTCCTTTTAAACAGTCTGGTGATTTTTTTTTTCTTTTTTGTTACCCTAGTATGCCCTCTATTTTCCCTATGATTTATTTAATCACTAACCTTCCAAATATGTGTCTGTACATGTATACATTTATGTACACATATATATTCATGCACAAATATACATACAATGATGCCCTGTTAAAATAAACAATTGGGAGGCCATTAGGCTGAGATGGCTCCACTGTCTTGGGTTTCTATATCGCCAAACTGAAACCTAACTCAGCGTGAACAGCCATATTGCAGGAAAACAAAGCTTAAGCATAACCAGTCAGAAACTGTTGAGATGGAATTTTTTCCTTGACCTTGACCTTCTTCGTGGGAGGGAACTGGAGTAGCACATTTCATTCAGTCTGCCACTGGCCACTCCTCATGTGAGGGAGCATGTGAGCAAGAAGAGTGTGGGAACCAGAGTGAACTAATGCTGGAACTGGCCGGTTGCTCCTCTCTGGCGGAAGCAGGCTCTGTGCAGGGCCCTGTAGCAGTGTCCCAGCCCTTGTCCTCTTGGCACTTGGGTTCTTGTCCAGTGTCCAGGAAGAATTAGGTCACACGAATGAACTGAAGGGTAGTGTATGCAGAGGATTTTACTGGGTGATGGAAGTGGAAGTGGTTGTCAGCAGAATGGGGACTTTGGAAAGGGGGTGGTGCGAGAAGAAGGAGATCTTTGCCTGAAGCTGCATTGTCTGAAGTTAGCTGCATCTATCTGTAGTTTCAGATGCTCAGTTGCTTCTCTGCTCACTGCTTAGCCATTTGTATCCCTGATGTTCAGCCTCTTATATCCTCAGTGCTCAGCTGCTTGTGTCCCTGATGCTCAGCCACTTGTATTGCTCTGCCAGTTAAAGTCTTTTTATGAGCACAGGATAGGGGTGTGGCAGGCCAAAAAGGCAACATTCAGGTAGAAAAATGGGTCAGCTGCTTTCACTTAGGGCTGTAGTTTCAGGCTTAATGGTGGGGTTTAACTGAGAGCCCAGCCATTCTGTATCACTGCCAACTCACCTCTAACTGGGAACTTTATGGCTGCTGCTCTGCTTTAACCAGTCAAATATTTTCTTTGTCTTGCTTCCACAAATACTTTATAAAACATTTCCCCTCCCACTGCCTCAGTGGAGCCCAGACCCACATGTGGTTTGGCACTACCTGGTTCATGAATCACTATCTGCTCAAATAAACTCTTTAAAGTTTTAATGTGCCTAGGTTTATCTTTTAACAATACACACATGTACATACAACACATATATGATTGTTTTTTAAAAATAATTCAGAAATGAAGTGTTACTGGTTCCTCCACATACTTATCTCTTGGATAGGACACTTACTCCAGTATGGTAGATGGCAAGCTGTGTTTAATCTCTAGTTTATTAGATAAAACACTTCACAGGTTAAAAGAAAAACTTTAGACAAGTTAAATTTTACAGTTTAATTGAGCAAAAAATGATTCTCGAATCAGACAGCCCCCAGAACCAGAATAGATTCAGAGTGACTCTAGGCCTGCTGCATGGTAGGATAACAAGGAAAATGATGTCCAGAAAATGGAAGTGAGGTACAGAAATAGCTGGACTGGTTATAGCTTGATGTTTGCCTTATTTGAACCTGGTTTGAACAGTTGGTTGCCTGTAATTGGCTGAAACTTGGCTATTTCTTACAAGAGTAGGTGACTGTTTTCACATCAAGTTAACCTTGCATTTCTCTACATATGAAGAAACCTTTAGGACAAACTTAAACTATGTACAGAGACAGCTTTAGGCCAAACTTCATTTAACATACATCTTTTTTTTTTTGCACTAATTTTCATCATATAGCGTTTTAAAGATATTTTTTAGCCTTCACTCTATTTGGACTGGAATGTAAACTGTGTGTGTGTGTGTGTGTGTGTGTGTGTGGCTTTTTTGAGCTTTTCAACCTTTGTCTTCCTGTTTCCTCTGCCTTTTTTCCACTGAAATTCAAAAATTGTGAAACGTGATTTCCCTTTCTAATACACCTTAGTGCTGTTCAACACTCATAGCCAAAAGTCCTGTCTGGTCTCCATAAACTCTTGGTTAGTCATAGTCAAACCAGGGAGAGAAGGAGGGACTGAGCCAGGTGGTGAGACATTCAAGTGATGAGGGAAAAAAAAAAAAAGAAAAAAAAAAAGAACATGAAGGGGAACAAAAAAGGAGAAAAGGAGGAAAGGCAGGGAACATTACGAATGAGACAAAATTGGGAAGAAAAAGTGATTGAAATGAGAATCCTCTGAAAGGCAAGTTGACTCAGCCCTTTCAAGAAATCTTAACTCCTCCTGCCCCTGTTAAAGGCATGTGAACCACAGCAATTCCATCTGTGGAGTTGGGCAAATGAGGAGCTGGGCAAAATGAGGCTGAGACCTACTGGGCTGCATTCCCAGATGGTTAGGGCATTCTAAGTCAGCGGATGAGATAGGAGGTTGGCACAAAATATAGGTCATAAAGACCTTGCTGATAAAACAATTTGCAGTAAAGAAGCCAGCTAAAACCCACCAAAACCAAGATGGCCAGGAGAGTGACCTCTGGTCGTCTTCACTGCTACACTCCCATTAGTGCCATGACAGTTTACAAATGCCATGGCAACGTCAGGAAGTTATCCTATATGGTCTTAAAAGGGGAGGTGTGATTAATCCACCCCTTGTTTAGCATATAATCAAGAAATAACCACAAAAATGGGCAACCAGCAGCCCTCAGGGCTGCCCTGCCTATGGAGTAGCCATTCTTTCATTGCTTTACTTTCCTAATAAACTTGCTTTCACTTTATGGACTTGCCCTGAATTCTTTCTTGTGTGAGATTCAGGAACCCTCTCTTGGGGTCTGGATCAGGACCCCTTTCCTGTAACATTTTTCTGGTGACCACGAAAG
The DNA here is from genome assembly GCF_008728515.1 of Papio anubis. Classification (NCBI taxonomy): domain Eukaryota; kingdom Metazoa; phylum Chordata; class Mammalia; order Primates; family Cercopithecidae; genus Papio; species Papio anubis. The sequence goes on from NC_044989.1 coordinate 75,216,759, forward strand.
GGACTCTAGCAAGGAAACTCCTGACCCAAAGGCTAACTTTGAGTAAGTGGTGGGGTCTGGTAACACCCCCACCATTGTCAACTGTCTTACGTTAATTCAGAATTTAGGTCAATTTAGTACTTAACTACTTTGCAATTGCTGGAATACAGCTCTTGTGAAGTGTTCTTGTGCACTGTGACACAAGAATCTGGCCACGCTTTTATGAATTTTGTGTGGAGCTTTCCATGAGCGAGAGTGTCCACAAATGTAATTTGAAGAGAACTCAGGACTGAGGCCCTAACGGTGGCTCTGGTTCAATTTTCAGCAACTCATATCCTCTTCTGCAGATTTTAATTCTGGGCCAAGACTCTTATTCTGCTATAGTAGAGTGTCTCTGTGCTAATTCAGGGTTGGGGCTCATTACATGATACCCCAAAGTATGGTACTTTGGAATGCTGAGTACTTTGAACTGAAGAAAATTGGAAAGGCCTCAGAAGTAAGGTCTTTCTGAACTTCTCCTGTCCTGTTTTCCACTGTAAGCAGTGGAAGTTACTACAGCTACTGGCAGCGAATTGCAGCAACTTCAATTGTTGTCTCCTCAGAAGACGTCGACTGAAGGACATAAGGCAGAAGAAGAGACTGAGGCAAGTTTTAAAGCAGGAGTGAAAATTTATTAAAATGCTTTAGAGCAAGAACGAAAGGAAGGAAAGTACACTGGGAAGAGGCCCAAGCGGATGACTTGAAGAACTAGTGCAAGGTTTGACCTTTTGACTTGGGTTTTTATATATCAGCATACTTCTGGGGTCTTGCAACCCTTCTACCCTGATTCTTCCCTTGGGGTGGGTTGTCCAAATGCACAATAGCCTGCTAGTGCTGGGGAGGGGAGCGTGTGCAGTGTATTTATTGAAGTTGTAAGCATGCTCACCTGAGGCGTTCTTCCCTTTTTTGGTGGAATGCCCCCAGAAGGTCATATACCAGCTAAATTCCACCATTTTGCCTCTTAGTGTGCATGTGTGAGGCCACTCGCCCAACTCCTGAGATCTCATCAGGAAGCTACTGATCATAAGTTTCAGGGTTTTTCTATCTACAGGGAAACTGCCTTTCCCTGGCGCTGGCTGTGAGCAATTACTATTTCAGAGAGGCGGTGTGACCACTGTCTGATCATCACCTGATGATCGTCTGACATTCCTGGTGGAGTGTGGGGGACCTATCCTGCCCTGTTTGTGTCTGACCAGCTACCCACTGTAACACCACCACTCTTCGCAGTGAGTCATGGAAACCAGAATTCCTGTTTCCCAAGGCAGGTCATAGAAAACTAGAACTTCCCTTCCTCCAAGCAAGTCGTAAAACCTAGAAAGGTTATTTTCTGCCTTCTCCCTTGAAGACCCTCATTTCAGAAGGGTCCTGCCCTAATACCAGAAGGAATGCTACACAGAGAGGCCAAGAAGAATATGAACAGACAGGCCTTGCTGGGTTTCCCCATTCAGTCTATTACATTAGCTCATTATCATTCTGTTTTTGTCCAATCACATTTCTTTTTCTTTTTAAGACACAGGGTCTCTGTCGCCCAGGCTGGAGTGCAGTGGTGAAATCATTGCTTACTGTAACCTTGAACTCCTGGGCTCAAGCAACCCTCCCACCTCAGCCTCCCAAGTAGCTAGGACTATAGGATCACAGTACCCAGCTAATTAATATGTGTATGTGCCTGTGTGTGTGTGTGTGTGTGTGTAGAAATGGGGTCTCCAACTGTTGCCCAGGCTGGTCTACACTCCTGGACTCAGGCGGTCCTCCTGCCTTGGCCTCCCAAAGTGCTGGGCTTACAGGTGTCACTCATTGTACCAGGCCTCTAATCACATTTCTACACAGCTATCGCCTCTTCATATAACCTAAGCATAAAAATAGACAGTTTCCTCTACGTCTTGTGGTTTGCATTTTTGGACTCTCACGTCATGTAAAACTTTGATTGAATAGATTTGTTATGCTTTTTTGTGTGTGTTATAGGAGTGTCAGCTGTGACCCTTAAAATGGGTAAAGAAAGTTTTCACACCTTTCCACCCGTACACCAGAGTTTACTACATAATTTTGGAACTGAGTGATTTCAGATGTCAATTAATTCAGCTTCATCTTGGCTTCACCACATTCTGTCGTGTGTGTGTGTGTGACTCAGTAACCACTCTGCGCCTCAATGTTTTCAAGTAAGGTTTCAATAATAAGGTTAAGCTTATTTTGTAAAATAAGGTTAAAATATATAGGGTATTGTGAAAATGACAGAAGTTATGATTTACATAAATGTAAAACACTTTGAATCATGCACATACTAAATGCTCAAAAGGGTTCACTATTATTATGATTGACTTAGATTAAAGCTATTGTAAATATTAACTGTTCCTCTATGCTATCAGACCTCAAAGTGTGGTGTGGGGATTCATGGGGGTGGGAATTTTCTGGAGACCCTTTTCAGGAGTCCATGAGGTCAAAATTATTTTCTTAATACTACTAAGAGGTTATTTGTATTTTTCATTCACATTCTCTCAAGGAGATGCAGTAGTTTTTCAGAGTTACCTGAGAAGTGCTAACGTTATTAACAGAAGCAGCTAGAGAATACAGTTCTCACATGAAATCAGACATTAGAGACTTTTCTTACTAGATTCATTTTTAAAAAAAATTTCTTGTCATAAAAATGTTGTTTGTTAGCTTGTAATGCATTAGTAATTTTAAATCAGTATTTTAAAACTTTGTTTTAATTCTAATACAGTAAGTACTGATATAACTGACAGAAACAAAAGCTACTTGGGCTCTTTAATAATCTTTAAGACCGTAAAGGTATCTTGAGGTCAAATTTGAGAACCAAAGCTGTGATGCAACCTGTTTTTGAACAAATGTGGATGCCTTACAACCACCATTTCATCCTTTCCAGCCTCCATGACTTTTTCTTGTTTCCTCTGGCTGGGCTGAATTTCTTCTTATCTGCCTGCAAAAGCCCTACTCCTCCTTCAAGAGCATCCATAACTGAATTTGGTCCAGACTTCGCTGCCTCCTTGGCATCCTCTTCCACGATGCTGGGACCTCCAGGGCCGGGCCTCCCTCGGACACGTGCCCTCCTTAGCCTTGGGGTATTAACATTGTTTTGACGGAGGCTCTCTTGCGAGCCCGGTCTAGATTTCTCCCCTTACCAGCCTGGCACAGGCACCAAGGGGAGGTGCCTGAGCTCCACAGGCCCAACGGGCCAGAGGGTCGCCGGTAGCGTCAACCAAGGGCACGACAGCCCAAGGGTGGCCAGGCGCGAGGGAAGAGCCGGAGCCCAGTCCCAGCCCACCCGGTTTCCGGCACCGCCCTGCCGCGTAGGGGCGGAGTCGCGCGCCTACACAGGGTGTGGCCTCCAGCCCGCGCGGGAAAGGGCCTGCGCCGCATGCGCGCGCACAGTCGGCGGCCGCGCGCAGCACGCTCAGGGCCGGGATGGCAGCGGCGGCGGCGGCAGGAAGCGGGACACCCCGAGAGGAGGAGGGACCTGCTGGGGAGGCAGCGGCCTTGCAGCCCCAAGCCCCAACGAGTGTGCCTGGGGCTCGTCTCTCGAGGTTGCCTCTGGCGCGAGTGAAGGCCTTGGTGAAGGCGGACCCCGACGTGACGCTAGCGGGACAGGAAGCCATCTTCATTCTGGCACGAGCCGCGGTGCGGCAGCAGCGCGAGGGCACGCGGGGGTGGGGGAGGTGGAGCGCGGGGCGGAGCCTCGGGGCCTTCCGCGGGCGGGGCTTAGGGTGTCGTGGGCCGGGTTTTGAGATGTGGGTGTGGACCCGGAAGGCGGAGGAAAGGGGCCGGGGACCTATGCGAGTTGTGTGTTTTGTTAACACTCCTCCCTCTTGTTGAGGACCTGGTTAGTGAGTGACTTTAATTTGTATCTCCAGGGCCTCATACAGAACTTGTAGGAGACTTTAGTGAATGAAGGAGAATACTGGGAAGAGGGTGGCGGAATGGATGTTCATGAAGTCCAGGACAATCTTAGCTTCCAGAACATTTTCTTGCCCCTGAGCCTTTCTTCTCCCTTTCTGCCCCCACCCACAAACCAGAGCCCTCACCTCCTCAGTGTGCTAGAACCCATTACTAAAACTTTGCTTTTTTACTTCACAGGAACTGTTTGTGGAGACCATTGCAAAAGATGCCTACTGTTGTGCTCAGCAGGGAAAAAGGAAAACTCTTCAGAGGAGAGACTTGGGTAGAGTGGCACTGCCAGTGTCTGGGGACAGAGAAGGGAGGGCTGGGCTGGTTTTACCTTGCGCAGGTTGAGAAGACGTCACTCTGATCTGAGAGGTGCCACAGCATCTCTCCCCAGGATGGTTTCTGTTGGCCACAGTGCCAGGAAGTCCTACCTGTAGAGGCTCTCTGCTTGGGGTGGTGGAGCAGTGTGTGGTGTCTGGGGTTGCCAAAGCGGACTGGATCCCTTCATACCTTCTGCCAGATTGCACCAGAAAAAGATAATTCTTTTTCACCTAGCAACTGGGGATTTGATTTCTGACTCTTGTCTGGTTGGTAACCCTCACCTGTGTAAGCTTTCATATACCGTGTTCTCATGCGCCCTGCGTCTATTGCCACATTCTTCTCTGATAACTTTAAGAGCAAAGCGAATAAATAATTTAGATGTATTTTAGGAGCCCCCTCCCCCCCGCATTGAATGGTATTTGCCTACACTTTTCTTACTCTTCTAGGGAGACAACTAATATATATGAGAGTTGCTGGTAGAGTAGATACGGATCTCAAGGCAGCAAGGGACGCATCTTATAATTGCCCTCATTTGCCCAAAGCCTCATGCCCTTCACTGTAGATTGTGCTGTTTTCTGACTGACGTCAGCATGGCTGGAGTTAGTCAGGTGTCTCTTTGCCTTGTGTTTCAGATAATGCAATAGAAGCTGTGGATGAATTTGCTTTTCTGGAAGGTGAGTTCTCTCTCAGTGGGCAGTCATTTCCGCCTGTCTTTTGCATGTTGATGTGAAATTCAAAACCTCATAAAACGGATGCCTGCTTCTTGTTTGTGTAGGGATAATTCTTTCTCCGTACTTGCTGTTAGAAAAAAGTAACTTGCTAAATGAGGTTCAGTTTTCTCCCTTGGGGAATTAAAACTTCTACCTGAAAATTGCTAGCCATAAAGAAATAGGAGGGAATATAAAGATCCCAGTGTAGTTAGATGAATTCAGAAGTTTGATTCCTATCTTGTTCGCCATACCTAGATATCAGCCCTGCCCCCCTTATCATGTTAGAGATCAGAAACAGTTGTCAACATTTAAAGGGTGACTGCTTGTTCTTTTTTCTTCAACAATCTGTGTGAAGTGATTATTTTGCTGCAATAAGACTTGTACTTGTCTGTATTTATTTTTAGGAGTCATGGATTAACTTGTGTACTAACTAAATTTTTTCATTAAAAAAGCAAATATTTGAAATACCTAATTTTAGCTACCTTGCCTCAGAGCTATTTCTGCTACTTAATTTTTTTTTTTTTTTTTTGAGACGGGGTCTTGCTCTGTCGCCCAGGCTGTAGTGTGGTGGCGCGATTTCGGCTCACTGCAAGCTCTGCCTCCCGGGTTCACGCCATTCTCCTGCCTCAGCCTCCCCAAGTAGCTGGGACTATAGGCGCCTGCCGCTATGCCCGGCTAATTTTTTTTTTTGCATTTTTAGTAGAGACGGGGTTTCACTGCGTTAGCCAGGATGGTCTCGATCTCCTGACCTCGTGATCCGCCAGCCTCGGCCTCCCAAAGTGTTAGGATTACAGGCGTGAGCCACCGCACCAGGCCGCTACTTAATTCTTAAATCTGATCAGCTTACTCTTCACTACACATATATAGTCATGTGCTGCATAATAACATTTTGGTCAGCCATGGACTGCTCACATGAGGGTGGTCCCATCAGATTATAATGGAGCTGAAAAATTCCTGTTGCCCAGTGAGGTAGTGGTCATAACATCCTAATGAAATACATTACCTTTTCTATGTTTAGATATGTTTAAATACGCTTATCACCATGTTACATTTGCCTACAGTATTCAGTACAGTAACATACGTTCAAGTCTGTAGCCTGAGAGCAATAGGTATACCCTGTAGACTAAGTGTATAGTAGGCTATACCATCTAACTTTGTGTAAGTACACTATGGTGTTCACACAGTGGTGAAATCGCCTGAAGATGTAATGCATTTCTCAGGATGTATCCTTGTTGTTGAGCGACACATGACTGTATTTTGATTGAATAGCTTGGCAAAAGCCATGTATCCTCATTTCATTCTCCCAGGGTGTTCTCATTACCTCCTCTAAGCCTTATTACCTTTAGAAATCTCTTGATTTATTCCACTCTTTTTACTCCTTTGTTCTGCATCTCCATGTCAACCTAGGCCCCTGGTCCTTTTGATAGATACTTTTTAAATGTCTTATTAGATACATTACCATGGCTAGCTTCATGCCTAGACTATTGAGCATTCTTTTAATTTGCAGATTTTTCTTCAGCCTCTCTTTCCACCTACTCATTTTTCTTAAAATTAACTTTTTTTTAGTCCTACCTAAGGCAGGCACTCCTTGTGACAAACTTTCTGTAAGTTCTGCAGTCAAAAATGTTTGGAGCCTACTTTACCTCTTCATTTTTAATTACCAGCTTTTCAAAGACATGAGTGATATGATCAGATTTGTATTTTAAGTACACAACATTGCTGTCCTGGGGAAAATAAACTGGAGGGTACTAGGAGTAGAAGTGGGGAGGTTTTGTGTAGTTTTCCACTCTAGTCTCTATCACAGCATAGTGCTTAGCTTGGATTTTTAATAAATGGCCATTTATTGAATGATTGCTGTGTTTATTTTCATCCTCTGCTTTCATCCTCATTTATCTCTGTAATTGAATCCTTCTGCTCTAACCTACTTTGGTAGATCTGAATGTTAGCCACCATAGCCCCTGTGGATTCAGTCTGCATTATATTATTTTTTACTTGGTAAAATAAATGTTCTTATGTCCTTAGATGTGTATGGTCTTAGTAAATACATTTTTTTTCCTTTTTATGAGCAATACATATCCATGGTTGAAAATCAAATAGTTACCTAATGGCTTATAATGAAGTATAGCTGCTGTCTGCCCACTGTTTTGTTAGTGTTTTGAGCTTTTCTGGTGGTTACGTTTATTTCTAATTAATATGCTTACCCATTGATGTGTCAGCTGTAGACAGTGTGTATTGACTTCCTGCTGTGATAAATGAAGATTTGGCTAACCTGTAGAACCCCATAAATCCCCTCTTGTCTTTCTTATTTTTGGTAGTTGTATCACTAATTTTAGTTTCTTTACCTCTACAGTTTATATAACATACTGGAATGTCTTCGGTTGTTGTTGTGTCCAACTTTTAATGCATTTCTTGACTCCCCAGTTTGTAAAGTATGACTATTAGTGCACGTATCCCTTTTCCCTTTTTAGTTCACATCTAGCTATCAATTTGTGTTATCTAGTAATTTGACATTGTCAAAGCTAATAACATTTAAATCTTATCACAATTAAATCTTCCATGCTTTATCCCTCATTGATTGTAGAAGTTGAAAACTAGGGCTGTAAACAGTCTTTCTCTACCCTTTCTCTGTCCCTTAATTCCTCATTCAGGTCCCCTCCCTGCAAACAACTGTTACTAGTTTTCTTGTATAACTTGGATATTTTATGCAAATATGTTTATATGTGTATATGTATATTCTTTTTCTAAGTCTTATGAAATACAACATATGTGAAGTGTGTGTGCTGTAAATGTAAAGTCAATAAATGATAAAATGAATACCCTCGTAACCACCATCTTGTCCAAGAGATAGGGTATTGTCAGCCCCCAAAAGTCCCACATATATTCATTCTTCATCATATCTCTTCTCATCCCGTTTCCCGACATTACTGTATCCTAACTTTTTGGGTAATTGCTTCCTTTTCTTTATAGTTTACTATATTAGCATGCATCCCTGAGCACTAAAGTTTAGTTTTGTTTTTTCGAACTCTCTGCAAATGGAACCAAACCATATGCATTTATTGGTCAACATCTGTCACACAACTGTTTTCTTTAAGTTAATGCATTTATGAGATTCGTCTTGTGATTGCACATAACTCGTTTGTTCATATTCCTTGCTATATGACAGTACCACAATTGAGCTATTTTAATGTTGATATTTGGGAAACCTTATTTTTCCTATTATGAACAACTTGCTATGAACAGTCTTGTACATGTTTCTCTAGGGTAGATGTGTATGTGTGTATAAAATATATAATACTGCTGGAACCTAGGATATATAGGGTATTCATATCTCCATCTTTGGCAGGTACTGCTGAATTTCATGTATTCCAATTCACATTCCTACCAGCGGTGCATGATAATTCTCATTGCTTCTCATTCTTACCCACACTTGGTATTACCAGAGTTTTTGATTTTTGACATGCTGTTATTGAATGTAAGTGATAGTTGCATTGTGGTGTTAATTCGTGTTGCCCTGATTGTGGGTGATATTGAACATCTTTTCATATGCATGCCTGTTTTTTTTTGAGGGGTGTCTCCTATTTTTCTGTTATGCATTTTTGTCCTTTTTAAAATCGATTTATAACAATGCTTGGTATATTTTATTTCATTTTTATTTATTATTTGTTTTTGAGATGGAGTCTTGCTTTGTCATCCAGGCTGGAAGGCAGTGGCGTGTTCTCTGCTCACTGCAACCCCCGCTCCCAAGTTCAAGAGATTCTCAAGTAGCTAGGACTATAGGCATGCACCACCACGCCTGGCTAATTTTGGCATTTTTTGGTAGAGATGGGGTTTCACTGTGTTGGCCAGGCTGGACTCGAACTCCTGACCTCAAGTGATCTGCCCGCCTCCCCCTCCCAAAGTGCTGGGATTACAGGCATGAGCCACTGCGCCCAGCCTTTTTTTTTTTTTTTTTTTTTAAACATAGTTCTTTAGAAGAGAGCCCTGTGATCTTTTTTTTTCTTTTCTTCCAAGTTAGGTTTAAATGCCTGTCTTCTGGTTGTGCTGTCTGTGGGGAGGGTTGTGGGGAGACGGGCAACTGTTTCTCATACAGACCCTCTGGTCACTAACCAAATTTTCATCTCACATCGCCATTCCTGATGACTTGAGCCTGGAGCTTCCTCATGGTTCTTTTAGGCATATGGGCCTCCTTTTCTGCTGCAGCCCCTCTGTGTTCATTCTAGGCTCCTTTTCCCTCTGCTCTATTTATAAGCCTACTTTGATCAGGTTTCTGTTATTCAGTTTTTTTGTTGAAATCCATTAACTGCCAGTGGGCCCCTATTTGTTGTAGATTTATACTTTTTAAACTTTTTAACCTTTTGAATGGAATCTTGGATGGGAGGGCATATGTACTTGTGGGCCCAGTCCCCCATCTGGAACTGAAACTTTCCAAAAGTTTCTCTTTAATTAGAGAGTTTACCTCATTTATTTTATATTATTCCTTCCTTATATGGTCTTCATCAATGTTCATTAACTTACACAACGACTTCTTAGCTCTTTTCCCACTTCTAATTCTAACTCTTCAGACTAGTATGCTTAATTCCTAACTGCCCACCATCTGTAATGACATGTTTTTCCCTGGGATATTTTGGATGGATCATCCTCAAAATTAGTATTTTGGTCTTAGAGAACTGCTGCCAATACTGGAGCCTCTTCTGCATTAACTTAGCCCAGCTTGTTACACTAATCCACCTGCTGAGGTCCCCTGGTATACTCATTGCTCTTTGTATGTTTAGGTACTTTGGATTGATTGCTGAGCGGGGCAGTTTTGTGAGCCTTCATCTGCAGCCTTCAGTTCACCCCTCTCCACAGGCCTCAGCTTTGAAGAACGGAGTCTTTGCACTTACACACACTCTTCCTGTTCTGCCTTCACCTATGCCGGGATAAGCAGAGATCTCATCAATGAGCTCTTCTCTGCAAGGTCTTCCACTGCTTCTGTCTGTCTTCCATATCAAGCCTGGATGCAGCTGCTGCTGCTTAGAGCAGGGATGAAGAAAGTGTTCTGCATAAGTGGCTTCCTGAATGATGAGGACCAGAATAAAGGTTTTTGATCAACCTCAGTCTAGTGTGTTTTATAATCTCACCTTTGTTCTTACCGTGTGACGGGAGAGCCACCATACCTGATCACAGACCTTCCTGATCTTCCCTGCCAGCCATTCTAACCTGCAGTCCTTTCATTAATTTTGTTCTTTCATTTTTCCAGCACATCACCAGAAAGTGGTTCCAGAATTTATGGAACACCACTTGACCTCAGGAGTTCAAATAAATAGGACGGTCCTAGATTGAAAGCCAGTTAAATTTTTTTAAGTTTTATTTATTGACATATAATCCACATACTCTATATTTCACCAATTTAAAGTATGCAATTCAGTGGTATTTAGTATATTCACAATATGTACACCAGTCACCTCAGTTGATTTTAGAACATTTTCATATGAATGGAATCATGTAATAATGTGGTCTATCGTGTCTGGCTTTTTTCACTTTGATAATGTTTTTAAGGATTATCTATGCTATATAGCATGTACTAGTACCTCATTTTAAAAAATTGTGGTAACTTGTACATAAAGTAAAATTTACTTTTGTAATAATTTTTAAGCATGTAGTTCCGTGGCATTAAGTACATTCACATTGTTGTGCAACTAACACCATCATCCATCTCCAGAACTTTAAAAATCTTCCCAAGCTGAAACTTCATACTCATTACATAATCACTCCTCATTCCCTACATCCTGCAGTCCCTGGCTAAGCTTTGGTTTGGAGGAAAGTTGTGGGTGACATAACGAAGGAGGCAGAGTACCTAGAAAGCAGCAGTTAAGAAAAGCAGCAGGAAGCCTTGGACAGTGGCTGTTAATTGGGTCATGGATCATTTTAAAAATAGTCCATAGGATTTGCTCCCTAGAATGATGCACAGATGTTCAGTACTGTAACATTTAAAAAATAAGCTTTATTTTGGAATAATACTAGATTTGCAGAAGAGTTGCAAAGGTAGTAGAGAGAAGTCTCATATGCCCCTTACCTCGTTTCGCCATTGTTAACATTACCAAGTACATTGGTCACAACTGAGAAACGGACATTTATAGGTTACTGTTTAACTACAGTCTATTTGGATTTCACCATTTTTTCATTAATACCCCTTTTCTCAGATCCAGTCCATGTTACTATATCATATTTACTTGTCATGTTGCCCCAGTCTCCACTGGTCTATGGCAGTTTCTTAGTCTTTCCTTATTTTTCATGACCTTGACAACTGGAGTAGTGCTAGCTGGGTATTCGCTAGGATCTCTCTAATCGGGGATTGTCTTGTGTTTCTTGTAATTCTATAACATTGCATATGATTTTGAGCATGAAACAGACCCCAGAGGCCCTTCTCTAGGCCTCCTATTATTGCCCATGGGAATTTAAAAGGATATCATGGTCCATTTTCAAGATAAACTCAGATTACAGTTTGCAGCTTATTAGTGGGATGTGAAATCAAAGTGTGTTGCCACTAGCATTTTGAAATAACAGTGTTGAATTTAGTAACAGTAAGTGTTCTAATTGTTGTTTCATTTACATGTGTGTATATTAGGTCATTGTGTAAAATGTATGTGGTAGGCAGACAGAAGGAAGGCCCCCATCACCTTCACCCGCTGGTTTTATGCCCATGAATATGTTACATTACATATCTGAAGCGATTTTGCAGATATAAGTCATGTTACTAATCTGTTGACCTTCAAGTAGATGATCCTAGATTGTTTGTGCAGGCCCAGAGTAATTACATGAGCTCTTAAAAACAGCTTTCCCCCAGCTGAGGGCAGAAGGGGCTGTCAGAAAGATTTAAGGCATGAAAAGGACAAGGCCTGTTGCTGGCTTTGAAGATGGAGGGAGCATAAGGCAGGAAATGTGGGCAGGCTTTAGACGCTGAGAGTGATGATCAACAGCTGGGAAACAGCCTCAGTCCCACAACCGCATGGAACGGAATTCTGCCAATAGTCTCTGCAGTTGAATGTGGATTTTCCCCTCAAGCCTCCTCATAACAGCCGGGCCAGCTGACACATTCTGACATATTTGCTTTGGCCTTGTGAAACCCCGAGCAGAGAATCTAGTTATGCCACACTGGACCTCTGGCCTGCAGAACTCTGAGGTAAGTAGGTGTCTAAGCTGCTGAATTTGTGGTAAGTTATTATGGCAGCAATAGAAAACTAATATACTTCTTATTGAAAATCAAGGTAAAAAAAAAATCGGAAATTCTGCTGTAGTGGAAAGGATCCTGGACGGGGGCCGGGAGATACTGGTTCTCATCCTGCTACTCATTACCTCCCATGATATGTTAATCACCCTTCCTGAGCTTTCTCTTACCAATTAAGTGGGTTATTTAAAAATTTTTTCCACAGGACATATTTTTCTTTTGTGAACTTTATTTATTTTTTTTTTTTGCAAAATTTACCTGCTTTAGTGTACACCTCTGAACTTTAATAAATACCTAAAATCACCATCACAAGGTATAGAACGGTTACATCACCACAAAATTCCCTCATGCCACGCCTTTGTAGTCAACCCATCCCACCAACAATGTCCCTGGAAACCAGTAATCTATTGTCCCTGTGATTTTGCCACCTCCAGAATGTCATATAAATCAAATCACACAGTATGTAGCTTTTTGAGTCTGGCTTCAATTTGGCATAAGGTATTTAAGGTTCATCCATGTTGCATGTTATCAGTAGTGTGTTCCTTTTTATTGTTGAATAGTGTTTTGTTGTATGGGATGTAAGTACCACAATCTGTTTATCTGCCAGTTGAAGGGCATTTGAGTTACTTCCGGTTTTTAGTGATTATGAATAATGCTACTGTAACATTTGCATATAGGTTTTTGTGTGAACATCACTTTTTGTTGTCTCTTGGGTATACCGGAGTGGGATTGCTGGATCTTCTTGTGAGTGTATGTTTAATTATTAAAGAAAATGCCAACTGTTTTCCAAAGTGGCTGTACCATTTTGCACTTATACCAGCAGTGATTAAGAATTTCAGTTGTTTTGCATCCATGTCAGCAGTTGGTATTAAAAATTTTAGCCATTATAATAGGTGTGTAGTGGTATTTCATTGTGGTTTTAATTTGTATTTAGCAGATATGTATTATGTAAATATTTTCTCCCAATTCCACAAGACATTAAATTTTGAAAAAAATCCTATAAATGGTTCTTAGCTGCACTTAGCTCTGTTGGTGAGATGACTCAAATGAGGCACAGGGGACTCCTTACTTTTCTACCTTTTGGGATAAGCCCCTGTGGAGAAGCAGGGCTTCCTTTGTGGTCACCAACTCCTGTGCCCTCCTCCTCCCTTAGTATCTGTCAGTCATGGGCTAATGGATCAGAAAGAGACCAGTCCCAGTATATCTGGCTGGGAGCACTAAAGTGGAATTTCCTGATGGTATAGATCATGCTTGGAGATGGGGAAAAGCAAGCTATTGAAATCCGATATTAACAGTATTAAGGACTAATATTCAAAAAGAATCAGAGAAAATTATGCTAAAAAGTAGAAAATTGTGCTATTTATTTATTTATTTATTTATTTTGAGATGGAGTCTTGCTCTGTCGCCCAGGCTGGAGTGTAGTGGCACGATCTCAGTTCACTGCAACCTCCGCCTCCTGGGTTCAAGCGATTCTCCTACAGCAGTTTCCCGAGTACCTGGGATTACAGGCGGGTGCCACCACACTCGGCTAATTTTTTATATTTTTGGTAGAGACAGGGTTTCACCATGTTGGCCAGGCTGGTCTCAAACTCCTGACCTCAAGTTATCCACCTGCCTTGGCATCCCAAAGTGTTGGGATTACAGACATGAGCCATTGTCTCGACATAGGAAATTTAAAATATGTTCCTGATTTCTTCGTTGTATCTGAATCAGGGATCTGACATTCCTCATTCAAGGCTTCATATCTCTGGACATGTTAACACTTAAAGCATTTTTCTTTTTTTCACCTAACTAATTAGCTCAGAATGTTCTCAGTACCATCTTGTAGTTTTTATACTGTTTAAAGTATAACTAGATTCCTGTAGGAATCTAGTTTCCCTCATCAAATCTACAATATCTAGCTAACTTGGAACCTTCAAGAACAATGGATGGTATGCTGTATGTGTATCTGGATCAGGATGGTGAAGTAGATATGTCTTACAGTCTCTCTAATGGCTAATTTAATAAATGAGCAATCCCTCTCCCCCCACACCGAGTTCATACAAATTAGCAAAATATTCAACTCCAGCAATCAAACAAGGAATGAGACACATTGCAGTGCCACAAACTTCAACAAGCGAATAAGGAATGACATGGAAAATTCTAGAATTGAGAGGAAGTGCATGACACAGAAAGGTTTCTAAACCCATCTGCCAGAAGTCATAACTGTGAGTCACCCAAATCTTGAGAGTTTTTATACGCTCAGTCAGGAGGAAATTAAATCAAAGGGTTGGTAGCTTTTCCCTTTTCTGACTGTGGAGAAGTGGAAAGGGCTCCTGGGGAGAAATGGGTGAAGCAGGTGGAGATGAACTCTTCAGTGGATGTGAGGGCTATAGGCTAAGCTAGAGGATGCATTTAGAGCTAAGGGGATGGAATGTAGCTCCAAGTAGGTAGAGTAAATCCTAGTACTGTGTGTTAAACCTCCAAGTTGGCACACCTTCTAAGCTGAATCCTCCCTCTCCACTCACCAAACCTTCAGGCCAGGTATATAGAAATACGTAGAAGCGCCCTCAAACTGTAGCTCAGTTGAGAGCACAAGTTGACCTTAGGTATAGTGGAAAGTAAAGTGGCCAAGAAAATGGATGCTGGAGCCAGAATCCCTAGTTTCTTATCTGCTACTTAGGAGGCATTAGAGAAAGAAGACTCTGTGAGATATATCCACTTCACCATTAAGAGATTAAGTTAGGCAGGGCGCAGCGGCTCACACCTGTAATCCCAGCACTTTGGGAGGCCGAGGCAGGTGGATCACGAGGTCTGGATATTGAGACCAGCCTGGGCCAATATAGTGAAACCCCATCTCTACTAAAAATATGAAAAGTTAGCCGGGTGTGGTGGCGGGCGCCTGTAGTCGTCCCTACTCAGGAGGCTGAGGCAGGAGAATGGCGTGAACCCGGGAGGCAGAGCTTGCAGTGAGCCGAGATCGCGCCACTGCACTCCAGCCTGGGCGACAGAGCGAGACTCCGTGTCAAAAAAAAAAAAAAAAAAAAAGAAAAAAGATTAAGTTACTTGAACAAGTTACTTAATTTCTTTGTGCTGAAACTTTCTCATCTGTAAAATGGGAATAGTGATAAAACCTCAGGATTCTTGTGAGGATTAAATGAGTTAATATATGGAAAGCTCTTAGAACAGCAACTGGCACATAGTAAGGCCATATATAGTTGTGTCAGGTAATATTGTTATTATTATATCACAGCAAAATGGAAAGACTGCCCAAACATGAGCAGAGTGAAAAGAAATAGCAGAACTATATAATAAGCAACAGCAAAACCAAAAAGTGTCCAAAAGGCAAGGAGCCCAGTCTAGAAAAAAGCATAGTCCAAGGTACAGAAGAAAATTCCTCCTGAGTGTTTGAATTACAGAATAGTAACATCATAAACTCAATGAAACGAGCCCAAAAGCTAACTAATACATAAAGAAATGAAGGGGAGGTTGCAGACATCACTTTTCATTGCCAAAGTCCATTTATACTCTCTAAAATGGAAACATGATTTTAAAAAATAGCTTGAATTTCTTTTTCTTTTTCTTTTTTTTTTTGAGATAGAGTCTCGCTCTGTCATCAGGCTGTAGTACAGTGGTGTGATTTCGGCTCGCTGCCACCTCTGCCTGCTGGGTTTAAGCAATTCTCCTGCCTCAGCCTCCCGAGTAGCTGGGATTACAGGCACACACCACTACGCCTGGCTAATTTTTGTATTTTTATTAGAGACGGCATTTCACCATGTGGGCCAGAATGGTCTCGATCTCTTGAACTTGTGATCCACCTGCCTCGGCCTTCCAAAGTGCTGGGATTACAGGCATGAGCCACCACACTTGGCCTTAAAAATAACTTGAATTTCTTAAATTTTTTATAGTCTCTTAACCTTCAAGGAGTGTGTTTAGAGATAATTTTTCTTATGCCAAAGAAACATTCGAAGTCCAGCATAAAGTTCATTTTCACTTAGAGATTTTTCCTTCTGTTAAATTTTCGTAAAGGCAACTTTAGTATTTTGTAATTAAAATAGCAGATATTGTATTATTTTATGTAAGTATTTCTGTTTACCTGTCTGCTCATTCTACCCATCTTTCTCTCATGGAATAATGTATAAAGTGATTTTTACTTAATGATGGTTATTTCTAGGTGATGCAATTTTTTAAACCCTTCGTCTGTATTTTTTTCTGCATTATTTAGTATATGATGCACATTGTTGTGTTGTGAGGAGGGACCAGAAGAACTAGGAGGAGACTGGAAAAGCTTTGTGACACTGGGCTGGGACTAAACAGTGAATCTCTGAGCTGGCCCTGAGATTGCTTGTCCCAGTGTTGCCTACTGGTTTCTCAAGAGCGATAAAATCTCCCAATTTTCTGGAAGCCAGGTTACACTTTTTTTCCTCTGTGTTCTCTGGGACCTGAGAGGTCATAGCTCCTCTTGGACAATGATCCCTGTTCCGATACAGGAGTTAGAACCCCAAAGGCAAAAAGGATCTCACTTGTAGAGTGCTACAATGTGCCAGGCATTCTCATGATGCATTATTATTTCCATGTCACGGAAGAGGAAGTAGGCTCAGAGATATTAAAAGAGTGAGCTTGAATGCTCACAAGTGTTAAGTGGTAGAGCCTAGCCTGAACTGTAATTCTATGAGTCCGTGCCCCTCACTCTCTAGGAATGACCTGCATTCAGCCACAAATCTCTTCTAGGTTGTCTGCACAGACTGCATTGTGCCCAGATAGGTTGGGGAAAGTTTCCTTTTTGAGCCCCTAGGCTCGTGTCTGGTATATTGAAGAAGGCAGCATGCTGAGGCAGAAGGGGCATGGAATTGGAGTCAGAAGACCTAAGTTAACTCTCGCTCTGCTCTTTCCTTGCTGTTTAGCACTGGTGGGACACTCTGCTTTCCTGGGCCACTGTTTCTCTAAAATGAGGATGTAGACATGATAACGATAGAGGGTGTGCTTGGAGCATCCATTGTTTTGGGCCCTGTGTTAAGCACTTGAGGTGCAAGATCTCATTTAAGTTTCCTGACAGCTCTGTGCAGAAGGTGCTATTATCTCCGTTTTACGAATGAGAAAACTGAGGCTTAGACCTAAGGTTGCATAGCAATTAGGGTTCGAGCTGGGATTTGAATCCAGTCGATGTGATTCCAGGGCTTATATTTTCAGCAAGCTACACTGTGATGGTCTCCAAGATCCCTGAAAACTCTCAAAATGACGTTTCCAGACATGAGTAGGGCTGACTGTGTGGGTGGTGCTGTGAGGGCTTACCACAAGCCAATATTGGACCACCTCTTCAATCCTTCATTGGTGGCAGTGGAGGAAGCAGCTAGCAGCCTGCTGGCCATACTCACTCCTTGGTTTCTCTCCCCAGTTAGCAAATCACTTGAGGCCTTCAATTTCATTCCCTCCGAAGTCAGACTTCCTAAAAACAAAATCCGCCCATTATCCCAGATCTCCATTTCTCCATGAAGAGTCACAAACACAGAACTGGATAGTGACCAATGATTAATCATGCTAATGACATATTCTCTTTAAAGAGCGTGTGCATGTAAGTGTAAATACCTTTGTGTGTCTTGTCCATCCTCACCTAACCTTGTCCAAGGATGTGATGTACATGTTTTCATGTGTTAAAGACAACATTTGAAATGTTGCTGCAATAAAACTAAACATCACCTATCCTGTAAACCAGCATTTGCCTTAGGCACTTACTCAAGGGACATGAAAACATATATCCCCTAAAAGAATTACACATGGACTGGGCACAGTGGCACAAACCTATAATCCCAGCACTTTGGGAGGCCAAGGCGAGTGGATCACTTGAGGCCAGGAGTTCGAGACCAGCCTGGGCAACATGGTGAAACCCCATTTATACTAAAAATACAAAAATTAGCCAGGCATGGTGGCACTCACCTGTAATTAAAGCTGCTTGGGAGAGAGCCTGTGAGGCTAGAGGCAAGATGGAGTCAACCATGCCATATTTATCTCACTGTTATAATCTTTGCAAAGGCGATTTCAAAATCAGTGTTAGGCTGTGATGATTTTAGAAATTTCCCCTGAGTTTTCTGAGAAATGACAATTACACTTTTTTAAATTTTTTATATTTTTTTTTATTTTTTGAGACGGAGTCTCCATCTGTCACCCAGGCTGGAGTGCAGTGGCGCAATCTCAGCTCACTGCAAGCTCTGCCTTCTGGGTTTACGCCATTCTCCTGCCTCAGCCTCCCGAGTAGCTGGGGCTACAGGTGCCCGCCACCTCGCCCGGCTAGTTGTTTTTGGTATTTTTTAGTAGAGACGGGGTTTCGCCGTGTTAGCCAGGATGGTCTCGATCTTCTGACCTCGTGATCCGCCCGTCTCGGCCTCCCAAAGTGCTGGGATTACAGGCTTGAGCCACCGCGCCCGGCCGACAATTACACTTTTCAACGGATTCTGGCCCAGAAGCCTCCCAGACTTTCTTCAAGCCACGTACAGAGTTTAATACACAGAGTTCTCATGTATCGTTCACTACAAGTTATATGAACCTCAGAAATGTATTGTCCCTGCTTGAGAAATTTCCTGCAGTGGAAAGGAAATGCGTGAGCATCTGCTCAGAATACCATAATCAAGAGCCTTCTGCTCCTAATAATACGCTCTAGTATGTAAGCTGTGGTGGGCTTTCCCCAAGAATTTGGAACAAGAGGTAGGAAGATTATCCCTTGAGAGTAGAACCTTAAAGTAAAGCGATTCAGCCTCCGACTCATCTTGACCTGATCAAATATATCTAAAAGAAGGCATCAGTAGTAGGGGACACTGGTCAGTGATGAAAGTGAGGAAGGAGTCCCAGAGACAAATGTTGGTAGGGCTTGTTCTGTACTACATGGGGTCACTAGAGCCTTAGCCAGTGCCTCTGTGTATAGTGCTATGGTCCCATTGGCAAGACAGACATGTCAGCCTGTCCCATTCAGGTACCTTTAAACATCGCAATCATATATCCAACTTCCTTTGTTCTGAACCCACCTTTCCCAAGCAACAGTTTGATGCTGACTTGGCTTGCCACGTAGCTCTCTCTATAGGGAGAGAAGGTGATTGTTACAGGAAGTTGGACTATTTGCATTCACTGTGACATTGATTTCTCTTTGTGAATGAATGGGGCCATTTCTGGCTATGATTTATCGATCCTTGTTGCTTCACTGTAGGGAGATGAGAGGATGTGGTGGCCATATGTACTTGGAATATTTCAGTCCTTGTGAGTGATTCCACTTGTAGATCGCTGATTCGCCAAGCCACAGACAAGCAAGGGATACGGGCAAGGAATATGTTCTTAGAAAATTCTATACTACCAGAAAACAAATACATTAAAAGAAAATTTCTCACAGGAAGTGATATAGGAAGGAATTGAGGCATTTTGGTCACTCATACTTGGGAGACTGCAGACTGCATTATGCCCATATTCAGAAAATTCTATAAATGTTTCAATGTTTCAGATGAGTTGGTGGAGGAAGAAAGAGAAAGGAAAAGCTGTAGAATCAGGAGGAGATAATCTGACCACATTGAAGGTGTGGGGCATCGTGGACCAGGTCCAAAATAATTGAAACACAAATATCCAGTCTCAACACAAGACAGACAGCGCTGCCGCTCACTGGCTGTTGTGCTGAATTACCTGGCAATGACAGGCATGGTTTTCTGTATTAGTGTAAAGATTAATTTGTTGTAACAAATATGCCTAGAACATACTAGCTTAAATAAAGTAGAAGTTTATTTCTCTTCCATGTAACACTTCAACTGATCTAGACTAGCAGGGCAGCTCTGTTCCATGGCGTATTACTGGGACCCAGGATCTTTTCATCTTATTGCTTTGTCTTTCCTTACTATAGCACTGTCCGATAAAATTTTCTGTGATGATGGAAATGTTCTTCCTCCATGATGTATAATATGGCAGTCAGCAGCTACATCTGGCTATTGAGCAGTTGAAATGTGGCTAGTGTGATTGAACCAATGTGATTAGTTCAAAATAAAAATTGAACTAAAATTTTAATATTACTTGATTTTAATTAATTTAAATGTAAATAGCTGCAGTGGCTAGTGGTTACTGTATTTAAAAGAGCAACTCTAGATCAAAGGTGGGAGGTCTCCAAGTCTAGTTCTAGTTCACAGGAAGAGGAAGGAGAGTGTTAGTAGGGCAAGGTGCATGTTTTTAAGTTGGCAATGACCCAGAAGTTGCATGCATTGTTTTAATTCAAATCTCATTGACCACACTTAGTTAACTGGCCAATCCCTACTTCAAAAACAGCGAAGGAATACAATCTCTGGCCAGGAGGCCATGTGCCCAGGTACAACTCTGTTATTATGGTCAAGTGACAGATTTTAGTGGACATCCAGAAGCCTCAGCCACAGTATCTCATCTTTGCAACCCTTAACTGTGTGACTGTGTAGAATGCTCACATGAGCATTTCTAAGCCTGCTTTATAATAACCATTACAATTTCATGAGGTTATTGTGAGGGTCACCATGAGATAATACTACTAAAACTCTCAGCATAGTGCTTGGCACACCGTGTTCAGTCACCATTAGACATTGCTATCGTAGCTTTTCTTACCTATAAGCTTGGCCTTCAGTAATGCATACTGAGCCTTCCAGACTTTCCTGTTCGGAGTGTGGGTTGCCTATGGTAACAAAAGCTCTAAATAAGTAATGAGGGCTATTTCAAAGACACATAAGGGAAACACCAGACATGTACATCAGACACTGAGCTAGGCTAATAAGAATTTGTTTCTGAGAAAAAGGTTCATTTGATGTGCTGACAATCCTAGGTTTCTTGGCCTGAGAAATATTCACTGAGATTATTAATGTTACCATGAAAGGGCTCTTTGGAGACAGCTGGAGAGCTGGACAGCCAAAGACAGACAACTTGTCCCTTGCACTCCCCACTCCCTAATAGAGTGCAGGATAGCAAAAGGAGAAAGACATGCTTTTAAAAAGATGTCTGTGCTAGTCAGCTGGTGGTGTTTCTTGATGAGCCGATAATGAGCACATCTCTACCTTATTAGAAAAGATAAACAGAGACTGACCAGGATGCTGCAGGGCAGCGACAGCTGTAGAAATTATCTGCTCTCATCTCAGGAATGTCACACCAGTGTCACAAAACAGAGCTCAACATTTAGCTTTTAAATTTACATGAGTAAAGATAATGAATTCACTAGAGACTTTCAATGCATTTTAAATAAATGTGTCATTTCAGAATAAGCATCTGTGAAACTATATTTCAAAACGTTGTGTGACAGGATTTCTCATTTGTCTTACCGGCTAAAAAGCAACTTTGTGCCTTCTGTGTTTAGAAATAATAAAATACTAATCTGGTGAATGCTGGATGAAAATCTTAGGGATAATTTCTAGATTCCTCCTCTTTTCATTGTTACTACATGGCACATGTTAAAAACAAAAGCTAAATTGGGTTTTCATTTTCTCTTAATATCCCTCATAATCATGAGTGACATGAATTACAATGATTTCATGACATAGTTTGTAAAAGTGAGAAGGTCTGTAATTCAGAACAAGTATCCTAGTAGAGAAAAATGTCAGACATAACTGAACTGGAGAGAGAAGATTTCCAAGACAGCTTGTGATCTACCTCTGAACAGACCTGTGGAGGATTTCACAAGGGAATTCCACTGCACTCAACTTCTATAAAGGGCGAGATTTCTCCCAGGGTCTGATTCTCACAATTCTATGTAGTTGGTGGTTTAGGAATGATGGTATAGTCTGTCCTGAAGGAAAGTATCTATTTCAGTTAGCCCTGAGAGCCAGGATTCAAAAGCTAGGGACAGATGGATGGAGGATCCCCCTTCAGTTGAAGCTAGGAAAACACTACCCAGTATTTTAAAAGAGAATTTTGCAGTTGTGAGACACTGAGAACAAGCATGCTTGCTTCACAGCTGATGAAATCTGGTGGAGAAAAGACAGTTAAGGGATCATTCTAAAGGGAATGCAGTCCTCCTGTGACTGCCCTCGGGCCCTCGGATAAGGTCCAGACTGCTTAGTAAGACTTCTAAAGGTTTTTGTGATGGGACTTTGCCCACCTTTCTATGATGATTTTCCCCTCTCCCCTCCCTGTGCTTCAGCCACTTTGGAGCTACCGAGGAAGCCCTGGTCTGAAGCTTCACAGATGCTGTTCTCCCTGCCTGGTGTACTTTCTGCCTTTTCTCCTCTCCCCTGTTTGCCTACCTAACTCCTACTCACTGTTTAAGTCTGAGGCCAGGAAGGTTTTCCTGTCCACCCTCTAGAGGCAGGTAGATGTCCTTACTCTGGGATCCCATATCCCTGTCTCTTCCCGTCACAGGGCTCACCACACTGTTGAGTAACTGCGTGTTTCCCAGTCTGAGCTTCCCATTGGATCACCAACTCCATTAGGGAGTGATGGAGTCTGTCCGCTTTGTCATTGCAGCCTCAGTGCCCCCACTCAGGGTCTGCTGTAAGACAAATAGAAGATTGATCTTAAAAATCTCATTAAGATGTTTTTGGTTTAAAAGAGTAGTATGTAAATCTATGATTACTATGGAAAATTAAAATCACAGAAGATAGATTAAAAAATGTAAGTTCTTTTTATTATCGCTCCACAGTCAATTTCACCATCCCCATAGGTAACAACTGTTACGAGTTTGCTGTGTTAACCTTCCAACCTTTTTGTATGCAAATTTCATAATCATAGATATATAATTTTAAGGCAAAAAGCAAGCCATATAACGGTACATAAGTGAAACACATACACATGTTGACACGCCCAATTTATGTCAAAAATATGTGTGTGTAG
Organism: Papio anubis; assembly: GCF_008728515.1. Classification (NCBI taxonomy): domain Eukaryota; kingdom Metazoa; phylum Chordata; class Mammalia; order Primates; family Cercopithecidae; genus Papio; species Papio anubis. The sequence continues at coordinate 75,239,694 of NC_044989.1, forward strand.
TTAACATTCTAAGTTGTAAGCAACAAATGAACCATGTAGATTTTAAACAGAAAAATAATTTAATGTAAATTAGCTCATAAAATAAGCAGGAAGGCTAAATAAGCAGATTTGAAAAATGGGCAGGAAGAACAGGAAGCTGGACAGCCAGCAGCACAGCTACACTTCCCCACAGAGCAGGTCCCATGAGGACCCTGCCGCTGTCTTGCAAGCCCTGAGCTCCTCAGGGGGCACCTGACTGTCTCCAGCAGGGTAGCTTACTGCTGACCAGCAAATGCTGATTGATGCTACCGCTAGTGTTATGATGAAGTCCAGTCCACCCCGACACCCAGTGGTCTTTGCACTGTTAATTTTTGACTCGAAGGACCAGTCAGGGGACTGATCAGGGCTAGGCAGGAGACTGCAGCCGGTTGCAGAGGGACTGAACGCACAGGTGCCTGGAGACAGGCAGCCTCTCCCTCCTACTAATTCTCCTTCCTCCCAAGCTTTTCTTTTTCTAATATTCTTTTGTTTTCTTTTAATGTGTAAATTTTGGATCCATCTGGGATTAATTTTGGCCCATAGAGTGACATAGGGATCCAACTTTACTGATTTTCTGAGTATTCAGTTTTCCATATGCCATTTTATTTTTTATTCTTTTTTTGTTTTGTTTTGAGAGTCTTACTCTGTTGTGCAGGCTGGAGTGCAGTGGTGTGATCTCAGCTCACTGTGACCTCTACTTGCTGGGTTCAAGTGATTCTCCTGTCTCAACCTCCAGAGTAGCTGTGATTACAGGTGCCTGCTGCTGCACCCAGCTAATTTTTGTATTTTTTTAGCAGAGACGATCAGGCTGATCTCGAATTCCTCACCTCAAGTGATCTGCCTGCCTCGGCCTCACAAAATGCTTGGATTATAAGTGTGAGCCACCGGGCCTGGCTTCAATATACCATTTTAAAAGTAACCCATTCCCTAAATTCCTTGACACATACACCCTCCCAAGACTAAACCAGGAAGAAGTTGAATCTCTAATAGACCAATCACAGGCTCTGAAATTGAGGCAATAATTAATAGCCTACCAACCAAAAAAAGTCCAGAACCAGATGGATTCACAGCCGAATTCTACCAAAAATACAAAGAGGAGCTGGTACCATTCCTTCTGAAACTGTTCCTATCAATAGAAAAAGAGGGAATCCTCCGTAACTCATTTTATGAGGCCGGCATCAACCTGATACCAAAGCCTGGCGGAGACACAACAAAAAGAGAGAATTTTAGACCAATATTCCTGATGAGCATCGATGCGAAAATCCTCAATAAAATACTGGCAAACTGAATCCAGCAGCACATTAAAAAACTTATCCACCACAATCAAGTCGACTTCATCCCTGGGATGCAAGGCTGGTTCAACATACGCGAATCAATAAACATAATCCATCACATAAACAGAACCAGTGACAAAAACCACATGATTATCTCAATAGATGCAGAAAAGGCCTTCCACAAAATTCAACAGCCCTTCATGCTAAAAACTCTCAATAAACTAGATATTGATGGAACGTATCTCAAAATAATAAGAGTATTTATGACAAACCCACAGCCATTATCATACTGAATGGGCAAAAACTGGAAGCATTCCCTTTGAAAACTGGCACAAGACAAGGATGCCCTCTCTTTCCACACCTATTCAAAATAGTGTTGGAAGTTCTGGCCAGGGCAATCGGGTAAGAGAAGGAAATAAAGGGTATCCAATTAGGAAAAGAGGAAGTCAAATTGTCCCTGTTTGCAGATGACATGATTGTATATTTAGAAAACCCCATCATCTCAGCCCAAAATCTCCTTAAGCTGATAAGCAACTTCAGCAAAGTCACAGTATACAAAATCAATGTGCAAAAATCACAAGCATTCCTATACACCAATAACAGACAAACAGAAAGCCAAATCATGAATGAACTCCCATTCACAATTGCTACAAAGAGAATAAAATACCTAGGAATCCAACTTACAAGGGACGTGAAGGACCTCTTCAAGGAGAACTACAAACCACTGCTCAATGAAATAAAAGAGGACACAAACAAATGGAAGAACATACCATGCTCATGGATAGGAAAAATTAATATCATGAAAATGGCTGTACTGCCCAAGGTAATTTATAGATTCAATGCCATCCCCATTAATCTACCAATGACTTTCTTCACAGAATTGGAAAAAACTACTTTAAAGTTCATATGGAACCAAAAAGGAGCCAGCATTGCCAAGACAATCCTAAGCCAAAAGAACAAAGCTGGAGGCATCATGCTACCTAACTTCAAACTATGCTACAAAGCTACAGTAACCAAAACAGCTTTGGTACTGGTACCAAAACAGAGAGATAGACCAATAGAACAGAACAGAGGCCTCAGAAATAACACCACACCTACAACCATCTGATCTTTGACAAACCTGACAAAAACAAGAGATTGGAAAAGGGTTCCCTATTTAATATATGGTGCTGGGAAAACTGGCTAGCTATAAGTAGAAAGCTGAAACTGGATCCCTTCCTTACACCTTATACAAAAATTAATTCAAGATGGATTAAAGACTTAAATGTTAGACCTAAAACCATAAAAAACCCTAGAAGAAAACCCAGGCAATACCATTCAGGACACAGGCATGGGCAAGGACTTCATGACTAAAACACCCAAAGCAATGGCAACAAAAGCCAAAATAGACAAATGGGATCTAATTAAACTAAAGAGCTTCTGCACAGCAAAAGAAACTACCATCCTAGAGTGAACAGGCAACCTACAGAATGGGAGAAAATTTTTGCAATCTACCCATCTGACAAAGGGCTGATATCCAGAATCTACAAATAACTCAAACAAATTTACAATAAAAATACAAACAACTGCATCAAAAAGTGGACAAAGGATATGAACAGACACTTCTCAAAAGAAGACATTTATGCAGCCAACAGACACATGAAAAAGTGCTCATCACCACTGGCCATCAGAGAAATGCAAATCAAAATCACAGTGAGATACCATCCCATGCCAGTTAGAATGGTGATCATTAAAAAGTCAGGAAACAACAGATGCTGGAGAGGATGTGGAGAAATATGAAGGCTTTTACACTGTTGTTGGGAGTGTAAATTAGTTCAAGCACTGTGGAAGACAATGTGGCGATTTCTCAAGTTTCTAGTTCTAGATCCTTGAGGAATTGCCACACTGTCTTCCATTTGACCCAGCGATCCCCTTACTGGGTATATACCCAAAGGATTATAAATCATTCTGCTATAAAAACACATGCACACGTATGTTTATTGCAGCACTATTCGCAATAGCAAAGACTTGGAACCAACCCAAATGTTCATCAATGATAGACTGGATTAAGAAAATGTGCCACATATACACCATGTAATACTATGCAGCCATAAAAAAGGATGAGTTCATGTCCTTTGCAGGGACATGGATGAATCTGTAAACCATCATTCTCAGCAAACTATCACAAGGACAGAAAATCAAACACCGCATGTTCTCACTCATAGGTGGGAATTGAACAATAAGAACACTTGGACACAGGGCGGGGAACATCACACACAGGGGCCTGTCAGGGGGTGGGGGGCTGGTAGGGTGGATAGCATTAAGAGAAATACCTAATGTAAATGACCAGTTGATGGGTGCAGCACACCAACATGACACATATATATACTATGTATCAAACTTGCACGTTGTGCACATGTACCCTAGAATTTAAAGTATAATTAAAAAAAAAAAAAAAGTAATCCATTCCCACCCTGCCATTGGTACACGATGTTTTGCAATGCCACTCTTTTACTGTATTAAATCTCTGTGTGCTTGAATATATGTATTCATGGATTCTCTGTTCTCTTCCATTGATCTGTCTATTCATGGACTAGTACCAAACTGTTTACTGTTAATGTCAAAATAATCAATATATGTTTTTTGAAACTTTGTACTTTGAAATAATTTGAAACTTGAGTTGCAAGATTAGTACAAAGAATTTCTATTATCTAGATTCACATTTGCTTAATTTCTCACTCTCTTTATTACCTATACTATATTATTACTGAAATTTTTATTCTGAACCATTTAAGAGGAAGTTGCTGACATGGTATCCTTTTATGCCTACTGTAGTAACTATTTCCTCAGAACAAGGACGTTCACTTACATCACCACAGTACCATGATCAAAATCGGGAGATTTATCATTGTTATAGTGCTATTATCTAATCTAAGGAATTTATTCAAATTCTCTCAGTTGTCTGAATAATGTCCTTTACAGTAATTTTCATAGTCATTTTTTTTTCTGGTTCAATTGCAATCCAGGATCACTCCATTTATTTAGTTTTTAATTCTTTTTCTTTTTGTCTTCTTTAATGTAGATCAGATCTTCAGACTTTGTTTCCCATGATTTTGACTTTTTAAAAAAGAAAACAGGCCATTAATATTTTTTTAGACTATAACTTGGGTTTGAACAATATTTTAAAAAGTCACACAATGTTATTGTTATCCGCCAGGGTCCTGGGAGAAAACACAGGCACTCAGGCCATTCAAGAGACTTTAGTAAAGAGACAATTTTAGGAGATGTGGGCAGAATTAAGGAATGCAATAGGGACGGTGAGGTGCTCAGGGGAGGGCAACAGCAGAAGCCAATCCCATTTCTAGGCCTGAAGCGGTAAGGGGAGTGGACACATGACAACAGTCAGGAGAGATCCGGAGTTTGGAGAAGAAATGAAGCCCCTGCCTGGGAGCTCCACCCAGTGCAGGATGTCGCAGGAGCCCCTCTCCCTCCTTCTACCCCTTTATCTCTGCCGTGCCTCCTATGGGGTGAATTCAACCAGGCCCCAGGGGCAACGGAGTAGCAAGGTCAGCTTCCTGGGGCCCAGGGCAGGGCAGAGAGGGCAGAGTGGATGGGGAAACAGACAGTGGGAGTGCAGGGCAAAGCCACAACACTGGGCACCATGCTAACAGCATCAAATGAGGAACACACTGTCCACCCCTACCCAGTCCTGTCCTGTAGCTCAGAGACAACCACCTCCAACTGTTCTAGTTCATTTCCATCGTGTTCTACTGAGCCCTTGCATATTTCTAAACAATATACTGCTATTTTTCAATTTATCAATTAACTTCCTCCTCCTATTTTCCTTTCCTCTACTCCCATCACAGTTACATATTTTGTTGTTGTTAAATCAATAGTCAGTGTTTACATTGTTGTGACTGCAAATATTGTTTAAGCCAAGGGCTTCATGATGGTTGAACTTCCTTTCTTTTTAAATTTCTCATTTTTTTCTGGAGTAATAAGCACATTGTTTTTTAATATGTCTAGCTTTTTACAAACTTCTTGCTAAGCTCATCTAAATTCTCTAGAAATATTTTTCATATGCTCTAACATATCTGTTCCTTTTATTTTATATTCCTGCTCCAATCAGGATTGTCAGCCTGCTCCAATCAGGATTGGTCGGGCCCTACACCTGCTATCTGCTGTTATCTGGAAGTTTGCTGTTGTGGTAGGCAGAATTCTAAAGATGTTCTTTAAGATTCCATATACTGGTTCTTCAGTCAGATACTGGTCTAGTTTCTACTGTGGGACACTCTCTAGATGTTAGAAAGGTTACTAATCAGCTGACCTTAACATAGGAAGATTATCCTGGTGGGCCAAGTGTAATCACATGAGCCCTTAGGAGCAGAAGAGGAAGGCAAAAAAGTCAGCCAGGGAGATGTAGTTGGAAAGATGAGGCGGAGGGAGAGGTGAGAGAGATTTGAAGCATGAGAAAGCCTGACCTGCTGTTGCTGGCTTTGATGATGGAGGAAGGGAATCATGAGCCAAGGACTGGGGTGGCTTCTAGAAGCTGCTGAGACTGACCCCAAGGAAACAGGGACCTGCATCCTGCTGACACAGGCCAACCCCAAAACTGGGGTTCAGCCAAAGAAGATTCTTGGCTTCACTCAGAAAAGAATTCAAGAGGGAGCCGACAGTGAAAGAAAACAAATTTATTAGAGCAATAGTGTACAGCAAAATGGCTGCTCCATAGGGGCACAGGGCTGTCTCATAGGGTGGCACAGAGGGGCACTTGCAGATTGCTTGGTAGCTACATTTATACCCACTCTTACTTGCATGCGACATAAGGGGCAGATTATTCACAACCTTTTTGGAAAAGAGGCAGGGAGTTCCTAGAACCATATAAAGTAATTTCCGGGTCATTGCTATGGCATTTGTAAACTGCCATGGTGCTGGTGGGAGTGTCTTATGCAAATGTGTTATAATTGCTAGTCCTAGCTGGTCTTGGCTGGTTTAAATCAGCTCCTGTTTTGTTCAGTGGGGTCTTGTGACCAGTACTCGGAAGACGAGTCTTGCTTATCTCCTACCTTACCGCAACTATATGGAACTGAATTCTACCAACAACCTGAATGAGCTTGGAAGCAGACTTACCCCCAAAGCCTCTGGAAAGGAATGTGCCCTATCAATATCTTGATAGAGTATGAGGCTAGAAGCAGGGAATCAGCTAAGCCACTCTGTGCCTGGGTTTTTGGCTGCAGAAACTGTGAGGTAATAAACTTGAGTTGTTTTAAGCCATTACGTGGTAATTTGTTACGTCAGCCAGAGAAAGCTAGTACAGCTGTTGTCATGGCTTCTCTCTTCCGTTTTCTGTACTGGAGTCCCTATTTTCTAGGTCCTGTATCTTCCTCCTGGAGCATATTCTCTAGTACGGCTGTTCTCAATCATTGTGGTCTCAGGATCCTTTTACATTCTTAAAAATTATTTGGGACCCCAAATAACTTTTGTTGATGAGGTTATCTTTATTGACATTTATTTGCCATCCTAGAAATTAAAACTGAGAGATCATTAAAATATTTATTCATTTCAAAATAATAATAAAACACATTACATATTAACATAAGTAACATTCTTTATGAAAAACAACTATATTTTTAAAGACAAAAAGATTACTGAGAAGAGAGGCATTGCTTTGCATGTTTGCAAATCTCTTTAATGTCTGGCTTATTAGAAGACGGCTGTAGGGGTTCAGCATACATCACATTCTAAAAAAAAAAGAAAAGAAAAAGAAGACATCTGGATGCTCAGATCTGGTTTGATGTATTGTTGTTGTTGTTGTTTTTTTTTTGAGACAGAATCTCGCTCTGTCACCCTTGCTGGAGTGCAGTGGTGTGATCTCGGCTCACTGCAAGCTCCGTCTCCTGGGTTCACGCCATTCTCCTGCCTCAGCCTCCCTAGAAGCTGGGACTACAGGCGCCCGCCACCACGCCAGCTAATTTTTTGTATTTTTAGTAGAGACGGAGTTTCATCGTGTTAGCCAGGATGGTCTTAATCTCCTGACCTCGTGATCCACCCGCCTCAGCCTCCCTAAGTGCTGGGATTACAGGCATGAGCCACCGCACCCGGCCTGATGTATTGTGTTAATCAAGGTATGTGAAGAAAATCTGTTCTCACACAGATATGTAGTTGGAAAAGTGAAGACCTCGCTGACTCCTGAAAGGATCTCTGAGCCTCCAGAAGTCTCTGGACCACACTTTGAAAACTGCTGCTGTAGTATCTTGCTGTTCAAAGTGTGGCTGAGGGACTAGCAGCAACGGTATCATCCCAGATCTATAGAAATGTGGAATTTCAGACTTTCGGAATCAGAATGCACAGTTTATAAGATCCTCAGGTGACTCCTGTGCTCATGGAAGTTTGGGAGGCACTTCTTCAGTAGCTTCTAGCCAGAACAGTATTCTGGGAACCTTACATGTCTGAAAATTCCTTTCTTCTAGCCTCATGTTGGCTTGGTAGTTTGGCTGGGTATAAGCTAGATGCTAGGTGGCTAATCATTATAGTTTTCCATTTTTGTTTCTCCAGAGAATAAATCAATGGTATCAAGTGGGAGAGTTGGGGGCATTATTTACTTCACAGAGTTGGAGAAGGGACAAAGGGTTTCTCAGTACCCTGTAAATAGACTTCCCACCTGTCTCTCTGTTTTCAGCTCCTCGCCTCATTCCTGCCTCCCTCGGAACATTGTCCTGATACTTTCTGGGGGTCTGAAGGGGCAATGTGATCTTGTCCTCATTGTTATATCATCTTCTACTCTGAATAAAGTCCTTTACAGTAATTTCATAGTAATCTTTTTTTTTTTTTTTTTTTTTTTTTTTCTGGTTCAATTGCAATCCAGGATCACACCATTTATTTAGGGTTTATGTCTTTTTTGTCTTCTTTAATTTAGATCAGATCTTCAGACATTCTTTGTTTCCCATGATTTTGACATTTTTAAAAGAAAACAGGCCATTAATATTTTTAAAGACTGTAACGTGGGTTTGTACAAGGTTTTAAAAAGTCACACAATTGTTATTTGTATCAACAAGGGTTCTGGCAGGAAACACAGGCACTCAGGCCATTCAGGAGACTTTAGTAAAGAGTCAATTTTCGGAGGCGTGGGCAGAATTAAGGAAGGCAATAGGGATGGTGAGGTGCACCATCCTTACTGCCTTCCTTAATTAGGAATAAAGGCTAGAAAGGCAGCTCATTTAGAGCTTCCTCTGCCCCTCCCCTTCTCTTTGGATATTTGGTTTTCCCTTTTATTATTTCACTGTGCTTTTAATGAAGTTTCAATGGTTGTGTTTGCCCAGGAGTGCCCCAAATGGTTTTAATTACCAGAACAGTACAAAATGTTCTGCTCTCTGCTGGAGCTAAAAGAGTTTTTCTGGCCCATCTTTTATTTTTATTTTTTCATAGAAACTTTATAATCAGCTTGCATAGGTTCCCCCCTTCAATCTATTGGCATTTTTATTGAGATCATATTAAATTTATAGTTTAATTTAGGGGAGAATTGACATCTTTAAATTACTGAGTCTTTCAAAGACAGGGTATAGTTTTTCATTTATTCAATTATCTTTTATGTCCCTCAGTAGAATTTTAAAATTTACTTCTTGTAGATTTTGCCTGTGTTTTGAATTTTATCTCTTTGGTGGTTGTTGTAAGTGAGATCATTTCTTCCCATATACTTTGTAACTGTTTGGTGTTTCACTTACCATCCTATCAATGAGGTCTTTTGATCTTGTTGTATATAAATCTCCCTCATATCTTAAAATGTATTCACTAGATATTGGCTTAGTTTTAAAAGTAATACATGATATTATAAACAAAATTAACAAATGAAAAGTAAAATTTCGTCTCATCCTGGTCCTCAGTTCGCCCCTAGAGTTTATCACTGTGGGTTATTTCTTGTATAATTTTTCCAGAGCTTTTTCTTTTGTGACTTATACATGGGTATATGTGTATGTAACAAGATATTCTTTCTTGTTGAAATGATATTCTTTCTCCCTTTTGGGTGAGGCCTAATAGACTGGACACAAAATAAAGGCCTTATACTTCTATGAGTTCAACCACCTTTGTAGGCTGTGCTAAGAGATTTTAAGTGAGGGTTGCATTAGAAAGCTTCCCTCTGGCCAATGAGAGTATGAGTGTAGAGGCCGAGAGGTTTCTTTGGAGTTTTCTTCTCTCTCTTTTCTCCTAAGAGTTCTTTAGATGCAAAGTCAGGGCCTCTTTCTGCTTTCTTCTGGGCCAGGTAAAGTGCTGCTGATTAAAGCCTGCCTTGGATTGAATGAGCTTCCTTCTCATGGCTTCCCTGTTGTCGTTGGCTTTTGTCTGAGTCACCGTCACAAAGAATCGGCTTTCTAGCTGGTTTGAAGAAACCACTTCGGCCAGGCATGGTGGCTCACACTTGTAATCCCAGCACTTTGGGGGTCTGAGGTTGGTGGATCACTTGAGGTCAGGAGTTTGAGACCAGCCTGGTCAACATGGTGAAACCCTGTCTCTATTAAATTACAAAAATTCACTGGGCATGGTGGTGCTTGAACCTGGGAGGTGGAGGTTGAAGTGAGCTGAGATTGCACCACTGCACTCCAGCCTGGTTGACAGAGCAAGACTGTCTCAAAAAAAAAAAAACAAAAACAAAAAACAAAAAACAAAAAAACAAGAAACCACTTCAAAATTACTTGATAGAATAGAAAAATCCAGACTATGTAAACACATAACACATGAAGCTTTGTGCATCCTGTTGGCCATTCCCTTAAATAATAGATGAGAGAGTTATGAATCCGAGGACAAGAATGGCCACAGCGCCTGCCTCTACTAAAGTTGGATAAGTGATAAAGGACCAGGGGTGATGGAGGGTGATTTTAAATGTCACTCAGGGCTCCAGTCAAAAATTTGGGGGGTTACTCTTCTAGGGATTTTCATATTGAACATCACCAGAAGTTCCCTTTAAAAGATAACCAGAAATTTATCCTTCTTCATGTTTTACAAGCATAGAGCAAAAATTCTTTTAGATGAGCACACACTAAGGGTGCAGAACATAAACAAAGAAAATTCTCCATAACCCATTTATCCTGCTGGACTTAGAAAGGTTGAGTGACAGTTACAGATGAAAGGCCTCCTAGGTGTTTTATTTCCTGTGGTAGTTTAAGGAGGAAATGTGTTTCTGGGAATATTTGCATAACAATAATAAAGCTGTGCCCAACTTCCGGTGACAAAAACCTGGGTTGATTAAAATATTTTTAAAAACGTGAATTGGATTGGAAAGTGTTGTTTAAATATTTTCTGTTCTGTATTGACGTTCAAGAGGACAGAAGTTGAGGAGAGAGGGAGGAAGGAATGTAGGTGCTCAGGGTAGAGCCCCAGAGATGCATCAGTTCCAGTTCCATGGTTGGGTCTTTGCTTTGTGTGCCAGAAATTCAGAGACAGTCTCATAAAAACCACATTCATAGGAGACTTATGCATATGGATACTCCATACCCTGCAGGTGAGGCACCACGGAGATCACCCCTGTGTGGGGCTGTGGGTGAGAAGAATGAACAGCAGATGCAGTCTGTTTCCCATTGCTGTGGCCTTTGGTGCACCCCTCCTTGGACCATCTGCAGCTTCCTCTGGTTGGGGGTCTGTCACTGAGCCATCTGAAGTACCTGCCTCTCCTACTTCATCTTAAACTTCTGTAGCCAGCATTGCCTAAGTTCCCCATCAGAATCTACGCTCTGTACCCCATGCCAAAAATTGCAGATTAACATACTGCCTAGGGGAAGATGTTTTCAGATACATGTATATGCAGAAGTGCCCCCCATATTGTTAGGACTTTACAATTGATCTGGTACTAGGCTTGAGTTCCAGTTGAGTGGGTGCTCCCTTTTGAGCTTGAAGCCAAGACCCTTGGTAAGTCACCTACACTTACTCCTGGCAGATATTTTAGCCAAGATATGGCAAGGTGTGGGAGCTTCCTGGTTGGTCAAAGGTATTTCAGTGATTCCCAGACGGGCTTCATGAAAATTACTAGTGTTTGCTTCTCTTCACATTCCACCCTCTCTTCTCTTTAACCAGCATCTTTAAGAAAGAAACAGGAGGGGAGGAAGGGTGGGATTAGGGTTGGGTTTTGCAGTGACAGAATTTTAGTGGTGAAGGCAACTAAAAACTAATCCTGGTGTCCCTGACTCCACTTAGGCTTACAAGGTCAAGGCCAATGCCTTGGGAGGCATATTATAAGATGATCTCAGCTCTGGCAAATTCTGTACTGTCTTGGGAGCTGGTTCTGGTAGAGGCCAACCATCTAGTTTGGGAATGGGAGTTGCTCACTACCAAGCTTGCTTCCAGCTTTCAAAGAGTCTGTCTTGAGGTTGCCTGAACCATGGCAACTGGGAAAGCCATGCTGGCTCCAGAAGCTCAGCTCAGGCCAGTCATGTAGAACGAAATGTTTAGTTTCTTGAGTTCACTTTTTGTTAAGTGTGTGTTATGTGTGTCTATGTGTGTGTGTGTGTATATATGTGTGTGTGTGTATTTATATAAATATGTGTATATGTGTGTATACATCTACAAATATATATTAGGTTTAACATAATAGCGTATGTATTATATATATATTTTGTGGATGGTGAGCTTGTATGGGAGAATACAGTAGACACTGTGTATATGCTATCATCTTACCTGGAAGTCAAGGATATGTAATCTGAATTTGCTTAATCAATTAATTCATTAATTCACAACTTACTGACTAGCCTCAGTGACCTTCAATGGTTATCCAAAGCCTAAAAGTACATAACACTATGCCAAGAGTGAAGAAAGGTTAAAAAAAAAAGTTGTGTGCCCTGTCTTCAAGAAGCTCAGAATCTTTGGGGGAGACAGGCATGTAATTTATTACATTTTACATCTGACAGAAATTAAGTGTTAAAAGAGAAGTATACAACAAGTAATGTGGAAGCCCTGATGAGAAAAGAATCAATTCTGTCTATGAGGATTATGGACCAGACCCTGAGAAGATAATCTTTGAAGTACCCTTGGGGGATAAATAGAATTTCGCTTCAACGGTTATAAAATAATTAGTCTTGGCTGCAACAGTTTTTTTTTTTTTTTTGTTGTTGTTGTTGTTTTTGAGATGGAGTTTCACTCTTGTTGCCCAGGCTGGAGTGTAATGGCATGGTCTTGGCTCACTGCAACGTCCACCTCCCAGGTTCAAGTGATTCTCCTGCCTCAGCCTCCTGAGTAGCTGAGATTACAGGTGCCTGCCACCACGCCCAGCTAATTTTTTGTACTTTTAGTAGAGACAGGGTTTCACCATGTTGGCCAGGCTGGTTTCAAACTCCTGACCTCAGGTGATCCACCCACCTTGGCCTCCCAAAGTGCTGGGATTACAGGTGTGAGCCACTGTTCCTGGCCTGCTACAACACTTATAACTTATGTTTGTATGGCACTCCCACTGACTTAGTAGCCTCCCGCGCTTTGTTTTGTTTAATTAGAATAATACTTTTGCAAGGTTAGGTAAGAGGGTAATTTTTTTTTTTCAGGTAAGATTGAAATTTAGAGAGCGTTAGTGACTCCCCCTAAGGGACCCAGTTATTTGGGTGAGGGAGGGATGTAGATGTGGAGCTAATATCTTCTCTCTGTCTCCAAGTACTGCGAGAGTCCTTTCTCAGTCCTCGCTTTTAACAGGCCAACCAGAGGTGCATTTCAGGAGTTTGCAAAGTTTCATCATTCATAGCTTAATGATACAGGAATTTTTGCTCCTTAGTTCAGCTAAAATCCGGGTCTCACAACTAGGAAAAATTAGGCACGTGGACACATTGAAAGGTGAGGAGGATGGATTCATTAGGCAAAAAGAAAGCTCTCAGCAAAGAAAGAGGGGGTCTTCTCAACAAACTCCCACTTCACAGATTGAATACTAGGCTACCACACACGAGCTGAAGAGGCCCGGCTCCTCCTCCCATGTAAGGCGTGAATTCTGGCATGAATTCCTGGTGGTTCCATCCCATTTCCCCAGTGCATGTGGGCCTGCTGCAGTCATGCCCAGGCAAGACCTTGTGCAGGTTCCCTTGCCTGCACAAAAACATCTGGCACAAACATTGTGGGGTGGGTTGGAGATTTTCCAGGGACCCTGCCTTATCTGCCTCCTGCATCTATCATTACTAACTAGCCTCAGTGACCATCAATAGTTCTCCAAGTGTGGTCCCCAGACCAGCAGCCTCAGCATCACCTGGGAACTTGTTAGAAATGTAAGTGCTCAGACCCCAGTCTGCACCTGCTGAATCAAAAGTGGTGGGGCAGGGTCCAGCAGGCTGTGTTTGAACAAGCCCTTCAGGGGATTCTGATGCAGACTTAAGTGTGTGAACCTCTGGTGTAGACGTGAACCTCTGGTGTAGATGTGAACCTCTGGTGTAGATGATCTGAGTAACACAGTTTTGAGGATTCTCTTAAATTAAATAGATGATATGAAAACATGAGAACTGACTCTAAAAAAGCCTCCGACGCTCACGCCTGTAATCCCAGCACTTTGGGAGGCCCGGTGAGGCGGATCTAAGGTCAGAATCGAGACCACAGTGAAACCCGTCTCTACTAAAATACAAAAAATTAGCAGGCTGTGATTGGCCCGGCGCCCTGTAGTCCCAGCTACTCCAGGAGGCTGAGGCAGGAGAATGGCGTGAACCCAGGGCCCGAGGAGCTTACAGTGAGCGAGATCAGCCACTGCACTCCAGCCTGGGCGACAGCGTGAGACTCCGTCTCAAAAAAAAAGCCTCCGACAACCCAGGTAATCCTTTTAATATCAGCACCTAGGTTAAATCATGCTTTCCTTTCCTTGTCTGAGGACACTTATCGAGCAGGACGATGTGCCATAGGGCTGGAATAAATTTGGTATTTAAACTGCATGTACTTCTTTCTCTTTGAGAAAACACAAATATATTCATAGACACAGAAAACAGGGGACCTAGAATGCAAAAGTCAAGTTCTCCCATAACTAAACTGCAAGGTTATATGTTGCTTCAGAACACAAAGAGATGGATTTCTGACAAGGGTTACCCACCAAAGAGACCTCAATCTTGAAAACTTCCAGATCGCACCCGAGAACATGCAGTTCCCAAAGAAATTCAATAGAAAGATGGGAGAGATTCTAGTGTCATGGCATTTCATTCTCTTGAATAGTTGGTGAGAAAAAAACAAGAGGGATGAGGGGATTCGGTTACCATGACAACGTGGAGAGGCCTGGCTGGTACCCTGGAGCTGACAAAGCTGGGCATCCCGATTCTACAAGAGAGAAACAGGGCTGTTGAGGACTGGGGATTGGGTAGAAATGAATATTCTTCTATTCCTGTACACTTCTGCCACACTGCCTGATTTTTAAAAAATTGATTCAATTAAACAGCATGCACAGTGACTGTAGCTGATGCACATCTTTTCATGCATTTCCCCTACCTGGAAGGCACTCCTCTCCATTTCTGTCTACTTTCTATTCATCTGTCACTGAATAGCTCCAAACCTGCTTTCTCAGGGATGATTCCTCATTCACTGGTACTCAGCAAACCACAGCATTCAAAGCTCTTCCACTGCTTCCTGCTGTACAACAGTTTTTTAAAATTTTTCTTTATACACATAAACTATGTCCTTCGGGGGGAAAAACAATAACTTTTACTTCCTTGTGCCTTCAGGATCTAAACAACAAAGCTGTCCATAATCTTTTTTCCTCCTTTCTTTTAAAATAAAAAAAGCTAACAATGATGTGTGCTTATTGTGTGCTCCACCTGACCTATTAGAATGGTAGAAGAGCAGTGTCACCTGAGAGCTTGTTAAAAATGCAAATTTTGGGGCTTTGCCCCACATCCGCTCAATTAAAAGCTTTTTAGAGGGTGGGGTCAAGGAATCTCTTTTTAGTAAGCCCTACAGGTGATTCTGATACACATCGAGTTTGTGGATCACTGTACTAGAGACATCTGAGTGTTTCATAATTTTTTCTCATTTAATTTTCACAACCACTCTTAATTTAGGAACTATTATTATTCTCCATGCAGATGATGGAACTGAGGAGCAGAGAGTATGCGTAAATTGTTTAAGGTCCCTGTGGTGTATTGCTTCCAAAGATGCGGGCAGCAATCCCTCCTCCTTTTTCAATGTGACTTTGTCACTTTTCTCCATCAAAAAGTGCAGTCTATTTCTATCCTCTTTGAACTGTACTGGTCTATGACTTTCTTTGACCAGTAGAACACAAGGAAAGTGACATGGTGCAACTTCCAAAGCTAGGCCTAAGAGGCCCTGCAGATTCTGTTTTCACTCTCTTAGTCCTCTCGCTCTCCATGAAAAGTCTAGGCTATCCTGTTGGAGATGAGCCACATGGTAATAGGGATCCTGGAGAACGAGCAACCGGACCTTATGGAGAGAGGGACCACGTGGAGAAGAATCAATGTGTGCCAGCTGACAGCCGGCACAAGGCCTAGTCATGTGACAAGTCCATCTTGAACCTTCAGCCCAGCCTCATCAGCAGCTGACTCCAGCCTCATGAGCCTTGCTAAAGCCACATGGAGAAGAGGCTTGCTAAGCCCTGCCCAAACTCCCAACCCACAAAATTCTGTGCAATAAAATGGCATTGTTTTAAGCAACTGAATGTTGGAATAGTTTGTCACACAGCAGAGGAGAACTGAAACAGTCATATATTTGTCAAAAATAAATCAATAAAATAAAATGAGAATTGTTATTTTTTTTAATGTGTTGGCTTTAAGCCCAAATTCCAATGCAAGAAATTTGGTAAGTTGTAGTACCATGTACTACATGTAGTACTTTTTTTTTTCCACCTAAGTTAGGTAACAAGAATGACAGCTAATGCTTATGTGGTACTTATAATGTACCAGGCAGTAAGTGCTTTGAATATATTTTAATTTGTTGATTTTTAAATAATTTTTGAAATATATACTAAGATAATTTATTTTCAGCCTTTTTTCTAATGCAAGTTCTTAAAGCTCTACATTTTCCTCTAAATACTACATTAGCTGCATCCCAAACATTTTGATATGTCATATTCTAATTAAGTTCAGAATAATTATGATTTCTTCTTTGACCCAAGAGTTTCTTTCCCCAGAAGTATATTGCTTAATTTTGAGATTTTTCTAATTATCTTTTTAAAAACATAATTCCACTGTATTATATAATAATAATAATATCCTGCATGTTTCAAACATTTGAAATTCATTGGGACTTATTTTGTGGCCTAGTATATTTTTAATTTTTCACAAATGTTTCACATGTACTTGAAAAAAAAAAAAGCTTATACTATAGCTGATGACTGGCTTCCATAAACTTTTGATGTTGTTGTTAATTAAGGGATAATTATTCCTTTAAGGTAAAGGACCTCTCCAAACAGAAAAAGATTGTGCACCCTTGAGAGGCCTGGAGGCCCAAGATTGGAATTACAGGAACATAACCATTTTTGAATGCTTTTTGTTTTATTTTAATATTAATAGTTTACATCACTTGTGCTTTTGGCTCAGTAATATATCTGTGCTTACTTTGAGATAAAATAATTTTTCCAACAACACACACCAGGAAAACACCAGCTACTAGACTGATATCTGACACATAGGTGACACACAATAAATATTTGTTGGACCAGTGAATAAATGAATTCGTTGGCTTTGCCTGCTGTCTTAGCCACAGGATCCTCTTCGAGGATGCCGTAGGCTCACCAGTCAGTTGAGGTCAGCACATCTTCCTCAAGAGACTTCCCTGACATCTGCTGGAAAACTTGTAACAAATATGCAAACTGTGGTATCTTGAATGCAAAGAGGGGCCCAGAATTGTGTAATATACAGCATGCTGAAGCATGCTTGTGGTTTCAGTTGGGGCCCAAGTAGACCTAATTTCATCCTCCTGCCTCATCGTTCCCCCACATAAAGTGAACTGCTAGGAAAGCTATATTCAGGCCCAACCTGACAGTGGTCTCTCTTTAGCTCCCCTGGAATCTAAGCTGAGTTCCTGGGTCCCAGTGGGTGTTGCAACCTGCATTGTGCTTCCACGGGGTAAACATTGGCCAACAAGTTGTATGTAATTGTGTTTCATGCAAAGAACAGTAAAGGAGGTACTGTGACATATCTTCATAGATGCAGAGATCATGTTTTCCAATAGAATAAAATCACTAGCCATGCATTTGTGAATAAATTCAATGTATAGTTATAAATATCCCCACAAAGAAAACTCCGTGCCCAAATTTTTTCACTGGTGATTTCTAGCAAACATTTAAGGAAGAAAGAATATCAATTGTATATATAAACTCTCTCAGAAATTAGATGAGAGAATATTTTCAAATTTATTTTATAAGGCCAGCATTACTCTGATATCAAAACTGGACTGACATTACACGAAAAAAAGATACAGATCAACATCCTTCTGAACATAGCCACGAAAATTCTTGACAATTAACAAATCAAATCCAACAACATAAAAAAAGATATAAAACAACATGACCAAAATGGGGTTTAATTCCAGATATGTGAGTTTGGTTTAACATTTAAAAAATCAATGTAACAATCACATTAACAGATTAAGAGAGAAAAATCAAATTGTCATCTCAGTAGATGCAGAAAAAGCATTTGACAAAATTCAACACTGATTTGTGATAAAAGTTCTCAGTTAACTCCAAATTTGATTTGGAGTTAACTCAGTTAACTCATTTGATTATCTTAATAACCCTATGAGATATAGACTATTATTCTCATTTTGAAGATAATAAAATGATTCACAGAGACATCAACTACCTTAAGATTACACACAATGCTAGTAAGGGGAGGAGCTGAAACAGTCTGATTCTAGGGCCCATGCACTTAGCCACTGCATGATATGCCCGTCTTCTTATCTGAGGTTTGACTTTGAGGCTTAAACCAAAGGGCAAGCATCCAAGGCAGGGGGTGAACCCCAGTCATGCAGTAAAAAAATCTGTAGAGTTTTCAAAAGCCACACGTGTCTGCCAGACCATGCCCTATGGTTGCATAGGTTATACACAGTGGTTGTGGACCTACATTTTAGATTCCCAACCTCTGAGATTTTGATTCTGTGTTACGAAGGTGGGCCAGGGCATCTGAAATTTTAAAAAAAGCTCCACAACTGGAAGAACCACTATAGAAAGTGTTCTCTGTGCTGGACCTTGGTCCTCAGAAGCTTTACCTCTGAGTACAGCTTTCACCAAGGTGTTACTGTCTCAGTTGCACCTTGTTAAGTCTTGATTTCTCATGCATGCTCCCATTTCCACATTCTGTGCTCAGTGCATATGCAATGTTTATTATCTAATTCTTTCTAAGAAAATGCTGATTTTGTTCAGAATGGCAATATGCCCAGCTAGTAAACTACATTTCCCAGTTGTCCTTGCAGCTAAGGGTGGCAGTGTGACACAGTTCTGGGCGATGAGATATAAGTAGAAGTTAGCAAGGATATTTTAGAAAGTTTTGCCTTCGTGATATAGACAGCGCTTCTTTAATCCTTGATACATTCCTCTTTTTCCTGCTTCCTGGAATGGAGAGCAGACTTCAGGCAACTTGAGATGACCAAGCTCAAAGAAGCAGAAACATAGACAGTACCTGGGGCATTGATGTCACCATAGCACTGATGCAGCAGCCTTGGACCTCTAACCTCCAGTCTTAGTATGTGAGGAAAAATAATTCCCATAAGTTTACGTTTGTGCCACCGTTACAGGCAGGCAAATACAACCTCTAATTCATATGCTTTCAATACACATTTATTGAGTGCATGACTTTATTAGCTGCCAGGGATATGATGATGACTAAGCCAGGCTCTTTTTTTTTTTTTTCAGGAAGCCCACAGCCTAGGTAAGAGGGCACATATATAAAAACAAGAGTAATACAGTGTGATGACGGCTACTGGAAAGATGAGCACTGATGGTCACTGAATGGGTTGAGAAGACCACTGAGAAAGGGATGTTTGCATTTAGTCTTAGCAAATGAGTTGAAATTTGCTAGGTGGATTTAGGATGTGGTGGCTGAATGGGCATTGCTGACACATAGAAGGGCGTGTGTGAATATATGGAGTCCTAAAACAGCCTGGCATGGCCAGTCAGCTCAATGTGGTTGACTTGTATATAGGCTGAGGATAAGAGGTAGTGTGCAGTGGGAGGTGGACTAGCTCATACATGTGTAAAAAATATACACGTGCCATGTGTAAAAAATACTTTTTCTATCAGGTGCCTGTTCCTGGGAGTCAGCAAATTATTTTTAGCAGAGAAGTGATTTGATGAGATTCTTTTTTTTTTTTTTTTTTGAGACGGAGTCTCGCTCAATCGCCCAGGCTGAAGTGCAGTGGCGCGATCTTGGCTCACTGCAAGCTCCGCCTCCCGGGTTCACACCATTCTCCTGCCTCAGCCTCCCAAGTAGCTGGGACTACAGGTGCCCACTGCCACGCCCGGCTAATTTTTTGCATTTTTAGTAGAGACGGGGTTTCACCGTGTTAGCCAGGATGGTCTCGATCTCCTGACCTCGTGATCCACCCGCGTCGGCCTCCCGAGATTCATGTTTTTAAAGTCCACTCTGGCAGGAGTGTGGAGAATGGACTGGAAAGTGCTGCAGAGGAAAGACTTGTGAGAAAGCTGAAACCAGCAAGACATGTTAAGAGCTTATGCCAAGGCAGTGGCACTGGGGCTGGGCAGGAAGGGATGGAGAGGATTTTGATGGCCATTTCAATTTCATAAAATGACCTTTTTGGTCCTTTATAGGAATCTTTGCTCATTGGGATTTTATATTTCTTCATATTACCATATTTCTTATTATTTTATTTTATTCTATTTTGAGACAGAGTCTTGCTTTGTCGTCCAGGCTGCAGTGTAGTGGTGCGATCTTGGCTCACTGCAACCTCTTCCTCCCGGGTTCAAGTGATTCTCGTGCCTCAGCCTCCTGAGTAGCTGGGATTACAGGTGCCTCCCAGTACGCCCAGCTGATTTTTTTGTATTTTTAGTACACACAGGGTTTCGCCATGTTGGCCAGGCTGGTCTCGAACTCCTGACTTCAGGTGATCCACCCGCCTCGGCCTCCAAAGTGCTGAGATTACAGGTGTGAGCCACTGTAGAGCTTGGCCCTATTATCATATTTTTGGTTTTTATTGGAACATTCCCTTTGGTCTTATTTTACTTTCTTTTAGGCATGTGCTGTAATAATAATTTCTCTGTCCACATGATGATGGTTGGATGCCTTTGTCTCATTGAGTTTTCTTTCTGAGTCCTCCAAAAGACTTTCTCAGCACCTCTTGATCTTCATGTCTGCTCTCAAGGGAAGGCTCAAGATTGACTTGCATTAGTGGGTCACAGGTAAGACGTACAGCGGAATCCTCCTCCAGGTACAGATTATTCCAGCACCAGCACCAGCTCTCAAGAATTGCTGAAAAATATTGTTAGCTGTTTCTATGTTTCTCTGAGAGGAAGCCTACAATCTTAAGGCATGCTCTCTATTATGTATAGCAGATGATGGGCACTTGGGAAGTTCAGCTTAGAGAGAACCCCAATATAATGAACTCAGATTATATTTTAGAGAGTACTCAGAAAACACTAAGCTCCCCAATATGTCCCTTAAGAGGGAGGAACAGGAAGGATTCATAAAAATATTGCAGCAACTCATTTTATGTCACCTATCGTTAGATTAAAGTTGTTCAGAATGATTGACATTGCTCCTCCCACAAGTTCCCTGTGGTTTTCATCTGCAGGTATGCATAGGTGCACACAGATGTTATGAGTTTGAACTGGGACTCACTGGATGTAACCCTGTTTTTAGTTGCTGCTGTAACAAATTACTACAAACTTAACGGCTTGACACCATACCGATTTATTATCTTACAGTTTTGGGCCTCAGATGTCTAAAATGTATCTTATGGGGCTAAAATTAAGGTGTCAGCAGAAATGTGTTCCTTGTGGAGCTTACAGGAGAGAATCTGTTCCTTGGCCTTTTGCAGCTTCTAGATGCTGCCCACAGTCCTTGGCTTGAGGCTGCATCACTCTGACCTCTGCTTCTACCATAACATTTCTCCCTTTGACCCTCCTACCTCTCTCATAAGGACTGTGTGATTACATTGGGCCCACCCAGATAATCCAGGATCACCTCCCCATCTCAAGATCCTTAACTTCATTACATATGCAAAGTCCCTTTTGCAATTTAAGGTAACGTTTCACAGGTTCTAGGAACTAGGGAATGCACGTCTTGGGCAGGGGGCATTATTCTGCCTGCCACCCCAGATTCAAACTGGAGGACCTGGTCTGAAACAGGTGGCTTAGGAAACCACCCTGCGGCTACAATGAAAGATGAATGTAATGAGTGAAGGAGGCTACCTTACCTTCTAATCTCAATGAGATTTTGTTTCATAAACCCCAGCTTTTCATTCATAGTGATAAGAGCAATTTTAGATCACATATTTGAGGGTTATTTCCTGTCTGTCTTATTCACTGAACTGTAAGCTCCATGAGGGCAGAGACAATGTCTATCTTATTCATCACTATCTCTCTCATGCCTGGCTGTGGCAAACACTAGGGGTAGCCTCCCACCAGCTATTTCTACCTCCTCTTCTTTTTTGTTTTTTGAGATGGAGTCTCACTCTGTTGCCCAGGCTGGAGTACAATGGCGCCATCTCAGCTCACTGCAACTTCTGCCTTCTGGGTTCAAGCAATTCTCCTGCCTCAGCCACCCAAGTAGCTAGGATTACAGGAATGCACCACAGTGCCCAGCTAATTTTTGTATTTAGTGGAGAGGATGTTTCACTATATTGGCCAGAATGGTCTCAAACTCCTGACTTCAGGTGATCCTCCCTCCTCAGCCTCCCAAAGTGCTGGGATTACAGGCATGAGTCACTACACCAGGCCTCTACCTCCTCTTTAATGACTGAATCTCAGTCCTGTTCTTAGGGTATTGTGCCATCTTCAAGGAATGAACCACAGTGGTCTAAGCCAATGAAGTAATCCTATCCTCCTTTGCCAGTGATTGATGTATAGATGGCCATGTGATCCAACCCTAGTCTTTTGAGGGCTTCTGGAAAGATCTAATTCCTTGGTGAAAAGAGAAGTCCATGTGAGTGGAAACTCTTGTGTCTGATCCTTTTCTCCCTCCTTTGGAGGTTGTATAAGGTTGTGATGCTTGGGGCTGTGAAAGCCATTGGGATACATGGCTTACTTACTGAGAGGAGCAGACGGGAGAGATGGGAAGATCTTGGGCTCCTGCTGCCATGGTTGAGCTGCTGTAACAATTCTGTCACTATGTCTAGACTTTGGGTTCTGTGAGATAATTAAACGTCTTCATCATTTAAGCCGTGTTAGCCAGAGAGTTTGTTACTCGTAACCAAATGCACTTAAACTGATAAACTGTCTCAGTGTCTGGGGTATGGCAGAGATGTCTAATGAGTAAATACTTCAGTTGACAGATATGCCTTCTCCACAACCTGAAAATTTCCTAAAAGAAAAGAAATCCACCTTACAAGCTAAGCTCCTGCATATGAAGAAGCCCTTGAGGACTGGGAATAGCTAAGAAAATCTCTGCTGTTTTGACTTTCACCATGAGGAGGGGAATGATTGCATTATGGGTGACTTGGGTGCTTCAAAGCAAATTATCCTATTTAACGCCATCCACTTCTTCCCGGCTGATTAGCTTCCTCTGTCCAATTCCCACTGGAGTGCTCACCAGCTGGGAACTGTGTGCCATCTGCTGAGTTTCAGGCAGGCCAAACCAACAGGCAGATGCTCCATCCTAGAAAGAGAGAGCAAGGCAACTTGTTTCTGGGAAATTCCTCACAAACCTCCTGCCTACAACTATAGAACGGGGACACGTAAGCACCCCAGAACCAATCAAGGAGGTTCCAGGCCTCCCCGGGGGACTTTAGTGGGTGCCTGTCTGAGGCCAGAGTGGGTGGCTCTGTGTATTGGTGTGCAAGGCTCACACCTATATGCGTTACCTGGGTCCCAACCAAAGTGTGGCCCCTCGGGTCACTGAGTGTGGTGCTCTTCCTCTGACACTTAAGACACTGCCTGCTTTGACCTCTGCCCCCGAGTTCAGGCCAGGCTCAGGCAACCAAGGGATGGTATATCCATGAATATTCCAGAACTCCCCTGGAACAATAGCTTACCAAAACGTCATGATCATGCTCCCTCATCTTCACATAGGCACACAGGCATGCAGCCACACCCTGTGTTGGGGGTGTGGTGGCTTTGGAAGGGGCCACACTACCCAGTTGCACACCTGCTCCTGTTCCACCCCATCCTCACCAGCTGCAGCTGGAGCTCTTTGGCTTCCATGTTTTCCCAGGGACTCTGGTTTCAGGCTGGGGCTCCTGGTCTGAATCCCAGTGAGACCTCAGCTCAAACCCTGCACATCTGCATCCACCTCTGATGACCTGCAGTCTAAGCCAGAGGTAGCACACTGCCTGGGCACTAGAGGGAAGCTGCTGCTGTACAAATCCCCTCTCCATCTTCACCCTGAATGTTCCTCTCACTGAACCTTCTAACCCCATCGTGTCCTTGCACCCTTAGCACTGGGGTCAACACGACTATCTAAATTCTTTAGATAACTAGGCACATACACCTGGAGAATAACAAATGTCCTTTTTAAAATGCCACTACTGGCCAGGCACGGTGGCTCACACCTGTAATCCCAGCACTTTGGGAGGCCGAGGCGGGCGGATCACGAGGTCAGGAGATCGAGACCATGGCACTCTACTCCCCATTATGCAAGCTCCTCCTTTTTCCATCTACTCACGTTTCTACTCCTCAATCTTTAGCTCCTGGCTCTCCATCTTACCAGGTTACCAAATCAAGAACTCCTGTTTCTCTCCATCTCTTCAGATTGATTGACCCAGTTATGAACTGTTTCCCTTGCTCAGGTTCTTTTTGGAACACAATGTCTCAAATTTATACATTATCCCAATGCTCTAATAATTAACAAAAAAAAATCACCACTTTCCCTGGATTTGGTTTGGGCAAATCCTTTTTTTTTTTTTTTTTCTTTGTGGCTTTCCCCTAGTGCTGGAGATCAGGCAAAATTGACTTTTGGGACTTGCAACGGTAAGGGTCTGTTCCTGGATCCTGGGGATCCCACTAAGGTGTTATTGAGTGAGGAGGCCTTGTTCACCTGCTCCCTTGTTCATGTCTCTCTTCCTCTGGAATTTAGTCCAGCAAAAATAAAACTGTGTTATGAGCAGCAGAAGCATCCATGAGATTGAAATACTGTCCACAGCTGTCCTGTTTACATGATTAATGAGAGAGCCTGTGCCTGGCTGGATATGATGAGAATTCAGGATTGGCATGGAAAAGGAAGCTGTAACAACAAAGAGAGGCAAGGGATGGTCTATCTCTGGAGAGCAATTATTTTAGAAAAAATAGTACATGAAAATAAAGCTATACGCTCACTGCCTTCCTCTTCAGGTCAAGTAGGCTGAGGGAGTTGACCATTCTTGTTTTTTTTTTTTTATTTTTATTTTTTTAAGACGGAGTCTGGCTCTGTCGCCCAGGCTGGAGTGCAGTGGCCGAATCTCAGCTCACTGCAAGCTCCGCCTCCTGGGTTCACGCCATTCTCCTGCCTCAGTCTCCCTAGAAGCTGGGACTACAGGCGCCTGTCACCGCGCCCGGCTAATTTTTTGTATTTCTAGTAGAGACGAGGTTTCACCATGTTAGTCAGGATGGTCTCGATCTCCTGACCTCGTGATCCACCCGTCTCGGCCTCCCAAAGTGCTGGGATTACAGGCTTGAGCCACTGCGGCCGGCCCCATTCTTGGTTTTAAATTCTTTAGATAACTAGGCACATACACCTGGAGAATAACAAATGTCCTTTTTAAAATGCCACTACTGGCCGAGCGTGGTGGCTCACGCCTGTAATCCCAGCACTTTGAGAGGCCGATGCGGGCGAATCACGAGGCCAGGAGATAGAGACCATCCCGGCTAACAGGGTGAAACCTCGTCTCTACTAAAAAAAAAAAAAAAAAATTAGCCGAGCATGGTGGTGGGTGCCTGTAGTCCCAGCTACTTGGGAGGCTGAGGCAGGAGAATCACTTGAACCTGGGAGGCAGAGGTTGCAGTGAGCTGAGATCGCACCACTGTACTCCC
Source organism: Papio anubis (assembly GCF_008728515.1). NCBI lineage: Eukaryota > Metazoa > Chordata > Mammalia > Primates > Cercopithecidae > Papio > Papio anubis. Next base: position 75,265,026 of record NC_044989.1, read on the forward strand.
TCCTGGGTGACACAGCAAGACTCTATCTCAAAAAAAAAAAAAAAAAAAAAAAAAAAAAATGCCACTACTTCTTCTCGGTCACTACTGCTGGCAGTGGACACTGTTGGAAATGCTTTGGGAGGCAACTAGGCCAAATGCACCAGGAGCTCAAAAAATATTTATAGTATGTGACACAGAGATTTTACTTCCAGGAGTAAGTCAGAAGGAAACAATCCCAAATAAGGGGAAAAAAGTAATAAACATAAAATTGTTAACTGCAAGCCCATTCGATCACAGGAAAACATTGGAACCAACTAACCACTCAATGATAGAAGGATGATTAACTCATATTGCATTCTCTTGATCAAATATTATGAAGTCAGGAAAATTTTAATTACAGAGATGATAGCAACATGGGAATGTAATGATGTAAAATTTTATGCACACTTAACTGTAGTGACCTAAAATGTCTGCTCATGTAATCAAAGATACATAAAACGGGAAATAGATGTGTTAAGGTGGTAGAATTATTGGTAATTTTTTCTTTTTATATCCACCAATGTAAAGTTATTATATGTCCCTTATAATACATAAAATAAATACATAAAATGCAAACGGTTAATAAATGGGGCAAGAACTAGCATTAAGGGGCTATTATGTTTCAGGGATTATTTATATACGTATTATCTAATACAATTTTTATTTTTCTCCTGAGCGATGTCTCTTTTTGAATTTTTACATATGGGGAAACTGAGGTTGAGAGAAGTTGATTGAGGGTGAATAGGAGGTGGAAAGAAAGCAGATAAACACTTAGCATGATTAGGAATTTGTCCAGAAGCAGGACAATTAAGAAGTAGCAGGGATTAGACAGCCCATTCTACTCGTTGGCAACATGAGATGGTGAGGGCAAGTTCTCTCCTCAGCTGTTTTTCTTGTGCTGCTCTCCTGGCAGGGGATTGAGGGATGAACTATCGCAGTATCCAATGGATCCAGGATTGCTGCCCATCTCTGCGTATTCTAGAGGTCCTCCTTCCCAAATGGGTGACACCCTGTTGGGCATAATTTCAGCAGTTGGGGAACAGGATGTGGTTGTGAAGCCCATCTGAAGATTCTCAAACACACATTTCTTGGGGATGCCCAGAAGAGGTGATGCAATAGGTATCCTAAAATGCCTAACCAGGGGTTCATGGAGTGTCGATTATGGGGTCCAATGTAAGAGGGGAAAACAGTGAGCAGAGTAAGGAACTGAGGAGGTGATGACAGAGAGAAATGCAACATCAAGTTTTTTTTTTTTTTTTTTTGAGACAGAGTCTAACTCTGTCGCCCAGGCTGGAGTGCAGTGGTGCAATCTCGGCTCACTGCAAGCTCCGCTTCCTGGGTTCAAGCGATTCTCCTGCCTCAGCCTCCCGAGTAGCTGGGACTACAGGCGCCCGCCACCATGCTTGGCTAATTTTTTTGTATTTCTAGTAGAGATGGGTTTCACCCTGTTAGCCAGGATGGTCTTGATCTCCTGACCTCGTGATCCACCCGCCTCGGCCTCCCAAAGTGCTGGGATTACAGGCATGAGCCACCGTGCCTGGCCTGGAAACATAAAGTTCTTATAGAGAAAGAGACACTCAAGAGCTCTCTCTCTCCCCCCACATGCACAAAGGAAAGGCCATACAAAGACAAAGAGAGAAGATGGCCAGCTATAAGCCAGGAAGAGCCTTCACCAGAAACCAAATTGGTTGGCATCTTGATCATGGACTTCTAGCCTCCAGAGCTGTGGGCAAATAAGTGTCTGTTGTCTAAGTCACTCAATCTGTGGTATTTTGTTATGGCAGTCTAATCAGAGTGGAGTGGGGGAATCTATAGGGCTAAGATAGTCAAACTGTAAGGCTGATGTGTGGAATGGTTCACCTATATGAATGATAAAACCGCCCATGAAGGCTGGGTATGGTGGCTCACGCCTGTAATCCTAGCACTTTGGGAGGCTGAGGAGGGTGGATCTCCTGAGGTCAGGAGTTCAAGACCAACCTGGCCAGCATGGTGAAACCCTGTCTGCACTAAAAATAAAAAAAAATTAGCCGGGCGTGGTGGTGCATGCCTGTAATCCCAGCTACTCTGGATGCTGAGGCAGGAGAATTGCTTGAACCTAGGAGGCAGAGGTTGCAGTGAGCTAATATCATGCCACTGCACTCGAGCCTGGGTGACAGAGCCAGACTCCATCTCAAACAAAACAAAACAAGACAAGACAAAACAAAACAAAACAAAACAAAACGAAACAAAACAAAGCCACCCATGAAGATGATTATAAAATGAATCACAATGTTAGATAAACTTACTGGGCACTTATGGGCCAGGAAATCAAAGTACTTTAAATGCATTAACTCCTCTACCAATCCCATGATATAGGTGCTACTATTTCATACCCACTACATGTGTGAAGGCACTGAGGCAGAGAGAAGTGAAGTAGCACATCCAAAGTCACAGAACTAGTCAGACGTGGGGCTCGAACCACACACATAGGTTGGAGAGCCCACACCCTTAACCACTTTTCTGTATTGGGATGTGGGAAATGTTGCAAATCAAGGGCCAAGAAAGGATGTACTCAGAGAGGTGAAAGAAGAAAGGTTTGCCAAAGTAATCGGTCAGATCAGCTGGGCAACTCTGGATGCTCAGTGGGTGAGAGATGTCAGAAGATGATCTTGTTGCCTCACATCCAGAGGGACATGAAAACCTGTGGTGTGAGCTTTAAGGGATACAGGATTTTTGTATGGGAATGGAAGAGAAATAGTGTGGAATTAAGAATGGGGCACTGGGCTCTGCAGCTATGTTCATACCACCTAGCAAGCTGAATGCACCTGAAAAGGTTGTGATGTGGCAGCAGCTCCGTGTTAAAAATAGGTGCTGGCTAGAGAGGGTGCCTTCAGGATCTGCTGCTGCCTGCAGAACTGGAATTTCCTCCTGACCCACCTCTCAGGGGTGGCCTGAGTCTCCAGCCCTCCCCAGTTCTTAGGAAGAAATGTTAGTGAAGTTGTTCTTAGTTGTAGCAGTCTAGATCAAATCAAGTGATGTAAAACACACTAGCTTAAACAGTAGTTTAATATGAGAATTATTAAATATGATAAAAAGAGGCTGGGCATGGTGACTTGCACCTGTAATCCCAGCAATTTGGCAGGCCGAGGTGGGTGGATCACTTGAGGTCAGGAGTTTGAGACTAGCCTGGCCAACATGGTGAAATGCTGTCTCTACTAAAAATACAAAAATTAGCTGGGAGGTACACACCTGTTGTCCCAGCTACTGGGGAGGCTGAGAGGGGAGAATCGCTTGAACATGGGAGGCAGTGAGCTGAGATCGTGCCACTGCACTCCAGCCTGGGCAACACAGTGAAAAAACAAAAGAATCACTATAAAATATAAGGAAACTATATAGTACCGTAGGGCTGACAGAGAGTACCCAAGAAAAAATTAAATTGGAAAGGTTTCAGATGTGATTGAAGAAAGTGTGATTTAGTCCACCTGATAGGAGAAATGTGTCCTGGCTTTCCCAGTCTGAAGCTGGTCTGGAGTTGCTGAGTGAGCAACAGGTCACCTTCTGAAATGCAAGTACAGAAGCAGGCAATTAGCAACGGGTGGCAAGGGCATGCAGTGGCAGTCTGGGCAGTGACAGGCAGAAGGGCTCTGGAGAATGTGGCATTCTCTGAAATTTACATAATTTGCTCCTCATCTCATTATCTTCTGAGGGCTGGGATTGGGGAATTCATGTGGACATCCTAGAGATATTTTGTGATAAAAATGTGAGAGTGTGGAATCTTGCACTGCTCACGAACGGGTTGCACCTTCAAGGGGTCAACAAGATTTCCAATGGAGATGATTTGATCATGAGAGGAAAGCCCAAGGGCCAACATTTCCAAATGGGAGGGGCACAGACTCCTAATTTTGGCATTCCTTCTTTATGGTCCTCTGGTAGTCCCCTGACACCCTCCCTATTTATTATGGGGTTAAGTGATGGAAGCAGGGACAGACCAGGAGGGGGCTGTGCTCTGTGAACAAAGGCCCAACCTTGTAAATGTAAATAAAATAAAACCAACTCTGAGTCCCCATCCTGTTGGATGAGAGGGGAATTGTACTGTAGGGCTTTCTCCCTCAGCCCTTCTTTGCCTCAGAATGGTATAAAGGTTCCAGGGGCTTTATGAAGAATAAAACATTTGAGGAGGACTATGAGGTTTTTGGCTACTGTTGAGTGCTGTGGTTTTTTTTTTTCTTTTTCTCTCTCTTTTCCTTTATAGTAGGTAGATAAATGGGGGAAGAAAAGGCTAAACTAATAAGAAATAATAAAGTGTTTCACAATTGTTTTGAGGGTATTTCTCATAGTCTATTTGCCTAGAAAGCAGAACCCAAGGCAAAAGTTTATGGTGTAACTAATAAACTGAATTCAGCAACACCTTAAAAGGATCTCATACCATGAACAAGTGGGATTTATTCCAAGCATGTAAGAATGGTTTAACATATGCAAATCAATAAATGTGATACACCATATTAACAAAATGAAGGATAAAAATCATATAATCATCTAAATAGAGACAGCAAAAACATTTGACAAAATTCAGGATCCTTTTGTGATAAAAAAACTTTCAATAAAGGAGACATAGAAGAAATGTGTCTCAACTTAATAAAGGCCACATATGACAATCCCACAGCTAATACCATACACAACAGTGAAAAGCTGAAAGCCTTTCCTCTAAGATCAGGAAAAAGACAATGATGCCCACTTTAGTCACATCTTCTTTAACATAGCATTGAAGTCTTAACCAGAGCAATTAGGCAAGAAAAAGAAATAAAAGGCACCCAAATTGGAAAAGAAAAACTAAAATTTTCTCTGCTTGCAGATGACATGATCTTATAAATAGAAAACCCAAAAAAAGCTCTACCCCCAAGCTGCTAGAACTAATAAACAAATTAAGTAAAGTGGCAGAACACAAAATTAACATATACAAAATTAATAGTTATATGTGAACTATTCATTAGTTTCTATACTCTAACAAGGAACTAGCCCTTAAAAGAAATTAAGAAAATGATTCCATTTATAAGAGCATAAAAATAATTAGGATAAATTTAACCAAGCAGGTGAAAGCTCTATACACTGAAAACTATAAAGAACTGATGGAAGAAATCCAAGAAGTCACAAAAAAATGGAAAAATATCCTATGTTCATGAATTGGAAGAATTTATATTGTTAAAGTGTCTATATTACCCAAAGCAATAAATCTACAGATTTAATGCAATCCCTATCAAAATTCTAATGACATTTTTCACAGAAATAGAAAAACAATACTAAAGTCTATATGGAGCCACAAAAAATCGAGAATAGCCAAAGCAATCTTGAACATAAAGAACAAAACTGGAGACATCACACTACTTGATTTCAAAATATACAACAAAGCTATGGTAATCAAGAAAGCATGGTACCAGCACAAAAACAGATGCGTAAGTCAATGGAACAGAACAGAAAGCCAAACCCAGAAATAAAACTCACATGATTATGATTAATTGATGTTTGACAAAGGTGTCAGGAACACACATGGGGAAAGGATAGTTTCTTCAATAAATAGTTTTGGGAAAACTGGATATCCCCATGTAGAAGAATGAAATTGGACCCTTATCTCATACCATTTACAAAATTCAACTCAAAATGGATTAAGACAAATATATGACCCGAAACTGTAAAACTAGTAGAAAAAAACATAGGACTTCTTGACATTGGTCTTAGAAATGATTTTTTGGATGTGATTACATCCAAATGGGATTACTTCAAACTAAAAAGCTTCTTCTGTACAGGAAATAAAACAATCAACTAGGTGAAGAGACAACCTATGAATGGGAGAAGATATTTGTAAGCCATGCATCTGATAAGTGGTTAATATCAAAAATACTTAAGGAACGTACACAATTCAATAGCAAAGAAACAGCCTGATTAATAATGGGCAAAGGACCTGAATAAACATTTTTCCAAAGAAAACATAAAAGTGGCCAACAGTTATATGAAAAGGTGCTCAATATCACTAAGCATCAGAGAAACGCAAATTGAAATGACAATAGGATATCACCTCAAACTTGTTAGAATGGCTGTTATCAAAAAGACAAAAGACAACAAGTCTTGATGAGAATGTAGAGAAAAGGGAACCCTTGTACACAGTTGGTGGCAAAGCAAATTAGTACAGCTATTATGAAAAACAGTATGGAAGTGCCTCAAAATTTAAACGTATAATACCATATGATCCAGCAATCCCACTTCTATGGTATTTCAAAGGAAATGAAATTATTATCTCAATGAGATATCTGTGCTTCCATATTTATTGCAGCATTCCTCACAATAACCAAGAAGTGAAATCAGCCTAAGTGTCCATCAATGGATGAATGGATAAAGAAATTCTACATGTATACCTACAGTGGAATATTATTCAGCCTTAAAAAGGAAGACAATTCTGCCATTTGTGACAATATGAATGAACCTGGAGGACATTAAGCTAAGTTAAATAAGCCAGGCACAGAAAAACAAATGCTGCATGATCTCATGGATAGGTAGAATCTAAAAAAGTCAAACTTATAGAACCAAAGAGTAGCATGGTGGTTTCCAGGGGCTGGGAGTCGGGAGAAATGCAGAGATGTTGGTCAAGTGTACAAAGTTTTGGTTAGGCAGAATGAATAGTTCTGGAGGTCTAATGCACAGTACAGTGACTCTAGTAACTAATGCTGTATTGTGTACTTGAAGTTTGCTGAAAGAGTAATCGTAAATGTTGTCACACACAATAATAACTAAGGTAATGTATATGTTAATTAGCATGATAGTGGTGGTAATCATTCCACAATGTATATACATATCAAAGCATCACATTGTATACCTTAAATATATACAGTTTTATTTATTTATTTTTTGAGGCAGGGTCTTGCTCTATTGCCAGCTATGCTGGAGAGCAGTGGTATGATCATGACTCACTGCAGCCTTGACCTCCTGGGCTCAGTGATCCTCCCGCCTCAGCCTTCTGAGTAGCTGGGACTACAGGCACCCACCACCAACTGGCTCATTTTTAAATTTTTTGTAGAGATGAAGTCTCACTATATTGCACAGTCTGGTCTCAAATTCCGGGCCTCAAGTGATCCTCCCACCTTGGCCTCCCAATGTATTGGGATTACAGGCATGAACCCCTGCACCTAGCCTACATGTAATTTTTATTTGTTAATTTTACCTCAATAAAACTGGAGAAGAAAAGCTTATGGCTTAATATTTTGTTTAGGAATGCAAACCAGTGGTGTGCTGGAGCCAGCTTGAACTGTCTCACAAAAGCTGATCATTTAATTTTTAGAGATTGTTGTTGAACACAGCCATTATTAAAAATTAAATTACACAAATATAAAATTAGAAGACATTATATTAAAAACAAAAGCAATAAATACCCAAAACTCATCACTTCCTAATTATTTGACTATAGTTTCCTATTATCTATGCTTTTGAGGTTATTTACATTTATTATGGAAATACCAAAAAAATGTGTTATCAGAGCAACTCCACTTCCAATAACATTATGTTTTAGGTTGAAATCAGACATTTTGGGAGTACTGTACATCACAGATAGAGGCAAAAGCTACAGATCTGGGCTCCATTTGTCTTGTCGATTGTATGGAGTTAAGAAAGTGAAGAAGAAAATGTTAATAATACAAATTAAACTTAAAAGCATGTCATGTTTGGAGCCATTATATTGGGAATACTACATAAAATTGAAATATTCTTCCAGAATGTGAAAACTGTTGTCCAATGCAACAAAGAAATTGCTCATGCCATGACGAGCAAAGTTCAGACATATGTCTTTGTACTTTCCCTTTCATCTTACTTATTAATTTAAATGAAAATATCAGCTAACATTTACATTGGAACTATACTTGAGAGCCAGATATTAAACTTCACCAGCACATCACTGGCAGAGGCCCCAGGCAACAGGAGTGAGGGAAAAAGGAAGTGAGGTAGTGAAAAAGCAAGTGAGGTAGGGAAAGAAACAGTGCAAATATAAGGAGGTGTGGGTTCACATCCAAAGGAATTGAAAACAGGATCGCAAAGAGATATTTGCATACCCATGTTCATTGCAGCATTATTCACAACAGCCAAGAGATGGAAGCAGCCTATATGTCCATTGATGGAAGAATGAATAAAGAAAATGTGGTGTATATATATGATGGAATACTACTCAGCCTTAAAAAAGAAGAAAATTATGTGATAGGCAAAACCACAGATGAACCCTTGAGAATATTAAGGACGCTGGCTAAGTGAAATAAGCCAATCACAGGGACAAATACATACAGCATGATTCCACTTATTTGAGGTATCTAAAGTAGTCAAACAGAAGTGGAAACAGAAAGCAGAATGGTGGTTGCCAGAAACTGTAGGGTGGGGGATAGAGGAGTTGCTGTTCAGTGGGTACAGAGTTTCAGTCCTGCAAGATGAAGAAGTCCTAGCGATCTGTTGCACAATGATGTGTGCGTAGATGGCACTAATATATTGTGAACATTTAGAAATGGTTAAGATGGAAAATTTTATGCCACTTAACTGTATGTATTTTATATATATTTATACAGTATTATATGCATTTTACCACGTAATATACAGAAAAGACAAAAAAAGAAAAGAAATACAAGGAAGTATTATGTGCATTTTACCACATAACATACAGAAAAGAGAAAAAAAGAAAAGAAATGCAAGGAGGTATGTTACTGAGCTGTTGTCAGAGTTGTAAGTGCAGCTAATTGTGTGGTTTTATAGTACACCTTCCAAATAGTCCACCTGGGGAAGAAAGGGAAAAGAAGTTCTCTCCTAGCTCCAATCCCACTTGGTCTCCCAGTGATCAAAGTCACTCTAGGGGGTGTACCCCTGGCTACGTCACCAGAAGTTGGCAGGTTTGCAGGTGCAGCAATCTTTCTTAGTCTGCTCTGTGCATGGGGCTTCTCGACCTGTGGCTTTGGTGGCAGCAGCAGTGACCTGGCTCCACGATCATAAGCTACTTCTAGGGCCAGAAAGCAAGGCATGTGCATACACCTGAATGGCATAGACACTGAGCCTAGTATGATCATTCGCTGGGCTCTGCATTTAAGCTGAAATCAGGGAAGGAGTTTTATGCGGACACCATTGTTTGTCACCAGAAATAGGGAGGAAAACATAGAATTGCAAATTGGCATGCAAGGGTTTTATTTATTTATTTATTTTGAGACAAAATCTTGCTCTTGTCCCCCAGACTGAAGTACAATGGCGTGATATCAGCTCACTGCAACCTCTGCCTCCTGGGTTCAAGCGATTCTCCTGCCTCAGTCTCCCTAGTAGCTGGGATTACAGGCACCTGCCACCAAGCCAGGCTAATTTTGGTATTTTTAGTAGAGACTGGTTTCACCATGTTGGCCAGGCTGGTCTCAAACTCCTGACCTCAGGAGATCTGCCTGCCTTGGCCTCCCAAAGTGCTGGGATTACAGACGTGAGCCACTGTACCTGGCAGCATGTAAGCGTTTTAGTTGAGGAAGCCATTTGTCAAAGGCATACAGGTGACGATGACCTAGGTAATATATTTTCTGCAGAGGAAAAGCATTTTCATAGTATCTACTCAGAGTTCCATACAGCAAAATAAAGGCCAGTACTATTGGTGACTGTTGTACTGTGGCTGTAGTAAGTAGTTTATAAAACTCAGCTAATGAATGGGAGAAAGCTACATTTATTAAAAGATCATGATATTGATAAGAAAGCATTTTAATTTTCAAAATGTCATTTTAGAGAGTGAATTTATCTGCATAAAGAGCTGACTGGAACATAGATTTTATTATTCTCCACTATTGGGAAATTGGCAATGACAAATAGGGTCAAATCCCTTTTATTTATATTGCATTTATGTTGTGCTTTGGAGAAAAGATTGTCCCATTAATTAAGCTGAACAAATTCTTGTGAGGAGGACTTACTTTTATTAGCAAGCACTTATTAATCACACGGCTTTCCCTTCATCTAATCAGTTGTTACAACTACTCTCCTGGTGAAGCAGTTTTTATTTCCCTTCCTATTCAGCAGTGAAGAAAGTGACTCAAGGTCATTCAGATAGAACTACACATAGGAGACACGACATTTTTCTTAACAATGGTTTAGGATCTTTTAACAAGGGGACTCCCTAGAAGAGGAAAGCAATTATTAAGACAATAAAATTGTCATGAAGGTGCAATTTGTCTCCTCTGTGCTTTCTGTTCCCCAGTCCATCTCAGCTGCCCAAAGTCTGAATCCCTTTAGCAACACCCCCAGGGACCTCTGACGTCTCCTCACTTTACCATCCTCAGCCCTGGCTCCCACGCGGCTTGACTATCTCTGCACAGCGACCACGGTCAGACACAACCTGTGCTCCTTCTTTGTTGCACATCCAAAAGATGCGTCTCTGATGATGAGAGTACAGTAGGTTATGGGTTAACCCTAGAAAAAAATCCCTTTTATATCTCTCAGAAAGAAAATCAGCCCATAAGTAACTCCAGGCACTGTTCTCAAGCCTGGGTGAGATATTTATGGCTGGTTGAAGACAAGAACATCCAATGCCCCTGTAACGGCTGCCAGGGCACTCCCCATCCCATCGCTCTCTGCTGCTGTCTTACTGTCAGCGCCTGCATTTCCGAAACTGTGGGCTTTTCCCGTGGGAGCTGCAGGCCAGCCTCCCCGCTACCCTCAGCAGCCCTCCACTGATTGACAGGAGTCTGTGTATGTGAATACCCCAGCCGCTCACCCTGGGGGTGGGACAACCCTGAGGCCCACGCTCTACACTGGTCTTGGAGTTGCACAGCAGAATCAAGCTCCAGTTGCTTATGTATTAGCTTGCTTGATAATAATCCTTTCACTCATTTCCTTCCTTCCTCATCTCACTTCCCTACTCGCCTAGTGGTGCTATCTGGGATTGCCTCCCCAATAAAATACTTTGCTTGGGGATTCTTGCCTCAAGATTGGCCTCTGGAGGGAATCCAAATAAGCAGACTCTAAAATTGTAGGACAAATTTGAACTGAATATAAGCCAACCTTTACTTTTAAAAGAGCCCGGGAAGATGGGGTATGAAGTTTGACTGAGCTCTTTCTATGCATGACTTTGATTTGCCTGGAGCTGAAGGGACTCTGGGTGTTCCAGTTCTCCACACTTCATTAGTTTTTCAAAGTTGTTTCAAAAAACCAGTACTTCTCTATTTTTATCTATGTTAGCTCTTTTTGAGATAAAGTTTAATTAATGTATTAGATTCTGTGAGAAAAGCAATGAGCCTGAAATTTAATGAGTTAATCTTTTTTCTCCCTTTCTTTTCTCTAATAATGGGAGCATGTTGGCATTTGGCTAAGTTCCATACAGTTTGATATGTGGTTGTAAATACAAAAATAGATGAACTAAGTACCTGGCTCCCCAAGTTAGAAGAGATGATGGCAAAATACATTTAAGGAAAGTAGGAGGAAAACACGATAAATATAAAAACAGTGATTATTGAATTAAAACCCACAAAAATTATAGCATTGATAAATCAAAGAGCAGCCTCTTCAAAAAAGCAATAAGTTATATAAACTTCTGGCAAGTCTATTCAGAAGAAAAAAGAGAACACAAACAGATTTACCTATGTACTGAACGTCACATCAATGAATCAAAGGATTTATCACAGCTATTTTTTTTTCATCACAGCTATTTTTCAGCATTGTTTAGGAAATTGTGCAGAATTATCCTAACTTCAATCCAGTAACACAGGTTTTCCAAGCAGTGGTGGCTGTGGAAGGTCTGGGTAGGAAAGGATAAGAGGACACAGGCTGTGGCATGGGGGTGTTGGAGACAGGACTGCCATTGTCCTGAGGCATATTGGTGGATGTTTTGCATATTAGTGGATGTATAGTAGTGACGCAAGGTTAAATAAGTTTAGCTAGGATTCTTTATCACATGACTTTTCAAAGCTCTCAACACTCAAATATAAGTAGAGAACCTACAAGAGGGAGATGAAGGATCCAGCATTTTTCAAATTCATGGGATGCTAGGGCCCTGTGGACTGTGGATTACACAACACTGTGCTAGGGGCTGCGGTGAAGCAGGAACTGAAAAGCAGTACAAAAAGAACTATAGATTTATTTACAAAAATAGATCATTATTTTTGTTTGCTAGAGAATATGATCATTTCTCTAGGAAGCATAAGAAAATTAATTGAAAACCTATATGACCAGTTACAACATAACTATGTACAAATTAATAGCTTTTCAACATGCCAACAAACACCAGGTACAAATAAAATAGAAAAAATATTACATTTAAATACCATTACACTATAACATACTTAGGAATAAAATTGATGAGAAATACACTGGATCTGTATGAAGAAAGTCAAAAAGTGTTCCTGAAAAACATAAAACAACAATGAGGGGCTTTTTCTATGTTTTGAAGTTGTCGGTTTCCCAAATTAATCTGTGGATATTATATGGACACAATTAGAATAGTAATAGAAATTTAAAAGGAATTTAAACAATTATCTGAAGTTAACTAAGAACTTTCTATTTTCATGTTGTATTTTTGAAATAAAAATTCGTATTTATTATTTTTGCAATGAGATAAAAATTATTAAAACATGAGAAATACTCTTAAAATATTTAAACAAGAAGTAATATAGGAAGGGCTTACCTTACCAGATGTGAAAATATGAAAAGACTATAAAAATGTAACAGTGAAGGTTTCACGGTACTGAATTAAGACAAGAATAGAGGCACACTCTGGAAGATTAAATAGCTTAAAATGTAGCAAATGAGTCATCACAGATCTATTACAAAGACATGAATTGTTTAATAACTGGTGTTGAGAAAATTGGCTATTTTCAAAAGCAGTTAACTTAGAACCTCACTTAAAAGTGTATGCAAAGCTTTAAAAAAACTTGAAAGAAAAAAAACAGCAAGGAAGAGATTACGTATTCAATCTCTAAATAGGTAAAAAAAATCCCCCAGTAGAAAACAACGGAAGGAATTACAAAGAAAAAACACATAGAATTGATTACATAAAGTTTTAAATTTTCCACCCCTCAAAAACTATGTAAAAATGAAAAGGAAAACAACAAATGAGGACTATAATTTTTAATCATTTAAGCACTCATAAAAATGATTAAAAAATTCTGAGATCTCAATGAACAAAGGACACGAAGATGGGAAATTCAGAAAGGAGAAATTATAAATGACTAATACATATATTATAAAGCTTTATTCATTTTTTATTAGAGACAGTGGGGAGTAGGGGGAGTAAGGGTTTGCTATGTTGCCCAGGATGGTTTCGAACTCTTGGCCGCAAGTGATCCTCCTGCCTCTGCCTCCCAAAGGGCTGGGATTACAGGTGTGAATGACTGGGGCTGGCCCTAAAACATTTTATATATTGCCTGTAATCCCAGCACTTTGGGAGGCCAACGTGGGTGGATCACCTGAGGTCAGGAGTTTGAGACTAGCCTGGCCAGCATGGTGAAACACCATCTCTACTAAAAATACAAAAATTAGCTGGGTGTGGTGGTAGGTACCTGTAATCCCAGCTACTCAGGAGGCTGAGGCAGGAGAATTGCTTGAACCCAGGAGGTGAAGGTTGCAGTGAGCCGAGATCACGCCATTGCACTCCAGCCTGGGCGCCAAGAATGAAACTCAGACTCAAAAACAAAAGAAAAGAAAAGAAAAGAAAAACAAGACAAAACACATTTTATATATCAACTTTAGTGTTAATCAAAGAAATGCACAATAAAGCATAGTGGATTGCCAACTCTGGTTGAAAATTGGAAGCTGTATGCTCTCTGAGACAGAGATGGCCTGCTTGCTCCAAACATCATGCTGGGAAGTGCTGAGCGGCAAGGGATCTCATTTCCCTGTAACCCATACAGTCAGGTGCCACCCTGTGCCAGCGTTCTAGCCAATGGAGAGTTGGTGGAACTGATGTAAGCCTTTTCTGGACTGGGCCCCTAAAAGCCTCCTGCATAGAAATATACCATGTTTTTTGTTCCTTCTGGCTGGCCAGAATAGAGGGCAACCCCAGGATAACCTTGAAGCCAAGTGTTGAAGAAAGTAAAGCCTTGTCAATTCTGGGTCCCTGAAAGACCCAGATAGATTGGATCCTGCTTGTTATTCCCATATCCACTACTATAATGAGAACAAGAATAAATTCCTGTTGTGTATGAGCCACCATTCGCTTTGGAGTCTATTTGTTACAGCAGTTAGTCTAACATACCAAGACTGCATCCCAGGATGCTTTGGCCCTGTCTTACTCTAACAAGCTGGGTGCTGCCAACACATGGAGCTTTGTGGGCCATATGGTCTCTATGGCAACCACTCAACTTCACCATTGTAGTGGAAAGCAGTCTCAGACAATACTTAAATGAATGGCTGTGGCAGTGCTTCAATAAAGCTTTATTTACAGAAATAGGCAGCTGGTAAGATTTGTTCCAGGTGGCTGCCAGGCCTCTGCTGTATCCCTTTACCTCGTTTTATTTTCTTTCACAGAACTTACTGCTACGCGACATGTTCTATATTGAAGCTCCCTGAGAAAAGAGATGTTTTCTGTCTCATTTATTACCGTATCTCCCACATGTAGAATAATGACTAGCTCATAATAGACCCTTGATAAACATTTGTTGAATAAATGATCATAAGGTTTTGGTGAAATCCGTTCATTCATCCACTGCTGCTGTAATTGTTAATTTTAGTATTTTGTTTCTGCAAGATGATGTGGCAGAACTTACCAAAAATGGTATTCACTAATTTTAACTTTTTCACTTCTAGGAAATAACCAGGAATGCAAAGAGATTATCACTTCATGATTTAAACAGTGAAATGGAAAAAGTAAGCCTAAATAGGGTGATAGTTAAGCAAATTACAGTAGACACCTCTAGATATATTTTGAAAATATAAAAATTATTATACAGAATTTTCAATGACAACAGAAAAATGTAAATTTTAATTGAAAAAGAAAGATACAAAACTATAGTGTGTTTCTGAAATTTATATATAAGAAGTGTTGCATCCAATGGGAAGAGAAAATGGCAGTCCTGGTCCTTCATTTTGTCTGTATTTGACTGAGTCTTCATGAGCCTCTCACCACTCAAGCAGTGGATACAAAATTAGCAATAAGTTTTACCTGGTTTGTGAGTGTTAAATGGGGCATTCCTCTCTCCTGTGGGCTAAACCTTGGGGAGCTAAAATGAGAATACATCTCTTAATTTTTACTCTTTCTCTTTCTTCCCTTCCCCACAATGCCTAGGGCTCCGTGAGAGGCAGGTGCCTCCCTCCTTCTTCCTATGCAGATCTTTACTTTATGGCCCAGTTAGTCAAGTCTTGCTCTTGATCTGTGCTTTGGGATAATGATGCCTAATCAGCTTTAATTGGCTGCTAGTTCTGTGCTGTGAGGTTATCCCCACCATTGTTCCTTTTAGTAAAAGTTGGAGAATGCTGCAGTGGTGTGTTAGTGTTTTGGGGGTGGGTATGTGCATGGGGGATATACATAAGATGGGGGGTGGTGAGTCTTGGGTTCTGAGCTTTGATCAGGAGCAAGGTGTGCTGATCAGAAATCCAGAATTGGAGGTCTAAGTTCAGAGTCAGGGAACAGCAGAGCCACATCTAGCTTGGGCTGCCCCAGCAGTGGACGTGAGCTCAACCTCTACTTCTCCCAAAGACATAGTTCTAGGAAAAAGCTAACCACTAAGGATGTTGAGGAAGGTGAGCAAGATCCTGTCTTTATGTGAGATAGAGGGCTGATCATTTTATTTTGATATTTCGTGGGGATATCTGGGTTACACTTGCACTTCCAGACACTTGCATATCTTGTTAGCTCTGCCTGGAGTGTCCATGGACAGGTAGTAGAGAATAGTATTTAGGCATGAGGACTTCAGAACCAGACTGTCTGGATTCCAAGCCCAGCTTTATCACTTACAGAACTTGAACAAATTTGACTCTTTCAAGTCTCAGTGTTCTCATCTGTAATATGGGGATGGTAAATAGTTCTTGCTCTGTACAGTTGCTGTGGGGGCTAAATGTGATAATGGGATGATAGCGTGAGTGCTTAGTGTAGAGCCTGATGCAGAGTAGGTGTTCAATAAATGCCAACTACTGCTATTATCATTCATTTGTCTTTTCCTTCTTTTTCACTTATGGGATCCTGCTCATCCTTTAGGCTCAGCTCAGATGCCAGCCTTGCAGTTGTCCTTTCTTTCTATTCTTACCTGCCTTGTGATCTCACAAGTTCTGTGGCTTTAAATACCATCTATAGACTGATGCTAAGTCATCTTCGTGCTGACCTCTCTGTCTTGGATCCCAGGTTCCTACAACTAACTGCCTACGTGATGCTTCCACTAGGATGACTATAGGCATCTCTAACTTGAAAGGCCTCAAACAGAATTTTTGATCCCCTGACCCCAATATGCCCCTTCTGCAGCCGTCTCTATCTCAGAGGATGGTAGCTCCATTCCCCAGTTACTCAGTCCCCAAATCCTGCAGTCATTATTGACTCCTCCCTCTCTCTCACACCAACCTGCAGTCCACCAGCAAATCCTCTTGGTTCTGCCTCCAAAATACAACTGGAAACAGATCACTTCTCTCCACCTCTGTACATTCCCCTGGTCCAAGCCCCATCACTCTCACTGGATTATTTCAGGAGACTTCTGACTGGTCTCCCTGCTTCTGCCATTGTGGGTCTACCAGCTCTTCTCACACTTCAGTCAGAACCATCATTTAGAAGTATAAATTGTAGGGCATCATGCCACTGCTCAAACAACACCCTGGCTTTCCATCTTGCTTGAAGTAAAGACTCAGGTCCTTAGGTTGGCCTCCAAGGCCATACATACATATATATTTTGAGACACAGTTTCACTCTGTTACCCAGGCTGGAGTGCAGTGGCGCACACTCAGCTCACTGCGATCTCCGCCTCCTGGGTTCAAGTGATTCTCATGCCTCTTTCAAGTCTGTCATCCCAGCCTCCCAAGTAGCTGGGATTACAGATGCCCGACACCAAGCCCAGCGAATTTTTGTGTATTAGTAGAGTTGGGGTTTTACCATGTTGACCAGGCTGGTCTCAAACTCCTGACCTCACTTGATTTGCCTGCCTTGGCCTCCCAGAGTGCTGGGATTACAGGCGTGAGCCATTGCACCTGGCCCAAGACCTTATATATTCTAACAGTAGTACCTCCCCTCAGCAACATGGATGACTCTTACAAATATAATGAATGAAAAAAGCCAAACACAAACAAATGCATACTGTCTGCTTTTATTTATACAAAGTTGAAATTACGCAGAACTTATTTATGGTGTTTGAAGTCAGGATAGTAGTTCCCCTTGGGAGGAGAGATGGTGAAATGATTGGCAGGGGGTAAGGGGAGGTCCTAGGTGTTGGTAATGTATTTCTTGATTTGAGTGGCCACTCTGTGGTAATTCACAAGCTGTGGCCTTACAATCTGTATACCTTCCTGTAGGTTTGTCATAGTTCAAGAAAGAAGCTTAAAGCTGCAAAATTGGGTTTGCAGATCTATAGGTAGAAAGACTCCTCTTTTTGTAAATTCCCAATGAGGCACTTGCAACTCTGCCCTGGTGACTTCTGGGCATCAGCCTGTAGGTTAGGATTAGCAAATGCATGTTGCATGCCAGCTCCAATCAGTTAGTGGTGGCTGCCTGGAACACTGCATTGTGAGGGGTTTGGGGTCAGTTTCTGGGCTCAGCTACAGCAGAGTGCTATGACTGACAAGAGGCATCTGTCATGGTGGAAGGAGAGGGAACTGTCTGCGCTGTGCCTAGTACTAGCCAGTCCTGTTGATGGTATTATCACATACCAGCTACTTTCTTGCCTATAAAACACCCTATTTTGTACCAACACAGGATGGACCTGAGGTTTCAGAAGCGTCACCATGTGCTATAGACACTCCTTTGTACCTCTCTGCCTATGGTTTCTTTGGTGATCCCTCATGTTCTAAACCCCATCTGCCTCACTCATCCTCAAGTAGCACCTTCCATCCTCTAAGAACTGTAAGGTTCTGGCAGCACCACCCTGAATGGCAGGCATTTACCATCTCATCGTCTCTGCATCCAGCCAGCCTCCAGCTGCCATACCTGCTGCCCACAGTCAGGCCCCTGACCTCACACCCAGCTGCCGTCACAGCCTCAGGCAGCCAGGGGGCTCTGGCAATGCCACCAGAGACAGTGGTAGATGGCCGCCTGTGGACCCAGAGGACAGCAGTGGGTAGACCTCTACATGTGGTCTGAGCCCCAGTGGCCTGTTCTACCATAGCTGTCCTTAAGCCTCTTTTCACCTCAAGTTAGGGTGAAATGGATGCCGACATTGTCTTTCTTTCTGTCCTGCAAACACAAGAACCACGTTTCCATCGCTGTGTTTTCACACTTGCTGCTTCCTCTGCATGCATGGATCATTCTACACATGGCCATCTCCTTCTCCTCATTAGGTTTCAGCCTTAAAGTTACTTTCTCAGAGAGGCCTTCTCTGACCACTCTTAGTCATTCATTTTTGCATTTATTTACTCAACAAATATTTGTTGAGCATCTACTCAGTGCCATGTGCTGTTCTCAGTGCAATGGTGCAGCCATGAACAAAGATGAAACCCGTCTTCTCTATAGACTGTTCCCATCAGGTCGGGCGGGGTCAGATAATTCATAAGTAAAAAAATAAGTATGTGATGCATCAGGTAGTGACAAATACTATGAATAAAATAAAAGCAGAATCAGGGGAGACGAAATAGAGGCAGGAATTAGAGCCAGGGCCACTTTAATAGGGTTATTAGAGGAAGCTACCTTGATAAGATGACAGTTGAGTAGGGAGCTGGGTAAGATGGGAGAGTGAGCAAAGGGAATGTCTGGGAATGGTGTTCCCAGAGAGGGAATAGCTGGTACCAAGGCCCTGAGCCAGGAGTGCTCCTCTCCTGAGATACCCTCTGTCATATCATCCTGTTTATTTTCTTCCTAGTATCTTTTACTGTTTAAAATGATTTATTTATTCATTGACTTAACTGTTTTTGTGTTACATTAAGGAGGCCCTATGAAAGCAGGGATCTTACTGAGTGTTCACTGCTTCATCCCCTAGTTCTAGTAGAAAAATATGCCCAATAAATGGGAATCACTTGTTGACTTCCCATGTAAAATTAGTGCAAGTCACAGGAACTTGCAAAGAAAAACAAAAGAAAAATTGAAAGAAAGTTTTGGAATGAGGTGAGAGCTCACAGAATTATAGGCAAAGCCGGAGAACAGGACAACCAAGCCTTGGAAAGGAAAGGGCAGAGGCCAGGTGGTCCTGGGGATCTGATTGCAGGAATGAGTGGACGTCTCTGCAGAGCTGTATGCAGGAGGTGACTCAGCTTCCCTATTTTTCCCCACTGTGGCTCTCCTCTCAAGAATCCAACAGGCTAACCAGGGCTGGCTTCAAGGGTGTGTACCTGTCTTCAAAAGGCCCCTGCTTAGTTTAATGCTGTGCTGTTGCCATCTTGAAACTCTCAAAAATTGTTGAACAAGTGTCCTTATTTTTTTTTTTTTCCACTGCAAACTGTGTCCTGGGGCCAGCTTGGCTCATGTACCTCTCCCTTCCCCCCAAGATCTCCCCAAAGGAAAACAGAGAAGAGCTAGCTGGATTGGGGTGGGGAAATGGCAAATATAGCAGCCGTCCCAGAATTCTGTTAAGCATCGGGTTTGTTGGGAGATGGGGAAAGTGGAATTGGCTATCCATTTCTGACTCAGGAGGCGAATCTCATGCCTGTTTCCATTCTCACCCACAAATGCTGTTTACACCATGCCAGTCAGTGTTTAGAAACCTGCTGTGTGCCCCTAAGTATCTGTGAACGTTGTCCCCAATTGTTCTGTGTTAAGATGTTGTTCAGAGAGGGAGTGTCTTTGGCTTCATAGATGTCTAATTCTTGTTTGTAAGTCACACATAGTGTAAAAAGTAGTATTTTCTCAATCAAATGAAACTCTGTTTCATGGAAACCAAACAGAACTTTATATAAAAAAGAAGCAAAAATTTGTTTAATTGTATATTATTTTAACTCCTTCAGTGGTTGTATCACCACTTCTCTGTGGTAAACTTTTTGATTTCCAAAAAGCATATTCTTGTAGTCTTCTTTGTACGTATCCCACTTATTAGGCACTTAATAACACTTTTTAAAGAGCCTGTTACTGTTCCGTTTGTTCTTCATGGAAAGTTAGGGATAATTGTATGGTGCTACTATTACATTTGAATAGGTTTTTAAAAATATGACCAACAGAGTCCCAGAGACTTTGAAGACTCTTGCCCTGCTTCCATTGTTAAGTGATTGCCTTAGATTTTCATTGGATGTCGTCAGCTGAGCTCCCACACTTACCTTCCTGCCCTTCCTAAATCCTTTTGAAATGGCAGAAAAGGTATAAGAAAAAGGATGCGGCTGGGCGCGGTGGCTCCCACCTGTAATCCCAGCACATTGGGAGGCCGAGGCGGGCAGATCACCTGAGGTCAGGAGTTCAAGACCAGCCTGGCCAACATGGTGAAACTCCATCTCTACTAAAAATACAAAAAATTAACTGGGCGTGGTGGCAGGCGCCTGTAATCCCAGCTACTTGGGAACTGAGGCAGGAGACTTGCTTGAACCTGGGAGACAGAGGTTGCAGTGAGCCAAGATCAGGCCACTGCACTCCAGCCTGGGTGACAGAGTGAGACTCTGTCTCAAAAAAAAAAAAAAAAAAAAAAAGGATGCAGCCACAAAAAAACCACAAAATGGTAAAGTAGAAATTTTGAGAGTTCTCAAAAGATAGAAAGTAGATGGGATTGAATGGTGGAGAAATCAGCATGCAGAAAATGGTAACTCCAAAGAGGGTCGTGAGGGTGGTTGAGAGGGAAGAGCCATTCTTCCTCACAGACCGTGCAGCATGTCTAAAGTCAGAGGCGGCAAGATCACCATGTTTCATGACAGAGGGGAGATTGTGCGAAATATGTGCAATTTGTGAAAGAAACAATCAAATACAAACTTGGAAACAACTTCTGGTAGACCAACCCAAAATGTCCAGTGGAAAATGGGGAAAGGTTATTAACAGAAAAAGAAAAAAATGGTAAAAAGTAGCCCTATAAACAACTTTAAACTTCACTAGTGGTCAGAAAATTGCAAACTGAAACTAAGCTGAGGAGTAATTTCTCATTAAATAAGTTCATCAGTCAGGATTTTCCAGAGAAACAGATCCAATAGTGCATGGTGTGTGTGTGTTTGAATGTGTGTATACTTATTTAAAGGAATTTGTTCACACAATTCTGTGGAGACTGGTGAGTCTGACATCTTCAGGGCAGGCTCGCATGTTGGAGATCCAGCGTGGATCCAGCATGGAGAAGAATTAAAGTTGCAGCTCAAGTCCAAAGGCAGTCTGCGGGCAAAATTTCCTCTTCTTTGGGGTCTTCGGTTTTTTTTTTTTTTTTTTTTTTGAGGTCTTACTGATTGGATGAGGCCCACCCACACCATGGAGGGTAATCTGTTTTACTCAAAGTCTGATCAGTCTAAGTCTCATCAGTTTTACTGATTTGAATGTGAATCTCATATAAACAAATACCTTTGCAGTGACATCCAGACTAGTGTTTGACCAAATATCTGGATACTGTAACCTAGCCAAGTTAACACATAAAATTAACAATGTGCAAATGTTTTTTGAAAGATTGATCATATCCGTTGTTCATAAGACATGAGAGAAATAGATACTCTTCCATCTTGTTGGTGGCAGAGTAAACAGACTTTTGGGAACAAATGAAACAGCAATTTGGCAGTTTCTACAGAAATTTAAAGTATGCATAATTTTCAGTTCAGCAATTCAACTTTTAGGCATCTCTCCTGAAGAAATAACCTTACTTGTGCGCAAGGAGCAAATAACCTATATATTTATCCGGAGGGGGGTGATTAAATAATTTGTGAAGTCTTGATGTTACATGGCAATTAAAAAGTGATAATTCTGTTTGTACTGATATAAAAATATATTTTAGACATATTGTTTAGTGAAAGGGCCACATGATAAAATTCATATAGGATGTTTCTATTTATGCAAAAAACCCCAAACTATTTATATATTTAAATGTCGAAGTACAGAAGTATATACATATTTGTATTTAAATACTACAGGTATCCACAGGTGTGTGTGTATGCATATACAGTATATATCTATATTTTAAAAGCAGAAGTAGGTAAGTATATATATTTAAATACTTTATATATACATAGCTTATATATGTATGTATAATATATACCATGTGTATGCATATATATGTTATATATGTATTTAAGTGTAGAGTGGGGAGGACTGCACAGGGACCTGTTACTAGTGTTATCTCTGAGGTGGGAGTATTGGTAATGTGCATGAAGGGTAGTATTTAATTTAACATATTCTCCTTTCTTTAAATTTCCACAGGTATATGTTCATGCATATGAAAACCTCATATGCAGATCATGCACCAGATCATGTATACATAGCCCTGGGTCTTCACTGAGGCCTACGCCCTGCACTCAGCTCAGGTACTAGCTGTACAGCTTTCAGAGTCAGGGTAGGAAACCCACTGGTTTCCTCTGAAGTGGTCCATTCGTGGGACTGGCATTTTGTACTCATTCGTACTTGTGGTCAATGTATCATGTATGTTTTGAGTACCAGCTATGGGCCAGGCCCTTTTCTAGCTGGAGGGTAACAGCAATTATAAGACTGGCAAGATACCTAGGTATATACTGGAGCTTTTTTTCCTACTGGAAGAAGAGAGTAAAAAGTAAAACAATTTCATTTCATAAGAAGTGCTAGGGAAGCTGGGACGGGGGAGCTCCTACTTTGGTAGGCTCTGGGAGTACTCCCCAGAGAGCTAATGGGGAGCTGAGAGGGAACTCACTGCCCACATGTGGGGATCTGGGAGAAGTACACCCCATAGTGAGTGGGGGTTGGAGAGAAGAGAG
The DNA here is from genome assembly GCF_008728515.1 of Papio anubis. Lineage (NCBI taxonomy): Eukaryota > Metazoa > Chordata > Mammalia > Primates > Cercopithecidae > Papio > Papio anubis. The sequence goes on from NC_044989.1 coordinate 75,287,949, forward strand.
TGTGGGGTGAGTGGGTGAAAACGATTGGTCAAAGGCAGGGCAGAGCCCGGATCTACAACACCTTGTGGGTTGTGGCTGAGAGTCTGGATTTTATTCTGAGAGCAATGGGAAACCACTGAAGGCCTTTAAGCAAGGCAATCAAAATATGACCTGATTGATATTAGCAGAGGTGTGTTGAGAATGGATTGTAGAGCTGGAAAGCAATCAGGAAGACCATGAGGAGCTGTTGCAAGTTCATGGTGATTCTCCCTTCTTTTTTGGGGGTCTTAACAGAAAGAGTTGAGGATGGGGGGCTGCAAGATCACATCAAGTAGAAAGAGATTCCAGGGATGAGTGTGAATCTGAGACACATGAAGACCCTCTTCCTTCCACACCAGCATCCTATTGTCCTCTATCTCAACAAATGGCTCCACACAGCCACCTTGGCTAGAAAACCAGCTTGCCAGATATTTTCTGTTACCTTTCCAGAGCTACTCTCTCTTTGTCCTCTTCTGTGTCCAGGTGGGTGCAGTATGGACCACACCAAAGGACTCCCTTGCTCTCTGGCTTCTGGGAGGGGTCAGCCAATGAATGGGGAGTCCTATAAAGAAACAAGAAAGGAGGAGAGTGAGAACTGCATATTTTTCCCACAGGCTCATGCTGCTGGATTGCCTCTCTTTGGCTGTGTTTTTCAACCAGAGGTCACTGTTTCTCTCATGGCGGCCCTTGTTACACAACACTCTCTTTCTGAGTCAAGTAACTGCTCCTTTCTCTTGTGCCTTCAGGCCTATGGGTGGTATCAGCTCCACCTCTGGGGAACTGCTTGATCTCTGTGGCTCCCCTACACCCTGTCCACACTTCTGTCAACAATGCCTTTATTAATCCTCTTGATGTTCTAATTTGAGTTTCTGTTTCAGGCCCTGTCTGATATATGTGAGCATCATCCCTGATTCTTCTCTTATCATTTTTCTTTCACTAATCTATCACTAAAGTATAAATAAAATTTGTTTGTCTTTTTATTCCAACTTCAGAACTAGTGTCCTAACTCAGGTCATTATCATCTTTTACTGTGATTTCTGAAAAAGTTTTCTAACTAGTCTCCTTGCCTTCAATCTTGTCTTCGTTCAGAAATTGTTTCCATTGTTTCTAATAGATCTTTCTAAAATGAAAACCTGGGCTGGGCATGGTGGCTTAGGTCTGTAATCCCAGTGCTTTGGGAGGCTGAGGCAGGAGGATCACCTGAGCCCAGGAGTTTGAGGTTGTGGTGAGTTATGATCATTTTACTGCACTCCAGCCTGGGCAAAAGACTGGGGCCCTATCTCAAATAAATAAGTCAGTCAAATGAAAGCCTGATCATATTTCTCTGTTTAAAACCTTTGAATGGTTCTTCATTGCTCTTAAATAAGATTCAAACCTCTAAGTGAGGATTTCTAGGACTTGTACTACCTGGTCTCTGCTTGTATCCTGGCTTATTACTTCCCATCTCATACATTTTGACCTAGCCCCTTAAACTGTTTTCAGGCCTCAAAACTTCTGTGCCTTCTCTTACCCATGGACCTTGTTTAACTTGCAACCAGGAAGTGCCAAGGCAAAGGAGACAGTGCTAAGTCTGTGGCCAATGCACAAGAGGCTTTTGCCACCCAGGGAGGCTGTATTGCTTTTGAGTAAACTCATCTTTCAAATTAGAACTGCCATTTTCAGCTTAGGTGCAGCCCTTACTCTAAAGATAGTCATCTTGGGTGATCTCACATCCTGACATTCACAGATTTCTGTAACACTCAAAAGTTACTGGACAGAATTTCTTCAAGGAAACAGTGAGACCCTCTAGACCTACACTGTTGAATGCAGCAGCCACTAGCCACATGTGAGCACTGGGCACTTGAAATGTGGTTAGTGTAGTTTAAGATGTGCTGTAAATGTAAAATACCATTATGATTTGAACATGTTCCCAAAGTTCGTGTGGCAGCAACTTAATCCCCAGTGCAACGGTGTTGGGAGATGGGGCTATTAAGAAATGATTGTCATGACAACTCTGCCCTCATGAATGGATCACTGTCATTATAACATGAGTGAGTTTGTTATGAAAGTTTGGCCCTCTGCTGTCTCTCACCCTCTCTCATCCTTACTCCTTTTATCATGGGATGACACAGCACGAAGGCCCTCGCCAGATGCTGGTGCCATCCTTTTGGATTTCCCAGACTCCAAAACTGTGAGCCAAATACATTTCTGTTTATTATAAATTATCTAGTCTGTGGTATTCTGTTACAGAAACATAAAATGGACTAAGACAAATCCACACTGGATTTTGAAGATTTAGAATGGAAAAAAAAGAATGTAAATACCTCATTAATAATTTTTATATTGATTACATGTTGAAATAATATTTTGATATGTTAGGTTAAATAAACATATTGTTAAATTATTTCTGCCTGCTTCTTCTTAACTTTTTAATGTGGCTACTTGTACATTTACAGTTGCATGTGTTCTGCGTGCTCCGGATCCTACAGCTCTTCACTTTTCTAAGTGTGGTCTGTGAGGCAGCCCCAGCAACATCACCTGAGAGCTGTTAGAAAATCAGATCTCAGGTCCTATCCTGAATCTACTGAATCAGATGCTGCAGTTTAACCAGATGCTCGGGTTATTCATACACATATTGAAGTTGAGAAATGCTGGTCTATAGAGAAGGGGTGGGATGAACAGAGCCTTACTCATTCTTTCCGGATGCAGATACTTCTTACATCTCCTAAACCAAAGGCTACAGGTGTGCCTTTTGCTTTAAGGAGAGGAATTGAAAAGAAAAGAATGAAAATCTGGAGTATTTTGTTAGATTAAAAAATTCTTTAAACCAGATACAAATTCCTGGATCCTAATCAAGCATTCTGAGCACAGAGGTTTAAGAGGAAGTAAATTTAACAAACTGAGAGTTTTTTTTCTTAAATTACAAGTTCATAATAAATCAGCCTGATCACTTGAAGCACAAACTTTTAAGGAAGTAATCAAAACCCCTTTGGAACTCTAATAAAGTTCGAGATTCTGAGCAATCAACATTTAGATTGGAAGCACCATTGCTGAGGATGGCTGGAGGCATTAGAGTGGTAAAGGGGTTGATAAACGTCATTCTGAGTTCTAGGTCTGCACGGAACTACAGCAGGAATTGGCTAAGAAAAGTCTAATGAGAGGCACAGAAAGAAGTGCAATTACTTTGTATTTAAAATTTCTTTTTTGATGAAATTCAAATAGTAAATGCCACTTGTTATTAACCTTTAAACCACACGTCCCAAGAAATTTTAGGTGTCATATGACCACATTTCTGTGGTCACCATAGCTGCTAAAATGCAACACTTGGCCAGGTACAGTGGCTCACGCCTGTAATCCCAGCACTTTGGGAGGCAGATGTGGGTGGATCACCTGAGATCGGGAGTTCAAGACCAGCCTGGCCAACGTGGTGAAACCCCATCTCTACTAAAAATACAAAAAATCAGCTGGGTGTTGTGGTGCACACCTATAATCCTAGCTACTTGGGAGGCTGAGGCAGGAGAATCGCTTGAGCCTGGAAGGTGGAGGCTGTAGTGAGCCGAGATCACACCACTGCACTCTAACCTGGGCGACAGAGCGAGATTTTGTCTCAAAAAATAAATAAAATAAAATATTTGGCATTTCTAGACCCATTGCTTGAAGCACACTGACAATACCATTTCCCATTAGATAAAAGAAAAGAGTTGTAATAAACCTTGTTAATTCTGAATACGTTATTATTATTATTATTTTCTTATACGTTGACTCTTATGAGCAGCTGTACTCATTTGCCAGAGGAAACAGAGTGTGATAGTTGCATAATTCTTTGTTCCTCTGACCCCTAGCAACGCATGCATGTTGAAGGTTAAAATACTTTATAAATAAAATATTTCCCTTAAATAATGTATTCATATTACAGCAAAGGGCACCGAATAGGTGCGTATGTACTAAGATAGCTGCTTCTGGGATGATTTTTATAATAGGAGAAATTCCACCTCCTTTAAAGACCTCTGATATTCTGGCCAAGAGCTTTACTGTAGATCTCAGGGCTCTCCCCAGATGAGAGTCAATAACTCTATCTCATTAAAACATACGAATAGCCATCATATCCCGGAAGCTCGAGGAAAAGATATTTTGCTTCCCAAATTGTTTCAAGCTTGTCCCAAGTGACGGGGCTGTTGTTCTCAATCTCCATTTACTGATTCCTCAGGCGTAATGTTCTTAGGATAAAGTCAAAGTGTGTAATTTTTGTGTGTTTAATTAAATTTATTCCTGCCTTTCCTCTTTCCAAAAAGTTCTGAGGCAATTATTAGCAAGAATATATGCAACAAAGGAAATAAAATGAAAATGGAGTCAGACAAAGAGAAATACATGGAAATAAGTATACTAATGATAAGATAGCACCAGCCTGTGTGTAAGACTCAAAATTCTATTGTGAGGTTTCTGGAATCCAGGGATAAAAGACAGGCAATGAATATTACACAACTCGAGATCAGGAAGGAGAAAGTACAGCAGTTTCCCAGTAGAGTCAAAATTTTCCTGGCAGTAAACTTCAAGAAAAATTCTCATGCAGAGATTATTTAAGGAGTATGGTGTGACACTGTGGATAAATGGACTTATAATAACACCTTATTCCTTAGGGATATATGAAGATTAAACAAAGCAAAACATGCTAAACCCTTAGACTTGTGATTGACACATAGTAAACTCTAATAAACATTAACTATCATCGTCAGCATGATCTAAAATTACATATATATTACATTGTTAAATTAATAATTACATTATTTAAAAATAATTTAATAATTATTAAAGTAATTAATAAATACATTGATGCATTAATAAACACTAATAATATTCACAATAACAGTTTTATAGCAAATGCAGAAGCAGATTTTATTTAGTTGTTTTTATCCAAGAGCATAGTGAAGGTGTCCAGCTGGAGCCATAGCTAATGTGGTCCAAGCATGGGGCTGCCTCATAGGATCAAGTAACAGAGCAGAGGGGACCTAGAGGAATGGCCGGATTGCACAACTCCTAGACAACCCATCGCAAATATGATTCTTGGCCATGCAGTAATCCATGAGGGTCCATCAGTTGAGCAGGGAACTAATTTAAAAAATACAAATTATTAAAGGCAAAAATGTGCAATTCTAGAGACTTTCAGTAAGTTGCTTACCAGTAACTGCTAAGTGAAATATTACGGGTTACTAAAATTTGGTGTTCAAAAAACTCCCATTAACATTATACTAAAATTTGCTGAGGATCCTAATTCTGCATCCTACCAAGAAGTCTGGCTACTCCACAGTGCTTGATGACACTGCAAAGTTCAGAGAGTGGGAGGGCTTCTTATCAGTTCATCGTTAGCAGTATCCTGAGTTTATTGGACTTTTCCATGGAAACTGTCCTTGATTTTTAACGTATTAATTTATTTTTCTGAAGTTTGTTTGGCTAGCCCCACAATTTGCATTAACAGTATTGCTGAAGTTACTGTTTGTATGATCTTCTCAAAACGTATTTGTTCCAGGGTGTTGTCCTCATGGAATTTTGTCTGTTGGAATAGCTTTCTCTGACTAAGTGACCAGTCAAAAAAAATTGAGAGCCACTGCCTTAGATTTTCTTTTCTGGGCATCACATCTCTCAGCTAGACTGACTAGCGCTTGGAGGGCCATCACTACATGTTGCTCTGGAAACCAGCAAGGATAGTGTAGGGTTGACTTCCTAATGTGTATTTGGACCCTGTATTGTTCCAAATGACCGGAGGTAGTTGATACAATTTTATTAAAGTTGAAAGCCTCTCTCCAGTATCATTCCCAGATGGAAGTGAGGAAGTCAGCCTGCCTCTATACAGAAGTGAGCCATGGTGATAACTTCAATCAATGCCAGATTTGTTTTGTTTTCTTTCTCAAGAAGTTTGATCTATTGATCTACTCTAACTCTCTCTCTCTCTCTTTTTTTTTTTTTTAAAGATGGAGTCTCACTCTGTCATCCAGGTTGGAGTTCAGTGGTCTGATCTCAACTCACTGCAACTTCTGCCTCCTGGGTTCAAGCGATCCTCCTCCCTTAGCCTCCTGAGTAGCTGGAATTACAGGTATGTGCCATAATGCCTGGTTAATTTTTGTATTTTTAGTAGAGACAAGGTTTCCCCATGTTGGTCAGGCTGGTCTCAAACTCCTGATCACAAGTGATCCACCAACCTCGGCCTCCCAAAATGTTAGGATTACAGGTGCCAGCCACCATGCCTGGTCTGATCTACTCTAACTCTTGAATGAAGTCCTTGATTCAGTTACCAAGGGGTTTTTATTATCAAACATGGCAGAGAAGATGGTGCCTTACAAAATTTTCAGCACTTCAGTACCATGTCTGTGATAGTGTACTACAACTGGTCTGTACCACCTTATGAGAGTCAATTGTCCATTTTTTCAGAAATTTAGTGAGATGGTTATTAAATCATTGGTAGTTTGAAATTGGCCACAGTGGTATTGTTTACACTGGGAAAATCAGCAACTGTCACAAAAATGTTTTTCCAGAGAGCCAGTTATTAAATATTTACCAGCATAACACTATCTGTGGACCATCTAATATTAAGCAATATAGTCTCCTTGTATACCTTGAAAACTCAAAATGGGTTTTACCCATCTTCAAAAAAGGATAACTAATTATTTTTTCCTAATCCTAGAGTTATTTCTTTACCAGTAATGTTTAAAGCTTCTGCTAGCTTCACTCTAGAGACATATTTCAGATCTGGATCTCTTTTTTTTTTTTTTGAGATGGAGTCTTGCTCTGTCGCCCAGGCTGGAGTGCAGTGGCACAATCTCGGCTCACTGCAAGCTCCACCTCCCGGGTTCACGCCATTCTCCTGCCTCAGCCTCCCAAGTAGCTGGGACTACAGGCGCCTGCCACCACGCCCAGCTAATTTTTTGTATTTTTAGTAGAGATGGGTTTTCACCGTGTTAGCCAAGATGGTCTCGATCTCCTGACCTCATGATCCACCCACCTCAGCCTCCCAAAGTGCTGGGATTACAGGCGTGAGCCACCACGCCCCGCCAGATCTGGATCTCTTAATTGAATATTCAGTATGAAGAAAAAATAGGTTTCAAAGACAGCTACAGTATTAACAGCCCCTATTAAACTTCATTCTATCTCAATTATTTATTCACTCATTTACTGTATTTACTCAAAAGATATTTATTAAGCTAATCTAATCTAAAATCAGCACTTCATGCCTGATATCATGCTAAGAAATGGGTGTACATTGTAAAGCAAAACTAAATTCCTTGTCATAGGATTTAGAGTCTAATAGAGATTACATACTTTAAAAAATTCATACAAATAATATATATGAGAAATTGTTATAGTGCCATGAAGGAAGAGAACAGGATGATATAAGAGAGAATAAATGTGGGGATCTATTCGGAATGGGACTGAGGGTGATGGGAAACATTTCCAAGAAAGTAACACTTGATCTAGGATTTGAAGGATAAATGGCAGTTAACTAAGCAAAGGTGAGGGGAAGTTCATGAAGAATATGACCAAAACCAAGTAAGACCCTTTGTAGAGTTGATCAATCTATGCTCAGGCTTCAAATTCATGGACAGAAACTATTTTTGTGTCAAAATGCATAATCTTGGCATAGTTACAATGCTTTTGTAAAACTTGTACAGTTATTCTTTCAAAATTAAGCTGGGCGAAGATGATTTTGATCTGTCTTTTTGTGCATACTCATGCATGTATTGTTACCTTGAAATTCTCATAGATAAATTAGATAAGGATTAGTGTTGTAACTCGTGGTAATTCTGCGGATGGAAGGGTTGAGTGGAACATGGGCAAAACATAATCCTGGTGTCTAAGTCTGATCCAGCTAGTAAAAAAAATATCGTACACTTGAATAACAGGTATTTTTTTTCTCTCAGTTCAGGAGGGTGGGAAGTCCAAGATCGAGGCAACAGCAGATTTAGTGTTCGGTGAGGACTCTCTTCCCTGTTCATAGACAGTTGTCTTCTTGCTGTGTCCTCCTATGACAAACGGGAACAAAGACCTCTCTGTAAGGATCTAGGCTTATTCATGACAGCTTCATCCTCATGATCTAATTTCCCAAAGGCCCCTCTTCCAAGTACCATTACATTGGTGATTAGGTTTCAGCCCATGAATTTTGGAGGTGAGGGCACAAAGCTTCAGTTCATTGCACCTTGTTATTAGAACAAGGACCTAAAGTCAGAATAAAAGACTAGTTTGAATTAATATTGAGTGCCTTGGAACTGAATTAAGATCTATTAAATTTCCCATAAGGTCAAGAATGGGTCCAGAGCTGCTTTGTCAAGCAACTCCCTGGAATTGTGTGCTCCAGTATGATCTTTTTGGAAACATCTATTTCTTCTGCTCTTGATGGTGGGTTTCACATGAGGACATAAAAAGGAACATGTCTTGAAACTCTTGGCCAGTGTTTCTTAAAGCCTGGTCCCTGTATCAGAATCAGCTGTGTGATTTAAAATGTTGATTTGGAGGCACTGCCCCTGAACCACTGAATCATAGTTTCTAAGGAATCTGCAATGATTATTTGAAATCTTCTGTATACTTATAGCCCTGTTCCACAACTTCCTGCCTCCTTCTCTGCTTTCTGCTTCTCCGAGAAAATTGAAACCAGAAGAATTTCTCTGATATCCAACCATCAAGTCTCCTAGACTGCCTTCCCCCTTTGTCTGCCATCTTCCTGCTGTGCTCTCCTTTCCACTGTCCTGCTTTCTCAGAAATTGTTCACTAACAATTCTCTGTTTTCTCTCCTGTATATTAAGCTATGCCTTCTCAAAAGGATTATCCCTTGAGGCAGGAAATTGTCTATTTTATTGAACAACAAATACAAGTTTAAAATAGCCCCTTGGTCCCATACTACCTCTAGCTATCATCTTCTCTGCCGTCTACTTCTAAACTAGCCTTTTAGAAGGAGTTCTGTAGGTTTGTATTTCTATTTCTTTCTTCATCATGTGTTCATTCTTCAGCTCACTGTGATCTGCTTTTAACTCATGACTCCTTTCAAACAACTCTTGGTAAGGCCACCACTGATCTTTTTATCATTAAACTTACCAGGCATTTTCTATTTCCCCTCTTTCTCTATTAATTTTCAGTATTCAATGTCATAGAAATATTTTCTTGGAATATTCTCTTTCATTGGCCTGCAAGACACCACGTTCCCTGGTTTTTTTTTTTTTCCTTCTCTCTGGGCACAATCTGACTCCTCTTCTATGCAGCTATTAAAAGTTGCAATTGATTACCCAGTGCTATCACACTTGGCAAGTTTATTCATGCCCATAGCATCGACTGCCATCTGTAATTGAATTGCAAATTTATGTTCTCAGCCCAACTGCTTAGTTGATGCCTTCTTTGATGTCTAAAAGTTAACGCATATAGCATGTTTAAATCAAACTCACAATATTTCTGCCTCTCTCCTCTCTCAAGCTTGGTATCCCAGTGTTCTTTGTTTCAATAAATGGTGGCATCACTCAATTAGTTACATAAGAAAAGCCAAATTCACCCTTGAAACCTCCCTTCTCCTTACAACCAGTGCCATCACCACACAAAAGTTTCTCATATAGTTTCTAAACACTTCTAAAATTCATCTATTTCCTACCCATCCACACCCACCAGTTTAGTCCAAGACCCCACCTCTTCCTCCTTGAATGATAGCAATTATCTTTTAATTTAATTTCCCTTCAGCTGGAGTGATCTTTTCCAAAAGCAGATTGATTCTATCACTTCCTAAATCTTTTGGTGACTTTGCTTTAAAACTAAAGACGAAAATTCTTATCATGGCCTACAAGGTTCTCCAATACTCTCTGCCTCCCTCTTTTTCAGCCTCACCTACCACACTCTCCTCCCTCTTCCAAGCAGCCACATTGGTCTTGTTTTTTCAGTACCTCAAAATGGTATATTCTCTTTAGTCACAGGACTTTCTCCACACCAATTCTTGGAAAAGTCTTTCCCTTCTCTGTCTAATGAACTCTTGCTCTTCTTCAGGGAAGATTTTCCTGACCTCAAGTTGTGGATCCATTTTTTGTTGTTGTTGTTGTTACAGGCTCTCATAAAAGAGCCTTTCTTCCGTTAATCATCCTTATCTCAGCTGTTAATTATACTCTCATTAGTGGGTTATTTGATTAGCATACATTTCCATAAGCCTGAAAGCTGTTTTCTAGTGGGAACCATGTTTGTTTTTACTCCTGTTGCATCCTGATGCCAGCACTGGGCCTGATGTGTTGCAGGAGATCAAAGAGTGAATGGATGAAGAGTTAGGTGTCCTGGCTTGAAGGATGCTTTATATTTCTTGTCATAGGGGTCATCAAAGATTATTTCTGGTGTATCAAAGCACCAACATTGCCCTCCGTCCATGGGAATGAGTTATCTTCTATGAAGAAATATTTCTAGGGCTTTGGTAAATATTTGTTGAAAGAATGGGTTTTGGGGAATCTCACAATTAACCTTTCTCTTATTATGTAGCCAAAAAGGAACATGCAGATATGTGTACCCAGCTCCTAACCACATGCTGGAGGCTGTTCCTGTCATCATGATATATCATGGAACCCAGTACTGTTATCTAAAGGTGGATAAAACTGGGAAGAGTTATGGCTTATAGTCTTTATTTTATTATTATTATCTTTTACTCGTTAAAAGAGAAAAATCTATCTGACTTCTGCTGTTTTTGTCTTACTTGCTTTTTGATCTCCTTCTCGCTCTTTTCCACTGCCCACATAAACAATATTGCTCTGTTATATAGACTTCTTTCCTTGCTTGGATAGGATTCTGAGTTGAGCATAAAAGGGAAGCTGTAAGTAATCAACAAAGTCATAAAATTGGGTTGAATGTTAGGATTGTATAAAAATATTTTCCTATAAAGTGCTCTGGGAATTGTTTTAGAATTTAGGAAAAACCATTCCACTCTGAGGTGGACACCATTCAAGATTAGGGCCTCCCAGAAGTCAGCCTCTATGGCACATGTCTGAAAATCTAGAAAGTGAAAGTGTTAGATATTAGTTTTGATTTGGCAAATTTCCTTGAAGGAAGACTAAAACAGGGAGTAGTAGGTGGGGGATAGTGAGCTTCCTTTCTTCAGAGGAGTAGAATTAAAATGTTGGAAAAAATAACACTGGGAATGTCCAGATAGGGCAAAGTTGAGAAGTGGACTGGGTGGCAACTCCACCTCCCTACAACTCCTCCCACTGTCTCTCTTCTCTCTGGTGGTGCCGACCCTGTGGCCGTGCACCCAGTCAGCTTCTCATGCTCAGTCCTTTGAGAGGCTACCTTGACCATGTGAGGCAAGCCTGCGTGTGAAGAACCCCCTCCGTTCACCTGCTCATTCTTTCCTGTCAAAGCCCCTTCTCATCGACTTTCCAACCCATTTTCTGTTTCTGCTTTGCCTACTCTGGTGGTGCCATGGGCCATCTGCACTATAACCACTGACATGCTTGTTAAATTGCAGATTCCCTGGCCTAGCCAGAGCTCAGGATCTCTGGGAATGAGGCCAGGAATCCAGATTTTAGTAAACTTACTAAGTAAATTATGCACATTAGGGTTTGAAAACCATTCACTTGGTCCCTCTAGTTTTCAAATTCCTGGTTCCTTTTCTTGGGTACTGAGCTTACCTTTCTTTCCTGAATCAGCAATCCTATGGGCAACCTTTTAGGTAATTTTCTGGCTCATCTTAGCCTCAGGACACCCTCCCCTTGTGCACCATTTTCTCAGGCAATCAAGCAGTCCCACTCCACACTCCTGATTCCAATATCTAGGTGAGTTTGGCCTTATGGGCAGAACATGGATATCTAACTTGTTAGTTGTAAACATGAGATATTATCCTGCCCAGTGACATTTGTCTTTCTAAAAGAAGACTTTATTCTCCAAGGAAATACATATCTAGGGAATTTTGTGCACTCAAGACTAAATGTACCAAGATGAATTTCAGCGGGAAATCTTGGTAAGCACTCTTCAAATCGTAGTTAGAGTCCAGCTGTACATCTTACCTAATTGTAGGGATGACTATAGTGACTGTGAAGACAATTTACCCTTTGAAATATTTGTCCAATGATCTAATGGGGTTACGGAAGCTTGCTGCTCCTTGAAATACTACCACATCAACTAGCTTCTTGGCAATGTGTGTAGGGAGGTCATGCCAGCCTGGGTTGGGCATCTTTAAGAAAAGGATAGAGGTCCAGGAATATGATAAGCAAAAGAGACAGAAGAGGATCTTTCTTTCTTTTTTTTTTTTCTTTGAGATGGAGTCTCGCTTTGTCACCCAGGCTGGAGTGCAGTGGCTGGATCTAAGCTCACTGCAAGCTCCACCTCCCGGGTTCACGCCATCATCCTGCCTCAGCCTCCCGAGTAGTTGGGACTACAGGCGCCCGCCACCTCGTCTGGCTAGTTTTTTGTATTTTTTACTAGAGACGGGGTTTCACTGTGTTAGCCAGGATGGTCTCGATCTCCTGACCTCGTGATCCGCCCATCTTGGCCTCCCAAAGTGCTGGGATTACAGGCTTGAGCCACCGCGCCCGGCCGAGGATCTTTCTTAAGACCTTGGGCTTTTGGAATTGGTCGTCACTGAGATTCACTTCTGGCAATGAAATTTCAGAGAAATTACTTCAACTATGCCCCATTGTTCTCAAATTAAATTAAGGTCAATGATACTGATTTCATGGAGTATGAGGATTAAATGTGATAATGCACATACAGTGCTTGGCACAAGATCTACAGAGTAATGCCTGTTATTTTTATAGTAATTACTATAACATTTGAAATGGGGAGAGAGAAGGAAGCAGTTGTGTTCTTCCACTTTTCAGAGCTTCCAACTTTTTGGGAGCACACATTTCTATTTTCATTCATGTGCCCTTTTCTTCTATCAAGCAAGGACCTTGGGGGTATCTTGTGCTGTATGCCTTTTCCCACCCCATTTAGTATACAGATGAACACCCAGGCCAAAGAGCTCTGCAGCATGAGGGGAGCACACAGGAAAGGCAAGGGCTGCCTGCCCGTGGCGATCGCTGGGGATGAGCTCTGAGGTCCTGCATGCTGATGTAGAACAGTTGTAGTGCCTTCTTTTCAGCTGCTTCTTTTTAGTGTTGGGACCGACTTGGGCATCCTGCGGTGAAAGCCATCTCAGTTTGGGAAAGTGGGTGAGAGGGTTAGGGAATAAAGGGAAAGTGTGGGCGGGTGACTACATATGATGGGTGAGGGGCTTCGGAGAGATGGATAAGGGGAATTTGTGAGTAGGGATCGGTAGGTTCTCATTGTCTTAGGTAGTTGGGGCTGCTATAGTAGAATGCCATAGACTGAGTGACATAAACAATAGAGATTTATTTCCTACAGTTCTGGAAGCTAGAAGTCCAAGGTCACTGTGTCAATATGGTCAGTTTCCGGTCAGGGCACTCTTCCTAGTTTGCTGATGGCCATGTTCTTACCTTGTCCTTCCTATGGCAGAGAGCAGAGAGAGATACAAGCTCTCTTGTGTCTCTTATAAAGGGCTAATCCCATCACAAGGGCACCTCCCTCATGACCTAATTACCTCCCAAAGTCCTCGACTCGTCGCATTGGGTGATGGTTTCAGCATTTGAATTTGTGGGGTGGGGGGACACAAAGCTGCAGTCTATAATATAACCCATACCAAGTCTTCTATTAATTAGTGCACCAGTAAAGCATCTAGAGTAGTGAGATAAAACCTAGAGATTTCAGCAGAGAGAGCGTTGGGAGGAGAGGGCTTCCAGGGATGGGAGCAGTGTTGGATGAAAGAGTAGAAAACGAACAGAAACTGGAAGTAAAAAGAAGAAAGGAAGGAAGGTGGAAGAGAGAGCGAGAGAGCGAGAGAGAGAGAGAGAGAGATACACAAAATGTAGGAAGCCTAGTTTTGAATCCGTGTGATAATCTCTGCAGCTACTGGAATATGTACAGCCAACATGCCATCAGATAGTGACTGTGACAGGGCAGCTGGCCCTTAGGGTTCATGTCATTGCTGATGTTGTTTAGTCATTTGTTTCTAATTATCAGTCTTTTCCCTTTGCAAGCTGCCCTGCTTGAGAGAGAAGCCAGGACCAAAGTATGCAACTCCTTGATGCTGAATTTGGTGCTTGTGAGATATGAGGCTCCATGGCCTCTGTCCTCTTCCTCTGTTTTCCTGAACTGGGTAGAAATAAAGAACAGTGTCTCTGAGCATTGCCTGTGGGGTTCAGGGAAACAACTTCTACAATCAGCTGCTCCTTTCACCTTTGAAGATGAAGGAGAACATTCCTGGTGTGTCCCCACCATATGCACTGTGCTAGGAGCCGTGACTGAAAGACTGCTCTTGGATTCTGAGCTTAGGAGCTCCATCAGAGAGTATTACTAAAGCCAGGTGTGGTGCCCAAGGCTGAGCACTTTCATTGTGCAGGCAGGCCACACATGCCTAGGAATAAGTGAAAACGACTTTGACTCTGCACGGGAATGTCTGCACTCCGCATCCTGAGTTATTTCTTGATTTGTAATTTCTTCAATTCGCAGTCTTCCCTTAGCTAACAAGGGAAGAGTGAGCATACCCCTTCGTTATGAATTTGGAGTCTTTACTGCCGAAAATATTTTAAATGACATTCTACAGCTTTAACTCATCTGAGTATCTGAGGTGAGCTATGATTTTATTCCAAAGCTGTTTCTAGCTTCCCAGCAACCATTCTGGTTCTCCCAGGGCTCATCTGCCTCTCGCCGCTCTGAAAGTCTCCAGTTCTTGCCACTCTTTTATAAACAATTTAAATTGTCTCCTCCTCCTGGGGAACAGAGGGTGAATGATTTCTTTTGAGAAGATTCAGCTTTAATTGCACCTCTTATTAAACACACACAATGTTTTACATATGATTTGTGGGGAACTTGGAGGGGACTTGCAGATTCCTTAAAGCTTATCCACGTACTCCCATTGAAGATGCCTCGATTTAAATAAAACATCTGTATTACTTGTTTCTGATACTAACTGTGTTGGATAGTCTATGTTCTCAAAACTCCCTCTTTCAGTGCCTTTGCAGTTGTTGCCACTACAAGTCTGTTACCAGCTGCTTATTGTTCTTTTGATGGAGCTGCTGGGGGTGAGGTGGCACAGGGGACAGGCAACCCAAGGTGTACGAGGCAGATTGCCAGGGCTCACAGGGATTATCACTGATGTTTCAAAGCCTGCCACAGGTTTCCTGACATGTGTTTTCAAACACAGGGGGCTGGATCAAAGCTTGGGTGGTAGTTGTGGAGGTACATGGCTCAGATCCCTCTTTGAGGAAGAATGGCAGGGCAGTTGGCTGACAGCCTCCAGCTGCAGGGCTTCGGCATCCACCATGGTGTTCAAACACAGAGCACTTTCCCCAGAGAGCCCCAGCCAGTGGCTGAGCACGGCAGGGCATCAGGCTTAGCCATTTCTGCTAACATGCAGTGTCTCTCTGGGCAATCTTTGCACATGTTGGGCTGGGAGCTGCACTACAGTCTAAGGCTCTTCCTAACCACCCCTTTTTTCCCAGGTGTCAGATTGGCATGGTGGTCTGAAGGCTGTCTCTGAGTACTTCTGCTTTCTTTCCCCGTTGTCTTTCTCAGATGTTATTTCCCCCAACCTCCTGTCCTATGAAAACTCTTGTGCTTATAACTCGATTGTCGTGTCTGCATCCTGACACAGCTCTCTTCATAGGCAACATCACTGTCATTTCACATAATCCCACCTCCCTTCCCAGATCTCAACCTGAGAACAGTTCCCACGTCTTCCCAACCCATTTCATCACAGAGGTAAGAGTTTGCTGAACATTGATTCCATCCTTCTAGCTACGCAAGTTATTAGGGTTCCTAGTACCATCCCATTTAGTGTCCTATAGGATGTTTAGGACCGCTAGAGAAGAGACAGAGGCGTGAGAGAGTGAAACACATACTTTATTTCTGTGTAGATATTCTTTCCAGGACCCCAGGCTTGAAAATGTGGAAACCTCAGGAATGGCCCCTCTCCACTTATACTCTTCTCCCCACAAATTAGGCCAGTGAGGTCAGCTCCTGAGTCCCCTTTCCCCAGGATTCCACTCTGTCCTTATCTCTTAGTATTCTCCTGGGGCATAAGGAGGGGAAGGACTCTTGTTCTCTAGCTCCTCTCATAAAGGCTCCCCACTCCCCTCCTCAATTAGTGTGGTCTAGGAACTGTGAGTTCAGGACATACATCAGGGCTCCTCCCTGAGAAAGCATGAGGAGGAGGAGGAGGAAGAGATCGGCACAATACAAATATCACAGTGTCAGCAACGAGATCTCACATTTTGAAAGTCACATAACAAAGATGGTTCCTTGATATTTCATATTCTATTACTACTGGACATTACACCAAGGAAACACACTTAGATAAACACAGGGTGACGCATTTCTAGAATAAGAATGTGACCCATGCACAGTACAAATCACGGTGCTTCTCACATGTGGGAGATGATGACATTTTTGTGTTAGTGGACATTGGAGACTGGGTCAGAGGAAGGCTTGCTGGCACTCTCCAAGCAGATGCTTTGCCATATTGGAAACTGCCCAGGACCATGCAACATTCCCTTTTACTATGCACAGAGATGATGCTGTTCAACCTTATTCCTTTAGGTCCCCTGGAATGACTGACAGCTCCCTTTGTAAGTACCCCAGAGAACTCTCATTCCAGAGGCTCTCCAAAGATCCCAGTCTTTGGCTTGACTGCCCATGTTGAGCGTGGGTTTTTAGAACACTGTGGAGAATCTGTCCTCTCAGATGCCTCCATGACTGCTGGGCACCTTGGACTCACTAGGACTGGTGAGTTAGTTAGTGATGGCCAATAAGGTGGGCTCCTCAAGAGCTGCAGGGGCTGTGTGTCCCCAGCTCAGGGCAAAGTCCAGAGCAGGCGCTCAGTTAATCCTCGTTGAGCTCAACTCCAACCTTCTCTTCCATAGATGGGATGTCCCCAACTTCTTGACACCGTCTTCTTAGGTACTTCTCATAATCATGTTAGCTGTTTACATCCTTCCAAAGTGAGTAATCCATACACAGCAAGGGTCTCTTGGAAGTATGACTAATGCTTAGGGCACTAACTTTTGTTGCTGCTAAATTTTGTCTTCCATTTATATATCTGCAATGATCTGGCTTCACTTAGTTTATTTAATACTTCCTATGCTGCTTTGGAGAATGTGGTTCTCGAGGTTTTCTGGCTTATACTATTGCGTCTTCCCCCAGGCCTGCGGATGCCCTGGTAGAATTAGAGCCAACAGGACTGGCAAAGGCTGTAAACAGTGCATTGTTCTCCCCTTAATGGTATGGATGTGGCACATGTGCACCCATTATGTAAACTACCAGGAGGACATTCATGGATGTTACACGAAGCTTCTGCTTCCAGCCAAATCTGGACAAAACACAGATCTGGGAGACAGAAAAAGAAAACTGCGTGCTCATCTTCTGGAAACTCTAAATCCGAATTAGGATTCAAAGCATTCAGTTCATGGCTCTTGGAAGACTGACTGTCCTTTAGGGTTGATGAGTCATTCTATCTTGTAGAGACAGGAAGCTGGCAAAGCCATGGGGCAGGGAGGAGACATTCAGAGAGTCTGAAGGGAAGATGCAAGATGCTCTCTTCCCAGAAGTGCAGCTGCAAAGTGCAGCCTTCTTGCTTGTCGCACATATGAGCACGATGCGAGTGTAAAATTAAGAATCAAGGTTAGGGCCCCCACCCTAAAATACCCAAAAGGTCAAAGCAGGAAGCCCATGTTTGTCTTCTCTGACAGTGTTCTGCAGCGGTGAAATTCAACCTGCTAAAACTGGATGGATGTAGGCTTTGGCACGAAGTCCTCTGCTCTGTCAAAAGCCAAAACTTTCCCGGAGAAGGAATGTACTCAGGATTTTAAGACAAATCGGAGAATGTCTGAGATGGATAGTTACAGATGGCCTTAGCAGTTGCTACATCTCCAGGAACTGGGTATTATTTATGAAACTCACTGCTCCTATTCTTTTATTATTATTATTTTTTTAATAAAACAAACAAAAAACCCCCCATACAACGTTGAACCATATGATGTTAAGATTCAAAGGAACACTTAGATTATCTAACTCAGCCTTCTTGTTTATAAGTAGGAAAAGAGGGTCAGCTACACATTAAATGTAGTGCAAGTCTACCAACTCCTGGTCTGTAAGAGACATTAGCAGGTATCAGTGGATATATTCTGCTTGCGTCGGCTGCTCAGGACAGTCACTGGGGACATAATGTGGAAGCTCGAGGTTCTTAATCTCATGATGTGTAAATGCACTGAAATACTGAGATGCCAAAAAGGGGAATACATATGTTTCTTTTCACAGATGCTTTGAAGAAAGGGCTAAATTTTTCATTTAGATGTTATGTGGCGCTTTCTTTTGTTCATCCTGTCAAGTGTAGGCTGGGGTGATGGGAGCCTCCAGCTGCAGGAGGCTAATGTGAAATAACTTTATTGAAGTAACACGGGGCTCCAGGAAAATGAGTCTTCCGGGTCTGCAGCTGTGCTGCAGAATTCATCCTGAAATGAGCACTCGCATGCAGCCAAAGTCACTTCCAGAATCATAGAATGAATGGGCTTTTGGGAAAAGCTGGTCCAACCTTTTATTTTA
This sequence comes from Papio anubis, assembly GCF_008728515.1. NCBI lineage: Eukaryota > Metazoa > Chordata > Mammalia > Primates > Cercopithecidae > Papio > Papio anubis. Next base: position 75,306,540 of record NC_044989.1, read on the forward strand.
CAGGCTCAGCAGAGTTCAATGACTTGGTTTGAGTCACACAGCATGAAGGTGGCAAAGATAGGGAAGAATTGAGATTTTTTTTGACTTGAGGATGAAACGTTTTCCCTAAGCCATACTGACCCTTTTTGCAAGCCCCAATGTGAGGGTGTTTCTAATGGTTCCAGATGAAGGGCATTTCCATGCATGAAGGGAGGCAGGACAAAGGCAGTGGGGGCTGCACCTGCCAAAGGCCCTGTGACCTAGGAGACCACATTGGAGGAGAAGCTGAAGCTCTCTGTCATGGTTTTGGAGTCACTTCGTGAAGAGCAGTTGGAGGTCAGGTCCAGGGATGAAGGTGTGGCCTTGGGGCCGTCCTCTGGCTCCTCCTCATGGGCCCCCACCACTGTGGAGATGGTGGTCTCTAGGCGGCTGACTTTGTAAACACTGCCCTGGGTCTGGAGATAGCGGGTGGATTTCATTTCCAGCCCCTCATAGTCGCCGGCGCTGATGAAGGGGCAGCACCGGAAGGCATGCTTGAAGCCCAGACGGAACCTGGAGAGTGAGCAGATGAAGAGGTGACCCTTTGGGATGGCCTGCTCAGAGGGCTGCCTACCATTGCATCAGCTTGTTAACACATGGACATACCCAAGCATGATTCTGTTATTGTTTTTAAAATTAACTCACAGCTGGAGATGCTGAGGCCAAAAAGGCTTAAGGGTCAGTCAACAAGGTCAAATCCAAGACTAGAAAAAAATCCGTCACTGGAACAATCTTTATGTGAAATATGTCTTTACTAGGGGTGGCCCTGAACTATGCTGTCTCCCCCCACATGGGGTCAGCAGACTTTGGGTCAATTCTACATCAACAAAACACATTCACTAAGTGTTTACTATGTGCACAGCGCTGTGCTAGTTACTGGGTGGTAAAAACACATATCAAGATTCAGTCCTTCCCCTCGAGTAGCCCATTGACTGAAGGAGGACTCTCCGCCATCATGTTCCTTCAGTGTGCCTCAGTTTCTCCGGTTGTTAAATAGGAAGAATTAACCTTTACTTAAAGGTATGCTGCTAGATTTAACCTAAAAAAAAGTGCAGGCGGGTCATGAAACTTTTAGAAATAAGGGTGAATCTGTGAGTTAGACTAACAGAGACCCTTTGGACAAGTTGAAGAGAAGGTCTTTCCCCAAATTCCTAGTACCCGAGTGTCTGATTCACAGAAGGCACCTTACAGGCTGAGGACTGATGGATATAAAGATGGTAACAAGCATCTTATTCTTCTCCTTCCTCTCCCGCCTCCTTCCCCACCCGGAGGCTGGTGGTGCTCTGGACGACAGACTGTGCTGCAGCCATTGTGTGTCCCAGACTGCTTTTGGGAGCCCTCTGCACCCCATGGTGAATTCCCTACCGCTGACCACCATTCCTGAAGGGCTCTGCCTTCTGTTACTTCTCTGACATTGGTTTCTGCTGCAGGATGGCTCTCCCCAACCCATTTGACAAAGTGAGGGGCCTCTGGGGTCACAACTCCTTTTTGCCTTACCTTGTCCTGCTGGAACTGCTGGAAGAAAGTGGGTAAAGCTGCTCACATCATAAGATGAAATGGGAAGAGGACAGTGAGAGATCAGAGAAGGCAAATGTGCTCTGTGCGGGGATGGAATTCTTTCTGCATGCATAGCCCACTGTGTACTGGATCCACAGAGCAGAGTGAATAAACTCACACGCCACGGCCTGGAGCCTAGATCCAGCTTGCAGACCTGCCTTACAATGCATTAACCACAGAAGTTTTTAATTCCCCCACTAGTTGCCAGTATCTATAAATCAGAAGAGTTTGGACAATAATATGGATTTCTGGTTCCCCTTGGAAAAGAAAAAAAGAAAATCAATCCACTCTGGGCTCCCATTCCTGGATGGTGATAATCAGCCAGGCTGAGTTGTGTGATGACAAGTTAGCTGCAGTCCCCGCTTGTCCCTCTTGTCTCACAGCTGGGTTTACCCATTTAGGATGAGGTAGATGGTCTTGTGGCCCCTGGAGAGCTCATGGGGTTGGGATCCTCACCTGTCATTGAGGCAGCAGTAGATGATGGGGTTGTACATAGTGGAGCTCATGGCCAACCACATGATGGCCAGGTAGACCTGCTGGATAAACTTCTTCAGGTAGAGATCTGGGTTGATGTAGGGCAGGAGGAAGAAGATGTGGAAGGGCAGCCAGCAGATGGCGAAGGTGCACACCACGACGATCATCATTTTGACCACCTGGCAAGAGGGTGAGATAGGTGAGACCACCAGCACATCCCCCTCTCTCATGACTGCTTCCTTTTTCCTCCCATGCCCTCACTGTGCACAGTATGGGATAAAGCGGGAAGTATTTAAAAGAAGGTGCTACAAGACTTTGGTTAAGTCAGCTGTTCTCAAAATGTGGTCCCAGAACCGGTATCATCACCATCCCCTGGGAACTTGTTAGAAATGCAAATACTTGGACCCTATTTCAGACTTACTGAATCAGAAACTCTGGGGATAGGAACCCAAATTCTGAGTGTGACAAACCTTTCAGATGCTTCTGATGCATGCTCACATTTGGGGACTACTGTGTTACATTATTCTTCATGACTGGAGGAACCCAGGGAGACAAATTAATGAGCAAACGTGAAAGGTTGTTCAGGAGGGAAAGGCCTGGGGCAGCAGGCTGGGTGGGCGGGCACAACAGAAGGGGTGGGACAAGGGGAGACATAGTGAGCTAGGGCAAGCTGCTTGGTTTGGAGACTGAGGAGGAGGGAAGGAGAAGGGAAAAGATTTGACTAGCTGCATTCAGGGAGCACCAGATGTTTAAAAGCGATTTAAAAGAAGGTTTTGTGAATACTGGATACTATGATCTGAATGTTTGTGTCGCTTCAAATTTATATGTTGAAATCCTAACCTCTAAGGTAATGGCATTAGCAGGTGGCCTTTGGGAACCAATTAGGTCTTCAAGTCAGAGCCCTCACCAATTAAATTAGTGCCCTTATAAAATAGGACTGAGAGAGACCCCTCCCCCCTTCCACCATCTGAGGACATAGAAAGTGCCATCCATGAACCAGGAAACGGGTCCTCCTGAAATACCAAATCTATCTGTGCTTTGATCTTGGGCCTTCCAGCCACTAGAGCTGTGAGAAATCAATTTCTGTTGTTTTTAAGCTCCCAGTCAAAGGCATTTTGTTATAGCAGCCCAAATGGACTAAGACACCAGGCGATGTAACCCCTTCCCAAGACATCTTTAGCAAAGAACTCTACAGCATTCATATAATGCTATGCAGAGAAGTACCAACAGAGAATACTATGCAAAGAATTACCAAAGAATAAAAAAAGGAATGAGAAAGCTCTTTATATACTGATTTTCAAAGATCTTGTCAATTTTAAGTGAAACAAGTGAGAACAGCATGTATTTACTATTTGTGTAAAAAAGAAGAGAAAATATGTATATTTACTTGCTTATAAATGCCAATATCTAGAAAGGTTAAGAAGCAAATAACAATGGTTAGCATTGTATGCATTTCTGTGTGTGCCCATGTGTGCGTGTGTGTGTGCAAGCTTGGGACCTGGGTAGATGGCAGATCTAGAAGGGAGAGAGGCTTCCCATGATAAGAATTAAATTTTTAAAAATATTTCATTTTGAACTAATTGAAGGCCCTCAAGAAGTTGCAAAAGTAGTGCAAAGCAATTCCAGGTACTCTTCAACTAGCTTCCTGCAATGATATCATCTCACATAACCATCCCGCATTATCAAAACCAGGACACTGACCATTCATCAAACTACTGACTATATTTGGGTTTTGCCAATTTTTACATGCACTCTTTTTTTGGTGTATAGATTTATGAAATTCCATCACAGGTATAGATAAAAACACAAGCACAGTCAGGATACAGAGCTGCTCCATCGCTGCAAAGAAACTCATGCTCTTGCTTTGAAGGCCACTCCTCCCAAGCACCCCCAAACACTGACTCCTGGCAACCCCGATCCATTCTTCGTCACTATAATTTTGTTCCTTTGAATGCTTTTTGATGTTTGAACTACATGAATGTATTATCTTGTCAAACTTTAAATAAATAATAAAAAGAGGACCAAATCACTCTTCACTGATTTTTTATTTAAATGTGTGTGTTTTAATGGATCAACAGGTTGCAATTACTCTTAAAGAGCAAGCGAGGTGGCTCATGCCTGTCCAGCCAGATCTGGGTTCCAAAGACACTGAAGAAAGATTCCTCTCCTCTCTGTTGTTCCCCAGACCTAGGGATATCTTGTGCTTGCTGCCTCTGGGGCTCACAAGTGTACCGTCCCTTCTCGACAGCCTGTTGTCTGTGCCAGGGTGGGTTGGTTCTGCCTGCCCCCTGCTCACCTTGCGCTTGGCAGAGACTTGCTCATGGTAGCGGTCAGAGGAGTCCCCGGGGATCTCACTGGCCCATAGTGTGATTCCCACTACGGTGTATGCATAGCCAATCACCAGCAGGGGGAGGAAGTAGATCAGCACAGTTACGCAGATGTGGTACCTACAGCAAGGTAAACAAGAAAGGTCAGTATAAGATACTTATTGTTTTAGTTTTTTTTTTGTTTGTTATTGTTATTGCAGGGGCAGTCAAGGCTTGGCAGCTACCTTTCTCAGCATTTGCCATTAATGAGCTTGGGCTATAAAGCACACTCCAGGGAGACTTGTCACCTGCATAGGGTGGAGAGGTGATACTAATGAATACACTACAGAAAACAAATCTTTTCAATTTATGTTTTTCTTGTGGACTTCTTCCATAATGAATACTCCTGCTCAGATTGAAAAAAAAAAAAAAGAAAACATTGATGACAGGGCACTGAATCTGTTGTATACCCATGGCAATTTCAGTTGATCAGTTCAATATCATTTGCCCCCCCCGCAAAAAATGCAAACTCAGGCTACATTAATAGAACTACGGTCTCTAAATGAAGGAGGTAATTATATCACTCAATTCATGCCTGCCAGACTACACTTATGCTCAATTTAGTACAGCGTTGTACACCAACTAGTACATTCAGTTGAGAACTACCGTGATGGCTGATAAGGCCCAGTTCATGCTATGTGATAAGTGGATTTATCCGTATCAGAATAATTAGCTTGAATGAGAGAGATAAGACTAATCCTAGAACTAGGATTAGTGGGTGGGTGAAAGCCACATAGCATAAGCCATTTCTAAGCCTAGGCTTTAAGAATATATCTTCACATAGAAGCTGCCTGGGTCCCTGAATTACCCCTCGGAGGACAGATGCCAACTGACTCACATTTGACTGGGACATGAGCAAGAAATAAACCTTTGTGGTGTTAAGCCTCTGAGATGTTGAGGTTTGTTACGGCAGCACAATTTATCCTTTTCTGTTAAAGGGAAGGCTTCTTTTAAGTAGAAGACTTAAATTAGGTTTTTGAATTTTGGGAAAATGTATTTTTTCTTGGGGGTTGGGGGTCCTTGGGTTGTCTGGTTAGTTACAGCCCTTTTCTTAGATATGAGTACAATGGAGATACTCAGAATTCCTAATAATAATAATAATAATACTAGGAAGAACAGCTAATATTTGGGGGCACTTTCCTCTAGGTCACTGTGCAAATAACAATGCTAATGACAGTATTAATAGCAGAAATGGTAGTTAAATTTGAGTGTTGATAAAAAGCACAAAGCCAAGCATTTTACTAGCATTATCTTATTTAATCCTTAAGCAAATGATTGGGTAGGTACTATCAATCCCATTTTGTAGACGAGGAAACCAAATTTAGAATTTAATTAATTTTCTCAAATTCACAGCTGGTAAAGGGAGGAGTTGAGATTAGAATTCAGGTCTGTGATGTCAGAAAACCAGCTTCTTGTCAATGGAGAAAAGTCACCCAATGATTTTTTTCTTCCTCTCTGTTCACCATTCATGCTTATTTTATGCAATGATTTTCTTCCAATGAGGAACACCCACTTATTCACTCAATTTCTCCTTTGTAGATACTCTGTTTGCTTTTTTGTAAAGCCCCATAGTTTTTGCTACTTATTCAGTCCCTCTGCATATCAAATTTGCATTTGAAGATACTCGAAGAGTGCTTAAGTGACAAATCACAGATTGCACCAAGCAGGGTGTGAGTGCATGTGTTCTGTGCAGACAGGCTGCTCCAGTCTCACCTGGCTTTCAAAGCCCTCTGAATTGTTATCTCCTGTGGGAGCCTCAGGGCTCTCCAGCCACCATGGCAGGGATTACATATTGTGTTTCCTAGCTGATCTCAGTCCCTCCTGGTTGCTGTAATGGCATTGCTTGGAAGCAAAATGTTTGGAGACTACAGGGGTAGGGAGAACCTGAAAACCTCCAAATTGCACTGACTTCTCCTACCTGAAAGAATAGCCCTGCCTCATGCAGACTAATCGTTTGTGACCAAAACATGTCAGCTGAGCTTTGCCGAGACATTGCTGCAGGGCACTGAGCGAGATTGGGTCGGAGTGTGATGGGAGGACACTCTGGTCAACTCGCTGATGCTCCTTACCCTGGACCAGTGGCCCTCAAACTCGAGTGGGCTTCAGAATCACCTGGAGGGCTTCTACAATCCCACAGGGCTGGGTCCCATCCACAGTTTCTGACTCAGCAGGGCTGGGGTGGGCCTGAGAATGTGCATTTCTAACAAGTTCTCAAAAGATGCTGATGTTGCTGTTTGTGATTCAGACTTTGAGAAACATTGTCTTAGGCCAAGGGTTCTCAACCCCAAATGCACAAGAAATCACCAGGAAAACTTTTAAAATGATCAGTGCCCAAAGGTATTTATTCAATTGGCTTGCGGGTGGGAGCAGGAAATTACATTTTAGAAACTGTCCCCAAGTTATTCTAATAGACAGCTAGCACTGAGAACTCTTTCAGACCCTAGGTATGCAAGCCTATTGGGACTCCATTGTTGTCTGTGATTCAATGACTTTATTAAAGTGTGTATTAACTGTGTTTTCTGGTTCTGTATCTGAGGCTTTGGCATCTGGGTCCCTGCAGCTCAGGGAGGGACTGACTCTTTCAGAGCTAATTCTTTGAGAAAACAAACAACTTTCCACTTGGATGCCTTTCATATGCAAACTAACCGAAACACAGCCCATACTTCCACTTGCTTGCTTTCTTGGGCTCTTACAAGGTAGGACACTATTTTCCTGCCCTAATCACCCAAAGGCAGGCATCAGACAACTAGGGGCAGCTCCTACACCCTGGAGGCTGCTGAAGTCATTCAAACCAGCCAATCTTAAACCTGTTTACCTGGCCTTGCCTGCTCCTCCCTGAGAAAACCCCAATAAAGGCTTTCCTGTGTGGCCTGGCTTGGTGTGGGGCCATGGCCCTTTAGCTTGGGAACTGTGAGTAATAAAGTGTCTTTCAGTGGCAACCACGTCCTGATCTGTTGGCCGCACCATACCTGAATACAAAATACAATCTGCTCTTTCCCTTTGTGAAATCACAGATGAGATCATTATGAACATGCAAAGATAAATATCAGTCTTTTAAAAATCCTTCCCTTTTTAAAGAAGCAACAGTAATTGTTATTTATTTGAAAACAACAAAAAATATGGGCTTAATTTCAGCTAAAAGGTGTTACAGTCAGGAACATTGGTTTTTCCATGTTCCTATAGGGATAATTAAATACAGCATAGAAATAGGATCCAGCAATTCTATTTTTAGGTATAGACACCAAAAATTGAAAGCCAGGACTCACACAGACATTATTTGAATCTGCACACAACATCATTCACTACAGCTAAAAGGTAGAAGCAACCCAAATGCCTACCAATAGATGAATGGACAAACAAAACGTGGCTTCTATATGCAATAGAATATCATTCAACCTTAAAAAAGAAGGACGTGATGACATGTGTGACAACATGGATGAAGCCTGCAAACATTCTGCTAACTGAATAAGCCAGACACAAAAGGAAAAGCATTGCCAGGTTCCATTTATATGATCTATATAGCATAGGGAAACTCATGGAGACAGAAAGTAGATGAGAGGTTTACCAGGAGTTGGAGGGAGCAGGTGGGAGCCATTGTCTAATGGGTACAGAATCTGTTTGAGACAAAGATGGGGATGATTTTGTTTAGGGGTGGGTGGGTAGAACATTTCAGCTGTTACAGAAAGGTTGAAATAAAGAAGTAGCTCTGGAAATGGATAGTAGTGATGGTTGTACAACCTCGTGAATTTACTTAATGTCACTGAATTGTACACTATAAAATGGCAAATTTTGTTATACATATTTTATCACAATAAATTTAGTAACAAATTATGTAAGAAAAATTGAGCTAAGCTGGCATTCTAGGTTTCCAGATTCACAGTCTTTTGCTCCCCCGAGGCACTTGACAACTACACCCTCCCCGTGCCACATCCCCACTGAAAAATAAAAGGCAGATTTGATTCTTGGATGAGATAAAAGGTTAAACACATCCTTCTAAATATTGCTCAGATAAACCCCATTTACATAGAAATTACAAATGGTCAATCCAAACAGTGTTCAACTTATCAAAAATTATAAACGAATGTAGGTCAAATCAATGAAATTCCATTATTAGAAAATATAAAATTCAATACTTTTTTTTTTACCTTGATGTCTTTTTAGAAAAGTATATATATATATATATTTTTTACCATATCTTGTAATTAACTGGAGATACGTCTATTTATATGTGTATATTTGTCAAAATAATATTTTAGAGAGCTGGTCAATGAGCCAGCACAATCTTATTTTGTTTGGCTCCATGTTTATTTTGGCTTTCATTCTGCTATTTCCTAGATTTCTGCCAGTTAGGATTTTATCAGCTCTCAGAATAAATATCTGCCTTGGGAGAAGAGATCTGGGGTTAAAGATACACTATAAGTGAGCATAACAGCAACAGCAAGAGGCAGCAACAGAAGAGACTGGCTGGCCTCCAGCTGGTGAGATATGTGCTGGATTGTCATAGACATGAGAGAACCCAGCACAATGATTTTGATCATTAAATCCTGCTGATGGACTCAACGGAACTTTCAGAAGGAAGGCTCAAGCAACAACTTCATGCCTTTGTTCATCCCTGTAAGCAGTGAATGAGGCTTGACACATTTTACAGGATAAGCTTGCTGAATGCAGACCATGTAGCCTCAAATCCTGCAGATTCCCTTGTCCTTAATGCCGTAATATCTTGGTGCTCACTAATCTAGGTTTCCTTATGTCCCATAGCTGGGATCATTGTCGAAAGCAAAAATAGTTTCAGTTTCTGAAATAATCCTCAGGATTTGAAATCAAGGTTGATAGGTTTATTAAATAATAACTAGGTGTTGTCATAGTGTACTTGGTGGAGACTCTGGGTGCCTTAAGGTAGGGGAAGAAGGCGGCCAAGAGGGCACAGCTCTGGGTTCTCCATCTTTATTCTAATGAGATAGCTCTGCTTTGCTGGGTTTATATATTGACTTTCTGTGGATGATATTGTTCAGGGGTGGGTGGGTAGAAAATTTCAGCTGTTACAAAGAGGTCAAAGAGCATTGATAGAATCCCAACCCTGATCCAATGCATTACCATTCTTTGCAATATCCATACCACATAATCATCCAGAATCTTCTTGAATACCCCTTGTGACATGCTGCTCACTACTTCTAAAGCTGAGCTACATCAGTGACCCTTGGAAGCTTATTAGAGATTCAGACTCTCAGGCTCCACCCCGAGGGACAAAATCAGAATATGCATTTTAACAAGACTACCCAGTAATTCCTGTGTATGTTCAATTGGAAGCACACAGCTCTTGGTCTTGGTTACACATTGGAATTGCCTGGGGAGCCTTGAAAAATTCCAATGTGTAGATCCCACTCTAGAGCTTCTGATTTAATTGGCCTGCAGTGAAGCTTTGGGCTCCAGAGATCTAGAAGCTCCCCAGGTGATACTCCTGTGCAGCTGGGGCTGAGAATCACTGGCATTGAGACTTCTGATGCTGGTAGCTGCGACTGATGCAGTTCCTCCTTAAACCCAGTGAATAACCTGTGGTCATGTAGCTTTCACACTTAATCCTACATCACAAGCAAACCTGAATCTGCAAACCTTCTGGGATGGTCCTGCAAACGCAAGGTGACCATGAACTTGTGGTTCCCCAGAGCCCCCTTTGCATTGAGGGCTTTTGAGGCCATCTCTCATTTGATACTAGCTGAGCAGCCTCGTTCCTCCTGCTCTTTCTCAAATGTCCCTCATGTTCTCTCTCCTTCTCACAACATGGTGCTAGATTCTTGACTTTTTACTTCCTGGAAAAAAAATAGCAGGTCAATGTGGCTTCTTGACAGTAAAAGAAAGCAATACTCATGTATTTCTTGGTTGACTCACATCTGGATGTTACAGCCAAATTCCAAAGATCTTTGAAAGTTCTCTTGGAGGCAGGCAAAAATTGCAACTGGTTAATCGATAAATTCAACAAAGATTTATTCAGCACCTATTCTATATCTGGTCCTGTGCTAGGGGCTGCGGACACTGAGGAGAGTTCCAATTGTTTTCTTCTTCTGGAGCTCACAGTCTGCAGGGGAGTAGTGCTGAAGAGTGTGCCATGGGAAGTGGCTGACAGTGGTTACCTCTTCAAGGGGAGTGGAGACATTGAGTAGGGGCGTGAGTGAGCCTTTTTCAAATATAGATACAATGTAAAAATGAAAAATAAGCCTAAATACAATGGTCCAGTGTTTTGTGCATGTGTGTAAGTGTATAATGCGTTGGTGAGATATTCAACCAAGCTGGTCAGGGAAGCTTCCTGGAGGAGAATTGCATGGCTAAGCCCTGATACACAAGTAGGAGGTAGGCAGGGGAGGTGGGCACTATCGGGAGGGGAGGGAGCAAGTGCAAAGGCATGGCGAAGGAGCCTGGCATGAGGCGGGCACTAAGATGCCATTTGAACTGAACAGGACATGGCTGTGTGAGGAAGTGCCAGAAGACTTGGCTAGAAAGGAAGACAGAAGCAAATCACAAAGGGCCTTTTATGATAGCCTGGAGCGTTGTGATTTATTCTGAAGTTGGTGGAAAACCATGAAGTGGTTTTAAACAGAGAATGAAACACGGTCAGATGCTTGTGCTCTGGCAGTAGTGGAGCAAGTGGACGGAGGTGGGAAAGCCCAGAGGCAGTGAGCCTTTGGGGTGCTCTGCGGACCCGGCAGGATGTGGCGCTGGCCTAAGTGAGGGCTGTGGCAGGACGGATGGATGATAGGAGGGGAGAGATTCAGGAAGCACTGTGGCTTGCAGGAAGAGCTAGTGGACTTGGCTGTGGATGGCAGAATTTACCTGAATTTCTGGCCTGGGTGAATTGGGGAGTGAAGGTGACTGTCACTAGTGTGGGGACCCAGGAAAGAGGAACAGGCTTGTCGGGGGGAGTTGGTAGATTGTCTTTTGGACATGTTGACCTTGAGGGCCAGTAGTTACATGTCTGGATCTGGATTTGGGCTGGTATTAGATTTGGGAGTCCTCATGTGTCCAAAAACCATAAGAAGACAAGGGGATGCAAGACGGCTACACGAAGAGAGGAGGTTCACATCTAGGGGGTGGGGGCAACACCAGGGGAAAGGCTGGAGGGGAGAGGGAGGAGCGGGGGAGAGAGACTCCAGGGGCAGGTAGAGTCTGCCTTTGTGAGGGTGGGAACTTGATCTCTGTTTTTGGACATCAGAGACCCAGGTCAGATTCAATTTTAGTGGCATCATCAGAGAAAGTGATGATGGACCAGGTGAGTCAAGTGGGAAGTGAGGAACTAGAGGCAGTGGGTGTAGACTCCATTCTTAATACACTTGGCCATGGGAAGGAGGGGAGAGAGCAGTCGTTAATTGGGGCCAAGGGCCAAAGGAAGCTGTCTGTGTGTCTGGTTGAAAGGATAGGGGATATGTCTACCCTGGGTTATAGAGACCCGAGTACATGTCCCATCTTTCTGCTCTTCAGAGACAGGCCAGGACAAGGCCTCCATCAACTGCATCCAGACACAAGTCCTGGGCAGGAATGTCCCAGAGTCACCCTGTCTCGCGATGGGGTGAGCCATCAAGGTAGATGCTCAAGCGCACATATTTAATTCATGGAAGAACTGGTGTCACAGGATCCCCATGCTCAAACACCGCTGCCTCCTGGTGGAGTCAATTCCCCTGGGGCAGCTCCTCAGTGGGAAGGCCACACTGACACCTACCAATGAACAAGACAGGGAACGAAGCAAATTCTTACTGCAGTCTCTGCTCAAATTGCACAAGTCAGAATTTCGTTGTGTTGTTCTCCAGGTTACTTTTTATATACGACTATTTCATCTGCTTGATTAGATTAAATGTTCCTTATAGGCAGAGCCCATGTGGTGCTCCTCTATTTTCATCACCAAATCGGCACCAAGGAAATACTTCATAGAAAAATATCATCTCGGGTTTCAAAAAACATTAGAATTCTCACCATACTTGTCCCCCTCATCCAGCAAGAAGCCCTCTTGACAGCATTCTCCGTAGAAATTGGCCCAGCATCTGCTTGAATGAGAGTGCCTGAGCTTTTCTTACCTATTTATTCTGTAATAGATAGGTTTCTCACTACAAGTACTATATACTCATTGTCGATTTGAAAATACAGACAGGCATTGAAAAAAACTTCAAGGTTTTTCTAATCATGTCACCTAGAAATAAATTCTGAGAAAATGGATTGATACCTTCCTATATCTTCCTACACACACTCATATTTGTACACACATAAGCATACTATTAGATTACTTTAAAAACAATGCTATGTCACAATCATCTTTTTATGTCAATAAATATTTCTATAACAAAATTTTTAATAGCTGCGATAATGTTCTATTGCATGGAGGTACCGTAGTTATTTAGCTAGTCTTCTATTTCTTCTATTTGGTACATTTGAGTTATTTACAATATTCTAATATTTAAGTGATACTTTAATTAACATATTCAAATATGTGTTGTTGCTTCCATTTTTATTTCCCAAGATTAAAGTCACCAGACCTAAGTTAAAGGGTTTTTAAAAGGTTTGATATATATGGTCAATTTCCAGAAAATGTGTGCCAATCTGTACCAGTTTATGAGATTACCCTTTCATTTGCACAGCTGCACTGGGCATTGTCAAGTATCACAGTGTTTGCCAACATGATAGGTCACACATGGTCCTCTAATTCTTAACTCATTGTAAATTAAAATTTTATAATTGTATTAGCCCATTTTCATGCTGCAGATAAAGACATACCTGAGACTGGGTAATTTCCGAAAGGAAGAGTTTTATTAGACTTACAGTTCCATGTGGCTGGGGAGGCCTCAAAATCACGGCAGCAGGTGAAAGGCACATCTCACACGGTGGCAGACAAGAGAAAAACTTGTGCAGGGAAACTCCTCTTTTTAAAACAATCAGATCTTGTGAGACTTATTCACCATCACAAGAACAGCATGGGAAAGACCTGCTCCCATGATTCAATTACCTCCCACTGGGTCCTTTTCACAACACATGGGAATTCAAGATGAGATTTGGGTGGGGACACAGCCAAACTATGTCAATAATTACGCTTTTTCATCATTTTCATTTCCTTTTTTGTGAACTGCCTGCTTGTATAATTTACCCAATTGTATATTGGGGTGTTCACATTGTCTTTCCTAATTTGCAAAGAACTCTTTATGGCGTCTATCATATTATACTTAGAAGGGCCTTCTCCATTCCAAAATCACAAAAACATTTACTGATATTATTTACTTATTTATTTTCATTATAACTATTCAGCCCATGAAGGATTTATTTTGTGGTGAGTATTATGAGAAGAAACTCCAAATATTTTTTTCTCCAACGTCGTTTACATTTTTCCCAGGACCACTTATTGGATACTCTATCCTTTTCCTGATGATTTGAATTTGCACTTGGACCACATACCATTCGCTATATTCTTGGCCCTGTTTCTGAGTTTTTGTTCTGTTTCCTTCATCTATCCCTCCTTACTGGTGTCAGCTCTGCACCATCTCAATTTTTATGACTTTGTAATACATCCTTTATCTATGGCAGTACAAATCTCCTCTTATTTCTGGGATAGAAACTGACCTGGATTACTGTGGTCTGAACTCAGATCACACAGGACTTGAATCGTTGAACAAATGAACCCTTAATAGTGGCTGCACCATTAGAATGTCCTGAATTTTACTTAGTTTTTAAAATAAAATAGCTTCAGACCTGCACGTTTCTTATGAAGAAGGTTAAAGAATGGTCTCAGTTATTCACAGCCGGGTTGTCAGCTTCTCGGAAGAGATCAGGTTGTAAATCCACTGGCCCCTCCCAGCATGACATGCATGATGAAGTGTAGTGGTGAATGCTGTTGGTCTGCCTTGGATCTCATGTCCCCATTACAGATTCTTTCCTGGGCAGCAGTCTTAGGCAAAAAAAAAAAAAAAAAAAAAAAAAAATTTCTGGAAAGGGTATGTTGCCAGGAATGGCTCAAGAGTCTGGGAATGCTCTCACGAGAGGTATTGAAACACAGACTCACGCAGGAAGAAGCTGAGCTCCCTCACCCACACTCCTCCTCACTCCAGTCTGCTTAGGGAGAGGAGGGAGGGCAGTAATGGTATTTGAGGAGGCAAGTGGCTGATAGTCTTGCCTGAAATTTCAGCTGGGTGGATATGTTAAGAAAACAAACAAAACTTGAATTCTAAAGCTTCTGCAGGCTTTGAATTGCTGTGAGAGAACAAGTTAGATGGTCTTTGGGTTGGCTGGGGACCTTACTGTATTTTGGGATAAGAAAAAATAGGCCAGAAGCCTAATTTAGGGGGGAGTGAAAATGCTAAATTGATCTCTGTGGGAAAAAAATATCAAGAGTACAGGTAACAAGAAAAAGGGAGAAAGATTCCATATTAAGCATGACAGAAAGAGGGGCGAGAAAGAGCATGGGTACACCTGAGCCCCATGGTTGGAAGAGGGACTTGCAAAAGGACACAGCCAGCAAGACATTTCCTGCAGGGATGGCTGCTCAGTGCATTGTAAGAACAGTGGTATCTGAGTGCGGACTCAAGAAAACACAATTTTGTCCTAGGCTGTAATTCCCTGATTCCACTCCTCAAATCTTTAGTAAAATATGCCTCATCCAAAAATTCCATGGTAGTGTGGCTTTGAGAAAATAAAGGAGAGTGACTGTTTCCCAGAGTGGAGCCAAGTGGGCAGGCCAGAGCTGGTGGCAACCACAAAGCGCCTAGTGGTAAGTTAAGGTTCTTAGGGTGGGGAACGGGATGTGGTGGAGAGGGAGACCCTGCCTCAGGCAGCAGGGAGGCAGAAAGGGACCTCCTGAATCTGTATGATGCTCCCTGGTCAGCCTTCCCAGCCTGGCAAGATGTCAGTCATCTGAAGATTCCTGGAATCTCTTGAGGATGTTCTTCAAGTCCCCCAGCCCCAGATACAGAAATGTGAGACAGGTAACTGCCACCAGGTGGCGCCAATCTGCAGCCGGCACCTGGACCAATCAGGATTCATTTAGGTGACCGGCATTTCAGTAACCTAGCAAGAAAGCAGCATGCATTTTATGAGGTAGAATTCATTACACGCCACACAGTGCCCACCTCCCAACCCCTACATTTCTTACCATGTCATGGTACAGTTTTCCGGTATGTGGGGTATTTTGTTTTAAACCTCTGTAGCATGAGTTTTGCAAATTCCCTTGGAATATTGCAACCCTATTAAGGACAAGACTGCATTTGATATATGACATTTGCTCTGAGTATCAGTGGGTACTGATACATGTTTTGCTGATATAATCCACCCGCTTTCAAACCCTCTTAACTCTATCGTGTTGTGCTCTGCTTGAGGCTGAGTTAGCTGACTATCGCATCGCTGCAGTGGAGGGCTTTTTGCTGGGTGGGTAGGCAGGGACAGATCTGGGATGAACTTCTCTCGCTGCAGCAGCTGGAATGAACACTGAGCTGGGGGTGGAGGTTGTGGGAGACGGATTGGATACACACAGCAGAAGTGAAACTTGTATTTTATCATTCTGCCAAGCACTCCAAATAAGCTTATTTTTGGTGGGACATTGTTTAGAAACTGCTTCAATTGGTGCCAACGGATATGAGTAAACATTTCTTGATATAGGTAAGTTACACCACAAATGTGGGTGTTGGTTGGTATTTTACACTTCCTCTCATCTCTCTGGAGTTTGAAAAAGCACTTAAAATAATCAAAACACTTTAGTCCCAATAGCCTGTGACTAATAGCCATCCATGTCTCTAAGTCTGGACTAAGCATCCAGACTCATAGCCCTCATGCTAAGTGCCCATTCTCTTTGCTGTGCCCTGAAAATATGTACTCTTCACAAGACAAATATTAATACAGCCACTACTAACAATTGGCCAGGAACCTTTCTTCTGAGGAAATTTATTATCAAGTGCAATACAATGTAAATAGCTATTGGCTTGCAAAAGATGTAGAAATTTCATATTTTCTACCTACAGTAGTTTCATTGTAAAGGTGTTTCTGGAGAGTGGATTCCACTTCATCTCATTACCTCTGGGACTTCGGGTAAAAGACAGATATTGCTAACCCCATTTTAAAAGGAAAAATTAAGCTGTAGGGAAGGTAATTGTCTTGTTCAAGTCACTCAGGGTTGAAATGGGAATGGAAAACAGATCAGTCCTTGTCTAATTTCAACCTTGTGCATTTCTTTCTCTTTCTGCTCAGATGAGCTAAGAAGAAGAATGGATAAATGTCGCTCAGAGCAGGGAAACCACAGTTTTTCAAGAATGAACAAATACATCAAGCACAAAAATTATCTGCAGCATTTTATAATGGCAGATAGTTTATTGAAAAATTGTGTAGCTTAAAAAAGCAGGCCCAGGATTGAAATTCATCTAGATGGGTGACTTGGAATGCGGCCAAGTCTTGGATTCCATTTTATGTCGGATTCATTCTTGTATTTCCACAGCCTGTTCCTGTCTTGAACCCTGAGCCCACAGAGACTCTCGGTTGACTGAAATATGTGGGAAAGACAAACACCCTACTTTTTGTTTCTTAGCCAAAAGTTTCTTAGCATAGACAATAGACCATTATGTCATGGCCATGAGGCACATAGGCTGCCAGTCTTCAGTTTCCATTAACAAATTCGGCAATGCAATTTATGCATCTCACAAGAAATCATCAAAGATACTACATTAATCAATTTGAAGTCTGTTGTGAATTGTATTTGAGAGGACAAACATTTTAATGTGGGAGTGTTGACAGATTTTTCTACCTCCCCAAGGCAGCCAAGGAGAATCTAATAATTTCTGGACTATCTTTTATGCAACCTCCTCCTTTTACAAAAAAAAAGTCTTTATTGCTGGAAGAAAAGCTAAGCTAATTTTGCAATTGAGACAGAAAGTCTATGCAGATTGGATGAGGGAGAGGAGGTTTTGATTGGAGAGGGTCCGAGGGGAGCAGTAGGGGATTATGAGAGCAGGAGGTTAGCTAAGACAGGGATTTTTTTTTTTTTTTTAAATAGGTATTGTGGTGGACAATTGTTTGGGGGCACTTTTTAATGGAATTTCTATTTTATCACTTTTGCTAATTAAGCCAGGCTTCCTCAACTTGACAGTTCTTAGATGCTGAATCATGCAGATTTAGGCTTTATAAAGGTTTCATATATATTGTTAGCAAAGTCACCTGTTCAGGTTTGAGGCCAGCCCTGTGTTGAGGTAGCATCTTCAGTTATGGGCGAGGAACATGGGAAGACGAGGCTGCGTAGCTGCCACTAGGCCTTATGGGTTCAGCCACCCAATTGTTCATGAACCCTCTATTTTGTACTAGGTGCTAAGGGTTTAATGGTGAAAAGAAATGACATGGTCCCTGCCTTTGAGATGCTTAATGTATAGTGGGGAAGACAGATAATAAACAGATGTATCCGCAAATAAACATAAAATCATAAATGTGCTAAGTGAATACAGGAACCAAACAAGGGGAGTGGTAGAGAGTACCAGGGGTATCCACACAAAGGACTCTGATAAGGTAATGTTTAACAGAGACCTGAAGGTCAAAGCAGTGATGTGAATCATGCAGTGGTGGGTGCCCGATACAGAGACAAGAGTAGGCACAGAGGCCCTAAAGTCCAAATGAGCTGGGCACATTTGAGAAGCCAACAGAATGCCTCTGTGGCTTGAGTGGAGGGGTTGAGAGGTGAGGGCCCTGAGATGTGGCGGGGGCCACAGCCTCTAGGATCCTATAGGCCATGCTGTCAGGAGCTGGGCCTGCAAATTGCCAAGTTAAGTCACTGAAGGAGTTAGGCAGGGTGGGATATGATCTGGCTTTGATTTGATATGCAAGCCTGGGCCCTGGTGAGAGGCTGCACTTTCATCTGGGCAAGATGTGATGGAGACTGGGACTGGAAGGCTGTATCAGTCAGGGTTCTCTGCAGAAACAGAGCCAATAGGAGATATCTATGTCTATGCCTCTAAGTAGCTATTTACCTATCTATTGAGATTTATTTATTTTAAGAAATTGGCTTACACAATTGTGGGGGTTGGCAAGTTTAACATTTGCAAGGCAGGCTGGCAGGCTGGGAACTCAGGTAAAAGTTGACATGGTCCTGAGGCAGAATTCCTTTCTTTCTGGAAAATCTCAGCATTTGCCCTTAAAGCCTTCAACTGATTGCATGAGGATCCCTCACATCATGGAGGGTAAGCTGCCTTATTAAAAGCCAACTCATCATAAATATTAATCGCATCTACAAATACCTTCACAGCAACATATAGACTAGTGTTTAACAAGTAGCCTTGCCAAGGTGACGTGTAAAATTAACCATCATAAGGGCACAGCTGGATGGAAAGAGCTGGGAAAATTCAGGGCATGATTTGGAAGCATTCCAGTAACAGTAATAATAACTACCACTACCACCACCATAAACATGTTAATAGCTGACGCTGATACAGTGTTTCCTATATGGCAGGCTCTCTTTTAAATGTTTTACATATATAACCTCATTCAGTTCTCCCAACAGCAATCTCTGTTTTACAGATAGTAAAACTCAGGTACGAAAATTGCAAAGTGCTTACGGACTGCACTTAGCATAACTCAGGACACCATTCACAGAGACTATTGGGTAAATAGCACCCCCTTGAGTTGTGCAATCCAGTTGACCCTGAGAGACAGTTCAAGTAACTGGCCCAATAATTCTCCATTGTAGAGATTAGCATTGTTAAGGGTGGAAAGAATTATAAAACTATATGGGAAGGAATGCCATCAGTATGGTATACATACTTTTTAAAAATTATATATACATAATACGGTTTGGCTGTGTCCGCACCCAAATCTCATTTTGAATTGTAGCTCCCATAATTCCCACTTGTCATGGGAGGTACCTGGTGGGAGGTAATTAAATCATGGAGGTGAGCCTTTCCTGTGCTGTTCTCATGAAAGTGAGTAAGTCTCACAAGATGTGATAGTTTTATAAAGGGGAGTTCCCCTGCACCAACTCTCTTGTCTGCCGCCATGTAAGATGTGACTTTGCTCCTCCTTTGCCTTCTGCCATGATTGTGAGGACTCCCCAGCCACATGGAACTTTAAGTCCATTAAACATCTTTCCTCTATAAATTACCCAGTCTCAGGTATGTCTTTATTAGCAGCGTGAGAACAGACTAATACAGTATATATATAAATATATATATATTTATTAATATAGTGAGTTTTAAAAAATAACAGTTTTACTTTAGAATAGTTTAGATTTACAGAAAAGTTGCACAGATAAACAGAGTTTCACAGTGGCTATTCCACAGCCAATGCCCCCTTTTACTAACATGTTATTAGTGTAGTACATTTGTCACAATTTATGAATTAATATTGGCATATTATTAACTAAAAGTCCACACTTTACTCAGATATCCTTAGTTTTTCTCTGATTTTTTTTCTGCTCCAAGATCTCACATTCCATTTACTTGCCATGTCTCCTTTAACCCCTTTGGGCTGTGACAGTTTCTCAGACTTTCCTTGTTTTTGATAATATTGATTGTTTTGAGGAGTATTGGTCAGATATTTTGTAGAGAGTCCCTTATCTGGAATTTGTCTGATGTTTTTCTCATGATTAGAATGGGGTTATGGCTTTTTGGGAGGAAGTGCCATTCTTATCACATCGTATCAAGGGTATATGCCATTATTATTTATCACTGTTACTTGATCTCCAGGCTGAGACAGCGTTGTCAGGTTTCTCCACTGTGAAGAAACTCTTTTTTCTTTCTTTCCATACTCTAGTATTTGGAAGCAAGACACCATGTGCTGCCTGCATTCACAAGATGAGGAGGTATGCTCCCTCTTTGAAAACAGATATCGATATGAACTTTTTGGAATTATCCTGTGTGGGAGATTTGTCTATTCTCTCTCATTTATTATTTATTTATTCAATCCTTTATATCAGTATGGACTCATGAAATTTATTATATATTTGGCATTATAATTCAATATTATCTCATTTATTTTGCTCTAATTGCTTCAACGTTGGACGTTCGGAGCCCATTCAATTGACCTACCCACAACTTTGTGTGTGTGTGTGTGTGTGTGTGTGTGTGTGTGTGTTTTGAGCACTTCTTTTCTGGAAATACCAGGTGCTTCAGGCTCATGTCAGTGCACTGCTGCTGTCATACAATCAACCATTTCTCTAAGGAGCCCTGGTTCCTTTTATTGGAGAATGGTATTAAAAACCACCATCTAGATGCTGGGTGGTACAGAGCCTTGTTAACTTTTCCAAATGAAATCATGTTAATTATGCCATTTCTTCCCACATGTATCTTTCAGAGTGAGTAAAATTATCCTATTTCTTCCTTAGAAGAAACTAAGGAAATGGCCTCCAAAGGTCACACAGCAGACCTCGAACTAGACCCCGAACCTCATGGCAACAAGCCTTAAGTTTCTTCTAGCCACACTTTTATTTTCTGCATTGTTTCTCCTACGTGTCTCTGGGTAAATTTCATGGATTCAAGACTTTTTACTCATTTAATTCTCATAACAACCAGAGAAAACATGTACTGCTATATCCTTATCTCTACTTTGTAGGTGAGGAAGCTGAGGTACAGACAGGTAAGCAGGCTATGCATAGCCATGCATCTGGTGAGTGGCAGAGGTCAGACATGGACTCAGACCCTCCAATGCCATGGGCTCTAGTCCTCTATGGCAGGGGCCGCAAACTATGGCCCCAGTTCAAAGCAAGTCACCATCTGTTTTTATATGGCTTGCAAATTAAGAATGGTTTTTATATTTTTAAATGACCAGGAAAAAAAAAAACCCAGAGAATAATATTGTTTTATGGCATGTAAAAATTACAAAATTCAAATGTCAATATCTGTAAATAAAATGTCCTTGGAACACAGTCATGCGCATTCACATAAGTATTGTCTGTGTCTGTTTTCGTGCTCTGGTGGCTGAGTGGAGTAGCTGTGGAAGAGACTGTAGGACCTGCCAAGCATCAAATATTTACTACTTGGTCTCTTAGAAAAATTTGTTGATCCCTGCTCTAAGGGAAAAATCTAAAGTCATCAGCTTAAAACTGTAAAGGGAAGGCGCTGAGTTACAACTATTATAGAGGAAAGCAGCCTAGGCTGGGCCCAACTCTTGCCAATGCTGTACCTTCACTGGCCTTATTTCTGCTATGGAGATGCCCTCCCTTATCTGGCACCAGTCCAAATCTTATCCTTCTTCAAGGTCCATCTTGTGCTGCTGGGAGCTTCTCTGGACCAGTACGGTCTTCCTAATCCCTCCCCACTCTCATCTCCCAGAGCATTCAGCATCGACTTACTTTTTGATTAGCTGATGCCTTGTGCAGTTCTTCATTTCATGCACATTAGCTTTATCTTCCAAGTGCTCTGCAGGCTCCTATAAACCAGAGACCTCACATATCTTTCTTCTTCACTCCCTATGTTATCAACCACAGATTAAGTTTTCTAAAACCCTGCTCTGATCATTGATACAAATGACCTTCCTGTCCAGGCTTCCAATTGCCTATGAAATTAAGCACAGACTCCTTAGCACAACAGTTAAACTCTCCATAATGTAATTCCCAACCTTAATTCTCACTACTTAGTGTCCAGATTAATGCTTGGCATAGAGTGCCTGCTCCATCAATGCTCCCTCCTGCTCTCCCTCTCTTTGCTTTCTCTCATGCCCTTGCCAAACTAGAAGAGAGAACTGAGAACAAACCACTGGGTTTGACAATTATCAGGTCACTCATGAGCAATTTCAGTGTCAGGATGGAGACAAAAGCCAGATAGCAGGAACTGAAGGAGTACGTACGTCATGAAAAAAGTAACTGCAGCAAGCTTAGCATAGATGTTTGTTTGTGCTAAGGAGGGACTGGAGGAGTGGCAGCCAGGAGGCCAGTGTTTAGTCTACGGGGAGCACAGAGTGGATTTGTGGGTGAAAGACAAGGAGTCAATGGCACCGTGAAGTGGGAGTTAGTTAGGGTCAGCTCAGGAGGAGCAGGAAGAGGGATCCAGGGCACAGAAGAAGAGAAGAGAAGGAAAGAAAGAAAGGATCCAGTTTCTGTCTATTCAGTGAGTCTGACGTGAGTCATCTGTCAGGTCAAGGATGCAGGACAGGATTAGCAATCTGAGACCAGCCACAGGAAGGCAGCCGACAGCCTCAGTAAGAGAAGTGCTGAAAGATCGCCAAGTATCATGAATCAATATGGCCACAATTAGCCTGGTTTCCCATCTTTTGCTGGCATTCCTTGGAGACCCAGGTGTGAGAGGGAAGAAAATATAGGGAAAATACAGCGCAGAAAAGTTGAGGTTGGGGATCGTCCATGAGAGCATGAAAAGCCCAACTCTAAACCTAACCCTAAGCCCTGATTCCAGGGCTTCCTGGCATCAGACTCTGATAGCCTGAAGGGCGTGTGCACTCCACTCCACAGTGACGACCTGAGTGTCAGGAGGATGGATATGCTTGCCCTGAGGGCACCCAGCTCTGCTGCCCTTGCACAGTGCCTGGCACACAGCTGGTGTCCTGGAGGTGGCTTAGGAGGATGAGACCAACTTCAGGACTTTTTTTCCTCAAATCATCAAGGTCTATGGTTCCAAGTTTTCTGCATTTTATGGAAAATGTTTAAACAAAATTTGAGGATTGATGTAGATTTTTTTTTCAGTCTCTTAGTCTGCCGAATAAACACATTAACAAACTAAGCTAAGCTAAACTAAACAAAACAACTATTGTCATCATCACCACATTCATTAAATGCTATCTCAACACCAGAAAACAAGAGCATAATCTCAGCAAAAAAGGCAGATTTTTAAATATAGAAACCTCACTATATTAAGAGGAAAAACTCACTACTCACAGGAATAGAGACCAGGTGTTTGGAAACCCCTGAGAATCTACAGTCACCTTCCAGAAGAGCTACAGCACAGCTGACTTCATTTCCACCTACTCACAATCACCCTGATTGGAGCTTTAGGTGTTCCTAAACCCAGCAGTCTAATTTTTACAGAAAAGCTACAGTTTAAAGATGGCTCCTACATCCTTTGTGTGTGGACACTCTCAGTGGAATTCTCACACAGTCACTTTATTTCCAAGAGGAGAAGAGAGGAGTAGTAGGTGGTGACTACCTGGTGACCAGGGCTTAGAGCCAACTTCTTTGGACTGACATCCCCCTTCAAGGGAGTAAGTGTGTGTGGCAAGGGGACCATACACGAGGATGGCATTGGCTGGTAAGGTAAGACAAGGCAGCAACTGGTTTGAGCCCTGTAACCAAGTGGTACCAAGGCCAAAGAGGGAAAGAAAACAAGGGGGAATAAAGGAAGAGAAGATGGTGTGTGCTCACAGGTGAAGGTCAGGCTTTCCCTGGTTGGGAAGCCTGGGTGTCAGGTGGGCACCCACTGAGGCTGGTCTGGCAGGAGGGGGCAGTGTGTCTGGGTCTGGGGGGAGGTGGGAGCTGACAAAAGGCTCCTCTGTCTGGAGACCAGGCACAGAGAAGAAAATTCTCCTGCCATTTGCCAGGAAACTCACTCACTCTTCCGGCCTGTGATGAGGCCCTGGGCAGTTTCTCCTTCTTACAGCCTCACAGAGGAATGGCCACTTCTCACCAGAAGGGCTACTTCTGCTGGATAGGGTGAGGCATTACTTTTAGACATTTATAGGATATGTTCTCCTTGGCACAGCTGAGAGGCCCTTTCCTACTCAAGGGCTGTGAACCTGAAGGCAACTCCTCAACCCCTGAAATGGATCTCTGGTGGTCCTCACCCCTCTCATTCTGTGCCTTGCCCAAATCAAAAATGTGTCTTGATATTATATGGTATGGTCAGTGCCTGAGATAAAGCATACATACCAGAATTTATGTTTCTACTCATTTTAAAAAAATACTTGTCATGTAATACTATTTACCAAATGGAGAGGAAAATTCAAAATATTTTCACAAGTGGGGCAGCTGTAACCTGTGCTCCTGCTGGACGCCAGCTTTACTCACCAGGAGCACCAAGCTCATTGGCAGGATGAGAAACTGATGCAAGTGGCAAGTGTTGGCTGTGCAGTTGTGACTTGTTGCAAAGGAGAGAAATTGACAACAGGGGTTCTTGTCACTTTAATTCCCTGAAACTTCAGCCTCTAGCAAGAGCTCTGTTAAACCTGCTCTTAGACATAGGCATCTATTCGGAGCCCCTGGGTCTTGTAGGGAAGGCAGAGATCAGATTTCTTGTCTGTGTAACGTGGCCCTACAGCATGTGGCTCATTCTCCCAGGAAGATTGGCCCTAGAGCTTGTTGTGTCAGTTTTGAAATGTCTTGTTAAGATGTCACATTTTCCCAGCCTGGGGAAATAGAAACTTTAAGAAGAGCAGCTAGCGAGGAATACACTATAATAAAAAGTAATATGACCCA
This sequence comes from Papio anubis, assembly GCF_008728515.1. NCBI lineage: Eukaryota > Metazoa > Chordata > Mammalia > Primates > Cercopithecidae > Papio > Papio anubis. The sequence continues at coordinate 75,331,302 of NC_044989.1, forward strand.
GATTTTTCTTTTAAAGTGAGAAAATTCTTTCACTCACCTCAGTCATTAAGGAACGGCTCCTGAAGGCAGGTTTTTTTTTTTCCAGGTAAGAAGGTGGCTTCAGATCACAGTCTATAGGCTGCCTTCTGCTATGGAGAAGACAGCTGTGTTTGGGTCGTGTGTGTGCCTGAGGATTAGGCTCTGTACATGGAATAAAGCATTTTAGTAATAACAGGGTTGGAACATCTATGTGTGTAGCGTGGGTTGGTAACCAACGGGTCTTGATTTACCTGGGGTTTTTCCAGTTTCAAAACTAAAAGGCCTATGGCTAGGGAAACCCCTCAGTTCCAGGCAAACTAGGATGGTTCATCACTTTAGATGTGGAAGCACTGAGAACCTGCTCTCGTTCTCCCTCACTGGCATGTGACAGGGCTTATCATCTACTATTTAAGATCTATTCTTTTGAGTCCAGGAATTGTCCCATATTCAAATGCAGGCAGCTTTAAGAAGGCTGACCCATTAAACCATTAAAGCTGAGAAGCAGCATTCTACACAGCTGATTACTCCCTCCTACTTGACGGTCTCTTTCCTCGGAAATATACAAATTAAGACCACAATAGGATAGCATTTTACATTTACTAGCTAGGGAAAAAATAAAAAGTCTGACAACACCAGGTGTTGGTAAGGACATGTTACAACAGGAACTCTTATTTACTGCTGGTGGGTGTGTAAATTGGTGCACCTACTTTGGAAAGCAATTATCTTATAAAGTTGAACATGTGCAAACCCAAATGAATTTTACTTTAAAATATATGACAGAGAGAAGCTCCTGCACTTGGGCCTCAGGAATCATATGAAGAGAGGGTTTCTATGACCTAATAATGCTTTAGTTCACAAGATGGGTGTTAGGATTACATGTTTCAAATTATTATTATGTCCCATTACTTACATATATGCTATATACATTCATTTGTAAAACTAAAAATATATAATAACTGTTTTAGGAAAATCAGAAGGCAGAAATAAATCAAAATATGTCAGTGTTCACAACAAATGTAAAAACTCTAAATTCATTGGTTAAAGGACAGGGATGGTAAGAATATGTTTAAACAGAAACATCAGCAACAAGAACAAATTCAGCTAATTGCTGTTTATTAGAGACATATGTGAAATGCAAAGACTCAGATTAAAAGTAAAAGGACAGAAGAAGACACTTTAATCTAGAAGTAAATATGTTAACATCAGACAAATAGACGTTGAAGCAAAAATAAGAATATATAATATCTTAATATCCAGCATTAGGAATTGATAGTCTTTACAAAATCACCAAAAAGATATAACTTGTTTGAATCTACATAACATGTCTTCAGTGTATATAAAGCAAATCCCAACAGAATTAATAGAAGAATTGGACAAATTCACAACTGTGGTGGGAGATGTAAACACAGCATATGAATAGCAGGTTTGTGCTTTGATCTGCCTTTTCTGCCTGTTCTGTCCTTCCTTATTTTCTATGTGACTTTAAGCAAGTCTCTTCTTTTTGTTAGACCTCAGTTTCTCATACCTGAAAAGAGGGAATTGGACCAGATGGGTGAGGACTCCATGAAATAACCATACTCCCATGCCAGTGAGTGCCTGGAAAAAGCCTTGTCACATGATGGATGCTTCTGAGACCAGTGGCAGCTGGCGCTCTTTACTCAGCATGTCCCGGGATAATCCATTACCTGTGTCTTTCCTGAAAATGCCACTCTCAAATCCCCCGCTACCTATCGCAGGCAGCTTTGCACACCCAGAAGCTTATAAATCTCTTTGTCAGCTCAAGGGCCAACAGATTGAAAACTCATAGATCCAGCTTCTTGGAGCTACATGTCTGGTTTGTCTCTCAAAGTCAATTAGGAGGTGAGAGAGGAAGTCAGTATGGACTGATTCCACTGGCAGGCTGACACTAACAAGACATGCATGCTTGGAAACATGGAAGGGGCCATCTGTGAAAGCTTGGAGTACAGCTTCCCTAAATGGTAATTTCAAATGCAGCATAAAAAGGTGAACTGGGAAATGCTAGTTTGGTAACAGGAGCCCAAGACCAGGAGTCAGGAGCCTGGGGCAGGTTTTCTGGACTTGACAATCACTGGGGCAACATTAGCCAATCTGCTGCTTGTCTCTACATCTCTTCCTCATTTCTGAAGTGATGGGATTGGGTTCTGAGGCCTTCACATCTCTGGTGGGGCCTGAGAACTCTAAGTTTTGGTAGGATATCTCTTCTGTTAATTGACTTTTTATTCAGTAGGAAGGGGGAAGTGAGCTAAAATTTACCAAGTGCCTACTAGATTCCAGATGCTTTACGCAGGTAATTTCATGTAATTTTCACCACACATCTATTATTATTATTATTATTATTATTATTATTTTTATTATCATTTGAGATGGAGTTTCACTCTTGTTGCCCAGGCTGGAGTGCAATGGTGTGATCTTGGCTCACTGTAACTTCTGCCTTCTGGGTTCAAGCGAATCTCCTACCTCGGCCTCCTGAGTAGCTGGGATTACAGGTATGTGCCACCATGCCCAGCTAATTTTGTATTTTTAGTAGAGATGGGGTTTCTCCATGTTGGTCAGGCTGGTCTCAAACTCCTGACCTCAGGTGATCCACTCACCTTGGCCTCCCAATGTGCTTGGCTTACAGGCGTGAGCCATTGCACTCGGCCTATTATTTTAATTTTACTAATGACAACTGAGGTTCAGAGAGAGAATACTCTGGATAGCAGTGTTGACAAGATTCGAACTTAGGTCTTTGAAACTAGAGACTGCACTGTTTGCACTACAACCAACCTTCTCCAGTGGGTAGGACATCTCCAGTAAGAAGTTAGATGGACCTATTGTGAATTTTCATTCCTGTAAGGTAGACTCTTCCAGAAGAAGCTGGGAGAAGAGGTTGTTGGTAAAATCCACAAGTATCTGATACTGGATGTGGGAACAACACAAATACACAAACATCCTGGTAAGTGATGCTTAGCAGGCTATCCTGAGGCAGAACCCTGCAGGCAACAGGTCAGTGTCTGCATTCATTAATTCCTGTGTCCATTTATTGAATTTTTTTGGTGTTTACTGTGGATCAGGCCTGAGATGCTGGGGTAACAGTGATGAACAACACAGACCAGTCCCTCCTCTCTTGTACTTCAAAGCTACTGAGAATTTAGGGGCATCCTTGGGAGCATGGAGCTGGACCCCTCCCCAGATAAGAGGTATGAGGGAAGGCCCCCAGGAACATAACCCACTAATGATCTTTTCCTCTTCCGTTTCTTCTCCAATTTCCCCATTTTAGTCAGTCCCAGCTCTGTGTTCATCTCACTTTCTTCCCATAATCAAACTTGAATCAGTGAGCTCAAGTTGGAAAGCTCATTCATATCTATTGCATTACTTCTTCTGGAGAATCTGCATTTTAACCTAGGACTCCTGAGATTGAATTAACCACTTCTCTACTGGTGTAACTGCTATTACTGGAGCAGGACAACGTTTCAAATCAAGAATGAGGGGGTGTCCCCCAGATCACCGAAGTAGGTCTCTACTACCATCATAGAGGGAAGAAGAGTGGCACAGAGCTTAACTGAAGGAGCTGTGAAGTGTGATGATTTTGACTACAATACTTGTTAGCTGAATTATGAGCCCAGTTCAGTGCCCCCGTTCAGATTCTATTTGGGCTCTTGTCTCTTTTGAACTTGGAGGTTTGCATGATTTATTTTTTAAGTTGCATGACCTTGAGTGATTTCTAAACGCCCTGAATCTCAATTTATGTATCTGTAGAAAAGAGATTATAGCCCTCCTCATAGGAGGTTGTGAGGATTCAATGAGATGATTCATTTAAAGTGCCTAGCATAGTACCTGGCTCATGGTAGGAGCTAGACAAAAACTTAAAATTATTTAAAATAATAACAGTTTAATTTCTATTAGTCTCTGCCTTGTCTCTATTTTATTATTTTTTCTTTGTATTAAGATACTCTTCTTGTAGCCAATATATCCAATGGCATCTTTGTTTGCTTTCCCATGTTCCACCTCAACCTGCTCCAGTCACATCATTTGTGTCATTTCCAACATCATAGGGGTAGCACAAAGATGAAACTGTGCCCTTGTAGGAGTGTATTCAGGGAAACTAAGGATTTTCTTTGGGCATCAGAAGAGCAAATAGTAATTCTAAGTGGTTTTCAAACGATGGATATTCCAGGTTTATTTATTCCTTTTCTGAAAATCACTTCGTATGCAAAATGCTAAGCACCATGATCCGTCTTTTGTAGGTTCTGGGTGAAAAGAGCTTTCATTCCTTTAGACCACCTTTTCCTACTCACTCTCCATCTAGTCACAAATCCTGAAGAGTCCCAGCATTTTAAGGGAAAAATGTGACAAAATATTCTTAAGTTCCGGTAAAGTAAACATACACTCTGGCAAACACATCGAAACATCAAAATGCTGTCTGTGCTTGAGGTCCTACCAGTGCTGGCGAGCTCACCACCTCACCAGGCAGCCTATACCATTAATGTCCAGGAGTAATTATTCCTGAAGTTGCCTTTACATAGAAACCACATGACACGCCTCACATCCCTTCCATTCATTTGTCCTAATTTTGCTCTCTGGAGCAACCCAAAGTAAGTCCCATGCCTCTTCCATGTGACAGCTTTTCATTCTGTCTTTCATATACATCCCTTCCTGTCCCAACACATGGCTGCTGCTGTAGGGTTGCTATCATTTTGAATAGGCTACTGGAGTAAGTTTCCTGAGCATGTCTCTCTGTGTGTAGTCTTTCTCCCTTCCAATCCATCTTCCCTATTTGTGCCAGATTTTTATTTCCCAAACCCAGTTACTTTCTACTGGTTAAAGTGTTAAACTTGGCACTTGGGCCAGTGCTGCTGCCTGTGGTGTCCTCCCTGCTGTCCACTGGTAATCCCACCATGCCCAGTCTGTCTTTCTTGATTCCTCTCCTACTGTACGCCTACACCAGTGGTACCCAGTGCTATCTCCAGGCACCATGGACAATTTGTTGCCAAAAATACCTTGTGATTTTCTGCCTTATTGATTTCACTTGTTCCATATTTATTCTCTCTCTGGAAGGACCCCCCACTTCACCCTCTGTATTCAAATGAGATTCATTTACATCTCAGGGAAAGTCCAAACTGTGCATCGAAACCTAATGCTTTTTTTTTTTTTTTTTGGTCTCACTCTGGAATGAGTCATGTCTATTCATCCTCTGGGAGATTGCTCTGCAGGGGGTTAACCTAGTTATAACAATGTTCTGGAGTATTGATCCCATGTTGGTCTTTGGGGGCTATCTAGGGGAGAAATAAAGGACTGCAGATGGAGAAACCACCATATTTCATCAGGAGCTGTGTCACCTTGGGCAGGTTGCTGCATCACAAGGTACAGAGAAGGTTGGCAGAAACTAATTTTGAAATAATTAAGTTGTTCTGTCCACAGATCATAGCACTAGAAGCAGTTACCCTCCAATCTTGCAAAAGGTTATTATATATCTATTACTTATACTTCAAGATAGTAAGATTGAGATAAGGTTAATTGTTACTGAAATTAGAAATCTAAATGCAATTAGAACTTTCTGATTAAGCTGGTATAAATATTTAAAAGAATATAATGCACATTTTTTTCGAAGGGCTGAATGCTAAATGTCCCTTTGAAATGTGCTGAGGAAGAGAAATGTAGTGCTCAGTCACTCCATCCTGGAAAAAGGTTGAATCTTCAAGAGGCTGAACTCACACAGAGCACATGCATGACAACACACACACACACACACACACACAGCATGCACACACAACCATCATCTCTTCACTTGAGCATCTATCTCCATTGGTATCCTCAAAAATAGCTATTTATATGGATTTTTTATTCCCACAATCACTGTCCCATTGGGTCAGTTATAGTCAGATTTTATAGTCTTCCTAGCTCAGAACTTTGGAAACATATTGAATTGCCCACTATATAAGAGCATTATTATCTGGCTTAGGAACCTGATGTCTAGAGCCATCACTTGGTTTAGGGGGAAATCACCTGACTACAGAGGACAGAAGATCAGAGCCTTCATTCAAGCTCTTCTATTCACCAATCTCATGAGGTTGAATAAGTCTTTTATCCTTTCCTACTTCCAGACAGGGTTAGCAGATCCATTCCCTACTTCCCAGGCTTGTTATGAGGGTATATAGGAATAACTGGTGTGAAAATACTTCAGAAAGTTAAAAAGTGCACCCAAATATTATTGTTGTTAATGTAATTATTACTCAATTGTTACCCTATTAGCTGATAGATTAGCACACACAAAAGAAATACTTCTTAAACCATCTCCACCTGGGATGGGGATAATTGGAAGGAAGGAAGCCATGGGTAGAAACCAGATAAGGAAATAAAAAGACAGAACGAGAATGGATGAATGAGTCAGGAAGAGTGAGGGAAGGATTATCTTTATAAAATCAATTGGGAAATTGCTATAATTCCAGGCCATATGGCAGATTGCTCGAGAGAAAAATGGGCATGCCAATCAATGCATCAACCTCTCAATTCATCACACCAGAGGTGCTAGGAGGAATACAAAAGAAGAGCCAGGCCTGCCCTGGGGGAAATCACATTGACTAGAGAAACACGATGTAAATTAGCAAACAAAACAAGATTGTATAATAATTAACAAAAAATTATATAAAGGGAAAGTGTATTAGTGCTGCCAGGCCTACCTTTATATTAAGGCAAGAGGGGTTCCTGTCCTTGGTCCTGTGATATAGGGGTCCCATGAAGGCTCTTCCATGACCAACCCACCCCCATACAATGAGAAATCTACAGGGCCAAGAAGACATGCATGCAGGTGACCCCTCTACCCTCATTATGCTGTTGGACAGGGGATGCTGAAATTCCCTGGAGCCTCTTCTAGGGCCTGTGTGAGCCTCTTCCATTGGATTAGTCTCTCCAGGGGGGGACCATGCTGCTCTTGTTGCCTTAGGGGTGGCCAAAGGGTGAAAATAACCTGGATATAGAGGTTGGGGTGTCACATGTATAAGACCCTTCTTGGGGGCAGAGTCAGGGAGGGGTGGAAAAGAAAGTGGGCCAGGTTGAGAGCTATGGGCTGCATTGTCCTTCAAGGGCAAGTTTCCACAAATAATTCCAAGGAGTCCAGGGGTTCAAATCTGGTCTCCAGGTCCACATTAATGCATATTTTTCAAGGTAAGAGACAGAGATTTTAATTCATCATTTATTAGCATGACCTATAACTTAAATATTTAGAGATGATATGCAGACTGTGCTCTTGTTTCTGCCTTGCAAATGTTAGTTATAGGTCTGAGTGCTACAGTAGCTTGGAGAAGGGAGAAACCAACATTTCTTAAGCCTATGCATCACCTTGGACAGGTTGCCGCATCACAAGGTGCAAAGAAAGTCGTCTGTCAGAAGCTGATTTTATTCCCCTTACTCCAACGAATCAACACCCCCAATTTTCCAACCCCTTACCTTCCATGATCTCCTAAAAAACCCAGCCCAGAACTCCTTGGGGAGATAAATTTGAGGGTCTTCTCCCATCTCCTCACATGGTGTCCTGCAATCATTACTCTTTCTCTGCTACAAACGCTTCTGTCTCAGTGGAATTGGTCTGTTACTGAACAATGGTAATATAAACCCATTGGTCCTATAGCAATCACACTGGAGGAAGTAATTACTCTCCAATCTTGCAAAAGGTTGTTTCATGTTTATTACTTATACTTCAGAATATTAAGATTGGGAGAAAGTTAATTCTTACTGAAATTAACTGCAAATATCATAGAGGATTTGAGGAGGTGGGATCTGACTTTTACCTTGAACTGGCTATTAAGTTGGGAAGGAATTCCAAGGCTTGGGAATCTGAGCAATGTCCAGGAGATAATGAGGGTGATGATGGTGACCTGGCTGGAGTCAGTCACTTTTGATTCCTTCCAGTCCCAACCACTCTCCCTACTCTTCCCTGGGGTTAAATTCCCTTGCTTTTTTTTTTACATCTTATTGAAGCTCTACTTACTCGGTGGAACTTTTTCAAATAATTCCATAAACTCATCCTCTTTCTCTGATCACCTCTGGAATTTTTTATCTACACCACCAGTATTCACCAGCATTTTTAGAGAAGCTATTGTATGTGACACCATAGATTAGTTGGCACTACCCAGTATAGAATTTAATTATGAAAGTAATAGCTTATGGAATATTAGTTTCATGTTCTTAGAAGTTCCCAGAGATCAAGAACTCTTCAGTTAAACCCCAAGTGACTATGAAACTGGGCTGTGATAAGATCATCTTAACAGTTCTGTGTTGTTTGGGTTGAGGAGAGAGAAAGTGGAAGAAGAGGATCAATTATTGGTCTTCTCAAACTTTTCCAGGAAAGTTGCTTCTCACAGCAGAGGAACTGGGAATGTGTATCCTCTGGGGAGACTGAGAGCATAGCCCTAGGCTATGCATGTCAAGTCTAGACATTTATATAGAATCTCCTGTTTTATCTGAAAACCTCATGCAGATTTCTAGTCCATGATTTTTTTTCTTCTCTTAAAATAGAATTTTAAATTACTTATCACTGAGAAAAATCAACTCTCTTGTAAGATTTATCATGCCAGTTTTATAAAGTGCAAATTATTCTCAGGTCCAAGTGCAGCACTTGGCACACAGTGGACACTCAATAGATATTTACTGACTGACTGACTGAATGAATGAACCAGGTTGGGGAGTCTCATACACTCAGTCCATTGTACTGTATTTCCAGGAGGAAGCAAGCCTGATTTTGTGTAATGGGGGATTATGATGCTATTTCAATGGTCCATATGTGAGGAAAAGGGCCTGGTCAAGGTTTTGGCAGTGTAGGGGAAGGATGGATATGAGAGATACTTCAAAGGAATAATAAAAGGGACTAAATTATTGCAAATGGAATCCAAAAATGATGATAATCAGAAATGGGGAAGTTTCAAAAGAGCAAGAACGTTTAATTCAACTTCGGCCTCTGAGTTTGTGATGATAGTGGCAGATTCAGGTACTCTTAGGTCATCTTTCCTAGCAGAGGAGACTTTGAGAGTCATTGTCAACGTGACAATGACTTTCACATTTCAATCTGGTAAGAGAAATCATCACTGTTTAGACCCATCTTGTCCAATATGGTCGCCACATGTGGCCAATGAGCCTTGAAATGTGGCTAGTCCAATTGACTTGTGCTGTAAGCTTAAAATACATGCTGAATTTTGAAGACAGTACACACCCACACTCACACCTCTACCCAAATAATAGAAAATATGTCATTCATACTTTTTATATTGGTTACATATTGAAATACTACTATGGATATATAGGTTCAACAATATATACTATTAAAATTTATTTCACTTATTTGTTTGTATGTTAAGAAATGTGGCTACTAGAAAATTTAAAATTCCATTTGCTTCTTGCATTTGTAGTTTGCATGTTATTTACGTTGACTGTGCTGGTCTAGAATGATGAAGTAAGATGACCTGGTAACAGATCCAGGAAAAGATATCGCAGTAATTCTTCCCCAAAGACCACCAGTGACAAACTTCTGCAAACCTCCCTTTGCAAAACGTGCTTTTCTCTCTGGAGTGTTCGGAAGACACCATTAATAGATGATTGCAAAGAACAATCATCATTCACCATGCACATTTGACAGAACTTACTGTTAAGAAAGGCTATAGAAGTGTAAATTTGAAACTAACTAAAACCCTTGCCTAAGGAAGCCCCACCAATCCCAAGCAACTTTAAGCAGGAATCTGTGATTAAACTCCCTTCTGTGCTAGTTTACGTTTCCCCAGCTGTATCTCCACATTGTCAGTGACTCCCCTCACCTCTTGCCATTTGAAACAGTAAATAATTGGATTTCTGTTCACTTCCTTGCCATTCTTAATCACTTTTCCCCTGCTAAAGCCCAGTCCTTTAGACATAACTAGTCCATCCCCTTGGAAAAATGGAAATGTTTTTGATACTGAGACTTAAACATCTGTCACAGCTGTAGCAGGTTCAGGAGTCTCATTGCCTCTTTGCTGTTAGTGGTATTTGGCAAAGTGCTACATAGCATTACATAAAGAACTACTCACTGATGACGAACTCAGCCTCCAGTGGCAGGCATGCAGGGATTGTTTTTGGAATCCTTCTAAGGAAAGCTCTCCTTTGTGGTGGAATGAACTTCCCTCATCTGTAGTACCCCCATGTCTGGGTCCTCATTTCTCTAGCTGACATCTACCTTGCAGTTGGATCTTGTTAGCTGAAAGCTCCAACCTACTTCTTTTGGGTTAAAGAATCAAACCATCCATGTAGCCAGTGATGTTTTGCCTGACCTGCTCCTACTCCTTCTGTGGCCACACTCAGTCCATTTTCCTCTGCACCTGGCTCCAGCCACTTTGGCTAGCCCTGGCTCTTGTCCTTGATCAGGTCCTGCTGTCCACCCTTATGTCCTGGTCCTGCAGTGCTCTTTGCCTGGAATACACCCTCTTTCCTTCCCACTCCACGCAGCTAACTCCTCAAAGCTTAGCTCCTGAAATCTCCAGCCTTTTTATTTGCTGTCATGAGGGTCTGGACTTTTCTATCAAAGTGTTTATCACAGCTAATGATATATAGTCAACATGGTTATATAATTATATAAAGTCTGTGCTTACTACTTGGTTTTGACTAGCTAGCTAGAGGGATAATATTTGTTTTGTTCATTGTTGTATCCCAGGGTTAGAGACTCAATAAATATTCACTGAATGAGTGTATAAATGTGTTTGTTATGTTTCTCCTGCAGACTGCTGGAGGCCTCCTGCAGGTGCTGTCTGCATGGCAGGGGGAACTCCCCTGTCTTCTCCTCCTTCTAGCAGGTGGAGGAGACCCCTGTGCTTTAGACCATAATCACCATGTGTGGGGTGATGGGGGTTTAGGTAGGTCGGTGACAAGGAAGGCCAGCATGGGCATATGGTAAAGATATGAGTTATGGCATCCCCTTCGCCCCTGAATCTCGAATCATTCTTCCTTTCTTTATTCCCCTGGCTTGGGTTGATTCTCCTCACTCCCTGCAATTTCCTTCTCTCTAATTTCACATCTTCTCGCTCTTCCCCATAGCTCATCTGCTTTAGCTGCGTGTGGTTCTCTTCCTTCCCTTTCCACATGCTGCCCCCACCCTCCTGCGAGTTTGGCAGTTTCCCACAGAGAGCATCAAGCTCTCTTGGGATGCATGTAGGCACTTTTCCATCTGATTATAGTGGTTTCTAGTTTTAACACACCCTAATTGAATCACACAGGTTCAATTAACTTCATCACATGTGCTACCCTTTGGCCTAGAACACAGGGCTGCAAGCCAGGCACAGAGCTCTAAATGAGTCCACTGGTGGAGAGTTCTTCGTCTCCTGGAGATCACAGCTGTCATGACCTTATATAGTAGGTACAGAATGACTTGCCTTTTGCATAAATGAGAGCTTTCTTTCATTGGTAAAATCTTCTAGCTATCCCTTCGAAGATATACCAAGAGGAATAGCACTTCTTACCACCTCCACTGGCAGCCCCTGCCCTCACCTCTTCCAGGACTCTGCTCAGACTTCATCTGGAAAATGTGTGGACCTAATGTCTTTCTCCTAACTTTTCATTGGACTCCTCCTTGGTTTTATTCTGAAAACAGAAAGACAAACCTTTGAGATTACAGTTAAACATGAGCAGGTTAAGAGCGCCCTTTAGGGACTCATCACTCTTGCTTGAAAGTATCTGATGACTTAAAAAAGACCTTAGAGACAAAGGCAATGGTTTCAAACTTAAAAGAATAAGTGGAGCCCTTTCATTAAATGAAATCATATGTAGATTTTACTTCTGCATATTTTAGAGAAATGAGATGTTTGGCCATGTGGACACATTGCTGAGTCACATGGTGCGCTGGTGGCAGAGGCTGTCAGTACCTTAGGTGAGAGGTGAGGAAAGTGAGGCCGAGAGAGTTTACATTCTTAATGTAGACACTGGGAGCAGTGAAGGGGAACCTGGGCTTGAAGGTCTTGGCTTTGTCACCACTACCACCCCATGTCCTCTCACCCCAGCCAAACCATAGTACATTACAAAGGTTTTACAAATCTCAAAGAAACAAACTTCTGGAAAGCACCACCTGGACCAGCAGCTCATTACCATCTTAATCTTCATTAAAATCTTCATCAAAATCATCATCATCACCATTCAACTAATTGCCTGTATTTCATTGTTTTGTCAATAAGGAGAATGTTAGGACTTATCACATACATTTTCTAAAACAAGTATACTCCCCACTTCCTTCAAGTCTGCTCAAAGGTCACTTCTCAATGACATGATCATCCTGCTAGGGTGTGCAGTTCTGTGCTGTGCCCTCCCCTGAATGTCCATTCTCCTAACCTGCTCTGCTTTTTCTTTTCTATCCATAGCACTTTTCACTTTCTAACATATGACATAATTTACTTTGTAAACCAAAAATAAAATTCTAAGGGCCCCCAACCATCTAAACAGACTTCTTCCTCGGCCAGGGCTCTTAAAATTTAATCTGAAAGACTGGTTCAGGCCATGAAGGGAAGTGGAGTCGAATAGGCCTCATCGTACCTCTATGGGGCAATAACATTAACACGGACTTTAAACATTTCACAGCCTCTTCTCTCTGAAGCCTGCTAGCTAAAAGCTTCACCTGCATGACAAAACTTTGGTCTCCACAACCTCTTATTGCACCAAACAATCCTCTCTATTGATCCAAAGTCTTTAGACAAACTCAACCAATTGTCATCCAAAAAATGTTCAAATTTACCTACAGCCTGGAAACTGTAGGTAAGAAATTAAGTTCAAGTTTCTCACATAATAAGCAACAAATGTCAGCTAGTAGTTGTTATCCCATCCCAAATCACCACTCTCTTAATCTCTATGCTATCTTAAACCTTTTGAGAATTAGGACAAAAATTTCCCAAGGAAGAGTGGTGATCATTCCCCATCAGACCCACGCTGTCACCAAGAATGTATCCTTCATGATCCCAAAGTCATCCTCTCTGAAGAGTAGAATGTGTGGTCCAGGTTCAGAAGTGTTCCCGAGTAACTTGTGCTTATAACTCAGGACACTTCTGAACTTGGACTATACAGGTCTCCCTGCTTCTGTTATCTCTCAGACTGGTCTGTTCTTGTAGTCACATTGTGGAAATGGGGCCACCTAGCTAGCTTCCAGCACTTCTCACCTTATCTGAAAAGGCAGCCACTCTCTGTCCATTAGCATTCTACTCTTCCTTCAAGTTCCAATCAATATATAACCTTCATTCTTGGCTCTGGTTTGCATCAATTCTGCTTCCTCCTGATTGCTCATGGAGTAAATTTTTTATCTCATACATTTTAGTGCTTGACAGAACTTCTTCCTGTAGTCCTCAATTTCTTATGTGCTCAGAGGTAAAAAAAAAAAAAAAAAAAAAATCTCCCCTGAATTTCCACTCCTAAATCTACCATAACTCATGGTGAACTTGGGAAGTTACTCAACCACTCTGGATCTCATTCTCTCCATTTTATAGATAAGGAGTTGAACTGGATGATGCTCAAGCCCTCCTCAGATTTCACATTCTAGGAGATTATAGGCAGTTTAACAGCATGGTTCACGACCAATAATAACATGACAGTTCTCATTCACAAGGGCCTGGTAGACCCTTCAACTGTGTCAGTTCCAATCTTTTCCATAATCCTATAAGGGAGGTACTGTAATACCCATTTTAAAGATGAGAAAAACTAACGTTCATAACTGTTAAAAAACCCAGCGTGCTCAAGTGAGTCTGTTAGTGCAATAGGGCTGGGATTCTACCCTGAGTCACAGCCTGTGTTCCTTTCTGCTTTCTGATCTGTCCTGTGTCTTCTACTTTTTCATATCACTCTTAGCCATGACTGACAGGCCCAGGCACAACAAATAATCTGACGTGAACTCTAGAAGTGGGTTCCAAAACTTAAGAAGAGGGATTCACTCACATTCTCTTGCTTGGCTCTGTGACTTATCTGCTGCGTGGGCTGCGCCATGCACTCTTAGGGCTCCTTGATGCTGGAAGTTGGGCAGAAGGCAGCCCACATGGGGAGGAAGCAGTTCTTCCACTCACTAATGTATGGCTGTGAACATGTTATGTAAGTTCTGTAAGCCTCAGTTTACAAACTATCTTCATCTATTAAATAAGGACAATGACATCTATCTCCAAAGATTGTGAGGGGAATTTTATATGAGGAAACGAACATAACATCTGTGGGGGTGTTTGTTTTTGTTTCAAACTAGTCTGAATGCAGAACTCAGCATACTTTTCAATTCTCTCAAAAGCACACACACACACACACACACACACTAGTGAGCAGCAGAGGGTGATGATCTTGTAGGGTGACAGAAGAGAAGGTTTATATCACATACACCGTAGCAAACAACTTAATATTCACATTCTGGGTTGCCTTTCCTCACATGGAGCTAAGCCTACCTCCCATCCCTCCCCCAATTTTAGAAATCTCCCGGCTTAATTATGCAGAATGCAATACCACTGGGAGCAGTGAAGGGGAACCTGGGCTTGAAGGTCCCACCACCAGCTTTAATTTCCAAACTCGTGACCCTTATGTATTGACCTCATGTATTGTGGTGCTCAGAAAACCAAGTCCCTGCCAGTAGGACTTACTTTCTTTGGTCAGTCATTGGGGTTACAAAAAATAAAGATTTTTTTTCCTTATATATTATCATCATCAGTTTCGTCAACAAAAACTTTACTTGGTAACTTAGAAGAATGATTCAGAAAGATGCTAGAAAATGGGAAATGGGGGCATTGTAGTACAATTTTCAAAAGATTTATAGATGGATCAAGAAAATCCAGCACTGGATAAAGTAGCTCTGGAATGAGCCTCCTATGGTCAGAATAATTGAACCAACTATATACAGCCACCAAAGCTCAACTGTCACTCTACACTGGTTGAGTGTAGAGTGGAGACCCAGAGCCCCACTGAATTCTCACAGCTAATCCATCTGTGAAAGCTCCTGGGGGAGGGGTAAGGCAGCCTCCAAAGACCACTTGGAATTGCCTCACCCAGAACATCAGACCCCTACTTTCTGGGCAGATACATGGGATCCTCTATAATCTGGTTCATGAGACCAATCTCACTGATCACCATTCAGTGGGAGTTGCAAAGTTATGGAGAAATGGAATTAAAGTTATCAAAATAAGTAAACTTCTGATCAAGAGTTTTCAACTACTTATCTACAGGAAAAGTTATTTTATGTGTGGTAAACTAAGTTCATTTACAATGTCTTAGTGAGTTATTAATCATCCACCAATGGGAGGCAGGCAACAGGAGAAACAGGCTGTGTATCTGCGAGTGAGACCCCTTAAGAGTGCAAAGGAGAAGGGGACAGGACAGAAGGTGACAATATGTTGCAGTTTCATTATTACAATTTGCGACAGTCTAGACATGTTTAATCCTCATTTTCTTTTTCACAAATCAATTCTCCTATATGACTTTCCACAGAGCAGAAAAAGACTATACCTGAACGCTAAAGATTTAAATTTTCCATCTTTGCATAGCATCTATGCAGCAAAAGTTTCACAGATCTCAGGAATTAGAGGCTGGGCAATGAAAGGAAGCAGAAGGCTTGTCAGTGACAGCTGTAAGCCTTGCTCTCTTAGCTAGATTTTCTCCATCAGTGAACTTGGAGCAGAATGAGTCTGATCTTCTGTTAGTACCCCCTGTGGAATTCTCAACAAACTTCAGGCTGCACTGGTTATAGACATTAATAAAGTGCTATGGGTGGGCATTGAGGACAAAGGCTTTAACATCTGTGAAGTAGACAGGAGTCTGCAGCCCCTGAGCCCGCCCATCTGTGTAGACTGCAGGAGCTCCCTGCTTCGTATTTGGTTGGGTGCTGTTCTAAGTCTTTGTGGGGTTATGACTAGCACATTCTGTTTGATTTGTAACACCCCAGCAACCAACCATATAGGCTGTTTGGCAGAGAGTGATTTATAAATAAGAATAATATGTATTATTCTTATTAAACATTAGAATAAATGCTGTTAGGCATTTTAATTGGAAAAGTTTCATGGCTATCCCCTTTGATAATTGGATTTACCTGTGGGATAATGAGACAAAGCTAAGTGCTTTTGCCTTAGAATCCTGGGGCATTAGACGTGATCTCATTCAAGAGGCTCTCTCTTTCTACAGATGAGGAAACAGGCCCACAGAGAAGCAGAGATGTACTCAGGTCACTCAGCCTGTTAGAGGCAAAACTAGGACTAGAGACCGAGTCTCCAAACTCTGAACAGTTTAGTGCTTCCACCTGATGTTTTCATGCTCCCACCTCATGTTTTCATGGTTTTATTTAAGATATTCTGTCCCATGTGCAGATGGCACCACATGCAAATAGCTCCTTAAAACATATTTGTGAGTGGATGATGACAATGCTGTTGGTGCTGATTTAATTATAGGATGACGTGGGGAAAAAACTTCTACAGTTTTCTAAATGCAAGGGATAAAGTTGAATAAACAAGAGAGTTAAGGCATTGTTCCAGGTTCAGATTAAGTGTTCCATATACACTCTTTGAATTAAAATAAAGAGAAGTAGGCTATGGAATTTAGTCAAGTAAAATATTAAGAAAACAGAACCAAAGCTTCATTTCCTTGATTTTTCCACAAGCCATGAAATTGTCCATCACTAGGAGGGGTGTTCACTGCAGTCCAGGGACCTCATGGTCTTTGAAGTCTCCTTGCATGGTAGCTGGCCTCTTAAAGCTAACAATATTTACAGAATGTCAAGTCTACATAGTCTGTGATTCCCAAACCCTTCTGTAGTGAGGGTTCTCCAAGATAGTGAGTTGTAGTCCTTGTGGTGATAATGGCAGTGGTTGCATTGGTGGTAGTGATGGTGGTAGTGGTGGAGGTGGACATGATGGTGGTGGTGATGATGATGGTGGTGACGGAGGTGGAGGTGGTGGAGGTGAGGAAGTGGTGGAAATGGTGGTAGTGATGGTGGTGGTAGCAGTGAAGGTGGAGGCAGTGGTAGTGATGAAGGATGTGCCATCTGCATTCAGCATTCAAGGATGGGCAAGAATTTCAATATGCAGAGTTTGTGGGAATGGAAATTCCAAGCTGAGGAAGCAGCTTAGGTAGGGTAAGTTTCTTAGACTGGCTGGAATGCGGGGTGACTGGCATGTCATAAGAATGTGAAAGATAATTTCAGATAGGTGCATTGGGGCCACCTGGTGAAAACTTGGATGCTAGCACAGGAATTCTGAACACACTTTTTTTTTTTTTTTTTTCCCCCAAGATGGCAAAGAGAACAGCTAGAATGTGATTGGAATCATTCAAATGAGCAATGATAAGGAATTCACTCACAGCAGTAGCCTTTAGGATAGAGAAGTTAGAGTAGGTATGAGAGTCCTCTGAGGATCAACAGAACTTGACCACTGACTGGGAGTGAGGATGGAGTGAGAGTCATGCTCTGTGTAATAAGCGATCCTCTCCATGAGGGCAAAGGTGGGGAATTGTGTCCCTTGGCTCTTCCATAAGATCTCTTCCTGTGTCTAGTACATGGTAAGCTTTCTGAAAATGTCTGGTGTCTGTTTAACTGTTTTGAGTAACCCTGGCTGAGGAACTGGATATGTGGCTGGATTTCACCCTTTTCTTGTCCCTTCACTCCTGGGAGGTGCACACTCGGGTAGTGGGCAATAATCTGGGTACATGACCACTCTCATGGCTGTAACCTAAGTTCATAGTAAGGCTTCTGTACTGACCAGAGATGCCAGCATTGCATACCGCTTTCTTTCCCACAGCCCATGGAGGAGGGAACCTACTGAAGGGTAAGGAGTCTGACAACCTCACAGAAAGAGGTTGACCAAATCCTGAGAAGAATAGGATTGGATCAGCAGGGAGAGTGGGTGTTTGAGAGGGAAGAAAGCAGGGCTGAGGCTTAAGCACTGGCATGAATGGACTGGGGTTTTACGGATTGCTTGGATGTTGGATGGACTACTTTTGTTTGGATGGACTACTGTTGGATGGACTCATTCTGGTCAAGCAGGGAAATGCCTTGAATGTTTGGAAGTAAGAAGCTGGAGCTTCCCTCAGGACAGGGGGCACACGGGTCAGGAGTTGTGCTGCCCTGAGCCTCCCGGAAGCCCTCGTGAGATAACTCATTGTAGTTAGTTAGTGACTCTGCAGCAAATGGGGTATGAGCAGAAGTGACATGCTTCAAGCCCAAGTCCTCTTAGGATGCTCATCAGCCCATCTCCCTTCTGTGAGCGCCCTTCCTACATTGCTTGGTGAGGCTACAGCTGCAGATGGTAGACACCTCCATACTAAATTTCTGACTGTGAGGAGAAGATTCTGCTGTAGCTGGTGGATTTAAACTGTAGTGAAGCAAAATTGTGCTGTAATAAGGATCTGGGGTTTTGGATTATTTTGTTAGAGCAACTATCTTGACAGCCTCTAAGGCTTAGTGTCAAGGTGAGAAATAGTGGAGGCAGTGAGGGGACAACTTTGTACAAGAGAGGACATGTACAAAGCCAAGTCCTCTTCATCTGTGAAGCAATCAGATTGTGCAGTGCTCTTCTGGGCACTGGGGAGAGAGGTTGATTGTAAAACTCATGAAATCCCTCTCCTTTCCTCTGGGCACCAGTCTTTGTCCTGCGCTGCTCTTTGAACACTGTGGAGTGGTTGGGTTGACATGTTTGAAAAGAAGGGCTGTACTCTAGCTGAAGCAGGGCCTCTCTGCTCTCTGTAACCATCAACCAGTCCCAGTGGCGGCTGCTCAATATTCCTCATGCAACTCAGAGTCCAGTTTGAAAATGCCCAGGTAGTAGGAAAGGGTGCCAGATTTGGATCTGGAAGATCTGGATTTAAATCCTGGCATCACCAGTTGTATGATGGATAAATTTAATTGTGTGAATTGGGGTAAATTTCTTGATCACTTTGGGTTATATTCTTAATATAAGATTGGATATGATAATGGCACTTTACACTGTACAGGGCTATTGTGCAAATGGAGATAAAATATATAAATGATGTTTTGGTACGTATCTGGGTTTTGTTTGTTATCATGAGTGCATAGCTGCAAAACTGGTTCAGTCGGGGGCTCACAACACCTTCTCACGTTGTCTATGATGTACATTCCAGAACCTTCTCACTTCTTTCTGTTAGTGACCTTGCCTCCCACTTCACTGAGAATATCGAGAGCTTCCAACATAGGTATCTCAACTTCTCTCTTTACCTCTTCACATCCACTCATTCTTCTCTCTTGCTTCAGTGGAAGATGAGATCCTCCTCAGACCTAAGGCCAAATCCTCCATGTGGGCTCACATCCCATTCTATTACACCTCCTTCAGGACTTTGCTCCACCAATCAACCCCTATCTCTCTTGTATCTGCCAGTACTTCCATCATCTCAGTCAGATAATGTGTGGAAGTCTCTTGTATTCTGGAAAATGACATTACTTTAGCATGTTGCCTCATAAAGTTAAGTGTTATTTTTCTCTCCTTCTCTTTACCACATACACTTCTGAAAGAATAGTTCAGGTTCCCCACTTCCATGTGCATTTGGTGGGAAGAATAGAAGTAGGTGCCTTCTGACCACAATTAAACAGTCAATTAATTTTTCATGGGAGTGATAAATGTGGACAAATAAAGATAGGGAAGTTTTTTTTTTTTCAGTCTTTTGTTCTGAGTAGGTACACAGTACTTAAAAAATATTCTACAATGAAGGAACTAGGTGAAATAACTCACTAACATTTCTTTTATCCTTTCCCACTCCGGGTTTTCAACAACACCATTGCTTCATTACTTTTTTTCTTCCTACTGTAGGTGGTGAAACTATTTCTGTTCTGTGAAGTACATAAGTATTTGGAGACTTGACCTAAACATCCTCTTACCTATTAAATGGCACATTCCGGATTAGAGCAAACCTGGATCTTTTTAAATAAATGGCAAAATCACGGAACTCAACACGTTAAAAGCAATGACAGTGACAGATCATCAAAGATGAGTCAGGACTGTGGGAGGCTAAGCCAGTCTTAGGCACCCTTCCTATTCCCAGTCTTGGGGTGAGCATCTGACCACTGTCCATGCCCAGGGTCACTCAAACTTGAGGCAGCTATTATTTACTCTTTAAATTCAAGAGATATTTTGTTTTTTTCTCTTGCTCAGCTGAAATGTGAACAAGTGATTTCTCTTCTCCCTAGGAATCCTCATTAAGGTAAGGACAAATGGAGCATTTGGTCTCTCCAATCCTTGCCTGTTCCTGGTGCTAGTACATGGCCAGTGGTATGCTGGTAACACTTGGCTCTCTGAAAAGAAAAATGCTCCAGTTTGTAGCATTCTGTGGTGTCAATACTTCTGCTACAGCTAATTACAATTTCAAAACACAATGTGATGTCACTGAATATGGAGTTGGGAAGAGATGTGCACAGTTGGCTTTTGCCAGCTGGCTCTGGCACACTGCTGAATATGCCACACATTCTGTTAAAAATAATACACATACCATAGAAAATCTGAAGATCATAGAAATGCAGGGCAGATGCAGAGAGAAAAAAAGTACTGGGAGACAGATTCATTCTCCAAAAAGACTTAATAATTTGATATATTCCATTCTCAAGAAAGAAAGGCAATTCTATGCATAGATTGCTTTTAGTGCCTAGTTTTTACATCGTCATTACCATACTGCAGTTCTGTTTTCTTATTTTACCCAAACATAACATGAGCATTTTCTCATGTTATCACAAATTTGTCCTAAACATTTTCATTTTATAATATAGAATATCGTAATGCATCATCAAACCAGACCATATCATGGCATGTTGGGTTTGTCTCTAATTTTTCATAGAAAATGATCTTGTTTACCTTAAAATTCATCCTCAAATATCCCAGAAATATTTTTGGAGATGCCTAAGGGAGCAGATAGTTGTCTGATGAGAAAGATGAAGAGAGACCTCTGGGAATAGCTGCCTCAATATTGGCCAATCCTTGAGGACCACAAAGACTTGAAGTGAGTGACTCTCATCTGGTAAGAGACTTCCAGCCTTCAGTCCCTGAAACCCACATCCCTACCAGCCTTGCTCACCACCACTAGGAGCACCTAGAAGGGCACACAGAAGGGACGCGGGGATGGATGAGGCATCCTAAGAGGACTTGGCAGTGTGGCACCATGCGTCCCAGAAATTTGCCAGGTAAAAGCAGCAATGAGGGGCACCGGTCGCGAGGAGGCTTCCTGGATATCAGGCGAGTGCCTATCTCGGCCCAGAAGCCTGATAATGCAGGGGGCTGAAGCTTCTTTACTGGCATTCAAGGCCGCTTTTTCCTCCTTTGACCTGAATGAATTACATCCAGCAATTTTCGCCAGGCGATGCATTCATGCCGGTGGCAGAGCCTCGGTACAACAACCCTCTCGAGCACCCACTCCCTCCCTGCTGGTCAATCATTGCTTTCGAGAGATTTGAATCAATATCACCCTTCTTTCTTGAGGGTTTGTCCAGGAACTCACATACCGCTGGTGGTTCACTAATGGAACGGCGGGAGCAGTATACGATGGCATCTCTGGTCCATTACCTGAAGCATGCATGAAGACAGGTTACAGCCTTTAATGAAATTCGGACGGCGCAGATTATTGCCCTCATGTCGCAGGTTAGTTTCAAGATTAGTTCTCATCCGGCTGGGTTGGTCCATTAGCTAACCCAGTCTCCCACTTTCCTCTCAAACTCTCCTGCTCTGCCTTTGGGCTCTCCACCGCCAATGGCAGGCAAACCCCTGTCAATACTTGAAGTTTTAGGAATGTTCTTTTTAATTCTAGCCTTAATAGAACTCTGGCTGCTTCCTGAGAATATGTGTTCTCTGTTGTTCCTGCAAATTAAGGCTTTTTTTTTTTTTTCTTTTCTTGCTCTCACATTTATTCCCCTCAGAACCAGCAGGTGGAGTGAGGGTTCTCCTGCTCCTCCGTGCCATTTCCAGACTACTTCCCCTTGTGTCTTGTCAGACGCCACCCCTCTGAGGAGCACATATCTTGCCACATCTTCTTTTTCACTTACTGCTGTCACTCTCCAGCCTCCTGGTCACTCTTCCCTGATCACTGAAGACCTCAGCTCTGGCTCGGAGCCTCCCTCTCCATCCCACCCTCCGTCTCACCCCAGTGACCTCATCCTCCCTGAGGAGGACCACCCAGCACTCTGGCATCTCAGTGCTGAGACTCCTCATCTCCAGTGAGCTCCCTCTCTCTTTTGCCTCAGTTATCTGCATCCTGGCCACACCTAGGATATTCATGAATTTTTAAAACATCTCGTCCATAAATACCATGTCCATCCTCTCAGGTCACTTGCCTAAGTACCTCTGCTATTACAATTCTCTCTGTGGAAACTCACATTCACCGAACCTGATACTTTCTCCCTATTCCTCAGCCTCTTCATGTTTTCTTTCCTTCCTTGTCCATCAATCTAATCACTCCTATACAAGTCACCTCCAATTCCCTTACTCTTTCCTCCTTCTATGATACTCATCTGATAAAAATCTCAGGCTGGGATGAATCCAGCCACCCATATTCTTACCCACAGCAGCCCCAGAGGCTGAACCCGGGGAGAGGTTTGTGCAGCCAGGTTGACAGATGTGACTGTAGATTCTTGGGCCCCTTTCCTTGCATTCTCAGACACCACACCTCTAGTTTCCCTCCTACCCTTCTGGCCACTGGCTCACAACCCCCTTTATCAAGTCCTTCTATTCTACTGACTTCCTCAGGGCTTTGTCTAGACCTTCAGCCAGCTCTCCCCAGGTGATTAATCTGTCCCCAAGGTTGTAAATCCATCTATGAGCTTATGACTCACATTATTCTATCTCTACCTCAGATCCCACTGAACACATATGTCCACTGGGATGCATTTCACAGGCATTTCATGACCACCCTCTTCTTACAGCATTCATTCCCCATTTTTGTTAGAGTAAAGCATAAACTCAATGGACCTACAATACTCTTTATGATTTCCAGCCTGGGATCTCTTCCCTTATTCCCATTCTTCCTCACCTACCATGCCACCCACACCCCTACACACATCACACACTCCACATAACCATGCTGAGTTTTTTTTCAGAGAGGCAGGATGATGTAGTAGCTGATGAGTTAGCTCCAAAGACAGACTCCCTTAGTTCAGATTCTGGTTTTGCCACATACTAGCTGGAGCATCTTGGGCAATTTGCCTACCACATTGAGCTGCTGAGGGTATGAAATGAGATGATGCATGCAAAGTTCTCGGCAGAGTGCCTGGAGCATAATAGGTGCTTAATGAATGTTAGCAGTTATTATTTTTAAATTTAGTTTCTTTGGCATAATTTATAACCTCTCTTTCAAATCTTTGTGCATGCGGTTGCCTCGACTTGGAATTCTTTTTTCCAACAAATCCTGCCTACTGCTTTGCTTCCCCTCATCCCCCAAATGCCATATGACTGACTCATATATAACCTCCAGGACTCAGATGGTTACTATCTTTGTCTGTTGAGCATTTCATGATTCTGTGGTAATGAATGGCACTGTGGATTTATTGCAGCACTAACTACTGTATTCACATGCCTGCTTACCTGTCTGCATGCCCAGTAGACTCTAAGAGCTTTGAAGTGAGGAGTGCGTTAGGTCATTGTTTTATCTCTAGCATAGTACATACTATAAAGTAATGGTTAATAAATATTTGCTAAGTGAATGAATAAAATGATAAATCACATTGCAGAGCCATAGCTCTCTCATTGTGAGAATAAATAAGAAAATAATGTTCTTGGTAACTATAAGGAAATCTTGTGGTTCAGAAGAATGCAACCTTCAATTCACTGAATATTGTTGGTAACATAAATGTGTCCCCTGAAATAGATTACTATAAGAAAAAAATACTATTGAAATAGCTAATTTATGTACTTAATAACATCTGTCTTCAAGAAACCCAAGGAGACTTCCATGAAATGAGTTCCAATGTCTACACCCAGCCAACCATGATAAAAAATGTGGTTGCTGAATTAAAAAAAAAAAAAAAAAAAAGAATGGTGAATAGCACGTTGGACACAACAGAAAATTGAATTGGTCAGGCAGAGGACAAGTTGATTATTCACTAAGAATATTTTAGAAAAAGGAAAACAAGGTGAAAATACAGATAAGAATATAATAGAAATGGAAGTGAGATTCTCAGCAATCCTAGCTTCTAATAAGAAGATTTTCTGAAAGAGATTAAGAATAATCGAGATGAAGCAAAAAGTAAAAATAATGTCAGCATCTTTTTAATAAGTCCTCTCATTAAAGTAAAGCATCTTAAAGGTGGATGAATGATCACTGCGTACCAGACACTGTGCTAAGGGTTTTATATACAATATTTTATCTAATTCTCACAATAACTCATGATGTAGGTACTATTATTATCCTAATTTTCAGATTGAGGAAACTGACGCTCAGAGGAGTAAAAAGTAACTTGCCAAAGTCACATAGCTCATGAGTGGTAGCCCCATTGTAGATTACTTTGGGAGTGAGCCCTTGACTCACACTGGGCAAATCATCATCATGATTCTGGAACTGCACCTAAGAAATAAATGCTAGGCTCTCTTTGGCAATTGAAAATAAAGGCCAGGCATGGTGGCTCACACCTGTAATACCAGCATTTTGGGAAGCCAAGGTGGGTGGATCATTTGAAGTCAGGAGTTCAAGACCAGCCTGGCCAATGTGGTGAAACTCTATCTCTACTGAAAATACAAAAATTAGCTGGGCATGGTAGCACGTGCCTGTAGTCCCAACTACTCAGGAGGCTGAGTCACATTGCTTGAACCCTGGAGGTAGAGATTGCAGTGAACTGAGATCATGCCACTGCACTCCAGGCTGGGTGATGGAGTGAGACTCTCTCTCTCCAAAAAAATAAATAAATAAATAAAAATAAAAATAAAATAAAGACATACCATATGGGTTGCTTGACTAGTGGCATGCTGGCATATATGAGATAAGCAGAGGCTCAAAAAGCATTAGGGCAATGGGGTTTGTCCTCTCTTCCTGCTTTTGAACTCAGGCCACCATAAAGAAGCTGAAACTTGCCTGTTGGATAATGAGAAACACATGGTTCTGTTACCTCTGTCATCCTGGTTGACAATCTTCCAAGTACGAGATAAGTGAATAAGGCTTCCTAGGTTATCCAGCAGCCATATGACCCATAGGTGACTGCAGACATATGAGACACTCCCACAGAATTCAGTTGAGCTGGCACAAACCAGAGCAGCCAGCAATCCACAAAATCATGACCTAAATGGACAGTTGTTACTTTAAACCAGTAAGTTTTGGAATGGTTTGTTACTCAGCAGGAACTAACTGATACACTATCTTAAGTTTTACTTCTATTATTTGAAGCCAAAGGTTCTAACTGTAATAGACTAAAATTTATTTTTCAGATCTAATATATATCTTGGTCTGAACATCGACAGTAAGTGTTAGATTATGGGAAGACTTGCTATTTAAATCCCGTTTGGATTTTCTAGATTAACATATAGTCATACAAGTATCTTGAGGGTACATTTTAGGTTATCCACAAAAGAAGATATCACTTTGGCTTCAAACAACAAAGGAACACTCTCTGCTGAGCTTAAAAGAAAAAAAAAATTATTTACATATTTATAAATCGTGATATTCCCACAATTTATACCCAGTCAAGCAGCCATTTGTATTTATATGCCAAAGAAAGGTATTATCAAATATGCAAGAAAGTACTATTTTCTGCAGAGAAACTACCAAAAGACATGATTCAGAATGATGGATGACGGATCAAAACTTAAAATTCAAAATAATGAGGCCATAGAACTAACAAACTGGTGATTATTAGTAAAATAAAAATATATAGAGAGGACAGTAAATCATTGTTTGTGAACCATAATTATGAAATGGAATAGAAAACATTTTTAAGAGAGCAGATCTCTATCACTTGTTCCCAACTTATCTGGTCTTGGTATTTCTTTACACTAATAAAAATAATTGAGGACTCCCAAAGAACTTTTGTTCCTGTGGGTCATATCTATCAATACTTACTACACTAGAAACAAAAGCAGAGAACCATTTGGCAGTGTGTGTTAAGTCGTTTAAAAATAACAATAATACACTGAGACCCTAGGTGTTAGTTTCTAATATCATTCCCTAATAAAAGAAACCAGGGCTTCTTAGAGAAGTGGTTGATTGTAGAACTGGGGCAGGAAATATACAAGATGAGCCTGGGGCATCCTGTAGTATCACAAAGTAAGAAAGTCCTCAAAACACATGACACAACACAAAAAGCACAAAACTAGAAACTAAAAACAAAACAAAACCCTCAAATCCCTATAAGTATGGAATATTTCATAATGGGGTATGTCAAAGAGATACAGAAGAAACCTGAAAGTGGCCCCAATGGCCCAAACTGGAACAATTTGAGCAATAAAATAAATTGAGTAACTCAAAGAAATTATACCCTAAGACCAAAATAAATACCCATGAATCCATACTAATATAAATAAATGATTGAGTAAATAAATAAACATGTAAATGGTGGAGAAGAGACAAATCTTCAGTGCATAAAAATTTCAAAGAATTTATGTAGCTACTCTGCAGTAAAGGAGTAGGAATGTTATTCTCCACTCCTTAAGGATAGCCTTCACACAGTGACTTCCTTCCAAAGACTACAGTATGGGAAAGAGGGGAAAAATAATAATTTTAGTATTTGTGGAGAAATCTGACAAAGATGGTGGAGTAGGGGATACAAGCCTAAGTTGTTGTTGGTTTGAAATAGACTGTTATAACTGTCAGACATTTTACATAAGCCTCATGGTAACCACAAAGCAGAAATATATAGTAGATACATAAAAGATAAATAGAAAGGAATCAAAACATACCATTACAGAAAATAGTCAAATCACAAAGGAGGAGAGCAAGAGAGGAAGAAAGGAACAAAGAATCTATAAAACAACCAGAAAACAATTGGCCAAATGACAGTAGTAAGTATGTACCTATCCATAATTACCTTGAAAACAGAAAATAAGTGAATTAAATTCTCCAATCAAAGGACATAGAGTGCTTAACGGATTGAAAAATTAAGACCAAAGTATATTCTGCCTGTAAGAAACTCATTTTGGCTTTAAGGACACACAAAGACTGAATGTGAAGGCGTAGAAAAAGATACGCCATCCAAATGAAAAATGAGCAGGTGTAGTTATACTTGTATCAGACTTAAAGACTTGTGACTTTAAGTCAAAACTGTAAAAAGAGGCAAATAATATAATTATATAATGATAAAGGGGTCAATTCATCAAAAGGATACAACAATTGTAAATATATATGCACCCGACTATATAAAACACATATTAATTTAACAGATCTTAAGGGAGAGATAGACAGCAACATAATAATAGTAGGGGACTTCAATAAGCCACTTCAACAATGGATAAATCATCTAGACAGAACATTAGTAAGGAAACATAGGACTTACAACGTACTTTAGACCAAATGTATGTGACAGACATATATGTCACATTCCATCCAATAGCAGCAGAATACACATTCTTTTCAAGCACACACAGAATACTCTCCAAAACAGATAACATGTTAGGATGTAAAACAAGTCTTATCAAATTTAAGAAGACCAAAATCATATCAAGTATCTTTTTTGACCACAATGATATGAAACTGGAAATCAATAACAAGAGGAAAAATTCTCAAAATACGACATAAAAATGGCTTTCAGGTATATGAGAAAAATGCTCAGCAGCACTAATCATCAAGTTAAAACCACAATAAGCTATCACTTCAGACCTGTTACAATGGCTACTACTAAAAAGACAAGAGATAACAAGTGTTGGAGAGGGTGTAGAGAAAAGGGAATACTTGTGCATGGTTGATGGGAATGTAAATTATTACAGCCACTGTGGAAAACCATATGGAAGTTCCTAAAAAAATTAAAAATAGAAATATACGGCTCAGCAGATTTACTTCTGTGTACATATCTGAAAGAAATTAAATCAGTATGTTGATAAGAGATTTGCACTTCCATGTTTATTGCAGCATTATTCACAATAACCAAGATATGGAATCAACCTGGACTTAAAATTTTTCTAAATACCTATTGAGTCAATAACAAAATTTATATAGTGGTAGATTGTTTAAAAAGTAAAGAATACGAGAGCACTATATATCAGTGTTTATGCAATGGAGACAAAATGAATTTTATTGGTAGATGTTTTCACTATTTGACAATTGAAAATAAATGAACTGAGCATTAAAATAAAGAATCCAGAAAATGTGCATTTAAACGAACTTAGATAGGAGGAGAAAAATAAAAATAAAAGCTACATTAAAGAATGAAAGGCAATAGAATTGGTAAATAAACTATTTTGGCAAGTATTTTGGAATAAAAATAGAGGAAGTAGAAATTAAATGTGAAAAGATGATGTATAATTGAATAGATAAAGAAAATGTGATAAATATACACAATGGAATATGATTCAGCTTTAAAACAGAAGAGGATACTGTCATGTGTGACAACATGGATGAACCCGGAGGACACTGTGCTAAGTAAAATAAGCTAGGCACAGAAAGACAAATACTGCATCATCTCATTGACATGTGGAATCTAAAACAGTTGAACTCATAAAATCACGGAGCAGAAGGGTAGATTCTAGGGGCTGGAGGTGGAGGGGAATGGAGATGTTGGTCAAAGGGCACAAAGTGTCAGGATGAATAAGTTGCAACTATCTATTGTACAACATAATGACTATAGTTCATAATAATGCATCGTATACTTGAAAATTGCTAAGCGAGTAGATCTCAAATGTTCTCACCATGAAAGAAATGATAAGTATTGAAGTGATAAATATTTTAATCAGCTTGGTTTAATCATTTCCCAATGTATAAAAGCATCATATTGTACACCATAAATGCACATACTTTTTATTAGTCAAATATACTTCAATAAAGCTGAAAAAAAGATTAACATCAATAGTAATGTCATATTGATAGTGTATACCTTCTAATGAGGTGACAAGAATGGAACTCTACCTCTATGTTTTTTTTTTCCTAAAACATATTACCCCTGTGTACTCATGAAAAAAATGTCAAAAAAATTCTAACTGAGGGATCTGCCACAAAGAACCTGATCACTATGTCTTGAAACTATCAAAGACTTCACAAACAAGGAAAGTCTGAGAAGCTGTCACAACCAAGAGGAGCCTAAAGAGACAAGAATGTAATGTGGCGTCCTGGATGGGATCCTGGGACAGGAAAAGGAAAACTGGGAAAATCTGAATGAAGTACAGATTTTAGTTATGAATTATTTATAAATATTGAGTTTATTAATTGTGATAAATGTACTATACTAATCAGACATTAATACTAAGAAAAACCGGGTGTGGAGTATCTGGAAACTTTTTGTACTATCTTTGCAACTTTTCTGTAAATCTAAAACTGCTCTAAAATATAACTTTATTAAAAATGGCAATGATAAACTCATTGAAAGTTAACATAAATAATACATGAAAGAAAAACTATTCTATTTATTGCAAAAGATTATTAAAGAGAGGAGCATTGTTTTGGATTTTTGCAAATCCCTTTAATATCTAGGTTGATAGACATCTGGATTCTCATATCTGCTTCTATATTCAGTGTGTTGTGATATCAGAAGTCATGGAACCTCTGAAAAACTCTACTGTAGGCTCATGAAAGAATGAGTATGAAAAAGGTAAATAATGTCTTCCTGTCTTTATATAAGTAATTTTAACCTCATATACCTCTTAAATGTATCGCAGGAGTTTTGTTATTATACTTTGAGAATGCTGACATATATTATAGAACACACAGGTTATAAACCCCAGGTTATTAACAGAAAAACTGGCAAGGGAATATGAGAATAGAAAGTGACAAATATCCTT
The DNA here is from genome assembly GCF_008728515.1 of Papio anubis. Taxonomy (NCBI): domain Eukaryota; kingdom Metazoa; phylum Chordata; class Mammalia; order Primates; family Cercopithecidae; genus Papio; species Papio anubis. Next base: position 75,361,160 of record NC_044989.1, read on the forward strand.
TTCCTATAAATGGAAGTAAAAAATGAATTCTGTTGTCAAAATTATGTCAATAATTGTCAATATAATGCCAAGTGACATTATAAATATTATAAATGTTAATAGCTATGAAAGTAGGGAACTTTTTAAAAAAACTTTAAGATAACTATTTATATAATGAAATAAAACATATGTATCTTTGAAATTACCAAAGATAATAGTCAACAAAACCATCTATAAAGGAAAAATAGAACAAAGAATAAAGAAAAACCAGAAAGTATTAAACCAAATGATGAAAGAAGACCATCTATAACAATATATATAGATAAAGACAATGAGTGTGGAAATGTTCAACTAGCCTATTAAAAGAAAAAAGACTCTTAAGTTATGAACCAATATCAAAATATACTGTATGTAAGAGGAAGTCTCACAACAAAATGATAGAGAAAAACTAAATATATGGAAAAAACTAAAACAAAATGATGAAAAAGTATAAGTAAACAAAACAGAGGTGTCACTATTAATACTACAGGAAGTAGTGTTAATGGCAAAAAAGCACTAGAGTTATAAATATATTTTCTATTACTAAAAGTATAATCCCTAGTGAAAACAAACATATCTTCAGCACATGTAGGGCAAAGCTTTTAAAAATATAAAGAGAATTTAGCAGAAATACAATTACAATGAAAGATTTTAAGGTATCACTCTCGCTCTGTGATTGGATAGGTTATCAAAAATCCATAATAGCAACAATTTGAACAAAATAGTAAGATGATTCACTAACCAACTTTGAATCCTCATCTGTCTCCATATTTCAGGCCATAAAAAGCATTCTAATAAGTCCCAAAAGGTAACCTTTGGTATATGCCATAGTCTGTTTCGCATAAAAAAGGAAGGAAAGAGGGAATGGAGGCAAGGATGAAAGAAGGAAGGGGGAAGAGAGGAAGCAAGGAAAGAAGAAAGGAAGGAAAAAAGAAAGGAGAAAAGAAAGAAAGAAAAGTTGAACTACCGTGGACTTAAAATTTTCCTAAATGCCTATTGAGTCAATAAAAAAATTTATATAGTGGTAGATTGTTTAAAAAGTAAAGAATACGAGAGCACTATATATCAGTGTTTATGGAATGGAGACAAAATGAATTTTATTGGTAGATGTTTTCACTATTTGACAATCGAAAATAAATGAACTGAGCAATAAAATAAAAAATCCAGAAAATGCGCATTTAAACGAACTTAGGTAGGGGGAGAAAAATAAAAATAAAAGCTACATTAAAGAATGAAAGGCAATAGAACTGGTAAATAAACTATTTTGGCAAGTATTTTGGAATAAAAACAGAGGAAGTAGAAATTAAAAATGTGAAAAGATGATGTATAATTGATGTAAAATTGTATGTTATTAAATTTAAGTCACTATGAAATAGATTTTTTTCTTAAAAATATAAATTAACAAATTGAAAAAGCAGATAAACTAAAAGTGGCAGTGATGAAATAAAATGTGCTATAGAGTTTCTTTCATAAAGGGCTCAAGGGCCAGCTGGTTTTATGGGTAAGTTCTTTTGCCAATTTCAATGCTATTTTGGAAAACAAAGACAGTTTTTAAAAGCATCCCTAACCTTGATACCAAAATCTGACAAAGACAGCACACAGAAAACCAAGCAAATATTACTTTTTGATGTTGATATAAAAATCCTATGTAACATAACTAGTCAGTATATTAAAAGCATAACTTAACGTGACCAACTAAGATTTACTGAAGAGATACAGGGAATAGAATTAAAATGATTTGCATACATGGAGCATATTAAAAATACTTTTCTCAACAGATGCTGATATATTTTTGCAAAACTCTGTCATACTGGGAATAGTATAATGCTTCTTAAAATAATAAAATGTGTGACTATTGATAAACAGTCTTCTCAGCAGTTCATTGAACACTCAACTTAATTGTGAAACCAATAACCAAAAACCTACTTAATGGTAAAGTATTGTAGGTGTTTCCAGAAAAGCAAGAAAGTTAACAAAATTATTATTATTTAATACTGTGAAAGTTAGGGTCATTCCAGTACAACATGAAGCAGAAATAAGAGGCATAACTGCTAGAAAGATGGAGACAAAATAATTATTTATAGATGATATGATTGTATTCCTGGAAAAAAACAGCTTAATCACTATTAGAATCAAAAAATTGGCTAGATAAAAGATAAGTTCACAAAACTAACTTACTTTGATATATCACCAGCTAGAAAATATGAAAGAAATCATTTCAAAATTTGTACATAATACTCCAATTTAAGCTCAATATAGTTAATTCCTTTTCCCTCTGAAACGGTTCCTGAAATTATCAAAGGAATGTAAAAATTCATCTCAGCTCTGGAAACAAGTGCAGGAGGTCACCCATTGGCCAGAACAAATTTCTTCAGTTACTGAGCAGCTGAGACCAAACTGAAGGAGAATCTGGGCTGCTGCAGGAAGAACAACCTTTTTGGGAAAACAATTGTAAGGAACTTGCTGCAGCGCTGAAGGCTGCAGGGTGGAGCTGACCAAGGGCTTGAGAGAAGGGGTGAGGCCAAACCTTGAACCTACTGTTATCTTTGGGATGTGCAATTGGCATTAGGGTAAGAAACTGACAGCTCGCGGGCCAATGTGCACTTCCCATTGGCTTGATCATCTGGAGACATGAACTGTAATGACTAATGAGGTAGGGGCAGGGCTCTGAATATCCCCAGGCTGCTCCTGTACAGTGTTGACGCAGTTGGGAAGGGCAGAACCACAGCAAAGCCACACGTACCCCTTTTAAATCTGGAATTGAAAGACTTGAGTAGGGATCTCTGTAACTTGGAATCCATTTTAACTCTCCGGGCTACAGTTATTAGAATGAGCAAAAAGAGAAAACGGTTGGATGTTTGCTGAAGCTAATGTGGGAAGAAAAGTAAGTGTCTGTGAGATATCTTACTTCAAGAAACAGGTGGAAATTCAAAGTAATCCCATATTTGTTTTTAAATGAGATTTGAGAGGCTGTTGCACTTATGAGAAGGGCAGAAAATACTTCTTTCAAATGAAAACATAATTACAGAACTGAAAATACTGTTGCACTTTTGAAAAGGGCAGAAAATACTGCTTTCAAATGAAAACATGATTACAACATTAAAAATGCAGAGGAAGCCGTGAAGAGCAGATAATCTCTTCATCTTACAGTTTCATCAGAAATGCCTAAGAATTCACCCAGAAACCATAAAAAGATGAAAGAAATAATCAAGTTAGTAAAATAGTAAGGGGCATGGAAAGCACACAATTTATGTGTAGCAGTAACTCTGAAAGGAGAGCAGAAAAGAGGGCAGGCCATTAAAAAATGTGTTTTTAAAGGAGAATTTCCCTGAACTAGAGATCTGACTTTAGATTAAAAGCTCTTAGCAATGACAGAAAATGACAGAATCCTCTACATATACATGTCTTCTGGTGCGGCTTTTGAAAATACAGTACGAAATGAAGAATTACAAGAAGATAAAGAGAAATCTTAAATGTATGCAGGCAGAAATCACAAATTATGTAAAACGGGAAAAAATCAGATGGTATCAGATTTCTTCACTTAAGTAAATGTTGGAAGACCATGGAACAGTGTCTTAAGAATTTAGTGAGAAAATGATTGTGGTCTATTTTTCAGGTGCTAAAATACTCATTTTATTTCATCTTTTTATTTCCTGGTGATTTTTTTCAAGTGATAATATTTTTATTCTAAAAGTAGATGTCTTAAAAAGTTCATGTTACTTAATTAAAAAATGCAGTCAAGGCAAGAATTTATTTTCAGTAGAGATAAATTATTTTAAACTGCAGAAAAGCTAAAGTAAAAGGTTTAGATGACCTACTATTCCACATCAAAGTAAAAACATTGCGTATTAAATTTTGCTGCATAATTTTCCAGACTTTTCACCTACAACCCATAAGTACATGGATACACTTTATAAAACATACAAGGGGCACTAACTGCACATATTACTTTGAAGCCTGCTTTATTTACTAATTGTAATATTATGATAAATAATATGATCATAATATATGATCAATATTATTAATATTTTTGCATTAATTAATGTGCTTGTATAATGCCATTTTAACAGCTGTATAGTTTTTTGTATGAATGATCCATTATTTCTTTAATCAATCTTTTATGATTTGGTATTTGTTTCTAATTTTACAGCTCTATAAACCATGCGGACATCAAATCTTACATAGTATAATTGCAGTTAAGACTTTCTAAGAATGCAATTGCTGATTCAAACCAACTATACTTTTGAAAACCTTGACAGATATTGTCAAACTCTGCTCCTGAAAACAGCTCCCACCTTCCCTATAACCTCATTGATACTTAACATTTTCATTAAGTTTTAACATGGGCCACTCAAATAAAGGAAAAATTGCATCCATTATTTGGAATATAATTTTTTCATAATCTTTTATGGGCTGTAGTTTTTTGAGGGTTGCCTTACTCTTATTGATAAGTTAGAGTCCTCTATGTTAGTTTTCCTCATATATTATAATTTTTTTCTCAGTTCGTCACATGCAGAAGTTCTTCTTGGAGTTTCTGGATATATAGAATTTAACAAACACATCTATAACTACATCTGTATCTGTGTATCTATTTACTTACATATGCAAACCAGCAATCTTTCATTACGGCTTCTGCCTTGAGGGTTATGCTTTGAAAGCCTCTACTCCATCTCAATTTATTTGGAATTTATATTGGTTTTAAGTTGTGAGAAAGGAATCCAGTATTATGATTAGTCCAGAGTTTCCCCAGAATATGTTTTATGGATAATACTTCTGTGTGATGTTTACAGGATTAATTAAAAGAAGGATTTCACAATCAAATAAGTTTGAGAAGCACAAGGTTTAGGAAAAACCACTGAATTTCTTTACTGCAATCAACACTTACCAGAATGGAGACTAGTCTTTGCAATAGAATTTGAAGTGGCAAAACATTAGACACAATGCAAAGATATGTCAATATCATACTAGATAAGTAAATTATGGTTTCTCCATATAAGGAATACTATGCAGCTGTAAAGAAAAGAAGTGAGAATGCTTGCAATACTGATGGGAAAGGATATCCAAGATTGCTAACAGAAAAAGTCAGAATATATTATATATTGTATTGTACATTAAGAAAGGAGACAGTAACAATATATGTTTACACTTTCTTAGATGACATTAAGAAATGTTAGAAGGTTTATTAGAAACCAAGAATAGTGGTTATCCATAAAGTGGTAGGGGTAGAAAGAGGGCAAGTATGAGAGAAAGAGAGAGAAATCTTTTCCTAATTACTTTTTTACACTCCCTGATTTTTAAACCACACAAATATATTATGTATAAAATTTTAAAAAATTGAAAAGGAAACCATCTCAAAGGCTCCAATATGCTATTATATATTGTGACTCTCCAAGTTGTGGGCAGCAGTAGAATAGAGAGTAATCTACAAACTCATTCAAGTACAGAATCCTACAATTTTAGGTTATTCAGGTTTCCAAAAATATTTATGGAATAATCCCTACAAATTTGACATGCTATCTTTAGCATATACTAAACACAAACTTTTATACGTTTGAGTTTTTGTGCGTGCGTGTGTAATTTCTAGTTTGCTTTTATTGAACGATTCTGCTTCTAGTACTGTGTATTTTGATATCTTGAATGGCAAGTCATTTATTATTATTCTCTTAAAAGTTATTTTGCTGATATCAAAATTAATTCTTCTTGTTTATTATTTTCTTGAACAGTTTTTATCCATTAACTCTTTCAGATGATTCACTTTATCAAACTGCCTAAACATACTCTTAGGAATAGTTTGAGAAGAACTGATATCCTTAAGAATTATATAAAGATAGAAGGGAAACTGTTTTCTACATACACTTAAACACTTTCTGCATTTTGAATCACGTGGAATGTAGTTCTCAAATATTTTCTTATACCATCCAGTAAAGTCTAAATTAGCATGATATTTTTCATTTTCTTCACATAAATTCTGGCTGTTTCTTAATTATTCTCAGGATTCTTACTTTGTTTTTGTTGAAAAGGAGATCCATTATTCATTTTATTTTGTCAAGGATTATTGCTGAATAATTATTGCTGAAATGAGCTACTTTTTTCTTCAACACGTATTACATTTTAACAAATTTAATTTTGGCATTTCTTGAGGCAAATATATGATGCTCTCCTTTAACAAATTAATTTGAAGAAATATAATAACAGATTTCCTGATAATTTATTTACTAGTATTATTTGCTAGAAAAAGTCATGCTCAAAAACATAACATTGCTGTTTCAATATAATTTGTATTTTTTTGGTGAATGTTTTAATTGGGATGTTTGTACCTATATTTGTAAATGGAGTTGGTCTGAAGGTTTGTTTTTGGAGTTGTCTTTGTTAGCTTTCTGTATTTAGGTTTTACCAAATCTCTATAATAAATGAGCAAGATTTCCACATTGTTCTGTACTCTTGAATAACTTATAAGGGTATTTGAAAGATTTTCCCTGCACAGATTTTGATACCAGTGCCTTTTGTAAATGTAATTTTTGAACAGTAGTTTCATTCCCCTTTACCTCCAAGCTGTATCAGTTTGATAATTTATGGTTTTGTAGAAAATCATCCATTTAATCTTATTGTGAATTATGCTCTCTGGCCTCTGTGCTTTCTCTTTCTCCATCTGAGGGCAGCTGCCTCCGGAAGTTGATGGCAGCACCCCAAAGGAGTCCTAAATTGGGTGGGCCCATCTTTCTCAAGGCTTCAAGGCTCACACTTTCACCTCCTAATTAGGCGCTACTGGTATATAGAGGCCATAACAGCCCTTGGTGGCTGCTTCCTGTTTGGCCCTATCTGTACAATGTCTACCAGAAATGTAGTAAAATTTCTGACATTTGTGTGGCAACCTTCCTAGTTTCTGCAGTAACGTGGACTTTCCTCCCTTTTTTTTTTTTTTTTTTTGACTTTGTTCACTCTGATTTCTGTCTGGGGGTCAAGGTTAAGGGCATGTTTTTATGCTAGCATCTTCCCCTGCAGTGTCAATGCACTCTTCCTTCTCAGTTTAATTGCTTTTCATCAGCCAAAGCGATAATACTAGGGGCTCTGGGCTATCTTTATAAGTGTAGAGGGTGTCAGGGGAAGAGATTAATCACAACAGCTAGCATAAACAGTCAATCCCGGAAACACAAATATGTTGACACCCCTTTGGCCAAGGCCTAGAGCAGCTTGGCAAAGGATCCACATTTTTTGTTTTTAATTTGTAAAATAATCAAGAAGGTGGAAAATTTGAGAAGTAGTGCTGTAGGTATATTTTTAAATATTCCTGTCTTACTCCCTGTTAATGAGCTGATTTTCAATTTTTATTATTGTGAACGAAAGTAAATAATACATATAAATATAAACATTTCAGCTGATTTTTGATAATGAATCATAATATACAAAAGATAAAGTGCTGTAAATAATGACAATGGCATATTTTTGTAGCTTCTGTTACAGTTGGTACCTGTAGAGAATTATATTAGAGCTAACATATTCATATTCACTCACATTTCCACAAAATATCAATGAACGATTCTGTTTTCTAACATAGTCTCCTCTCCCATTATTATTGGTAATATTTAGAATTCAGAATAGGAATGTCTTACTTCTTGCTAAAACTCTACCATAATGTTATGTACATAGAAACTTAATTATCAGAAAATGACATATGGCCAATATTAATAAATGACTCAGGGAAGCAGAAATTCCCAGCTTGTCTAAATCTCATTTTTTTGGATGTCTTTTTCATTTTTCATCCTCATTACAGATTTTTTCTTGGCTTTGGTGGAGGGTCCTCTGATGAAGAAATGGTGGCTCGTTCATCTTCCTTGTCCTCAGGGGCATTGCCCTAGTACCTTCTGGGACCATCGCCATCTTACAGCCCACATAACAACTACAAGAGTGGGTGTAGCTCTGATTATCTTTGAAAACTACTGCATACTCCTCACAGTTTTTATAGAAAAAAGGAAACGGTCAATACATTTTGCAAAGCCAAATTTTTCTTCATGCATTCACCTTTCTTTTTCTGTGCTTTCTTCTCCAATGGGAAAAGTCACCTTTGATCACATGTAAAATCTTTCTTTATTACCTGTCAGTCATCTCCACCTTCCTAGAACTTCCTGTGTAGTGTCATAGTTTTGCCAGAGCAGCCATGCTAAGCTGCTGGGTTGCTAATTATTGCAGGACTTAATTAAAAATTATGATAATATTGTATTAATGATGAGCCTAAGTCCCCATTTTCATGAATGTTATAATGTTAGCGAAATCATCTATAACTGTGGATTGTAAACATAGACAGGGAATGGCAGACAAAACTGAACCAGTTCCTTCAGGGATCTAGGAATATAGCTAGAAGCAGCTCACTTTGAAGCTAGTGGCTTATCTTACTAGTCAGTTAAGAGAAACCACGGAAGTAATACATTTTCGAAAGGGGATTTGTTAACAACATATGTGTGTATGTGCACGTGCGTGTGTGTGTCTTCACATCATGTCGTAGAAACAATTTTAATAACATAGGAAATCGTTTATGATATGGTAAATGAAATAAGCAGATTATAAAATATATATATACGAATGACCATTAAATTATAAAAAGATGTTCATCCCCACTCCTAAAAGAGAAATGAGCATTTTAACTATGAGATCCCATTCTCATTTTTTTTTTTCCCCATCATATGGATACAAATCTAAAAGCTTCATGATATACTTTGCTGGTGAGGCCTTGGAGAGACAGGAACTCTCACACATTGCAGGTGAGAATGTAAATTAGTACAATCCTGCATGGAGGGCAAATATCAAAATTAAGATGATATAGTCTATTTTTGAGATTTTATGCCATAGGTATTCTTGCATGATATTTATAAATGTTATGCATGGTGGCATTCTGTAATAGCAAACCATTGAAGGCAATCTAAACTCCACTAATAAATGATGGGTTAAATAATAGCATACATTCAAAAAGTGGAATACTAAGAAAATAATAGAGAAGGGGCCGGGCGCGGTGGCTCACACCTGTAATCCCAGCACTTTGGGAGGCCAAGGAGGGACAGTCACGAGGTCAGGAGATCGAGACCATCCTGCCTAACATGGTGAAACCCTGTCTCTACTAAAAATACAAAAAAATTAGGCGGGCATGGTGGTGGGCACCTGTAATCCTAGCTACTCAGGAGGCTGAGGCAGGAGAACGGCGTGAACCCGGGAGGCAGAGCTTGCAGAGGGCTGAGATCATGGGACTGCACTCCAGCCTGGGTGACATAGAGAGACTCTGTCTCAAAAAAAAAAAAAAAAAAGAAGCTCTTTATGAACAATATGGAAATATCTCTAAGACATACTGAGTTTAAAAAAACAAGGTGCATAACAGTGTGCATAATAGGCTATGTTTTGTCTTATAAAGAGAGAAACAATCTATATTTGTGTTGACTTCTACTTATATAAGGCACTTCAAATTTTTATAAGACACCACATTTTTTTTTCTTTTTTTTTGAGACAGGGTTTCACTCTGTCACCCAGGCTGGAGTGCAGTGGAGTGACCTCAGCTCCCTGCAACCTCTGCCTCCCAGGCTCAAACGATCCTCCCACCTCAGCCTCCCGAGTATCTGGGACCACGGGTGCACTTGCCACCACGCAGAGCTAATTTATTTGTAGAGATGGGGTTTCACTATGTTGCCCAGGCTGGTCTTGAACTCCTAAGCTTAAGCAATCCATCTGCTTGGGCCTCCCAAAGTGCTTGGATAACAGGTAAGAACCACCGCACTGGGCCACCACATTTTTTAATTTTTTAATCCATTCTACTGATGATGGATATTTGAAACATCTCCAGTTTGGGGGGTATTAAGAGCAATGCTGATAGGAACATTTTGTTTGATGTAATCGAGAGCATACGTGCATGGGTTTTTCTTAGGGTAATTACCTGCAAGTGAAATTTCTGAGTTATAGGGTATGCATAGCTTCTTCTTTTCTAGACACTATGAAAGTATTTTCTGGGCTGGGCATGGTGACTTATGCCTGTAATCCCAGCACTTTGGGAGGCCGAGGCCAGTGGATCACCTGAGGGCAGGAGTTCAAGACCAGCCTGGCCAATGTGGTGAAACCCTGTCTCTACTAAAAATACAAAAAATTAGCTGGGCGTGGTGGTGGACACCTGTAATCCCAGCTACTCTGGAGGCTGAAGCAGGAGAATTGCTTGAACCCGGGAGGTGGAGGTTGCAGTGAGCCAAGATAGCGCCATTGCACTCCAGCCTGGGCAACAAGAGTGAAACTCCATCTTTAAAAAAAAAAATTTTTTTTCCAATGTAATTATTAATTTATACTTCTTCTAGCAGTTGACAAAGGTTCTTATTGCTCAGTTTGAAACACTTAGTTTTGTCAGATTTCTTAATATTTTCTAGTTTGATGGCTGTGTAGTAAGATCTCATTATCGCTTTAATTTGCATTTCACTGGTAACAAATGAATTTGTGTGCCTCCTCATATATTTATTGGCTGTGTGGATGGTGTGTGTGTGTGTGTGTGTGTGTCTGTGAAGCCCATGTTCAAAACCTTTGTCCGTTCTTTTATCGGATTTCCTGTCTTTAATAGGGCTTAATTTAATCGATGTTTTAGTAAATGTTAATCTAACTGTATTTGTAAAAGTTAGTAAAGAGTTTGAATGAATGATCATGGTTGCAGGCCCACCATACAGCCAGAAGGCAGGTGCAGCAGCCTGAGATTTTTCACGAAAAGTTTCATGTAATTAGCTTACACAAATTATTCATCAATTAAATTGGGTCTAAGCATCTGCCCATCACACTGTCTGCTGCCAGTCATCTTCCAGTGAACCCAGATTAATGAATGATGCTAACATTGGTAGTTAACATTCACTAGACCCTTACCTCTATGCAGGGCACTAGGCTGAGGATTTCATGTAGGTTATTTTTACTTACATCTCTCTATGCTTCTTTGTGGAATGTACAGCTGCTCCTCAACTTACAATAGGGTTAGATCCAGATAAACCCATCATAAATTGAAAATATTTTAAGTTGAAAATGTACTTACCACACCTAACCTACCAAACATCATAGTTTAGCCCAGCCTACCTTACATGTGCTCAGAACACTTACATTAGCCTACAGTTGGGCAAACTCATCTAACACAGAGCCTATTTTGTAATAAAGTGTTGACTATCTCATGTAATTTATTGAAAATTATACTGAAAATGAAAAACAGAAAGGTTGTATGAATACTCAAATTACAGTTTCTACTGAATGCATATCACTTTCCCACCATTGTAAAGCTGAAAAATTGCAATTTGAACCTTCGCAAATGGGGGACTGTCTGTACTATTAGGCTCAGAGCCTTAAATTACTTGACCATTATGAGTCAGCTAGACAGTGATGGGACTGGGAGCTGATCGCTCATCTAACTCCAGAGCACACACTCTTCTAATTATTATACTGCCTCAAAACAAAGTTTCCATCTGGTTTCAAATTTGGGATTGTTGTGTACTCTGAAAGTGGCAATCATTTCTTCTAAAAGAAGAGAATATAATTAAGTAGTTTGCTTAGACATGGTAAAATTGAAATTGTCTAGAAATATATTATAATGTTTTTTGAATGATACTGACAAAAACAAAATAGGTTTGAATAAAGCTATGCTATGCACTTATGTTTCCATCACTGTCATTCAGTGAGTGACAAATACACTATTTTGACTTACTATTGTATCAATAAACATGTTACAATTCATGAATAGATAACAATAGATGCTGTTAAGCCAAGTTTATTTTTTAGGTTAAAATGATGAAATAAACAACAATTGCAATCGTAACTGTATATCCAGTAGCAGCTACCCTAAATTCTCAAAGCAAGGAAACAAGACAATCCAACACATCATGTTGAGTCTCAAAGGGATTTTCTATTCATTCATAAGCATAAAACACCAAAAAACACCAAAATGTTCAAAAATAAGACTCCCCCCAAAACAGTATTCTTTTTTGGAAAAGACCCCAGAGATCTGTGGGAAAATTAATCTTTATTTCCAAGTTAAACTTTGAATTTGTTATAAGATTAAAGAACTATGAGTATTTGAAACAAAAGTTGTAGAAAGTGATCAGATTTTGAAAAGACCATGAAAAACTAAGAGCTGAGCTACAGCCCATGGAAACGACGGGCGACATTTCTGAAGCAGTTTATATAATGAGCTTTAATTCAGAGACTTTTTTTCCCTTTTGAGGAAACCCTCTGGCTTGAATACGTTCACAGGTCCTGTATGGCTTGTAACAAGCTGTGTTCTTTCTCCCTCTGAGACCTTGCTCAGGCTTGTAGTTTCATTTGAAAGAATAATTTTCAATATTTCCTAGGCTGAGCATTAATCCCTCCATTGCTTGATCGATTAAATCCCACTGTTTGTGTCTGGAAGGCGACGTCTGAGCTTTATGTATTGCTTTCTGGCAAGCTGCATTTCCATGCTCATGGAACAGAAGCAGCTGGGTAACTGTGTGCAACAGGCTTTCAGCCCTCAAATCTTGGGGGGAATGACAGGTGTGGCGTCTCATTTTAACTCAAGTTTCAAGGTCTCATAATTATACTGCTATCTGAGCCAGCTGATCAATTTGGTTCATACCTTTTGTATGGCATTTAATAGCTTACAAGGTGAGAATATATTATCTAGTTTGATCTTCACAAGAATTGTTTATAGGAAACAGAGCTCTATTATCTCTTATTTGAATAACGAGGAGAGGCTGTGACCCTTGCCCAGGGTCACATGGCCAGTAACTGGCAATCTTGTAATTAAAATTCAGATCTTTTGATTCTAACACCAGTGTTCTTTTATGATTCACATAAAAAACCTGAGATTGGAGAATTATAGAGGGCTTTCAAAAAGATCCACGTTATCTATGTGCTCTGAGTCCCGAAAACTAACTGTAATATAAATGTCACATTGTGGCTCACTCGAGCAGAGCAAAACAAAGAATATGCCATTTCAATGTTGCCTCGAGGATAAGAAGTCTTGGAGAAAATTGCTGGGATACTTTGAAAAACCCTAAATGTGATCAGGCAGGCCCCTAGAAGGTAAGTCTGTCTGCCCTGTAAGGGACCCGTAGCTCATAAGGTCTCAATGCCTGGCCTGGCCTTCACCTGTGTTTCACCTGCATATGTTCTATTTCTCCAGCTGTAACATCCTGGGTGTAATTGTATTGTTTTGGTCTTCTGCAAAGGGGAATCTCTATCTCAAGATTTTCAAGTGCAAGTACCTTATCAGGGAGAAGAAACACCAGTAGGAAAAGGGGGCTGTAGTATAGGGAAGACACAGTGGCCAATAAAGGGTATATTATCCAGGCAGCTACCCCTGGAGATTAATCCCACAAGAAAAGCTTGGACATGATGTAAAACACACACCACAGAGACACACTCCCCTGAGGGGTGAGAGACGGGTGTTCAGATGCCAGCTCCCCTCAGGCTTTGTTCTTCTTCTTATTTTTTGCAGTGCAAAGTGAAAGCAAGTTTATTAAGAAAGTAAAGGTATAAAAGAATGGCTACTCACAGACAGAGCAGCCCTTCAGTCATTGTTGAGAGCTGCTGGGAGTGGGAGGTAATTCCCCACCTTCCCGCATCCTGTGCAGGAGAGAAGAGCGGCATTCCGCATTCCGTAGCTTAGGAAAAAGTTCCTAGGCAAAGAAAGGCAGATCCCGGCAGGGTAATGTCTCTGGTAAAAGGCCCGAGGGATATGGCTCTGCTATAACAGGATCTAGATCTTATATTTCAAAAATTATCTTTCAATGCTTAAAATAGTATTTGGGATACTACAGTCCCCTGATAACTGTGGACATAGTAACGTGATATGAGAGTATATGTGAGAAATGCTTATGGATACACATTAAATCGGTACCATCAAAAGAATATGGAAAGAAAGAAAGATCAAGAAGGGGCCAGGAAGGCACCCTGCACCATCATTGCTTTGGCATGAGGAGTCATCTCTACTCACACTTTCTCATAAATCTTGTTGGGATGCTCTGGCCATTCGATCATGCATACGACTCTGCTGGGCATGGTCTCTGTGGTTGAGTAGTAGCCCTGGGGGAAGGCCAGCAGGAGAGCCAGGACCCAGATGACACAGATGACCACTTTGGTGGCCGTGGCGGACAGCCGGGGCTGGAGGGGATGGATGATGGCCATGTACCTGGAACAGAGAAGAAAGAATAAAGTTCTGATTTGGTCACCAAAATCTGCATCAGAGATTCCATATTTTTCCTGCCAATAAGAAAATTCATGGAAACCCTTTGATTCCTGATGATTTATACAATTATTTTCCAATTCCTTTTCCATATTCTATCCTTAAGCTTTATGATATGCCATACAATGCCATCATGCCTAAGAAAAGCCAGCTAGATTTTTCAGTATTTCCGAACCCATCTAGCAACATTCAAGGAGAGACATTTTCATTATTGAAATGCTTGTGCTGGGGACAGGACAGCCAAGTATAGGTAAGTGAAATCAGAAAAATAAGAACAATGTTGTAAATTTATTTAATATAAAGACTGACTTTCATTCTTTCTGGATTAAGGGATAATGGTGATCAGAATAGTAGTTTTTTTCAATCCTTATGTGATATTATAAAAGGTTAGCAGTCCTACCTCGGTCCATACAATTTGAGGGGAAGTAAACATGTCTCTGTGACAAAGCATTGGCCTAAAGTCAGCAAAAAACAACAGCTCCTGGAGAAATTGTGATCAATTCTTTGAGCATCTAGGAGTCAGTGTGTGGCTGACTATACATACTTCATGAGGAGAAAGACGGTCTCTACCTGCTGAGGCAGACAGACTAGAATGCACAAAGGACCAGTGTGGATGACATTTCATTGCAGGAAGAGTGGAGCACAGCAAATGATGACTTCATGTCTGAAGCCATTCCTCCATCTCCTCACTCCTGGGCTCTGGCACTAAACAGTGTCATCTGAATGAATGTGCCCACATGTTTGAATTTGTGCACAGCCCCTGAGATGTTGCAGAGATTTGAAGGATAGGTACTTCCTATCAGCCTTTCATATCAGTGATAAGCACATCAATTCTGCCTCTTTCATTTTCAAAGGCATCTCTCTATGCATATTTTTCTTGTAAAGTTTATAGCTCTATACCTTAAAATAAGCATTTTTTAAAGAGAAGGAATGATATCTTATAGGGCCTTTGGCTTTTAAATGTTATCTGACAAAACCTCAGAATTACACATTGATTCTCTGACAGTCAGGTGTTTCCAACATCCATGGGACAGAATGGTCAACGGAGACTTAAAAAATCTGCAGACAAAGAGCAGCACAGCTGTCAGCTGGCTCCACATCATTCCACATAATTATTTTGCTGTATTCTTTGGACTCCTAGGATCTCTAGACCAGAATTAGGGCCAGGGTTACAAGTAAAGCAATTTTATTCAGTATGCGCTCAATAAATTCCCACTGGGCACCTGCCACGGTAGAGCACAGTGTTTCCTTCTGGGCTATGAGCTTGTAATTTCTCCAGGGAGAAAAGGTGCATCAATAAGCAGCTCAAAACACAGCAGTAGGATAAGTGACCTCAAGTGGTAATTGGATCAATACCTTAGAGTCTTAGGGGAGCTGCGGAGACACGCAAGCCCTGGAATGGCAGGTGGTCTACTGGAGGGGCTTCAAGAGGTGTGCTGGATTTGAGTGAGCCTGCTGAGCATCCTGCCCCAACGGCAGGAAGCGTTTGCAGCTTTCTTCTTTCTCCATGTTAGGATTAGGCTTTGTTTGCATGAAGGCTTCCTTTAGCATCCTCTTATCACTGTAAACTTTAGAAACTTTTCTCTGCATTTTGGTGCTAGGGACCTGGGCTTTCCTTCTCTGGTCTGTAAGGGCCACTGAAAGTGTTCAGTGTATAGTGTCTGACTACTAGGAGGACACTTCATGTCAAACTTTATATCAGAAGTCATGACGACTCCCAGGAAGGAAACTCCTAGAAACTCTTCCTTCTGCCTCTTTTAGAAAGTGGGTAGGTGGTCTTAAAGTCAGGAGAGAGTGGAATTATAGGAAGGGACTTGGAAAAGATATGATGTTGGGGGTGTGTAGTAATCTATACATCTCTGGGCAAGTTTCCCTGGTTCTGTTGATGCTGTAAAGCCTATCACTCAAATGCTGTCTGAAGGTCATCAAAAGGGCTAAAACAACTCTCACGATGTTGCAAATCAAGCATTGTCTGTTTCCTTTAGATTACCTGCAAAGGGCCATGACTACTGCCAAGGCAGGTCCAGGACACCATAGACTAGATGACCTTCCATCTCTGCAGTAGACCCCTGAAAAGGACCCTGAGAAGTGTTGATTTCTCCCCTAGACCTGTGTCTTCCTTGATGCCTGACAGTGGTGGAGCCCTGTATCCTCTTCAGGCAGGGGGGGGGGGGGGGGGGGGAAACTCAGAGCCAACACATGGTAGGCCTGTTCAACCATTATCGTTGCTGTCTTTCCAATTCAGTGAAGGGCTGGACCCAGATGGTCATGGCCAAAACCTCTTTGAGTGTTTGTATTAAAACCATAGGATTGCTTGTTGGGTTATTTCCCAAAGGCAAATTGTTTTCCCCCTACAAAGCTGGAAATGCAGCCGTGAAGATGCCTTATCTCACCTCCAGCACTGCACAGTTCCTACCCCCGCTGGCAGCTGCGCATTCTCAGGCTTCACAGTACCTTAAGGAGGACGCTCAGGGGAGAATGTGGTAATTGCATTGCCCTCTTTTAATATTACCTCAAATGCAAGATTTTAATTTGTTTCTCATTCAGGATAAATGCTCAGTCTTAAATAAACAAATCCTAACACCACTCCCCATGCTCAGATTGGCGATACACCATTCAGAATCTAATGTGACTGGGCTTATGGGGGATTGCATCAGCATATTGGCACTGTAACTCCAAATGGGTGGCAGAAAGCCATATTTTATCCTTATTGCAAAAGTTGCAATTTGGGAACCCATTTCAGTTAACTCTCTGCCGTTCCTTGAGTGTAGGAGCCATTTTAGTGACAGATGAAAGTATTACCCACATAAAGCCAGAGAGAAAAAAAAAAGATTGGCTTTAAAAAATGTATATATGTTCATTTGTTCAAAGCAGAGGTATTTGTAAATCTCCCTCCCTCCTTCCTTCCCTCCTTTCCTCTCCTTCCTCCTTTCTTCTATCTCTCTCTTGCAATCCTCATTTCTGGGACTTGTTTAACATGTTTTTTTCTTATTTACCCAAAAGCTAGCACCATTTGGATAACCTGTACACAGATGGATGAACATTTTCTTTCCTACTCCCCATTTCAAGCTTGGATCCATTAACATACATTTATATATTTTTCTGGAACCATCCTGAGCAATTCTTGCTTATTTGGTTATGAGCAAGTGCTGCAAGCCCAAGGAAAATACATTTAATAAATATTTATTGACTGCATCATGCTCACGGGACTCTAAGGCAGTCAATGAAACGTCTTTCTGGTGTAAGCATTAATCATCAGGCTGCCAGAGACAGGGGTCTGGAGGTGTGTGGGATGTGGATTACGTTCTCTACTTCAGGTGGTTCCAGTCCCACCGAGGGCCATCAGCTCTGATTTGAATTGTATGTGTCCTCCCAGCTGAAAAACCTGAGAGGTAGCCTTCCTCTTGCGTGATGATGCTTTATGAAAAGAACTCTCTGCTGCACATTTTTTTTTCTTGTAGGCAGTGTGAAACAATCTTACTGTGAAAAAGAATTTCAATCCTCTGACAAGCCACAGTATCTTCATAACTTCCTCTTATACCGGTCCCAAAACACTCGGCAGAGAGAATGTCTTTCCTCTACTATGAGATTTGTCCGGTGGGGCCCTTCTTCCACAGTCTTTCTCATCCAATTCCAGTTCCTGCCCTCGCTTCTCCCACTCACTCCTGGGGTGTTACAAGTTTCCTTTAAGGGACCATATCTTCCTGAGTTCAGATAACCAGGGTGGTAAGAGCTGAGAGTATGGCTGCTGTAGTCTAGCTCAAGGATTGGCAATTTTTTTCTGGGAAAGACAGATATTAAATATTTTGAGTTTTGTGGTCTATATAGTTTCAGTTGTAATTATCAAACTCTATCTTTGTAGTGTGAAAACAGCCACAGACAGCAAGGAAACTATTAGGCATGACTGTATGATAATAACATTTTATTTACAAAAATAAGAGGTAGGCTGCATTTGGCCCCTGGCCCATAGCTTGCTGTCCCCAGGTCTGGTTTACGGGAAGTGAAGAGCAGGAGGAATTAGAACCATAGGAGAAGATGGTGTAATATTCAGAAACACTCTTTACCTTTGGCAGATGGGAACTCATTGGGTAGATAACTCCTGTGTCCCACAAGCAATCAGTAAGGTGGTCTATGGCCAGTCATGACCCAGAATCACATATGGCCCTGGTTCTTACATGAGCACAGTGGTCAATCTGGGATGTTTTTCCTCCTCAGTCCCTTCCTGGTTGCTCCTGTTTATTTTCACAACTTGGCCCAGTCATCATGTCCTTGTGGCTGGGTTTGGTGCCCTACCTTTACTGCTGTGAAGATCTCTAAACCTTGTGCTGACCACGTTTCACTTTATTTTCTATTTTCTTTTCTTTTTTTCTTTTGAGACAGTCTCGCTCTTTCACTCAGACTGGAGTGCAGTGGTGTGATCTCGGCTCACTGCAGCCTCTGCCTCCCGGGTTCCAGTGATTCTCATGCCTCAGTTTCCCAAGTAGTTGGGATTACAGGCACCCGCCACCATGCCCAGCTAATTTTTTTGCATTTTTAGTAGAGAAGGGGTTTCACCATGATTGCCAGGCTGGTCTTGAACTCCTAACTTAAGTGATTCGCTCTCCTTGGCCTCCCAAAGTGCTGGGATTACAGGCATGAGCCACTGTGCTGGGCCTCTATTTTTCTATTTTCATATCCTTCTTTTCTCTTATCACCCTCCACAGGTCCTTGGCCTGCCCAGGTGCCTAGAATGTAGTAAATACTCAATGAAAGTTTGGTTGCGTAAATGATACCTTGGCACATAGCAATGGTTTCATAAAGCCTTGTTGAGTGAAAATAAATGTAGCAGGAGAAAAGCGTATATGGTATACCTTTATTCCTCCCAGTCTCAACACATGTAAGACTGTTAGGTGAGAATAATTATTGCTCAAAGTGTTTTCTGTCATATAGACATCCCCCAGGATCATCCTGCAGGAGTGACCTCACTGGACCTGGCTCTCCAGAATTTTTTATCTCTTGACATTAAGCCCTTAAATAAAGCCTCAATAACTACTTGTTGACTAACTTTTGTGTTGACTATATGTTGGGAACTGTGCAGGATTTAGTTTTTCAGCTTTTATTTTAGGTTCAGGGGTACATGTGCCAGGTTTGTTCTATAGATAAACTCATGTTACAGGGGTTTGTTGCACAGATTATTTCATCGCCCATATTAAGCCTAGCACACAATAGTTATTTTTTCTGCTTCTCTCCCTCCTCCCACTCTCCACCCTAAAGTAGGCCCCAGTGTCTGTTGTTTCCTTCTTTGTGTTCATGAGTTCTCATCATTTAGTTCCCACTTACAATGTGGTATTTGGTTTTCTGTTCCTGTGCTAGTTTGCTTAGGATAATAGCCTCCAACTCCATTCATGTTCCCGCAAAAGACATGATTTCATTCTTTTTTATGAAAGAATTTTATTTTATATATAGTATTCCATGGTGTGTGTGTACCACATTTAAAAGTCCAATCTGTCATTGATGGGCATTAGGTTGACTCTGCGTCTTTGCTATTGTGAATAGTACTGCAATGAACATATGCATGCGTGTAGCCTCATGATAAAATGATTTATATTCCTCTGGGTATATACCCAGTAATGAGATTGCCGGGTGAAATGGTAGTTCTGGTTTTAGCTCTTTAAGGAATGAAGACTTGAATGTGAAACCCAAAGCTATAAAAGCCCTGGAAGACAACCTAGGCAATACCCTCCAGGACAAAGGAAGGGGCAAAGATTTCATAACAAGGACACCAAAACCAATTGCAACAAAAGCAAAAATTGACAAATGGGATCTAATTAAACTTAAGAGCTTCTGCACAGCAAAATAAACTATCAATGGAGCGTACTGACAGCCTACAGAATGGGAGGAAATATTTATAAACTATGCATCTGACAACGGCGTAATATCCAACCTCTGTAAGAGACTTAAACTAATTTACAAGAGAAAAACAAACAACCCCATTAAAAAGTGGACAAAGGACATGAACAGACACTTTTCAAAGAAGACATACTTGTGGCCACAAGCAAATGAAAAAAATCTCAATATCACTGATCCTTAGAGAAATGCAAATCAAAACCTCAATGAGATACCATCTCATACCAGTCAGAATGGCTATTTTGAAAAGTCGAAAAATAACAGATGCTGGCGAGGTTGTGGAGAAAGGGGAACACTTATATACTGTTGACGGAAGTAAATTTGGATTCTGTCTTTCTATATGGCATCACCCTCTGGCTCTTCTTCTGAACAAATTGCTCCATCCATTCTCCTTCCATCCTCCATCCATTTCAGGGAGCACACAGTCTTTTTACCTGAGGTCACTAACACTTCATCAGTTGAGATTTTCTTCCAGGATATTTTTTTACCATCAAAATTCAGGGATGTTATTTAAGCATATCACTTGACTAGCATCCTTATCTATTTCGCTAAGCTCAAGCTCACAGAGCTATATAACCAAAGAGGCCTTTAGCAGCCTGCAGAGATGACACAAAGTTCACACACCATTAAATCATTTCTATTATTAATTAATTATTGTTTATTAATATTAGCAGCAGAGTCCCTTGCGTCCTCACTGCTATGTTGTGCACAATTCTAAAAAGCATGAGGTTTTGATCTCCATGTGCAGTGCAGATTCACAGCATCATCAATGGACCCACTTCAAAAGGTGCCAGCAGACAGCAAGGGCACCATCGACAAGACCATAAAAAATGGATGTAACGACAGATGGATTTGAAGGCCTGTGACAGTTTAGGGTGAAGTGAAGGAGGGGATGCAGTTGACTGTTGTTTGAGCTGTCCTGTCTCATGTGTGATCAAAGAATGACCCATATTGTTCAAAGAAGATTCAGAAATAGAGTCCTTGGGCTATTAGGAAACAAAGTACCTGATATAGGAGCTCATGAGAGGAGGTGATACCAGACCATGGGAGCCTACCAGCCTTGTCTAGATTCTACTTCCTATCTCACTACCATCTGTAGAAATTTTATTCATCCTTTAAATGTGGATCGGAATCCATCTCCTTCAGGAAAACTTTTTCGACTGTTCAAAAATCTCATGGAGATAATCATAACCACATCCCATGCTCCTGTTAGCTGTCCTCCCTTATGCAACCATCTCATTTTATTTTATAGCAGGACAATCTGTGCTCTTGTTCTATCCCATCACTGGACGGTAAGCTTCCTGAGGGCAGGGGTTGTGTTCACATATATTTTTATCTTTTGGTAAACTTACCAAAGAGCCTTACACAACTGGTAAAAGTTTGCCTGGATGTGCCAGTTGATGTTTGACCAAAGAACTCCATCTTCATTCAGCAGTTGCAAGCTGGCGGCTCCACTTAGGGCATTCAGACTAGTCTTAAAAGACAAGATTACAAAGGGATAGATACAATTCTGGAGTACTCCTTCAACAGTGAACTCCTTAAAGCTATTTTGGAATGTTAGGCACTAAGCCAGGATTGATAAAGCGCCCTAGTTGGGAATAGATAGAAGATGTCCCCTAAGCAGCCCAGGTTAAGCCCTTTGATTTTTGCAGAGCTAGGGCTACCATAAAAATACATATGACTAAGATCTGATGTGAACTAAGGGGAAAAGACAGTGAAGGTCCAAGTTAAGTATAATATTCTGAGTGTTTCTGCCAGTAGGTGGGCCAGGCAGTAAGCATTGGGAATGAGCAACACTAGGAGTACCAGTCAGCTAATCGCTGGGATCCTGCCCTTCACAATAAAATGCTGCCCCTCAGGGTTGGCACTAAGGATGGGAGTGGCTAGGGTGAAGCAGGAAGACAGAGCATGCGTTTTTTGTTCTCCCTGAAAAGAGAAATGGTAGCAAGTTTGTAATGCAATGGAAGGTGAGTAAAGTAATACACCATTTCATTTCCAGCTTGAGGGCTCCTGTCAAGGGTTGGCAGAAGCTACTTGATAGCTCACAACATTTGTAACTACTGCTTTCTTCCTCTGTGGCATCTCATGCTTGCATTTGGGACTCCATTCCTGAGGCTGTGCTGACATGTGTAAGACAGATACACACAGCAATAGCTATCCCCTGGGCAAAAGGTTAATGCTACTGGGACAAACTAGATCCTTTGTGACACTGACCTGTTTGCGATTTAGAGCTAAGTAGGAGGTGTGTGGGGACACAAGGGAGACTCAGGTTTACAGAAATTTGACTGGGGAGGTGACAGTAGGACCACATTAGCTCCAGCAGCAGAGTAAGGAAAAAAAAGAGAAGAGAATAGTTTGGATTGTGATGTCTCTGAGATTTTAATTACTGTAAGGGAAAGGGGGAATTGCACTGATTGAAATTCATGATTTTAGTGGGAACTCAATAATGGAAAGAAGTTCAAATTTAGGGCATCTTTAAAATTGTTGGCACTGTGCTTTTTGGCCTCTGCTGTCACTGCAGTATTGAGTAGTCCTCTGTGGTAAGCTAGTTAGGAAAATGTAGTTGGCTGTATCTTTGAATTGTATTTTCATCTTTTGCAGTGTGGCCTTGATATTAAGTTATTAAATAATTAATGCTCTCTTCTGACCAATTTTGAAGTTTTTGTGAACAACATCAAAGATGCATTTCTTTTAGCTATTTGAAAATGCACAATAAATTGTTGCTGAATGGAGTTTGAATGTTCCCAACCCCCCAAAACAGTAAATGTTTGAGGTGATGGGTATGCTAATTACCCTGATATGACCATTACACATTGTATACATGTATCAAAATATCACACTGCACCTCAAAATATGTACAATTATTACGTGTCAATTAAAACAAATAAACAATTTTTTGAAATCTGAAGAAAATGATGCATTTTTTGGAGGGCTGAACCATCCATTGCATTGGGCCTGGCAGGCTATGTAAAAACTGCTGCAGTCACTCACAAATATATTTAGAGTTTCCCTGATTCTCTGGCATCCTATTTCCCCCAGTGGTAGGCATGTTTTCGGGGTGACCATAGGCTTGACTTTTAATTTTGGCAGCAGAAAACTTAAAGCAGAGGCACTTGGGGCCAAAGGAAGGGCTAGGAGGGAGAATGAAATTTCTTTGCCTCCTCACTCAGGGTAGCCTCTCTTCTCCCACAGATCTCTTTTATTCGACCCACAAAAGCAGAATCTGTGGGATGGGATTGGAGTGAGGTGAGTGAGGCACTCACAGTGCAAGTGAGGAATTAAATCCTGTCTTTATTTAAAATTTTGATATTTTGTTAATCATAGATTGTTGTGCATTAAATTTGATATCTTAATGTATTGCATTAAAATATTATTTGTCTTGATTGCTGAACTTTTGGGGTTCCCTTAAATTTTGCACCCCAGGCAAAGGCTACATTTGCCTCACCCTAATCCCAGCCTTGAAAATGTCTCCTACTGAAGTACAGCAGGCAAGACAATCACTAATCAAATGAAGTGTACTCAGACTCAGGTGCTCAGCATTATTCAGTGCCACTGCCTCCGTCAGGCAGCTGATGTACCAGTCTGTTGTGCTGCGTCCTGTGCCTGCAACCACCAGATGGGGTGGCAGGCTCAGCAGGAAGCCCCTAACAGTTTAACATGAACAGGAAAGATGCTGAGTAATCCTTCTCTGGAGAGTATGAATATCATTTGGGCACCCTTGCTACAGTGATTTTGCTTTCTCTTGTAGAGTATAAATCCACAACCGTTTATTTAGTTTTGATAGTGCTTTCTTAGTTAAAAAAATCTTTGACAGCGCCGGGCGCGGTGGCTCAAGCCTGTAATCCCAGCACTTTGGGAGGCCGAGACGGGCGGATCACGAGGTCAGGAGATCGAGACCATCCTGGCTAACACAGTGAAACCCCGTCTCTACTAAAAAATACAAAAAACTAGCCGGGCGAGGTGGTGGGCGCCTGTAGTCCCAGCTACTCGGGAGGCTGAGGCAGGAGAATGGCGTAAACCCGGGAGGCGGAGCTTGCAGTGAGCTGAGATCCGGCCACTGCACTCCAGCCTGGGCGACAGAGTAAGACTCCGTCTCAAAAAAAAAAAAAAAAAATCTTTGACAGCAATAAGTTATAATTTCAAAGGAGCACACGTCAAATGAACAGTTTAGTACTGGATTTCTGCTTTTCGTAAAAGTTCATGATGAATGTGTAACTTGCACAAAATGATTTTAGACATTAACCTTCTATCAGGCCAAAGCGTTAATCACTGAACCTGTGAAAACCAAAAGACACACATCTGCTGAAGCAGCAGCAGCATATACACCAAATGTTAGTAGTTATTTTAAGACAACCATGCTCAAAGACAATTATCTAACCTATGCAGGGAAAATGGTGCATTTGCTCATCATTCTGTGAAGCATGACTTCTCACTTAGATTAAACGACCGTTCTTCTAAATTAACTTCACTCTTTTTCAATTCCAATGTTTCTTGTGCATGTACAAAAGGTCGAGTAATAGCTATTAATATGTTAGCTCAGTTATCAGAGAAATTTGGCAAATAGCTAAATGATTCTAATTTTATGTCAGTGTCATCAGATTTTTCAAATAGAAAATCAGTTAATTTCAATAATGAGAAATTTTATTTTTATTTTTATTTATTTATTTATTTTTTTGAGAAGGAGTATCTCTCTGTTACTCAGGCTGGAGTGCAGTGGCACGATCTCGGCTCACTGCAAGCTCCGCCTCCTGGGTTCACGTCATTCTCCTGCCTCAGCCTCCCGACTAGCTGGGACTACAGGCACCTGCCATCATGCCTGGCTAATTTTTTGTATTTTTAGTAAAAATGGGGTTTCACCGTGTTAGCCATGATGGTGTCGATCTCCTGACCTTGTGATCTGCCTGCCTTGGCCTCCCAAAGTGCTGGGATTACAGGCGTGAGCCTCCGCACTCGGCCAATAATGAGCCAATTTTAAAAAAAATTCAATTCATAGATTCAAAGTTTTTGGAAGGTGAAAGCATGGACATTGTTGTGAATGTTGTCATGAGTCCATTTCAAAGTTCAGCAGTGAAGATTAATTTGTTTTGGTACTAATATGAATACACTGTGGTAAAAATAATGTGCTTACTAAATTAAGGAAGGCATGGAACAGAAATGTCCTTGTAATAGGTTGTGATACACATAATTTGCAACTATGTACAAATAAACTGTGATATCTTACTAATTGAAATAGAAGCTGTAGCTGAAATTTATAAAACGTTTCGTAGGTATACAGTAACTGAACTAATTTATTTTGGGTGTGGTTTTGTATGATGAATACAAAAGTATACTACACAGGATTTTAAAAGTGTTTGAGCCTTTGACTGTTTTATGAATTAACCTAAGTAATAGTACCAAACTTTTTGTAAATGAGTCCTCAAAGTTTTGGTTATATTTTGTTTAAAATTAGTTGAAAATTGTAAATCAAAATATTTTCAAGGGAGTACTCCTAAATTTTTAACTTCTGAAGCTTTTGGCAAGTTGCAATTTCTCAATACAAATCCGGCAAACAAAAAGACATTGAAATTCATTTCTATAAAAGCCAGAGACAAACTGCATAAAATAAAAACTGAAAGCTCCTATGGGGTGCACAATTTGATTTTGAGATTCTTGAGTTGCTCTTAGGAATATTTTGATTAGAGGAAAGAATCTTTTGATGGATTTCTTGTTTTTTTAGTAAATTATTAACATTCTCTATCAAAATAAAGTATAAAATTGAGAAAATTGCATTTCTCACAAGTATACAGTGATTAAATTTGGCAAAACACTAAAATGAAACAACCTGTCAACTAAGACAACTTAGTTTTGTCTTCTTAGTTTTATCTCTTAAATCTAACCTTCTGTACCTCTGCGCTGCGTTCTGGCTATCTTCCAGTTCATTGACTCTCCTCAGCAAGTCTAATCTGCTATTAGATTCGTTCACTGAGTTTTACATTTCAACTGTTATTATTATTCATTTTTAGAATTTTGATTGCATACTTTAAAAAAATCTAATCATTCTTTATAATTTTTACTCGCTCCTCATATTGTCAGGCTTCTTTTTTATTTCATTATACATAATAAACATAATTTATATTTAGTGTCTCTGTTAACTCTAACAGCTTAAGTTTCTGGGTTTGCTTCTGCAGGTTCTCACTCATGGTGACTTCTTCCATTATCTGTTTTATGCCGACTGCATCCTGCTTCTTTTCTTTGGAACTTTATCTTTGAGAATTTGTTGATGCCTATGTTGAAGGTGGGTTCCTTCAGAGATGATATACAATTGTTTTTGACAGAAACCTGGGAATACTTCCAGACTGGGACCATTGTAAACTGGATTTCAGAGTGAGGTTTGTTTTAGACCAACCAACTGATATGAATTTGGTCTGCATCCCCATGTGAGGATACTTTTTCTGCTACAAACTCTCAGAAGAGATTTTGTTTGTTTGTTTGTTTTCTGTTGACAGCACCAAGGTTGGAGATGGGCAGGTTTCCTGCAGCTGTTGGCAGGCGAGGCATTCATTTCTAGTTCTCTTTTACACTGAGGATATAGCTTTTTGGTTTCCAACTTCAAGAGAAGGTGGCCTATTAGACAACCCACCTTGGGCAGGTCCTAGGCTTTGTTTCTTGTCCCCATACTCTGTGAGTCAAGGTCAAGGTCAAATGCCCTTAAGACAAAAGCCAGCTTCACTGCTGTCAATATGTAGAATTCCTGCCATTAGTTAAATTTTAACTTGAGCATTTTTTTACTTTCTTGCAAGACAATGAATGATTTAACGAAGAAATTTTTGTGTGTGTGGTATATTATTCAGCATTTTTGGTTTAATTTCAAGAGCAGCAATCAGGATATCTAGTCTGTCACTTTGCTGCTGTCTTATTTTTCATTTTTCTTTTTGTTGTCTAACTGTTCCAAGTAAAAATTTAAAGAATGCAGGAAGGTGTAAAGGGAATGCTTCTCTTTGACTTCAGTCCTTAGGAGTAACACATAGTTAGCATACCAAGCACTTGGTAAGTGCCCCACTCCATTCTATGTGCTTTCTTTGCATTAATTCATTTCATCTTTAACTAACTCTTTGAGGCAGGCTAATGTTATGACCTCCATTTTCCAGACGAGGAAATTGAGGCACAGAGAAGTTAAGTAGCTCATCCACCAAGTGTTGGAGCTGGGTTTAAACTTGGAAGTCTGGCTTCAGCACCTTTGGTTTGCTTTTTATCAAGGCACTACCCAGGATCCTCACACCCACTGTCAACAATGAGTACAACCTTCTTTTCTCTGAACATATAAAGATATATATTTGTCAGGGACATCTGAACTAGAGTAACTCCATCTTGAATAGGAGCTGTGTAAAATGAGGCTGAAACCTACTGGGCTGCATTCCCAGATGGCTAGGCATTCTAAATCACAGGATGAGATAAGAGATAGGCACAAGATACAAGATATAGTTCATTAAGACCTTGCTGATAAAACAGTTTGCAGTAAAGAAGCCGGCCAAAGCCTACCAAAACCAACATGGCAAAGAGAGTGACTTCTGGTTGTCCTCACTGTTACACTCCCACCAGTGCCATGGCAGTTTACAAATGCCATGGCAACATCAGGAAGTTACCCTACGTGGTCTAAAAAGGGGAGGCATGAATAATCCACCCCTTGTTTAGCATATAACTAAGAAATAATCATAAAAATAAGCAACCAGCAGCCCTTGGGGCTGCTCTGCCTATGGAGTAGCCATTCCTTTACTTTCCTAATAAACTTTTTTCACTTTATGGACTCACCCTGAATTCTTTCTTGCACGAGATCCAAGAACCCTCTCTTGGGGCCTGGATCAGCATGGCTTTCTGGTAACATATCCGTACTGTTTCCTGTCCTGCTTTTTAACTCACTCGTTCAATAAGCCTTATTTAACCCCCTTTCTAGATGTCAGAGAAGAGTTCAGTATATTCATGTTCTGAAGGAGTGGCTGTCTCTGGAGAGGGACACACATGATAATGAAAATGCAATTTGCTGTGTGCTCCAGAGGACTTGCAGTGCATTAGAAGCATGAGCAGACAGGAGGACATTTATGCCTGGGCAGGGAGGTTGGGGGAGTTTCTCAGTGTAGGTGACATTTGAATTTGACCTGGAAGAATGAGCTGGCACGCACAATCTATAGAGAGCTGTGTGCAATATACTTTCTAGGAGAAGGCCACAGCATATACAGAGGCCCAGAGAAGCAAAAATAAATGGCTGTTTATAATCTCTTTCAACATTTTATTAGATGCTTATCAGGAGTCAGTATTGCATCTTCTATTTCATTGAATCCCCATGGCACCAGACCAGGCACAAGAAAGCTCCTTAGTAACTACCAGCTGATTAACTTAATGATTCCTTTCTTCTTTCTATTTAGCGTGCAGCAGGCAGAGATGTTGACTCTCAGATGTTGATAAAGAAACAAGGATAGAGGATTGAGGGAGGAAGGACAAGGTCTCGCAGGCCTCTGCTGGTGAAGTGCTCAGAGAGAATGCTAGCTTTCAAAGGAATACACGAAAGATGCTGGAACCAGGGCTGCCAAACACAGAGCAAGAGAGAAATAGGCTCTCCAGAAAGTAAACACTTCCCAGATCTGTGTTTACAGACCACCCTGTGGCCTGTCTTACTGGTGATATAAGACTTCCTTGGTTTGGATTCTCTGGCAGTGGAACCCCTGCTGCCTGAATTATGACTTTCCTCTTCCTATGCGGCCCCCAGCACAGGACATATCTCTTTCCCTCTCCCCATTACTCTTACTTATTGCTTTTTCAGCTACTTAATCCTTCTTAAAGTGATTTCTTAGAATCCCAGTTTTCTCATTCTGAAAGAAGGATTCATAATATTTACTGGGCAGTGATGCCGAACAAGATAATATGCATGAAGGGAATAGACAAAGTCTGGTGCGTAGCAGGCACCCAACACTTGATCACATTCCCCTTCCTATCTTTGTAACTTTCAGAGGCCGTGTGGTCTCTTTCCAGAGATTCAGTGCCTAGCTGAAACCCAGGGTACCCAGGACACCAGACACTTAAACTATCCGTGCTACTGGCTGGAACCAGGGCCAGGCGCCCAAAGACACTCAAAACAGCAAAAGGCCAATGAGGCAGTGGCGTCAGCTTAATAGCTGCTGTCAAGGATGGAAATACTCAATTTATAACTTAAATAGTATTTCATGGGAGAAAGTAAATTGGAGTAGAATTATTCATCCCCGTAGTCCACACATGCTAATTCCACAGAGACCCTTAAGCACGACGATTGCTGAAATTGCAGACCGGTAAAGGCGGCACTAACACCCAGCAGCTGCATATTGAACCTCCTCCAGAGTTTGCTGGAACGAATTGCTTCCTTGCAGGGGGACCTTAAGACTTAGCTTTCCTGTGGAGGAAGAGCCTGATTCACCCTCTCCCACCTCCCCTATATTCTCCCCTCTCCATCTGGAATTCTGTTTCATCATCTTTTTGCAAATCTCACTTCTGAGAATGGTTGTTAGAGGCCCACCAGGGACAGCAGGAACTAGTGGGTCATTGTCAGAGGATGAAGCAGCATAGATTGTGAATCTCAGGATTGCACAGGTGGAGAAAAGCACCTCCCCAAGCAAGAAGGAAGCACAGGGGGGTGGGAAGGGGTTGGTGGAACTTGGGCCTTTTAGAAAGAAACCCAGGCACGTAAGGAGAAATGGTTAGGTCAATGGTATCTCACTAGGCTAGAAGTCGCTTGAGTCAGGGATTTGGGTCAGCATGAGTGTTCCTTGTATACTCATGGTGCAAGGGACCTCAGTTAGTATGTAGGCTGTTAGGATGGGGAGGGGGATTGAAGGCTGTTTGGTTCAGTCCCTTCACTAGACACTTGAGGACCGTGGGGCCCAGAGAGGCGGCATGGACACTCAAGATGGATTCTGTGCTTGAAGTCAGGAGTGGCTCCAGAGTTTCTATATTGGAAGGGCTGGGGAAGAAATCAAGCTGAGGGAATGGGGAAGGTTGTCTTGAAGCTGCTTTTGCTTAACACTTTACATAAAACTGGAGAAGTGTGAACTGTCCATGTCAGAAAATAGGAGGGAAGAGCTGAGGCAGATGGGAGAGATCTAAAGCTTCATTTGGTACCAATGCAGCTTGAGGCCCTGGGACTCTCCTGCTCTTCCCCACTAGGTTTGACCATCTGAACATTTTTAGGAAAAGGGGAAGGAGAGCAAGTCCTCCTTGGTCCACACAGCAACGAGCCCACCATCCGGCCTAGGCAGCCCCAACCTTGCCTCTGCCAGGCTCCCGTGGAAGCAGAAGGGAGGAGCAGCGCTGGGGCCTGCCTGGGCCGTGAATGTTTCTTCACTACAGAGAGGCGCCTGCCTGAACCTCCATCTCACACACAGACTTAGAAGCTCAGGAAAGTGATTTCTAGCAACAAGCTCATTAGCACCAACTCTATTCCCACAAAAAGCAATTTGGAGGGTTGATGGAATTTATTAAAATCAGATTCTACTTATAAGAATAACTGCACACAGAACAGGTCATGATTTATGCCCAGCTTTAAAATGCCCTCTGAGGGGATCATGAAAGGACTCCCTCTCCTACTGTGTCATGAAGGCCTCTGACCTTGCAGTACTGTTTCTGTGCCTTGGTGACAGGTGTCACAGATTAAAGACATTTGTTTGAACAGCTTCAGTGGCTTTGTTTCTGTTTCATCGCTACCAGAGGCTTTGAGGCCTCCCAACATTTTCTTTCTTTCTTTATGACTCTTTACTCTGAGTGGTTGCAGGCTCCCTGGGTGACTAGGCCAACTGACAGAGATGGCCGTGGGCCATTTCAGGAACTATTGTCTTTAAAGGGGCTGGATAGTTCATATTCCAGTGGCTCCTGAAATGTCACCTGGCCCTGCCACTGAGTCGGGTACCCCGCCTGACATGAAGCAGGATGGTTTGACTCAACAGATTTGATATGACCTTTTTTAACTGAGTGGGGTCAACATGTAGAAATAATTTTCTGATTTCCAGTAATGTGCAGAAAATTACTTCTCCATCCTTCAGACTTTCCTCTTTGTTACTGTTACTGCATTAAGGTACATCCTTAAGAAACGATTGGGAATGATATGAGATGGGAGATGGGCTGGGGCCCAGGAAGGGGATGGAGGAGTCTAGTGAAACGTCTGGAATAGCAGTGGTTTGACTTCCAGCTGCATCAGCATGCATCTTCTGTCAAGTCTCATCCACTTACATTCACGTACTTCTGAGTATCCAGTGGGGTCAGTGACTATCCACCCACCCCCATCCAGAAAGCAGTGCCTCCCTGAAATTCTCTGATGCTCTTTATATCAGATGTCCATTCACCATTCTCAGATAGGCGATCTAATCACTGTCTAGAGCAGAGCCAGCTGGTGGCCCACCTCAACTTTTGTTCTTTTCTCTTTCTTGGTAATGAGACCCTAATTTGAATCAGATAAATTCTGAAAACTGCTCTTGTACCAAAAAAGAAGTAATATAAACGGTGGTTGTACACCTGCACCCTTAGAAGGAGCTAAGACTACGGTCCTGTCCTACTAAGGTGGTGAGCTCTAGTTTTGGCCTGCATACCAACCTCCAAACACCCCTGGTGTTTTAGGGAACACTGGATCTCCCTGCGGCCACTGGACTTCAGGCAAACCCAGAATTTGCATGTTTCTGACATCCTTAGGATTTCAAACAACACATTCCAGGTCTTTACAGAGCATAATAAAAAGGCCGTATTTTCTAATAGAAAGAACGGCTTATTTTATTTCACTTCTACAAGTTATTTAAAATTAGTATTTATGAAATAGAGTTTTTATAAATGGAATCCTAGACATATAGGTAGAGTGGTCTCGCATGGTACTCCCTCCAATTCCCTGCATCTTCTAGGTCCAAGAGAAAATATTCCTTAGAAATCCAGCTGTCGGCAGGGTGTGGTGGCTCACGCCTGTAATCCCAGCACTTTGGGAGGCCCAGGCGGGCAGATCACAAGGTCAGGAGATCAAGACCATCATGGCTAACACGGTGAAACCCCATCTCTACTAAAAATACAAAAAAAATTAGCTGGGTGTAGTGGTGGGCAACTGTAGTCCCAGCTACTCGGGAGGCTGAGGCAGGAGAATGGCGTGAATTCAGGAGGCGGAGCTTGCAGTGAGCCGAGGTCACATCACTGCACTCCAGCCTGGGCGACAGAGGGAGACTCTGTCAAAAAAAAAAAAAAAAAAAAAGCAAAGAAATCCAGCTGTCCAGGAAGACTCTTTGGCCTCTAGGATCTTCCAGTACTTGAGATACTTAGAGCGTCTTTGTCGTTCCTGTACTCATCTACTTTCTCTAGACTCTTAGATCTTTATTGTGTTTCTTTATGATGGGATCTTTGGCATAAGACATTCCAGAGTATTAAGCATACAGTCGTAGGCTTCATCAGTGCTACCTAGGACCTTTTTACATCCAAGACAGCTTAATAGCTTCAATGGATAAAACGGCACTGACTCTGAATGCCAGTAGTGAGGTGTACTGGGAAAGACAAACATTTACCATCACATTCTCCCTTGACAGCAGGTGAGGAAACTGGGGTTTGTGGATATGCAGCAGTTACAGAGTAGAGATGGGGACCCCACCCATGAGTTCTGCCTGATTTAAATTCTCCACTTGGAAAAGGGCATGTGAGTGTTCCACAGTGCAGAGGCCCAGCAGGAAGACAGGGCAGTGGGAATGGCTCAGTCACAGACTTTAGCATTACTGCTGGCGATTATTTGTCTTCTCCATCTCCTATGTGCCAGGGGCTGTGTACCACAAGATAGTTCCCCTTTGGGCAGATTAATGAGTGAATAAACTCATTGAATCTTTGCTTTCTACCCATGACTAAAACTACCTAGCCTGGGCTCTTGCCTTCTTCCCAAGGAAGGTGGTGGCTACTCAAGTATTACAGAAATACACTACAGGGCTGAACTGGTTCTTTCCCATGAAGAAATTCCATTTTCTTGACTCAAAACTGAGGAAATGTTTGAACAAGTCCATCCCAGTCAGGTGGGAGTGTCACCCAGTTGATGCGGTTGTGTTTTGACGAAGCCTTGGACTGTGGTATGTTATTACATACCATGGTAAACAAATTTCTGCTGGCCTGTCGTCCTGTCAAGGACTAGGGGATCTGTCTCTCCTGGCTCTGTCCTCATTGGTCACTTCTGTAGTCTTGACCCATGGCTGGGTGGTAGCCTGGAGACTCATGTACTCATTCATTGATTCATTCAGATACTAACTGAGTACCTATCAGAGCCAGGCACTATGGCAGGAGCTGGGACACAGAGGAAGAGATCATAACTACCACCCCTCCTCTCAGGAAGCTCCAGTCTTATGAGAGTGATGGATAGCAATTAAACCTACAAATACATGTGCAATTACAACTGTGGTAAGTCCTACGGAAAAAAAGGGTCATGAGAACATGCAACAAAGGGATCTATTTTATTTATTATAAAATAAATAAATAAATAAAGGGTGGATGGATTTGATCTGCTGGCCATAGTTTACTGAGCTTTGTACTAAATAGTTAAGGTATTAATTAAGGCTTCTAAAGGAAAGGGAAATGAAATTAACATTTGTTTAAGCATTCAATATAGGATATTTAACAAATAGAGTTGTCCAGGTATCATGTAGACTCTTCATAGCTATCATTTCTTATGAACTGCTCCATTGGTCAGGTATTAGCATCCATATTTTGCCTCTAAGAAAACAGAGGCACAAAGCAATTAAGTCATTTGCCTAAGGTCACACTGCTAGCAAGGAATTCGTGCAGAGGAGGAATCTGAACAGGCCTCTCAGGCTAGGATCAGAGATCAGACAGGATTTGAGTTCAGGCTATCTGACATTAGCATCTGTAATTTCTTGACTAAAATGAGAGCAGCAAAGGAGAATCTATGCTGTCTGGCTTCCCCACTTGTAGCCACGAATGTATAGCTGTGCACATGGTCAGCTCCGTCGGAACACGGGCTTATCTGTCCTTTCTTTGCTGCTCAGTGTACAGTGGCATCTTTCTATGCCCTTAAGCCACTAGATCTCCCCATAGAGAATTAGGAACTGTTGTATAGGAAATAGAATATGTCAGAGCTTTTTTTCCCCCTATGTATGAACAAGTAAATCATCAGTGTTCAATATTGTGGTAACAAAGTCATTTCCTTCCCGTTGAGATGAAGATAAGGGATTTGAGAGGCTCCGTTGGGGAGAAATAAAAACTCAACTTGTAAGTTTATTTGAGACAAAGCCAAAATACTAACATCTCATTCATAAGGGAGAAAACAGTGAGGGGGGACGTGAGGGGAGCACTGGAAAGATTAGACATCAGGTAATGCCACAGCCTTGGTCAGTCTCTTTAGCAAAATGGAAATAAAAACGTAGCTCATTAATTCTAGATGCATATCCAGGTTGTTAATGGAGAGAGGAGACATAGTTCAGAAATCTGCTTTTCTTTCTTTTAAATGAACATGTTTCCATTAAAATGGAAATCAAATCCTCATGATATGAAGCAGTCATTTTCTGGGTACTATATGGTTATCTCTATCTTTCCTGGCCACAATGAGAATGGAAATACTCACATTCATCCATTAGCCTTTGGAAGTTACAACTTTGAAATTCTCACAGTAGCCTCCTTTCCTTAGCACTGAAGGTAGACAGTATTTTTAGGGGTAGGAGGCTGGGTGGATGTAAGCGCACACCTTCTTCCCACTCAAGTTAATTCAGAAAGGCAAGGGGCAAATGAAAATGAGAGTGGAATGCTAGAAGTGGCAGAAAAGTTTTGTTTTACTTTAAAAAAAAAAAGCAAAGGCAAGTAAATGTACATTTGGAAAAATGATTTTTAAAGTCAGTATGAGGAAAAAGGAAATCAAATTTGCCTGCAAAGTTTACACAAGCAGATCATGTGAGGCAAGTGCTTAAAATGAGCAGTAGATGGAGTTGCTTTTGTCTTGGGTAGTTCCTGGTTGGTCTGTTTCAAGAGATCCTGTCAGGGAGCTCTTGAAAAGGCTGTTCCTGGGATTCTGCCAAACCAAATACTGTCATCTTGCTCTGAAGAACTCAGGGTGGCCCCTTAAGAAGCCCTCCTTGAGGCCTTTCTCTGATCTTCTCCATCATCATTCTCTGTTGAAATTAAAACGCATCCTGAAGGCGTGCTGCCCAGTGGCTTTATATCTTGTCTGCACAATGAGATTGTAAGCTCCTTGAGGAAAAGGACCAGGCTGTGTGTTAATTATGCATTCCTTGTGGTGTCTAGAATAATATCAAGTTCAGAAGACTCAGATATTACTTGAGATGTCTCTTTCCGACCCCTCCAATGAGCTGAATAAATTTGACTCAAACTCCCAGTTTAACAATCTTGATGAAGCCCAAAGCCCTATTCATGATATGTGAGAATTCTTATCATCTTTCTTTTGATGGCTCCCATTGTGACTAGTTCAAAATACCATAGACTATCTCTTTTTTCCTTCTCATTAACATGGTTACAAAACTCACTCTTTTATAGACTTCCATAAAAGCTGGTGAGTCTAGTAAGAACTGGGAATTTAGAGACCTCAGGAGGGTCTCATTGGGCAACTCATATAATCTTTTCAGCTCTCTCTCTTCCTCTCTTATCTCCGTCTAGTATTACCTCAGGAGCTAGAAGACATTCTTCCTTTAGTATTTAGGATCTTCTAGCTCTTCCAGTTTGCAAATCCACATTTGTATGGTCTCAGCAGAACAAAGTCAACTCATAACAGGACCTACCATCCTCAGAAAATAGCTGGAGTTTTAAATGTTAACTTTTCCCTATTCCATTGAATAGAACTTGTTGCCTCTCCAAGATAAAACCCTCCCTAATGAAAGCGCTTTACAACACTTATAACTTTGTTTAACAACAGGAAGCTCAAAGTTGCCACGCAGAGGGAAGCTATGTAGACTCTGGAAGCCTTGAAGCTTAGGAGCATGGGAATTACGGCTCTGTCTGGTTGGCTTAACCACATCCAGGCATGGAGGCAAGGAAAAAAAAAAGAAACCCAAAGATTTGTTTGGAGGATGGAACTAGGAAAGAACTAGGAAATTAGGGAGAGAAGGTACCAAATTACGCCTTTGTCAACCCACTATTCAATTTACAAATATTTCCTGGTCCTATCAGGCACTCTATTGGGCACTAGGAATACACAGATGAATGAGGCATGGCCTTTTCCCCAGAAAGAACTTATATGTGCTCAAATGTATTACAGAAATCCCATGAGGATTCTTGGATATTCTGAGAGGGTCAAATTTCATTGCTCTGTTTTTCATACCTGGGACTGGGCTTTAGTAGACTCTCTCTGGTTTCCTGAAGCTGCATACCCCACATCTGCCCATCCTACTGTGAGAGTCCAACCCCAGGGCTCTGGTTGGCTTCTCTCAACTGTTCTACAATTTTCTAGGACACAGCTTGAGATGTGACATAAAGAAGTAAGGAAACATTTATTGCACTCTACTTGATCTTTCATGTATACTATTTCAAATAATTCTGTGACAATCTGCTTTTAGACCTCTTTTGTGGAGGAAGACACAGAGTTCAGCGTGGTTAATGCCTTGCCTAAAGTAACCAGCTGGAGGTGAGGTAGTGAGTGGAGAGGAGATGAGGCTCAATTCTACAGCCTCCAGCCTCTGCTTCCACCTTCTGGCTAGCTCGCCACTAAGTCCATTTAAGGTGTTGGCTCACACTTCCTGAGTGTTCCATTTTTCTCATTCCTTGTGCCAATTCTCACGCCAGGATTAAAGTTGCCAAATATTTAAGCCTCAGGAGAAGGTTGTTACACAATAGTGCCTCTGATCCCCTGGGCCTCCTTTCTCAAGAAGACAGAAGGTTCACAGTAAGTTTGGCAAACAAGTCTGGTGTATGTTGCCAAACCAGAAACAATTGTTCCTGTCTGTCTTACAAGCTCTTCAATTAAGTCTCTGAAAATCAAATGTGGTGGGTAAAAGCAATGAATAACAACAATAGAAATACCTAATCCACTGGAGGGAAGCGGTGATTCAGTTATTCATGCGTTTATGAACACATTTTTGAGTGCCAGGAACTGTGCAAGGTGCTGGAGACATAAGACAAATAAGACAGATAAGGAATTTACAGCCTCTTAGAGAGTAGGATGTGCTAACCAGAGGGGAGTGCAGGTTACCAGAGGGGAAGTCAAGTTAACCAGTTGGGAGGGAAGGTTACCAGAGGAGAGGGCAAGCAAACCAGAGGGGATGTGTTATTAACTCAAATCCAGCTGATTCTCAAAATCATCCCAGTTGTTTTATAAATATATGGATTCCTGGGCTCTATCCATGGCTTAATGAATTGGAATCTTCCAGAGCCATTATCTGTACTTTTAATAAGCTCCCTCATTGATTTCAACAACCGTGATAGTTGTGGAGTAAAGCCTCACAGACGCAGTATAGAGAACTTTGCTCTGGGTGCAGGCTGGATGCCAAGGACGGGTCAGCTGATGTGATTCTGGGCTTTGTAGAGGGGGCAATATATGAAGTGAGCCCTCAGAATTACAGACAAGCAAATTAGGTGCATGGGGTGCTAACAAGGGAGGGAGGACAGACTTTCCACTTGGAAGGCCTCATCTGAGCGGAGACCCTGTGGTGTGAGCTGCCACAATGAAACCAGGAGGTTTGGTTGGGCTACAGTCTGAGGTGCAATTGAGGACAAGGTTAGAGAAAAGGTAGAAAGCAGGCTGGATCCTGATTGGCCTCGCTGATATGCCAACAAGTTTGAATTT
This sequence comes from Papio anubis, assembly GCF_008728515.1. NCBI lineage: Eukaryota > Metazoa > Chordata > Mammalia > Primates > Cercopithecidae > Papio > Papio anubis. The sequence goes on from NC_044989.1 coordinate 75,399,022, forward strand.
TACCTTTTTTTGACGTATTTTCATTTCAGACATTTTTGACATTTTTGATTCATTTCAAAAACATCACTTTAGGACTTCTGGAGCAAGATGGAAACATGACTCTTCCAGTTTTAACTCTTGTTTTCCTAAGAGCCCATTGAAATGTCCAAAGAAATGTATGAAAAAAGAAAACATCAGGGAAGGATGCCTTCTTCAAACCAGAAGTATTGGCACTGTTTTGCATCGGTTTGCGTCGGTTAACATTGATCGAGTATTACTGTGTGTAGGCATTGTCTGAAATGTTTAGCATCTATTAGCTAATTGAGTTTTCATGGTATTCCATGAAAGAGATGCTGTCATTAGCCACACTGATGAGCTATTATTGTCCTCCTGTTACAGATGAAGAAACTATGGCACAGGGAAGATTACTAACTCCAGTGGTCTCATGGCTAGTGATATTAGGTTGGTGCAAAATGAAAGCAAATTAGCAAAAACCGCAATTACTTTTGCACCAACTTAATAGTATTTGGACCCAAGGAGACTGGCTCTGGAGACTGGATGCTTACTCACAGCATTACATTGCTTGATATATTGAAAAATGTGGTGCTAGTGGCCTGGATTGACTGATGAGCCCACTGCCCCCAATTCTGTGCATATGAAGGAAAAGTTGATTCAGGCAGTGGGTGAACAGGGTACATAGTGTAACCTTCCTAACTTCCAAGCATGTAGAGGGAATATTCTAATGCTGGTACATAGAACAAGAGAAGAGGATCAATTCCTCACCTGCTTAGCAGTGAAGCTCCCTACCACAGGACTGTCTTCCTTGGTAATTAGTTTCCTAGTTTCCATGATCATGGGAAACTTTAACCTGGCACAAATGTTCCTAACTTTCAGCAGTAAAGTCCAGACTCCATGGGGCCACAATTGATACAAAAAGTGTGGTCTTACATAAGTATACGGAAGTACAGTGGGAGCTGATCGATGGAGCTCCCCGGACTGGAGAGGTGTGATAATTAAAGCATGGGCACAGCCTGTGGGCTTCTGAAATAACGTGGACTTCACGATAGACTGGAAGGAATCCTTCAGCACAACATGAGATTCTCTTTGGTGCAGATGTCTCTGACTGTGGCCTCTTTCTGCTCCTCACAGCCAACTATGTCGCCACAAACTGAAGCTGCATATTTATTTATCATTTTCTTTTTCTTAGATATAAGATTTGAATAAGCATCCCGACAGCCTCTGAGAGAAACGATCCTAACTTGGAACCATGGACATAGAGTGAATTCTCAGGAAAGATGGATAAACAGAAAAAATCACCGGGTCTATGAAATGATTTAGCAGTTTGAAGAAACTCATCTGAAGAATCAGAGCAAATGTTTTCCACTAAAAGAATCTTATTCCAAAAAGTGAGACATAATCAAAAAGAAAACTGATTTATATTATCAATGAGACTTGAGATTCAAGCACTCATTCTATACACAACTAACTGATATCAGAAATATTACTCTTAAACATCTAAAAAATTAAATGTGAATTTATCTTATAAATTTATAAATCCAAATTTTAAATTTCAAATTTTTAATTGGAAGTGGTAGCAATAAATAACAGATTGGATAGCACAGAAAATGACATTGATGATTTGAAAGTCCACTTTGAGAAATTCCCCAAAAACCAAGAAGCAAAAGATAGAGATGAATATAATATGTAAAAATATAAGAGATATGAGGGGTAGGTTTAGGAGATAAAATAGAGTATAGTAGGAATTTTAGAAAGAAATGCAATAATCAATACATTTGGAATGGATTAACACAGCCTGAGCTGAATAAGATTTTAAATTAAATGGGTCCTTTCTAGAAAAAGCATTACCACAAAGATGATTCACTGTTAATATCATTTATCATATGATTAAACCAAAAGAGAAAAAAATTATAATCGTTTCTTTGGATGACTAAAAGACATTTAATAAAAATGTATCATCATTTCTAATGCAAGATAGAAATAGAATAATATGTCTTCAATTAAATGAAGTGTATATATTTTATTTAATGGTGAAAATATCTTAAGTGCAATGATGAAAAATAGAAGTGGTCTGTCTGTGAGTCAGGAACTACAGTAATGACCATTATTATTAGTAGTAATATTGTTCTAGGAACGCGAGTCAGTGCAACTAAGACAAGAAAAAGGAATAAGATATGAATAGTGTAAAGTAGGAGATAACTATAATTATTGTAGATGATAGCTTATCTAAAAAAAAAAGAAAATCTACTGAAAAACAAGAACAAATTGATTTCAGAATGCTGCTGGCTTCAAAACAAATGTGTTAAAGGTCAATAACTTTTCTATATAAGAGCACAGCCATTTACAAAATCTAATGGAAATACGATCACAATGGTTATGAGAGTATATAATGTCTAGACATAAATACATACTGAAATATGTGGGACTTATATGAATAAAACTGTCAAATATTCCTTTACTAAAAGAAATATTAGAAATTTGAGTAAGCAAAGAAGCATTACATGTTGCCGAATGGGCAGACCTAATACTGCACTGTTGGGATACTCTAGTACAGTCACTTTTAGGTGTGTGGAACTTGAGGTTCTTATTGCAGATCCAGGTGGAGAGGTGCAGAAGGTAGCTGGGATATATATTTTGAATTCGGTAGGGAGATCTGGGTTACAAATCTGGTGACAGAGATGTGGGAGTTACTATTGAAGAGTGAGTGGTTGGAGCCATGAACGGGGATAAGATCCCCCAGAACACTGTGGGGAATTCAAAGAGAGAGTGGCCAAAGATCAAATCCTAGAGAATATTAACATTCACAAGGAATGCTGGGGCAGAGCAGGGAGTAAAGGAGGGGCGGTATAAGACATAGAAGGAAGGCATAAAACCAGGGGAGAGAAGCACCTTTAAATTTTTTTTTAAATTTTTTGAGATGGCGTCTCTCTCTGTCACCCAGTCTGGAGTGCAGAGGCGCAATCTTGGCTCACTGCAACCTCCACATCCCGGGTTCAAGCAATTCTCCCATCTCAGCCTCTTGAGTATCTAGGATTACAGGCATGTGCCACTATGCCTGGCTAATTTTTGTATTTTTAGTATACACAGTGTTTCACCACGTTGGCCAGGCTGGTCTCAAACTCCTGACCTCAGGTGATCTGCCGGCCTTGGCCTCCCAAAGTGCTGGGATTACAGGCATGAGCCACGGCTCCCTGCCAGCAGCATCTTAGAAACCAAAGAAGACAGCCTCAAAAGGTAGGGAGTAGCCCACGTGGTCATTTGTTACAGAGGAATCAGGCAAGATAAGGATGAAGAAGAGTCCACTGTATTTGGCTTCCAGGAGATTACTGGTCACAATGGCAAGAATAGTTTTAATTCATTGTAGCTGTAGGGGTGCCAAAGTGGAGAGGAGGATTATTGTGTTACTTGTGATGCTAATAACCATAGAGGAGCCAGTACATGTGGAATCTACTAGTTACTGAGTGAAGTCACCAAATCCTAATGAGTCTCAATTTCCTCATCTATAAAATAGAGTTGCAATTGCAGTAAAAAAGTGTGATAATGACTGTAAAATGCTTTTTAAACTATAAACCGCTATACAAACAGACGGCGTTATTTTTGGTTCTGGTGATCTTCCAGGCAACATTTTAACATGAAATGTGCTAATGATGATGGCACTGAAATAATGGCCTTGAACAACTTCCCCATCACCTTTTCTGTGATCCCAGGGTTTCATCCCAGGATGGGTTCTGTAACCCTTTTAACACAGAAACACAATCTGCTGTGTGCATTTACACTGACGCAAACTAAGCTGCTGGGGGAAGTCAACTGATTTGAAATGTTTTGCAATACTGTGCATTGTTTCAACCATCAGATGGTGAGTAGGATTCCAGTTCCAGTCAAGTTAGGTGGCAGAATATTTTCCTGTTTGTCTAAGTAGATGCCAGCACTTAAATAAACACCATGTTCCTTCCCAGAATTTAGCTGGAAAATGCCCCCACCAAAGAGAACCCTGAGATGCTTGGCATATGGCCAAAACCAGCTGACATTTCAATTTTCCTTTACTTCTATTGTGTGGCCATAGGGCTGACATTTCCCCAGAACCTCAGTGGGAACATTCCAGTGACAACCATCAAGTGGTCATAACATAATGGGTTTATCCCCACATTCCTTTCATCCTTTATCCATCCCTACAAAGTATATATTTTTTTAATTTTTATTTTACTTTAAGTTCTGGGATACATGTGCAGAATGTGCAAGTTCGTATATGCGTGCTGTGGTGGTTTGCTGCACCTATCAACCTGCCACCTAGGTTTTCAGCCCCACATGCATCAGCTATTTGTCTTGATGCTCTTGCTCCCCACCTGCTCCACAGGCCCCAGCGTGTGTTGTTCCCCTCCCTGTGTCCATGTGTTTTCATTGTTAACTCCCACTTATGAGTGAGAAAATGCGGTGTTTGGTTTTCTGTTCCTGTGTTAGTTTGCTGAGGATGGCTTCCAGCTTCATCCATGTCCCTGCAAAGGACATGATCTCATTCCTTTTTTTTTTTTTTTTTTGAGATGGAGTCTCGCTGTGTTGGCCAGGCTGGAGTGCAGTGGCGCAATCTTGGCTCACTGCAACCTCTGCCTTGCCAGGTTCAAGCAATTCTCCTGCCTCAGCCTCACGAGTAGCTGGGAGTGCAGGCACGTGCCACCACACCCAGCTAATTTTTTTGTAGTTTTTTAGTAGAGACAGGGTTTTAACGTGTTAGCCAGGAAGGTCTTGATCGCCTGACCTCGTGATCCACCTGCCTCAGCCTCCCAAAGTGCTGTGATTACAGGTGTGAGCCACCACACCTGGCCAATCTCATTCCTTTTCTTGGCTGCATAGTATTCCTGGGTATATATGTACCACCTTTTTTTTAATCCAGTCTATCATTGATGGGCGTTTGGGTTGGTTCCGTGTCTTTGCTACTGTAAATAGTGCTGTAATAAGCATATGTATGCCCGTATTTTTATAGCAGAATGATTTATATTCCTTTAGGTATATACCCAGTAATGGGATTGCTGGGTCAAATGGTGTTTCTGGTTCTAGATCCTTGAGGAATCACCACACTGTCTTCCACAATGGTTGAATCAATTTACATTCCCACCAACAATGTAAAAGTATTTCTATTTCTCCGCAGTCTCTCCAGCATCTGTTGTTTCTTGACTTTTTAATCATCACCATTCTGACTGGTGTGAGATGGTATCTCATTGTGGTTTTGATTTGCATTTCTCTAATGATCAATGATGTTGAGTTGTTTTTCATATGTTTGCTGGCTGCATAAATGTCCTCTTTTGAGAAGTGTATGTTCATATCCTTTGCCCACTTTTTGATGGAGTTGCTTGTTTTTTTTTGTAAATCTGCTTAAGTTCCTTGTAAATTCTGGATATTAGACCTTTGTCAGATGGGCAGATTGTAAAAATTTTCTCCCATCCTGTAGGTTGCCTATTCATTCTGATGATAGTTTCTTTTGCTGTGCAGAATCTCTTTATTTTAATGAGATCCCATTTGTCAATTGCAGCTTTGGTTGCAATTGCTTTTGGTGTCTTCGTCACGAAATCTTTGCCCATGCCTATGTCCTGAATGATATTAACTAGGTTTTCTTGTAGGGGTTTTATGGTTTTGGGTTTTACATTTAAGTCTTTAATCCATCTTGAGTTATTTTTTATATAAGGTACAAGGAAGGGGTCCAGTTTCAGTTTTCTACATATGGCTAGCCAGTTTTCCCAGCACCATTTATTAGATAGGGAATCCTTTCTCCATTGCTTGTTTTTGTCAGGTTTGTCAAAGATCAGATGGTTGTAAATGTGTGGTGTTATTTCTGAGGTCCCTGTTCTGTTCCATTCATCTATGTGTCTGTTTTGCTACCAGTAGCATGCTGTTTTGGTTACTGTAGCCTTGTAGTATAGTTTGAAGTCAGGTAGCATGATGCCTCCAGCTTTGTGTTTTGCTTAGGATTGTCTTAGCTATACGGGCTCTTTTTTGGTTTCATATGAAATTTAAAGTATTTTTTTCTAATTATATGAAGAAAGTCAAAGGTAGTTTTATGGGAATAGCATAGAATCTGTAGATTACTTTGGGCAGTATGACCATTTTCACAATATTGATTCTTCCTACCCATGAGGATAAAATGTTTTTTCCATTTGTTTGTGTCCTCTCTTATTGCCTGGAGCAGTGGTTTGTAGTTCTCCTTGAAGAGATCTTTCATGTCCCTTGTTAGCTGTATTCCTGGGTATTTGATTTTCTTTGTAGCAATTGTGAATGGGAGTTCACTCATGATTTGGCTCTTTGCTTGTCTGTTGTTGTTGTATAGGAATGCTTGTGACTTTTGCACATTGATTTTGTATCCTGGGACTTTGCTGAAGTTGTTTGTCAGCTTAAGGAGTTTTGGGGCTGAGATGATGGGGTTTTCTAAATATACAATCATGTCATCTGCAAACAGAGATAATTTGACTTTCTCTTTTCCTATTTGAATACCCTTTATTTCTTTCTCCTGCCTGATTGCCCTGGCCAGAACTTGCAATACTATGTTGAACAGGAGTGGTGAGAGAGGGCATCTTTGTCTTGTGCCGGTTTTCAAAGGGAATGTTTCCAGCTTTTGCCCATTCAGTATGATATTAGCTGTGGGTGTGTCATAAATAGCTCTTATTATTTTGAGATATGTTCCATCAATACCTAGTTTATTGAGAGTTTTTAAGCATGAAGCGGTGTTGAATTTTATCGAAGGCCTTTTTTGCATCTATTGAGATAATCATGAGTTTTTGTCATTGGTTCTGTTTATGTGATGGATTATGTTTATTGATTTGCATATGTTGAGCCAGTCTTGGCATCCCAGGGATGAAGCTGATTTGATAGTGATGGATAAGCTTTTTGATGTGCTGGTGAATTCAGTATTGTTAAGCATGTATGAAACACCAGACACTTTTCCAGGAATAAGGTTTAAAAAGATGAATGATATTGAATTGCCCTTGAAGAGCTCAGAGTTTAGTGAAAAAGGGAAACATGCTGTCATTTAATTACAATTTGGTGAGATAAGAACTTTAATAAACATATGCTTTAATATGATTTTGCTGTGTCCCCACCCAAATCTCAACTTGAATCGTATCTCCCATAATTTCCATGTGTTGTGGGAGGGACCCAGGGGGAGGTAATTGAATCATGGGGGCCTGTCTTTCCCATGCTATTCTTGTGATAGTGAATAAGTCTCACGAGATCTGATGAGTTTATCAGGGTTTCTGCTTTTGCTTCTTCCTCATTTTCTTTTTCTGCCACCATATAAGAAGTGCCTTTTACCTCTTGCCGTGATTCTGAGGCCTCCCCAGCCATGTATAACTGTAATTCCAATTAAACTTTTTCTTCCCAGTCTTGGGTATGCTTTTTATCAGCAGTGTGAAAACAAACTAATACAGTAAATTGGTACCAGTAGAGTGGGGCATTGCTGAAAAGATACCTGAAAATGTGGAAGCGACTTTGGAACTGGGTAACAGGCAGAAATCGGAACAGTTTGGAGGGCTCAGAAGAAGACAGAAAAATGTGGGAAAATTTGGAGCTTCCTAAAGACTTGTTGAATGGTTTTGCCCAAAATGCTGATAGCAATATGGACAACAAAATCCAGGCTAAGGTGGTCTCAGATGGAGATGAAGAACTTGTTGGGAACTGGAGCAAAGGTGACTCTTGTTATGTTTTAGCAAAGAGACTGGTGGCATTTTGCCCCTGCCCTAGAGATTTGTGGAACTTTGAACTTGAAAGAGCTGATTCAGGGTATCTGGCAGAAGAAATTTCTAAGCAGCAAAGCAGTCAAGAACTGACTTGGGTGTTGTTAAAGGCATTCAGTTTTATAAGGGAAGCAGAGCATAAAAGTTTGGAAAATTCGTAGTCTGACTATGTGATAGAAAAGAAAAACCCATTTTCTGGGGAGACATTCAAGCCGGCTGCAGAATTTTGCATAAGTAGCAAGGAGCCTAATGTTAATCCCCAAGTCCATGGGGAAAATGTCTGTGGGTCATGTCAGAGACCTTCATGGCAGCCCCTCCCATCACAGGCCAGGAGACTCAGAAGGAAAAATTGTTTTTGTGGACCCGGCCCAGAGTCCCTGTGCTGTGTGTAGCCTAGGGACTTGGTGCCCTGTGTCCTAGTCACACCAGCCATGGCTGAAAGGGGCCTATGTACAGCTTGGGTGGTGACTTCAGAGGGTGCAAGCCCCAAGCCTTGGCAGCTTCCACATGGTGTTGAGCCTGCAGGTACACAGAAGTCAAGACTTGAGATTTGGGAACCTTTGCCTAGATTTATGAAGCTGTATGGAAGTGCCTGGATGCCCAGTCAAAAGTTTGCTGCAGGGATGGGGCCCTCATAGAGAACCTCTGCTAGGGCAGCGTGGAAGGGAAATGTGGGGTTGGAGCCCCCACACAGAGTCACTGCCTAGTGGAGCTCTGAGAAGAGGGCCACTGTCCTTCAGACCCCAGAATAGCAGATGCACCAACAGCTTGCACCATGCACCTGGAAAAAGCTGCAGACACTCAACGCCAGCCTGTGAAAGCAGATGGGAGGGAGGCTGTACCCTGCAAAGCCACAGGGGTGGAGCTGCCCAAGACCATGGGAACCCACCTCTTGCATCAGTGTGACCTGGATGTGAGACCTGGAGTCAAAAGAGATCATTTTGGAGCTTTAAAATTTCACTGCTCCATTAGATTTCAGACTTGTATGAGCCCTGTAAGCCCATTGTTTTGGCCAGTTTCTCCCATTTGGAATGGCTGTATTTACCCAATACCTGTACCACTATTGTATCTAGGAAGTAACTAGCTTGCTTTTCATTTTACAGTATCATAGGTGGAAGGGACTTGCCTTGTCTCAGATGAGACTTTGGACTGTGGGTTAATGGGTTAATGATGAAATGAGTTAAGACTTTGGGGGACTGCTGGAAATGCATGATTGGTTTTGAAACATGAGACATGAGATTTGGAGGGCACAGGGGCTGAATGATATGGTTTGGCTGCTTCCCCACCCAAATCTCAACTTGATTTGTATCTCCCATAATTCCCACGTCATGTGGGAGGAACCCAGGGGAAGGTAATTGAATCATGGGGGCCAGTGTTTCTCATGCTATTCTCATGATAGTGGATAAGTCTCATGAGATCTGATGGGTTTATCAGGGGTTTCTGCTTTTGCTTCTTCATCATTTTATTTTGCTGCTGCCAAGTAAGAAGTGACTTTCGCCTCCCGCCGTGATTCTGAGGCCTCCTAGCCATGTGGAACTGTAAGTCCAGTTAAACTTCTTTTTCTTCCCAGTCTCAGTTATGTCTTTATCAGCAGTGTGAAAATGGATTAATACATGCTCCAAGCCTGAGAGTTGAAGTGTCAGAGGTTTGAGTCCTTCTAAATCAGAAAACAGGAAGCTTAGCAGTTGGTACATAGTAGATGCTCAATTAATGCTTAATAAATGATTGATAAATATCACTAAACAGGTGTATAGATAACAGCTCTCTTAGTCACCCCAATGCATTCCCATTACAGAAATTCACTCCTGAGGAGTTGTTCCTTAGGAGAATAGACTGTACACCTCACTCTACCATTTCTAGTGGATGGATCGAAGGCTATTAATTCCAAAGAAAGATGGGGCCAAGACTTCTTTTTTGTTTGTTTGTTTGGTTTTTTTTGAGATGGAGTCTCGCTCTGTCACCGGGCTGGAGTGCAGTGGCACAATCTTGGCTCACCGCAACCTCTGCCTCCCGGGTTCCGGTGATTCTCCTGCCTCAGCCTCCTGAGTAGTTGGGACTACAGGTGCGTGCCACCATGCCTGGCTAATTTTTGTATTTTTTAGGAGAGATGGGGTTTCACCATATTGGTCAGGCTGGTCTTGAACTCCTGACTTCATGATCTGCTCACCTTGGCCTCTCAAAGTGCTGGGATTACAGGCATGAGCTGCCACACCCGGCTTAAGACTTCTTATAAGAGTTCTTTCAGGCAAAAGGTCAGCAGAGGGCAGGGCAGGAACAATACCATGATCGCAGTCACCTTGACTGAGTCGAACAAGATGCTACAGCAAGAAAGCACAGGAATTGTCAGAAATCTTTTCTGAAGACATCCAAGCCTCAGTGGGATGTTATGAAAGACTGCTTCTCAGAAGATAGTCCTGACACCTAAGTGCGGCGACTGAGCTAGAACAAGCTACCTACTTGCTGAGAATTACTGCCCTCTCTTGTGGAATGTCAATATTGACTGACGGTACTCTGATCTGTGCTGCTAAAGGCATTCAGTTTTACAAGGGAAGCAGAGCATAAGGTCTGAGGTCTCTTCCAGATCTAATGACCTAAGATTTGTTTTTAGAATCAGAAAAAAAAACATTAAAATACATCTCTTAATTCTTAGAGTATTATTGAAATTGTGTACAACTTGGGGAGAAGCAACGGCAAAACTTCTGAAATTCGCCTGGCACATTCCTTATTTCCTTCCATGTGGCTGCTAATCCTTTTAACTTGTCAAGACAGAGGATCCAGGTGGGCCAACCAGGGATGCAAAAGGGAGGAGGTGGTTCTAACTTCTGTGTGCAAGGATTTAATTTCTCACGTATCCTCTCTTCCTATTAAAGCTAATTCCAGGTCATCAGTGTACTCTAAGTATTCTAATCAGACTCATTAAATTTTTTTTCCTGGAATCACTGATTGTGAGCAGCACTATTCAGCTTTATTCAGGGTGTGGGATTGACGTCTCTCCATGAGGCCATTCACTTTTGGTAAGGAAACTGGCCTCACTGTAGGAGTTCAGTAAAGGCCAAGCTTGCTGGCTCACTGATTCATTGAAGGGCGGGGGTGTGGGGCTTGCTGTGCACAACTGAAGTTCATTTGGATGCCCCCTCTCACTGCCCAAAGCAATGCTTGGCCCACAGGAAGCTGAGCCTGCTGCTGCCTTCCTCCCAGCTCCTGGCTCCCTCAGGATCTGAACACTCAGGGTCATGCTGTTGCTGCCCAAGCAGGAAAATCCTGTTTCTGAAAATCCTAAACAACAAATAGCTCCCCTATGGGGCTCATGGGGGAGTAGGCAGAACCTCCAGACTGAGCATGTCACAAGAAAGGACTGCTTTGCTGAAGCCACTCACTCTGGGAGATTTACAATGGGAAATTTGGTCCAGGGAGATAATCAGCCAAACACACACACACACACACACACACACACACACACACACACACACAGAAGAAACCCAGTGGGGATTCAGCACTAACCCAGCACAGCTGAGTGAGAAATGACAACCTGTCAGCCAATGAGCCATGGTGATTCCCTCCGAGGAGGGTTTCCCAGCTATCGTTCCCTTTCATCCCCGCTGTAAGTTAGGCCCTTGTGCATGTTGCCTGGACTGTGGCTGGAGTCTCCTAACTATTTTGTCTTCTCCTCTGGGTGTTTTGGCTCCAGGTCTCTCCCTATCTACCCTGCATCCCTGCTGCTGTTGGAGGAGTCCCCTAAAGAGTTTCTCCACAACACTGCTTATCTCCTGGTACTCCCTTATCATTCCTTTTGGCCCAGCCTCTGCCACTGGCTTCCAAGTTTGCATTTGGCCTGTTCCTTACCTCATTCCTGAGCAATGATGCAGGAAGCTGCCCTTCTCCTCCAGATGAGTCTGTGCTCTGCCTCTCTCCTTTGCGTCTCCAAATACGCACTAAGCATGCACATCTCTGACCTCACCTTTTCAAACCAAAGGAAAGGGCTGTGTAATGACAACTTAGTTTAGTTTGGAAGGCTGTTACACTTTGACCTCCATTTAAAGAACAAACAAAAAAACCTAAAAACCCAAAAACGTTGAGGAACTGTTCCCAAGCCCCAGCATCTTCACCCATCCTCAAGATTTCTGGGACCCTCTCTCCTTTCTTGGGATCGAAGCTCCTAACATAGTTCTTCTCTTCAGCTCAAGGACAATTCTAACTGTCCTCTCTCCTGGTATGGCTTAATGAGCCTCAAGCTCACTTAGCGTCATCTGGATTTAATTACCTCTCTTGCCGTGAGCAACCTTGGCTCATTTTTCTACCTCTTTTCTCCTCTCCTCTTTTTCCTGTCTCCCCCTCCCTTTGCTTACATGCTCTTCTTCCCCCTTTCTCTCCTCTTTCTGTCTCTCCCTCTCTAATGTCCACAAGTGCCTCACAACTGCCCCATTCAACCCTCACCTGTGTATCACCAGCTCATCTGGTCCAGCTCACCTGTAAAATCTGTATCCTTCCAGAGAGGCCACTGTCTCCTGTTCTTAGGGTCACATAACTCAGATACAGAGAAACAAGGTCAGGACAACCACCCTTCTGCCTTGGAAAATCACCAATTCCCCTCCATTATTATATTTCTTGTGAAGCTACATTTACATTTTATCATATCCACATGACAGGAGGGAAAATTTTAAAAAGGAGAGTGGTCAAATGTATGTCAAGAGACATAGAAATACTTAGAATACTGTAGACAGAATAAATAGTTGGAGTTATTAGAAGGCTATTGGACACCATCAAAAAGGAATCAAGATGGGTTAGGATATATTCTAAGTCAGGATTGGTAAATTATGGCCCGTAGGCCAAAGCTGGCCTGCTGCCTATTTTTTATATGGCTTCTGAGTGAAGAACAATTTTTACCTTTTTAAAAGATTGAAAAAAATAAAAAGAAGAGTATTTCACAAAGTAAAAATTCTATGAAATTCAAATTTCAATGCCCATAAGTTAAGTTATCCTGGAACACAGTCACATTGTTTGTTTACATATTGTCTATGGCTGCTTTTGTGCTATAACACAGAGTTGAGTAGTGGTGACAAATATCATATGGTGCATACAAATTATTGTGTTGGGTCCTCGATATGATGACAAGTGTCGTTGTAAGTGATAGAAGAGGAGAAGAAACACACACAGAGGATGAGGCCATGGTCACAACAGGTGGAGACTGGAATTATGCAGCCATAAGCCAAGAAACCTCTGGAACCACCAGAACCTGGAAATGGCAGGTGAGAATTCTACCCAAGAGTGTCTGGAGGGAGCACAGCCCTGCCAACACCTTGATTTTGGACTTCTCGTCTACATAACTGTGAGACAATAATTTTCTTTTGTTTCAAGCCACCCAGTTCGTGGTAATTTGTTATAGCAGTCCTAGGAAATGAATACACTGGTCTTTCATAGAAAGTCTAATTTTCTTCTAAATGAAGTAAAGAGGTAGTGAAATGTAGGGATGCACTTCATTTCTATTAAAATGCCTAAGAAAATGAGAAAGAATGCTCAGCATTATGAAGCTGACAGCTCTTCTCCTCCCATGACGGAGATGGGAGTCGGGGCTGGGTGCTCCATCCATTTCTCCAAAGAACTCACGTCTCCCGTGCATTCCAGCTGCAGACCTGGATCAGTGGTTTTCAGAAACAGAGGCTGGAAGGGATTATGTCCTCAGCTTGTATTCAGGTCTGTGGCAGTGGCAGGTTGGGGGATTGATAGGAGGAAGATGAAGGAGGAAAGGCACTACCTTGGAGCTAACTGGTAACGGAGGCTTGGAGGAAAGCTAGACCCCTCTCCTCCAAGTCTAAACCAATTCCCTTTCCTTTCATTTTCCTTTCTACCATCTGCCCACTGTGGTCCTCCTCACCCACCCATGGAAGCAAGGCTTACCCAGTGACTTGGGTAGGTACTCACACTTCTCTTTCCTACTCTCCCAAAAGAGAGGACTCAGGCCCTGACGAAGAAGCCCTTCACAGGCATCATAACGACCTACAAAGACAGGATTTGACATAGGAAAATCAGAGGTGGCATTGTTCAGAGTTAAGAAGGGGGATTGTACCCACCTTGTTCCTCTACCTGTTCACAAACAATGTGTCAGAGAAGGGGCAGGTAAGTGGCCAGGCAGCCCTGAAATAGCCTGGGGCCAGGACCGTGACAAATGCTCACTGGGAACATCCCCCACCTCAGGGTTGAAGTCAGGAACAGGAGTGTCCTGTCCTTACACTAGATGGAACTGTTCCTCTATAAAAAAGAAGAAGAAAGAAAACCCGATACATGTATTAATCTTATGCAGGGAGATGTGGGTTTTAAGCAATTCAAATATTTCATTCTGTTCTTTCAGTTCTGGCTACTGGCCATTATCAGGAAGATGTGGGAAGAAGACTGAAAGAAAATCTTCTGGTTGTTGAAAGAGAATTTACAACAGCAAAGCAATTCGCAGTGTTTCTACCTAGAGACAGGGAAGTAAGAGCATCTGAATCCAAGTCCCCAATCAAACGAGCTTTAGTTTGGAGCCTGTTTCTCAAGGAACTTGCATATGTACACATGAGTTTGGGCAATTCTCATTATTACCTCACAGGTTAGGTCTAAACCTCATTTTAAGACTGACAAAATGGAAACCCAGCTGTGTGAAGAATGCATCTAAAATCATAGACAGAGTTAAGGGCAGAGAGAACTCAAGACTCCAACTATGACCCAACTGGGTCCTCCAACACTTTTTACTATCTTTGGATCTGATTCACTTCAGATAAATGTCTCCTGAGATCTTCATATGGACTCTAGGCAACTATGTAATCAGTAGAATTTTAATTTGACCAACTGGACATGGAGAGATTTCCATGGTTTATTAACTTTCCTTTGCTCTCTGCCTTTTTCCCAGGCAGAAAATGCATATTATATATTCCCAGTGTCTGGCTTAATAAGAGGGATTATTATAAAAGGCAGCAATAGGACATCTATTTTCTAAAATATAAAAAAAATTCATTTTGATATATAGCAAAAATTGAAATGGTCCTGAGGGAAGAGTGCTCTATCTCAGGCCTCAGGCAAAGTTCTAACCTTAGAATCTGTTAGTATTTAGCAGCAGGGTTAAAAGCTGTTTTTATCAGCTCTGGGTGATTGCCATATATTTTCATCAATTAATTTTTGTTGAAATGCCTGCTGAGTAGTATGTGGTATAGCGTAGGGAGACAGCTGAATGTTTGCAACATAATCTAATTTGGCAGCTGGGACCTGAAAGCTGAGTATTCTTCAAATCAATATGCCCAGGGTCTCAAAGGAAGCAGAGCTGAAAAGAGAGGAATGGGTGGTTGGGTGAGATGCTTGCAGTGTGGTGATTTAGCAGGAGTTGAGGCTCTGTTCTGAACTCAGAGGGTCTCATGTCCCAGGCCTGGCTCTGCCACCAACCAGCTGTGCAGCTTCCAGCAAGTTATCTCAACCTTGAGCATCTGCTTCTTCATCTGTAAATGGAGCTAGTAATTGTACCAACCTCGGAAGATTGTTGTGTTAAGTGACTCAGAAGTATTATCTCATTTAATTCTTACCACAACCACTAGCTGGTAAAATAATTTTTTATTGGTACCTTTTTTTTTCATGTTTTAGAGAGATAAGCAATGTAACTAATTTTGTACGAAAGACCAAAGTAGCTAGTTTTGTAGGGGACACGATTTTTAGTCCAGCTTGACTGGTAACTAATTTTAGGTCTGTAAAGGTTCAGAAAGCATATCCCGAACACAAGCCCTCCTCAGTTATGTCATTTAAAGTGTTAAGCACTGAAGTCAACTGAAACACAAACCAAAGTAAAGAATTTAGATAGGAAAGACATGTGAAATGTAAATAATTATGAATTAATTGTATTATCTTTTTATTTAAAAATCTAATAAATTCTGATCCCCCCCCAACTTCCAGTGAAATAACTAAGAAAAAACAAAGAGAAACTAGTTTCTGTAAAACTGGAAACTCCTAGAATTCCTCAATGATATGCCAGGAAACAGGAAGAGTTTCCACTAGCCAAAGTTCTGAGGAAGTTACAGGCAGGTAAAAGGATAAGGGTTACCATCTTTTTAAATTCAATAAAGCGATGCCCACTCTAGATACTTTCCTTAGAAACATGGAGTCTTCCCAGCAGAGAAAGGAAAGCTAGCCCCAATTCGACTTCTAGAATAATAGAGCCATTTCATCACACTTTCCCTATTATTAGTTACTGTTTTCTTGCATTGGCCTGAGGCTACAATTACCCATAAAATGCTGTGTAACTAGGAGTGCTTATACCTAGAGGGTCTGGGTGGCAGCTAGAAAGAGCTGAGTCTGACAGAGTCCTAGTGCATTCTGGGAGTTATACTGAATCCTGGAAAAACTATTTACTGAGCATTTACTACGTGTCAATAGAGGTGCCATTCTCTCGATCAGGCACATAAGGAATTGGGAAGTAGGCCTGACTCTACAGGAATCAATACCACTCATGAAAAGAAAGGCAGTGGGACTGGATATTTCCCCATGGCAATACATTCACACTACATACAAGACTTTAAGACAGCAAAAGATGGGCTGGAAAGTAAGAATATCAAACAACACTTGCTCATAAGATCTGAGAAAAGAATTATATCAGCAGTTATGTGGACAGCCAGGGGAACAAAATTTAAAACATACATTGGGAGTTTTGGGAGTTTACAGGAAAATCTCTCCTGAGCAGACATTTGCACATTAAAGAATGAGTAAATAGAAAAAAAAAAAAAAAAAAAGAACTTGATGACAATGAATTATGAGTACATATTATAAAAGGAGGGGAACATAATGCTCGAAAGGCAGAAAAAACAGTTTAGAAAGAAGATTTTTAACAGTTTTTCAAAATAAATTAGAAAATATGGTAGTTTTGGACTTTAAAAGCTATTCATAACATGGACACTGTGGAACAGTTCTGATTGGAAATCAAAGGAATAGAAGCTGAAGTAAAAAGGAACTTGCTGGGGACAAAAAGGAAGGAATAAAGAATGACTGAGATGAGAAACAGTTCTGAAAGAGTTAAAAATGCAGTTACAAAATCGGATTCAGCATTAGGACAGGTAAATTGCAGAAAAGCAAATTAGAAATGAAAGAACCAGCTTTAGAAGTCGCTCCAGAATGAGAATGTGGAGAAATAGAAACACTTTTACGTTGTTGGTGGGACTGTAAACTAATTCAACCGTTGTGGAAGACAGTGTGGCGATTCCTCAAGGATCTAAAACTAGAAATACCATTTGACCCAGTCATCCCATTACTGGGTATATACCCAAAGGAATATAAATCATGCTGCTATAAAGACACATGCACACGTATGTTGATTGCGGCAGTATTCACAATAGCAAAGACTTGGAACCAACCCAAATATCCATCAGTGATAGACTGGATTAAGAAAATGTGGCACATACACACCATGAAATACTATGCAGTCATAAAAAAGGATGAGTTCATGTCCTTTGTAGGGACATGGATGAAGCTGGAAACCATAATTCTGAGCAAACTATCACAAGGACAGAAAACCAATCACTGCATGTTCTCACTCATAGGTGGGAACTGAACAATGAGAACACTTGGACAAAGGAAGGGGAACATCACACACCGGGACCTGTCATGGGGTGGAGGGAGGGACGAAGGATAGCATTAGGAGATATACCTAATGTAAATGACGATGCAAATGGGTGCAGCACACCAACATGCCACATGTATACATATATAACAAACCTGCACGTTGTGCACATGTACCCTAGAACTTAAAGTATAATAATAATAAAAAAATAATAATAATAAAAAGAAGTTGCTCCAGAATGAAAAGGAAAAGAACAATAAGATAAAAAATAAAGAGGAAACAGATTCCTGGACAGGAGAACTAAACAATTTGGATAGAAGTAATGATTTAAGACATAACCCAAAAAAAAGCTCCTTAATTGAATAAAAGTCTGGATCTACTCATACTAAGCAAAATCAATACATGTGACAGAGGAGATACATATCCAGAGACATTCTGATATGTTTTCTTATTTCAACGGTAAAGAAAGAATTCTACCAGTCATCCAAGAAGGTAAACATTTTGCCTATAAAGGAAAAATATCAGGCTGGGCTCTAATCCTCTGCTGTTACAATGCCAGAAAATAATAGAGCCACATTTACAAAATTATGACATGAGAAATCTTACGGAATGATAATTGTCTACCTAAGTTGTGATTTACGGGCTAAGGTAACAGAAAGAACTTCTCAGGAATATAAGAGATCAGGAAGTATACTCACATACCATTCCTGAAAAGATAAACAAAAATCAACCCCCCACAACCAAACAAAAATCTCACTACTCAAAGACATTATTCCGTGGGGAGAAATGGTTCAGAAGAATATTAAAAAAGGAAAGCTGTTTACTAAAAGAATTATAGCAAATCTTGCAAATATTTAAACTGAAAATTAAAGCTTAATAAAAGTTGTAATATTGTTATGAGGCTTATTACAAATGTCAAAAATAGCCCTTTAAGGAGAAAATATACCGCATAATATTTAATAGTAAGAATGTGAGTTAACATTGCATAAAAACTGGGACAGTGAGAGAAAAGAAAAGGAAATTAGAAATGCATACTAAAATGTTAATCTTTCACAGAGGTACAATAAATACAGTTTTATTTTTGGCATTGATAGGAAGAAAATAATAGTTTCAAGTAAGTTATTTTTAATGTAAAACTACTAGGAAAATAACAACAGAATGCGCAACTTTCAAGTCATGAGACAAAACAAAGTCAAAGAAAATAGTCCATGTAGTAAAGGAGGTGTAAAAATGAAAACAGTAGAGACAACAACAAATCACCTAAAATAGAAGCAGAAGTAGACAAGGCATAGTCACTATTACATGAAACATTAATGGTTAAAACACTTTTATGAAACAAAAATGACTCTAAAAGGTCAGACGCATGTGAAAAACCATATGGACTTCCTAAAAAAACTATTACTCAGGAAAAGTTACAAACTAAAAGATGGACAACTTGTGTACAAATATGGCTTGTGGAGATTGAGCTGTATCTTCTCATCAGTTCTATAGAGAGAAACAGATGGGCAATATTGAATCTAGGTCAGTGAGTGTATCAGGTAATCACTAATCCAGAGTGAATATTAGATGAATTTGTCAAATTGAAGGAGAAGACCAATTGAGATGCTAACAAGTACTGATTCTTCAAAAAAAAAAAAAAAGAGTCAATGTCTGTTGGGGGGAAATGTTGGAAACCTTCCAACTAATATCACTCAGGAGCGTATTGAAAATCCGTTTGCAGAATGTAAGCCAAAGAATGTTCTGAAAGTGCATTTTAGAATAAAATGTTATTGCTTTGTGACACTTACAAATTCAGTAGAATACAGTCATCCAATTAAAAGTTTACATAATCAGATTTATGAAGGTCAAAGGCATCCTAACGTATTGCCTGCTTTCATTACCCCACCTAAATATTTCTTTAAGCAAAATGACAGAATCTTTAAAAAATGTGTTAGAGGCACACAGTGTTTTGTTCCCTAACTAATTCTAGCCAAGGACCAATGGTTCTAGATTTCCAAATAGTACTGGAAGAGTGCCAGTGCCTTCATATGAAAGTTTACAGTATTTAGTTCTTCTATTTTAGGAAAGAGAACCTTGGGACTAGGATAAAACACGCCCGTGAAAATTGAGAAGCTCCAGCTAGAAGTGAAAAATATATCAAAGGAAATAGATGTATTCGAGCTCTGTTTTATCTCAGACATACTTAATTATATTTCATGACTTTCTTGGTTAGGAACACAGTTCCCTGTAATTGAAGGTCAGTATGATTATATTTTTAGCAATTTTTTGTGCACTATTTTTTGTCTGAGAGATACTCAAGATTCCAACATTTTTCTGCTTAAAATCATTTTGCACATTAATTGTATATTACCATTTCACTGAAAGATAGATGACTCTAAAATTTTGTTGATGTTTCAAGGTTGTTAAAATTCCATGCTAGAATTCCAGTTACAATCTGCTATACTTGAGTATGAAGAACTATGCATTTATCATCTGTGGAAGAGATTATTGGGCCTATCTCATATTTTCCCTGTCCCAGTCCCATAAGAGATTATACTGCCCATTGCCTTTGCAACTACGCAAGGGTGTATGAATAAGTTTAACCAACAAAATGTGAGTGAAAGTGATGCATGCCACTTCCTGGCTAAGGCAGTTAAGAACTGACTTCCCCTTCCCACTTACCCAGTCATGGCAACCTTGTAAGTCATGTGTTGAAATGACAGTGTCACAGAATGGAGGGAGATTTGATCCCTGAGACAGCAGATGGTGGAGAGCCCCCATTGACTCACAGGAGACTTTGGGAGAGCAAGCACCAAACTGTTGTGCTAACTAGAGAAGTCAGGGTTTGTCTATTGCAACTTCTATTAATTATTTACCCTTACATAAGTTTTTTTGTGCTTTCCTTTTGGGCTCAACTTCTTCAGGACCTAAGAATATTTATTTTCCTTGAATGAAAATGTGAATCAGTTCACAGCAGCTAAAATGAACAAGCTCTAAAATAAAGGCATTTACATAAGTCTTAATAACAAGTTTTGTGTTTCATAGGCATATATTGTATTAAATGCAATTCTAAATTGATTGCTTGGCAGGGCAAAGGTAAATGTTGCCAGATTTCTTATAATTTTTAAATTAAATCTTTATCAGATAAATGAGAAAAAAGTTGAAATAGAAACAGTGAACTCTGAACTTCTTCCCTAATGACTTATTTTACAAAGTTGGTGCACAGGTGTGTTAAAAATATTATATTCAACTTTGTTTTCATTAGAAGTATTTTATGACTTATTTTGAAGAAAATATTCAATTCAGTATAAAACTGTGGATGTCTTAGTAGTAAGGGAAGAGAGCAAGGGAGAGAGAGAGTCATTTGTATGCCAATATTGCATTATCTTCATGGATTTAGTCATTTGATTCAATGAAATTTAAAATGAATCATTTAAGTTTCTTCATGTTAGTTAACCAGTCTATATTTTGCACAAAATGATTCTTCTATTTCTTTGGAGTATTTCATGAAGTGATATAAATTATCACCCTTGACTTGAAAAAAAATCTCTTAAAAAAATAAACAAATGGAGGTACAAAAACAATCAAGCAAATATAAACTAAAAAAGCAGGAGTGGGCCAGGCATGGTGGCTCACGTTTGTAATCCCAGCACTTTGGGAGGCCGAGGTGGGTGGATCACCTGAGGTCAGGAGATCGAGACCATCCTGGCTAACACGGTGAAACCCCGTTTCTACTAAAAATACAAAAAATTAGCCCCGTGTGGTGGTGGGTGCCTGTAGTCCCAGCTACTTGGGAGGCCGAGGCAGGAGTATGGCATGAACCCAGGAGGCAGAGCTTGCAGTGAGCCAAGATCACACCACTGTACTCCAGCCTGGGGCAACAGAGCAAGACTCTATGTGAAAAAAAAAGAAAAAAAAAAACAACAAAAGCAGGAGTGACAATATTTATATTGTACAAAATAAAAATAATAGAAAAATAATTATGACTAAATGAATTATCTTGTAAAAATTAAAGACATTATCTAAAAAGGTATAACAATAATGAAAATTGAATGCAGTAAGTGAAATAGATAATTTTCTGGCAGAATACAAATGACCCAAACCAACTGAAGCATAAACTGATAATCTAAAAAGAACAATAATCTTGGAAGAAAATGAAAAATAATCTGTTGAATGACTTTGGGCTCAGGCAGTTTGAAAGGTAAACTTAAAAAAATAAATTATATGATATATAAACTATTCCTGTACAAAGAAAAATAGGTAAAACCACTGAATTGATTTCATGAAGCAGAATTAATATTCTATGACTGTAGTTACTCTGGCTCTGAGGGCTCCTAGAAGGCCCTGTCATTTGGGCTCCTGTCTCACCGTGCCCACTGCTAATTGGTCCAGCTCAAGCCTTAACTTGGCCTTTGCAGAGGGTGCTGACAATGTTCAGTCCCAAGTTCCATTAACACTTTATTAAAATAATTAGTTATAGGAAGCCATAGATAGAGCAAAGTCAAGGCATGAAGTTGGATCCATGACCGTGTGACACTGAACTTGTCCCAACCCTTCTCTTGAATTTTATGATTCATCCTATTGTAGAGGATGTGTAGAGGAGTGGATGCATGGGACCCAGCATTAGCAGGAGCATTGGATCAACCACCTGACCATCCATGTGAGTCTTACTACCTTCCCAAAGGGGCTTGTCAGAAGCTAGACGAGGGTTTGGATTAGACCCCTATAAAGAAAACCACTAAGATAAAATGTCTCAGCGTAATTGGTCACAACTCCCACTTCTGGCCTTAATTCCTTTTTGAATGAAAGATCCTGAAAGAAGGAGAGGAAGGAGGATCTATCTTCTCACTACAACCTCCTTAATTAAGGATACTCAAGGGACGATGCCCACTTGGGGTTGGTGTCCCATTTTCTGTTCTTCGGGTCAGAGCACTGGGCCACTGGAGTAGTCTGGGAGGGGCCTTTGACTTCTCTGCCCCTAAGAGTGAGTTCTCATAAAATATGGTGTGCCCAGGCTAACGTTGGTACTCATCTTGGCAAATCCTTTAGGTTCAGGTCCCTGTTCTTTTTGTCCTCCGCTTCTGATATGACAAATGCCCAACGATGGAGTCAGGAAGACAGCCCACCTTCTGTCAGAGCCTACTCCCCAGCTCATGTTTCTCTGTCCCTCCGTTGTATAGCAAACTCTTGCCAATTCTTTTGGAATGACTTTTTAACAAGAAGAAAAACCCCATACTTTAATGGGCCAATTCAAACAACTAACATCTATTAAAGAAGCACACAAATATCCTTTAAGCCCTTAGTCTTTAATTAAAAAGTCATGCAAATGAACATTTCCTAAAGGGATACTTTTCCCCTCACTGTGACTAGAGAGGAATGAGACTCTAAGACAATCCCAAACATGCAATCATATAGGCACATTGCTCTATTAAAACAAAAATGATTTAATATTAAAACATTCATTAATAATAAAATGTCACATGATTAGGTTAGGGGAGAAAAACATGTGGCCATCTGGAGAGAGACTAGAAATTGATTCAGTAAAATTCAACATCCATTCTTGATAAAATCTCAGAAACTAGGGCAAATCTTTTCTTTACAGGATGAAAAGTATCACAAATCAACAAACATAGAATGATGAAATTATAAAAGCATTCCCATTATATTTGAAATGTTCATTATTTAAATATTAAACATATTTTAAAAATTTAAATATTAAACGTATTTTAAAATTTTAAATATAAACATATTTTAATATGTTTTAATATTAAGGCTGCTTTAAGAAATTCAATAAAATAATATAATCAACTGACTTGAACATTCCAGAGGATAGTGATGAAAACTTAGTCACTGGCCAATCAGTCAGCACTCCTTCTCTCTTACCACTTCCCAAACCCCACTCCCACACACCTTTATTGGTCTTTGGCCTTGGGGCTCTCACTGACTCTTCCAGAGACAGAAACTGCAATCAATCTGGCCAACAGTCTCAAGATATTTTCAAAGAGAGCAAGAGTGAGAGAATGAGAGCACAGCAAGTGAGTGGGCTAGAGATTGTGGGCGGCTGGGGTTGCAAAATGTAAAACTTGGATGCTATTAGAGGTTACATCCTCTTTTATTTGGTTCAGGTTATCTGAGGAAAACTATTTGCTGGAAGAGAGAGAAGGATGGAGCAGACATACAGAGAAGTGCAGAGATAGGAAAGTCTAGTTCTAGGTCATTCTGAGATGCAGCTGCTGTGCTACATTTGGGTTATAGATGCCTTAGTGTTCTTATAATAAAATGTGCTTTTTGCTTATGGTAGTTTGAATTGAGCTAATACCAAGAGGCAGTTAGTTACTAAACAGACAGCAAACCCTGGATTTTCAAAAAATATGCTCACAATAACAATAAATAAGACTACATATAAGAATAAAAATATTTTTCCACACTTAACAACAAAAAGATAAACAACCGGAACAATGAAACTAAAATGTGCAGGACATTTGTATGAGAAACACAGTCAGCGCTTGTCAGAGGTAAAATGGAAAACTTGAAAACGGAAGGCTTATAATTGAAAGGAAATTAATTATCTCCCAATGTTTTTATGTTTTAATGCAATTCCAATAAAATTACAATGAAATTCTTCCTGGACCATGACTTAGTGATTCTAAAGTTCACCTAGGAAAGTAAACTGGCAAAAGGGCCCAACAGATCAGAAACAGAGAGTAGCATGGCATATATTGAAGGGTGGCAGAAGGTACCTGCCTGCCTTGTCAGATATCAGAATAAAGTCCTAATAATTAAAACATTGTGGTATCAACATGAGGATTGAAAGATGGATCAAATAACTGTAATAAAATGCCTAGAAACAAACCCTACTGCATACAAGAATTTAATATAACATGACATTATAAATTTATGGAAGAGAGAAACATTTGCCAAGACATTCTTCTGTCACAATTGCTAAACTATTTGAAAAAAAAATTCATTATCTCACTCATACAAAAACTACAAGGAAATAGAGGCAAATATCTTGGGGCAACAGAGAACTTTCTAAACTAAAAATCAGTAGTGAACAAATTAAATGCCTGACATATTATGTAAAAGTCTCAATGTCAAAAAGATCTCAGAAAAATTAAGAAAAAATAACTAACTTGAAGTATATTTGTATTTTATATTAAAAGAGTTAATATTCTTAACACAAAGACAACTCTTACAAACCAATTTAAGAAATAAGCCAATAAACTCAGAAAAATGGGTAAAGGAGTTAAACCTTTTAAAAATAATTTTAAAACATAATACAAATGGCCAGTAAAATATAAAAAAAAACTGTTTAGACTCATTAGTAATCAAAGAAATGTAGTCAGTGCAATAATGTGATACCATTGTTTACTCATCAAATTGTCAAATATAAAAAAATTTAGATACATGGTCCCCAGTTGCCAAGAAGCAAAATTGGGCATTTTCATACACCACTGGAGAAAGATGAGTTCAGAACTTTCAAGAAGTAAATTCACCAACATGTCAAGAGTTTTGGTATTCAAAAAAATAGTATTTGACTTGAAATTCCAATTTTAGAAGTTTGCCCTGTGGAAATACTCAGTTTTCACAGACTATGTAGAATAATATTTGTTGTTTATTAGTTTTAAAATCTTGAAACAAATGTCAAACAAAGGAGAGGTGGTTAAATGAACTATGACCATATAACAATGGGATAGGGAGAATAGTGCCCCCTCCACTCCCAAAAGTTTAAACCCTAATCCTAGGAGTCTGTGATTCTGTTACCTGACATGGAACAAAGGACTTTGCAGACGTGATTAAGTTAAGGGCCTCGAGATGGGAAGATCATCCTGGTTAGTTAGGTCTGCCCGGCCTAATCAGGTGGGGTCTTAAAAGGCAGAGAATCTTTCTTAGCTGTGGCCCCAGAGAGACATGGCAGCAGCAGAATGGTCATGGAGATGCTGTGTTGCTGGCTTTGACGATGAAGGAAGGGGGCAGTGAGCCAAGGAAGGCCTTTGACCTCTAGAAGCTAGAAAAAGCAAGGAAACATTCACCCCTTCAGTGTCAGGAAAGAACACAGCCCTGCCAACACCTTGATTTTAGCTCACTGAGATCTGTGGCAGACTTTGCCCCAACTGTAAGATAATACATTTGTGTTGTTTCAAGCCATTAAATTTGTGGTAATTTGTTACAGTAGCAATGGAAAACTGATACAAATGGGATGTTTTGCTATCAGTAATTCAAAATCATTTTGGTTAAGAATCTATTTAGTTACATGTAAAAAGCAGACTACAAAATTGTTTAAGGATGGCAGCCTAGTTCCAATGATGAAATATGAATATAGCAGCAATGATTATTTCTGGGTGTTGTAATTACTAGAGAGTTTTTGCCTTACTTGATTTTCTATTTTCCAAACTAAACATATCTTCCCTTTGTAATCAGAAAAAAATACAAAGAAATATTAGGTAAAATACACTTTAATCTACATTTCTGTAATTATTAAATCAGAATAAACTAATTTACAATCACTTTATTTCTTAAGGCAAATACTTATTTCTACCTTCTAACCCTAACTAAATCTTTATCTAATACTTTCTGAAAAGTATTATTGTTTTTAATAAAATATAAATCTCTTTCAAGGCTTTTTTTTTCAATTTCATTTTTTGGTTTCAATTTAATTACATATCACAACTGAGTGGAAATCATATTTGACAGACTACAATTCTCATAATCACTTCTTTTGTATCATTTCTTCCTCCTTTGAGTCCTCAATTTTGATTCATTTCTTCACTAGTTATAAAATGTCTTTGTATTGGTTTAGTTTTTATCCAGGAAAAGGATGTGACTGTTCTACTTTCAAAACCTTGCATATCTGAGAATATCTTTCATGCAGGAATAACAATGAGTAACAATGTGGCTAAGTATATAAGGTCATAATATTTTCTGCTAAAAATTCTGTATGGATTTTGCTCAATTACTGTCTGACATTTATTGCCATCTATCAGAAGACTGAGATCAGAATAATTTTTGTTTCCTTTTAGTTATCTTTTATTTTTCTTGCTGGGATAGATGAAGACATTTTACAATTTAAACTTGGAATTCAAAATTTTACCATAAAGTGAAAGGAATATTAATGGGTATAGATTTTGTTTTCCATTAATGTTACTTTGAATATGTAAGCTCGTTTTATATTGATTCTGGAAAGCAGATTCTGCTCAGGAAAGTTTTTATTCTATTGTAATTTTATGATGGCTATTCAACTTATGCTGGTTTCTTGTTCAGGAATACCTAGTATGTGGAGTTGGATTTCTGGCTTGTCTTTTACATAACTGATGATTTTTCTCTCTAGTTTTCATTTTTTCTTCCCCTTTCTTCTCTGTTCTAGAACTTGAATTTTTCTTCCACATGACAAATTTGGGTTTTCTGTTTCCATTACTACCTTCAATGCAATTTTATTTCCGAGGTTGTATTTTTAGATTTCTTTTGTTTTTTTCCTTTCTCTTAGCCAGACCCTTTTGATTTTCTTCTCATCTGACTTTTCCATTGATGAGGAAACATTTTCTTGTATATTCAGAGAATCTAAGGCAGTGATATGGTTTGGTTGTGTCCCCACCCAAATCCCATTTTGAATTGTAGCTTTCATAATTGCCACATGTCATGGGAGGGACCTGTTGGGAGGTAATTGAATCATGGGCGTGGGTCTTTCCCATGCTGTTCTCGTGATAGTGAATAAGTCTCAGGAGATCTGCTGGTTTTATAATGAGGAATTCCCCTACATAAGCTCTATTGCTTGTTGCCATGTAAGACATGACTTTGCTACTCATTTGTCTTCAGCCAAGATTTTGAGGCCTCCCCAGCCATGTGGAACTGTGAGTCAATTAAACCTCTTTCCTTTATAAATTACCCAATCCCGAGTATGCCTTTATTAGCAGCATGAGAACAGACTAATACAGTAAATTGGTACTGGTAGAGTGGGGTGCTGCTGTAAAGATACCTGAAAATGTGGAAGCCACTTTGGAACTGGGTAACAGCCAGAGATTGGAACAGTTTGGAGGGCTCAGAAGACAGGAAGATGTGGGAAAGTTTCGAACTTCCTAGAGACTTGTCAAATAGCTTTGATTCCACAATGCTGATGGTGATATGGACAATAAAGTCCAGGCTGAGGTGGTCTCAGATGGAGATGAGGAACTTGCTGGGAACTGGAGCAAAAGTGACTCTTGTTATGTTTTAGCAAAGAGACTGGCAGCATTTTGCCCCTGCCCTAGAGATTTGTGGAACTTTGAACTTGAGAGAGATGATTTAGGGCATCTGGTGGAAGACATTTCTAAGCAGCAAAGCGTTCAAGAGGTGAATTGGGTACTGTTCAAAGGATTCAGTTTTATGTATTCACAAAGATATGGTTTGGAATTGGAACTTATGTTTAAAAGAGAAGCAGACCATAAAAATTCAGAAAATTTGCAGCCTGATGCTGCCATAGAAAAGAAAACCCCATTTTATGAGGAGAAATTCAAGCCAGCAGCAGAAATTTGCATAAGTAATGAGGAGCCAAATGTTAATCTCCAGGAAGATAGGGAAAATGTCTCCAGGGCATGTCAGAGGTCTTCACTGCAGCCCCTCCCATCACAAGCCAGGAAACCAAGGAGGAAAAAATGGTTTCAAGGGCTGGGCCAGGAGCCTTGCTGCTTTGTGCAGTCTCTGGAGTTGGTGCCCTGTATTCCAGCTGTGGCTAAAAGGGGCCAATGTATAACTCAGGCCATTGCTTCAGAGGGTGCAAGCCCCATGTCTTGGCAGCTTACACGTGGTGTTGGGTCTGTGGGTGCACAAAAGTCAAGAACTGATGTTTGGGAACCTCTGCCTAGATTTCAGAGGATGTATGAAAATGCCTGGATGTCCAGGCTGAGGTGTGCTGCAGGGGTGAGCCTTCATAGAGAACCTCTACTAGGGCAGTGCAGAAGGAAATGTGGGGGTGATCCCCCACACAGAGTTCCCACTGGGGCACTGCCTAGTGGAGCTGTCAGAAGAGGGCCACCATCCTTCAGATCCCAGAGTAGATCCACTGACCACTTACACCATGTGCCTGGAAAAGCTGCAGACAATGCCAGCCCATGAAAGCAGCCAGGAGGGGGGCTGTACCCTGCAAAACCACAGGAGCGGAGCTGCCCAAGACCATGGGAGCCCACCTCTTGCATCAGCATGACCTGGATGTGAGACATGGACTTTAAGGCTTTGCTGAGTATTACATTGCAAGAATAAAGCCTGACTGCCAGATTAATCTGGAAGTTCCAGTCATGAAATATTTGTTTATAAATAAGTGATTTTTTTTGAGCCTGCTTTACTGTAGCTATACCATACCTCATCACTGCCAATTGTATTATGACTTTTGGGGTTATTTATCAAATAAAATGAATAATAATTAGGGGTCATTTCCATCATGGAAGTTGGCTTTTGATCTACTTGACAAGCAGATCTGGTTAAACTAAAAAAGGAATGTAAAAAATGAAGGAAGAATGGAAATGACTGGAGGAATTTAGCAGCTGCCATCTCTGTAATGAAGCTGGGGAAAAAGGAGGAAACAGCTCCTTCCCTAACCTCCCTGCAGCGGTGAACCTCCAACCAATCCTAAGTTGAAATTTTGTCTAATTACACAACAATTATCTACTCTTTTAACTTGAAAGAATATTCATCATACTTTTCCCTCACCAAAAAGAACATCCTTTGACTTGGTAATGATCAAGCTACATTCTTAAGTCGAGAGAAAGGCAGAAATGAGATCTTCCCGTTTGTAAGCAAAGAACAGTTCTGTAATGAGGTGTCTTCCTCTGCCCCTTTTTTTCTGAGCCACACGGCCTTCCCGGAGGACAGACAGCCTGATGTGCTAAACACCAGTCTCCCTGGTGAGGGCTCATTACAACACTGCCGCTCAGGAACAAAACATTCTCTTTGCTTCACTCCTCACCCTCTCTCCTGCCTCATTCCCAAACCCAGGGACTTTCCTGACTTGGCTCCCAGTCTGCACATTACCATCTCTGAATTCTGTGGTCCTTTCTCTTGATATGATACCCCAAATACCCTACTGAACCCTCAAGTGGTATCATTGCTATGACATCCACTGCAACACCAAGGACTCTTCTGTATTGTTTTCTAATATTTCTCTACTGAGAGAAGTTGCTAAATAGGCAACACCTTTGCAGATACAGTAGTCTCCTCTTACCTGCAGGGGTTACATTCCAAGACCCCCAGCAGATGCCTGAAACCATGGATAGTACTGAACCCTATATTTATAGACCTAACTTATGTTTTTTTGATCTGATAACCAACAGGGCTATTAAGTGACTAGTGGTAGTTGCATAGACAGTAGATACACTGGGATAAAGTGATGTTTTACGTCCTGGGTGGGCTGGAGTGGGACGGTGTGAAATTTCATCAAGCTAGTCAAAATGGTGTGAAATATAAAACTTATGAATTGTTTATTTGTAAAATTTTCCATTTAATATTTTCAAACCCTGGTTGACTGTGGGTAACTGAAACTGCAGAGATTGAAACCATGGATAAAGGGGGACTATTGTAACAACAAATGGTTCCTGACAGAGGAAGAGGTGTAATGTAAAAGAAGTTCTTTTTTTTCTCGCTTCTTAATCCATAGCAATGGAGAATGAAAGGAGAATCACTTCTATTTCCATTTTGATTGTATTCATTCTCCCCAGTTGAGAATTTGTATAATGGTTGGGGATTTCATTAAAGATATCTCCCTAGGAAACTAGATAGCTATGGATTTTGATGATTTCTATTACCAAAGAGAGATTCTGTTCTCAGGCCCAATTTCAGGAGCAGAGGATGAGGAGGGGCTGAACATAGGCTTTTAAGAAATCAATTCAGGAGTCTTTATAGATTGATCAGAATCCCAATAGTTTATTGATTTTTACCCTGAAATAATGTCTCCTTTGAGGCTACTGAGTTCTAAGTAACTAAAGGCCAGTGAAAGTATCTTTGATACTGTTTCTAGCTCAAAGAAGTCCTCAGATATGAATGCCCTCAAATCCCTTTGCTTCTAGGTGGTGAGTACTTCCTTTTGCAAATTGGATATTTGTGGAAGTGTGTTTTGTCACAATGACTCAGGGGAGCGGCCGGCATTTTGTTGTGGGAACCAGGAGCGCAAGATGTCCTGCAGTGAGTGGTATTGGTCCTGCACAAGGAAATATTGTCCCATGCCCCAAATGATTTTTGAATGTCCCTCCAGATATTCATGCAGGTGAAAAATCTTATAATTACTCAAACCTAGAACCTAGCTCTGATCTTAATAAAAATAAAGTGAATAGTTCCTTTCGCGGCTCAAAACAACACAAATTTCTTCTCTTAAAGTTCTGGGGTTCAGAAATCCAAAATGAGTTTTGCTGGCTTAAAATCAAGGTGTCCTTCCAGAGACTCTAGGAGAATAACTTTGACCCTTGTTTTTTCAGATTCTAGAGACTACCTTTAATCCGTGGCTCATGACCTTTTCCTCCAGTTTCAAAGTCAGCAGGATAGCACCTTCAAATCTCTCTCTGACTTTGACCCTCCTGCTGACTTTGATCCTCCTGCTTCCCACTTTCACTGCAAGCTGCTTGTGATTACACTGAGCCCACCCAGAAAGCCCAGGGAAATCTCCCTATCTCAATATCCTTAGCTTAATCACATCTGTAAAGTCCTCTGTGCCATGTAAAGTGACATAGTCACACATTCTAGGGATTACAATGTGGACATCTTTGGGAAGGCATTATTCTGCCTATCATAGAAAATATACATTTTGAACTTTGAAAACAGATATCCTGGATTTTCTCAGAAGCTAACTACCATATACGTCAAGGAAGATTTTATTTTGTTTTATTACCAAGAATTAATCCTCATTTCAGAAATCACATTACTGACAGCAGCATGGCTCACTGTATGTGAGCTGTCCAAAAAAAAAAAAGGAAAACAGGAAAAAGAAATCCCACTCTAATATCTGCCATCCGTTGCTATTACATTCTTTTTATTTTAAATAAAGATGTAAGCCTAGCAGATTCATCCTCTATCCCAATGTTTGTGTCTGATGTTCAATTTCCATATTGAACAACAGAGTATTTTATTATAAACTGCTTTTTTCTCATTTTCTTTTATAATACAGTTAGGACATTATATTGGTTTTTTTTTTGCTTGAAATTGTTTATATAGGTAGATTGTAATATCTAGAAATTTTTTTCATTATAGTAAAGGAGACATTATAAATTTTTTTTTTTTAAAGTACAGCATTAAGTTGGCTATGGGCATCTCAGATTCCAGGTGCCTTTCTCGGTTGGAGCGTCTTCTCCAGGCCAACACTATGTATTGTGTTTCACTCCCTTTAATCTCCTTTAAAACTTCAGTCTCCTTTAAAACTCCTCTGAACCTATCCTTGCTGAGCTCATCAAGCCATTCCCTCATAATAGATTCCATAGTTCTGGTAGCATAGTTCTGGTGGCATTCACTCCCCAAATGAACTTTCCCAGATTTCTGGGGGAGGCCGCTAGCCCGCTGAGACTCTTCATCTAGACTGCTGTTCCACAGCAGGACTTTGGGGACTGATAGAGCCCCATGCGCTCTTGGCAAGGCCTCTACCTTGTCCTCCCTGCACTACCTGCCTTATCACAAGATGTCTCAGCATCTAATGTCAGGTAGGAAACTCTAATTAGGAAGATTATGGGCCTTCCTCTTAATGACCCCCAGGACCAATCTCATCATCCCTTACTTCCCTGACCACCACCAGAGGTTTGGGCTTCTCCAGTTAACAGTGACTAGGCTTTTATGTCCAATATTACTCCATACATTTTCCTAGTCTGATGTACTCTCCTGCCCTCCCTGACCCCCAAGGAACACTGTCTTCAGCAAAATCCTCATCCTCTTCTTCAAAGGTTTCACTACCTCAAACTTGACTGTTCCAGGAAACCACTTCCAACACTGCGGTCATCTCAGATGGTGGCTGTTCCTCTTCCACAGTCCACCCACCACAGAGCCGGGACCAGGAGTACTTGCTGCCCCCCACCACCACTTCCAGACTTTTACTTCCTCTTCCTCTTTCAGACCCCACCCCCTCTGAAGCACATGACTACACCATCTGCCTGCTGCACTATATTGAAGCCATTTCTTGACTCATTTATTGCTCATTCCCTCTCGTTTGTTGGACCTCTTCACTCTGGCTCACTGTCTTCATCCCTACCACTGTGCCTGTCTTCACGTTTGGTGACCATAGTATCCACATACATGATTAATTCAACTCCCTGACTCAGTTTCTTGTCTTCCTCACTTCCAATATAGTTTTCTCCACTTGCCTCTAGCCTTTCACTTTCATGTTAAATCATTATCTGGACTTTGTTATCAACAATAACTACATCATTTTCAAAATGTCTATTTCAAGCCTCTTACTCTCTGACCATTGGCTCCTATCTTTCCAGTTCATGCACTTTTCAGCTAAAGTCCAACAATTCTTAATACTCATCAGGATCTCCAGCCCATTGCGCCACTTTTATCTTCTATCTCCCACCCATGTCCTTGCTTCTCTGTTTACCTCACTTAGATTCCATGAACCACCCTACAGTCACTCCTCACATATGCCCTTGACTCCACTTTACTCCTCTCACAAAACCCCAATACTAATAATTCTCTGGCTGCTCTATGCCTACATGATAGGAAACCATACCTTATGTTGACTGATTTCTAAATTCTCCCATTAATTCACAAATCTCAAGGGACTCTTCAACATTGCTTGATAATCCCCAAATACTTCTCTAGTCACGTCACCCTCTAGCTCTACAACATGGCGATTTCACTTTTCCTCTCCTCTCAACCTCTGACACCTCCTTCCTCACCTTCATCTAGGACCTTAATTTTTATTTCATTGGGAAAACAGAAGCAATAAAAATGAGCTGTCGTTTTATCACAAAATCTACCAGTCTATCTTCACCTTTGTCCACCATATGTCCACCTTCCCTCCAGATTCAGAAGATCTACTTCATTTTGAAGGCTAACCTGGACCCATGTGCTCACTTAAAACCTTTGCTCCTACATTCATTCATCCCTCACTAGCATCATACATTTCTCTCAATTTCCCACCCCCCATTTTTAATTTTTTTTTTTTTTTGAAACAGAGTTTTGCTCTTTGTTGCCCAGGCTGGAGTGCAGCGGCATGATCTCGGCTCACTGCAATCTCTGCCTCCTGGGTTCAAGCGTTTCTCCTGTCTCAACCTCCCAAGTAGTTGGGTTTGCAGGCGCCTGCCACCATGCCCAGTTAATTTTTGTATTTTTAACAGAGACGGGGTTTCACCATGTTGGCCAGGCTGGTCTCAAACTCCTGACCTCAGGTTATCTGCCTGCCTTGGCCTCCCAAAGTGCTGGGATTATAGGCCTGAGTCACCACACCTGACAATTTCCCCATTCTTATTTCTATTCAAACATGCTACAATACCTTTCCCCATTAAAACAAAAAATCCCTTAAATCAATGACTTTTCTACCTAATATACTTTCTCTTTTCTCCCCCTTATAACTCCACTTCTCCCCTCACATTCTTCTATTAATCCACCACTTGAACGAAGCCACTCTCGAGTCAGTAATGATCTTATTTTGTGAAATCTAGTCTTCCAGTCTTGGTCCTCATTTTACTTAACTTCTCAGCAGTTTATGACACAGTAGGTACCCCTTCTTCCTGAAATGCTTTCTTATTTAACTTCCAGAATACCTTACCTATTAGTTCTCTTAACTCCCTGGCTGTTATTCCTTGTTGGTCATATTTGCTAGTTCCATCTCATCTTCCTGATTTTCTAAATTTAGAGTCCGCCAGGGCTCAGGCAGGAAAATGTCTCTATCTCCCTCTTTCTCCTGGGTGATTGTATACAGTCCTATGGTTTTAGTTATATGTCAGTAAGTCCCACGTCTGTATCCCAGACATTATTGCTCTCTTGAGCTCCAGGTTTAAAAATCAACTGCTTATTCACGCAGTATCTCTACTTGCCTATCTACTGCCTACCTCAAACTTCCTGGGACCAAAATAACTCCTCATTTCTGTTCTTGAACCTATTTCTTCTCCAGTCTTTCCCATCTCTGTAAATGAAATCACCATTCTCCCAGTTGCTTAGCATCAAACCTAGGAGTCATTCTTGACTGTGCTTTTTTCTCTTCTATTTCACATCTACTCCATCAGCAAATCCTTTGACTTTGCTTTCAAAATGTCTCCCAAATCTGATCTCTTTTCACCATGTCTACCACCAGACCCTGGTTTTAGCTACCATAATCTCTTCCTGGGGTCACCACAGGAGAGCTCCTAACTGGTCTGCCTGCTTCCACTTTTGTCCCCTACTGTCTATTTGCCACACATCAGCCAAATGATCTTTTAAAACTGTAGATAAGATAATGTCCCTTCCCTGCTAATGATCCTCATATTTCTTCTTATCATGCATAGAATGAAATCTAAGCTTATCCTGTGGTGGCAGAGACTTTTAATGCTCACTAAATATTCACAGGCTTGCCCACATTTTCCAGAGCCCTTGAAGTTGGGCCTGGTCATGTGACTAGCTCTTGCTAATGGATTGTGAAGAGAAGTGATGTGTATTGCTTCTGGACTGGGACAGGTTAAACCTCCTGTGCAATTCTCAGTTCTTTCATCCTTTAATGTAGCAACCAAGGAACTCAGGTTGAGATGGCTGAGCCATGTGATGGAAACAACCTTCAATCAAGTAATGTTTTCAGGGAGTTTCCCAGGACAGAAATTGTGCCTACAATAGAGTAGACTTAGAGAGAGTGATGAATAAGCTGAGTGATAAAGCCATTGAGATGTGGGGGTTTGCCTGTTACTCCAGCATATCATAGCCTGCCATGACTAATAATTGTGGTCTATATGGCCTTCTTCCCGCCTCTACCCTGACTCACTCCAATGCAACCACTCAGGCTTTATTGCCAATATCACTCCTGCTTTGAGGTCTTTTATTCTAGCCGTCCCTTCTACCTGGAAAGTCCTTCACTAAGATCATCACTTGGCAAGTTCCAGGTCTTTGTTCAAGTATCACCTCTTCAGAAAAGCCTTCTGCAATCTCCCTATTTTAAATAACTTCCTTCTACTTTCCAAGACTCTCTATCCTCTTACCCTTGTCAGTACTCAAAATTACGTATTTTATAGTTTATGGCTTGGTGTCTATCTCTCTAAATGGAGAATAAGGGCTTTTATTGTTCTTTGCTGTATCCTTAGAATCTAGAACAATACTGGCTTACAGTTGATGTGTGTATTAATTACATTAATGGCCCTAACTATTTATCCCTCTCTGTATACCTGCCCTTTTTTTTTTTTTTTTTTTTTTTTTTTTGAGACGGAGTCTCCCTCTATCCCCAGGCTGGAGTGCAGTGGCGCGATCTCGGCTCACTGCAAGCTCCGCCTCCCGGGTTCACGCCATTCCCCTGGCTCAGCCTCCCGAGTAGCTGGGACTACAGGCGCCCACCACCTCGCCCGGCTAGTTTTTTTTGTATTTTTTAGTAGAGACGGGGTTTCACCGTGTCAGCCAGGATGGTCTCGATCTCCTGACCTCGTGATCCGCCCGTCTCGGCCTCCCAAAGTGCTGGGATTACAGGCTTGAGCCACCGCGCCCGGCCATACTTGCCCTTTTCTATGAGCGTTTGCAGTTCTTGTCACTGACGAGGTAGAATATAGCTTCCCTACATTAAATCTGGTCTGGCTGTAGCACTTGCTTTGGCCAGTGGGAGGTATTAGATGTGGCACAAGCATAGACCTGAGAAGGTGCTTGCATGTGTCTGTGTGCCTTTTGCACTTTTCAAATCCAAAATTATCCTGCTGTGATGGGATAACCACGAGAGCATACCTTAGCTAGCCTGTGGAGGCATGAATGACACGTGGAGCAGAGCCAAGTGGCCCCAGTCAACCCTCCAGGGCCCAGATTAGATCAGTTGGCAGCTGGTTGGCCCCAGGCATGTGAGTGAGCCCAGGCAAGATTCAGACAAGCACAGCCCAAATTCACTGAGTGCTCCAAACTAATGAACTAAATAATTGTTCAGTGTATACTGCTGAGGTCATGTGGTTGTTTGTTACACAACATTATTGTGGCAATATATAACTGATACAGCAGAGGCTCAATAAATAACTGTTGAATTTCTGCAGGGGATATTGTAGACGTTTTACAGTGAATATGTAGATGCTCTTTTACAACCTGCTCCGTGTTCCTGATTTAACCATCTGTCCAGCAGTCTTCCAAGTTGGTAAGCTGGGAGAA
The DNA here is from genome assembly GCF_008728515.1 of Papio anubis. Lineage (NCBI taxonomy): Eukaryota > Metazoa > Chordata > Mammalia > Primates > Cercopithecidae > Papio > Papio anubis. Next base: position 75,435,526 of record NC_044989.1, read on the forward strand.
GCTTTGACTTCTTCCACATTCTCATTTGTAATTCTTTACTCCCTTGCAAACATCTAATGGCCAAATAGATCATCCAATTCCACCCCCAAATCTCTGGAATCTTGTTTCCCTAGTCCCATGTTTTGAATAATATTTTGCCTCAATATCATAATAACTTCCTATTTGGAATCACTACCAATTATTTCTTCCCCACTCTACAACATTCTCCCACTTCTCTTAATTTTATTAGCCTCAAAAACGAATATGAATTTAAAAATTGAGGGGTCATTTTGAAAAATTTCTTTCCAAAATTTCCTTTAAAAACATCTAGAAAATAATTTAAAAAGAAAAAAAAAAGGAAATACAATCTGAGCAAGTTCAATAAGGGAAAAAAATAAAATAAAAAATGACAAAGAAAACATACTCCAGACCACAGGTTCTTAACTGTCTGATGTTAAAATTAATTTATCCTTCCCCATATAAAATGAGATATTAGAATTATTTTTAAAAACAATAGTGGATTTAACGTTATCCCTATGGTCATGTCACTCTCATTCATTTGTTCTTCTGAGTATGAAATAAATGGTGAATTCATAGTGTCAAATTCCAATAATACTCAGACTATCTGGTTGAACTCCAGCCTGCAGTGAGTTTCTGTTACTGAGGCTCCATTAATAGTTGGGTGGTAGTGAATTACCACAGTGCTTATAAGTTGTGATTTTATGTTTCTCCCCTTTTTGTTTTAATTTTATTCATGGATAAATTTTTAATGTAAGAGATGGAAAGTATAAATGAAAACTATTTGATCCTCCAAGGAGTCATGCTTCCTCCTGCCCAGGGTTTTCATAAATGCAGTTAACTTGTTTACAACTCTTTCCTCCCAACCTGACCTCACTCCTCTTAAATAGTTAAGACTATATTTGGTTACAAATAACAGAACATCTGTTTATCAAGTGCTCAAAGAACTAGAGGTTTAATTGCTTTTCTTAACAAGAAGCCCAGAGCTAGTCAGTTTAGAGCTGGTCTGAGGATCAGTGATGTACTCAAGGGAATTCCAGGTACTTTCTAACTTTCTAATCCTTAGCTTGGGCTGAGGATTAGGCAGGGCTTGTTCTCATAAATCAAACCTGGTGCTCTTCTCCAGGCCTCTCGCCTGTGTTTCAGACAGAAAGAAGGGGGAAAGCTAAGAGTGAAAAAGTATTTCTCCTTGTGGCTGTTGCCTTTTTATTCAGGAAGAGAAGCTCAACATAGGGACTTCTCCTGTATCCCCACTGCCCCAAAATTTGTCTCATGGCCTGTGCTCCGTGCAAGGAAGGCTTGGATGTGGACAGCATCACTAGTAGGGGACGGCAAAGGGGAGGCAACTGTAAATGGCTTGTATGTGGTCAATCTATAGCATCTGCCACAATGCCCACCCCTGACACTCTCACCCTGAACTCCTGCTCTTCCTTTAGATCTCAGCCCTGAACCATACTGACTGTGAATTTTCATATACAGCCATGTGCCACAGAACAATGTTTCAGTCAACAACAGACTGCGTATATGATGGTGGTTCCATGAGTTTATAATGGAGCTGAAAGATTGTTATTGCCTAGTGATGTCGTAGCACAATACACTACCTTTTCTGTGGGTTGGTATGTTTAGATAGACAAAAACTTGCCATTGTGTTACAAATTGCCTACAGTATTTAGTACAATTACATGCTGTATAGGTTTGTAGTCAAGGAGTAACAGGGTATTCCATATATAGCCTAAGTGTATTGTAGGTTGTACCATCTAGATTTGTGTAAGTTCTTACACATTGTTCATGATGTTTGCACAATGACAAAAGCACCCAGTGACACATTTCTCAGAATGTATCCCCACTGTTAAGCGATGTATTTCTGTACTCTTATAGCATTAATGTTCTTTACTAGCTCTTAAGACAGTTTATAGTTATACAATGATTTGAATAATCATTGGATTAATGTCTTATTAATACTAATTTCTCCCAATTGACTGTAAGCTCCTGGAGGGCAGAAATAGTGTTTGATTCTTGCTATTGTATCCCTGAAGCTCAGGTATATATGATGTAGGAGCTCTATAAATATTTAGATCTACATTTACAAGCATAAGGGTGTTCATAGAAGTGTCAGTAGAAGATAATAATAAAGCAAAGTCATGAGAAAAATAAAATGTGCCAAACTTGACTTGTATTAAAAATAGTGTTAGAAACCAATAACTTACACGCAATAAGAACACATTAGCAGCACAAAGTAAGATTTATTTCTATTTCTTCTTCAATAGTATCTACTTGCTTGTCTTACTTGTATAGTTTATGGGAAGGGAGGGCTTGGAAAAAATGAAACCCAATGTTTTAAAAGAAAAGTTAAATTTTTAAAAATTGCAACGTTTATCTATGTTTTTTCTCTAAAAAAGTTAATTATTGAGATCCTTAAATCAACAGCTATATTAATCACAGTCTTGTCAAATGTCTTACAAAATGCACAGCCAAGTGAAAAAGTCTGCATTGCTATACTTTGCTTATCTGTTACATTTCCCAGGGTGTTGTCAAAATCTATGCCCATGAGGATGTGTCTCCTCGGGAAACCATGTAGTATGCCAGTAAAAAGATGGAGCACCGAGGTTCTGCTCACTGAGAACCACTGCAGTCCTCCCTCCCCTGCTCTGCCCGGAGCTGGCGTTTGCCTTGATCACCCCAGAAAGGAGTACACAGCTGGGGTTCTTTCTCTGCGTTTATATCATTGTCTGGCAAAGCCCTTACGCTGAGGGGGTAAAAATGCTCAAACTACTGTGAAGACTCCATTCCCATTAGTTTTCTGTGTCAATAACGTATTGTGTTATTTCTTTTATTCTTTTGCCTCACCTGAAAGGCTCAGCAAAAGTCCTGTGCTACTGTGTGATGAGTAAACAGAGAAAAATAAGGAATTGATATTATTTAGGAAATTGGTTGGAAGAAAAGCTTCTCACTGAAGTTCACTTATTTCAGTCAACAGAATTTTAGAAAATACTTATTTCACTTATTCATGGCCTTAAATCTAAACTTGAAAAGACAGCATTAAAAGTTAAAGCTTATGTGAGTTGTATTTTATAGCAAAGATGCAAAACCGTAAGTGAAATGTTAGCAAGTAAATCTAGTAGTGTGTTAAAGGGACAAAGCACAAGATCAGGTATTGTTTATTCTAGGAGTTCTAGAACAGTTGAAGATTAGGAAAGTAGGCAATAGGAAAAAATGTATTGATAGATGCCAAAAACACAATTGGCAAATTAAATATCTAGATTTCATTAAATCTCTTAGTAAACTAGAAATTAAATGATGTAATTTTTAAAGGTCTGTCTTAAGCCGATGGGCAACATATTTAGCAATTATATTAAGAGAAACGTTACCATCACAGGTTAGAAAAAAGGTGCTTATGATCATGAGTTTTAATTAACTAGTTCTAAAAGATCTAATAAAAAAAGTAAAGGACACAGACACTAGATGTAAGATTAAAGATGACAATGATTTATAGATTATGCCATTATCTGAGGAAAACCTGAGAAAAAATAACAGAAAAATCATTAGAACTTCAATTGAATTGCGGGACTTATTAAGATAGCTAGTTTCAAAATAACCATTAAAAAATCAATAGCCTTCTAGTACACTAATAATAATCCATTAGAAAAAAAAAAAAGCCAAGGGGAAATATTGTATTTTCATTAGCAACCAAAAATGTTAAATTTATATTTATAATTTATATACAACCTATGTAGTAATATATATTAGCTTCTATATTATGCATTATGCAATATATAACAAAACTTTTTTAAAAATGTGTGGGATCTATAGAAGAAAAATGTAAAAACCTATAAAGCATGTTAAAAGTTTGACTACATGGACTATGCGTCATGTTCATACACTGAAAAAAACTTGATATGCTAATAATTCTTTCCAAAGCTAATTTCTAAATTTAATGCATCTATTGTATTTCCAGTAAAAATTTCAACATGACTTATCCATAGGGGTATTTTAGATTATGAATCCAGCATTTATCAGGAAGCATATATGCATGTTGATATGATTAAAGAAATTGTCAACAAAGTAGATAGATCAGAGAAAGCCTAAACATAAATAAAATTCATCGTAGGACAAAGTAATATTTCAAATCTGTAGGGAAATGATCAATCAATAAATGGTGTTTAAACAATAGGATAAACTTATATGGCATTTAAAAAAGAGGTAATCTAATTATATTAAATCATTGGAGTGGAATATTAAATAAGAACTTCTAAATTATGGAAGTATAGTAAATGAAATTATTTATGCATATTTGTCTACTTTTGAGCTGAGGAAGGTCTTTTTAAGCATAATAACAAAGGGAGAAAGCACGAAAGAAAAGGCAGATAGACATAACAACATAAAATAATATAAAATAATCACTGAAAAAGAAATGAACATTTTAACCTGAAATATAAAAACTTTTTGCCTCACATACCAGTCAAAAGGTTATAGCCTTTAATACAGCCTCAACATATAGTTTCTGCAATTCAATATGGAATTTAAAAAGTAAGATTTAAATTTAAAACTCTATTAATTCACAAATACAAAGGAATAACAAATATATTAAAATATATTCACTAGTAAGAAATGCAAACATAACTAACATTTTAATCTTTTAAATTGAAAAAGATTTTTGTAAAATTGTTAGGAATATGGATAAAGGAACACTCCAATATGTTGGCTCTATATATTCTGATTCATGCTGCAAGTTACTAAAGCTTTCTGAAGAGTGACTTAACAGAATGAAGCAAAAAAAGGCTAATACTCTGAACAAACAACTTTTCTTCTAAGAACTTATCCTAATAATCATCCATGTGTGCTAGTTTTGCTAAAACATATTGATGACAAATTATATATTGTAGCAAAATCTCAAAACATCCCCAGGGTTTAAGCATGAAGGATTATTTAAATTATGATACTTTGTAACCACTTGGCATGATCTTATAGAATAAAGTTTATTACATAAAATATTTCTTACTCTATTATGTAAAACAAAAATAAAATTGTATATGCTGTAGGACTATAATTATGAAGATTCTATGCATAGAAAGAAAGTCTTGGGCTGGGCACAGTAGCTCATGCCTGTAATTCTAGCACTTTGGGAGGCTGAGGTGGGCGGATCCCGAGGTCAAGAGATCAACACCATTCTGTCTAACATGGTGAAACTCTGTCTCTACTAAAAACACAAAAATTAGCTGGGTGTGGTGGCTCGCACCTGTAATTCCAGCTACTCAGGAGGCTGAGGCAGGAGAATTGCTTGAACCTGGGAGGAGGAGATTGCAGCGAGCTGAGATCATGCCATTGCACTCCACCCCGGGCAACAGAGCAAGACTCTGTCTCAAAAAAAAAAAAAAAAAAAAAAAAAAAAAGAAAGAAAAAAAAGAAAGTCATGGCTTGAAATAATTCCTAAGATTTGACAATAGTGGTGCTTGGGCAGCGAGATGAGTGTTGATTTTACATTTATTTTTCTTCAAAGTATTTTTTTGTAAGTTGCTAATTCTCTTTAATATGTAATATTTTACGATTTATTTATAATTTAACTATATTAAACTATAATTTAAACTAAAATGTGATCAGAAAAACATTGGAGTTGTGCAGGTAATATTCAACAGTAAGTTATTTTTCTTAAAAAAAGAAAAAAAGGTGGCTTAAGTTCTTACCTAAATGAACAGCCTCAAGAATCCTTTCAGGATCCTTCTGGACTCATCTGCTTAATCAGAATGTTAGTAATTTGCATTTTTTCTATTGCTGTACTCATCAACTGTTTTATATACAGCAGTTTTTGTTTTCATCTGTTTCATCTCCATTTTTCAGTCACTGACATTTATTGAAGCTGTGCTATTTTCAAAATGCTGAGGAAGGATTGGGAGGAAATGAAGCAAGGAATTTTTATCCAGGTGTAGACGGAAAAAAAGAAAGGAAAGATGCAGACAAAGAAAAAAGGATGAAAGCTTCCAGATGACGTGTGGGTCCAGACAGACCCTGGCAGAAAGCCCAGCTCTTGGAAAACTGGCCCTCACCCCAGGATTTGTAAACAGCACAAATTCAATGATGAAGATGCAGGAGAGGTGAAGAATCTGCTTTGGCCATCTCAGCAGCACTGCCCTGCTCCCCTTAACCCCAACCCACTGGACTGGCTGATAATATATTCTACAGTCCCTTCTTAATATCCTTCCAGGTTGTAAAGATATTATATATTTATCAAGACAATTAGTGACTTATAAGAAATCTGAAGAAGACGGAAGCAAATACCCAAACAGATGCAGAATTCACTAGCACCTCAGGGCAAAGGTAATTCCACCTGTGACAGGAAAAGGTCTTTCAATAGCAGGTTGACAGCTTGTGGTGACAGACCGCTCCCTTGCCCGCCCGCCAGTATCCTCCAGCAGATCCCTTGGTGGATACCTGGGACTATTTTTTGAAAGCCAAACTGTGGATACTTCTGTATTACCTAAACTCCAGCACCTCTTACATTCCATATTGGCACAGTTCCGAGGACTGTTTGTTTTAATTCTCTACAATCTTTCCTGTTCAAGGAGTAGGTGACTAGAATGAACACATTCCCGTTTTAAGATACAAATGGGACCTTGCAGGTAGAAAGACGTCCATATTGTTCGTACCTTAGTGTGATTTTAATTAGCTGCTCTTCTCTTGGTTCAACTCAGCTTACTAAATTGAATTGGCTATGAAGGGAATGGAGCAGTAATTTGGGATCCTGCATTTGTAAGGCAGGATTGGGGAGCACCTCAATGCAGACTCTAGCTGGTTATAGCATTATTGGAGGGAAACCATCAAAAACGAAGGGGATAGTATTTGTGCCTTCTTTGCATTCTGCCTGAAGTCTTAGGATGCCAGTGTCCTAACTGGATCATTGAAAACCTATGATGGCTTTGATTTGGCAGGTAATCTAGCTGAATCTTTAACACATTGACTTCCAGACCCCTCATCATTCTAGCTGGGAAGAGAAAAGAACTTCAGGAACAAATTTAAAAAATGGAATTTGTTAAATGATGAAAATTTCAGTGAAGTTTTCTTTTATCTTCCTAGTTCATGTTTGAAGAGCCCAGCTAAGTTGTTGAGCTAACTCGTATTTCAAGCTCGGGGCTGCATTCATTTTGGTTCCCATCACGAATTCTAAAGGCATTTGAATGTTCCCCTTGGCTCGCTGGGACTATTTAGAAGAGTCTCTCAGTTGTTTGTAGGGTTTTCTTTTGTTTAAACATTTTCAGAGTCAGACAAATTCTTTTATGAAAACATATTAACTATTCAAGTGGATGTTTCTCCACAGTAAAATAAAATTAGTAAATCATACAAAGTGGGTATTTAAGCTGATGCTCCTAATCTCCTCACATGCCACTCAATGTGCACATGAGGGTTTTAAAAATTAGTGTCTCAATTATATTCTATGATAGAGAGAACAGAGGTGTTGCTAGCATGACTGCTCAGCACCCTCCCCTCATGAGCTCAGGCAGCTGTGTGATTTGTGAAGGTGGCTGCCCATCAGTCCATCTGTGGCTTAGGGCACTGGGATAAGCTGTAAAGGCAGAGTATCACTGCAGATTATTTTTTATTATCTGAAATAATGGCAATAAAGTGGAAGGGAAAGTGAAGAAACCCAGCACTCCTAGAGCTATGAAAAAGCCATAAGGCTCTGGCCTGAAGGAGAAACCCAGTTAATCTAAAGAAGGAATCTCTAATCATCCAGTTGAAGGATTCAAGGGTACTAGGTGGTTTTCAGGCTCCAGGAAGAAGGTCCCTGCCACTGACGACCTCATGCCAAGAGACAAGAAAGCTGCTATGTAGACCTTCTTTTTATAAGAGTACAGGTTGGAACCATACTGAGAGCCTGGTTTTGTTAAACCCAACACATACTATCCTATTTTTGATGATTTATGTGGGTAAATAGGATACACCCAGAAAAAATCTGGCACATATTTTTCATGATCTCAAAATCTCAAAAAGGCAACTTCAGGACAAGGTCTTGTGGTGATTCTTTTTTCTTTTTGGTCATTTTTTTTCATGTCAATAGAAAGGTAAAACGAAGGATGTAGTTAACTTTGATAGGGTAGATAAAGGACGCAAACTAGGGGTGGGGTGAGGCGGTGCATGATTCCATCTGTGTGAATCAGTTAAGGATTTACACTGGAACTACAAAACTTCCATTCCAGTGGAAAAGCATGAGTGGACTCTGTAGGCACCAGGCAGGCAGAGCTCCACCATGAGTAGGGGCTCAGGTATTGGGATGCAGCTCTGGGCAAGACCCCTGTGAGGCATAGCCAGATTTGGGTCTCCAACTAAACCCCTGATTCCAGAACCTTGGCTGCCTCTTACAGAGAAGATGATTCTGCCACTTTTGTTTGTATGACTTCGTAACCCTAAGAAGACATTTTAAAAAAGTAAGTAGGCAATAAAGAAATGGTACTTCTACGTAAGTAGTGCATGTGTAGTAGTGAGTTCTGTGATCGATACACGTTCCTTTGTATGTGATTTGCTTTTAAGATGTTGGAAATGAGAATCTGATATATTAGAGAATTTGACTTACAAGATTTGCAATTTTAATTGTAACACCTAGGAGGATTTAACGAATTAATTTTGTAGTCAATGTTTGGATGCTCAGGAGAACCTGAATTTATCCGTTTAATTCTCAGGAGGTTGAAATGCTTTAAGATAATTTGCATGCTAAATTTAGAAGTTTTGATTTATTAGTCTTACAAGAGCTAAGTAAGTCCTGCGAAAGATTTTGTTTCTTCTGTTTGTAAGTCTTCCTGTTAGGGATTTTAAGATTTTAACAAAGCCAGATGTATCAAATTTGTGAGTATAGTTTGAAATGCTTAGAGGAATTTAATTAATCAAGTTTATAAATACTGTTTACATTTTAAAAGATTATTTGATTTGTTAAGCTTATAAAAATTGTGACTAACAAAAATATGTGAGGTTGACTTGATTAAGTTTGAAAATTGTGTTCAAATATTTAATTGGAAGTATTCTGTCTCATGTTTAACAATTTATTGAGCTTTAGTCAAAGAACAAAGGCAAATGAATGTTTCATACTTTAACACACACAAACTAGATTTATAAGAAAACTTCCATGATTTATAAAATATGTTCAAAGGCTAAAAACACTCTAACTTCAACAAATTGAATATCAGTTAAAACTTACACAGCTGTAAGAGCTTTTTGCAATGAATGCATTTTCATTCAGATATTAAACAATGATGCTCACTCCATATAAGCGTGGTGACTTTGCGACATAAAGGATTGGAAATGAATGTTTAGGGGATGGTATAAAAGAAAACATTTGGGTTTTTTGGACCATGATATACAACTGGTAGATTGTGTGTACATTTCCAAAGATGGAAAGAATGCTGAAAAGCATTTAGCAAGAGATTTGCTGACCCAGTCAGGACAGTTTTAAACTACCATCTTTAGGGGGAAGAACATAAGTGTTTACCCTGTAGCTATTGTACTTGATGTAGAAGGAATCCAGGAGGAGGCTGAGACAAGAATGGACTTGTATAATGGATATGATTGTTTGTCACAGTTTACTAGAGAGCATAATATTAATTACTATTAACTGATATTTTAGAGGACGTCAGGCAATAAGTTAGAGGCTTTTCAAATCTTTCCCTCTCTCCTTGCAACAGTATTCTACAAGGTAAGTTTCATTATATCCATTTTATCAGTTGAGGAAACTGGGGGCCCAGATAGGTTAAATACCTTGCATATGTACACACAGTTAGTAAGTGGTAGAACCAGCACTGGAACCCATCACCTGGGTTCTTGCTTAACCATTCTACTGCCAAAGGCTAGGAGTAAGGTTATTAAAGGGCATGCTCATACAAAGGACATGAAAGGCACTCAACAGGGAATCCCAAATATTAAACATAGTGATAAAGCTGAATTGGAAAGTAGATTAAGAACTATACAAGAGAAGGGCAGGAGATGAGGCCTAGGGCTGCTTAGACAAGTTTCCTTGAGCAGTTCATATGCTGCGTTAAAACGCATGCTGATGAGTATGCCTCCAGGCCATCATTAAAGCACCTCTTCATCCTTGGTACTCCTCATCCAGACAGCCTCATATTTCCCCTTCCACTGAGGTGGAATTGAAGTCTCTCAAGGTGGCAAGAGGGAAGTTTGGGGCAATGTAAGCCAGTTGCCCTGTCTGTCTCACATACATAGGACCTCACATGCACCACTGCATGCTGGAATTTTCGTGTGTCTATGGTATTTTAATATGGTGTGAACAATCAGACAACTACTGTGGATGCAGGAGTTGGAGGGCTGGGTGGAGGGTAGGTTTCTGCTGGTTTCACCTCAGCAAGGACAAGTAAAGGGGAGAGTGCACCTGCTGCTAGTGGGGGGTGTTAGAGAAAAATCCAGGGGGTTGACAGCAGTTAGGCCAGGGAAGAACCCATAAAATGGAGGAGGTGCTTATACTTTTCATCTCTCTGAGCTTCCGGTATGCCTGAGTAGACTGGAGGTAGGATGGAAGTGATAAGCACTTCCTCCAATTGGAAGTCTTTTCCTGGGGCACAATACCTGTTGAGGGTGGCAAGGTGTGGGTCAGGTGTCCTGTGAGGCTCAGTCAACTGGAGTGTGGAAGAGGTAAGTGTGAGTTAGAAGCCATGGTTATTCTAGAACAGGGGATTCTGAATCAAAAGCGTTCTATTTTGTAACAAACCTTTATGGTAAGCAGAAATTTGGCCTAGTTTTTCTTTTGCATCAAGGCATAGCATCATAAGTGTGCTGTACGGTCTGCCTGAGGCATGGGGTCTGGTTTTCAGATTTTGGCTGATGTGTGCAGAAGAGAAGCATGGCCAGTTTGCTCATGAAGTACACATTTTAATGAGTACCTACTCCGTGCCAGGCACTTGGATAGGTGCTGGGAACAGGAAACCAAATAAGGGATCCCTGTTTTCATGGATCTTGCAGTCTAGTGAGCAGGGAGTGTGGGAGAGATAGACAAGGTACAGACATTTGCAACACCATGGGATAAATGCTGTGGAAATATAAGGACACTTCAGCTAGACTTGCAGGTCAAGGGCAGCATCTTAGTATAAGCACTAAGCTAAGTCAAAGAGGACACAAGGTCACCAGGGAGGATGCCAGTCCAAGGTGTCTAGGTGGTCCTAGACAGAGTGATGGTAGTAAGGTAGCTCCGTTCTGGTCATCTCCTTTTAAGAGGACCATTAACAAATGGAAATAACCAGTAGAGACTAATGATGATGTAAAGTTGGAGGAACCAGAGACAGTTAACCAGAGTTGGGGATACTTCAAGATAAATAGAAGCTTAATATCTTATCCTTATACTTATACTTACTGGAAAGCCTGCTACATGGAAGAGGTCTGAGACAAGTAGGAGCAGTCTAAAACCAAAGAGGCAGATTTCATTTTAAGGAAAGGAATAATTTTGTGATGATTTAATAATTTATTGAATTTAACAAATGGAAAAAACTGAGTAGAATATTTAAGCAGAGTTTGGTACTTTTATAATGGCCCTGTTTGGAAAGTTGTGGGGTTGAACTTTTATTTAGGTGGAATATTGTCAATTTTCCTCAAAATATTGCCTCTAATATTTTCTCTTGTGTGATAGGACTCTTACATTGCTTTTCTGCCTCCAATGACAGTTTTACTTAAATAAGTTATCATCCAAAAGCCACCAAGTGCAAGAACATGTAGGCAGATGTCTAAGGCACACAAAAGTAAATTGCATAGGTCTCCAAGCTCTGAGGGGTTGGAGAGTGGGAGGACAATGCTAAAAGAAATTGTTTCTAATCGCTCTTCCAGGTTGAAACAGAATCCTCATTGGCATCATGAGGATTAAATGAGATAATGGACTGGAGGGACCATAAGTAAAAGGTATCATTATCAATTTTATTAACATAAAACTTCCTTTCTAGTTTCTAAATGATGGATATTAATAAATTATTATGAGTATTCCCAATCCGGCGTTCTTGAAATTAATTAAAAAACAAAACTCCACATTCATTTCCCTGTGCCTTGCTGCCCCTCTTCCTCTTTGTCCTTTTCTTCCTCTTCTTTCTCTTCATTCTCTTTCATTCTGTCTCCTCCTTCTCTTTTCTCTCCCCTCCCTCCTCTCTCCCCTATTGCCCTCCCTCTCCTTCTGCTTCTCTTTTTACCAGGAAGTCTTTCCTATATTCCCAAGGGTAGTTCTTTGCTCTAACTCTGCTCTCTCTGCATGGCATTGATTGCATTGGGTTATATGCTGTTTATGACCTTGTTACACTCCAGAGACTGAGATCACAATGGCAAAGTCACGTCTTACTGCCTCAGAATATGGCACACAGTAAGTGCTCAATAGTGGTTTGATGGATGGATGGATGGATGAGTGAGGAGAAAGGCCATTCCCTTCACTGCCTTCTAATTTTATTTCCTCTTACCATTCTGTGCTGATACTGTCTCTTTGATCCCTAGCTTTTCATTCTCTCCCACCTCACTTCTCAAGTTTCTTTTCAGGTATTCCAACTAATCATTATACTTTAGCATTAAATTCAACATAGAGTATTCTCATTTTCTTCCAAGCAGCTCCTCAATTCATTCCCTGATTCACCTGTGAATTCACTTCAGTTGAATCAGTCTGTCATTGACCCGAGGCACTTTGCAACATTTGACTTCCATGCTTCTGTCATACAGCTTCTTCTACCTGAAATGTCATCTCTTTTTTTTTTATCATCTTCTCTAAAAATCTTATCTAATCATCAAGGCCCAACTCAATTGCCCTGTCTTGAGGTCTTTCTTGATCTTTCGTCACTGCTGGGCAAGATGTCCCTCCTCTTGTCTCCTATAGAATATAACTGTACAACCCATATTAAACATTTTACTTAATACCTTATATTTTAGTTACCTCTAAATCAGTCTTATTTGCCCTCATATATAGCCCTTTGAGGGAAGAAACAAGGCTGTGAGTTAGGAAACATCACCTTACCTTGATGGCATCAACTCTGAATAGCTTTGTCTAAGTTTGATGGTGTTTCTGTCTCATGATCCTCATTCTAATTCAGCAACAATAATAGTAACAGCGTCTTGTGCTTTTACTACGTGCTTTTATGTTGAGAATTATTCTTTATTTGCGTCGAATTCAAACAATGATTTCTTCCAGTTTCTTTAAAAAGTAACACCCTTGACCATTCAGGACACTGCAGGCTCCCAGGAGTCGGGAGAGAGTGTGGCGAATGTAATGGAGCAGCTTCAGAGAGGAGGTGGGCATTGAACCTCCTGAGGAAAGGTCCTGAAATCTAAATGACCCATCTAAGAATTAACAAACTCCATTTTGATCCACATCAGTGCTGACATTGGAAAAGACAGGGCCAGTTGTGGCCAATGAGCTTCTAGTGAATGGCCATTCACAGCATTACAGCAGTGCATGGTAATGGGTTTCCAGGGATATCTGAATTAGTGCAAAGGATCCTGGAATTTAATTCCCCCTCCAGGTGGGGTGAGGAAAGACTGCTCTGAGATAAACAATGAGATTGCAGTTCAGCCAACAAGGTAAAGTTCAAGGACAGACTGCAGGTCTAATAGAGACCTGGAAAGCAGGATATTTAAATCGGTAGCTGAGTATGGCTGCGACACAGTGTATAGAACCAGAGTTCAGTGGACAAAATTTTTGTGATTTATGCATGTTTTTGTTCTAGGTTCCTCTTTTACATTATCAGCTCTCTCAGAGAACTCAATGCCTCTTTTGCCTTCAATCATTACTCTCTCTGGGTAACTATATGTTTTGGTCTCAGAGAGACCATCTCTATTTGGAGTCTGAGTGAGCAACTGTTACCTTTCATTTTGCTGAAATTATACTTGCCCTACCAGGTAGAGAAGCAGTGATACCAGGTCAGTGCTTGTCTGAACCTGCCTGTTGCTCCTGTTGTTATGTGCACGGTTTCAAATCAGGTTATCTGCTGCCTATTACCCAGTTCCCTGCAGGGCTTAGGGATTGCCTCCCTTCCACTATTCCCTTCTTAGATTCTGCTCCACAGTACTTGCCAGAGCATCATAATAGAACCAGTAATTGTCACCAACTCCTGAAGGGGGGGGGGGGGGGAGGGAGGAGGGGGGGGGGGGGGGGGGAGTCATCACCTCTCTGTGTCCCCCATTTTCAAATTTCATGAAACATCACACATACCTTTTAGTTTTATAGTTGTAAGGAATTTTTAAATTCTAAGAGAAATTATAGTTTCAGTAGCTAAAATCCCTGGTATTTGTTGGAGTTTACATAGAGGTAAACCTGATCTTATTTAGCTATACTTGTCTCTAAAACATTTTTAAATTCTAGGTAACCACTACCTTCAAAAAACTAAAATTCTTTCTAACGGAGATATTTCTTCCCTCCTCTCCTCTCCTATCCCCTTCCCATTTCCCGCTTTTCTTCCCTCTCCTCTCCTTCTCCTCTCTTCCTGTCCTTTCCCCCCTCCCTTTATTCCCTTCCCTGCCCCTATCCCACCATTTGTAGAAAGACTACAGGAAACATTTAAATTAGTATTGCAATCTGCAGCTGAAGTTTTTTCTCTGCATATATCTTGGTTCTAACAGGGAATTTGGCAAAGTTAGTTTGACCCAACGATTCCTTTAAAAATTCTTTAAAATGAGAAGATATAGCTTTTTAAAAAATTCATTTTATTTGATATAGTAATTCTACTTATTGGGATCTATCCTAAGAAAATAATTTAGAAGGCAAAACAAAGTTATCACATATAAATATTCCTTAGATTATTAATTATAATCACAAAAATCTAGAAATGAACTAAATACACAATAGTAGAGAAATGACTACATAAATAATAATAGCATATTCACATAATAGAATAGTATGAAGCCATTAAGATTATGTTTCTGAAAACTTTTGAATAACACAGGAAGGTGTTATTAATGTCTTTCATTAATACCAATGGAAAAATGTAGGCTAAAAAATTATATAGAATCTAACCTCAATTATGTAGTGTAATAGTCATAAAAGAGAAATTCAAATATTAGCAGGTGTTGTTTGTGGTCGGTTAGGTAAGGGGGATTGGATTTTTGTGCTCTTCGTATTTCCTGAGTCTTCTGCAGTGAACAGGTTTAATTTTACAATCAGGAAAACCACATTGCTGTTATTTTTAAAGACTTGATTCAAAGATTGTCTGTTAAAAATTCAAGGAATATACAAACAGCTGATTTACTATTTCCTCTTAGTCTGCATTTCCATGCTGGAGAAAGGAGAGATAACTTACAGGGAGAGGACTTAAATCCTCCTTTCTTTCCAGGAGAGAATGGATGACCACACATGTAGGAAATACATTCACTGGAAGGCCTGAGGGGATGAGTTTATAGTGTGCTCACCAGGCTAAGCAAGGAAAAACAGAAAGAGCACTTGGCAGACATGGAGACAGAGACCTGAAGTCTCATCCCTAATTCTACCTTGAACTCTAATCTTAGGCATGCCATTGATAACCTCCCTGGACTGTATCTGTATGTTGGAAACATGGTGACATTCCCTGTTGCTGTCATTTCCTAAAGCTCTGGCATCTGAGAACTTTTGATCTCACTGAGCAGGTATCACAGAGGGTCAGGGCTCTGCGATGGTTTACTTGGAGAAAAACAACAATGGAGCTGAAATCTGGCTCCCTGCCCGATCCGCTGTGCGGACTCTGACTCTTATCCCCACCCCTAACCTTCTAAGTTCCAGAGGAAAGATCAGGGCTGCAGAACATGTTTCTGTGTAAGCCAAAAGGAGAGAGCTGTCTGCTGGTGCTCCATCAGCTACTGAAAGCTCCAGCTCACACTGACTGACAGGTCTTCCTAGAGTTTGTGCAAAGCCCCAGTGCAGAAAAAACAAACAACCCCCTCCCCAAAAAAACTTCCCCCCTAATTTAGGGGGCATCAAGAGAGTGTGTGAAAGGCTGAAATAGCATCAGGTTTCACTACCCAGATATTCACTTATATATCATGCTATTGACTTTTTTAAGTTTAAGGAAGTTGTCATGAGATTAAAGGAGCATGTCAATGCAGAAAGATTTACAAGTGTACCTCACTTTCAGCAAACTGAATATCTGAAAATCAGTGTAGTACAAAAGATAAATTTGCAAAATAATTCATTTCACTCCCACTTTGAGTAATTGGTTTACCATCTACATTTAAAACATACACTGATTTTCCACAATCTGTTTTACATAAAACATAGTAAGCACATAGGAGCTGCATATAGAGAGATGTACATGGAACTAGCAAATCAGTATTAGGACACCACTGCAAAGGATGGAAATGAAGATTGCCCTGATTTTAAAAGTGTTCATTGACTACAGGAGCTAAAAAAGGCTTCTAATAAATTGCAAGTTATAAACAATCTTTATGCAAAGAGGGTTAATAGTTTGGAATTTTTTTTTTTTTGGAAGTTTTGTCTTAGCTCCTTCTTTGAGTTTCTCACATTCAGTTATCTCAGGAAGGACATCAAAAGAATCCATTTTAAAATCACAGCGGTAGGTGTTTTAAACACACTTTCACATCCCAGGTAAACATTTAACACCTGTGCACACATAGACATACACATTGGAGACCTAAGATACTCACAAAGGAGACAATACCAATAGAGCTGTGCTACAATAATCAATTTTCCATCATGTTACCTGAAGAGCCATTTATTCCAGAATACCAGCCCCAGTGTTTGAAATGCC
The DNA here is from genome assembly GCF_008728515.1 of Papio anubis. Taxonomy (NCBI): domain Eukaryota; kingdom Metazoa; phylum Chordata; class Mammalia; order Primates; family Cercopithecidae; genus Papio; species Papio anubis. Next base: position 75,452,208 of record NC_044989.1, read on the forward strand.
AACCTTTTCACTTTCAATCAGCTTCGGGAACCCTAACCTGTTGGTTGCAGGAACGGAAGAGCTCTCAAATGCCTTTGCCAAGCATGTTTCTCTGTGGATAGAGACAGGCTAAATACGTAACTTTTACATTGTAGGAGAAATTTAGAACACCTCTTGGATAAGTTCCCTGGATCCCTATCTGTGGAGTTTCTTAAGGATAACATAGTTGTCTCTCATTCCTGAATAAGAATTCCTAGCATTATAGAGTAAACTGAATTAGAATTCTGAGTATCTTATAATACTGATGAAATGCAATTTCACATTAAAAAAAAAAACAAAAAACAAAAAAACCAACCAACCAACCAAACAACAACAACAAAAAACTGGAGAGTTGCAGTGGGAGCAGAAAGTTCTAGAATCCTCTAGGTGTACTTAAAACATGAAGGCAACAAGAGGCTGTCTGATAGAATAATAGGCCGGGAGGAATTTACAAAGCCCCATCCAGGGTCTAGTCCTTTGACCAAGCCCTAGGTATTGTTTGCAGCCTGCAAGGGTAAAGGGGAGAAGGAATATATGAAAAGGAGCAAAGCAGAAGTTGAAAGTGTCAGGAAGATGAGTGGAGAAGAGATGAAGAAAGGGGAGTTAAATGAAGAAAAGGGGGATGTGTGTTGAAAGGAAGAGAGATTAGTGATGGGTAAAAAAGAGTAGAAAAAATGTTAAAATAGATAAGATGAAGTTCCCATCAACAACTGACTCAGTTGATATCAGCAAAAAAACCCTCAGAGCATGGGTGGCCAACCTTCCCCTTGACCCATACCCCATCCAGCCCCAAACCTCATAGCAATGCCATGGTTCTCTATGAGCACTTTCTCGCCTTTTCACAAAGGCTAATCTCACCTATCAAAGGCCACAGCCGTCATGGAGTAGATACTGGCGAAGACAGCAGCGATGGGGAAGAAGTTGTGGAACTTGCAGTAGAACAGGCCGTAGTACCATTCGTTGTGGACAGCATAGGTGAAGTTCACCACTGTATTGAATGCAGCCATGGAGGCCTCCGCGAAGGCCAGGTTCACCAGAAAATAATTGGTCACTGTCCTCATTCTTTTGTGGGCTAAGATGATCCACATCACTACCACGTTGCCCACCACAGAGGTCACCACAATGACCGTATAGGCAGCTGCCCAAAGGACAATTTGCCAGGCTGGTTGCACGAACTGATTGGGTTCCGAGGTGTTAGTGGAGATGTTTGGGGAGAGGTCTGAGTCCACCGGGAGGACGTTATCCATTTCGAAGCTAGGCGGTAAAACCTTACTATCTGTACGCAACCCCCCTCTGTAGCAGAGTCCTGTGGCTGGCACCTGGGGCTCAGGGTCCTGCTGAAGTCGGACAGGAGGGTGGGAGGCTCTTTCTGGGCAGCACTCTTTTTGAAAGCTGAACTGGCGCTCAGAATATAAACGCTTCTGGATGCGCTGCCTGCCTGCCCGCGGTGGCTCTGAATTCCTCCACTTTCAAGCTGCAGGAGCCATTTGAGTTCAGAAGTCTGGAGACAGCATCTCTCTTGCGTTAAACTGAAAAAGGGAAAGAAATTCCACCGGTCATGGTTCTAAGAAGCAAGAGATCCCTGCCTTTATGATTTATGCACCTGCTGCTCCCTGCAACTCCTATTTCCCCTTCCTCCGCCGGGAAAGGCAAAGCCCTGTGCTACGTGAGGACTTAGGAGCGAAGTGGGGGCCCATTGCAGCGCGACCTGTAAAAGTTCTGAGCCTATGGTCAGGATTCTGGAGCTCCGTGTCCAGTTGGAGATTTTTCCTTCGCTTTTGCTGCCGCTGCCGCCGCCTGCAGTTTCGCGGGCACCTCTCGGTTCGGGTTGCTCAGCTCGGCAGTTAGCTGCGCACGAGGCTTTTATAACCCGCTGCAGAGACGTCACTGGGAAGGGGCAGTACCTGGGCTGCGTACTCGCCAGTCCCGGTGCGCAGCGCGGCAGCTGCGCCAGCTGTTGACAACTGTCTCATTCCACCGCCGCAGCTACCACGCCTTTTGCTGCTTGCTACTTGCCGTGGGAGTCTGCGAGCCGGGAGCCCCACGCACTCCGCGAGGGGGCAGTAGGTGGCTTGGAAGTAACTGAGACAGATGTGGTCCGCAGCTGGAATCGTCGTTTCACTAGGGGTGCTGGGAGGAAGGAAAGATTTGGGAAACAGCTGGAGTGCAGGACAATCAGCTTCCAGGGAGGGAAGCCCAGAGCCCTGCGACAGCTCTGCAGAGGCGGCCTGCCTGTGGCAATGGGAAACGGGCAAGTGTGGGGGCGATGTGCCAGCGCCGCGCGCCGGGCCGCGCTCCAGCTACCGAGAAACCCGAGGCGACTCCCTGGTCCAGGTGTCCCGAAAACAACTTTCCTGAGACTGTGTTTAGGAAACACCCCCACGAAATATCTAGCTCCATTTCCTGGCGAGCTGATTCACCTGGGAAGTGACAGACTCTAAGCTTTGAGGACACTTTCCTCAGCCCCCCTGTTGACTGGGCCCCTCGTTCCAGGAGAAGCTCCATTGGAGCCCTCCACCTGACCCCTCTGGATGAGCCTCTGCTCAAGCACTGGGGACAGGGCTGAGCTCCCTGCGAAGCTTGTTGAGTGCAGAAGCCACACTCATAGGCAGCTTGTCGCTCAGACGCGCGGCTCTGGGCTCTCCGCCAGCACCCACTGCGGCGCTGCGTTTGCCTCCCGGGGACCTGGCAGCCTCCGCCTCCGCGCCTGCCAAGCCTGCAGGCCAGGGCCGGGCCCGAGGTGGCTTCGGTGGTCCTTCTCCCTGTTCCCCTTCCAGGTTTGCATAGGGGCTGGAGGACGGGTCAGCCCGCCTTCTCTCCCCACCTCCATCCTGCCCTGCCCTCTCGTGACTTTGAGGCCTCGTATCCCAGTCCAAGACCATTTCAAACGGTAGAACTGGGGCCAGACACTTGGAGGAGGCAGGGGAAAGACTCGCCAGTCCGTATGAACCCTTTTGGAGAAGCCAAGATGGAATGAGCTCCGCAGCGTGTTCCCGCCAGACTGTTGCAGGCCTTTCGAGTTCCGCAGAAAACTGAACCCCGGGAGTCCTCAGGGCGCCATCTACCCCTGTGCCCTGCCCCCTCCTTTCACTGCGGGGACTCGCAGCTGTGGGACGCGAGCGCGGACCGGCAGTAAACACTTGTCGCAGGTTGGAGTTGGCTCCGGCCCGCGCCCGCCCAGGAGCGGCGTTTACGCATCCGTACCGCTAGCGCTCAAACCATCTCTTGGGAAGCGCTTTAAGGCTGGGAAATGTACCGCACCCTTATGCTGGGCAAAAATTGGATCCCACGCCGGGGAGGGGAATCTGCTGGTTCACTCTGTTTTTTTCGGAGCCTGGGATTTTAGCGTATATAGGAACCGCACATTGCTTTGCCAGGTTCTCCCACGCACCCGTAAACACTGCATAGAAAACTCCAGAGATGCCTTGAAGAGAGCAGCGTCCCTTTATTTAGAGCGGCTGCGCAGGAGGGCTTTGTGGAAGGGAATGCCTCCTCCACCTTGGATCTCTCCTTGAGGCTTCCACCGTCTCAAAGAGCTGACAGAGAGAGGGAGGAGAAGGGAGAGAGGGAAGGGGATGCGGGGGGAGAGAGAGGTTGGCAGGGGGGAGGGGAAAGCTTCTCTATCTTTAATTTTCCTTCTAAACTGTTTAAAATTATCTTTTCTTCTTTCTCCCTGTCCAACAGAGCCAGGCTGACGTTTTCAAAAGGAACTTTACTCAGTGGTTAGGGGAGAACAAGAAAGCTAATTGAATAAAATCTAAATATGTAGTATGTAATAAGAGCTAAATATAAAATGAATATGAAATAGCTAAAAAGTAAACATTAATCCATTTATCCTCCATTAGTACAGCAAGTTGATATTTTGAAGCAGGTACTGTGCTGGGCACTGGGGCTGGGGATGAACGAGCACTTACAGGATGGTGAAGGAGAAAGGAGAAGCAATTAACTATACAAAACGGGCGGTATTGTGATAACCAAAGGTATTAAGCCCTGAGTGAGAAGAGAAGAGGGAGGCCACCTAACCTAAACAATGAGGGGTATCCGTACAGATGGAAGAAAATTTCATCCATGAAGAAGCGTGAAGAATGAGTTAGGATGGGAAGAGGTTGAGGGTGGAAAAAAGGCGAATATTTCAGGCAGAAGTTTTATAAATCAAACCTCGTCACTCTGCTTAAAGTCCCACAATGACTGCCCGCCTGTCAGCCTGCCGGCACGGGGTGGCATCAGGGGTTCTTCTCCCTGCTCACCTTCCAGGTTTGCATAGGGACTGCAACGCAGGTCAGCCCGCCTTCTCTCCCTGCCTCCATCCTGCCTAGCCGTTGGCTAACTTTGAGGCTACGTATGCCTGTCCAAGGCCACCTCGAATGGTGGAACTGGTGCCAGGCACTGGGACACCTACATTCCTTGCCCTGGCCTTCAACTCTGGTGTGTTGATGAGTCTGGCTTGGAGTTGCTTTTCTTTCTACTCTGGGATTTTCATGGCTGGTAGCCATCTTAGGAATCCATATGACTGCTAAAGTTAGTTTCTCTTCTAAAAAAAAAAAAAAAATGCATATTCATGATGGGTTCACAATTGAAGGAAAAAAAGCCTCAGCTATACAGTAGCAGAAGTTGTTTTTGGTTCATACCCATGATATGAGGAGACACCTTATCTAGCGTCACCCATCTATAAAGTAATGAATTTTCCCCCTACAACTTTGCACAAATGTATAGACAAAATTCTACACATGCTATTTCCCTCCAAGAGCCGATATTCTTGTTTTCTTATCCTTTTCCCCCCTTGGTTCCTCTTTTCACTGAACATCTTCCTTGACACTCAACACAGGATCATCCGTCTTAAAGTAAACCATCTTAAAGTAAACCCTCTTAACAGTGTAGTGTAAATCCTTCCTTATTCCAGACTCTTTAATACTATCTAGATGGAAATACAAACATACATAATATTCACACATGTAAATGCAAATATAGGGCTTTCATTGTTGTCTGTATTTTGTTTTTTCCACTCTAAACTTTGCCCAACTGTTTCGGAGTCAACAGGTACAGATTTAACTCATTTTTCAGTGGCTAAATATTACTTCTATGTTATGGATACACCATAATTTATATATTCAATTCCCTATTCATGAAAATTAACTTTGTTTCCAGTTTTTGTCACTAAAGGCAATGTAACAATAAACATTCTCTGCATCTTGGTGTTTTCTTTCTATGGGGGTAGATTCAAAGTGGAATTGCTGGGAAGTAGATTATATTTATATTCCTATGCATATATGTATATATGTTGTGAGTTTCTATTTATGTTTGTTTATTTTTTAAAAGTTTTAAAGTTTTGTTTCTTTGAATTATTTACTATATTTTGTACAAATAACTAAGAGTCTATACTGACTTCATATATTACTTTTTAAAGCAAAAACATGAATTATTTGCAATTTGCCCATATATTTGCACATACACAGATACCAGCATGGTTTTTAAAAGACTTTTATTTTGGGTTCAGGAGTAACATGTGTAGGTTTGTTATATAGATAAACTGTGGGTCACAGGGGTTTGGTGGACAGGTTATTCTGTCACCCGGGTAATAAGCATAGTACCTGATGGGTAGTTTTTTGATCCTCACCCTCCTCCCGCCCTCCATCCACAAGTAGGCCCTAGTGTCTGTTGTCCTTTCTATGTGTCCATATGTACTCAGCGTTTAGCTCTCACTTCTAAGTGAGAATATGCAGTATTTTGTTTTCTGTTCCTGCTTCAGTTTGCTTAGAATAATGGCCTCCATGTTGCTGCAAAGGACATGATCTTCTTCTTTTTTATGGCCGTGTAGTATTCCATTTACATGTATATATTACCACATTTATATATGTGGTACATACACAAATACGTGCCACATTTTCTTTATGCAATGTACCATTCATGGGCATTTAGGTTGATTCCATGTCTTTTCTATTGTGAATAGTTGCTGCAATAAACATATCAGGGCATGTGTCTTTGTGGTAGAACAATTTACATCCCTTTGGGTATATACCCTATAATGAGATTGCTGGGTGAAATGGTAATTCTGTTTTAAGTTCTTTGAGAAATTGCTGCACTGCTTTCTACCATGGCTGAACTAATTTACATTCCCACCAGCAGTATACAAGTGTTCCCTTTTCTCTGAAACCTTACCAGCATCTGTTACTTTTTGACTTTTTAATAATAGCCATTCTGACTGATATGGGATGGTATCTCATTGAAGTTTTGATACGCATTTCTCTAATAATTAGTGATAGTGAGCAATTTTTCACATGCTTGTTGGCCATGGGTATGTCTTCTTTTGAAAAGTGTTCATGTCCTTTGCTTACTTTTTAATGAGGTTTATTTTTTGCCTGTTAATTTAAGTTCTTTACAGATTCTGGGTATTAGACCTTTGTTAAATGCATAGTTTGCAAGTATTTTTTCCCATTCTGTAAGTTGTCCATTTGCTCTGTTGATAATTTCTTTTGCTGTGCAGAAGCTCTTTAGTTTAATTAGGTCCCATTTGTCAATTTTTGTTTGTGTTGCAATTGCTTTTGGCATCTTATCATGAAATCTTTGCCAGGCCCTAGGTGCAGAATGATATATCCTAGGTTATCTTCCAGGGTTTTTATAGTTTTACATTTAAGTCTTTAATATGTCTTGAGTTAATTTTTGGATATGGTATAAGGAAGTGGTTCAGTTTCAGCATTCTGCATATGGTTAGCTAGTTATCCCAGCATAATTTATTTAATAGGAAGTTCTTTCTCCATTGCTTGCTTTTGTTGGCTTTGTCAAAGATCAGATAATTATAGGTGTATGACACTATTTCTGAACTCTCTATTCTGTTCTAATGGTCCATGTGTCTGTTTTTGTACCAGTAGTATGCTGTTTTGATTACTGTAACCTTGTAGTATAGTTTGAAGTCAGATATGATGTCTCCAGGTTTGTTCATTTTGTTTAGAATTACCTTGGCTATTAAGGCTCTTTTTTGGTTGCACAGGAATTTTAAAATTGTTTTTCTAATTTTATGAAGAATGTCATTGGTTGTTTGATAGGAATAACATTGAATCTGTAAATTGCTTTGGGTAGTTTGGCCATTTTAGCAATACTGATTCTTTGTATCTAAGAGCATGGAATGCTATTTCATTTGTTTGTGTCATTTCTGATTTCTTTGAGCAGTGTTTTGTTGTAGAGATTCTTGTTGTAGAGATCTTTCACTTCACTTGTTGGTTGTATTCCTAGGTATTTTATTCATTTTTTGGCATTCTTGATGAGATTGAATTCTTGATTTGGCTCTCAGCTTTGATGTGGTTGCTATACAGAAATGCAACTGATTTTGTACATTGATTTTGTATCCCAATACTTTGCTGAATTTATCAGATCTATGTGCTTTTGGGCAGAGACCGTGGGGTTTTGTAGGTATCATCTGCAAGCAGAGATAGTTTGACTTCCTCTTTTCCTATTTGAATGTCTTCTATTTATTTCTCTTGCCTGATAGCTCTGGCTAGGACATTCAGTGCTGTTGTTGAATAGGAGTGGTAACATGGGGCATCTTTGCCTTGTTCCAGTTCTCTAAGGGGATGCTTCCAGTTTTTCCCCATTCAGAATGATACTGGCTGTGGGTTTGTCATAGATGCCTCTTACTGTTTTGAGGTATGTTCCTTCAATACCTAGTTTGCTGAGGGGTTTTAACATGAAGCGATGTAGAATTTTATCAAAAGCCTTTTCTTCATCTATTGAGATGATCATGTGGTTTTTGTTTTTAGTTTTCTTTATGTGATGAATTGCATTTATTGATTTGCATAGTTGAACCAACCTTACATCCCAAGGATAAAGCCTACTTGATCATGGTGGATTAGTTTTGCTGCTGGATTGGGTTTGCTGGTATTTTGCTGAGGATTTTTGCATCAATGTTCATCAAGGATATTAGTCTGAAGTTTTCTTCTTTGTTGTGTCTCTGCCAAGTTTTAGTATCTGAATGATGCTGGCCTCAAGGAATGAATTAGGAAGTCCCTCTTCCTCAATTTTTGAGAATAGTTTCAGAAGGAACGGTACCAGTTCTTCTTTATACTTGTGGTAGAATTTGGCTGTGAATCCATCTGGTCCTAGGCTTTTTCTGATTGATAGGCTTTTTATTGCTGATTCAATTTCAGAACTCATTGGTCTGTTTAGTGATTCAATTTCTTCCTGGTTCAATCTTGGAAGGCTGTGTGTTTCTAGGAATTTATTCATTTTGTCTAGGTTTTCAAGCTTGTATACATAGAGATGTTCATAGTAGTCTATAAAGGTTTTTTAAAATTTTTATTTCTGTAGGGTTAGTGGTAACATCTCCTTTGTCATTTCTGATTGTGTGGGTTTTAAAAAAATTTTTGGATCTTCTCTCCCTTTTTCTTTGTCTAGATAGTATTCTACCCATGTTACTTATTCTTTCAAAGAACCAACTCCTGGACTCAATCTTTTGTATGATTTTTTCACATCTCAATTTCCTTCAGTTCATCTCTGGTTTTGGCTATTTCTTGTCTTCTGCTAGTTTGGAGGTTGCTTTGCTAGTTTCTCTAGGTGTGATGTTAGGTTGGTAATTTGAGATCTTTCTAACTTTTTCATGTGAGTGTTTAGTGATATAAACTGCCCTTTTAACATGCGTTAGCTGTGCCCAGAGATTCTGGTATGTTGTATCTTTATTCTTTCTGAGAATGTATTTATTCTTAAAGAGTTTCTTGATTGCTGCCTTAATTTCATTGTCATTGTGCCAAATGACAATTGTACATTGTCATTTTCATTGTACCCAAAGTCATTCAGAAGCAGGTTGTTTAATTTCCATGTAATTGTATGGTTTTGAGCAATTTTTAAAGTATTGATTTCTATTTTTATTGAGCTGTGGTCCAAGAATGTGGTTGGCATAATTTTGTTTTTGTTTTTTAATTTGCTGAGGGTTGTTTTATTGCTGATTGTGTGATCAGTTTTAGAGTACGTGCCATGTACAGTTAAGAAGAATGTAAATTAGGTTGTTTTGGGACAGAGAGTTCTATTCATTCCTATTGATCAAGTTTTGAGTTCAGGTCCCGAATATCTTTGTTAGTTTTCATCCTTGATGTTCTGTCTAATACTGACAGTGGGGTGTTGAAGTCTCCCACCATTATTATGTGACTGTCTAAATCTTTCATAGGTTTCTAAGAACTTGATTTATGAATCTGGGTGTTTATATATATATATATGAACAAGAAGATCTAACTATCCTATATATTTATATTTAAAGAGATTATTTATATATGACATATAAGGTGAGATATGTATCTATATCTATATATAGGATAGTTAGGTCTTCTTGTTCAATTGAACTCCCTTTACCATTATTTTATGCCTTTCTTTGTCTTTTTTGATTGTTGTTGCTTTAATTTTGTCTGAAATTAGGATAGCAATCTTTGCTTTTTTTCTGTTTTCCTTTACGTGGTAGATTTTTCTCCATCCCTTTACTTTGAGCCTATGGGTGTCATTGCATGTGAGATGGGCCTCTGGTAGATGTTGGTTTTCCATTCCTGAGTTACTTCACTTAGAATAATGGTCTCCAATCTGATCCAGGTTACTGTGAATGCCATTAATTCATTCCTTTTTATGGCTGAGTAGTATTCCATCTCACATATATATATACCACAGTTTCTTTATCCACTCGTTGACAGATGGGCATTTGTTCTGGTTTCATATTTTTTTCAATTGCAAAATTTTTTCATATATTGACTTCTTTTCCTCTGGGTAGATACCCAGTAATGGGATTGCTGGATCACATGGTAAATCTACTTTTAGTTCTTTAAGGAATACCCACACCGTTTTCCACAGTGATTTACATTCCCACCAGCAGTGTAAAAGTGTTCCCTTTCTGCCCCATCCATGCCAACATCTATTATTATTATTTTTGGAGACAGAGTCTTGCTCTGTTGCCCAGGCTGGAGTGCAGTGGCATGATCTTAGCTCACTGCAACCTCCGCCTCCTGAGTTCAAGCAATTCTCCTGCCTCAGCCTCCCAAGTAGCTGGGACTACAGATACATGCCACCACACCTGGGTAATTTTTGTATTTTTAGAAGAAAGAGGATTTCACCATGTGGCCAGGCTGGTCTCGAACTCCTGACCTCAGGTGATCTGCCTGCCTTGGGCTCCCAAAGTGTTGGGATTACAGGTGTGAGCCACTGCACCTGGCCCATCTATTATTTTTTGATTATGGACATTCTTGCGGGAGTAAGGTGATATTACATTGTGGTTTTGATTTGCATTTCCCTTAGTGATGCTGAGCATTTTTTCATGTTTGTTGGCCATTTGTATATCTTCTATTGAGAACTGTCTATTCATGTCCTTAACTCACTTTTTGATGGGATTATTATTATTTTTTTCTTGCTGATTTGTTTGAGTTACTTGTAGATTCTGGATATTAGTCCTTTGTTTGATGCAAAGTTTGCGAAGATTTTCTCTCACTCTATGGGTTGTCTGTTTACTCTGCTGATTATTTCTTTCCCTGTGTAGAAACTTTTTAGTCAAATTAAGTCCCCCTATTTATCTTTGTTTTCGTTGCATTTGCTTTTGGGTTCTTGGTCGTGAAGTCTTTGCCTAAGCCAATGTCTAGAACAGTTTTTCCAATGATATCTTCTAGAATTTTTATGGTTTTAACTCTTAGATTTAAGTCTTTGATCAATCTTTTTTTTTTTTTTTTTTTGAGATGGAGTCTCGCTCTGCCGCCCAGGCTGGAGTGCAGTGGCCGGATCTCAGCTCACTGCAAGCTCCGCCTCCCGGGTTCACGCCATTCTCCTGCCTCAGCCTCCCGAGTAGCTGGGATTACAGGCGCCTGCCACCACGCCCGGCTAGTTTTTTGTATTTTTTAGTAGAGACGGGGTTCCACCATGTTAGCCAGGGTGGTCTCGATCTCCTGACCTCGTGATTCGCCCGTCTCGGCCTCCCAAGTCTTTGATCAATCTTGAGTTGATTTTTGTATAAGGTGAGAGATTAGAATCCAGTTTCATTCTTCTACATATGACTTGCCAGTGATCCCAGCATCATTTGTTGAACAGGGTATCCTTTCCCTACTGTATGTTTTTGTTTGTTTTGTCAAATATCAGTTGGCTCTAAGTATTTGGGTTTACTTCTGGGTTCTTTATTCTGTTCCATTGGTCTATGTGCCTATTTTTATTACAAGTACAATACTGTTTTGATGACTGTGGCCTTAATAGTATACTTTGAAGTCTGGTAATGTGATGCCTCCAGATTTGTTCTTTTTATTTCGTCTTGCTTTAGCAATGCAGGTTCTTTTTTGGTTTCATATGAATTTGAGGATTGTTTTTTCTAGTTCTGTGAAGAATTATGGTGATATTTTGATGAGAATTGCATTGAATCTGAAGGTTGCTTTTGGCAGTATGGTCATTTTCACAATTGATTCTACCCACCTATGAGCAAGGGATGGGTTTCTATTCAACATAGTATTGGAAGTTCCGGCCAGGGCAATCAGACAAGTAACAGGTCTCACACAATTCCCGCACAGCCTGCAAGGCCAGTCTCACTCCCATCATGCCCCTGCAACAGCACAAAGTTTATTTCTGGGCAGTCAGAAGCAGGACTGAGCTGTTGCCCCAGGCCACAAGCTTTCCCACTGAAAAAGCAAACAGGGCTTTCAGGTTTTGCACCTCCCCACCTGCTGCGGCTTCTGTGCTTGTATCTGCATTCTGCGTTTACCCCGTTTTCCAGATTCCGTCCAGGAAACTTCATGTTCAGTCAAAATTATTACAAAGTTCACCTAGAAGTTTCCTTCTCTCTGTGGTGTTTCCCCAATTATACTGGCAGTCCTTCCTAAAGACCTCTGGGAGACAAAGTCAGAAACGGCTTCCCTGGGGACCGAGAGTGCCCACAGGGCTCTTCCCACTGCTTCCTCTCCCTGCATTTTTTGCTTAGCTTTCTAATTCTGCTTCAGCCCCAGGTAAGGTCAAATACTCCTGCTGTGATCTGGACTTTCAGTTTTCCCAGTGAGGATGTATGTTTGGGGATGGATGTTTTCCCTTACACACTTCGGACACTCACAGTTTTTCAGCTGTCTCATGGGGACTGCAGTGGTAAACTGCCTCTTTCAAAGAGGTCTGTGGATTCTCTTGCCTTTCCTGGTGTGTTTCTGCAGCAGTTCTTGGAGCAAAAGTTAATTGTGTGAGTCTCCACTGCTGTGTCCATCCAAGAGGGAGTTGCATGTTAGTCCTGCCACCTATCTGCCAGTTTCCTCAACCCTGTAGAATCTGATGACTATGTATCTTAGTGACGGTAACCTTGTATAGTATCTCACAGGGGTTCTCTGCATTCTCTGAATTTGAATGCTGGCCTCTCTGGCAAGGTCGAGGAAATTTTTATGAACAATATCCTCAAATATGTTTTCCAAGTTGCTTACTTTCTCTCTCTCTTTTGAGGATGCCAATAAATTGTAGATTTGGTCTCTTTACATAATACCGTATTTCTTGGGGGTTTTGTCAATTCTTTCATATTCTTTTTTCTTTATTTTTGTCTGACTGAGTTATTTTGGAGAATCAGTCTTCACGCTCTGAAGTTTTTTCCTCGGCATGGTCAATTCTGCTGTTAATACTTGTGATTGTTCTGTGAAATTCTTGCAGTGAGCTTTTCAGTTCTATCAGATCAGTTTGGTTCTTTGTTAAAATGGCCATTTAATCTTTCACGTTGTCTTATTGTATTCCTTAGAATCATTGGATTGGGTTTCAATTTTCTCCTGAATCTCCATGATCTAGGTTCCTATCCATATTCTGAATTATATTTCTGTCATTTCAGTCTGGTTAAGAACAATTTCTGGGAAACTAGTGCCACCATTGTTTGGAAGTAAGAAGACAGTCTGACTTTTTGATTTGTCAGAGTTCTTGTGCTGGTTTTTTCTCATCTGTGTGAGCTGATGTTTCTTCAGTCTTTGAAGCTGCTGTTCTTTGGATGAGTTATTTTGCTTTTCTCTTCTCTAATGCCCTTGGAGGTTTGATTTTGGTGTAACATGGGTTCAGTCTACTGGATTAGTTTCTGGACAATTTTAGGAAACTAAGGCTCAGCTCAGCACTCCTGGGCTGCATTCTCTAATTCTGCATGGCTGGTAGCAGTCTTCTGGCTTTGTTCTCTGGTCACTTAAGGTTAAGAACCTTCTGCACTGGAGAGGCAGAGGTGTTCTCAGTCCGTTGGCTACAACACTCTGATGAGTGGTGCTGGCTAAAGTGCTTCACAGGGGAGATCGCAGTGGGATCCACGCTTACTTGCATGTGTCTGCAGCCACAGCAGTGTAGCAGGGTACATGTGTATAGGCTGGGGTGGGATACCAGGGGGAGTGGGGTTGTGGTGTTCCTGTGTGTGCTCATGCCAGTGGCAGTGGCAGTGTGGCAGGACTCTATTTGTATTTAAAGGTTGCCAGATTACCTTTCAAAAAAGCAATCTGTATATTTTACTAGCAATTGGATTATCTTTTCCCCACATCTACTCCAGTTACTGACCTTGTTAGTTTTATCAGTCTGTTGGCTATAAAACATTATGACATTGTTATGATAGAGTGTACATTTTCCTGACTACTACAGAATTTGGACTTCTTTACGTTTTTTTTTGTTTTGTTCTGTTTTCGGTTATTTGGATTTTCCTATCTATAGATTGTTTATTCACATCTCTTGCCTCTTTTCTGTTGAATTGCTTTCTAGACATTTTTTTTTCTAAGTGTTCTTTGTATATTTACGGATATAAACACTTTTCTTTTCATAAATATTTCAAATATTTATTTCTAATGCTATTATTTCTCTCTTGAATTGATGTGTTTGTCACAAAAACTTACACAATTTTTGTGTAGTCGTATTTGCTTTAATAGTATTTAGCTTTTCCAGTATGGCTTTTTTAACATAGTGTGCTAGATTTTCTTGGTGGTTTCTTGTTTTTTTTATTTTTGCATATAGGTCTTTAATTCACCTGGAGTTTTGTTATTGTATATGATTAAAGGAAGTAAAAACATTTACTTTTATTTTCTTTCATGTGGTTAGCTGGTTTTGACAGCTGCATTAGTTTTTTTAGTGAATTAAACCATTATTATTGTCAAAGATTAAGTTTTCAAACATGTGATTTAATATTTATATTCTCCAATCATCTTACTGATCCATTTGTTTATTCCTATGGCATTGCTATATATACCACATAATTTCCTACTTTTTCTATCCCTTGCAATCAGGCAGACCATGTGACTAATTCAGTCCAGTATGTTGTGACTGGAAATGGCGTATGTCACTTCTAGTCTGAAGCATAAAAGTGTGTGTGTGTGTGTGTGTGTGTGTGTGTGAGAGAGAGAGAGAGAGAGAGACAAAGAAAGAAAGACAGAGAGACTACTTCATGTATTCTCTTTCCACTACCAAGTCCCCTTGTTCCAGATAATCCAGCTACAAGGTGGAAGGTCTCTATTACCTTGAATTGCCAAGTGACTGTGTAGCACAGACCCCTGTCAAATCATTATGGACATGTAGCATGATCAAGAAATAAATTTTTGTTGTGTTAAGGCACCAGAGCTTTGGATTAATTTGTTCCTCGCCATGCAATAACTCATCCTGACTATTACAGGAATAAAGATTCTGATATTTGGTAAGACAAGTTCACCTAAGTGCTCATCACATGCTTTTCTTATCTATTTCTGGGAACCACATTTAAACTTGAATATTTTTTATTCAATTAAAAACCCCAAGCCAGTTGACTGGTTTCATTTCTGGAAGACTTTAGGAGACTAAACTGCATTAGTATTAGTATTCTAATTGAAACTGTCTGAAATTTACTTGTTAATTTTGACAATATTTATATTTTTGATATTAAAATTTTTCATCCAGGAACATGATATGCCTTTCTATTTCTTTAGGTCTTATTTTATATCTTTCAAAAATGATTTTATAATGTTGTCTAAAATAATTCTAGTCTTTTGATTAACTTCATTTCCACGTATTTTGTGGGTTGTTTCTATTGTAAATGATATACATTTTTCCCTTTCTTTGTTAGATCAAACCTATTGACTTCTGTGTGTGTTTATGTATGCATATGTATGCTGTATATCCTATCCATTTTATTTTTAAATTTATTCTAGTGTTTTTTGAGTTTCCTTAGTTTTCAAGCACATAGTTAGCATTTTCTTGTCTCACTGAATTTCCTTTACCTACCAAGACAATGTTAAATTCCAAATGATACCAAGGGCTGCGCATGGTGTCTCATGCCTGTAGTCTCAGCACTTTGGGAGGCCGAGGCAGGCAGATCACCTGAGGTAAGGGGTTCAAGACCAGCCTGGCCAAAATGGTGAAACCCTGTCTCTACAAACATAAAACAAGAGTGAAACTCCATCTCAAAAAAAAAAAAAAAAAAAAAAAAGAGATATCAGGTATT
Source organism: Papio anubis (assembly GCF_008728515.1). Classification (NCBI taxonomy): domain Eukaryota; kingdom Metazoa; phylum Chordata; class Mammalia; order Primates; family Cercopithecidae; genus Papio; species Papio anubis. The sequence goes on from NC_044989.1 coordinate 75,467,614, forward strand.
TCTGTAGAGGTTCCAAATTTAAATTAATGTTGCTTTAGTTTCTTTTTTTCACCATTTAGAATAATATTTCTTGTTAAATTTAAAAAATCTTGTTAAATTTCTTGTTAATAATCTTTATGTTTATATACTTTCTTTCTACTTTATTTTTTACTTTGAAGTGTTAATAGAAATGGCTTGTTATTTCTTTTATTTTTAAATGCCTTTTTCAGAATCTGTTGATGATTGTGTAAGTTTTTTCACTAACTTGTTGACATAATGGATTAAGTGGATATACTTCCCAATGCTGACCCTCATACTGACCCGCCTTTGCATTCCTGGCATAAGTTCTGCTTGGTCAGAGGCTGTGTCCTTCCTTTGATATATTGCTAGATTCAACTTGCTAATGCTTTATTTTGAATTTTTGCATATATTTCTCTATGTGAGATTGGTGTATAGATTTTTTTCTTTAGTTTTCTTTCTTGATCAGATTTTAGAATTAGTGTTTTTTTAATAAAAAAAATGAAGTTAGAAGAATCTCATCTTTAACTATAGCCAGAAATAATTTCAGTCCTAGTCCCTGAATTAACAGCACTGGCATTACCAGGAATTAGTTGCAAATTCTTGAACAGATCCAGGACTACTCAACCAGAATCTGCATTTTATTGATTTATATGCACATTAAGGTTTGAGGAACTTAAAATAGGTTCAGTGTTTTCCAAATTATCAGATGATATGAAGCTCTTGAGGTGATTATTAAGTAAACATTATTATGTTCCCTTGAAAATTCTGATTCTGTAGGTCTGGGCTGGAGTTCAGCAATCTGTTTTTAACAAGTCCTCTGAATAAGTCTTATCTTCAAGCAAGTTTTGAAAATATGTAAGTCTTTTATTTTAAACCCAGCATGAAACTAGGTGAGTCCTTTCTTCATCTCAAAGAAATATTCCTTTAGTATTTTTCGAAATTATTACCTCTTCTTCATCGGTCCTTTTTTTCTCTTTTGGTAATTTTATTGCTGGCATGCTATGTCTCCTGCATTCATTCTCTGAATGTTTTAAAAACTATTCCTGACCTCTTGGTGGTGATTAGCACTTAAAAAAATAAAATAGCACAGACTAGAAAATATCAGAATGCATAATAGATATAGTAAGGGTAATTACTGTTTTGTGAATCTTTGATTTTCATTACTTCCCTCTGTGTACAGGGTTTCAATGTAAACTCTATTTTTTGAAACATAGGTTGCCATAAAAAATATTGAAAGCAATTCTGTAAGTGTCAACAATTTTCTCGTGGTTTCTATCTTTTTTTATGTTTCTGCTTTGTGCTCAAAGATATTTATCGCATTTGATCTTCTAAGTCATTCCTTCGGGTCTTTCAATACAGCTACTGAATATTTTAGCCAAAAGTTATTGTTTAGCTTCTGAAAATAATGTTTTACTTTTACTGCACTTGAATCTCCTTAAGGACACATCATTATTGCTATGTTTTACTCAGGTGTTCTTTGAGCTCTTTCAGGAGCTCTCTCTTAGGAGGTACCCTTGCTTAGGTTGCTATTTTCTTTCCTTTTTATTTTATTTTATTTTTTATTGTATATATTTATGGGGTACAATGCGATGATGTTTTGATACATGCATACATTGTGCAGTAATTAAACTGAACTAATTAACATATTAATTGCCTCACATATTTATCATTTTTTTTTCATGGTGAGAACATTTAAGGTTTCCTGTCTTAGCAATTTTCAAGTGTATAGTACATTATTATTAACTATAGTTACCATGTTGTGCAATAGATCTTCAGAACTTATGACTCTTATCTAACTGAAACTTTGTAGCCTTTGACCAACATCTCTCCATGCTCTCTTCCCTCCAGCCCCTGGTAACCACCATTCTACTCTCTATTTCTGTGAATTCAATTTTTTTTTAGATTCTACATATAAGTGAGATCATGTGTGATATGGTTTGGCTCTGTGTCCTCACCCATATCTCATCTTGAATTGTATTCCCATAATTCCCACGTGTTGTGGGAGGGACCCAGTGGGAGATAATTGAATCATGGGAGCAGTTTCCCCCATACTGTTCTCATGGTAGGGAATAAGTCCCACAAGATTTGATGGTTTAACAGGGGTTTCCACTTTTGTGTCTTCCTCATTCTTCCTTTGCCTGCTGCCATCCATGTAAAATGGAACTTGCTCCTCATTGCTTTCTGTCATGATTGTGAGGCTTCCCCAGCCACGTGGAACTGTAAGTCCGATTATATCTCTTTGTTTTGCAAATTGCCCAGTCTCAGGTATGTCTTTATCAGCAGCATGAAAATGGACTAATACAATGTGATAGTTTTCTTTCTGTGCTTGGCTTATTTCACTTAACACAATGTCCTCCAACATCCATGTCATTGCAAGTGACAGGATTTCTTTCTTTTTAAAAGCGGAAAAATATTCCATTCCATTTTGTGTATGTACACACATACATACATACACATGTACACACAGAATGGAATGGGATTATGTACATAGTTATATTATATTATATAATTATAAGATTATATTATATTATATAAAATTATATATAATTTTATACAAATTATATATAATTATATAATTATATAAAATTATATATCTATAATTTTCTTCATTCATTCAGTGATGGACAATTAGGTTGATTCCATATCTTGACAACTGTGAATAAGAGGGAATCCTTGTTCACCGTTGGTGAGAATATAAATAGTACAGTGTTTATGAAAAACAGTATGAAGGTTTCTCACAAAATTAAAAATAGAGCTAGCATATGATCCAGCAATTCCATCTCTGGATATTTATCCAAAAAAATGAATTCAGTATGTTGAAGAGATAGCTGTATTTCCATGTTTATTGCAGCATTATGCATAATTAAGATATGGTAGCTATTTTCCTTATTGGGTCACCAGGGTTCACGTCTGGTGGTTGGTGTACCCTAAACAGTGGGCATTAAGGGATCCCCCACGTCATTAAAAAAGTAGGGGGATTAGTGTTAGGGTTAGTTCCTTCTCCTCCTTTCACTTACTTAATCAAGAAGCTGGCAGGTTATCAGAGTTCTGCTGGGATACCTCCAGAAAGCCTCCTTGTCTTTCATTTTGTTGTCTCAGGGCCAGAGAGACCTACCTCATTCTTCCTTCTCCCTCTAGGCCTTTTGGATAGTAAGGAATCACCCTGGTCCAACATGGGGCAGATGGCCACTCCGATTCTCAGATGTTTTTAAAATTTTCCCTCAATGTTATTTTATTTATTTGTTATTTTTTAAATGTTTGTGGGTACATAGTAGGTGTATATATGTATGGGGTACATGAGACATTTTGAGTGCCACATCCTACCCAGGCTCCTCTGTCTTGGTCCTCCCTCTGGGTCTCTTTCCTGATCTCCCATCAATGCCCAGCCTGCCAGAGGAAGCCCTGCCCAGTTCTGTCATTCTCTCAGCCCAACCCTCCAACAGAGCTCTCAAGGCCCACTTACGTCCAGCTGCCCTGAAGTTCTGAAGCCACTTGGCTGATGAAAGACAATATTGGCAGGGAGAGTGATGGCAACTATGTTCAGGTCCTCATAAGCTGGATATGGAGGCATTCCCTTCTTTCGTCTGCAGTCGATGAGTTACTGTTAGTCACTGGCTCCCTTCCTTAGCCATCCTTTCATGAGGTAAACTGTCTGGTGTGCATTATGTCTCTTTCAAATTAGATTGTAGCTGCCTGAGAACAGGAACCATGTTATTCTACTATTCATTTTCTAGCACCTCTTTCCATACAGTGCTTTACTCAAGTGGATGAGCAATACGTACGTATTAAACTGGATTGACTTGCATAAAAATAGTTGGTTTTAGGAAGGTAGTATGAGGTGGGATGGCAGCAACAGAAAAGAAATCATCAAACTGTAAATCATCCCAACACAAAACAGTAATAAAAATTAATGGTAATAACAAGAAGCCAGGGGAAGAAGAGAAGGGCAGCTGGCACTTACAAAGTGTCTATGTATGCCAGAACTGCTCTGCCTGCTTTATGTGCAGGCATCTTGTTTGAACTTTCGTCAGCACTTCTAACTTATAACATGAGTACTGACTGAGATTATAACTGTATGCGAATGTTATTCCTCTCACTAAGCAACGTTGATCTCACTCCAGCCATTTTCCACACAGATGTTTATGTACTGAGTAGTGAGACCCCTCTCTACTGGAGGTGGTGTGGACGGCAGTGTGGTCTGCTCAGTCAGAGTAGGGACAGAGGCTATGATCTGTCCGAAGAGCTCCTTCACAAAGGCTTTGTTTATTAGAGGGCTAGAGTGGCATCAGCACGCCTTTAGGGAGTAAATGACCTAGGGATGTGTGCGTTAGTTTTAGAGAAGAAAGTTGCCACCAACAGCCTTAAACAAATTATTTTATTTTAGCTGAACTGATTGAGAGTTGCCATTTAAGTGACAATTGGAAGAAAAGAAGCTGTTATTAGGATGGGGGCGGGGGTGGAGCACAAGAGTGAGCAGATGCTCTAGGTCCACTGACATCTGTATTGGGTTGTGGGTACTGTGAGTTTCTGGGCTGGAAACTGATATCAGCATGAGTGGAGGATAATAGCATTTTAGTGTCTCTATCTGACAAAGAAGAGTATATACAAAAATTTGAGGAAGATGCAGAGTGAGCATAAGAGTCTGAATGTTTCTTTGCAAAGTGGAAGAGAAAGGAGGAATAAAATTTAAAACAAAGACATGCCTCTTAAAGACTAAGATTCTAGCTAATGAATACACGGTAGATGAAACATTAATAAATATATTAATTATAGTTTTGTTTTCACTTGTATTTCCCAGGATTTATAGCTACGGTGATGTTTTCCTTAGATTAGGGCTATGAACGTACATATTTAAATGTGTCTCTGTTTCACATATATTACATTTGACAGAGAGAACTCAGTATCAACCAATATTTTCATATGCTGTCATCCCTTCTAAAATACAGTGTTAAATAAATAAATTGGCTCAATTAGAGTTCTTTTAGAAACAAAATTAACTCAATAATTATTCTTCTCTTCCAAAACCATAAAAAATTTAAATTTACTCTAAGGATGATTCTGTTTCAAAATATAATTTATTATATAAAGAATTAAAATTTTTGAAATAAAACTTCAGATTAAAAATTTAAGAAATGCAAAATTCAAATAAACAAAAAACTATGTATATAAACAGTAAGAGAGATTTAAAAAATAAGAGAAAACTGCATAATACCAAGTACAACAGCTTACGCTGATAAATTTTAAACACTTGGTACAAAGAAATTAATGGCTGGAAACCAATATCCTCAAATCCTGAACCAATCACCTATTGGATCCCATGTTACTGAAGGCCAGATGTATATATGGGACCCTAGGCGGATGGACATTATTACTAGGGCTTTGGCATCAAATCGTTGGCTGGCAAAGGTATAAATTGACATAAACTCTCTGGAGGACAGTATGACATTAGGTATTACAAGCCTTAAAACAATACTTATCCCTTTGATCCAGTGACTTTATTTCTAGGTTTTTATTATCAATAAAAACCAGGGATTTTTGTTTAGGAAGGCTGACTGCAGCTTTATGTGTAACAGCAAATAATAAAAATAAATTAAATGTTCAATAATAGAAGATTGGGGTTCGTTAATTCATGGCATATCCTTATAATGAAATGTTATCCATCCATTAAAAATCATATTTTCAAACTTAATGATGTGGCAAAGATGTTTGAGAGTGGCAGGATACCAAATGGTGTCTGTAATTTGATCATATTCTGTAAAAATAAGTACATATATTACTTATGAGAGAAAAGACTGAAAAGAGACCCACTAAAAATTAGCAGGGTACCATAGAGACAATTAAAATGTTCTTTTCTCTACTTTTCAGTATTTCCCAAATCTTTTATGATTAGTATTTTTAATATTAAAAAAGTAAAATTTTTAAAGTGACATTCTCTAAAATTATTAAAGAAAATCAGGGGTACATTCTGGTGACCTGTACTATAATAATCAACGTGACTGAAGTGATTCCCTTAACTCATGAAACTATCTTCTGGCAAATGGCAAAATTATCCTGTTGCAAAATCCCTCTGTACGAAACTGGTTTCGCTCTTGATAATTGTTTGCTTGTTCCTTTGTTTTGGCTCCTGGATGTGACATGTGGCAGGCCTGAGCATCATGCCTTTTGAGGTCTCTGGGCAAATTGAGTTTCAGGCAACCAGTGGCTTGGGGAAGTGGTTAACCTTGTCTCATGAAGCCATCTTCTGAGCCATATCCAGTTGGAGTGATGTCTCAGATCCTGGTTATAGACTCTTTAGGATGGCTGCACGTTTTGGGGCTTTGCCATCTTCTCAAGTTTTGCAAATGCAGCTATTTATAGGGCATTGCTGTTAAACTCATTCATCCCTCAGCACTGGAGGCACCATACTAGGATCTGGGAAGACATTGAAACCTGTCAGATAGCAGCGGTTCCCACTCCAGAACAACTGTGAACGAGGCTCTGCTATACATCTATTCATGCTGGGCACCAGTTTTTGACTTGGAAGGATGGTAATTAAGTCTGCCTGGTTCAGATGCTGCTCCATAACATGAACTGGAAAAATTTTAATCTGAAAATTGTATCCATTTTATTTATTATCAAAGTAATTTGTAATAATTTTTTAAATTGCATATGGAAAAGGGCAATAAAAGGAAAAATAATCACCCTGCCAACAGCGCTGCCTTTGGATGGCCCTCCAGCCAGTTGCTGGCTGAGGGATTCCTCTTTGCATCACTCCACACACTCCTCTACCCGAATGGGAGGACACCTGATCCAGCTCATGCAAATTCTGGAGCCCCAGACCAGATCTACTGAATCAGAAACAGAGTTGAAGGAGAAGGTGCTAGTATAGGGAAGGGACACAATTTGTGTTTTAATAAACCCTTCAGATGATTGTGACGTATTCTTAAGTTTAAGATCCAGTTTGGGGTGTGGTGGCAAATACCTGTAGCTCCAGCTACTCAGAAGGCTGAGGTGGGAGGATCACTTGTACCCAGGAGGTCGAGGCTGCAGCGAGCTATGATTGCAACACTGCACTCCAGTCTGGGGGAATGAAGTGAGACTCTGGCTCTAAAAATCAAAAAATGTTTGAGACCCATCATCCTAAAGTCAAAGACATTCTCTTATACAATGAAAATAACATTGTCATATTGTCATGTATTTAACACTAATACAATAATCTATTATCTATTATCTAATTGATGGTATATTTTTAATTTTCTAATCATCCTAAAATGTCTTTCTTAGCTTTTTTTTTTCTGATGCAGATCAAATCATGGACCATATGCTGTATTCATTTGATTGTCATGTTACTTTATTTTCTCTAATCTTGAATACTTCTCTATGTATTATTATTTGAAAAAAATCTTTCAGTGAATTTGGTATTTTTTTGTTTGTTTCTTTGAGACAGGTCTTGCTCTGTCGCCGAGGCTGGAGTGCAGTGGGGCAATCACAGCTCACTGTAGCCTTGACTTCCCAGGCTTAAGAGATACTCCCACCTCAGCCTCCCAAGTAGCTGGGACTACTGGTGCATTTCACCACATTCAGCTATTTTTAAAATTTTTTTTGTAGAGACAAGGTCTCACTATGTTTCCCAGGCTGGTTTCAAACTCCTGGGCTCAAGGGATTCTCCTGCCTTAGTCCCCCAAAGTGCGATTATAGGTGTGAGCCACACTTGATAAAATGTTTCTTAATGCAATCAGGGTGTAACAATCAGACACTTCCAGACTGTAAGACATTCTATAAGACTACTGGCATGGACTTTTCAAAAAATACCAAGTTAGTATTTTTTGAGATTGGTGTTTTCAAAAAACCAAGTTATTATTTTTTGAAAATACTAATTAAAATACAAATACTAACTTGGTATTTTTTGAAAAGTCTAACTTGTATTTTCAAACATTTTTTTTGAAAAGTTGCCAGGCGTGGTAGCTCACGTAATCCCAGCTCTTTGGGAGGCTGAGGTGGGTGGATTGCTTGAGGCCGGGAGTTCGAAACCAGCCTGGCCAACATGGCAAAACCCTGCCTCTACTAAAAATATGAAAATTAGCTGGGCGTGGTGGCATGCCTGTAATCTCAGCTGAGGCATGAGAATTGTTTAAACCCGGGAGGTAGAGGTTGCAGTGAGCTGAAATAGCATCACTGCACACCAGCCTGGGCAGCAGAGTGAGACTCTGTCTCAAAAACAAACAAACAAACACAACAAACAAACAAAACAAAACAAAAAAACCAAAAGAAATAAGAAAAGAAAAGTCCATACCAATACTTTTGTAGAATGTTTTACAATCCAGAAGTGTCTGATTGTTACATCATGATTGCATTAAGAAATGTTTTATCCAGAACATTATGAAGGGGATTCTGCATATATTCCATTGCATTGTATCAGCAGGTGCTTAATATCAGTTGCTTTCAATTTTGGTTAATCATGTTAAGGCAATGTCCTCAGAATCTCTCCATTGTGAAAAGATTTTCTTGGTAATTAATAAGTAATCTGTTGTTGACATTTTGAGAACATGTGAATATCTTGTTTTCCAACAATCTTACACCTGAACCATTTAGCATCCACTGATGATCTTTGCCTGAATCAACTCTTACTGTGGTAGTTGTAAAATGCGGTTGTTTTAGCCTAGATTTCCTCCAAAGCCTAGAGAGAGGACCTTGCTTGCAGATAATTTATGATGGGAAGTGATTCCAAAAAGCAGAGTCTGGCAAGAGGAAAACAGGGAAAGAAGGAAAGTCAATTTAAGTGAGTGGATTATTGAAGATTATCTCTGAAGGAAATTATCATTCTTTTTAGTAGAAAATTGTACTGAAGAGCCAAAATCAGGGTGCTAGACATGTTCATTGTTGCTGAGGTGTAATGTTAACCGTGTCTTAGCTTCTAAAACTATAGATTCAGTTTGAACTTTAAATTAATGGAATCATACCTCTCTGGCCTCTTTCACCCTACGGTACAAATGTGAGATTCATTTATGTTGTTGTAACAAGAGTGTGTTTGCTTTTGTTGCCATGTAGCATTCCATTTTTTGAAAATACTCCTTTATTCATTTATTGATGGACACTTGATTTTTTTTTTTTTTTGGGCAATCAGAATAATGTTACTCTGTCTTTTTAACAAGTTTATGTGTTTTTGTTGGATATATGCCTGGGGGAACAATTGCCAGGTCACAGGATTTGCATATGCTCAGTTTTAGTAGATACTTACCAACATGTAATTGCTTGTGCCAATTACACTCCCACAGCAGCACATGCATTTTATGACTGTTCACTTCCTTATCAATGAGTGGTATTGTCAGTCTTTTAAATTCATGCCGCTCTGGTAGTTGAGATAACTATAATAGATCCTACTGTGCCTTTAATTTGCATTTCTCTGATGAATGAGAACATGCAGTTGAGCATCTTTTCATATTATATTAGTTCCAGTTATTTGTCCAATTTTTAAAATTGGTTGGTCTCTTTTATTGATTTGTAAGAGTTTGTTATATATAATAAAATGGATTCTTTGTCAGTTATGTGTATTGCAAATCTTTCTGTACTCTGGTTTGCCTACGTCTCTCAACGGTCTGAAATTTCTTATTTTAATAAATCCCAATTTTTTTTTTTGGTTGTACTTTGTTTGAGAAATCTTTGCTGCCCCAAGGATATAAAGATGTTCTCATGTTATCTTCCATTAACTTGATTATTTTAACTTTACTTCCAGATCTATAATCTACTTGAAATTGATAAATATGAATAGTATGAAGTTGGGAGTTAAGAGTCATCTTCATCCTCATAGGTATTTAATTGTCCTAGGACAATTTACTTAGAAAAATGTCTTTTTCTAGTGTCTTCAGTGCAACCTCTTGCATAAATCAGGTATCTCTGTGTGAGAAGCTCTACTTTTGGATTATCTGTTCTGTTCCATTGACCTACTTGTATATTCTTGCCTCAATACCACTTTAGCTCTATAATAACCTGTTTTATAATCTAGCAATATAAATCCTTATTTTTTTTTTCAAGATTGCCTTGGCTTTTCTTATCCTTCTGCATTTCCACACACACTTTACAATTAACTCATCAATTGTTATTTTAAAAAGGACCAAACCAAACCAAAACCAACAAAACTCTGCTGCAAATTAAATTGGGATTGGTTTGAATCTATAGTTTGCATATCTCTACGTATTTAGGTTTTCTTGATGTTTCTCAATTAAGTTTTGTAGTTTTCAGTATGGAGGTCTTGAACATCTTTCATTACATACATTACTAGATGTTTTATAATTTTGTTGTAAGTGGCAATTTTTCAAATTTTACTTTCTAAGTGTTGTTATATATGGATATATAATTGATCTTTGTAGTTTGACCCTATATTTGAGACTTTGGTAAATTCACTTTTTAATTTTCATGACTTAGTTTTAGGTTCCTTCTGGAATTTCCATGTATATAATTGTTGAAGGGAATAAAGACATTTTAATTTTAATTCTGTTAGGTTTTGCTTTGTAAATTTGGACATGGTTATGTTTATACAGATTTTATGTATATATCAGTTGAATTCATCCTTTTATCATTATAAAATGTACCTCTTCATCTCCAGTTGTATCTCCTGCTTTCAAAACTACTTTTTCTGATGTTGCTATTGCTACTCTACCTTTTTTTGGTTAGTATTTGCAGTGCATATTTTATGTTTTAGTTCTAGAATCTTCATTTATTTCTTACAAAGTTTCCAGTTCTGTGCGGAAATTTTTTTATCTTGTTACTTATTTTCTTAACCACATTAATTATATTTTCGTTAATGTCCATGCTTGATAATTCCAGTATCTGAGTTTTTTTTTTTTAAGATGGAGTTTCACTCTTGTTGCCCAGGCTGGAGTGCAGTGGTGCTATCTCAGCTCACTGCAACTTTCGCCTCCCAGCTTCAAGCGATTCTCCTGCCTCAGCCTCCTGGGTAGCTGGGATTACAGGCACCAACCACAATAATCGGCTAATTTTTGTGTTTTTCGTAGAGATGGAGTTTCACCATGTTGGTCAGGCTGGTTTTGAACTCCTGACCTCAGGTGATCTACCTGCTTTGGCCTCCCAAAGTGCTGGGATTACAGGCCTGAGCCACTGTGCCCAGCCCAATATCTGAGTATCTTATGGGTTTGTTTCTATTATCTATTTTTCTCCTGGTTTTTGTCCATCATTGTCTTTGTGCATGCTTAATTTATTTTCATCTTATGACAGAAAAGGTGTCTGAAAAATTATAGGATAATTTGAGGCGCAGGATGATGTTTTATTTCCTCAGAGAGGAGTTATTTTTGCTCCTGGCATATGGTTAGGATGACTTTAATCCAATCAAGGTATGGAAAAAAGTTAGTACTTACGAGGCCTGGTCTATTTTCAGCTCACCATTACTCCTAGGGTAATGTTCTTTGGGAGCCCCAGGTGACAAACCTGGACATTGATCAGGATCCTTTCTTCCTCATGATCACCAAACTCCATTTTTTGGGTATTTTCAGCCCAATGAGACTATTGAAATGTCTACTCAGTTTCTTAGTCTTTTACTAAGCCCTTAAGAAAAGGCAAAGCCTGAAGGGGAGAGGGGCCAGTGATTAGGCCGGGGTGAGACACAGCTAAGGGATGTGGGCTGCACTTATTTATTGACAAGTATGGAATTGTTTCAATATATTTTTAATGAATAGACTACTTTTTAAGAGCAGTTTTAGGTTTATAGAAAAAGTGAGCAGAAAATATAGAAGTTCCTCCATACCTCCTCCACTGCCCCCAGATTCCCCTATTACAATGTGCACCAGCTGAATAATGCTCTGATTTAATGCCAGTGTCCACTTCTAGTGGAAGATGAGCCCAGAGAAGCTTAATGTTTGTGGTCTTGATCTTCTCCCATTCTGATCACCTTGGCTTCTACCTGGCTCTCTGAGGTGACAAGCTGGCATTAGTAAGCACACAGGTACAGGATATTTTGTCAGCAAATATCTATGAAGGAAATTGATTACCCATTTCAGAGCCAAAATTCTATCTTTATAGACAAAGTGTCCAATCATGTTATTTGACAGGTGTTTTCTGGCAAAATCATGAGCTTTTTACTCCTTTCATCTTCCTAATAGAGTTTAACCAGCAATAGTTAAAAAAAAAAACAGAACAAAACAAAACCTCAAAACAACAAGAGAAAGCTTGTGAGGGTCAGCTAATGCCTTCACTAGAGTCTGAACCAAGCAGACCAGTGAAGCTTTGAAAGCCTTCTCATATTCATCTTCCTACCAACCTCCAAAGAGAAAATATCCCTGACTTTATTTTTTAACCATTGCCCCAGCTCGGACTTGATACTCTGGTGTCAGATTTTAAAAAAATGTATGATGTTAAAATGTTGTTTTACAAATTTTCTTAGAGTTAAAATTCTACGAAGTTCTTTAATTCTTCCACAGAACTTTGCATAGTTCTTTAAATCTCAATAGATGTTGTGACATGATCAAGAAGGTAATAGCAGAAATCTTTTCTGAGCCACTGCTCATTCTCACCTACAATACTATACACCTAATTTATTTTGTAAAGTTTCAATAAGGCTGGCATTGGCCAGGGATAATTTCAAAGAAGATTCAACCAGGTGATTTAGGACTTTTGCCTCTCTAATGCCTTTTTATGTATGTGAGCATCTTCAAGTAGTTTTTTCATCTGCAACCTTCTCTATTTAAGCATTAAAATTAAGAAGGGCTCTGGAAACCTTTTGAGGCACCTTTCAAAATGGATAAAAGCTTTCCAGGCAGATAAAGGCTGTTTTTCTTTATCTCTTCAGGAGCCATTGGCATATGGTATATCTACTCTGAAATGGTAAAGCAGTGAACCTTCGACTTCCTATCAAGTAATCCAACATGTCTTTTACTTGGGGTGCTGTGTAATCATCAATATTAATCAGATAATTAAGAGTATGATACACCACACATATTCAAATGTTTCCAGACATTTTTCTCATAACCACAATGGGAAAAGCATATGGACTATGGATCTTGGTAATGGTCCAGTTAAACGTCAGTTCTTTAATATAATTCTTCATGTCATTAATTGTCAATAGATCTTTCCTTGAATGCTCTTGAGTCATTTAGCTTCAGGATGCTCAGGTTGCTTTGACACACCCCATATCATATTCCATGGAGAAAACTGTGTTGCTCCCCCTGCACTTTCTTTCAGTCTCTCCTTCATGTCTCAGAAACTGAAAAGTCATCAAAGTTAAATCTGTCTGAACTCAGCTTACGGAATTTTCTAGAACAGTGCTGGGGACGAATATGGTTTGTGAGTTATTTTGTTTTCTACTTTTCTCCACGTTCTGGTTGGAAGTCTGGCACAATTAATGGAGAACATAATTAAATATTTGTTATCAGCCACAACCTTTAATGGGGTAGTGTTGCCCACTCAAGGGTTTTTCCCTCCTACTATTTCCATGGGATATCAACAGTCACAACAGCTGTCTCTACCTTTCTATAATCTGTTCAGTGAATTTCAATCTCAACAATATAAGATAGTAATCATTATCTGTTCATTCAACAAATATTCAAGTGCCAAATTCTGTGCTACACATACAGTAAATAAGTATGATTTCTGTTCCGAACAAGAGAAACATGTAAAAAGGCAAGTACAATATAGCATGATAAATGTAATATTAGGGGAAACATGGAGCACATAAAGGGAACCTGGCCCTGAGCTGGAGAGTCAGGGCAGGCTTCACAATGGGGTGACATCTGAGCTGCCTATGCCATGCTGTGGTAACAAACAGCCCCCACATCCCAGTGGCTTAACTAATGGAGGTTTATTTCTTGCTTCTGTAGGAAACATTCTAATTACAGTTCCTTGGTCACAACTAATCACATGGTCCCCCTGAGCTCCCCCGGAGCTCAGGAAGGGTGATTGTCATGAACTCAGAAAGGAGGACTGTGAAACAGAATTTTGAATGGCATTGTCTCTGCCACAATCCATCTTTCTGGCTACCAGATACCCATTTTATTCTCTCTTCCACACATAGAATACAGTCAATTCAGTATCTCAGCCAGTTACAGTATCAAATTCGAAGTCCAGGATTTCTGGATAAATTAGATGATTAAGAATATGGTACAGCATGCATATTTAAATGTTTCTAGGTATGAATGTATTGACAGAGTCTCATATGAACTAAAAATAGACAAGTATCTGTGCTTCCACCCTACACCAAATATGCGATTGTAAAATAAGATGGGTGAAATCACAATAAACATTCTCATTTAGAAGGGAGAAGGATAGAAAATACATAGCAGTCACTAGTCCATGATAATTCTGAAATCATCCTGGGCAGTCTTTACGGGATACCTTTCACCTGAAGCAGTTGTTCCCAGCCAGGGACAATTCTGTCCCCTAGGGGAAATTTGACAAATGTCTCCAGACATTTCTTTTTGTCACAGCTGGGGAAAAGAATCTACTGGCATCTAGTGGGTAGAAGTAAGGGATGCTGCTAAACATCCTGCAATGCACAGGACAGCCCCCATCCCTTAACAAAAAAATTACTGAGTCCAAAAGTTCAATAATGCCAAGGCTGAGAACCCTGAGCTTGGGATAAGAAGGATTCCTGGAGTAGACCCTGATCTTGTGTCTTCATCCACTATGGCTTTGGGTCTTAGTTCTTACTTTTTGGAGCCTTGTCCTTTCCCCCCCATTTTTCTTCATGGTCACATCTAAATGGAGTATTGAGGAATATTTCTCCTTGAGTGCAACACAGATGTTACCTCTGTAAAATGAGGGACCCAAGTGTCATTTAAAAGTCTTGAATAGTCACAACTTTGTTTTTTTTTTTCCTGATTCTTGGTTTCTTTGATAGCTTAACTGTTTCAAAAACATGTCTATTTAATTCTTCTCAGTGTCTTGTGTCTGTACTCATCCCCAAAGTTCTTTATAAGACATGTGTATTAGTCAGGGTTCCCTAGAGGGACAGAACTAGTTGGATAGATGTATATATGAAGGGGAGTTTATTAAGGAGTATTGACTCACACAATCACAAAGTGAAGTCCTAAAAGAGGGCATTTGCAAGCTGAAGAGTAGGAAGCCAGTCTGAGTCCCAAAACCTCAAAAGTAGGGAAGCTGACAGTGCGGCCTTCAGTCTGTCACCGAAGGCCCGAAAGCCACTGACAAACCACTGGTGTAAGTCCAAGAGTCCAAAAACTGAAGAACTTGGAGTCTGATATTTGAAGGCAGGAAGCACCCATCATGGGAGAAAGATGAAGGCTGGAAGACTCAGCAAGTAGGTCTCTCCCACCTTCTTCTGCCTGCTTTGTAGATTGAGGGTAGGTCTACATCTCACAGTTCACTGACTCAAATGTTAATCTCCTTTGGCAACACCCTCACAGACACATCCAGGAACAATACTTTGCATCCTTCAATCCAATCAAATTGACTCTTAATATTAACCATCACAACACGCTTCTCATACGTGTTCTCTTTTTTTGCTTTATCATCCCCCAAGCTGTCTTAGTGGAGGTCTGGAGTGTTTATTGAAAGGCTTCACATTTAGCCTCATCTCTGACCCAAGACTGAATTTTAGCAGGCTTTTGCCACCACTCATTTTTTTTTTCTTTCTTCTTTCTTTCTTTTTTTTTTTTTTTTTTAACATTGTTATCTCTTCCTGTTTGAGGAACAAAAGAAATTGGCTTTTCTGGTCCTTCAAAGTTATCAATTTCTGAGCTGTCTGTTCTTCATTTCTGCTTAATTCATTTCCTCATTCCAACTCTTTTTGTAATTCCCCGCCAAATGCAGCCAAATGACAAATAACACAGATTATTACATTTCTTCTTTCCAGTGTCTTCCATTAGAGCTGAACAACTTCACTAGGGAAGTCGTTTCCAAGTATTCACAGAAAACAATTTTACTAAATATTTTACAACTTTATAACATGGATTAATGTTTTCCCAGCCTTGAATATCTATTTTCTTACCTTTGCTACCCATCTGCTATGCCAATGCCACATATATTAGTTTTTGCTGTGGTAATATCCAACTCCTGACACCATTTTCTGTATCAGTCGGAAAATACCAGGCCATGCTATGGTCAGGAACATTTCCAAAGCTTAATGGGTTAACAACAACAAGAAGAACAAAACCTCTTGTTTTTTGCTCACACAAAGCCTGCTGTCGGCTTGGGTGACTCTGACTCTTTTTTCTGTAGTCACTCAAGAGATGCTGCCGCTTCAGGCTTAAGGCTCTGCCTTCTCAACTTGAGACCTCTGAGTTTGCAATAGCAGGTGAAGCAAGACATGAGAATCAGGCAGAAGCTTTCACTGCCGCAGGCTGGAAATGACACACATCACTTCTGATCACATTTCATTGGTAAAAGCTAGTGAAATAGCTTCCCCTAATATCACAAGGGCTGAGAAGTGTACTTTTCCATGTGCCCAAGAAAGGGAAATATTAAACTGCATTTTATAAACATAAAATATTGTCTCCTCTTAGCCAAAAACCTAAAGAGTTGTAAGGAGTTAATGAGATAAAAGGAATGGAAAGGGAGAAAGAGTATTCCAGACAGAGAGGATTACGTATGTGAAAGCCTGGAGACTAAAAAGAATGTGGATCATTGAAGGAATTGACAGAAGTGTTCTGTGGCTGAAATGCTGTGAGGGCGATATTGGGAGAAGGAATTAAGAGAAGACAGTAAAGAAAAGCCAGATAGGGGCGCTCATTGTGCTGAGTTTTGTTAATTCATTTTAGGGAGAAAGGAATTCATTCAATGTGAAAGTGGGCATTTTAAGCAGGAGAGTGGTAACTTCACAAATATGTATTAGAAAAATTGCTCTGGCTTCTTAGAGTCCAGAATGGATTGGAGTGGGCAAGACAGGAGGCAGGGATCCAGTTGGGAGATTCTTGCAACCTGAACTTCAGTAGTTTTAGAGAGGATAGAGTGACATGGATGAGTCTGACAGAGTCATAGGAGGCAGAGTCAACAGAAACTGATGAGTTATTAGCTATAAACAGGTGGTAGAGTCAGAGACGAGACCCGAGTTTCTGATTGCACTATTCGGTGGATTGTGACATCATTCACTGATGGAAAACACAGGCAGAAGTGAAAGCACTAAGACCCAGGCACCCCATCCTGTTAGTTTTTATAGTAGAAAGCTGGCCTGTTGTTGATGACAGAAAGACTTGACAATTACATTAGCCACTGAGCATCAGGAGTCAAGGCCTTCTTTCAAAATCCCCACTTCTCTGGGAGTTTTAGGAGGCTACTCATTCTATAGGAATAAAATAGGGTGCTTATCAATGTCAACCATATCCTAATGAGAAGTTGAAGATCCCCATCCATAATGACTCTATGTTAGTATAGTCACTTTGGAAAATAGTCTCACTTACAAAAGTTGAACATATACTATGATAATTAATTTTGTGTCTCAGCTTGGCTGGACCATACTGTTCAAATACATGGTCAAGCATTATTCTGGATATTTCTGTGAGGGTGTTTTGGATGAGATTAACATTTAAATAGGTGGAAATTGCAGCTGATGGTCTTTGGACCTGAACTGTACGCTTGGCTCTTTCCTGAGTATCCAGCTTGCTGGCACATCCTGTAGATTTTGAACTTGCCAGCCTCCATAATTACAAAAGCCAGTGTCTTAAAACAAATATTTTTCTTACTATATAGACACACATCCTATCAGTTCTATTTTTCTGAATAACTTGGTCTAATACATATGCTAACTATACAACCTAGTAATTCCACCTTTGGGTATGTACCATGGAGAAAGTGGAGAAGGTGAATATCAGATGCACAGACAAAAATGTTAACAGCAACATTGTTCATAGCTGTCCCAATAACTTCACAAATGTCTATCAGCAGTAATATATATATAGACACATTGTACTATGGCCATACAATGAATAATATACAGCAATGAGAATGCATGAACTAGAGTAACACACAAAAACATGAATGAATCTTATGAACATAATGCTGAATGGAAAGAAAGCAAGCTATAGAAGAACATACACAATAAATTTTCTCTATATAAATTAAATAACATGAAAAAGTAAATTATAATTTTAAGGATGCATATTTAAGTAGTAATAATTTAAAGAAAAAAGTAAGCAATTAATAAAAAATTCTAGGCAGTATTTTGAAAAGGAACATATAGGAGATTTCTAGGTGCTGCAATGTTCTATTTCTTGTCCTGTGTAGTGGTTATGTGAGTCTTCACTTATACTTATCCAATATATTGTTCATTTATATTTAAGGTACTTTAGGTGTTTTTTTTCATAATGTAAAAAAGAAATATACTTTTCTGATATTCCCTCTAATTTTTTTTCAGTCAGAGGATGGTTTATCCCAACCATTGGAGCTGATAAATTATTCCCATCCTCTTCCCTGCAGAATAATGTGTGTGTGTGTGTGTGTGTGTGTGTGTTGGGGGTGGTTCTCTGCTAATAGAGATAAGACCTTGTCTTGTCTACCCCCTGAAAGCATTAATGACCTTAACGTGATCTCAAATTGCTGGGCCATATTTGCTTTGACTTCTACCACTAAAGCCTGAAGCAGGGTTTCTGTGTCTTGTGCTTTTTCTTCTGTTCATTTCCTTTTCCTGATTAACTGTGACAGTGAAAATCTAAAGAGGCCTGGAGACTTTAAAGCAGTTTGAGTATCCACAGTAGCATGTCACTGTTTATAGCATCTGTTGTCACAGGTTCTGAATAGGCCTGCATTAGCCAGTCTTCAAATCTACTGACCCTTCTTCACTATTTTTTGTAATGATTACTTTTGATATAGGTCCAGCTGGGGGTAGTTTGCCTGGACTGTGAGGCAGTGTTAAATCTCCACCTGCTTTTTAGCAGTCAGTCACTTCAAGGCTCCAATGACCTCTAATGGAAGAAACACTGACTTTGTGATTTTTGTTCTCTTCCTTGCCTCAGGGACCTGCCATTATGGCACTGTCTTAGTCTGTTTGGGATGCCACTGAAGAATACCATAATCTGGGCAGCCCACAAACAGAAGCTTGTCTCTCCAAGTTCTGGAGGCTGAGAAGTCCAAATCAAGGCAACAGCTGACTCGATATCTGGCGAGGGCCTGCTTCCTGGTTCATAGATGGCAACCTCTTGCTGTGTCCTTGCATAGTGGAAGAAATAAGGCAGCTTTCTGGGACCTCTTTTATAAAAGCACTAAATGCCATTCATGAGAGTTCTGCCCTCATGACCTAATCACCTCCCAAAGGCCCCACCTTCTAATATTGGTAATTAGGTTTCATCATATGAATTCTGGGCGTACACAAACATTCAGACCATGGCAGGCACCACCTCAGCAGTGCATTCTAACCCAATTTCAAAATCTTCTTCTGCATGAACTGGGAGTCACCAAGTCTCCAAACATGTACATCTGGTGTATCATTTGCTTCTTCTCCAGGCCTGACTGCTTTCCCTCTTGCCTATTGCAGAAGCTCATCCCAGGGGATTCAAAGGGCGTTTGAACTGATCCAAACTTACTTTCTATCATAAGACTTTTCTTCCAGCTACGGGAAAGACCCCATTAAAAATAATTTCATAAATTTGGTTTCTTTTGATACTGGCTTCTAGTACTTCTCTTCATTTAACAATTTTCCCACTTAAAGCTATTCACGAATTTGTGAAGGTCCAACTCTGTGTCTGCCATATCAAGTCCAATCAGTGTTATCCCCCAGGAAGTTGACTAGCTTCATTTTTTTTCCCTACCTTGGGGATAAAAGGAAGTGGGACCAGCCTAATCTTTGAACATTGGCACATATTTCAAGACATGACTCTGCCAGTGGTCGGGCAGCCATGATGCAGATGCCCTCCTGGTTTTATTCTATGAATAGTGTTTTATTATGCAAATGGGCACTATATCAGAATTCATCAAAAACCTTGGGTTAGAACATCCAATGTATAACCTCTGTTCACAGAGACCACACTTTATTTTAGGGTCATATTAACTACAATAATCTGAATACACTGGTTCCTGGCCCCATCCTCTTTTTTTTTTTTTTTTTGAGACGGAGATCCCTCTTTCGCCCAGGCTGGAGTGCAGTGGCGCGATCTCGGCTCACTGCAAGCTCCGCCTCCCGGGTTCTCCCCATTCTCCTGCCTCAGCCTCCTGAGTAGCTGGGACTACAGGCGCCCGCTACCGCGTCCGGCTAATTTTTTGTATTTTTAGTAGAGACGGGGTTTCACCATGGTCTTGATCTCCTGACCCTGTGATCCGCCTGCCTCGGCCTCCCAAAGTGCTGGGATTACAGGCTGAGCCACTGCGCCCGGCCCCCATCCTCTTTTAAAAGGACCTCTAGACCCTGAAAACTCCCAGTTATTTCCAGAGACTCTCTCATCAGTGCTTATTAACAAATCCTTCCAGCCACCACATAGCACTTGCTATTTCCTTTACCCTTCTCTAGTCTTTTTTAATGAGGCCTATGAAGTTCGCTGTCCCAGCTGCCCACCAATGAGCTGCCACCCTCAAGACTCTCTGACCATAAGAGTAAGAAGAAATTGGGGGCATTATCCATCTTCCTCTTGTGTGACCCTCTTTGCATCCCAGTGACTGAGTCTTTCAGTAAAATAGTGCCTTCCATTTCTGTCTGCAGCCACTTTCTCCTCAGGACTCACACAGGAGTCGCCACAGAAGTTAATTTCTATTCTTTCTCATAGCCTTATTCTTTCTCATCATTCACCAACTCCCATAAGTTCTAGAATCAGCCCTTTGGACATGAGACTCGTATTTTACTTTAAAGCTTTTTCTACGTTAAGCCGTTTCTTCACGAGGAGAGGAAATTGAAAGACTATGACAATAATAGGAAGAAGTAGAGAAATCTCTAGGATCCAAGTAATCCTCCTAACAGCAGTATGTTAATCTTGTCTGGCCATTTGAAAGTTTTCAGTTCTGGCTTGAGGAGAATGTTTGGCAGATAATTTAAGAAATTGACTGGAAAAAGGCTTAATGAATGATCCATGTTCTCTTTAGATTTAAAGTTAACACAGAGCTGTACTGTGGAGATAAAGGGCGGGAAGCCATGGTGGTAATCAGCAGACATAGAAAGTGACTCTCTGAGGAAGAATATAATTATGTAGGAATAGCAACAACAAGACGTCACTGCCAGTGATTCTAATTGAGTTCCCTCCATTTGCCAAAACAGAGAATGTTGTCAGAAGGAAAGTAGGCTGGACAGGCATGAGCTACAGGGATTTCTGGATAGTGGGAGGTGAAGAAATTGCAGTTTAGACAGCTAGGGAGGCTTGGTTCAGGCTGGGTGTGCCTGTGTAGTCGGACAGTTATGGTTCTTCAGGTTAGCAACAGCAAGAGCAAGGCCTGAAGGCTTTCTCTGTCCCAGGGCTGACCTAAGGGTTCTCCCTGTCCCTTGTGGTGGGAGTAGGTAGAATGGACAAGGTACCAGAGCATCCATGGCCTTTCCAAACTGAGATGCTAGAAGGTTCTATGTGGCCTGCTGTGGGTTGGCGTCAGGTCCTCTCGTGAGGATGCATCATTTCCTGCACTCATGAGGAACCAATAGTTTGCCTTTCATGCTCCTTCTTTCTCTAGCATTGCTTTTAGATAACCCTTTCTTTTTACTCAAATTTCTATCTCATGATGCCCCTACTTTTGGCAGAAACTCGACTGAATGTGTGTTTGCCTGAACAATGGATGACGCAATGGCATTTAGAGCAGTTTCCAAAGGTGGCGATCATAATTTAATGCTTCTTGATCACTGTGGAAATATAGGGCTTTATCTCTGCTTGGAAGGTTAAAGTCTAAAGGAATCTTAGAGATCATCTTCTTCTGTTTGATGCCCTGTAGTTTAAAGTTTATTAATCCAACCATTATTTATTGACTTTCTACCATGTGCCAGGTAATATGCTAGATGTTGGGGACAGAGATAAACAAGATAGAAATAATTCCTCCACTAATGAGATGTATAGACAACAGGTGGGGGCAACATAGCGTGCTATAGGATTTCACCAAACCTTGTCTTGGGGGTTCAGGGAAGGTTTCTCAGAGCCAGTGATATATGAGCTAAGACCTGAAGAATGAGAAGTGGCAGCCAAGCAAAGGGAAGACAGGAAGCTACAGCCCAGGAAAAATAAGTGACTTTTTAAGGGGAGAGCCAGGACTGTTTCTCAAACCTTCAAACTCCCAGTTCCTTGCTTTTTCTTATTCTGGGCATATCCAAAGCAGTAGAATTAACAAGAAGAAATCACATCACCTCCCTTCAATAATTCCATAGTCTAATGGAGAGATTGATACATCAGTTAACACAACACAATAAGTGCCATGATAGCTCCCAGGACAGGGAGCACCTTGATGCATGCAAAGGTGACACTTAATTCAAGCTGGAGTAGAGAAGGGGAATCAGACACAAGTTTCCTGAGGAGGTGACTCTGAACCTGAATTTTCAGTAAAAAGTAGGTGGTTACCAGGTAAAGAAACTAAGGAGAGCAATATAGGTAGATTTTGTTGGGAAGACCCAGAAGCATCTAATCCCATGGCATATTTGAGGAATTACGAGTCATTCCATATGACTGGAGCATGCATGTCTGTGAAAAAGGGAAGGGAATTAAGGAATGGAACTGGCAGGCAAGAGCCACATTTGGGAGGATTTGCAGTGGATTGTGTTAAACAGTTAGAAGTTATCCTTGAGACAGTAGGAGCCAATGGATGACTTAATTTGAGGCTAATCAGATTTACGTCTCTGAAAGAGCATCTTATCAATAATATGGAGAATGTATGGGAAAGGGTAAGATTAGGAGTGGGGAGACTAGAGCAAGAGCCACTGGAGGATTTCTAACTTGAGACTGTGGTTGTCTGAGTTAAAGCAGTGGGGATGGTGGGAAGTGGAGGGTTTTGAGAAATACTTAAGGGTGGAATTAGGGTAAGCAGTTTGTCCCAGTTTGTCTTAGATCTTCCTTTTCTTTAGCACTGAAAGTCCAAAATCCTGGGAACCTTTCAGTGCCTGGCAAACGGGAGTGATTAGTCATCCTTGCGAAATCAACCGAACCCCTAAGATAAAGGGAGAGGTAGAAAGCGAAGTCAAAGATGACTTACCTCCAGGACTTTAAATTGGAAACCTTGACCAATGGTGGCACCATTTATTTATTCATGTTATTTATTTATATGCTATTTTTATTTCGCTTTTTCTTTTAGATTCAGGGTGTACATGTGCAAGTGTGTTACATGGTATATTGCATGATGCAATATACCATGGGTTTCTAATGATCCTATCGCCCAAGTAGTGAACATAGTACACAATAGGTAGTTTTTAAACTCATACCCACCCCTCCCCTTTTTAGAAGTTCCCAGTGTCTATTGTTCCTATCTTTGCGTTCATGTGTACCCAATGTTTACCTCCCACTTTTAAGTGGGAATAAGCAGTGTTTGGTTCATTGTTACTGTATTAATTTGCTTAGGATAACAGCCCCCAGGTGCATTCATGTTGCTGTGAAGGACATGATTTCGTTCTTTTTTATGGCTGTGTAGTATTCCATGGTTATATATACTATATTTTATTCATCCAATCCACTGTCGATGGACACCTGGGTTGATTCCATGTCATTGCTACTGTGAAGGGTGCTGCAATAAACATACAAGTGCATGTATTTTTCTGGTAGAATTATTCACTTCTGTTGGGTATATATACCAAGTAATGGGATTGCTGAGTCGAATGGTAATTATATTTTTAGTTTTTTTGATAAATTACCAAACTTTTTCCCACAGGGCTAAACTAATCTGCATTTTCACTAACAGTCATAAGCATTTCCTTTCTCCAAAGCCCCACCAACATCTATTAGTTTTTGACTTTTTAGTAGCCATTCTGACTTGTGTGAAGCAGTAATCTCATTGTGATTTTGATTGGCATCTTTCTGATGATTAGTGATGTTGAGCATTTTTTCATATGTTTTTTAGCTGATTGTAAGTCTTCTTTTGAGAAGTGTCTGTTCATGAACTTTGCCCACTTTTCAATGGGAGTTTCTTCATGATTTCTTTACATTCTTTATAGATTCCAGATATTAGTCCTTGGTCCGATGCATAGTTTTCTCACGGCAATGGTGAGGTGCAGCTCAGAATTAAACTCTCAAAAGGATGCCTTGGGCTTACATCCAGGGAGAGTGAGGCAATGCTCCAGCAAGCAGTGTGGGCAAGAAGCTGTGGGGAGTGTGGTTCACTCACATCTTAGTCAGTTTCACAGCAGCCTGTTGCAGAGCAGTGAGTATTGTCCTAGATATGAGTAGGATGACCTGGTCTCCCTGTCCCTCCTTAGCCAGGCAGTGGTTGCAGCTGCATCAACCTGAGCTCAGGCTGAAGATGGGGGACAGTCCAGAGTTAAACTCTCAAAATGGAGCCTTGGGCTTGGGACCAGAGAGAGCCAGGGACCACCCAGGCTGGCAGCATGAGCAAGAAGCTGTGGGAAGTGTGGTCCACTTGAGTCTCAGTCTCAACAGATGATTGTAGCAGGGAAGCAAGTCCCTGCCTGAGCGTGCATGAGTGCACCCATTCTCCTTTCTCCCTCCTTGGAGCAGTGCAGTGGCTGCAGCCATATCTGTAAATCCCTGGTTTCTGGGCTCAGAATGGCACCCAGCTGAGGCTGCTCCAGGCTTAGATGCCTGCGGAATTCTGTGTGGTTTCCGTTTCTGGAGCAACATCTCTGTGCAATCTTTAGGCAGCTCCACATGTGCCCTCGCACTTCCTACTTTTGGAGAGGCCTGTAGAGTCAACTGTCACATCCATATCTTGTGTCCTGGATAGTCAAGAAGATCAATTGCCAATGATGGTCAATTATAAGCTAGTTGAAAAAAGTTATGTGAGACAATAGGGACACAATTAGACTTTTTGGTTTATAAAAGCATAAACTTGAAACAATGCTTTATCTTTCACTCAGCCCTACCAGAAGTGCCTCATTACATACCCTCATTCTCAGGACCAAATCTATTTTGATTAGCTTTTAACTAAGAAAAAGCTGTCAACATGAATCCTTAAAATTATCTGTGTCTCTAAAAGACAGCAGAACTGTAGTAAATATTTAATACTAAAAGCACAAAATGGACAAATATTCAAATTAATAAATTTTTCTTCTGACTCTCATTAAAGAAAATAATAAATCCAGAATTTATGAAGAAAGTTTTGTTTAAGCATCCTTTAAAAATACACTGAAGATGCTTTATTTTTCTAAATTTTGCATTTTAAAAACTTTTAAAACTACAGAAACTGTGAAAGAATAGTGTAATGAACGCCTACATATTTTTAACTTACACGTATTGGTTGTTAATATTTTGTCACCATTACTTATTTACCTATGTCATCTATCTAGAGATATACATATTTTTGGCCAAATTGTTGGAAAGTTGAGTGCAGACATCAAAACAGTTCATATCGAAATACTTCAACCTGTATCTCATAAGAACGAAGCCATTCTTACACATGAGCTATCATTATTAGGTATTTTTCAAGATTGTTGAAAGGATAGAATGATATAATATATTTAAAAGTACCTTTCAATAAAGTTTACTTTATTAAACTTTAGGAGCTCAACCACCACACACTGTTCTGAGCTTTATAGACCCCGGTTTATATTATCAGCAAACTGTTTTTAAGTCTCACATAATTTTCTTACTGCTTAATGATTTTATTTTTAACATGAGAAACCTTGACTTTATTCTATAGTGTGACAGATATAAACATTGTCATATTTCAAATAACATCAACTATCCCAGCATCTCTTATACAATATTCTTCCCTTTCTTTTGACCCTGAATTATTCTTCCCTTTCTTTTGACCCTGAATTATAGTAGTCTCTTGCACACACACACACACACACACACACGAACTCCTTACTTGACATGGTTCTGATATGCATGGATTTTAGTTACTATGGTTTGATTAAATGACACCAGTCTCCTAACAACAGAATTAAATTTCAGTTATCATGGTATATTGTGAGTGATTGTGTGAGGTATAAGTTTAAGCCCACAAATTACTGCATAAAAAAAAGATGTGCATCATCATCCATGACCAGCCACATTCTTTTAAAGTCTGTCTATCACTAGTCACTGTGCATCTGTTATCAGTCTATGCACACACAGAAAAGTGAGAAGTTATAGTGCCCCTTGTCTCACAATGATAAACATGTGATGTTTTACAAAAGATGAATAATAAAAAGAGGAAATCTGCCAGCAAAAATGACCATAAAAATGTTGACACTGCTGTCGTTGGAGAGATTCTAGATAAGAAGCCAGAAGGAACTTAGTAAAAGTCTACTTAATAGTGTAAATAAGGAAAGTGGTTCTGACAAAAAGAATGAAGATGTCCTTGAGGAAGTGCTGCCAGGAATAAACTCAGCATTAAAAAAATTCTCAGAGACATTTTATAGTATCAAAAGTGCAAAGGGTAAAATAATGTAAACGAATCCAAACTTAAGTAGGAATATGACAAATTGCCAAGATACAGAAAAGAAGCTTGCTTCCTATCATAAGATATACCATAAGAAGAAGGTGAGCAATGTTAAAACGACTCTTGGTGAGTTTTTTACAGATAAATATAGCACTTTAATTATCAACGTTTCTAAAATTCCGACGTGCTAAATAAACATTAGTTTTTCCATTTTTTTCCATTTTTCTATGCACTTGTAACTAACCACAGGATAATTTTTAAGACATTTATGAAGGATTATAATTTTCCTATTGATTATTAAAATTGTTTTGCATGGTATTGGCTTGCATGGTCATTTTCGAAGTTTCTATTCTGTTTAATTCAGACATCTGTATTTTATTTTATTTTAGTGTTGCCAAAAGTATACTGTCTTGAGTATTATAGTTTTTAAAATCAGTTTTATTATGTGTCAGAGCGTGCTCTTCCACCCTTATTATTCTTACTGTTAAAAATTCTTTACTATTCTCTCTCTTTAGGTAAATTTCAGACTAATTTTTTCAAATTCCACCTCCCATGGAGGTTTGATTAAAATTATGTTAAATACAATACTCATTTGGAAAAATTATCATGTTTATAATACTACCTCCTTCTCCCTTCAAGAATATAATTGTTGGCCGGGTGTGGTGACTAACACCTGTAATCCCAGCACTTTGGGAGGCCGAGGAGAGAGATCACCTAAGGTCAGGAACTCGAGGCCAGCCTGACCAGTATGGTGAAACCTTGTGTCTACTAAAAATACAAAAATGAGCCAGGCGTGGTGGTGGGTGCTTGTAGTCACAGTTACTTGGGAGGCTGAGACAGAAGAATTGCTTGAACCCAGGAGGCGGAGGTTGCAGTGAGCTGAGATAGTGCCACTGTATTCCAGCCTGGGCAACAGAGCGAGACCCTGTTTAAAAAAAAAATTGTTGATCCTTCTCTCACAGACTCCTGAGTGGCACCTTCCTCCTGCCAGTGCCTGAGCTGACGGTGGGGACAGCATGCTTGTGCCTACTGTTTGAAGAAGCCAGAGCCCTATTCCCCACCCTCGACACCCAGGCCTGCACGCTCATGCTCTGCATGGCTGTAGCCCTTGTGGTCAGTGGCACCTTTGAGCCCCTAGGCATGAAGCAGTTCATGCTGCAGAGATTGGCAGTTGTCTTCAGAGGGGACAAGATGGCTCACTAGATGCATCCAGGAAGCACTGCTTCCACTGAGAGAGACCAAAGTATTGCACATACTTTGAGCAGACCTTCAGAGAGAAAACACCAAAAGTTATTGGAAAGATGATACAGACCCTGAGAGTGAAGAGGGAGAAAGCTAGGAACCCTTTGCAGGATACATGAATGGTAGGGCTAGTGCATGGCCCTGAATGGATCATGGGGAAGGAGTGAGTAAAGAAACGGAGGGACAGCTTACTTTCACCATGGCCCTCTGGGATCTTACCTACAGTGGACCCCACATGCTCCCTGGATGTTTGAATTGGCAGTGGGATCTTCCCAGAGAGTAGGCAGAGATAGGGCTTCAAGTGGAGCAGAGCCTAGGGGCTTTTGTGCCTGGGGCAGCTGCAGTGGAGTATAGCCATAGGAACCCATAGGGCTCCCTATCTTCTTCCAAGTAACTCTAACCCCAGCTGACCACCAGACCAGAAAAGAACAGGGCTGGTGCTTCCCCATGAGACTGGGGTGCATCTTTTCTGCAGGCCCACCTGCCTACCAGCCCTTCCCAGGACCCCTGCCTGGCCATCCTGCAGGAGTATGCACATGGCACAGCCTCTGCTGCTTAGCCTGGATCCTTTGCTCCACCCGAGTAGTTTCCCAGTGGCTTGGGAGCACATCAGATCCCCCAGTACAGCTGGAACCTAACTCAAGGGTCCAGGGGATGAAACTGCTGACTGGTCCCTGCACCCTGGGGCTGTGGCACAGAGCTCGAGAGTGTTGAGCTGAGATCTGTGGCTGGTACTGGAGCTGGGGAGGAGTCCCCATGCTCAGAGCACTGAAAGGGGTGAGACATATGGGTTCATGGGTTGGAGTGGGAGCAGGGTGTGCCTCCCTCCACAGGGCCAGTTTGCAAAGAACTGCCTATCGCCCTGCCATAGCCTCTGCCTGAGGGAGTCTCATGGAGAACACCTAATAAAGGAAATGCAGACAGAACACCAGTGATCAGAGGGGTCTCCCCCAAGGCCTAGAAATGGACCTGGTGAGGGAGTCACCTCCCCCTCCTCCACCACAGAGGACAGCTGCAAACGTGAAGAAATACAATAAAGTCCTGCAGATAAGCACTTATCTTCTGGCCATAATTCTTTAGTGCCGTCTACTGAAACACAACCCAAACTACAGCTCCAAAAATATTCTGTCATTGTGAAACCAAGGTCAAGAATCCAGTCACAAATAAAGAAACTATACAGATCTTTGGCCCTCTGAAAGCATCCAGAAATGAAGCCAAATGACTGTATTCAATTTACACAAAAGTTAAAGGAACATATGCCCTCCCAGATGAAAAGAATCAGCACAAGGATTCTGACAATTCAAAAAGCTGGAATGTCCCCTTAACTCCAAACAAACCCACTAGCTCCCAAGCAATGATTCTTAACGAGACTAAAATGACTGAAATGACAGACATAGAATTCAGAATCTGGATGTCAAGGAAACTCATCAAGATTTGGGAGAAAGTTGAAACCTAATCCAAGGAATCCAACAAAATAGTCAAAAAGCTGAAAGATAAAATAGCAATTTTAAGAAAGAACAAAACTGAACTTCTGGAGCCAAAAAATTCATTATAAGAATTTCATAACACAATTGGAAGTATTACCAGCAGAATACCTAAAAAAAGAAATGCAGACACAACACCAGTGTCATGCAGCTGAGAAACAGCATGGGATCAAGCTGAGGAGTCTCAGAGCTTGAAGAAAAGTTCTTTAAATCAAGTCAGTCAGACAAAAGTAAGAAAAAAAGGATTTAAAAATGAATAAAACTTCGGAAAAATATGGGATTATGTAAAGAGATCAAACTTACTACTCATTGGAATTCCTGAGAGAAGGAGAGAGAGTAAGCAACTTGGAAAATATATTTAAAGACATAGTCCATGAAAATTTTCCTAAATTCAAGAAATACAGAGATCTCCTGCTAGGTATCATTCAAAACACCATCATCAAGGCACATTTGTCAGATTCACTGAGGTGAACATGAAATAATCTAAAAGGCAGCTGGAGAGAAGAGTCAGCTTATGTATCAGGCCAGCAGCAGACATATCAGCAAAAACCTTATAAGTCAGGAGAGATTGAGAGCCTATTTTCAGCACCCTTAAAGAAAAATAAATTCCAACCAAGAATTCAATACCCTGCCATACTAAGCTTCATAAGCAAACAAAAAATAAAATCCTTCTCAGACAAGCAAGCACTGAGGAAACTCATTACAACTAGACCAGCTTTACTTACAGCCAGATATGGTGGCTCATGCCAGTAAACCCAGCATTTTGAGAGGGTGAGGCAGGCAGACCACAAGGTTAGGAGATTGAGACCATCCTGGCTAACATGATGAAACCCCATCTCTACTAAAAAAAGAAAATACAAAAAATTAGCTGGGTGTGGTGGCACGCACTTGTAGTCCCAGGTACTCGAGAGGCTGAGGCAGGAGGATCCCTTGAACCCAGGAGGTGGAGGTTGTAGTGAACCGAGATTGCCCCACTGCACTCCAGCCTGGGTGACAAAGCGAGAGTCTGTCTGAAAAAAAAAGTACTTAAGGAAGAGCTAAATATGAAAACAAAAGAAAGACAACTGCTACCACAAAACACAGTTAAAGCAACGAAACAACCACATTTGCAAAATAACCAGTTAACAACAGATGGCAGGATCAAAATCTCACATATCAATATGAACAATGAATAAAAATAGTCTCAATGGCCCTCTTAAAAGACAGAGTGGCAAGCTGCTATCTTTAAGTGGCAAGTTTGCTATCTTTAAGATACCCATCTCAATGTAATGATACCCACAGGCTCAAAGTAAAGGGATACAGAAAGATCTATCATGCAAATGTAAAACAAAAAAGAGCAGCAGTTACTATTCTTATATCAGATAAAACAGACTTTAAGCCAGCAATAATTAAGAAGCATAAAGAAGGGCATTACATAATGATAAGAGGTTCAATTTAACAAGAAGACTTAACTATTATAACTATATATGCATCCAACATTGGAGCACCCAGATTCATAAAAGAAGTTCTTATTGACCTGCAAAGAGACTTAGACAGCCAAAAAAATAATGTGCTACTTCAATGCCAGACTGATAGCATTAGACATTGAGGCAGAACACTAATAAATAAATTCTGGACTTCAGTTTGACACTCAACCAACTGGGCCTAAAAGGTATCTACAGAATACACAACCAAACAACCACAGACTATACAGTCTTCTTATCTGCACAAGGAACATACTCTAAGATGGATTGCATGCTCAGTCATAAAGCAAGTAAATTAGTAAATTCAAAATATTAATACCATACCAAGTATCTTCTCAGAGCACAGTGGAATTAAAACAGAAATCGGTATCAAGAAGATCTCTCAAAACAACACAAATACATGAACTTTAAACAACTTTCTCCTGAGTAATTCCTGGATGAACAATAAAATTAAGGAAGAAATAAAAAGAATTGAAATTAATGAAAATAAGTGGTTCTTAGGCAAGATGGCTGAACAGGAACAGCTCCAGTCTGCAGCTCCCAGCAAGATCATTGCAGAAGGCAGGCGATTTCTGCATTTCCAACTGAGGTACTCAGCTCATCTCATTGTGACTGGTTAAACAGTAGGTGCAGCCCATGGAGGGTGAGCCAAAGCAGGGTGGGGTGTCATCTCACCTGGGAAGTGCAAGGGGTCAGGAAACTCCCTCCCCTAGCCAAGGGAACCTGTGAGGGACTGTGCTGTGAGAAATAGTGCATTCCAGCCCAGACACTATGCTTTTCCCATGGTCTTCACAACCTGCAGACCAGGAGATTTCTTTGGGTGCCTTCACCACCAGGGCCCTGAGTTTCAAGCACAAAACTGGGTGGCCACTTCAGCAGACACTGATCTAGCTGCAGGAGTTTATTTTCATACCCCGGTGGTGCCTGGAACACCAGTGAGACAGAATTGTCCACTCTCCTGGAAAGGGGGCTGAAGCCAGGGAACCAAGTGGTCTAGCTAAGTGGATCTCACCCCCATGGAGGCCAGCATGGTAAGACCCATCGGCTTAATATTCTCACTGCCAGCACAGCAGTCTGAAGTCAACTTGATATGCTTGAGCTTGGTGGGGGGAGGGGTGTCTGCCATTATTGAGGCTTGAGTAGGCGGTTTTGCTCTCACGGTATAAACAAAGCCTCAGGGAAGTTCAAACTGAGCAGAGCCCACTACAGCTTGGCAAAGCTGCAGTAGCCAGGTTGCCTCTCTAGATTTCTCCTCTCTGGGCAGAGCATCTCTGAAAGAAAGGCAGCAGCCACAATCAGGGACTTGTAGATAAAACTCCCATCTCCCTGTGATGGAGAACTTGGGGGAAGGAGTGGCTGTGGGCACAGCTTCAGCAGACTTAAATGTTCCTGGCTGCCAGCTCTGAAGAGAGCAGCAGATATCCCAGCATAGCACTTGAGCTCTGCTAAGGGACAGACTGCCTCCTCAAGTGGGTCCCTTATGCCCATGCCTCCTGACTGGGAGACACCTCCCAGCACGGGTTGACAGACACCTCATACAGGAGAGCTATGGCTGACATCTGGTGGGTGCCCCTCTGGGATGAAGCTTCCAGAGGAAGGAACAGGCAGCAATCTTTGCTAGTCTGCAGACTCCACTGGTGATACCCAGGCCAACAGGGTCTAGAGTAGACCTCCAGCAAACTCCAGTAGACCCACAGCAGAGAGGCTTGACTGTTAGAAGGAAACTAACAAACAGAAAGGAATAACATCAACATCAACAAAAAGGACATCCACACAAAAACTCCATCTGAAGGTCACCAACATAAAAGACCAAAGGTAGATAAATGCACGAAGATGAGGAAAGATCAGTGCACAAAGCCTGAAAATTCCAAAAACCAAAACTCCTCTTCTTGTTCAAAGGATCACAACTCCTCGCCAGCAAGGAAACAAAACTGAATGAAGAATGAGTTTGAAGAATTCATAGAAGTAGGCTTCAGAAGGTGAGTAATAACAAACTCCTCTTAGCTGAAGGAGCATGTTCTAACACAATGCAAGGAAGCTAAGAACCTTGAAAAAAGGTTAGAGGAATTGCTAACTAGAATAACCAGTTTAGAGAAGAATATAAATAACCTGATGGAGCTGAAAAACACAGCATGAGAACTTGGTGAAGCATAAACAAGTATCAATAACCAAATCGATCAAGTGGAAGAAAGGATATCAGAGATTGAAGATCAAATTAATGAAATAAAGTGTGAAGACAAGATTAGAGAAAAAGGAATGAAAAGGAATGAACAAAGCCTCCAAGAAATATGGGACTATGTAAAAAGACCAAATCTACGTTTCATTGGTGTGCCTGAAAATAACAGGGAGAATGGAAACAAGTTGGAAAACACCCTTCAAAATATTATCCAGGAGAATTTCTCTAACCCAGCAAGATAGGCCAACATTCAAATTCAGGAAATACCGAGAACACCACAAAGATACTCCTTGAAAAGAGCAACCCCAAGACACATAATCGTCAGATTCACCAAGATTGAAATGAAGGAAAAAATGTTAAGGGCAGCCAGAGAGAAAGGTCAGGTTACCCACAAAGGGCAGCCCATCAAACTAACAGTGGATCTCTCTGCAGAAACCCTGTAAGCCAGAAGAGAGTGAGGGGCAATATTCAACATTCTTAAAAAAAAGAATTTTCAACCCAGAATTTTATATCCAGCCAAACTAAACTTCATAAGCAAAGGAGAAATGAAATCCTTTACAAACACACAAATGCTGAGGGATTTTGTCACCCCCAGGCCTGCCTTGTAAGAGCTCCTGAAGGAAGCACTAAATATGGAAAGGAAAAACCAGTACCAGCCACTGCAAAAACATACCAAATTGTAAAGACCATTGACACTATGAAGAAACTGCATCAACTAAAGGGCAAAATAACCAGCTAGCATCATAATGACAGGATTAAATCCACAAATAACAACATTAACCTTAAACGTAAATGTGCTGAATACCCCATTAAAAGACACAGACTGTCAAATTGGATCAAGAGTGAAGACCCATCAGTGTGCCATATTCGGGGGACCCATCTCAGA
The DNA here is from genome assembly GCF_008728515.1 of Papio anubis. Taxonomy (NCBI): domain Eukaryota; kingdom Metazoa; phylum Chordata; class Mammalia; order Primates; family Cercopithecidae; genus Papio; species Papio anubis. The sequence continues at coordinate 75,501,226 of NC_044989.1, forward strand.
TGCAAAGACATATATAGGCTCAGAATAAAGGGATGGAGGAATGTTTACCAAGCAAATGGAAAGCAAAACAAAGCAGAGGTTTCAGTCCTAGTCTCTGGTAAAACGGACTTTAAATCAACAAAGATCAAAAAAGACAAAGAAGGGCATTACATAATGGTAAAGGGAACAATGCAACAAGAAGAGCTAACTATCCTAAATATATATGCACCCAAAACAGAAGCACCCAGATTCATAAAGCAAGTTCTTAGAGACCTACTAAGAGACTTAGACTCCCACACAGTAATAGTGGGAAACTTTAACACCCCACTATCAATATTAGATCAATGAGACAGAAAATCAACAAAGATATTCAGGACTTGAACCCAGCTCTGGACCAAGCAGACCTAAAAGACATCTACAGAACTCTCCAACCCAAGTCAACAGAATATACATTCTTCTTAGCACCACATTGCACTTATTCTAAAATTGACCACATAACTGAAGTAAAGCACTCCTCAGAAAATGCAAAAGAACAAAAATCGTAACAGTCTCTCAGACCACAGTGCAATCAAATTAGAAGTCAGGATTAAGAAACTCACTCAAAACCGCACAACGACATGGAAAGTGACCAACCTGCTCCTGAATGACAACTGGCTAAATTACAAAATTGAGGCAGAAATAAATAAGTTCTTTGAAACCAATGATAACAAAGACACAACTTACCAGAATCTCTGGGACACAGCTAATGCAGTGTGTAGAGGAACATTTACAGCACTAAATGCCCACAAGAGAAAGGGGAAAGATCTAAAATCGACATCCCAACGTCACAATTAAAAGAGCTAGAGAAGCAAGAGCAAACGAATTTAAAAGCTAGCAGAAGACAAGAAATAACTAAGATCAGAACACAACTGAAGGAGACAGAGACACAAAAAGCTCTTCAAAAAATAAATGAATCCAGGAGCTGATTTTTTGAAAAGATTAAGAAAACAGATAGACCACTAGCCAGAATAATAAAGAAGAAAAGATAGAAGAATCAAATGGACACAATAAAAATTAATAAAGAGGATATCACCACAGACCCCACAGAAATACATTATCGTCAGAGAATACTATAAACACTTCCATGCAAATAAGTTAGAAAATCTAGAAGAAATGGATAAATTCCTGGACAGGTACACCTTCCCAAGACTAAACCAGAAAGCAGATGAATCCCTGAATAGACCAATAACAAGTTATGAAATTGAGGCAGTAATTAATAGCCTAATAACCCAAAAAAGCCCATGACCAGTTGGATTCACAGCCAAATTCTACCAAAGGTACAAAGAGAAGCTGGTGACTATTCCAAACAAGAAAAAAAAGAGGGACTCCTCCCTAACTCATTTTATAAAGTCAGCATTATCCTGATACCAAAACCTGGCAGAGACACAAGAAAAAAGAAAATTTGGGGCCAATATCCTCAATGAATTTCAATGCAAAAGTCCTCAATAAAATACTGGCAAACCAAATCCAGCAGCACATCAAAAAGCTTATCGACCATGATCAAGTGGCCTTCATCCCTGGGATGCAAGGCTGGTTCAACATTAGCAAATCAGTAAAGGTAATCCATCACATAAACAGAACCAATGACAAAAACCACATGATTATCTCAATAGATGCCCAAAAGGCCTTTGATAAAATTCAACACCCTTCATGCTAAAAACTCTCAATAAACTAGGTATTGGTGGAATGTACCTCAAAATAATAAGACCTACTTATGAAAAACCCACAGCCAATATCATGCTGAATGGCCAAAGCTGGAAGCATTCCCTTTGAAAACTGGCACAAGACAAAGATATCCTCTCTCACCACTCCTGTTCAACATAGTATTGGAAGCTCTGGCCAGGGAAATCAGGCAAGAGAAAGAAATAAAGGGTATTCAAATAGGAAGAGAGGAAGCCAAATTGTCTCTGTTTGCAAATGACATGATTGTATATTCAGAAAACCCCATCGTCTCAGCCCCATGTCTCCTTAAGCTGATAAGCAACTTCAGCAAAACCTCAGGATACAAAAATCAATGCACAAAAGTCACAAGCATTCTTATACAGCAATAATAGACAAACAGAGGGCCAATTCATGTGTGAACTCTCATTCACAACTGCTACAAAGAGAATAAAATACCTAGGAATAAAACTTACCAGGGATGTGAAGGACTTCTTCAAGGAGAACTACAACCACTTCTCAAGGAAATAAAAGAGGACACAAACAAATGTAAAAACAATCCATGCTCATGGATAGGAAGAATTAATATCATGAAAATGACCATACTGCCCAAAGTAATTTATAGTTTCAATGCTATCCCCACCAAGATACCATTGATTTTCTTCACAGAATTAGAAAAAAAAAATAATTTCATATGGAACCAAAAAAGAGCTCATATAGCTAAGACGACCCTAAGCAAAAAGAATAAAGCCGGAGGCATCACGCTACCTGACTTGAAAGTATACTACAAGGCTACAGTAACCAAAACAGCATGACATTAGTAGCAAAACAGACCCATAGACCAAAGAAACAGAACAGAGGCCTCAGTAATAACACCACACATCTACAACCATCTGATCTTTGATAAACCTGACAAAAACAAGCCATGGTATTGGGAAGACTGGCTAGCTATAGCAGAAAACTGAAACTGAACCTCTTCCTTACACCTTATAAAAAAATTAACTTAAGATGGATTAAAGACTTAAACCTAAGACCTAAAACCATAAAAACCATAGAAGAAAACCTAGGCAATACCATTCAGAATATAGGCTTGGGCAAAGACTTCATGACTAAAACACCAAAAGCAATGGCAACAAAAGCCAAAATTGACAAATGGGATCTAATTAAACTAAAGAGTTTCTGCACAGCAAAACAAACTATCATCAGAGTGAAGAAGCAACCTACAGAATGGGAGAAAATTTTTGCAATCTCTCTATCTGACAAAGGGCTACTATCCAGAATCTACAAGGAACTTAATCATATTTACAAGAAAAAACAAACAACCCCATCAAAACTTGGGCAAAGGATATGAACATACACTTCTTAAAAGAAGACATTTATGTGGCCAACAAACATATGAAAAAAAGCTCGTCATCACTGGTCATTAGAGAAATGCAAATCAAAAGCACAATGAGATACCATCTCATGCCAGTTAGAATGGTGATCGTTAAAACGTCAGGAAACAACAGATGCTGGAGAAGATGTGGAGAAATAGAAACACTTTTACAGTGTTGGTGGGATTGTAAATTAGTTCAATCATTGTGGAAGACAGTGTGGTGCTTCCTCAAGGAAGTACCACAGAAATACCATTTGACCCAGCAATCTCATTACTGGGTATACACCCAAAGGATTATAAACCATTCTGCTATACAGACACATGCACATGTATGTTTATTGCAGCACTATTCACAATAGCAAAGACTTGAAACCAACCAAAATGCCCATCAATGATAGACTGGATAAAGAAAATGTGGCACATGTACACCATGGAATATTATGCAGTCAGAAAAAAAGGGTGAGTTCATGTCCTTTGCAATGACATGGATTAAGCTGGAAACCATCATTCTCAGCAAACTGACACAGGACCAGGAAACGAAACACTGCATGTTCTTGCTCATAAGTGGGAGTTGAACAATGAGAACACATGGACACAGGGAGGGGAACATCACACAGTGGGGCCTGTCAGGGGGTGGGGGCCTAGGGGAGAATTAGCATTAGGAGAAATACCTGATGTAGATGATGGGTTGATGGGTCCAGCAAACCACCATGGCATGTGTATGCCTATATAACAAATCTGCATGTTCTGCACACGTATCCCAAAACTTAAAGTATAATAAAAAAAGAGGAAAGTTCATTGTGCTAGATGCCTTCATCAATACATTAGAGAGATCTCAAATTAACAATCTAACTTTGCATATAGAGGAAATAGAATAAAAGGAACAAACCAACCCCAAAGCTAGCAGAGGAAAATAAATAACTAAATTAGAACATAGCTGAACAAAATTGAGATGCAAAAATTCATACAAAAGATCAATAAAACCAAGAGTTAGTTTTTCAAAAGAGTAAACAAAGTTGATAGACTACTAGCTATATTAACAAGGGAAAAAAGAGAAAAGATCCAAATTAGTACAATCAGAAATGACAAAGATGGCATTACAACTGATCCTACAGAAATACAAAAGATTTTGTACAATAGATGTACTATTAAGAACAACTCTATGGACACAAATTAGAAAATCTAGAGGAAATGGATAAATTCATGGAAATACATAACTTCCCAAGACTGAACCAGGAAGAAAGTAAAAACTTGAACAGACCAACAAGTTCCAAAACTGAACCAGTAATAGAAAACTTTCTAACTCCCAAGAAGCTCTGACCAGATGGATTCACAGCCAAATTATATCAGATGTACAAAGAGAAATTGGTACTAATTTTACTGAAACTATTCCAAAAAGTTGAGGTGGAGGGGTTCCTTCTTAACTCATTATATAAATCTAGAATCAATTTGATACCAAAATCTGGCAGAAACACAAAAACAACAAAAGAAAATTCCAGACCAATATCCTTGGTGAATATAGATGCAAACATCTTCAAGAAAATATTAGCAAACTGAATGCAGCAGCACGTTAAAAGTTAACAGATAGCAATCAAGTAGGTTTTATTCCTGGGATGCAAGGCTGGTTCAACATATGCAAATCAATTATTGTGATTCGTCCCATAAACATAATTAAAAGCAAAAAAAGTGGTCATTTCAATAAATGCAGAAAAATGCATCTCAATAGATGCAGCTTTTAATAAAATAATCATCCCTTTATGATAAAAACCCTCAACAGACTAAGCACCAAAGGAACACATCTCAAAATAATAAAAGTCATCTTTGAGGAACCCACAACTAACATCATACCGAATGGGCAAAAAGCTGGAATATTTCTCTTGAGAACCAGAACAAGACAAGTATGCCGAATCTCACTACTTCTGTTCAGCATAGTACTGAAAGTCTCAACCAGAGAAATCAGGTAAGAGAAAAAAATAAAAGGCATAAGTCAGGAAAAGAAGAAATCAAACTATCTGTCTTTGCTGACATTAGGATTCTATACCTAGAAAACCCAAAAGACTCTGCCAAAGACTCCTGGAACTGATAAATGACATCAGTATAGTTTCAGAATACAAAATCAATATAGAAAAATCAGTAGCATTTCTATAATTAATGTCATTTAAGCTGAGAGCCAAATCAAGAATGGAATCCCATGTACAATGGCCACAAAAAAAGAAATACCTAGAAATATCTCTAACCAACGAGGTGAAAGATCTCTACAAGGAGAACTACAAAGCATGGCTGGAAAAAAAAAAAAAAAAACCAGAAATAAATGGGAAAATATTCCTTGCTCATGAAATGGAAGAATCAATATTGTTAAAATGGCCATACTCCCCAAAGCAATTTACAGATTCAGTGCCATTCCTATCAAACTACCAACATTATTTTTCACAGAATTAGAAAAAAACTATTTAAAAATTCACATGAAACCAAAAAGAAGCCCAAATAGCCAAACCAATTATAAGCAAAAAGAATAAAGCTGAAGGCATCACACTACCTGATTTCAACTATACTGTAAGGCTACAGTAACAAAAACAGCCTGGTATTGGTACCAAAACAGACACATAGACCAACGGAACAGTATAGAGAACTCAGAGATAAAGCCACGTGTCCACAATCTGATCTTTGACAAAGTTGACAAAAATAAGCAAGCAATGGAGAAAGTGCTCATTCAATAAATGGTGCATGGGTAATGGCTAGCCATATTCAGAAAACTGAAGCTGGACTGCTACATTTTGATGTATTAAAAAATTAACTCAAATGGATTAAAGATTTAAATGTAAGACCTCACATTATAAAAATCCTGGAAGACAACCTGGGAAACACTCTTCTCAACATTGGCCTTAGCAAGAAATTTTTGACTAAGTCTCCAAGAACAATTATTACAAAAACAAAAATAGGCAAGTGGGACCTAATTAAACTGAAGAGGTTTTGCACAGCAAAAGAAACTATCAAAAGAGCAAACAGACAACTTACAGAATGGGAGAAGATATTTACAAACTATGTTTCCAACAAAGTCCTAATATTGAGAATATAGGGAACTTACACAAACAAGCAAAAAACAACATCATTAAAAATGGGCAAAGTACACATATAGACACTTTTCAAAAGAAGAAACATGGTGGACAAGAAACATGAAAAGATGCTCAGCATCACGTAACACCTCTCAAAAGAAGAAACAGGTGGTCAAGAAACATGAAAAGATGCTCAGCATCACTAATTGTATTATTTAGTTCTTATATTGCTATAAAGAAATATCTGAGACCGGGTAATTTATAAAGAAAAGATGTTTAATTCATTCATAATTCCACAGGCTGTACAGGTAGCATGATGCTGGAATCTGCTTGACTTCAGGGGAGGCCTCAGGAAACTTACGGTCATGGCAGAGGGCAAAGGGGGAGCTAGCACTTCACATGGCTGGAACAGGAGGAAGCAGGGGGAGGTGCCACACACTTTTAAACAACCAGATCTCATGAAAACTCACTATTGTGATGATAGCAAAAATAGGAGACAGTGTTGAACCGTGAGAAACTACCCCCATAATTTGATCACCTCCCACCAGGCCCCACCTCCAGGGGGATTGGGCATTACATTTCAACATGAGATTTGGGTTAGGATACAGATCCAAATCATATTGTTCTACCTCTGGTTCCTCTCAAACCTCATATTCTTCTCAGATTGCAAAATACAATCATGTTTTCCCAACAGTCCCCCAGTCTTAACTCATTCCAGCACTAACTCAGAAGTCCACATTCCAAAGCCTCATCTGAGACAAGGATAGTCTCTTTGACCTATAAGCTTGTTTAAAAAAAGAAGAAAAGAAAAAAGAGTAAAAAGAAAACAAGTTCGTTACTTCCAAGACACAGTGGGGGTGTAGGTAAATACTCCCATTCTAAAATGAAGAAATTGGCCAAAATAAAGGGGTTACAGTCTCCATGCAAGTCCAAAACCTAGCAGAGCAGTCACTAAATTTTAAACCTCCAAAATGATCTCCTTTCACTCCGTATCCAGGGCACACTGGTGGAAGGGTTGGGCTCCCAAGGCCTTGTACAGCTCTACCCCTGTGGCTTTGCAGGGTTCAGACTCCACCGTTGCTCTCAATGGCTGGCATTGAGTGCCTGTGGCTTTTCCAGGTACAGCGTGCAATCTGTCAGTGAGTCTACTATTATGGGGTTTGGAGGACATTGGTCCTCCTCTCATAACTCCACTAGGTAGTGTCCCAGTGGGGACTCTGTGTGGGGGATCCAATTTCACATTTTCCCTCTGCACTGCCCTAGCAAAAGTTATCTGTGAGGGTTCTACCTCTGCAGCAGCCTTCTGCCTGGACATCTAGGCTTTTCCATACTTCCTCTGGAATCTAAGTAGAGGCTCCCAAGCCTCAGTTGTTTCACTCTGTGGACCTACAAGCTTAACACCACATAAAAGCCACCAAGGCTTATGACTTGCACCCTCTGAATCAATGCCTGAGTTGTACCTGGACCCCTTTGAGCCACAGTTGGGGCTGGAGTGGCAGGGAAGCAAGAAGTGTGTTGAGGCAGTTCAGAGCAGTGGGGCCCTGGACCTGACTCAGTAAACCATTCTCTCCTCTTAGACCTCCAGGCCTGTGGTGGGAGGGTTTCTGCAAAGGTCTCCGAAATGCCTTCAAGGCCTTTTCCCCATTATTTTGGCTGTCAGCACTTGGCTCCTCTTATGCAAGTTTCTGTAGCCTTCTCCTGAGAATTCCTCTCCTGAAACTGGGCTTTTATTTTCTACCATATGGCCAGGCTGCCAATTTCCCAAACTTATACTTTGCATTCCTTTTAAATATAAGTTTCAGTTTTAGATCATTTATTTGCTAATGCATATGAGCATAGGCTGTAAGAAGCCTCCAGGTCACTTACTGAATGCTTTGCTGCTTAGAAATTTCTTTTGCAAGATATCCTAAATTGTCACTCTCAGGTTCAAATTTCCACAGATCTCTAGAGCAGGGGCACAATGCAGCCAGACTTTTTGCTAAAGCATAGCAAAAGTGACCTTTACTTTAGTTGCCAATAAGTTCCTCATTTCCATCTGGGACCTCCTCAGCCTGGACTTCACAGTCCATATCACTATTAGAATTTTGGTCACAACAATTCAACAAGTCTCTAGAAAGTTCCAAACTTTCCTTCATCTCCCTGTCTTCTTCTAAGCCCTCCAAACTGTGCCAACCTCTGCCCATTACCCAGTTCCAAAGCCACTTCCACATTTTTAGTTATCTTTATAGAAATGGCCCACTTCTTGGTACCAGTTTTCTGTATTAGTCTATTCTTGAACTGCTATAAAGAACTACCTGACACTGGGAATTTATAAAGAAAAGAGACTTAATTGATTCACGTTTCTGCAGGCTGTACAGGAAGCGTGATGCTGGCATCTGCTCGGCTTCTTGGGAAGCCTCAGGAAACTTATAGTCATCACAGAAGGCAAAAGCGGAGTCAGCAAGTCATATGGCTGAAGCAGGAGAAAGAGAGAGAGTGGGGAGGTGCCACACACTTTTAAACAACCAAATCTAATGAGAACTCCCTATCATGATGACAGCACAAAGGTAGGATCATGTTAAACCAAGAGACCACACCTCCACGATCCAATCGCCTCCCACCAGGCTCCACCTCCTGGGGAATTAGGGATTAAATTTCAACATGAAATTTGGGTGTAGACAGAGATCCAAACCATATCACAAATCATCAGACAATTGCAAATCAATACCACAATGAGATAACCTCTCACACCAATCAGAATGACTATTCTTAAAACATCAAAAAACAATAGATGCTGATGAGATTGTGGAGAAAAGGGAATACTTAGGAACTGTTGGTGCGAATATAAATTAGTTCAACCACTGTGGAAAGCTGTCTAGTGATTTCTCAAATAACTTAAAACAGAGTTGCCTTTTGACCCAGTAAAGCCATTACTAGATACATACCCAAAATAAAATAAATCATTCTACCAAAAAGACATGGAATACATCATGGAGTACTGTGCAGCCATAAAAATAGTGAAATTATATCATTTCCAGCAACATAGATTAGCTGGAGGCCATAATCCTAAGCAAATTAACTCAGGAACAAAAAGCCAAATACCACATGTTCTCACTTATAAGTGGGAGCTAAGCATTGGGCACACATGGACATAAATATGGGAACAAAAGACATTGTGCACTGCTGGAGGGTAAAGGGGTAGGTTGAAAAAGTACCTATTGAGTACTTTGCTCACTAACAGGATGACAGGATCAGTACTCTAAACCTCAGCATCATGCAATATTTCCATATAAAAAATCTGCACATCTACCCTTTGTATCCAAAATAAAAGTTGAAATTAAAAAGAAATAGGCAAAGAACATGAACAGACACTTCTCAAAAGAAGACACACGAGTGGCCAACAGACATATGAAAAAACAGCATCATTGATCATCGGAGAAATGAAAATCAAAACCACAATGAGATACCATCTTTACACCAGTCAGAATGGCTATTATTAAAAACTCAAATAATAATAGATGTTTGCGAGGCTGCAGAGACAATGGAACACTTACGCACTGTTGATGGGAATGTAAATTAGTTCAGCTACTATGGAAAGCTGTCTGGAGATTTCTCAAATAACTTAAAGCAGAGCTATCGTCTGACCCAGCAATCCCATTACTGGGCATATACCCAAAGCAAAATAAGTTATTCTACCAAAAAGACACATGCAGTCGCACGTTCATCACAGCACTATTCAGAGTAACAAAGATGTGGAATCAACTTACAGCACTATTCAGAGTAACAAAGATGTGGAATCAACTTACGTGCCCACTGACAGTGGATTAAATAAAGAAAATGTGGTACATATATATCATGTGATACTATCCAGCAATAAAAATGGTGAAATCATGTCCTTTGTAGCAACACGGATTCAGCTGGAGGCCATAATCCTAAGTGAATTAATGCAGGAACAGAAAACCAAATATTGTATGTCAATACTTATAAGTGGGAGCTAAACATTGAGTACACATGGAAGTAAAGATGGAAAAAATAGGCCAGCACTGTGGCTCATGCCTGTAATCCCAGTACTTTGGGAAACTGAGGCAAGAGGATTTGAGGCCAGCCCTGGAGTTTGAGACCAACCTAGGCAACATAAGGAGATCCCGTTTCTACAAAAAGTGAAAAATTAGCCAGGCAGGATGGGGCAGGCCTGTGGTCCCAGGTACTTGGGAGGCTGAGCTGGGGGGATTGCTTGAGCCCAGGAGGTGGAGACTGCAGCGAGCTGTGATCATGCCGCTGCACTCCAGCCTGGGTGACAGAGTGACACCCCATCTCAAAAACAAACAAACAAACAAAAAACAGTAACAGTAGACACTGCATAGGGGGAAGGTTAGGAGAAGGGCATGAATTGAAAAACTAACTACTGAGTACTGTGCTCAGCACCTGGGTGACCGGATCTGTACTCCAAACCTCAGCATCACACAATATACCCATGTACCAAACCTACACATGTACCCCCTGAATCTAAAATAAAAGTTGAAAGCATTTTTAAAAAGAATATAATTACCCTGTTTCTCTCTGATCAAGTTATTCTTCATATAATCTCAGTCTTTTTTGTAATTTTCTTTTTGTAGGTCTCACATACTGCTTCTCAAAGTTATTGGGAATTTTACATGCATATTTATTGTAATTGGGATCATTCTCATAGTTTTAAACTGGCCATAGATATTCAGGAAATCTTTTGAATAAAAAATAATATTATAAATTGTAGATCAGAAGTCAGAAAACTACAGCCTGGGGACAAATATAACACTTTTTTCTTGAATAAATAAAGCTTTCTTAAATACAGTTTTATTGGAACACAGAACTACCCATTTGTTTACATATTGTCTGTAGCTGATTTGGCACTACAAAAGCAAAACTGAGAAGTTGTGCAAGAGATGGTCTGGCTGGCAAGCCTGAAATGTTTTTTATCGGACCCTTTATGGACCATGCTTTTTGACCTCTGCTCATCAATTCAAAGGGATCATCACAGTTGATGCTCTTGGGTTTTCTGGGTATTGTTTACATGGTATCTAATAAGGACATATTTTGTCTCCTTCCTAAGTTATTGTACTTAGTCTGTCATGCCTTAGTGTATTCATCATGACTTCCACAATTCTGTTAAATAACTTTAGAATTTATTCCTGTGTTTGATGGAAAAAAACTCTGGTATGTTTTTCTTCCATCGTAATGGAAGTTTTACGAATTTTTAAAAATATGCTAGTTTACTAGACTTGTTTTATCCATATTGTGCGGAATATTATATTTCTTTGGCTTATTGAAATGACAATATTATGTTAATGTATTTTAAAATTTGAAGTCATCTTTGCATTACTTGAATAAATAACTCTTAAAAATTTTGCTGCATTTGACTTTACAATTAATTTTGTATTTGGTAATCTATACTTGGGACTACTTTTTAAAGTTCTATTTTAGTCACACTTTTGTGTCAAAATTGTATAAAAACAGTTGGAAACTATTATTTTTCTATGCTCTGGAATCATTTTTGTAGCAAACCGATTTTGTGATGCTTGGACTTTTGAACTACCTTTTTAAAAAACATCTTGGGCCGGGCACGGTGGATCACGACTGTAATCCCAGCACTTTGGGAGGCCAAGGCAGGTGCATTACAAGGTCAGAAAATCGAGACCATCCTGGCTAACATGGTGAAACCTCGTCTGTACTAAAAATACAAAAAATTAGCCGGACATGGTGGCGGGCGCCTGTAGTCCCAGCTACTCAGGAGGCTCAGGCAGGAGAATGGCAGGAAGCCGGGAGGTGGAGCTTGCAGTGAGCTGAGATGGCGCCACTGCACTCCAACCTGGGCTACAGAGCGAGACTCCGTTTCAAAAAAAAAAAAAAAAAAAAAAGAAAAGCATCTTGGTCTAGCAGCTTTTTTCAAGATAATTTTATGACAGCTTAAGAATATCTAGTGATTCCATATTTATTAGTCAATTTAGGTGTTTTGTTTTTAATAAGAAAATTATGTTTGTTCTAGAAGCACATTCATTAATGGTCTAAAATACGTTATAGTGAGATGGACTTAGGGAAGGAGAGGGATGGAGAGTAATTTATGGTCTATCATTGTTTCTTCTCCTGTTTCTCTTACTCTATTTTCGCATCTTTTTCATTTTCTATTTGATTGGATATTTTTCTCAAATATTTTCCATAGATGAAGAACATGAGTATTTTGACATATTCTTTAAATTCTTGCAAATCTTCATTTCCCGTGACCAGTCTTAGATGTCTTCCAAAAGATCCATGATACCTTGGGTGGTTGAAGATTCTCAGATCAAACTTGTTTACTCTGAATATTAGTCCACTGTCTTCTAGTTTCTAGTGCTGTAGATGAGAAGTTCAATGTCAATAGGATTTTTAACATTTTTTGTTGTTTGTTTTTATCTCCTGGAAGCCTGTAAGATTTTCTCCCGATACTTAATGTTGGAGAATTTTACCAGTATATGCCTAGGCATGGCCCTTTTTCCTCTCAATCCTTCCCGAGCCTTAGTGGGCCCTTTCAGACTGCAGACTCAGGCGTTCGTAATTACGGGGAAATTTTCTACTGATATCTCTTTAATTATTGCCTCTTTTCCAATGTTTCTGTTTTCATTTTTGGAAACTATTAATATTATTGGCATGTCAAAGCTCCTGGACCTATTGTCTATTATTTTTTTTCTCATGGTTGCCATCTCTTTATATTGTTGTTGTTTATATTTTATACTTTGTTTGGAGCTCTTCCTTGCATTTGTTCTTGCAGGCCACTGACTTATGTCTCAACAGAGCAGATTCCCTTTTAATTCATCCACAAAATTATGTAATTTGAAATTATGTTTTCTACCTTCAAACATTCTTTTCTGTGTTTCATTTCAACTTCCTTAAGTATGCTATTATTTTTTAATCAGGTTTTACTCGTGTCTTCCTGTTATTCTTATTTTACTTACATATCTTCTTTGATCCTTGGTTCCCCCTTTCTGCCTTCTTTCAGGTTAATTGAAAAACATTTAATACACCACTTAATTTCTTCTATTTGCTTCTTGCTACAACTCTTTTTATTATTTTTAGGGGCTGCTTTAGGACTAACAACATGTATCCTAATTTATCAAAGTTTACTTAGAGTTAATATTGTAGGACCTGACTTCACACTTCATGGACACTTCTTACTTTCTGCTTCCCCTTTCAAAAATGTAACAACATTACAATGGTATATTATTATTCATTCATATTCATTACATTGTTTGTGCCATTATCATATTTTTTCTTCACTTATTTTAAACCTCACCTACCTTACAATGTTGTTCTTTTTGTTTTGTCTTGTTTTGCTTTAAACACCAGTTGTCCTATAAGAAAATTATAAAAAGAGAAAAATTAGATTATATTTACATTTACTCACTTCCTGCTTCTGGTATTCCACATTTCTTCCTTTAAATCTGAGTTTCTGTCTGTATTATTTCCCTTCAGCCTGAGAAACATTCTTTAGCACTTTGCATAGTGTAGACTTGCTGATGACAAATTCTCTTCATTTTTATCTCTTTGAAAATTATCTTTATTTTTACACTTGCCTTTGAAGAATATGTTTACTAGATATGGAGTTCTGGGTAGCCTATTTAAGAATTTTAAATGTAGCATTCTTTTGTCTTTTGGCCTCCATTGTTTTTTATGATAAGCCTGTAGTAATTTTTATTTTTAATTCCTAGTAGGTGATCTCTGATTCCTTTCAGTTGACTCCTCATCTTTTATTTTTTTTGTAAGTGATTTGACTATGATATATTTTGATGTTGCTTTCTTTGCATCTATACTGGCTGGAGTTTACTAAGCTTACTGTATTGAAGTCAATGTTTTTCATCAAGTTTGAAAAATATTTTGTCAATTATTTTTCATTGCCTTATGCTCACTGTATGTGTTTCTGGGAGTCCAATATTCGTTACGTTAGTCTGATATTGTCTTAGAGGTCCCTGAGACTCTGGTCATTTGTCTTTAGTCTTCTTTTTTGCTCTGATTTGATCATTTATATTGGTCTTCAAGTTCACTGACCCTTTCTTACAATTTTTCTAATCTGCTGTTAAGCCCAGTGAGTGAGTTTTAAGTGTTATTTATTGTACTTCTCAGTTCTATAATTTTGATTTGGTTGTTTTCTGAAAAATAAGTTCTATTTCTCTTCTGAGACCCCTTGTCTGTTCACTCATCAAGACTGTATTTTTCTCTAGGCCCTTCAAGATATTTTAAGTAGACATTTTAACGTCTTTGCTAAGTCCAACCTCAGGCTCGCTTTTGAGACTCTTTCTACTGGCTTTTATCCTCTTGACTCTGGATGACATTTTTCTTATTTCTTAACATGTCTTGTAATTTTTTGTTTATAATTTATAATACTGGATATTATAAATAATACATTGTAGAGTCTCTGAGTGCTGTTCCTATGAAGAATGTTATTTTTTGTTCTAGCTGTCAGTTTGATTGATTGATCATTTTGAGTTTGTATGGTTTGGTTTTATGCTTTTTAAGGGCAAATCTCTGATATTTCTAAGGTGTTTTCCAAGCTTATATTACTGGCTGAGACTCAGTCTTCAAAACCTACTTTTTATGTGGATCTTGTCAAAGCTTGATTTTAGAAGTCACCAGGGCAGGACTAAGCTTGGTCTTACACTAGGGCAAGGGTCAGCAAACCATGATCTACTGGCAAAATATGACCCACTGCATTTTTTGTAAAATGTATTAGAGCAAGCCCATTTTTCATATTTTATATCGCTGCTTTCACACTAAAACAGCAGAATTGAGTAGCTGCCACAGAGACTGTATGGCCCTCAAAAGCTAAAATATGATTATTAGATCCTTTATGGAAAAAGTTTGCCACCCCTGCTTTATGGTGTGGTTGTATTGTCATGGTTGAGTGTGAAAACTCCACCGGATATATCTTTTTTTTTTTCCTCCCCCATTTTTCCTCTCTTTGGCTCCTCTGCCCCATTAGGTGGGTTGTCTCTCCAGGACTCAGGGTTAACCACTAGAACACCCTACGCCACAAGAACTCTGTAGCTTCTGGAAGGTGTGTTCTGTAGAAGCAGAATGACTGTCAGTTCTCTGCCGAGGAAGCTTCCCTGCTCCCTGGTCTTTATGTATTCTTGAGGCCTCTGAGGCAAGAAGACTCAGTTCATGCAGATCCTTCTTAGTCTTTTATGAGTTGTGTGACCAGTATGCTCATGTGAGGGCAAGGTCAAATCTCTCTCCCTATTCCAGGTCTCTGAGTACCAAGTTTTGTTCCAAGATCTTCTGCTTTCTGATTCTCATCTCCAGGCTGTGATGCTCTTGAGGAGAAAGACACACACAGTTCTCTTTGCTGAGATTCCCAAAAGTGTCTAAATTCTTATACTCAGTACTTGTTGGTTTGAGCAGCCCTTTGGCTCAAGACAAGAAAATAGCTTAGAATTGGAACTTAGGAAGAAAATAAATTATTCTCAGTTCTCCCTGTTTGCAGAATCTTCATTTATTTATTCGACAAATATTTACTGAGCACCTACTATGTTCCTGGCATTCTTCTAGGCAATAGAAACAAATGGTGAGTCAAACAGGCATGATACCTGCTTCAAGGAAGCTAGTGAGAAAGACAGACATTAAACAAATGATCCCATTAATAAATTCATAATTATGAATCATTATAGCTGCTCTGAAAGAAGACTCGGGGGTAGTAAGAGAGAGTACAATGGGGAGCTGACTTAGACACAAACGCATGATCATGAACTGATGATTAATGCTTAAATCTCTCAACTTTCCCACTGTAATTTCTCCCTGATAATATTTTTGAATCAGCAATGTCATTTTCCCCATAGAAGCATCTTCTGCCCTGGCCATGTCCACTGAGGACATGATATTTTAATATTTACAACTAGTGATAAGACTCATGAGGCTAAATGTTTCAAAAAATCCAGATTTTTATTCTCAAATGATTTCAGGCTAAAGCCCTGTAATCCTAAACTACTAAGCAGAACAAAAGTGAGAAGACTGTTTATCACTGATAAAACATTTCCTACAGTGAATAAGCATGAACATTCTGAAATTTGTTTATAAGATGTTGTGGTTGCGGTTGGGAGGGATAAGGGACAAAGGTGGGGGCACAGTTGACTTCTGAATTTATTTCCTGGATAACTAAAGCTCCATGGTAAATGACTAAGACAAATCATTTCTTTATCACCAAAATAAACTAAAGTGAAAGTGATGTTTCTTGACCCAGTGATTCTTAGAACCTTTGCTTTTTTATTGCTGGAAATGTGGCATGTGACCTTTGCTATTGTGAAAAAATCTGAGGCCTGAGCAGCCGATGGAACTAAAATAAACAGATTATTAGTGGAGGGAGCACTGAAACTGAGTTTGGTGATTCTCAGTCCAGTATCTTCCCACTAGGTTTTGAATCCTAGATGCTTAGCCCTGAGTGAGAATGTTGCTGATCTTTTTCCAGGGCTTAGCAGAACCATGTCATCTTACCAAACCACTATTTTCAAAAAGTGTTAGTAGAGAAAGAGTTTCTTTTTAATGAGATTAAAATAAAAATTACTGTGAGAAATCCAGTTATCACTAAGATGGAAGCCTTTTATGACATATTCAGAGGGAACTTATTTTTTAAATTTACCATTATTTTGTTTACCTAAGACAAGTGGGAAATTAACACCACACTTACAAGCAATAAGGTTGTCTGAAATTGATCCATTTTATGTTAGAAAGATTGAGTTGATTTTCTAATCGTTGTTTTTGTTGATACCCGGGCAATTTTATTTATTTTATATTAAGAAAGAAGTATTTACTAACTATTTAACACTTTCGTGCATTGTACCATTTTTATGATCTATGCAATGTAAGAGTCCTATTGCTACTTGTGCATATATCACAATTAAAACTATATATTATATATGTACACATTATATGTATATATAGTATATATGTATATATAGTATATATGTATAAACCTGGGGTGGAAAAGGCTTATGTAAATATCTGACACACACACACACTCACACACACACAAAACGCAATGCAGTACAGTGAGACTGCTTTACATAAATGACCATGAAAATATGGGTGTCAACACTATTACTTAGCACTCAGCTTTACCTTCTTTGCTGTTATTGTATGAATATTCAGATTGTCTATTTGGAAAATTAAAAGAAGAAATGGATATTATATATAATATAACTAGTAAAGAAAATGAAATGTATGGGAGAAATTCTGGAAGGAGATATTTCGATTATGCATGTAATATACACACATACATACATATATGGTGAAATTATATATTTGCATACCTCACAGTTGTTGCAAGTTCAGTTCTGACCACCTTAATAAAGAGAATATCATAATAAAGCAAGTCATATGAATTTTTTGCTTTCCCAGCACATGTAAAGTATTACATACTTTTTACATACTTGTAAAAAGTAATTATTGTATTAAATAATTATGTATGCATGTAAAAAGTATGTAATACTTGTAAAAGCATTGTTGTCTATTAAGTGTGCAATAGCATTATGTCTAAAGAAATAATATACATATCTTAATTAAAAATACTTTATTGCTAAAAATGCTAACAATCATCTGAGTCTTTAGTGAGTCATAATCTATTTTTTATTTATTTTCTTTTGAGACAGAGTCTCACTGTCGCCCAGCCTGGAGTGCGATGGCATAATCTTGGCTCACTGCAGCCTCTGTCTCCTGGGTTCAAGTTATTCTCCTGCCTCAGTCTCCTGTGTACCTGGGATTACAGGCTCATGCCACGACGCCTGGCTAATTTTTGTATTTTTAGTAGAGATGAGGTTTCACCGTGTTGGCCAAGCTGGTTTTGAACTCCTGATCTCAGGTGATTCGCTCAGCTTGGCCTCCCAAAGTGCTGAGATTACAGGCGTGAGCCACCGTGCCTGGCCTCTAAGTCATAATTTTTTGCTGGTGAAAGGTCTTGCCTGGATGTTGACAGTTGCTTTGCTGACTGATCAGGGTGGTGTTCACTGAAAGTTAGGGTGGCTATGGCAATTTCTTAAAGTAAAACAACAACGAGGGCAAAAAATGAAGGTTTCCACATCAACTGACTTCATGAAAGATTTTTCTGTAGTATGCAATGCTGTTTGATGGCATTGTACCCACACTAGAACTTCTTTCACAATTGGAGTCGATCCTCTAAATCCTACCTGTGCTTTGTCAACTAAGTTATATAATATTCTAAATATTTCGTTGTCACTTCAACAATGTTTAAAGCATCTTGCCAGGAATAAATTTCATCTCAAGAAAACACTGTCTGTGCTCATTCATAAGAAGCAACTTTTTTGTCTGTTAAACTTTTATCATAAGATTGCAGCAATTCAGTCACATCTTCTAATTGTAGTTCTCTTGCTATTTCCATCACATCTGCAGTTACTTCTTCCACTGAAGTCTTGAACCTCCCCATCGTCATCCATGAGAATTGGAATCAATTTCTTCCAAACTCCTGTTAATATTGTAATTTTGACCTTCTCCTATAAATCATGAATGTTCTCAATGGCATCTTGAATGGTGAATCATTTCCAAAAGATTTTCAATTTGCTTTGATCAGATCCATCAGAGGAACCACTATCAATAGCAGCTATAGCCTACAAAATGTATTTCTTAAATAACAGGACTTAAAAGTCAAAACAACTTCTTGCTCCATGGGCTGCAGAATGGATGTTATGTTAGCAGGCATGAAAACAATGTTAATCCCCTTGTACATCTCTGTCTGAGCCCTTGAATGACAAGACACATTGTCAATGAGCAGTAATATTTTAAAAATACTCTTTCTTTTTTTTTAGCAGTAGGTCTCAACAGTGGGCTCAAAGTATTCAGTAAACTGTGCTGTAATGAATGTGCTGTCATCCAGGCTTTGTTGTTTTATTAATAGAGCTAGGCAGAATAGACTTAGCATAATTTTTAAGGGCCCTAGAATTTTCCAAATGGTAAATGAGCATTGGCTTTGACTTAAAGTCACCAGCTGCATTTGTACCGAATAAGAGAGTAAGTCTTCACTTTGAAGCTTTGAAGCTGGTGTTGACTTCTCTCTAGCTATGGAAGTCCTAGATGACATCTTCTTCCAATAGAAGGCTACTTCATGTACATTGAAAATCTGTTGTTTACCCACCTTCACCAATTATCTAAGCTAGAGCTCTTTCTGGATAACATGGTGCAGGTTCTACATCAGCACTTGCTGCTTCACCTTGCACCTTTATATTATGGAGATGGCTTCTTTTTTTAAACCTTATAAACAACCTCTACTAGCTACCAACTTTTCTTCTGCAGCTTCCTCACCTCTCTCAGCCTTCATAGAATTGAAGAGAGAGGATCTTGTTCTGAATTAGGCTTTGGCTTAAGGGAATGTGACCAGTTTGGGCTTCTATCCAGACAAATACAACTTTTCCATATCAGCAATAAAGCTATTACACTTTCTTATCTTTCATGTGTTCACTGGAGTAGTGCTTTTAATTTCCTTCAGGAACTTTTCCTTTGCTTCCGCAACTTAGTTGTTTGGTAGAAGAAGCCTAGCTTTTGGCTTATCTCAGCTTTCCACATGCCTTCCTCACTAAGCTTAATGAGTTTTAGCTTTTCATTTAATTTGAGAGATATGTGGCTCTCCTTTTCACTTAACACTTAGAGACCACTGTAGGGTTATTAATTGGCCTAATTTCAAATTGTTGTGTCTTTGGGAATAGGAAGGCCCAAAAAGAGGGAGGGAAATGAGGAAAACAGTCAGTAGAGCAGCCAGAACACGCACAACATTTATTGTTTGCTGTCTTACATTAGCATGGTTCATGGTTCCCCAGAACAATTACAATAGTAATAACAGAAATCACTGGGCACATATCATCATAATGTATGTAGTAATAAGAAAAGTTTGAAATATTGTACAAATTTCCAAAATATGACACAGAGATAAAAAGTGAACACATGCTGTTTAAAAAATGGTGCTGTAAGGTCAAGAGTTTGAGACCAGCCTGAATAACATGGTGAAACCCCGTCTCTACTAAAAATATAAAAGTTAGCCAGGCGTGGTAGCCTGCGCCTATGTTCCAGCTACTCAGGAGGCTGAAGCAGGAAAATCTCTTGAACTTGGGAGGCGGAGGTTGCAGTGAGACGAGATCATACCACTGCACTCCACCCTGGGCAACAGAGCGAAACTCCATCTCAAAAAAAAAAAAAAAAAAAGAAAAAAAGAAAAAAAGAAAAAGAAAAAGAAAATGGTGCTGATAGAGTAGCTTGATGCAGGGTTACCACAAACCTTCAATTTGTAAAAAATTGCACTATCTGTAGAATATAATAAAGTGAAGCATAATAAAATGATCTATATATGTGTGTGTATATATATACATATATATATGTATATATACTCACCTACAATGATTGCACATGTGGAGACTGGTGAAAAGAGAAACCTAAGGTTTCTCTAGGGTTTTGTTTTCTAAAAAAATGGTTTTAATTTGATTTTATTTACCCATAAGTAAAATAATTTAGGAGTTACTTTTTTACTTAATGTTATTTATCCATTTTCCACTAAGGGTTTCATGTTTTCATTATTGCTTTATGTTAACTTGTATGTGTGTATACAAATACATATATTTATTTATTTAAAGTATCTCTTTTTATTGTGTTCAAAACACATAAGATAAAATTTACCATCTTAACCTTTTTTAAGTGTATAGCAAAGAAGTGTCAATTGTATGCACATTGTTGTGCAACAGACATCTAAAACGTTTTCATCTCACAAAACTGAAACTCTGTATTTACTGAACAACCCTTCTTTTCTCCCATCCTCCAGCCCCTCCCAACCACCATTACACATTCTAACAGTCTGACAACTTTCGACATCTCATAAAAGTGGAATTGTATATTTGTCTTCTTGTGACTGTGTTATTTTATTTATAATAATGTCTTCAAGGTTCATCCATGTCATAACATGTGGCAGAATTTTCTTCTTTTCTAAGGCTGAATAATATTTTATTGTATGCATATGCCACATTTTCTTTATCCATTCATCTGCTCATTAACCATTAGGTTGCTTCTTCCTCTTGGCTATCGTAAATAATGCTGCAATAAACATGTTTGCAAAAATCTCCTTAAGATCATGTTTCCGTATTGTTTGAATAAATACACTGAAATTTCATGACTAGATCATATGGTAGTTCTATATTTAATTTTTGGGAAACCTCCATATTCTTTTCCATGAGAGCTGCACTGTTCCACATTCACACCAACAGTGCACAAGAGCTAATTCTTCCACATCCTTGCTAACACTTGTTCCTTTCTGATTTTTTAAATAATAGCCATTCTAATGTATGTAAGGTGATAGGTCATTGTGGTTTTGGAAGTTTATTTTCTGGGGAAAGTGAACAGTAGTACCTCAAGGACTCTGGGCACATTAGAGAGCTTAAATGAGACACGGTGCTGAAAACAGAGTTGGGTAATAATAGGCATGTGCTTCCTTTACTAACAGACCTTGGCCCCCTTCCCTAGCACTGCTTCCAGAATGACAGAAGCCAGGGGTATACCAACTCCCACCCACAATCAGAAGATAAGAAATAATTTTCTAGTAAAAAAAAAAAAAAAAAAAGGCTCTCCAGAAAAGACACCATTGCAATTTCAAAGGTCCCCAATGAAAAATGTTAACAACAATTTTGAATATTACCAGAATAAATTAAATGCTTTTCCAATTCTCAGTTAAAATTACTTTCAGGGTAGGATTCTATACCTACCATATTATCAATCTAGTGTGAAAAATTAAACCAATTTCAGGTATTTGAAAGATTGAAAAATATATTCCCAAGTGTCCTGTCTTAAAAGCTAATAGAGGAGTACTTAAGCAAAAGAAGGGAGTAAATGAAGAAAGGAAGACATGGTATCCAGGAAGCAAAGAGCTTTAACAGAGAGACACAGTGAAAGAACATTTCAGAAGTTCAGATAGATAGCAGACCTAGAAAGACCTAGAGTCTGGATTGGTTCAGAAGAATAGATGCTTCAAGGTTCTTTGAGGGAAATCTCCATGTTAATAATAGGCATATAAGACATTGGGGAGATATTAGAACATTTTTTAAAACTTTGTCTACAAAAACATCATTCAAAAAAGGCAATTTCTAACAACATAGATTTTACATTCTAATTCTTCAAACTTTTAAATTTTCTATTGGCAAATTCTTCAACCCATTGCTCAGTCTTCTTGGTCATCTATCTGTAACTAAATCTGTTATCTATGATAAAGGGAGAGTAGCAGCACCTGATAAGTTCATGTGGTATAAGGCTTTTCTATTAACAGATTTATCTGTTCCAAGTAAGAGACAAGGTGGGTCCCTGTCTGCTTTTGGGGTTTGCAGTGTAATAGAAAGATGATTTTTCTAGGGAATCAGAAGCAGTGGGCTCTATGTCAGTTCTTGCAATATCAAACTGTATAATTTTGGGTAATTTGTTTATCTTCTGTTTCCACTTTTTTTCTTTGCTGAATAGAGTCAAACCTGTCATAAAGGAATGCTATAAGTTGCAAATTAGATTTCACACCATTTTTTTAAACCATAAAGCCTTCTCTCTAAAGAAAGCACACTATTGAAATGTTTCTGTTTACTCAGATACCATATTGCCACATAAATCTTCCTATCTGTCTTCTGAAAGAAATTATGCAAATGTTTGCAGTAACAGTTCTTTAAAATTTGCTGATATCTGAGGAGAATCATTGTCCAGAGACACTGTTTTATTTGATATTTGAATTAAGGTGAAAACTGAAGATGAAATGGGCCAAGTCTCCTTTCTTTTCCATAGTGGTATTTTACTATTACAGACTTGTGTGATTTTATGGGATCCTTAGTAGCCAAGGAACTTGCTAGAATTTGATGGGTAGCTGAATCACACAGGAAATCAGTAGGGCTGAAAAACAACCAATTATATATAAAAAATTATATGAAGATATATGCTAGGAAGAGCAAGTATATGTATATACACAACAAGATATTCTAGGGAGAGTAAATCCAACCTTCTGTCTTTTCTATTTTCTCTTCAGGCCTTCCATGGATTGGATGCTGCACACTCACATTGGGGAGAGCCATTGGCTTTACTCAGTCCACCAATTCAAATGATAATCTCTTCTAGACCCCTCACAGACACAACCAGAAATAATATTTAACCAGATATCTGGGCATCCTGTGACCCATTCAAGTTGACACATAAAATTAATTGTCACAGGGGGCCTTCTTCTGTGCATTTCCAAAACAAAAGACAAGTGCAGAGATGGCTGTATTTGCTTGTGTCAGCTCAATTTTCTTTAAATAAATAAAAAGTTGAGAAATCAGAAAAACTCAGCTGCAGCTCTGAGTGTGTTTGTGCTTAGAGCAGAGGATCAAAAACCAATTTCACACTGATAAATAGGTACAACTAATCTGTTTTCACTACAAAGATTTCAAAAAGGTCTTCCTTTTCAAAGGCCAGGTTTATTTTGCAAAGGTAGAGATCTCTACATACATTCTTGCTTTCTTAGCAGTGGTTTATATCGAAGAAACACACAGAGGCTAAAAGCTTTAGAGTCAGGCACACCTGGGCTTACATTTTAGCTCTGCCTAATATAAGCTCTATAAACTCAGGCAAGTTACTTAACCACTCTGAACCTCAATTTCTTTATCTGTAAAATGTTATTGTTACCTTCCTCAAAGGCAGTTTAATATTAAAGGAGATAATATATGTGTCTTTAGCACTGCTCTGATCACAAATGGTGGTAATAGCAATGAAATACCTGTTACCTAAACATCTCACTTTTTGTATCTGCACTCCCCATGACACATAGCATATATTTAATCAGTATTTATTGAATGAAAAAAAATCTAATGATTGCCTCCTCCCTTTGCCCCCTTAGGGAGGGGGTCAACACTAGCTTCTCATTTTTATTAGCCTTAGGTTACTATCTTCCTCTTCTGACAGTTTTCCTTACACTCTGCTTACTTTTAGTAAATAAACCACCCCCAACTTTTAACACTTCTCAGTTTACCTAGTTTGAGCTTGCCCTCTGTTTTCTTTTAGGACCCTGTATGACATTGGAATAGTATAACTCAGAAAAAATGTAGTTTCAAAACTTCTAATAATTCTCTAATTTACACTGTTGTTGACTGAAACTGACCTTTGGGCAAATCATCAGTTCTGGGAAATCCACCTGAAAGGTCCTATCCTTGATATGCAAAGGTAAATGAAGATATTATGCTAAGAAGTCTCCTCACAATATTTAAATTAGCCCAAAATCTGGGGAGAATTAAATGTTCCACAATAGGAAATTGGTTATATACAATTATGAAACATCCATTAATGAAACACCTGAAGCCAGAGAATTATGTCTAGGCTTCAGATTAAATTATGACAATCCAGAGAGAAAGGACTGGCATACTTTCACTTTCATCTAGAGAGATGAATGTGTAGCAAATTTCCAGGAAGTCCAAGGTACTGAGTGACTCTGAGTTCTGAGATCCCAGAATATGTGAGAGATACAGAAAAGCCTACTACTAGATGAGAAAATCTCTCTGTTGTCTTTATTCACTACTGTGGATTCAATGTATGTGCCCCTCCAAAATTCATATATTGGAAGTCAAACCCTAATATAATGATATTAAGAAGAGGAGCTTTTGGGAGGGCGTTATACTATAAGGGTCCACCCTCATGTACAGGATTAGTGTCCTTCTAAAAGGGCTTGAGGAGATGATTATATCCCTTTTGCCCTTCTGCTCCTTCTGCCATGTGAGGACATGGCATTTGTCCCTTCCGTTATGTGAGGATGCAGCAAGAGGTGCCATCTTGGAAGCAGAGAGCACCCCTCACCATATGCCAAATCTGCCAGCACCTTGATCTTGGACTTCACAGTCTCCAGAACTGTGAGAAATAAATTTCTATCATCTATAAATTACTTAGTCTAAAATATTTTGTTATAGCAGCAGGAATAGCTGGAGACAGTTACTATATATGTGAGAGGAGTACTTTGAATAAGTAGTCTCAAATTTGGATGATTTGGGTAGCATGGGAATTTTCAGTATGTGTAAATTATATGTGTATTTTCATTCAGCCCATTTACATAACAATGTCTAGGGACCAGAGATTTAAAGATGAAAACACAGGATGTCAAACTCCATGAGAGCAGAGACTTTATTCATTGCTAAATCTTCCAAAATATTTTAAAAATGTATCGTCTTTGTATGTGTAGTGTCTGTCTTTTTGGCTAGAAGGCCAGCTTCATTTGGGCAGTGATCTAAGTCTATTGGGTTTACTACTATATTCACTGTGCCTTGAACAGTGTCAGGCATGTAACAGATGCTTAATAAATACTTAGTGAATATGTGAAACTTTGTTATACATTCTTATTTGAAATAATTTTTCAATAACTTTTTTTTTTTTGAGATGGAGTTTCACTCTTGTTGCCCAGGCTAGAGTGCAATGACATGATCTTGGCTCACTGCAACCTCCACCTCCTGGGTTCAAGCAATTCTCCTGCCTCAGCCTTCCAAGTAGCTGGAATTACAGGCATGCACCACCATGCCCAGATAATTTTTGTATTTTTAGTAGAGATGGGGTTTCACCATGTTGGTCAGGCTGGTCTCGAACTCCTGACCTCAGGTGATCTGCCTGCCTCGGCCTTCCAAAGTGCTGGAATTACAGGTGTGATCCACCGTGCCCAGCCCCATTAACTTTTTAAACAGCCTTATTGATATGTAACTCACATACCATAACATTTACTCATTTGGGTAACCATCACTACAATCAATTTCAAAATATTTTCAATACCCCCAAAAGAAATATTTTACCCTTTAGAAGTCACTCTCATTTCCCCTTTTCTCCAGCCCCTAGGCACCATTAATTTGCCTTCTTTCTATTAATTTGCTTAGTCTTATAATTTCTTAGAAATATAATCATATAATATGTTGCATTTCGTGACTGGCTTTTTAAACATGCCATAATGTTTTCAAGGTTCATCCATGTTGTAGCTTGTAAATTCTTCATTCTTTTATAGCTGAGTAACAGCTCATTGTATAGGTATACCACATTTTGTTTATGCATTTATTAGCTGATGGACATTTGGGTTGTTTCTATTTTTTTTACTCTTGTGAATAATGATGCTATGAACATTTGTGTACAGGCTTTTGTGTGGGCATATGTTTTCGTTTCTCTTGGGTATATATCTAGCAGTGGAAGTGCCACGTCATGTGGCAACTCTGTGTTTAACTTTTTGAGAAACTACCAAACTTTTTTCCAAAGCAGTTGCACCATTTTACATTTCTGCCAGTGATGTATGGGTGTTCCAATTTCTCCACATCTTCACAAATATTTGTTATTTTCTGTCTTTTTTATTATTGCCATCACAGTGGGTGTGAAGTGGCACCTCACTGTGATTTTGATTTCCCTAATGACTAGTAATTTTGAACGTATGTTTTTATTGGCTTTTTGTGTGTCTTTGAAGAAAAGTTTATATAAACCATTCCCTTTAGCCTTTTTTGGTTTTACTTGTCTTTTGATTGAGTTGTAAGAGTTCATTATATATTTTGAATAGATTTTATATATATTCTGGATAGACTCTTGTTAGATACATGATTTGCAAATATTTTCTCCCATTCTGTGTGTTATATTTTCCCTTTCTTGAGAGCATCCTAAAAAGTGCTTAAGAGAGTACAACAGTTTTTAATTTTGATAGAGTCTAATTTTATATTTGGCTTCTTGTGCTTTAGGTATGATAGCTGAGAAACAATTGACTGATCAAACTTCATAAAGGTTTACACCTAAGTTTTGTCTTAAGAGTTTTCTAGATCTAGTTATTGCATTTTGGTCTTTGATCCATTTTGAATTAACATTTCTATATGGTGTGAGGTAGGGGTCCAAATTCATTCTTTTGTATGTGGATATCCAGTTGTCACAGCACATTTATTTTAAAGAATATACTTTCCCCATCACAATTTTTTGTACACTTGTTGAAGATCAATTGCCCATATACATATATGTGGCTTTATTTCTGGACTCTCAATTCTATTCCATTAATCTATTTGTCCTTATGCCAGTACCACATTGTCTTGATTTCTTATGCCTGTGTTCAGGTGCTTAATAATGTCCCACATTTCTCTGAGACTCCATTCAATGTTCTTTCATTCTTTTTGTTCTTCTAATTGAATTATCTCCACTAATGTATCTTAAAATTTGCTCATTCTTTCTTCTGCCAACTCAAATCCTCTGTTGAGCCCTCTCATGAACTTTTTGCTTTGGTTATTGTACATTTTAATTCAAAAATTTCTATCTTTTAAAATAATTTATATCTACTTGTTGATATTCTCTATTTGATGAGACATCTTCATCTTCCTTCTTTTACTTCTTTAAGTATGATTTCCTTTAGTGCATTTAATATATTTATAATATCTCCTTGGAAGTCTGTCTTATAATTCCAACATCTGGGCCTTCTTATAGGCAGTTTCTTCTGCCTATTTTCTCCTGTGTAGGTGTCAGACTTCCTTGTTTCTTTGCATTTTTCACAATTTTTTGTTAAAAAATGAAAATTTAGATAATGCATTGTAGCAATTCTGAATACTGATTTACCCCTGCCTCTCCCTCTTCCACACACACAGTGGCTTGGTGGTGTTGTTTGCTGGTTTCTTTGTTCAGTGATCTAGCTGAGCTATTTCAGTCTATTTCTTTTCTTTGTATGTAGCCTTTGATGTCATTTCTCAGAAAGTTCAGGGTTGGATAAGCACACAGTCTCCCTGGAGTAACAATTGGTTTAACATGGTTCTCTTCGACAGTTTCTTTTCCTGATTTCTTGGTTAAGCTGCCTGTCTATTGCTATCACACGTGCTGATAGCCTCCACTAACTGCTGGCTGATTCCTCTATTGTTTTCAGTAATGCTATGGAGTACAAATGTCACAACATTCCCATCTAAATTTAGGCCTCTTTGGAACAGTAGTTATTGAAGACAAATCTGTGAGGCTTGTTTCAACTCTAGCTATTGCTTTCCTTGGTTCTCTGTATTAAATGTATAGCTGCCCTACTGTTGAGTGTGTTGCTGTCATTGCTTTTAACAGCAACTGTGGGCTTGAAATTCCACACTCTGTTCCAAATAAATTCAGTTCCCTTGAGGGGAGCTTGAAGCTTGGGACCTGGCCCTATCCTTGGACAAAACATCTGCACCATTATTCCAGAGCTGGGGGTGGGGACAGTGACTCATTTCTTTTGGAGTAACACCCCTGCTTTATGAGTGGGACACTAGGTGGTTGCATTAGCCTCTGTTCTTGGTTTGCTTCTCCTAGCATAAAATTTTCACCCTATGAGCAAGTTGCAGTGTGAGCAATTGGATTCAGTATGCTCATCCTGCTGCATGGTAGAGCTTCTACCATATGAATGGGTTCTATGCTAAAGAAGGGAGCCCCGTATCTCTCAGCTACCCTGGCCTGGAATTTAGCTTCTGCAACAGAGACTCTGGGAGTGGGTTTGAGGGTAGGGGTGGGGATGAGAAATGCTGATGGCCTGGTCCTCTTGGAATAATACTGTAGCCCTACACTAGGAGTTGTGGAAAAGATAGTCCTGTGATGTTTGGTTCATCCACCCATAGTAGAGCTTTCATTATGCTGAGCTGGAGGACAGAGAAGGGAGCAGGTCATGGCTCAAATGCCACAGACTCTCACTCTTCTTACTAAGATATTCATGTTTTAAAAAAATGTTTCTCCATTTGTCATATTCTCTTAGGACAATTTCCAGAGACTTAAACAATTTAAGAATCATTTTCACCAGTTATGATTTGCAGGGGAGAGAGTCTGTAGAGCTCCTTACACTGCAATTCTGGTTTTAATAACTTGTTGTTTAAAAAGTCTTGAAATGTTTTATATTTCAGATATTCACAAAGGTTATAGAAGGGGGAAAATGCCAACATTGGCAATCATAGAAGTAGCTAATAATAAGAAGAACTTGTGGAGAATTGCAGTCACAGAGTTTATATTGTATTTCTGAAAATATACAGCCTGATTCCATTAGCACCTCTCTGTTATTCAAGAAGCCTCAGGGTATCATAAGACCAGATTGTTATAATAACATCAACTAACATTTGTGTGGCACTTAACAATGTTAGTCTTTTTATTTACATAATCTTGTGGTTTGGTATAATACTAAACTTACTTAAGGTGGAGTGCTAAAGGCTTTGTCATCTCTGTCTCATCTTTTTCTACCTTTGCTTTGCATACAGTATTGAAAAAGTGAATCTAAACTCTGTTAGGGAAGAAATGACTATGCCTTCATCAGTCATCTGTTTTTCCTTTATAAAGCATATGAATTATTAATTTTTATTAAGGTAAATAATGTGCACATTGTGTGTGGGTACATGTGTGATTTATTCAGTCTGTACTTTGTTTCAAAAAATATAAAGCACCTTTCAAAAATTTGTAGAGCAAGATAAAATAAATAAAAATAAGAAATAAAAAGAGGCAAAGGGAAATGTCACTGTAGAAAAATAAAATGATGTACCTGGGACTTGTCTGGTTTTAGCTCTGACAGTTTCATTTCTGGGGAAACGCCTTAGTCCGAGGCACACCGAGATGGTTGGTAATTCTAATATTATCAGTAAGCCATTATGGGGCTCTTTTAATATGCTGAGCCCTGTTCTAAGCACTTGACATCTACTGTCTTCACTTGTTCTCACAATAACCTTTTCAAGTATGTTATTACTACTACAGTCATTTTACAAGAAAAAAATACTGAAGCACAAAAAGATTAAGCAACCTGACTCAAATCACACATCTAGTAAATTGGTAGAACTGGGACTCAATGGACTGCCAGCTCCAGAACTGAAGTTCTTTACCACCATAAAGTGCAGGTGAGTTTCTGTATATGTTCCATACGTTTGATTCTAAGATTCCTAGTAGCTGAAGTGAAGAGGAAAGTATGGTCAGCTACAAAACTCACATTGTCCCTAAAATAAACTATTTACTTAGGAGCATGATTATTCCTAATTCTATGAGCATTCAAATATTTAGTGAGTGCTTACTTTGGACAGGCACTGTAGTAGGTGCTAAAGATACAGCAGTGGAGAAAACATATGGAACCTCTGCCCATGTGGACCTGACATGCCAGGGAGAGATACATTAGAGGGAGATAGGTGTTGTAGACAGAATAAAGTAGGGTAAGGAGAATGAGAGCTTCTGGGGATTGAGGAGGCTACAATTCTAAATAGAATGGTGAGGACAGATATCAATAAGAAAATGACACTTGAGCAAAGACTTGAAGGGTGAGAGAACCTTATGAGTATCTGGGGGCAAGAATGTTTTAGGTGGAAGAAATAGCAGGGACACAGGCCCTACATTGGTGGGGGTCAGAGAGGATTGGTGTGTCTAGGGCACACTGAACAGAGAAAGTCCAGAGAAAAACAGTAAAAGAGATGATCAGAGAGGGCAGAGGGCCTTGAAATGCAGCACAGGAGATAGTGTTGGGAATTGTACAGACTGTGACATCTACTTTGAGTGAAATAGGGTTTTGACAGAGGAGTGCTATGACTTGGCTTGAATTTCAAAATGATCACTCCAGTTGCTGTGTTGAAAATTGACTGTGGGAAGGAGCAAGGAATCAGGGAAATTAGGTAGGAGGCTACATCAATCACGTAGGTAAGAGATGACAGGGCATAGACAGGAAAGTAGCAGTGGGGAAAATGGGAACATAGTTTGTCAATATAGGTTTGGAGGTGAAGTCAGTAGAATTTGTTAGTGGATTGGATGTAGGGTGTGAGTGAAAGAGAGGAGACAAAGAAGACTTCAAGGTTAATTGAGATGAAGAAGACTGAAGGGGAATCAGGTTTGTGGACAAAGAGCAGAAATTTAGTTCTGAACAATTTGAGTTTGAGTTTGTTTGTTAGACTCCAACTGGAGGTGTTCTATAAGCCATTAGAAATAAGATTCTGGAGATGGAAGAGAGGTTTGGGCTGGAAACAAAAATTTGAGATTCACCAGTTTATAAATTATATTTAATATCATGAAACTCAATGAGATCACCAAGGAAGGAGTATAAATATAAAAGAGAAGTGGCCTGAGCCCTGGGCTCTACAATGTTAAGAATCAGGGAGAAGATGAGGAACCAAGAAAAAAGATAAAGAGGAGTCCGTGATGTCGAAGGACATCAAGCTAAGCATGGTGTTCTGTAGGCCAAGAGAAGGAAGAATTTCAAGGAGGAGAGAGTGATCAACTGTGTCAAATGCTACTGTTGGTCAAATTAAAATAGGGGCTGAGAATTGACCACTGGAATTAGCAACACAGAGGTCATTGGTAATTTCCATAAGAGGCAGTTGAGAGGTCCACAAGTTTGAGAGAATTCAGGATGAACTGGAGATAATGATATTGACCAAGGCTCAGCAAATTATTGCCTGTGTGCCAAATCTGGCCTGCCACCTGTTTTTGCAAATAAATTTTTTAAAAATACTTTAAACTTTTTTTGGGGGGGTACATAGTAGGTATACACATTTGTGGGTTACATGAGATATTGTGATACAGACATGCAATGCATAATAATTACATCAGGGCAAATAGGGTATTCATCACCTCAAGCATTTATCCTTTGTGTTACAAACAATCAAATTATACTCTTTTAGTTATTTTGAAAGATACAATTATTTTTGACTATGATCACCCTGTTGTGCTAGCAAAAACTGTCTTATTCATTTTTTTTGTACCCCTTAACCACCTCCACTTCTCCCTCATGCTCTACTACCCTTCCCAGCCTCTGGTAACCATCCTTCTACTTTCTATCTTCATGAGTTCAATTGCTTTAATTTTTAGCTCCCACAAATAAGTGAGAACATAGAAAGTTTGCCTTTTTGTGCCTGGCTTATTTCACTTAACATATGACCTCTAGTTTTATTCATGTTGTTGCAAATGACAGGATCTCATTTAGTTTTTTTCATAGCTGAATAGTAATCCATTGTATATATTACTATATTTCAAAATTTTCTTTATGGGATCATGTGATCCCACTTCCTTTATTAATTTATCTGCTGATGGACACTTAGATTACTTTCAAATCTTGGCTATTGTGAATAGTACTGGAATAAACATGGAAGTGCAGATATCTTTTTGGTAAACTGATTTTTTTTTTCCTTTTGGGTATATACCTAGGAGTGGGATTTCTGGATCACATGGTAGCTCAATTTTTAGTTTTCTGAGGAACTTCCAAACTGTTCTCCATAGTAGTTGTACTAATTTACATTCCCACCAACAGTATACAAGGGTTCTCCTTTCTCCACATCCTTACCATCACCTGTCTTACTTTTGGATAAAAGCCATTTTAACTAGGGTGTGATAATATCTCATTGTAGTTCTGATTTGCATATCTCTGATGATCAGTGATGATGAGCACCTTTTCATATGCCAGTCTGCCATTTGTATGTTTTTCTTGAGAAAGGTCTATTTAGAACTTTTGCCCATCTTTTGATCAGATTATTAGATTTTTTTCCAATAGAGTTGTTTGAGCTACTTATACATTCTGGTTATTAATCTCTTTTGCAAATATTTTCTCCCATTCTGTGGGTTGTCTCTTCACATTGTTGATTGTTTCCTTTGCTGTGCAGAAGTTTTTTAACTTGATATGATCCCATTTGTCCATTTTTTGCTTTGGTTTCCTGTGCTCAAAAAATATTTTCCCAGATTAATGTCCTTGGGAGTTTTCCCATTGCTTTCTTTTAGTGGTCTCACAGTTTGAGGTCTTTGATTAAGTCTTCAATCCATTTTGATTTGATTTCTGCATATGGCAAGATTGAATGTAGCTATAGTCTAGTTTCATTCTTTTGCATATGGACTCCCAGTTTTCCCAGCACCATTTATTGAAGAGACAGCCCTTTCCCCAATGTCAGTTCTTGTCACCTTTGACAAGATGTGTAGATTTATCTCTGGGATATTAATTCTGTCCCACTTTTTATATGTCTGTTTTTATGCCTGCACCCTGTTGTTTGGGTTACTATAATTCTGTAGTATAATTTAAAGTCAGGTAATATAATTCCTTCAGTTTTGTTCTTTTTACTTAGAATAGCTTTGGCTTTTTTGGTTTCTTTCTGGTTCCATATACATTTCAGTATTGTTTTCAGTACTTTAAGTATGTCATGCTACTTCCTACTGGCCTACAAGTTTTCCACTGAAAAGTCTTCTACCTGACGTATTGGAGCGCCATTGAATGTTATTTGTTTCTTTTCTTTTGCTGCTTTTAGGAAGCTTCCTATATCCTTGACCTTTTTGGAGTTCAATATTTAAATACCTTGAGATAGTCTTCTTTGGGTTAAATCTTCTCGGTGTTTTATAACCTTCTTGTAGTTGGATATTTATGTTTTTCTCTAGATTGGGGCGTTCTCTGTTATTATCCCTTTGAATAAACTTTCTACCCTATCTCTTTCTCTACCTCCTCTTTAAGGCCAATAACCCTTAGATTTGCCCTATTGAGGCTATTCTTTAAATTCTGTAGGTATGCTTCATTGTTTTTCATTCTTTTTTTTTTTTGTCTCCTCTGACTGTGTATTTTCAAATAGCCAGTATTCAAGCTCACCAATTCTTTCTTCTGCTTGATCAATTCTGCTATTAAAAGGCTCTGATGCATTCTTCAGTATGCCAATTGTGTTTTGCAACTCCAGAATTTCTGCTTGCTCCTTTATAATTTTTTCAATTTCTTTGTTAAATGTATCTAAATTCCTTCTCTGTGCTATCTTGAATTTCTCTGAGTTTCCTCAAAACAGCCATTTTGAATTCTCTGTCTGAAAGGTCATATACCTCTGTTTCTCCAGGATTTGTCCTTGGTGTCTTACTTAGTTTATTTGGTGAGGTCATGTTTTCTTGGATGGTGTTGATGCTTGTGGATGTTTGTGTGTGTCTGGCCATTGAAAAGTTATGTATTTATTATAGTCTTCACAGTCTGGGCTTATTTGTACCTGTCCTTCTTAGGAAGGCTTTCCAGGTATTCCAAAGGACTTGTGTGTTGTGATCTAAGCTGTATCTATATTAGGGGGCACTCTAAGCCAGTGACACTCTGTTTCTGGCAGACTCATAGAGGTACCACCCTGATGGTCTTAGGTAAGATCCAGAAAAATTATCTGGATTACCAGGCAGAGACTCTTGTTCTCTTCTTTTACTTTCTCCCAAACAAATAAACTCTCTCTCTCTCTCTCTGTTGTGAGCCACCTGGAGCTGGGAGTGTTGTGACACAAGCACCCTTGTGGCCACCACCACTATGGCTGCACTGGTCAGAAACCAGGACAGCACTGGGTCTCATCTAATGCCTGCTGTTACCACTACCTGGCTACCACCTATGTTTGCTCAAGCCCTGGGGCTCTATAATTGGCAGGTGGCAAAGCCAGCCAGGCTTGTGTCCTTCCCTTCAGGATGACAAGTTTCCCCAGACTGTAGATAGGTCCTGAGATGCCATCCAGGGGACAGAGTCTGGAGTCAAACACTTTAAGTCTGTGTGGTGTTCTGTTGTACTGCAGCTGAGCTGGAACTGAAACCACGTGTGAGGCAGTCTTTCCCACTCTTCCTCCCCTTTCTATAGGAAGAGGAGTCAAATCTTGTGGCCATCACCACCACAGGCCCATGGGAAGTACTGCCAGTCTACTGCTGATGTTTACTTAAGGCCCAAGGGCTCTTCAGGCAGCTTGTGGTGAATGCTGCCTTGCCTGGGACTCATCTGCTAGGACAGTAGGCTCCCCTCTGGTCCAGGGCAGGTCCAGAAATGCCATCTAAGAGACAAGTCCTGGAATTGGGGACCCCAAGGGCCCACTTGGGGCTCTATCCCCCTGTGGCTGAGCCTGTACCTAAGGTGCAAGACTAAGTCTGCTTTACTTTTCCCTCTGCTTTTCTCAAGCAGTAGGAGTCTCTCCCCATAGCTAGGGATGTGCTGAGTCTCACCTGAAGCCAGCAAGTCTCAGAGTCTCACCAAATGCCCATGGCATACTACCTGGTTATCACTACTAGTTATTCAGGGTCCAAGGCTTTTTAGTCAGCAGCTGATGAGTCCTGCCAGAATTGGTTCCTTCCCTTTAAGGCAGTGGATTTCCTTCTGGCCTAGGATGGGAAATGTCTAGAAATGTCATCCCAGGAGCTAGGGCTGGGAAGGAGATCTCATGACTCTGACTGGTGCCCTATTTTGTGGCTGAGCTGATATCCAAGGTACAAGACAAAGTCCTCTTTTCTGTTTTCTCTCCTTTCCTCAAGCAGTTGGAAGGAGTCTTTTTTGGAGGCATGAGCTGTGCAGCCTGGGGTTTGGGGAGTGGTGGTACAAGCACTTCCTTAGACGCCCAGCTAGTGTCTTAGTAGGTTGTGTGCCCCCCAAGTTCACTGACTCTGAGCATAATTCAGCAGTAGGACTTGCCTAGGAGCTGCAGTTCTTGTGTCTTTGACTGCCTTTTACGTTTATTTAGAACCCCAGAGCTCTTTATCACACAGTGGTGAGGCTCGCCAGATCTCAGGTTCTGACCACTTGGATGGGTTCCCCCCTCTCGCTAGGGCTGGTTTAAATATTTTATCGGTAGGTGGGCATCAATTAAGTTCATCCCGGTTTTGCTTTCTGCTGTGACAGGACAGCACTGAGTTCAGTACAATGTCTCACCCTCCTTTTCCCAAGCACACAGATTTTCTCTCCACTCCATGTGGCCACTGCTGGGGGTTGAGGGAGGGGTGGCATCAGTGATTCAAGACTCTCTTTCCTACCATCTTCAATGCTTCTTTCAGTGATATGAAATTAAAACCAGGTACTGTGAGTGCTCACCTAATTTTGAGTTCTTATGAAGGTGCTTGTTTTCTGTAGTTTTTTGTTTGTTTGTTTTTTAGACAGGGGCTTGCTCTGTTGCTCAGTCTGGAGTGCAATTGTTCAATTATAGCTCAGTGCAGGCTCAACCTCTCAGGTTCAATAGATTCTCCTACCTTGGCCTCCTGAGTAGCTGGGAGCTGGGACTACAGGTGCACATCACTCACCTAGCTAATTTTTTGATTTTTTTGTAGAGATGGTATCTCTCCACATTGCCCAGGCTCGTGTCAAGCTTCTGGGCTCAAGCAGTTCTCCTGCCTTGGCCTCCCTAAGTGCTGGGATTGCAGATGTGAGCCATCATGCTTGGATTATGTAAATAGTTATTAAATTCCATGCTCCTTCAGGGAGGAAATTCAGTAAAGCCTACTACTCGGCCATCTTGCTCTGCTCCCACAAATAGAGTTTTATGGGCGCACAGTCAGGCCTATTTGCTTGTGTACTTTCTGTGGTTACTTTTTCATTACAATAGCAGGGCTGATTAGATGTGACAGAATGCACTGTCCCGCAGAGCCTAAAATACTCTCTGATTCTTTACAGAAAAAGTTTGCCAACTCATGATATAGACAACAGTCTTGAGTTGCATATTTTTAAAAAACAGATATTGAGCTGTATTAGGGAGGGAAAATAGTGTCAGGAGGAAAATGTGTCTAATAAAAAAGACTACCATGTACTGAACTAGACCTTCAGCTACATCCATATAGGAAACACAGCACTGATTTTTAAAGGGCTGTTTCTTATAAAATTTCTCCATATTGGCCAAAGGCATCATTTCAAAACACTGTTAATAGAAGTATTTTAGAAATGTGTGCTACAAATCAGGGATCTAGCATGTATAGATGCCCTTTTTAATATAGGGATAAAGTTTATGTATCTGTGAAGGAATGTCCTCTATACCATTCAGGCCATCCATCCTTTTTTTAAAAATTGATACTTAATAATTGTACATATTTATGAGGTACATGTGATAATTAATACCTGCATAGAATATGATTAAATCAGAATAATTAATGGTAATCACCTAAAGCATTTATCATTTCTTTGCACTGGAAACATTTTACATCTTCTTTTCTAAGTATTGTAAAATATGCAGTAAGTTATCATTAACTATAGTGCTTTCAAACACTAGAACTTATTCCATTTTGTACCCATTAATCAAACTCTCATCATTCCTCGCTTCCCTCTACTCTTCCCAGGCTCTGGTTCTACTCTACATCCATGAGATCTACTTTTTAGCTCCCCCGTATGAGTCAGAACATAAAACATGCAATATTTGCCTTTCTGAGCCTGGCTTATTTCACTTAACATAGTGTCCTCTAATTTCATTCATGTTGCTGCAAATGACAGAATTTCATTATTTTTCATGGCTGAATAATATTCCATTTTGTGTGTGTTTGTGTGTGTGTGTGTATGTGTATCACTTTTCTTTATCCATTCATCTATTGGTAGTCACTTAGATTCATTCCATATCTTTGCTATTGTGAATAGTACTGCAAAAGACTTGGAAATGCAAATGTCTCTTCAATGTACTGATTTTCTTTCTTTTGGATATATTCCCAATAGAGGGATTATTGGATCATATGACAGATCTATTTTTAGTTTGTTCAAGAGCCTCTGTATTAGTCAGGGTTCTCTAGAGGAACAGAACTAATAGGATAGATGTATATATAAAGGGGAGTTTATTAAGGAGTATTGACTCACGTGATCACAAGGTATGGCCCCACAGTAGGCCACCTGCAAGCTGAGGAGCAAGGAAGTCTGTCCAAGTCCCAAAACCTCAAAAGTAGGGAAGCCAACTGTGCAGCCTTCAGTCTGTGGTCAAATGTCCAGGAGTCCCAGAACTGAAGAACTTGGAGTCCAATGTTTGAGGGCAGGAAGCATCCAGCATGGGAGAAAGATGTAGGGTGGAAGACTAAGTCAGTCTAGTCTTTCCACATGCTTCTGCCTGCTTTTGTTTGGACGCTGATAGCTGATTACATTGTGCCCACCCAGATGTGGATCTGTATTTCCCAGTCCACTGACTTAAATATTAATCTCCTTTGGTAACACCCTCAAAGGCACAGCCAGGAACAATACTTTGCATCCTTCAATCCAATCAAGTTGACACTCAATATTAACTATCACAGCCTCCATGCTGCTTTTCATAGTGGCTGTACTAATTTACATTTCCAGAAACAGAGTACTAGCATTCTCCTTTCTCTACATCCTCACCACCATCTGTTATTTTTTGTCTTTTTGATAATAGCCATTTTAACTGGGGTGAGTTAATATCTTATTGTGATTTTCTTTTGCATATTCCTGATAAATAGCGATGGTAAGCATTTTTACATATACTTGTTGGCCATTTGTATGTCTTCTTTTGAGAAATGTCTATTCAGATCTTTAGCTCATTTTTAATGAGATTATTTTGGCTTTGACATTGAGTTATTTGAGTTTCTTGTGTATTTTGGTTGTTAATCCCTTGTCACATGGATAGTTTTCAAATATTTTCTCACATCTTTTATGTTGTTTCTTTGCTCTGTTTATTGTTTCCTTTGCTTTGCATAAGCTTGTTAGCTTGCTGTAATCTCATTTGTCTATCTTCGCTTTGGTTGCCTATGTTTTTGAGGTCTTATGCCTGAAATATTTGCCCAGACCATGTCCTGAAGTATTGTTCCAAATTTTTTTTCTAGTAGTTTCATAGTTTGAGTCTTAAATTTGAGCCTTTAATCCATTTTGATTTGATTTCTGTATATGGTGAGAGATAGGGGTCTAATTTCATTCTTCTGCATATGGATATCCAGTTTTCCAAGCATCATTTATTGAACAGACTGAACTTTCCCCAGTATATGTTCTTGATGCCTTTGTTGAAAATAAATTGGCTGTAAATGTGTGGATTTATTTATGTGTTTTCTATCCTATTCCATTGGTCTTTGTGTCTGTTTTTATACCAATACCTTGATGCTCTGGTTAATATAGCTTAGCAGTATGTTTTGAAGCCAGGTATTGTGATGCCTACATCTTTGTTCTTTTTGCTGAAGATTGTTTTGGCTATTTGGGATCTTTTGTGGTTCCACATGAATTTAGAATTGCTTTTCTATTTCTGTGAAGAATGTCATTAGTGTTTTGATAGGTAATGCATTGGGTAGTATGGACATCTGACTAAATTAATTCCTCCTATCCTTGAGCATGTGATATCTTTTAATTTGTTTGTGTCTTTTTCAATTGTCATCAGTGTTATATAGGTTTCATCGTAGGATTCTTTAATTTCTTTGGTTAAATTTATTCCTAGGTTTTTTCTTGTAGCTATTGTAAATGGGGTTGTTTTCTTTATTCTTATACTGGTTGTTTGCTGTTGGTTTATGGAAATGCTACTGAGTTTTGTATGGTGATTTTGTTACCTGAAACATTACTGAATTCATTTATTGGTTCTAATAATTTTTTTCTGGTGGGGTCCTTAGACTCTTATTTTATTTTTTAGTTTTGAACCAGAATCTCACTCTGTCACCCAGACTGGAGAGCAGTGGTGCAATCTCAGCTCACTGCAACCTCCGCCTCCTGGGTTCAAGCAATTCTCCTGCCACAGCCTCCCCAGTAGCTGCAACTACAGGCATGTGCCACCATGCCCGGCTTTTTTTTTTTTTATTTTTTATTTTTTAGTAGAGATGGAATTTCGCCATGTTAGCCAGGCTGGTCTCAAACTTCTAGCCTCAACTGATCCGCCTGCCTCGGCCTCCCAAAGTGCTGGGATTACAGGCGTGAGCCACTGTGCCAGGCCTCCTTGGACTTTTCTAAATATAGGATCATGCTGTCTTCCAACAAGGATAATTTGACTTCTTTCTTTCCAATTTGGATGCCCTTTATTCATTACTTAGCCTAACTGCGCTGGCTAGGGCTTTCAGTACTATGCTGAATGAAAGTGGTAAAAGTGGACATTGTTGTTCTGTTCCAGATCTTAGAGAAAACACTTTCATTTTTACCCCATTGAGTATAATGTTAGCTGTGGGTTTGGTCATATATTTTTTTGTTGGCAGTAAGCTCCTTCTATACCCAGTTTGTTGAGAGCTTTTTATCATGAAGGGATATTGGATTTTATCAAAGGCTTTTTCAGCATCTATTGAAATGATCATGTGGTTTTTGTTCTTGATTCTGTTAATGTGATGTATCATATTTATTGATTTGCATATGTTGAACTATCCTTTCATCCCTGGGACGAATCCCATCTGATCATGATTAATAATTGTTTCAGTGTGTTGCTGAATTAGGTTTGGTAGTGTTTTGTTGATGATTTTACATCTATGTTCATCAGTCATATTGACCTGTAGTTTTCTTTTTTCTTATGTCATTCTCTGGTTTTGATATCAGGGTAATGCTGGCCTTATAGAATGAATATGAAATGATTCTCTCCTCTTCAAATGTTAAAAGACTTTAAGTAAAATTGGTATTAGTTGTTTAAACATTCGATAAAATTCAGCAGTGAAACCATAAGATCTTAAGCTTTTCTCTGATGGGAAACTTTTTATTACTGCTTCAGTCTTATTACTTGCTATGTGGTCTGTTAAGCTATTCTATTTCTTCATGGTTCAGTCTTGGTAAGTTGTGTGTGTCCAGTCATTTATCCATTTCTGTTATATTTTTCAATTTGTTGGTGTATAGTTGTTTATAATAGTCTCTAATTATGCTTTGTGTGTCTGTGGTATCAGTTATAATGTCTTCTTTTTTGTCTCTGCTTTTATTTCTGTCTTCTTTTTATCTCAGTCTAAATAAAAATTTATCAATTTTATTTTTAAAAAACCCAAATTTTTGTTTTGTTGATCTTTTACATTGTTTTTCTTTAGTCTGAATTTTATTTATTTATGCTCTGAACTTTATTATTTCTTTTCCTATACTAATTTGAGGTTTGGTTTGTTCTTACTTTTCTAGAAAAGTAAGAATATCATTAGGGTGTTTACTTAAAGTCTTTCTACTTTTCTGAGGCATGCATTTATTGCCATATGGATTCCATTTAGAACTGCGTTTCCTGTATCCCACAGGTTTTGGTATGTTACGTGTCCATT
This sequence comes from Papio anubis, assembly GCF_008728515.1. NCBI lineage: Eukaryota > Metazoa > Chordata > Mammalia > Primates > Cercopithecidae > Papio > Papio anubis. The sequence continues at coordinate 75,542,146 of NC_044989.1, forward strand.
TTTATTTGTCTCAGGAATTTCATATTTTCTTTTAAATTTCTTCATTGATACATTCTCTGTTCAGAAGCATGTTGTTTAGTTTTCATGAATTTGTACAGTTCCCAACATCCTTTCTGTTTTTGATTTCTGATTTTATTTCATTATGGTCAGAAAAGATACTTGATATCATTTCAATTTTTTAAAATTTGCTAAGATTGTTTTGTGACTTGCCGTATGATGTATCCTGGAGAAGGTTCCATGTGCTGTTGAGAAAAATGTGTATTTTGTATATGTTGGATGTAGTGTATGTAAATTTCTGTTAGGTCCATTTGGGTCTAGAGTGTAGAGTTTAACTTCAATGTTTGTTGATTTTTTTTCTGGATGATTTGTTTGTTGTTGAAAGTGGGGTGTTGAAGTCACCTACTATTACTGAAAGTTGTATTCAGGCTCTGTTGAATGTGATATGTTTCTTTTTCTTGCAGCTTTAAGTATTATTTCTTTGTCTTTGATTTTTGCTAATTTGATTATGATATGCCTTCAGGAACTACTTCATTGAATTGAATTTGATTGGTGATATCTAAGCTTCCTATACCTGGATGCTGTTGTCTTTCTCCAGGTTTAGGAAATTCTCAGCCATTATTTCTTTAAATATGCTTTCTAATATGACATTTTCTCTCTCATCTCCTTCAGGAATTCCTGTTATGTGGAGATAATTCTCATAAGCCTTCTTCACTTTTTAATTTTTTTTTCTTTTTGCTCCTCTGATTGGGTAATTTCATATATTCTGACCAGGTGGTTTTCAAAATCTTTCCTCTGATCAAGTCTGCTGTTGAAACTTTCTGATGAGTTTTTCAGTTCAGTGTTTCATTTGGTTTTCCATCCATATTTTTTGTGTTTTCCAGAACATCTTTAAGAGAATTATCCTGAATTCTCCATCAGACATTTCATAGATCTGTAATTCTTTTGGGTCCATTGCTAGTGTTTTGTGGGGTTTTTTTTTTTTTTGTGTGTGTGTGTTGTCATATTTCTCCAAGCTTTTACAATTCTTGTATCTTTACATTGACGCCTGCATATTTGAGGAAGCAGCCACCTCTTCTAGTTTTTGTAGATGTTCTTTGGTGATGCTAGAGCTTTACTACTTAGCATCAGAATTTCAATGTTGGTCTGTTGTTGCTTCTGATTCTGGGGATAATGTATAGTGAGCCCCAGCACTAAAATGCTACATTGAAACTAACTCATTGCCCTGTTGTTTCCCAATCTGGGGAAAACTTACAGAGGGCACCAAAACTTAAAGGCTGCCCCAGAACTAAATCACTGCCCTGCCATTGTTTCCCACTCTGGGGAAGACTTAAGCACACACTGGAACTTAATCCCCACCTTTTAGTTTTTTCAGGTCAAAGGAAGGCTTCTTGCAAACACCTGAGCTTTGTAGAAAATATCACCAGGCAGCTGGGCCTTCCCATGGATTGTGCCTCCTGCAGCACTAGGTGATTGCCAGCCTCTTCAGTGTGGTGTCCCCACTGATGGATGTGCAGAGTAATTACCAAGATCTGCATGCCAGTTGCTGCAGTCAGCACCCCACTCTTTGTCCTCAATTTGTCTCAAGTATTTTGGTTCTCTCTTAGCTCTCCCAGTGGTTTCTGAGGTATCAGAATGGAGTAGGCTTCCTGTGAAGATTCCCAGATTAGTGAGGAGATTGAATGTCTATCTACAACTCCCTACTCTTACCTCAGAAACTGGGTCCAAGGAAATTCTCTGTGGGTGGCATTATGCTGGCTTGGGGTAGGGGTGGCGCAGTCTGAAATGACCATTTCTCCTATTTGTTGCAGTTTCTGTCAGTTCTGTGGGCCCAGGGGGTTCCTCCACTTCTCCCCTGAGTTTGGATAAATTCAGTGTGGTATGTTTGTCTTTGAACAGTTTCCAGTTGTATTTTTGTCGGGGGAGTGATATGGGGGAATTTTCTGTTTGGCCATCTTGCTGATGTCACCCTGAATTTTTCCTTCCATTGATTTTCCTATTTGTCCTTTTTCCTTTTTTTTTTCTTCAGATAAGATTTTGAAGGATGAACAATAGTTGTTTTGTTTACTTGGCAAGTACCAGGAAAGTAACTAGTATGTGTGGCAAATATGGAGTACAGCCGTATCAACTAAACTGTGATAGAACTATGGTCCATTTAAAAGAACATGTTATGGTTTCTCGTCTCAAGTAGTTTGCCATCTGGGGATAGAGATAAGACAGGTACATGCATTTATAACAGTATGAGGCCGAACGTGATAATAAGAAAAGTAGCTAAGGTTTCTTAAGTAACAAGACTGAACTGTTGCTTTTTCCTGTCCACAACCTTCCTTGTTCTAGTAGATGACAACTCTATATTTTCAGTTGCTCAGGCTTAATGCCTTGACTCTTTCTTTTGCATTCCATATCCAATTTCTCAGAGCATTTAATTAGGTTTGCCTTAAAGCACATCTCAAATTTGAACCCTTCTCACCATCTCCAAGGCTATCCTCCTTTTATTCTCCCTACTCCCACCCCCAAACTCCAACCTGAGCCTCTATCATCCACCACCTAAGGTGCAACAGTAGCAACAGGTCTCCTTGATTTTGCTTTTCTTCCCTACGAACTATTTTCAACAGAGAGCCAGACGGAGTCCCTTAAAATGTAAGTCAGATCATGCCACTCCTTTGCCCAAAGTCCTGCAGTCTTTCTACATGTCATTCAGAGTGAAAACTAAAGCTCTTACAGTGGTTTTCAGGGCCCCAAGTGATTGAAACCTATTATCACCTTGACTTCATCTTCTGCCACTCTTTCCTGGCTCCTTCTAATCCTCTGGTCTCTCACACTTGGGCTTGGCTCAAGCTCGAAATGCTCTTCCACTGGTTACCTGCTCAACTCACTCCCTCACCTCCTTTGAGTTTTTGCTCCAATTCCACCTTAATAAGATTTTTCTTTTCTATTCAATACCGCAATTTTCCCCACACTTCATTCACCTCGCCATCCCTCTTACCCTGCATTTTCCTTTTGTTTCATATCACTTATCATTGTGGAACATACTCTGAAATTTACCCATTCAGCTGATTTATGGTTGCTTGTCTGTATCCCTTGCTAGAATGTAAGACCTATGCCATTCTTGATTTGTTTTGTTAAATTTCTACAACAGTGTCTGGTACATAATATGTTCAATAATTATTTGTTGAATAAAAAATGGCACTATTAGCAGAAACTGGACCACTACATTACATGAATTACTGATTTGAATTTTCTCAAAACAATAAAGTACTATGCAACGTCATCTTCATTTTATTGATGAGAAAACAGACACACAGACAGGTTAAGCAATTTTCCCAAGGTCACACAGCTAGTACATGGTAAAGCTGGAATTTGATCCCAGTGAAATAGGATGAGAGACTTACTGATGAGATGCTACTCATTACGCTTGGACAAGTACAAATGATTTGCTTGGCCCAAAAGCCAAACAAGAAGTGGGTTAATTGTAAAAATATCCAGGACTCTTACTTAACCTAAGGAATACTAAACCTCCATTTCAGTAAACTGAAAAAATATACGTTCATTTTGCAGAGTCAGACTTTGATTTCATGCGAGAAGGTGGAGTAGGAGGAAGAAGAGGAGAGGTAGAAGGAAGAGGAGCAGGAGGAGGAGGAAAACCTCCTGGTGAGTGCATGCTATTTCTGTCAAGTATTTTTATGACTCAGCATGCAGTTGATAGCTAAGATTCAGAAGTCTCCTTGGCAATAGGGCTCTCAGCATTTTGAGGACAGTTGAGAGGGAGGGAAGCCTGTCGGATAATCACATGAACCTGTTTGGGGCATAAACTCCGGAACTGTGGTGTGCTGCTTGTGGTTAACGTTTATTTTTCAGGGAATAGTTAATAGCCTGTTGTGGTTTGCTTCAGTAAATAATGGAAGGAAAGGCAGGGACAAAAACCTGGGGCTGGATTTAGAGAGTTCTAAACTTTTGGTTTGACAGAGCATATTTTTTACTTTCTATTCTACACCTAGTAATCTTTTACAACTATAAAGCAAGATGCTTACATCAGATGCCAAATTGTCCCACCTGATTCTTTATGCCAGCATCTGCAAATGCATTTAAAAAAGGTTCATCTGATTATGCAGCTTCTTCACAGCCCAAAAGCCAAGCAAGCAGTGGGCTAGTTGTAAAGGTGTCCACGAGCTTTGCTTTATCTAAGGAACACTAAACCTCCAGTGCAATGAACTGAAAAAAAAAAAAAGTTGGTTCTACAGAGCCAGACCTTGATTTCATGTGGGAATAATAATAAAGAGAAGAAGAAGGAAAACTTCCTGGTGAGTGCATCCTACTTCTGTCAAGTATTTTTATGATTCAACATGTAGTCAGTCAGCTAAGAGTCAGAAGTCTCATTCAGCTGAAATTCCAAAACCGAATAATGCATAGAATAGTGTCATTTACTGGAAACGAGAGGTTCTTTAATGTCCTGCCCCAGAAGTTTTCTTGTTTGGAAACTCCAAAAGAACACTAAAGAAGAAGTATAATTCAAAAATGTGGCAGATAATTTGCTATTCTATTTTCTAGAACATCAGCGCTTTTTCAGCTCGTAAAAATGGCTTACTAAGTAAATCAGTTTTGGCTCCAAAAATTATTCAAAGGAATCCAGTTTTCTTCCTCCCTCACTAAACAAACAACGAGAAAGAAAAAATATCAATTTGGAGAAACATCAAATGATTAGCCTACATAGGCTACCTTTGTATTTCAGCTGTCCCTGGGTCGCCCCAGGAAAACAATCATATCTCTGAAAATGATATAATGAGTTACACGTGTTTAAGCAGTTACTATGTGTTAGGCACTGTTCAAAGTAGTCTACATATGCTATCTCACTTAATCCTGCAACCAACCTGTATTTTGGTTGTCTGTTTTCACAGTATTGCTGCCTGATAAGCAACAGCAAAGTCTCAGTGCATTCAATAATAGACATTTATTGCTCATGTATCTGGAGTCAGCTGGGTGGCTCTGCTGATTGTGACTGGCTCACTCATATACTGGGTGTCAGCTGATCAAGGCAGGCCCCAGGTGGGACTATTAGAAAGACTCAGCTTTACCCTAACTTGCCTCTCTTCTTTCAGCAGGCTTGTCTGAGTATATTCTGCAGGTGATGGCAGAGGGGAAAGCAAGCAAAAAGAAGCATAGAAGGCCTCTCGTGGTCAAAACTGGCTTGGTGTCACTTCTACCTCATTCTATTGGTCAAAAAAAGGCAACAGGCTGAGCCCAGAGTCAGAGTGGGAGAGTACTGCAAGGTTACATTACAAAGGATGTAGATATGAGAAATCGTGAAGAACGGCATCCATTAGAGCAATCTATCACAGAAGGGGCTATTTTTATTTTACTAATATTGTACCTGAGGATGGGGAAGCATGGAGATGGTAACATGCCTAAAGTCACGTAGCTTCTTAGCTGTGGAACCAGAAAGTAAACCTGGGCCATCTGACCCCAGGGCCCAGGGCTGTTAAAACCACTGTGCACACTGCCTTATTCCTACCCTTCACAGTCCGGTTTCTGCTCTGACCACCCTAGAAAACATGCCCTTCTCAGGTTACCGATGCTCTCCTATGGACAGATCCAATAGCCTTTGTTAATTGTCCACATCTCTATCAATTCTGTAATACTCCGGCATGCTGCATCCTTGGAGCTCTTTTCTCCTTTGATTCTGCAGAACCTGTACTCTTTTGTTTCTCTTTCTGGCTTCCTCTGTCTGGCTCTCTTCACCCACTACATAATGCATTCACTTCTTTTTCTTGGCATCTCCCTTTCCAAGCACACCCACTCTCCTGGTTTCCATTATCTCCCTGCAGACAACTCTCAACTGGCTCTAAGAAAGCTCACTATAATTTTCAGCAACCTAATTCAGTCGTTTGTCCCTCACAAATAACAGCTCAGGAAAATCAAAGGATTTTCTCACTAGCATCTTATCATTCCATGTCACCTAGCAACTATCTCAGTGCTTGATATTCTACTACAAGAAACTCCCTACTACAAAGATAATACCACTGGAAGGTACAAAGCCACTTGACCGACCTCTCTCCATTCACAGCATTTATAACTATAAGAAATTGCCAGTGGTTGACTCTTTTCGACGTAAAAAAGTGGCAATTTCATGTGGTTCAGCTTAATAGTATTTATTACCTTGTGCTATAGTTATTTTGTATCTGTGTCTCCCATGAGACTCAAAGCCGCTTGATTGAGGAGATCATGTTTGCTTCTGCTTTTCATCAAGTTGCCTAGTACATGACACCTTGTAAGGATTAGACCAAGTAGGTATTGAATAACTGGTGAATTTAAAAAATTAAAGAAACATTGAAATCAATGCACCAGAGGCTAGAGACAGAGTGCTACAAAGGGAACAGGATGGGGACAGGGACACCAGAGCAAAGGTGGAGTCAAAGACACATTTTCAAAATGGCAGTTCATGCCTTGTGTCTATTGCACATACCTCACATTCTTTAAATAACACTTAAAGTTTTTCTGGGTAGTAAGTGCAATACAGTCTTAATATAAAACAATATAGACAGTTCAGTATGTGTAAACAAGGATAAAATCAAAATCACCCACAATCTCACCACTTTGTGATAATAACCATTAACTTCAATATTGATGAATTTCCTTGAATGTTTTATCTACAGTATTTCTTTCACATAGTTGATATCACTCTATATACACAAACTTGTATTATTTTTCTAAATCTTAATATCATAATATTAGCATATTGTAATGTCAGTAGATGAACTTCTTAAATATCATTTTTTTAATGATAAAGTTTTTACAAATAAAGATTCCTGTATATTTTGGGTTATTTCCTTAACATATATTCTCAAAGGTAAGAATTAAAAAGTAATTTTAACTAGGTCAAAGAGCATAAAAAGTTTTTAGATTCTTGGTACATATTTTTATCCAGTATTTTACAAAAAGTACTACCATAGTACACATCTCCAATGTCAATATCTCTATGTGAGTGCTTGCCTTATCACGAAAAAGTCAATATTGAATATTATTTTGTTATACTTTTGTAACTTCATTGGCAAAATGTTAACCTGCTATTTTAAAGTTTGCCTTTGTTTGACTATTAGAGAGATTGAATTTGTTTTCAAATATTTTATTAACTACATTATTTTCTCATGAAAATGGTTTGTTCATAACCTTTGCCTTTTGATCTATTAGAATCTGTTTTCTAATCAGCAAGAATATTAGTTTTATTTTTCTTATTATATATTTGAATTTACTTTTACTTTTATAAAAATAATACCTCCATATAGTTAAAAGTGACAGGGTGCTAAAAGATTTGTGATAAAATAATAACAGTCTTTCTCTCAAGCCCTCCTCAGGACCTATTCTCAGGTGTCAGAAGCAACTACTTTCAATTTTTTAGCTGTTTCTTCTATATTACTTCCATTTTTAAATGGAAAATGGAAGTAATTAAATGGAAGTAAATTAAATGGAAGTAAAATTAAATGGAAATAAATTAAAAATGGAAGTGATACCTTACCATTTTCTGACTTTTGAGTTTTAGATGAGATTTGCCATGGTATCCTATTATGAAGACAAAGATTTTGCCTCTTTTAGACAGCCCCCTCATTTTCTTCTTAATCCCCCTAATGTGGTTAAAGTGCAATTTTTGGTTAAACTACAAGTCAGTGTTTCTAAATGCAATGTGGACTCATGCATCGGATCCTGGAATAGAAAAACTGGTAAAACTAAAATGGTCTCTAGTGTCACATAGTACTGTATTGACAAATGTCACATTGTTATGGAAGATATTAAAATGCAGGGAATCTGGGTGAAGGGTATACAGGAACTCTCTGTACTATATTGACAACTGTTCTATAAATCTAAAATTATTCCTAAGTTAAAAGGTTATTCAAAGAAAAGTCAGTATTTACACTATGATACACATATATTTGCTGCTGAGCCAAAAAGTATGCCATAGTTATGACTCCTTTGTAGTACAACATTTAATTTTTTTCTAGAGTTAATACTTGCCTCATTTTAAATTTGCTTATGAAACTACATTCCAAATCCTCAAGTAAATCTGTTTAACAGATATGACAAATATCTGTCAATATTATTATCCAAGTGCTTAAATACATCTGATAATCTACAGTTAAATATGTTTTCCCCTGGTACCTCCTTCCTTGAGCGCTTGCTTCTATTGCCCTAATTTGGTTGATTGATTTGGAACCTTCCTTTTCCTCTTCCCTGTGTTGGATTTGCTGTTTGCTGGATTCCTGTCTTACTCTTCATTTATCCTTTATTTTGCTAAAATATATCTTCCATATCATTCTAAGAAAGAGTATATGATGGATGAACAGTTGAGTCAGGGTTAATGCTATTCTTTATTCTACTCTTATACCTGTTTGTAATTTGAATAGTGTAGAATGATAGCTGGAAATAAGTTTTCCTCTGGATTTGGAAGGCATTGTTCCATAGTCTTAATAGCTTCCAGTGTGACTCTTGAAGAGTCTGATATGATTCTGATTGCAAATTGTAATTATGCACCTATTTTTCCTCTAAAGTTTTTTTTTTTTTTTTTGAGGCAGAGTTTTGCTCTTGTTGCCTGGGCTGGAGTGCAATGGCATAATCTTGGCTCACCGTAACCTCCACCTCCCGGGTTCAAGCAATTCTCCTGCCTCAGCCTCCAAAGTGGAGAATTACAGGCATGCGCCATCACCCCCAGCTAATTTTGTGTTTTTAGTAGAGATGGGATTTCTCCATGTTGGTCAGGCTCGAACTCCCAACCTTAGGTGATCTGCCTGCCTTGGCCTCCCAAAGTGCCGGGATTACAGGCTTAAGCCACCATGTCCAGCCTCCTCTGAGTTTTTTACCATCTTCTCCTTATCTCTGAAGTAATAACATTTTACTATCCTGTATCTTAATTAGTTTTCTTCAATCATTCATTCATTGATTCTTCTGGGCATTTTCAACCTAGAAATATATTCTTCAGTTCTGGAAGGTTGTCTGATAATTTTTCTTCTTTATTCTCTCTGATCACTCTGGAGTTCCTACTAATTGAGTCTTCTGGATTGATCCCCTAACCTATCTCTCCTCATGTTTTTGTTTTTGTTTTTGCTCACTTTCTGAAATATTTTCTCAATTGTATCTTCAAACTCTTCTATTGCTTTTAAAAAATATGGCTATCCTTTTTGATGTCAGTTTTTTTGGTGGATTTTTAAATTTTATTTTGAAGACTTTAGAGCAATAACTAGTGATCCTAAGCTGTCCATTCATATTTAAGAATAAAGTGTTAAAAAACTAGGAAACTATTCCAAGTAATTTTAAAATGCAATACTTTGACCATACAACTGTAGTGGGGTATACTCCAAAGACAAAAAACTATTCCTAAATATATTTAAATAGTTTTCAGTAATCATATTGTTTGTAGAAATTGATATTGTTATTCTAAGTTGTAGAGTATGTATTACTACATAAAACAAATGAATAATTACATAAAATTCAAATTCTGTCATCCTCAGTGTTGTTGAAATCAGAATTTTCATCATGGGAGAAAGGGCACAATAGAAGAGATTAAATAATAAAAGCTGTAGTCTGAATTTAAATTGAAGCATCATTTTAAATTTGTCATGTATTTTATCTCTTTTAAAAAAATAAATCTTAGCCTTATCTACTGAAAAAGTAGAGAAATGATGACCGATCTAGTAGCAGTAAGTATCCCTAGCAGCCAAACGATAGTCTTATAATACCATTTCCCATTAAAAGCAGCCAGAGTTATTTAGAGAAATGACTGATTCCCGGCCCAGAACAAATTGTCCTACAGACAGCAAGAAAAACTATAAATGACTAATGGCATCATGTCAAAAGGACTCAGGAGCCCACTTTAAAAGGCCCTTATAGCCAAAGATGGGACAATTGAGCATAAAAAGGAAAATAAATGCAATGAATTGAGACACATTAGATATTTTTAAAATCATGAGCTCATAAGCATATCAAAGAAATCTAATTGATCAACATAAGAGAACACACTGGGGAACCAACTCATTATTTTTAAAAGCAGTAAATAAAAAGGAATCAAATAATTTATGGGGATGTTTATCTGTAAAAGTAGTTTACCTAATAAATAAAGACAAAATAATAGAGTTACAATATAGCAGTTTTGCAAAATAAATGAATCTAGGTATTGAGCATCAGTGGCTGCTAACACCATTCAAAAAAGACTCAATGAAACACCATGTACCTTCTGATGAGAGAATCCGACACCATCTAAGAAGTAGTTTGCCACACAAAAAAATCTGAATCTGATCAGCCTTCATTTCCCACTCTCAACTTAAAAGAAATACAGAGGACAGAGGTGCATGTTAAACTTGGCATGAACATTACTTCCAGTTTAGCCCTGAAAATCCTATGTCTCAGAAAACCCCTAATCCTAGGCAAACCTGTGGGGTTGTCACTCCATCTGGAAAAGTCATCAGGAAAACCCAGAATATGGGAAAGCCTGTCAGTGGGGTGGGCACAAAGATCTTGATTTTAGTTGATTTCTTCTGCTCTCAGTCCCAAGCTTCACCCCAGTAATTGGGCCCGAGTCTTTCTAGAGTTTGGCGAGACAAGCAGCCTGCTGCTTTAGGCTATTTTTGTCCTCAGGCACTCACACAAAGTTGTGCATTTTCTGGTCATCCTTCCATCTACTTTTTCTCTTTGGTTTTTAAAATTGTCATAAAATATACATAACAGAAAATTGATCATTTTAACAGTTTTAAAGAGTACATTTCAGTGACGTTAAGTACATTCACATTGTCGTGCAACAATTACCACTATCCATCTCCAGATCTTTTCACTATCTGCAATGGAAACTCTATACCCATTGAACAATAACTCCTCATTATCCTTTGGCCCCACGCTGGCAACCACAATTTCACTTTTTGTCTCTTTAGATTTGACTACTTTAGGTACTTCATAGAAGTAGAGTTATACAGTATTTGTCTTTTTGTGACTGGCTTTTTTCACTCAGCCTGATGTCTTCAAGGTTCAACTATATTTTAGTATGTATCAGAACTTCATTTCTTTTTGTGGCTGAATAATATTGCATATATATTTGCATATATATATGCTGTGTTGCTCTTCATACAGTGCATATGTAATATTGCATATGTATGCATATATATATATATGCTGTGTTGCTCTTTGTACAGTGACTAACAACAGAAAATCTATCAATATGTTACTACATCATATTGTTTGTGCCTAAACATTCATTACTAAGTACACATGTTAAAGGATGTTAAAAGATGTAAAAAGGATGTTTTCTTTTGTGGACTTTTAATTAAGATCTCAAACCCGGGGAAAATAGGTATTGAGTATCCCCTCATTCAAAAGCAAGTTACTTGACTATCTCGGCAGGACTTGCACAGAGAATGACCCGAAACTAATCTGTCTTTATACCTCCTATTGCCTCCAGGCTATGTAAGAACAAGCTAAGGATTTCCCAAGAGGTCCAGAGGGAGTTGGAGTGCTGGGACATTCCCCAACCACAGGGGAGATGAGAGCTTTTCAAAGAGTCCAAAGAGGTCTGTTCTGACAGCATAGAGACTGAGCCTGACTTCTAGTGGATAAGAGTGTGTGTTTCCTGTGGGACAGACAGGTGAGGACTCTGGGTTATCCTGGAGCAAGAGCCACTGGAAGCCAGGGCTTGACAGAGGAGTCATTGGTGGCCAATGAGGAGATACTGTCCATAACAGGGAGCTGCAGTTGGAGGTCTACAGCTGGGAATCTGCAACCCTGGAGAAGCCAAAGGCAGAGTCAGTGGGGAAGATGGGTAGAAGATCAAGGAAGGGAGAAATAATGAAGGAATTATCACAGTCCCTTTCCCTATTGCTGGTCTCAAAACATGATTCACAGCAGAGCTTAGGAACGGGGGAAGTTTTGGATTGGGTAAAAGACTGAAGTTTGGGTATATGGTATTGAAGTTTTAGAATTTTGAACTAATGGAAAAGTTCTGGAATTTGCCTGAGGTTCCATCCAGTGCCACAGAAGGAAGATTAAAGAGAGTCATTTTGCCAGAGGATGGTGAAAAATACAGTGGCATTCTGTTTACACACTTAGTTCAGGTCAGTTACATATATTAGTACTATTTCTTATTCATGGGTTTTCATCTATGTCCTATTATCTGTCTCTTCATCTATATGCCAGAAGTATATTGTGATGTCCATTGTAACTTTCAATGATGCTTTAATATTTGGCAGATTAAAAAAATAGTTTCCATTTGGTAAGGGTGTACTGTATACAGGATCATACATTATCTCATACAACCCTCACCACACACATGCAAGGTTACTATTTTCCCCATTTTAAAGCTGAGGCTTAAGGAACTTAAGATCACAAAGCCATTATGTGGCTGTCAGATCCTTAACCTACACTCTTGACATTGGACTGTGCCCAACCTGCTATGCCCCCTTATTAATCTTTTGTCAAGAACTTCATAGATACCCTTGTCTAGTTCTCCCTATTACCTTAGTATTAGTTTGTCAATGTATTTGGCTGAATGAGTAATTACCTGATCAAGTATATTCTCTTTCCAGGTTCTCTCTGCCAGAGGAGATTCTTCTAAGGGACAGTTATTTTTTTACATAGTAGTCAATCCAGATAGGCAGATTGTCACACTAGTAGGGAAAAATGCCCCATGTATTTTCCTACCTTAGTCTCTTCATTAGTTCCTTCCTCCCTGGGTTGTTTCCTTATAACATTTGCCCTCTAAAGTGTACCGTGTTTTTTCCTCAACTCTTCAGTGCTTATATTATTTTCCCTACATTAAACATTTGGAATTAACCATTCCCTTACCCTCCCACTTCCACTTCTTCAAATTACCCCTTTCTTTAAAGCCTAATTCATGTTTCAAATGCTCCACCATTATCCTAGTCAATAGCAGGCATCTTTTCAGTCTGAATTTATTGTGTGCTGCTTGATAATGTTATGAGCCTTCCTGTGATTTCACGTTTGCTATGAAAAGCATGGCTCTATCTCAAGGGTTCTTAGTAAGAACTGATGAGGGTGGGCAAACCTGTTCTATGGGGTGGTGATGGAATGGGGTGGAATGGACAGATCAACTTGTGTAATAGGTGTGGCCTGACAGCTAACTCTCCAAATTGTCAACAGTGAAGTGTGCTGCCAACCTGAGCCTGATTCTAGCCAGCATCTATCCCCAGGGCTAAATGGTCATGCCTTTCACACCCAATGCAGTCGCTCAATGCAGTCAGTGCAACTTGAACATGTTTCAATGTACTGAAAAATTAAATCTCCCAATCTCTCCCTTGATTCCAGGATGGAGGTAACCGGGCTGTCAGGCATTTAAAAATAAACCTCAAGTGTCTTTCCTCTGTCAAGTGTTGACCTAGAACTGAGATAGGGAAGACAAGCACCATGCCTTCATAGGGCTTATGACACCAGTGGAAGGAGAAAGAAAAGTAAGAAGTCAGAAGTTCATGATTGCAGTCATAGACTCACAGCCCAAGGACATCTTTCTGAGTCAATGGAGAGATGTAGAAGAACATTTAGAGCAAGAGTTCTCAACTGGGGGTAATTCTGACCTCTAAAGGACATTTGGTAATGTCTAAAGACACTTTTAATTGTCATAAGTGTGGGACTGGGGACTGCTAATGGTGTCTAGTGAGTAGAGGCTAGGGATGCTGCCAAACATCCCAAATGCACAGTATCAGGGAAAACCAGCCCTCGATATTTCAATGTGGGTTCTTTTCTATTTCTCTAAGTGTTGGCTGGTCTGAGAAATAAAGGGAAAGAGTACAAAAGAGAGAAATTTTAAAGCTGGGTGTCTGGGGCAGACATCACATGTTGGCAGGTTCTGTGATGTCCCTTGAGCCACAAAACCAGCAAGTTTTTATTAGTGATTTTTAAAGGGGAGGGAGTGTACAAATAGGATGTGGGTCACAGAGATCATATGCTTCACAAAGCAATAAAATATCACAAGGCAAATGGGGGCAGAGTGAGATCATAGGATCAGGGTGAAATTAAAATTGCTAATGAAGTTTCATGTCCCACTGGGCATGCATTTTCATTGATAACATCTTATAAGGAGACAGGGTTTGAGAGCAGACAACTGATCTGACTAAAATTTATTAGGCAGGAATTTCCTCATCCTTATAGGCCTGGGAGCGCTAAGGGAGACCGGGGCTTATTTCAACCCTTATCTGCAACTGTATAAGACAGACTCTCCCACAGCAGCCATTTTAGAGACCTATCCCTGGGAATGCATTCTCTTTCTCAGGGCTAAGAAAAAGAATTCAGCGATATTTCTCCTATTCACTCTTGTAAGAAGAGAAATATGGCTCTGTTCTGCCCAACTCCCAGGCACTCAGACCTAATGGTTATCTCCATTGTTCCCTGAACATTGCTGTTATCCTGTTCTTTTTTCAAGGTGCCCAGATTTCACATTGTTTAAACACACATGCTTTACGAAAAATTTGTGCACTTAATGCAATCATCACAGGGTCCTGAGGCAACATACATCCTTCTCAGTTTATGAAGATGACAGGATTAAGAGATTAAAGTAAAGATAGGCATAGGAAATCACAAGAGTATTGATTGGGGAAGTGATAAATGTCCATGAAATTGTCACAATTTATGTTCAGAGATTGCAGTAAAGACAGGTGTAAGAAATTATGAAAGTATTAATTTGGGGAACTAATAAATGTCCAAGAAATCTTCACAATTTATGTCCTTCTGCCACTGCTTCAGCTGGTCCCTCCATTCAGGGTCCCTGACTTCCTGCAACATCTCTCCTTTTCTTTTTATATAAATGTGCCATAGTGATGAAGGCTTGTTTGTTCTCTCGATTTTGACACAGGATTCTCTTACTGGTCCAGCACACTAAAGACAAGCCAATTAAACAGAGAAACATAATTCCAAAATTTACTACAGTGGAGCCCACAATAGACATAATCCAAGTTGTGGGGTTTAGTACAGAAAGATTTTCTGCCACCTGATCTAATGCCTCAGCTCCAGGCACAATGGATAAATGAGCTTGAGAGGCTTCAAAAATTTGTTTCTTTAATTTAGTTAGGTCCAATGATAAATTATCTTCCTTACCCAGAAGGTGTCCTTTGACCACTTCCCATGAATGATCAGTCTCATTATAGGAATACAGGGTGATACAGAAATCCGAAGTATTCCAATCACACTGCATTTGCATGTGATGTTCAAGACTTACTACCTGATCTCCAAGCCAAATAACAGACTGTCTTAAATTATTAATTTAGATTAGCCAATTTTTTATCAATGCCTTGTTGAGAATTCCACATTTGGGTAGAATTGGCTTGCCAATCATTAACAAAATGAACCATTTGAATAGATTGATGTAACGCCATTCCAGCAGTGGTGACCATTGCAGTGACTGTAATTAGACCCATGATCACAGTGATTAAAGTGAAAACAAATCTCTTAGATCTTTTTAGAATTCGCTGTAACACTTCTTTAATTAAATGTATTGAGGGGGAGGATTCCAAAGATCTGGGCAAAGTTACCAGAATCCAGATTCCTTCTTGAGCTCGAACCAACATTACACTTTTCCTGGAGTCAAAATGGGAGTTAATACAAGTGTATAAATGACAATTAATGCATTGGACTGTTTGATTGTTCATCCAAATTTTGATATTTCCCACTAACAGCATGTAAGGAGGCTTAACACAACTCTGCATGGGAATAATCAGGTTGGAGGTAAGCAAAGCAGAATATCTGGATTTATGTTGATACCGAGGGAGAGGGACGGTATCAGGGACAACAGACAGAATAGTTTCCACTTCCCATACTCACAGTCCAGATATGGCAATAGCCAATTTCCAAAGTTCTGGGTGTTCTGGGCTCAGAATGGGGATTATCATACGAGGTCTCGGGGGGGTAATGCCTTTATCTTCCCATTTTAAGGGAAAGAATGAGCTGAACCTCCTATGCAAAGTAGAATGATGATTCTCATTCTCCCAATAAGAAATAATATAAGTAGCCTCCAGGCATTCCCTTCCACTACAGGAGCAATTGTTTTTTAAATAGCCCTTTGGTGCCCAGTCTATTACTAAACCATATGAGTCATTTTTTAGTATTACTGCATGTGAGTTAACACAATCTTCCCAAATTAAAGTTTTAGATGTGCCCTCAAAATTTTTAGGGCATGGTTTTCCTGCAGGTTTATATTGAAAATATGGGGTATCTCCTATTACTCCCCCTTTCATTTGTTTTAAAGGAGAAAAGGAGAGGCCGGAGACCAAATGTCCCGGTTCCTTTGTAGCTGATCTCTCCAGAAGATAAGCAGCCCAGACTTGAGTTTCTAGATGGATATAACCAGGTACATGTCCAAGGCACAGAGGGGGGTATTCATAACTCATGGTAACATTAAATGCAGTGCCTTTTTCTCCTGGTTGAGCAGGGCAATGATCATCTGTAGCTCCAGGCATCCACACACTATCGTTAGTGTAGATTTCCACAGAAGTATCCATCCAGGTGAGAGGTCGAGTAAGTGGAGGAAAAGGCATATAAACCCAATAAGAATAATTTTGTGTAGCAGGTAAATCAGTGTGAGAGGAAACTGGTGAGACAGAAAGTATGAGGAGGAGAATCATTAAATAAAACCTAGTGTAAGCAAGATTCAGTGCTGAAGGAGGAAGAGAAGAACAGAGGGATGTTATCTTCAGGCTAATAGAAATGGTGAGATTTTTAGGTTTGTAAGGAGAAAAAGAAAGGTAATCAGGAGAAATGGAATTAGTTAGATGGGTCTCCATTGCCATCAGGGAGAATTGAATCAGACTCATTGTGATTTGGTGTGCCAGCTTCTAAGGAGTTGGCACAGATCTCACCACATCTGAGGATGGTCTCTGACACGGACGTCTTTTCTCTGTGGTTTTCATTGTCATTGTTCACCCAAAGCTTGAGTCTCCTGGTGGCTACCCAGACAGGGGATTGATGATCTCCTGGTGAAACACAAGCATATCCTCTTCCCAATGTTATAATTGTGCCAGGTTCCCAGGTATTGGTTTGGGAGTTTTTCCATAACACTGGTTTGCCTTCGTTTAGGGAGAATTTTTTGCCTGTATGATGGTGTTCGGCTGCAGTTAGATTATTATCTTTAGGAACATTTAAAAAATTTAAACAGTGCCAAATGCAATTGGGAGTAGGGGTAGTTAAATTATGTTTTTGTTTTTCAGACTCTTTGGACAATTGGGTTTTTAAAGTGTGATTGGCCTGTTCCACCATAGCCTGTCCCTGAGGATTGTAAGGGATTCCAGTAATATGGGAAATTCCCCACTGTTGCATAAATAAATAAAAAACTTTACTAACATATCCAGAATGAGGAAGAAAACACCACTCCATTATGTTGAACCACTAGGCCAGTAGGGGAGTGAAATGAAGTGAAAACCAGAAGCTGAAAAGGCTGAAATGGCTGTACTCTAGATAACTGGGTGGTCTGGATTCTTTTCTCTATGAATTCCAGTTCTAGTGAAGCCTCAGGGGTCAAAGTCCTGGGACTGGGACTGCGGAGATTGGAATCTCCCTGCAGCGTGGAAACAAGTTAGACAGTACATAGGTCCGGAATACCTAAAGTAGGTCTTAAATAGTTAATGTTACCCAAAAGTTTTTGGAAGTCATTTAAAGTTTTCAAAGAATCTTTCCTAATTTGAACTTTTTGAGGTTGAATACATTATCGACCACCATTCCTAAATATTGAACAGGAGTGGTCTCTTGAATTTTATTCTGAGCTATGTGTGATCCAGCCTCTGTAACAATGTGGCTCAAAATTTGCTAACAGTCAATTAATTCTTTATCAGTGGGGGCAGCGATTAAAATATCGTCAATATAAATTAACTTTCAATTCAGTTTAAAGGTAGCAAAGATTGTGCACCCACTCTATGTCAGACACTCAGTGCTTGTAGTCAGATGGGTGGAGTTGGATAGAAAGATGCTTTCAAGGAAGCTACACTTTAGCACAGAAAGCAAACTCACAACTGTCTATAATACAAGTCACAGTTAAATAGAACTAAGTGGAAGGGCTAGTTACATATTGTGAGAAGGAAAAAGAAGTTGTAATTAATTCTGTCTGGTGGAAGCAGACAGGAGGTGGAGGTGGCATGGAAATTGGAGAAGCTTCACATTGGCGGTTGTAGCATAGCTGGGTCTTGCAATATAGATTTAGAAGGGAGGTTAGGAATGGCATTTCAGCGTTAAAAAACAGCATAGACTTAGATTCAGAAAATGTTTTGTTATTAATAATTTCACTTAGAGTTCTCAAGGGGTAATGTTTTCCTAAATTCTTGTCACACTGAAAGACAAGAGTCTCACTCTTTTGTAATTATGCAGTTTGCAAAATTAGAAATGAACATTTCAAAAACTAAAGAACCAATATAAAAAGAATAAAAAAAAATATCATCAATATAATGAAGAACATAGGCCTGGGGAAATTGGGCTCTAACTGGTGAAAGCACTCGCCCAACATAAAACTGGCAGATTGTAGGGCTATTTAGCATTCCCTGAGGAAGTACTTTCCATTGATAATGAGCTGCAGGCTCCTGATTATTGATAGATGGTACAGTAAAAGCAAATTTTTCACAATCTGATTTATGTAAAGCAATATGAAAAAATAATCTTTAAGATCAATAACTATGAGAGGCCAGTTTTTAGGTATTAAAGCAGGGGCAGGCCTGCCAGGTTGGATAGCCCCCATAGGTTTAATTACAGCGTTAAGAGCCCTTAAATTGGTTACCATCCACCACTTGCCTGATTTCTTTTTTACTAGAAACACAGGAGAATTCCTGGGGGAAAGAGAAGGTTCCACATTTCCAAGTTGTAACTGTTCAGAAACCAAGTGGGTTAAAGCCTCCAGTTTTTCTTTAGAAAGCCGCCACTGCTGAATCCAAATGAGTATGTCAGATTTCCATTGTAAAGGGATAGGAACAGGGGGCGTGGCAGCGGCTGCCATTAAAAAGGATAACCTAAACCAGCCCTGCCTTCTTTTACAGTAATTGGGAGGGGTTTAGTAATCCCTTCATGTTTTGGATGGAGACTGAGTCCAGGAACAAACCCCATGTTTCCCATCATATGCTGACTGGGAGCACTATAAGAGTTATGTGGAATATTAATTTCAGCCCCCCATTGTGCCAGTAAATCTCCATCCCAAGATTAATGGGAATTGGCATTATATAGGGCTGAATTGTACCCTTTTGACCATCAGGGCCGGTGCAAGGCAAGATAAAGGTGCTCTCATAAACTTCCTCGGCTTTTCCAACACCTACTAGTCCCATGTTAGTGGGATGTTTAAGCTAGGAGGAAGGCCATAAACTAGAGTAAATAATAGAAACATCAGCCCCAGTATCTACTAGACCCTCAAACTTTTTTCCTTGAATGTGTATGGTGCAGGTGGGCCGTTGTTTAGAAATTACATTAATCCAATAAGCGGCCTTTTCACTGCCTGAGCCCATCCCAGGGCCACGTGTCTTGTCTCCTTTGTTTAAAACGATAGTAGGTAGTAAAAGCAATTGAGCAATTGACTCACTGGCCAGAATGGAGACAGGAACCTTGGCAGACACGATTAATTTAACCTCATCAATGGAATCAGAATTAATGAGATCAGTATGAATGATGATACCTTTAGCAGAGGTGGATCCCCTACCTAACACCAAGCCCACCGAACCTTGAGGTAAAGGGCCAGTGACCTACGTGGGGACAAAGGGCAGTAACTTCAGTGATGAATTACAGAACAGTTTCATTTAGCTCATTCCACCAAGAAAAAGCATCCCAGCAGGCTCTGGAGAAATGTATGTACCTTAATTTAAATTAGTGGATAATTTCAGATCAGCTATTTTACATATCTAGCTGCTTCTCCTTCCCTCTGTAGGCCACCTCTTGCCCTTTCTCTTCCTAGATCTGGCTCTCAAAGCTAAATATTCTAGAAGTTAAACATTGAAGTAGAAATCAGTGGACATGATTCATATCCCTACCCTCTCAACAGATGCCTAGCCTTGTTCCTTTTTGACAGAGCCTTGTTTTCACAATTGTCATGTTATCTCATGGAGGAAGTTGTTACCTCCTCCCATGATAGTTACATGACCATGGAGAACCCTAGAAGTCAGACAGACTTTACAATCCAAAGAAAATTACTCCTTGGTGGCAGGATTTTAGGCACCACAAAGGCAACTGTGGACAGAGAAAGCCTCTGACTGGCCCTAAAAATCACATCATATCTATAAATAAATAATGATGCCATTGCTTGATCATTAACTTCCCGTGGGACATTGGCCATGAAACTTCATCTTTTTGTGTCTCTATTTCTCCCTTCCTGATGATACTTGCTTTCCATTTGCCAATCCATAACTGGCAAGGAGATCATCGAATGCAGTGGGCAAAGGCAGAATTGCTCTCTTTTTCATAGTATTTGTTGTAATTCCACACATGGTGACTAAATTCCTGGAGCAGAGACCCTGGTGCACACTGAATTGGCCTCATTATATGATGAGCAAGATCTTCTATCACTGTTACTCCTTACCGTTGTGAAGACTTCTTTTATGTCAACTTTTAGTCAACTTAGCATTGTGATAGAAAACAGCTAAACTACTACAGTTTTCTAAGTTCAAATCAAGATTTCACTCACCCCCAACATCTTACTAAAACCTGGGTTTCCTATAGGGAAGGATAAATTGCCCACAAAGTTATGACTACCAGAATTGGGACTCTGTTCTGTGAAGTGGAAATAAATGTGGAGACCATTTTTTCATCCTGGAGTAAGTAGGAAAAAAGCAACAGTTATTTTCACTTTCTTTTGGCACACTTGGTTTGGCCTAAAACCATCAACTGTAGAGGTATATTGGTCTTGAAAAGAAAAAACAACCAAGGTGTACAGAAAAGGAAGTGCCTGCTTGCATAGTGGAGTTAGAGAAGGTTTCCCAGAGGGGCCATTTTACCCAGTCATTGAATGCTGGAAAAGTAGAACTTTTATAGACATACAAGTATCAGAGGCATGTGAACCAGAACAACTCCATCTTGAATAGGAGCTGGGCAAAATGAGGCTGAAACCTACTGGGCTGCATTCCCAGACAGTTAAGGCATTCTAAGTCACAGGATGAGATAGGAGGTCGGCACAAGATACAGGTCATAAAGATGTTGCTGATAAAACACGTTGCCGTAAAGAAGCTGACTAAATCCTACCAAAACCAAGATGGCCAGGAGAGTGACCTCTGGTCATCGTCACTGCTACACTTCCACCAGTGCCATGACAGTTTACAAATGCCATGGCGATGTCAGGAAGTTACCCTATATGGTCTAAAAAAGGGAGGCATGAATAATCCACCCCCTATTTAGCATATCATCAAGAAATAACCATAACAATAGGCAACCAGCAGCCCTCGGGTATGCTGTTTATGGAGTAGCCATTCTTTCATTCCTTTGCTTTCTTAATGAACTTGCTTTCACTTTGCACTGCGGACTCGCCCTGAATTCTTTCTTGTGCGAGATCCAAGAACCCTCTCTAGGGGTCTGGATAGGGACCCCTTTCCTGTAACATATTTCTCTTTCCTGTAACACTAAGAATAACAAAACATTACAGTTGTTTCTGTAATAAACAGCCAACAAACATTAACAGCTTAAAATGGTAAAGGTTTATTTCTTTATACTGTGTGTCCTTTCTGGGTTTGCAGGCACACTGTGTATTATTGTCATTCAGGAACCAAGGTTCAAAGTTGCTTGTTACCATGCCAGAGACAAAATTAAATATATCAAAACATACTGGCCCCAAAAGTGACACACAACACCTCTACTCAACTTCCGCTGGGGAACACAAGGCACATGGCCATGCCTAACTTCAAGTGGATGGGAGAGTCATTCTTCCATGTTCCCAGAGGGTAGGAAGCAGAATATTTGTGAATAGCCTTAATAACTATCCTGAGGCATGTGGCTAAGAAGAAAGGCATAAAAGAGCCTGGCATGTTTGAGGCATAGTGAAAACATGAAATCTTAGGTTGGAAACTACCAGCGAAAAATGTTGTATGCCATACAGTTTGGAATTTGTTCTGAAGGTGTGAAAAGTTTTTTTTTAAAAAGAACGTTAAGCATTTAACGTATTATATTTGTATTATATTTGTTTGAGGTAGCTGATAATCAGATTAAATCAGATTCCAGCACAATGATCCCCCTTGCCGCCACATGTGGAGAAATTCACAGATAACCTTGATGGGCTCCTCCATATGGGCTCCTAGGAAGAAAGAGTGAGCCACGGTTCATGATGGAGCAGCACTAATTTGCTTTCCTGATTTTATAACAGGAAAAGCAAAGTATTAGGCAGTATGAACTGATCATTTTGCATTGCAGCATACTTCTTAAAGTTCATTCAGGTACCATAGGCATTACCACGCGTTATGCTAGGAGCACTGCCTCATGGCCAGTAAACTGAAATGTTATTTCCAGACTCTGGTAAAAAGTGAGATTAGCAAATGTATTTACAATTTGCAATCCTAGCCCTTCACCCAGGAGCTGTGTTGAAACAACCTGAATCTAAGGGCATAATTACAGAGGACTCGGATTTATAGTTTGAGGCTTTTTGCCTGAGTACTTTCCCCAATTCACCCACTACTCTGAGCACAGAAATCCACAAATTTCCTGTCCTGAGGTGTCAGAGGGCAAAGGTCACAGTATCAGAGCAACCAGAATGTTTGAAAGTGTGTTGGTTTCCTATGGCTGCTGTAACAAGTGGCCATAAACTAGGTGGATTGCAACAGCAGAAATTTATTCTCTCACAGTTCTGGCTGCCAGCAGCCTGAAATCAGGGAGTCAGCAGAGTCATGCTCCCTCTGGAGGCTCTAGGGAAAATCCATTCCTTGCCTTTTTAAGTTTCTGGTGACTCTAGGCATTCTTTGGCTTGCAAATGTATCACTACACTCCCTGCTTCCAAAATCACATCGCCTCCTACTCTTCTGTATGTCTTCTTTTCTGTTTCTCTGTCCCAACACTCTCTTTGTCTTTCTCTTATTAGAATACATGTGATTGCATTTAGGGCACACCCAGATAATCCAGGATAAATTCCTGCTCTCAAGATTCTTAATCACATTTTTGCCCCATTCATTTCATTTATTCATTTTGAAGGTAACATTCATAGGTTGCAGGGATTAAGATGCAGAAACATATCTTGGTGGGTGCAGGGGGCTACCATTAAAGCTACTGCATAGTGGAAATCCTGGGAGGAAGGGTTCTTCAGAGGGATTGAGCCCCAAGATATGCATTTAAAATATGCACAAAACTTTGGCTAGTTGTCAAACTATACTATAAGGGTGGGACCTAAGACAGCCTGATCAAAAAGCAGCAGCTGAAAACTGAAAAAAACCGAGTGGAGATTCCAGCTGCTGCCAATGGAAAGAGAGCCCATTTGGAGTTTGATTCTACTTAAGTTAACTCTCTGCTAGAAAAAAAAAAAAATCATGCTCCAGAGAAATAACAGAATCTAAAGCCTCTATGGAGGAGGTGGCTTCAGGTGAAAATTGTATAACCATAAGCAATTACAAAGCTTTACCTGGCAGCCTGGCAAGGGGGAAAAGTTGCCCTCCCCTGCCCCATGCCAGACTTGATGCATAGTTAGTACATTGCAGTCTCTGAAGGAAGTTGAGACTCCTTCAGAGACTGAAGACTCTGAAGTAGAGGACTCTAGCACCCTCTCCGCCAACCCGAGTTAGCCATGCTCTCGTGCATATCTACATTTCCAGCCAAGCCACCTCTGTTCAGCAGCCTCCTTATGGGTAGGGTTGGGTAGAGTTCATCTTAGATACCATGCAGGCACCTCTGCCAAGATCTCCTTACCCTTGAGGGCAATTTTCACCACTCTGACTCAGTCTTTTTCATGCTTATCTTTTTCCTGTTTCTCTCATTCCATTCCCCGAGTCCAGAAAATGGCAGGAACCTTTTGTTTCCCAGCTGCAGTGATCCATCTGACCCTTACTTGGTGCCACTCCATGAGGAAAAATGGAGCATTGAGAGAACTGGTACTACTCTTCTCCTTTTGGCCTCTTGCTTAGACTAACACAGTAAGTGAATAAAGGCTTGATTGTTGCTTTTGGTTTGGCTGTTTTCTTAATTGATCATCTTGACACCTCATAGCTCTTAACATCTACTCTATATATTCATAATGTACAGTTTTCAATTAAAAAATGAGACATGTAGAAACATGAAAATGATGGTGATACTCAAGAAGAAGGAAGACAAGGATGAGGAGAAAAATACAAATGAGACCCAACATTGTCTAAATGCTGTAATTAGCAGACAAGGACTTTAATGCAGCTGTTATAAATATGGTCAAGGACTTAAAGGAAAATATATGTAAAATTAATAAGCAAATGGAGAATATCCATAGCAAAAAAAAAAACTATATTAAAGAACAAATTTGAATTCTAGAACTGAAAAAATAAAATTATTGAAATAAAAATTTATTGACAACTATAGATTGAAAATAGCAAAAGAATCAGTGAATTTGAAAATAGATCAATAGAAATGATCTAATCTGAAGAATAGAGAAAAAATGATGGAATTAAAATGAACAGTCTCTCAGAGAACTATCAAACCATTTATCAAGCAGCTTAATGTATATGCAATTGGAGTCCTGGAAACAGAAGAGATAAAAAATTGAGCAGAAAAAATACTTGAAGAAATACTGAATGAAACTTATGACAGAAATCAATTAAAGATCCAAAATACTCCCACAAACCCCAATAAATATAAATGCAAAGAAAATCACATGAAGACATATCACAGTCATACGGATAAAATGGAAAGATAAAAAAGAAATTTTGAAAGCAACCAGAGAAACAATGATGTATTACACACAGTGGAAAATGGATGCAGATCTTGGTTGGCTTCTTATCAGAAACGATAAAGAATTGAAAACAATCAGTGCTTTCCTGGCAAAACCTATGCTATGACTCATATCTCAGTCATATTATAAGCTATAGCTAATAGATAGAAATCTGCTCTAATCACCCACACAAAGTGTCATTATAGAGACTAGGGCCAGGTTTCTTACTCATTATGGAAATATTAGAACAAATGAGCAATCTCTTAAGGGTGGACAATAAAATTCTAGGCTTGGAAAGGGACATAGTAGTTCCAGTCCATTTCTAGATAGGTAAATCTAAAGAGAGATGTAATCCAGAGGACTAAATGGGAGTAAACATAGAAATGTAGTGCACTGATGGAATAAAAGACAGGCAGATAATGAAGACACTGTGTAACCCAGATGTGCCCAAGTTATCTAGCCTTCTGCACTCATCCTCCTTTTAATATTCAAATAAAACAACTTAAATCCCATTCCAAGAGTGTTTGTGAACTCATGGTCAGCTTTTCTTCCAAATTCCTGCTGCTCTTACTGAATCATTGGCATTTATTCGCTATCTCACCTGCAACAGCCGCTATCCTCTCTCCTTCTCTCATAACTTCAAGGGTGGAACCGATCCCTTTTTTATTCATATACCTAAGTGCCACTAACTCAAGGCTATTGTAAGAAACAGCTTTACTCAAGATAATAGAGAATAAATTTTACACAAACTGGTAAAACTGAAAGTAATCAAAGCTTATACAAAAGGTGCAAGAACAAACAACAAACATCCACAACTCTTCCAGATTTACCAATTTACCAATCGTTAACATCTTGTCACATTAGCTTTGTCTCTTTTATTCTCTCTCTCTCTCTCTCTCTCACACACACACACACACACACACACACACACACAGACACACTTTTGGAATCATGTGGGAGTAAATTGCAGACATCAGGACATTTCATCCTAGGCATTTCAGCATATATAAAATAAGGCTGTCTCTTAACTACAATACAACTATTAAACTCAGGAAATATAATATTGATATAACAGTATTATTTAATATAGAGCTTATATTTATATTTTGCCTGCTGTTCCAATAAGGCCTTTGTACACATTTTTAAAAAATTCAAGATACAATCAGAATTATGCATTGCATTTAGTTGTTATGTCTCCTTAGTCTCCTTTAATTTGAAACAGTACTTTTCCTTTTTAATAACTTGATTTTTTTGAGGAGCATTGGCCATTCGTTTTGTAGAATGTCCCTCCATTTGGGTTTGTCTGATTGTTTTCTTAGAATGAGATTCAGGCTATACATTCTTGGTAGTCATACAATATAAGTTGTATTGTGTCCTGTTGGGGATCTTAGGTATATTCATATTTGAGAACCGCTGCCAACTAGCTCAAATTGCAGGCAACTTTTAAAATAACGCTTTTAATATTTGTGCTAAAGAAAACAACTATTAAGATTTCACTGGCCGGGCATGGTGGCTCACGCCTGTAATCTCAGCAGTTTGGGAGGTCAAGGTGGGTGAATCACGATGTCAGGAGATTGAGACCATCCTGGCTAACACAGTGAAACCCCGTCTCTACTAAAAATATAAAAAATTAGCCTGGCATGATGGCGGGTACCTGTAGTCCCAGCTACTCGGGAGGCTGAGGCAGGAGAATGGTGTGAACCTGGGAGGCAGAACTTGTAGGTAGTGAGCCGAGATTGTGCCACTGCACTCCAGTCTGGGTGACAGAGTGAGACTCTGCCTCAAAAAAAAAAAAAAAAATTTCACCATAAGCAGAGATTTATTCTAGACCCTTCATATATTATCTCATTTAAGTTTCATAATAATGCTTTACTATTATTCCATCTTCAAAAATGAGAAAACAGTCTCAGAGAAGTATAAGCCTACAAGCAGCAGAGATGGGAGTCAAACCCAGGTCCATATAACTCCAGAGTCAATGCTCAATTCATATTGTTTGGCTCTATGTCTCCACTCAAATTTCATGTCAAATTGTAATTCACAATATTGGTGGGGGGGCCTGGTGGGAGGTGGTTGACCATGAGGGTAGACTCCCTCCTTGCTATTCTCATGATAGTGAATGAGCTCTCACAAGATCTGGTTGTTTGAAAGTGTGTAGCACTTCCTCCTTCTCTCTCTCTCTCCCCACTACTTCAGCCATGTAAGACATGCCTGCTTCCCCTTCACCTTCTATCATGATTGTAAGTTTCCTGAGGCCTCCCCAGCCTTGCTTCCTGTACAGCCTATGGAACTGTGAGCCAATTAAACTTCTTTTCTTTATAACTTACCCAGTCTCAGGTATTCTTTATAGCAATGCTAGAACAGAAAATTGGTACCTGTAGTGGGACATTGCTATAAAAATACCTGAAAATGTGGAAGCAGCTTCAGAATTTGGTAATGGGCAGATGTTGAAACTCTTTGGAGAGCTCAGAAGAAGGTAGGAAGATGAGAGAAAGTTTGGAACTTCCTGCAGACTTGTTGACTGATTGTGACCAAAATGCTGATAATGATAGCGACAGTGAAGTCCAGGCTGATGTGGTCTCAGATGGAGATGAGGAACTTATGGAGAACTAAGTAAAGGTCACTGTTGCTATGCTTTAGCAAAGAGACTGGCAGTATTGTGTCCCTGCTTTAGGAATCCATGGAACTTTGAAGTTGAGAGAGATGATTTAGGGTATCTGGTGAAAGAAATTGTTAAGCAGCAAAGTGTTCAAGAAGTGGCCTGGCTACTTCTAACAGCATATGTTCATATGCTATGCATGAACAAAGAGATGATTTTAAAATGGAACTTCTATTTAATAGAGAAGTAAAGTATAAAAGTTTGGAAAATTTGCAGCCTGACTATGTGGTAGAAAAGAAAACCCCAAATTCAAGCCAGCTACAGAAATTTACATAAGTAAAGAGGAGCTGAATGTTAACAGCCAAGACAATGGGGAAAATGTCTCAAAGGCATTTTAGAGACCTTCTAGCTAGCCCCTCCCATCACAAGCCTGGAGACCTAGGAGGGAAAAATAGCTCCCTGGGCTGGGCCCGGGGTCCCACTGTCCTGTACAACCTCAGGACACCACTCCTTTTGTTCCAGCCACTCTAGCTGCAGCCATGGCTAAAAGGGTCCCAGATGTGTTTCAGGTCACTGCTCCAGAGGGTGCAAGCTGTGAGCCTTGGTGGTTTCCATATGATGTTAAGCCTGTGGGTACACAGAGGGCAAGATATGAGGCTTAGTGGCCTCTGCCTAGATTTTGGAGGATGTACAAAAACACCTGGATGTCCAGGCAGAAGTCTGCTGCAGGGGTGGAGCCCTCGTGGCGAGCCTCTACTAGGGCAGTACAGAGGAGAGATGTGGGTTTGAAGTCT
This sequence comes from Papio anubis, assembly GCF_008728515.1. Classification (NCBI taxonomy): domain Eukaryota; kingdom Metazoa; phylum Chordata; class Mammalia; order Primates; family Cercopithecidae; genus Papio; species Papio anubis. Next base: position 75,570,326 of record NC_044989.1, read on the forward strand.
CCACACAGAGTCCCCACTGGAACACTGCCCAGTGGAACTGTGAGTGAGGAGAGGACCACTGTTCTCCAGAATACAGGTGGTAGAGCTACTGACAGCTTGCACTGTGCACCTGGAAAAGCTACAGACACTCAACACGAGTCTATGAAAGCAGCTGTGGGGGCTGTACACTGCAGTCACAGGGGCAGAGCTACCCAAGGCCTTGCAAGTCCACCCCTTGCATCAGTGTTGCCTGGATGTGAGACATGAAGTCAAAGGAGATTGTTTTGGAACTCTGAGATTTAATGATTGACCTGCTGGATTTTGGACTTGCATGAAGCCTGTGGACCCTTTGCTTTGGCCAATTTCTCCCTTTTGGAATGGCAGCATTTACTCAATGCCTGTACCTTGATTGTATCTTGGAAGTGATCAACTTGTTTTTTACAGGCTCATAGGTGGAAGGGACTTGCCTTGTCTCAGATGAGCCTTTGGACTTGAACTTTTGAGTTAGTGCTGGAATGAGTTAAGACTTTGAGGGATGGTTGGGAAGACATAATTGTGTTTTGAAATGTGAGAAGAACTTGAGAATTGAGAGGGGCCATGGGTGGAATGATATGTTTGGGCTCTGTGTTCCCACCTAAATCTCATGTCAAATTGTAATTCTCAGTGTTGGAGGAATGGCCTGGTAGGAGGTGATTGAATCATGGAAGTGGACATCCCCCCTGCTGTTCTCATGATAGTGAGTGGTTCTCATGAGATCTGGTTGTTTAAAATTGTACATAACTTTCCCCTTCTCTCTCTCTTCCTCCTGTTCCAGCCATGTAAGATGTGCCTGCTTCTTCTTCACCTTCTGCCATGATTGCAAATTTCCTGAGGCCTCCCCAGTCATGCTTTCTGTACAGCCTGTAGAATTGTGAGCCAATTAAATCTATTTTCTTTATAAATTACCCTGTCTCAGGTAGTTCATTCTAGCAATGTGAGGACAGAATAATACATCAATCCACTCCTCTGTACCAAAGTAAGGTCATCCTGGAAATCTACCTTAAAACCAGTTAGGAGAGGATGAGTCACGGTCTACCTTGGGGGCAGAGCTAGAAGGAATAAAGCAGGAACATAGGTTGAGCAGAGCTTCTTTGCTGGGCACAAGTGCCCTTGAGTGAAGTGGAACAAAGAGGTTCCTAAAAGCCCCAAGTAAAAGTAACCAAGCAAGGCCCGGCCTTACTAGAGACATATTCATGTATAGTGGGAGTACTTGGAACTTCTGCTCCTAGGCATAGGCAAAAGTCTGTCTGTGCCACTCACCAATACATGAACAAGAATTTCAAATATGCTTAACAGGTGACTTTTTTTGCTTTCAGGAGAACAATGGGTCAACCTATAGGTGACTGAATAAACCATTAAAACAGCCAGGTAAAATCAGAATATAATACAGTGGCCTACAACATAAAAGACTGGGCTGGTCAAGACAGGTCTAGTTAATGTAAATGTCTACTAAGACCTCCCTCTCCAGTAATCAGATGCTTGCTTATGGAAAGGCGATCACAATGATCAATGTAGACAAGCTTTGACTAGGTTAAGATATTAGGAGAAGTAGAAGAGGCAATGTATAGGCTTCTTGGGATCCTAACTAAAAGACACTGGGACCAAGCCTTCAAAGAAACAATGTCAAGCTGGGAAAAAGAGGCCTCAGAATTGTGGAAGTCAAAAGACTAAAAATGCAGTACCAGCTGTTTACAGTAGGCCCACTGCCATCTCAAACCTACAGTAGGGCTTGAGCAGGCACATTGGCTTCAGGATCTGATTTTTATGATGGAGATGGCAAGAATAGGGTTGTAGCCTCTAAGATTAGGCCTACAAGTCACCTTAACAAGAGTAGTTGCTCTAATAATTGATTCTTTACGATAGACCAACAACTTGGGGATTCAATTATTCATTAAACAAATGTTTATCATGCACCTATTCTGTTAGGCAATTTTAGGTGCTGGAGATACATCAATAAAAAATAAGACAAATCTTATTGCTCTTATGTTGCTCATATTCCAGTGGAAAGAAAGAAAAAAATTATGATAAATAAATAAATTATGTTATATTAGCAAGTAATAATTAGTATGGAAAAAACAAACAATTGTAAGTGTGGAAGGAGTATGGAAATTTTAAATGGGATAGTCAGGGTAGGCTTCACTTAGAAGGTGACATTTGAGCAAAGAGTTTAATGATAAGGAAACATTGTGAATATCTTGGGAAAGAGTTTTGCAGGCAGAGATAACAGCCAGTGAAAAGACCCTGAGGCAAGAACGTGCTTTGGGCACAAGGCCTAGTTCATGCATCCAAACAAGAGGTTGGAGCAGTTTATTTCCTCTCTTTGAGGTCGGGATAGATTTTGGGAACTGATATGAACAGAGCCAGCAAGGCAGGAGTCAATATCCAGTAGCTATAAGGAGAAGTGGGGAATGCAGAGGCTGAGACTAGGACTGGACCTGAGAACAGTAGTATGAACTCTGCCACTTCTCACTCAAACTATTGTCTCCTTTTCTCTTTTTCCAGGATCTTCTTTCTGCCTAATCAACATGTTATTTGTAAGCATGAAATCTGACTTTATGAACTCTGTGATAATGTACAATGTTTTCAAATTGTTTCACTAAAGGAGTAATTATAAAGCCTTAATTGCTTATCTTTTATATCAAAACATTGAAATAACATTTAAATAGATCAAAGTGTTTACAGAAAGATGCAAATTGACTTTATCACAAGAATGTGCTAGAATCTGGACTTTGCCTTGGTATATAAGTCAGGCTGCCTGTTCAGTGCTACCTTAACTCCTGAAAAATAGGGACTCCTGCTCAAACTGAGGCTGTACATATCACAAACACCAATGAATGTGGTAAATAACACGTAATACTTTTGGCAACTAGTCAGTGCTTGTTCATTGTTACCCATAACTCAACATTTGCTCTTGTGGTAACACCACTCAGGCCCCAAGGAAATGCTTCAGTACATTTCTTGTTCTATGTGCTCAAAGTACAAAGTAACTGTTTCAATAATACTGTAAGGTTTATGGGTTATGCTGCTGTTGATATTGGACACAAATGGCTTTGAAGTCAAGAGAACTGGAGCAGTGAAAGTGGCTAGTTAAGTGAAAGGATAAATTAATTGACTTATCAAATCTCTGCTCTCAGATAGCATGCATACAATGATTTCTTGTGCAACGAACTATCATTTCTCTATAATGCTGAGTGTCTACATTTTTGCTTCTGTTTGATTTCATGTTTTCAGAGTTTCTCATATATTAGTATGAAATCCCAACAAATGCAAATGGCAGCTGAGGAATATTTTATAATATCAAATAATTCACATCACTTAAATTTTTATATATGTAGGTCTATACATAACTTTTGTAGTGCATAACACAAATTTTTACTTTGACAATTAGATGGATATGGTATATGATAATTGTGAATTCTTTCATGTAAAAAAGTTTGATAAGATTAATTTCAAAAAGTAAAATAAAAGTTGATATTCACCAGTTGTAGTTGTATTTCTTATATTTTAGGAGAAAATTTAATCTGAGAGCACATAATATAGTTTTAATTAATTTTTTACATTTGCTTTAATTAAGATTTTTAACTAAAATTTACACAGATTTTTAGAGTTCAAATATATGTCTCAGCTTTACATTCTCAAATCATTGCTATCAATAGAACAGGATTTTTCCAGAATGGAGACAAAAAAAAATGAATGTAATGAAATACATACATAGTAAATTTTAAATTATGTATGTCTTAATATTGTTGTTTATCCAAACATTGCCAGACTATTCACAGGCACCCAGATGCAGCAATAACTAAATGTAATCACTTTTGATATTTGATTCATTTAAATTAAAATCATAACTTTATACGTATTTTTTGATTTTATCTTTATGAAGATACATTTGTCAAGATTAGAAGTAACATTTTATTCAATGATTGGTTTATAACTTTTACATATTTAAACAAAATATATGTTCCTCCATTTGTACTCTTGCCCTCGGCCTTTGAAATATTAGGACAGCTTCTCCACTGGCCTTCTATCTACAGGATTTTTCAGTATGATGATATGAAGCCCAGGGCTCCACATATAATTTTTGAAGAGATCATCACAAACAAGTCACACTCTGGGTGTGAAATATACATTATTTAGATCCCAGAAGAATCAGATTTGGGGATTCCTTCACCTAATGGTAGCTTGTTAGAACAGTGGCTCTGTAATGAAAAGGGGTGAGGACCTGGTGTTACAAGTCTCAGGTCTATGTCCCAGCCTCATTAGTTACTTCCTTTGTGATCTTAGACACAATAACTCACTTAGAACATCAATTTCTTCATCTACATGGTAATCAAGTGCTACTAAATAAGATGACATGTAAAAGCACACAGAACAGAAGAAAATATTGCATTTTGATAGTTGGATTAATAGCCAATCCCAGAAGCAATTTGTGGCAAACACTGTGTGTGCTTGTTTACCTGATGGGCATTTTCTGGCTCTTTGCCCTGTAGTGCTAAAACAGGAAAGAATATTTCAAACACACACAAAAGGGTAAAAAATAGTAGAATAAGTTTTGAATGACTTACCTATACTCCTCTAGTCCTCTCCTTTCCTATGGAGAATTTTGAAGCAAATTTCAGATGTTGTGTTATTAAATTAATAAGTATACTTTTTTATTTCAGGAAGTCTTTTTACTACATAAGAATTAACATATTTTAGAGTTTGCCTTTGGCATAGATCTTAGGTCTGACATTTGGCAGTTTTTCAAAAGTCTTTCTTTCTTTCTTCTCATCAGAGACTCTAGAAATGAATTGAGCAGAGAGTTAATAGATTATCACCTATGTCACCTGAACACATAGCACTAGTGTCAGTGCTCTTTGGGCATTCCGTAATTTCTAGTAATTGTCACTCTAGCATTATTTCTTCATGCTAAGCATTGTCAACAGAAACGCCAATAGAGTCAATTTCTATACCTGCTGGGTTATTAAACATTTTATATGTGGTTGATTTCTCTCTAATTACTAGCAGTAAAACTCCTATTAAAATAGAAAGCTTATTTGTATGCATGTTGTTTCACAAACTGCAGGGTACAGAACAAATTAAGACACTCTCTTCTGCTTCCCAGAGAGCTAGTGCATTAGCTTCTTACTGCTGCTGTAACAAACTGTCACAAATACAGTGGCTTGAAACAACACAAATTTATTATCTTATGGTACAGAAGGTCAGAGTTTAAAGTGGGTTGGCAGGACTGGGATCCTTCTGGTAGGTCTAGAGGAGAATCTGTTTACTTGGCTTTTCTAGAAGCCACATACATTTCTTGGCTGTTGGCCTCTTCCTCCATCATCAAAGCAGCAGCATAGCATCTTCTGTCTCTGTTTCTGTTTATCACATTGCCTTCTGTCTTTTATCTTCCTTCCTCCCTTTTATGAGGACCCTGGTGGTTACATTGAACCCACTCAGATAATCCAGAATAATCTCTTCATCTCAAGATATTTGATTTAATCACACCTACAAAGCTCTTTTCTTTTCTTTTTCCTTTTTTTTTCTTGAGACAGAGTCTCTCTCTATCCCCAAGGCTGGAGTGCAGTGGTGTGATCTCCACTCACTACAGCCTCCATCTCCCAGGTTCAAGCGATTCTCATGCCTCAGCCTCCCGAATAGCTGGGACTACAGGCGTGCACCACCACACCTGGCTAATTTTTGTATTTTTAGTAGTGACAGGGTTTCCCCATGCTGGCCAGGCTGGTCTGGAACTCCTGACCTCAGGTGATCCATCCACCTCAGCCTCCCAAAGTGCTGGGATTACAGGCATAAGCCACTGCATCTGGCCTTCTTTTCTTTTAAATGTAAGAAAACATTTCATAGATTTTGGGGATTTGAGTATAGACATCTTTGGGAGACCATTATTCAGCCTACCACACTCAGCCAGCTTAGGGATAGAGAAAAAGTGAAAAGGAAGGATAAAGCAAGCAAGAAAAACAGAGGGAGGCAGCTGGTGGAGAGATGACCACAGGTTTGCAGCAAGTTGGTGCAGAGAAGCAAGAGAAGCATCCCTAGGTGTCTGACTTGTAGAAAAGTGCTATGGCTTGAATGTGTCTCCTAAAAGTTTTTGTGTTGGAAACATAAGCCCTCTACCTTATGAATAGTTTAACAAATTAATGAGGGCTCTTCCCTCGTGAATAAATTAATGTCACTATCACAGAAGTGGGTTCCTTGTTGAGAGAGTAGCTTTGTTTCAAAAGTGGGCTCTGACTTTCTTGTTCTTGCCCTCTTGTCATATGATGCCCTGTGCCATGTTATGACACAGCAAGAAGGCCCTCATCAGATGCCAGTGCTATGCTTTTGGACTCCCCAGCCTCCATAACTGTACACTAAATACATTTCTTTTCTTTATATGCTATCCCATCTGTGGTATTCTATTATAGCAACAGAAAATGGACTAAGACAGAAGGTACTCTTCAACAGCTGACAAATTAGTGGATGGAACCTTCTATCTACAACCTGCTGAAAGCTTTAGAAAAGTGAAAAAATCACAGAGAAATGCAGGAATAAGGACTGTTTCGGTGTTTTTTTTCCTGTGGGTACATATATTCTTAATATTTATAAATGTGCCTTTTAACGATGAATAATTTTTATAATATTTGTTTATTCTGAGTGTATGCAAACATTTAGACCCTAAGAACCCTAAAATAAAAATAAAAATATTAGCCAGGTGTATTAGTCTTCTAGGGCTGTCATAACAAAATAGCACAGACTGGGTAACTTAAATGAGAGAAATTTATTTCTCACAGTTCTAGAGGCTGGAAGTTCAAGATCAAGGTGTCAGTTTTGGTTTCTCCTGAGGTCTCTCCCCTTGGCTTGCAAATAGCTGCTTTCTTGCTATGTCCTCATATGGTCTTTTCTTTGATGTCTCTTCCCTTTTTTTTTTTTTTTTAAAGGGACACCATTCCCATTGGATTAAAGCCCCACCTACATGATCTCATTTAACATGAATTATCTCAAGGGCCTTTTCTCCAAACACAGCTACTTTGGGAGTTAGGCTTCAACCTATATATTTGAGAGGAACACAATTATTCTGTAACATCAGGAATCAGCATGTGCTGGATAAGACAATCTTCCAGATACTATGTTTGGTACTGAGAGTACATATCAGATAACATTGTAGTAAGTACAGTTTGAAAGAGACAATTACTAAAATGGAACAAATAAAGTGAAGGCCTAACTACAAACCATCCAGCAATGCCTGCCTCCATAGTTGGAGTGCTCTGAGCAGAAAGAAACACAAGTGCAAAGGTCCTGAGAAGGAGAAGATGCTTAGTAGAGTTGAGGAGCAGAGAGAAGATCTCTCTAACTGGACATGGGACAAGAGGGAGGAGGGTAGGAAGGTAATTTTTTATTAATAGGGAAAAATCATGTGGGGCTTTGCAGGACATGGTAAGGACTTTAGGTTTTTATTTTATGCAGAAAATAAAATTTTATCTGATTGCCACAGTGTGGCTGATGAACTTGGGGTGGAGTGGTAAAAGAGCATCTAGGAGACTGTCTATGAGGCTACTGTGTTTCTTCAGATGGGGGGAAGAGATGGTTTACACCAAAGTCATAACAGTGTAGTGGTATTCAATGGTCATATTTGTAATGTATTTTGAAGGTGATCTGAAGGGGCTTACTACTAAATTTAAATTGGGGTGTGAAGAAAAAGAAAAAACTCAAGCTTGTAGAAAAAGCCCTAGAGAACCTATTTTGAGAGCTGATTTGGCATGAGATGCCCAAAGGAGATAATAATGCAGAGTGCCCCCTCCACTGAAGATCAGGACTGAAGACTGGGGCTACTGGGCAGATTGTGGAGAAACTAGGAAAATAGTTATCTTCCTTAAAATGGAATTAGAATGTGATTTTCCAAGTATATTTAATTCCTGAAGAGGGAGAGACTGACTATAGGGATAAACTGGGTTGCACTCTTCATAGCTATGCAGTAATTGTACATGTCAGCCACAGCAAGAGTTATGCCATGATCTCCTGTGATATTGTAGTGGATAAAATGGAAAAGTATAGCATAGACAATATAAAGATTTGTAATTTATTGAGAAAATTTGCTCCAAATGACAAATAACTCAACTGCAGCTTAGAAGTACCTTTCTTACAACTATAGAAACCTGCCCGTAGCTTAGATGAGAACATAGAGGGCTTGCTCATTAAATTTGTGTATGATATGAAGCTGCAAAGAGACATGAATACATAAAAGACAAAATCATGACCCCAAACCATTTGCATTTATATCTAAAAAGTTTAATTTAATGAGGATTTATGTAAGGTCTTGTACATGGTCCAAAAAAGCCCCACAAACAACTGAACAAATGCAAGTGTGGAGAGTCATGAGTGGACAGACACAGCCATAAAAGACATAGCAGTTTTAGCATTCAGAGAGGCCAATATTAGCCTGCAGTGTGATATGGCTGCCAAATAAATTAATGCAATCCCAGGTGGTATGCATGATATATTATCCAGGATATATATATATACACCAGTCAGACCACATTTAATCTCTTTGAAGTCACAACTTAAGAACATCGACAAATGGAAATAAAGTTTAACCGAGAGAGAGACTGAAAAACACATCTAAGATATGGAAGACCTAGGTTAGGTTTAATTCATTCAACAAATATTTGCTGTATGATTAGTTTGTGTCAGGTGTCTTTATAGGCCCAGGAGCTACAGTGGGAAAAAATTGCTCATAAAAGGATGAGATTCTAGAAAGGAGTAATAGCTAATAACTGCTATGTAGAAGAGATATAAGATGTATTCTGGATGGATCGAAGGAGAAGATGTTATAATGATTAGGAGCTTTGGGAAAATCTAATTTTAATATTTAAAAACTAACAAAATCCTTAACAGCTTTCTAAGAAAAATGAATTATTTTGACATAGTAAGTTCTCTTTTACTAGACTTGTTAGGAAAAATAGGAAGCCATACATTTAATCTTTCCTAAAGGCGTTTTATATGCACATTTTAGAAAAGTAGAAGTACAAAAAGAAATAAAAATCACCCTTAATTCAATAACTTTGTAGTAGTCATTATTTCTCCCCCTTTCTCTAAATATGTGTCTCCTTACACACACACACACACACGACTAATCCTATAACTCTATTTACATATTAGATGGTTGAGATCTTCCTCTGACATAGCTTTATGTTCCTTTTTACTAAACATTATAAGTATTTCCATAACACTTAAAGTTCTCTGTGAATATCATATTAATGATGGAACAATATTATATCATATGTGCCATGGATGTTTAAACCATTCCTCTGGCACTGGAAATTTATGATGTTTTAATTTATTTGGTCCTAAATGATTCTGTGGTATCTTTGTGCTCACTGTGCTCTCATCTTATTATTTACTTGGAACAGAGTTAGGAAAGTGTAATTACTATGCAAAAAGCTATGGGATTTTTTAAGATTTTAGATGTAAGTTATAAAATTAATTTCAGAAATATTAAACCCATTTACACACCTATTAGCTTGAGAATTCCAACCTCACCTCACTCTTAGCCAACATTATTTTTTTTAATCTTTTCTAATTTCATGGGCAAAAATTAGTGTTACATTTTAATTTACTCTGCTTAGATGACTAATGAGGTTGAACATGTACTTCAGATGCTTATTAACTACTTGTCTTTTCTGTAAGTTTTCTTATGCACAAGTTTTCCAATGGGGGTGTAGAATTTTCCCATTGATTTGAATATACTCTCTATACAGTAAGAATATTACTTTTTAAATCTTTATTATGTCTTTGTGGCAATTTTTCTTCCTTGTTTTCCTTCTTTGGTTTTGATTATTATGTTTACATAGAAGAGAAAAATATTGATAAATTTGATGATGAAAAATAAGATTTAGTGAATATTATAAAATAATATCAAAACAAAATGCATAAACCTTTGAGACATCGAATCAAATGTTTCCAACAAAATATTAACATGCCTAATATTTAACACTTCAAACAAATCTATTAAAATACCAAAATGCAATAAATAGGTCCTGAAAGAACAAAAACACATAATGAATCCAAGAAACAGTTTAATCTCTATAGCAATGAAATAAATCAAAACAAAACATCAACGATGAAATTTCATCTATCATATTATCAAATATTAAAATAAATGATAATACTACTGTCTGCATGGTGATACAGATGTATGCAAATTTTGGGAAAGCATTTTGGTAATATGCTATATATTAAGAACTTCAAAATATTCTCATTTTTGTTTCAGTAAGTGTAGTTTTGGAAAATTGTATTGAATCAGAGACATGACATAGGCATGTTTATTGCATCATGATCTGTAAGCAGTCTACATGTGTAATATAAAGAGATGATTTAAGTAAATTATGTTTATAAAGTGAAATATGAAGTAAATCTGTTTATAAAGTGAAATTTCATGCTGCTAATGAGTGAGACTATCATTTTGGAAATCAAAATAGGACAGCTGAGAAAACATTCAGTAAAATGTTGAAAGATAAAACTGTGGATATCCCTCGAAAGTAGAAGAAAAAGGAGACAAATATATGGAAATCCTGGAATCTGTTTGGGAAGGCTAACATTCAATTAATAGATTTCCAAAAGGAAGAATAAGTAAATTAGTGGGAAAGGAAATCACCAAGGAGTAAAAAATGCAAGGACATTTTCCAGAACTAAAAGATATTTGTTTCCAGATTTCTGGGCCCTCATGGCCATCATAATGAATGGGAGGGGTATGTGGGGAAGAGACCCACACCAACATAATCATGACATTTCAGAACACTCTGGAGATAAAGATCGTAAATATTTCCAGAGAGCCCCTTTGCCTGGAACAAGAAGGCAGCAGATTTTTCTCAACAACAACAACACTGGATTCTAGAAGACAAAAATGCCTTGGAAAATCTGAGAGAAAAGAATCTTCGATCTAGAGTTCTGTATCCAGCCAAACTATCAATCATACAGAATAGTAGAGTAATGGCATTTTTTTGGCCAGCAAAATTTCAAAAAATATACCTACATTTATCTTCATTGAAATCCTCTCAAGAAACTACGAGAGGCTGTTTTGTACCAAAGCTAGGATTTATAGTAAGAGAAAAGCATAGAGTTCAGGAAGCAAAGGTCTCTAACAGGAGGGAGGCAAGCAAAATCCAAGAATGATGGCAAGGTAGCTGCCACAGGTCAGCTGTGCAGTAGGCAAAAGGGAAGCCTGTCTTAATAACATTGGGCAGACAGAGAAACTCTCGATGGATATCTCTTTCCATTTATCATAATCACCACTACTCCTTATAAATTTCCCAACTGTGATCGGCTACCTAATAGATTTGAACGTGAAGAACATTGTGGTAAGAGGTGTTTTATGTAATTGTTGAAGAGTATCAGAAGACTAAGAGATTAAAAGAAATGAAGAAAAAATTTCAATGAGGCAACATTAACTCCAAGATAAAGAAAAAGGTAGTAATAACCGTTGCTATTTTTTTTTATATTTTATTGACTACTTCCATCGTATGACTTAATGTTCTCAGCCCTTTTACACATATTATCTCATTTAATTGTAAATATCACCTTAGCAAGTTGGTACTATTGATATCCCCATTATTCAGGAGGGAAAAAATAGGAAGACTGGCCTGAGGTGCCAGAATGGGATTCAAGCAGCCTGTTAGGCTCTGAACTGCCTCTCTAAGAAAGCAAATGTAATCACAGCTTTCAATTTCATTTGGCAGTGAGCAATATTTGCATAGTCAAAATGATAAAACCACTGAGTACAGATTGAACCAAAACTGTCATGTAATCATATCAGGAGGATGAGGGAGTGGAAAAAACTAACAAAAAACTCTGCCTGCAATAAAAGTCAATAAATAACACCTAAACACACACATATGTGTGCATATATATGTACATATGTGTTCATGTGTGTATTTACGTATTTATGAACTTCCTGTTATTGCAGGTGATATATGTGTATATATATGTATATATGTGTGTATGTGAATAATATGGAGGAAAATATTGGAAGAAAAAAATTGAGAGTAATAGCTTCTAGTAGCGACTTAGCAGCATTTGATTTTTAATTTAAAACTATGTGCGTATATTACACACACATACATATCTATACCTATAATGTATCTATATCTATGTATATTTCATGCTGACAAAGATTTTTAAAAGTCTTGGTCATGGTTAATAGCCTGTGGACCTGAGTGCACCTCTGCTCTTCTCGCTGTCTGGAACCTCCCCTGCCTCTCAAACCTACCTACAACCCCACAATCTAAAGGGTGCAGGTGTCTTAGAGCCTGGGACTCCAGGACTCCCTCTACTCCACAGCCAGCCTGGCATGGACCTCATCCCCATTGGGTCTGTGCTTATGTCCTCCTAGTTGTTAAATATTTCTTAATATTATCCTTGCTTATGAAATTACATTAAATGAAAAAAGAAGATACAAATTACGTCTATAAAGTCAATAAAAATGGGTTTATGTGGGAAATAATATATTGTTTTACTCTTTATACTTGTCTGGATTTTAGAAGTATTTCACATAAAAAGCACAGATTAATTTTAAGACTGACAACAAATGTAACAAAAAGTACAAAATGAAACTCATAGATGGGTAAAGTCATTGATCCATAATGTGCCTAACTATGCCTCTGCATTACAGAAGCTGGTACAGGCCAATCCTCACTTTCATAAATAGCCCCTGAAATCATTTGAAAGGCAAATGTTTGCATCAAAGTATGGACATAAGTGTTATGAAAGGGATCTTCAGCCTAGATAATTTAAACTAATTAAAAATCTCTATTTATCACCCTTACGATTATAGGAAAAGACAACCTCCTTTGGACCCAGGAGGCCAGGTAGACAGATGACAGCTTTCATGAGTGCCCGGTCAGATAGGAGGGAGGAGCCAATAGTCCTAGGCCGGGTTAGACGGTTGGCCACTCTCAATCATTAAATCCTTGTTCAGCTGTATTAGATATACAGAGCAGGGCAAGAAGTGGTCTAATTTGTTTAATTTTCCCAGCCCAACAGAAAGACAAGTTACATCTTAAATTGCTCCCCTGTCTGCCAGCATATATGAGTTCTTACTGCAGGCTGCCTATAACTTCTCTTCATGACCCTTTGACCTTTCTGAGCCCAAAAGTCTGCTCCAGAGCCAGATGCCCACAGTGTCCAATGCCAGAGCCCCTTTATCCGGATGAAGATAGGCTGACCAACGGTCCCATCTCGCTCTTGCTTGGGCCTGGGTGGAAAGAGAGTTTCCAGGATATGAGATTTTCAGTGCCCAAATCCATCTTGGGCAAACTAGGATGAGTTGGTCACCCTAGCTGGAGGTCACCCTAGCTGTGGATTATTATTGGATAAGATGTAACTGTCATCCACTGGGGCTGTAGAGGAGGGGATCAATGGGTGTCTCTGCTAGGTGACCAAGGCCTACCTGTGAACACTCTCTGTCCCCTTAACTTTTTCCAGAGGGACAGTGGGTGGAAGACAGAGCCCTCTCCATGAGAGTGAGAAATTACCTTTCCTTAAATGAGAAGTGAAGGAAAGGTCAGCTGACACAGGGGGCAGCTTTTAAATATTACATGCAAGACCAAAAGCTTCAGGGGCCTGAAGTAGTGGTTGGGAACTCAAATGGACAGAGGGAGTGGTAGAGATCATAGCAACCTAAGAAGCCTCTCTGAGGGCAGGTGATCCTCAGCTCCCACTGAGATCTCAAGTTGGAAACAGGATCTAGTTTGGTAGATCTTCCCATTTTTTAGGGGAAGCCAGTAACCAGAATTTGTATGTGATATTGCAACTTTTCAACGTGGAAGACCAATTCGAAAACGTGTAAGCACTGTGCAGTGTTTCTCAACTCACGTCTGTGAGTAACTGTGATGCATGCTCTCTGCAAAAGTAAGATGTGTGTCTCAGTTACACTAATTAAGCGTTCACCATGTGGTATAGAAGAGACCTGGAGTGAGGATCAGAGAATATCCACAAGACTTGCCATTCGGCGTCAGCTGCTTTGCATTCTGGTTCTCTCTCTCCTTTTCTCTCCAGGTGTGCAAGTCACTCCACCTCCCCCCAACTCCCCCCATCCAAGTACTGGGCATAGTAAATGGGAGAGATCTTCTTTGATTTGTTTCTTTGCTTCTTCCTCATCTCTCCCTCACCCAACCAACTTTGAATATTGAACTGGCCATTTCTCTCTAAGGTGGCACATGGCATTAGAGCAATTAGAAAAGTTCAAACTTATGGGTTCATTATTAGTATCTTGCAGTTTAGAAATTCCTGCTGCAGAATCAAATTCCCTGGGCTCCTATTTGGCCTTTAAAACCAATACTCTATCTAGACACAACGAAGGGGAACAACCTTGGCTGGGGCTTACTAATGGGGAAGAGCAAGTCCCTAGAGCTGTTGGTGTCTAAGGGCACATTCTACGACTCCTGATTAGTGACTCAGAAATTAATTTTTGTTTTGTAGATTAAAGTAGCTTTTGTAAATTAACACATATAAGCCTTCTGGCATATCAGTGAAGGGGGAATCCACCCAGCACTGAACTACCGAGTTCTAGCAGCACCGAAATGCCCAAATAGTGTGAGAAGTTAGGAAGGTCCCAAGGACAGTGCTTCTGAAAGTCTCATCTGAAGCTCACTTGCATCAAATGAAGCATTTCAGGAGGTATTTAAAAAATACAGCTTCAAGGCTGGGCACGGTGGCTGTAGTCCCGGTACTTTGGGAGGCCGAGGCGGGAGGATCACCTGAGGTTGGGAGTTCAAGACCAACCTGACCAACATGGAGAAACCTTGTCTCTACTAAACATACAAAAATTAGCTGGGCAAGGTGGTGCATGACTGTAATCCCAGCTACTTGGGAGGCTGAGGCAGGAGAACCACCTGAATCCGGCAGGCAGAGGTTGTGGTGAGCCAAGATCATGCCATTGCACTCCAGCCTGGGCAACAAGTGCGAAACGCTGTCTCAAAAAAATAAATAAATAAATAAAAATAAAAATACAGATTCACGGGCCTAACTCTCAACCTATTGAATCACATTATGTAATCGGAAGGCCCAGGACTCAACTTTAACAAGCTCCCCACATCGTTCTCATGCACAATGCATTAGAAGACCCACCGCTACAGGGCCTTTATTTCTGATTTCTAAGCAGCCACCAAAGCCTCAGATTCCAGGCTGGCAAAGCAGGATGGAGGTTAGTCTTGTCTCACCTTTTGGTCAGATAAAAGAGACTAATAATAAATAGGATAAAAGAATACAAGGGAAGAGGAACCACTCATATGAGAATTAGAAAATCATGTTTGAAATGAGGGCAGTTTTCAAAGAGCCAATTATGAAAGGAGACAGCCCAGTCTCATAACCGCAAGGAATTCTGAAAGGAAGGCAAGATTTATTTCAAATGTACCTCATGTCAAGAACTCCGCTAGGCAGTGACATTCATTACTTCAGCAACATTTACTGAACACCTATATATAAAAAATTCAAGCCAAAATACGTTACATAGAATATATAGGGTAATTTAATATTGATAACCTGAAGATATAACAGTCATTATACTTTCTGTGCAAATAGCCTATGCTGTTAGTAATATACGTGCAAGCAGAAAGACAATATATATTTTGACATACCATCAATCAATCTGGTAAACTAAGTAGATAAAACTTAATGTTAGAGAACTTTAATAATGTGACCAATAGGTTGGAGTTACTAGATACATGGCAAAGCATATAACCTAAAACAGATGATCTATGTGTGTCCTCAAACATTGATAGTGTAAATAGGCGCAGTTTTTCCAGAGGGAAATTTGGTAGTGTGTATCCAAAATCTTTGAAATGTGAGTATCTTTAATCTTGAAATTTTATACCTGAGAATTTTTACTATGGAGAAAGATGTATGCACAAAGGTGGCAGCTGAAACATATACAAGTCCCAAAAATGGGGGACTCCTCAAATAAATCAGTGCCTTTGGCATACAGGCATACCTCATTTTATTGTGCTTTAATTTTTTTGAGCTTCGTAGGTATTGCATTTTCTACAAATTGAAGGTTTGTGGCAACCCTGTGTTGAGCAAGTCTATCAGCACCATTTTTCCAATAGCATGTGCTCACATGTGTAACATTTTAGTAATTCCCATAACATTTCAAATGTTTTCATTATTATTATATCTGTGATGATGATCTGTGACCAGTGATCTTTGATATAACCGTTGTATTTGTTTTGGAGTGCCACGGACTGCACCCATATAAGACAATAAAGGCCAATTAATAGTTCTACAATGGCCTCTAAGTGTTCAAATGAAAGCAAGAGTTACACATCTCCCACTTTAAATCAAAAGCTGGAAATGACTAAGCCCAACAAGAAAGGCTGGTCAAGAGTAAAGACAGGCCAATAGCTAGGCCTCTTGGACCAGTCAGCCAAGTTATAAATGCAAAGGAAAAGTTCTTGAAGGAAATTAAAAGAGCTTTTCCAATGAATACACAAGTGATAAGAATGCAAAACAGCCTTGTTGCTGATATGAAGAAGGTTTTAGTGGTCTGAATAGAAGGTCAAACCAGCAACAAAATTCTCTTCATTCAAAACCTAATACAGAGCAAAGTTCTAACTCTCTCCAGTTCTGTGAAGACTGAGAGAGGTGACAAAGCTGCAAAAGAAAAGTTGGTGGCTAGCTGAGGTTGGTTTCTGAGGTTTAGCGAAAGAAGCTACCTCCAGAACATAAAAGTGCACAGTGAAGCAGCAAGTGCTGATGTAGAAAAGCTGCAGCAAGTTATCCAGAAGACCTAGCTGAGACATTGATGAAGATGGTCACATTAACAACAGATTTTCAATGTAGACAAAACAACCTTCTATTAGAAGATGCCATCTAAGGCTTTCATAGCTAGAGAGGAAAAGTCAATGCCTAGTTTCAAAGCTTCAAAGAACACGCTGACTCTTTCGTTAGGGGCTAATGCGGTTGGAGACTTTAAGTTGAAGCCAATGCTCATTTGCCATTTGGAAAATTCTGGGGTGTTTAAGAATTATGCCAAAGCTACTACTCCTGTCTGCTATAAATGAAGAAACAAAGCCTGTATGACAGCATGTTTGTTTATGGCATGGTTTACTAAATATATTGAGCCCACTATTGAGATCTATTGCTCAGAAAAAAAATCCTTTTGAAATATTACTGCTCACTGACAGTGCATCTGGTAACTTAAGAACCCTGAGATATACAAGGGAATTAACGTTTTCATGCCTAACACAATATCCATTTCACGGCCCATGGATCAAGGAATGATTTAGACTTTCAAATCTACTATTTAAGAAATACATTTTGTAAGGCTGCAGATGCCATAGATAATGATCCCTCCGATGGATCTAGGCAAAGGAAATGGAAACCCTTCTGGAAAAAAATTATATATATATATTTTTTTGAGACAGAGTCTCTTGCTCTGTCACCCAGGCTGGAGTGCAGTGGCGCAATCTTGGTTCACTGCAACCTCCCTCTCCTGGGTTCAAGCGATTCTCCTGCCTCAGCCTCCTGAGTAGCTGGGACTACAGGCATGAACAACCTCACCCAGCAAATTTTTGTATTTTTAGTAGAGATGGGGTTTCATATGTTGTCCAGGCTGGTCTTGAACTCCTGACCTCAAGTGATCCATCCTCCTCAGCCTCCAGAAGTGCTGGGATTACAGGCGTGAGCCATGCACTCAGCCGGGAATTTATAATTCTTGATGCCATTTAAAATATCTGTGATTCATAAGAGGAGGTCAAAATGTTAACATTAATAGGAGTTTGGAAGAAGTTAATTTCAACCCTCATGGATGACTTGGAGAAGTTCAAGACTTCAGTGGAGGAAGTCACCGCGGATATGGAATAAATAGAGAACTACAATTAGAAGTGGGGCCTGAAGATGCAACTGAATTGCTGCAATCTCATGATAAAACTTGAGTGGATAAGGAGTTGCTCCAAAGAAAGTGGTTTCTTGAGATGGAATCTATTACTGGGGAAGATGCTGTGCACATTGGTGAAATGACAACAAAGAATTTAGAATAGTACATAAACCCTAAGTTGATAAAGCATTGGCACAGTCTGAGAGAATTTACTCCAATTTTGAAAGGAGTTCTAGTGTGGGTAAAATGCTATCAAACAGCATCACATGTTACAGATAAATCTTTTGCAAAAGGAAGAGTCCATTGATACAACAAATTTCATTGTTGTCTTCTTTTAGAAAATGGCTACAGCCACCCCAAACTTCAGAAACCACCACCCTGATTAGTCAGCAGCCATCAATATCAAGCAAGACCCTCCATTAGCAAAAAGAGTATGACTCACTGAAGGTTCAGATGATTGTTAGCATTTTTTAGCAATAAAAAATTTAATTATGATACATACTTTTTTCTTAGATATAATGCTATTGCACATTTAAGAGACTAGAATTTAGTGTAAACATAACTTTTACATGTACCAGAAAACAAAAACATTTATGCAACTCAAGTTACTGTGATACTTGCATTATGGCAGTGGTCTGGAACCAAATCTACAGTATCTCTGAGGAAGTATACCTGTATTTTTATCAAAGCAACTGTTTCTCCAGATGAAACTAGAAAGCACGATTTATGAAATTCTGGATGAATTGGAATAGTAAACTCCTAGAGCTTCGTACATCCCCAAGAGAGGTTCCCATTTTCAGTGAAACAAGGTGAGGAGCCCCGAGGCCCACAGAGGCTCATAACCAGCAGTAGACGTGAATTGGTGTGGGCTGGCTAGACATCTGAAAGTCCTCCATCATGAAGGCTGGCCAGGTCTCAGGATCAGATGAGAGGCTTAGAAGCCAGGTATTCAGTTGTAAATCAAGACCATACACATTCCTCCATTATCTGGCATTATGTAATGGAGGGACCAAGATATCACTGGGGTAAAGGAGGACCAGGAAAAACATCCAAAATTTGACTGAGATGATTTGAAAGTAAGTGGAAGAAGAAGAATAAGAAAAATTAAGAAATATGTGTCAACAAAATCAGAATAGTGGTTTCCCTCTGGAAGAATGAATAATCAGGAGGAACACATGGGTCTTCAAATGCATGCATAGCATTATACATATTAAGTCAGATAGATGGTAGGTACCTCCTCGAGTGTCTAGATGATTCCATAATACAGTTTTTAGAAGACATGTGTTACTCTTCTGGGCTGAAGAGATAAGCTGTCTGGACATAAGACTCTAGACAGATTTAAGAAGGGTGGAGCGATTTCTTCACAAAAGGAAACTAAACTCAATTTTTCACAAAAAAATGAAACTAAACTAGTGTCCCAAGAGGGAGATGAGTAATGGTGAAGCCATCTGTAAACATCAGCAGAGGTTGCTGGAAGCAGGGAATGGACTGCTTTCAAATAGCAGGATAGAAGTTTTCTGTCCTCAGGTTGCAGAGGCAGCAGCTCCCACTGCCCAAGAACTCTGCTCTCAGGTTGGTGGTACATGAAGTCTCAAAATTATCTGTTCCCATAAGCTTGGGGGTGTGTGTGTCCTTCTGTGTGTTCTCTGCCATTCCACAGGCTGTGTGTGTTGTTGTTGTTGTTGTTGTTGTTGCTGTTGTGTGTGGTTGGGGGGTGGGCCAGAGGGAATTCAGAGGGGGCTTAGAGGCTCCAAAATAAATAAGCAGATGAATGTCTAGTTGCCCCCTTCACCCCTGAAGTGGAAGACAGATTCTTTTAGTATCCTCTTTGCTCTATCTTTAGCAATAAAAAATTTATGCTGCATACATTTTTCTTAGATATAATGCTATTGCACATTTGAGAGGCTAGTGTAAGCATAACTTTTATATGTAACAGAAAACAAAAACATTTATGTGACTCACTTTACTGTGACCATTACATCAGTGGTCTGGAACGAAATCTACAGTATCTCTGAGGAAGTATACCTGTATTTTAATCATAGCAACTGTTTCTCTAAATGAAATTGGAAAGCACAATTCATGAAATTCTGGTTGAATTGGGATAGCGACCTCTCAGAGCTCTGCACATCCCCAAGAGAGGTTCCCATTTTCAGTGAGGCAAGGTGGGGCATCCCAGGGCCCGCAGAGGCTTATGTCCTTGTTCCAGCCAAGGCAGAGAAACACAGTAGAGAACTGGACATTTGACTGTGCTCTGGCCAAAGGTGGTGAAAATGAGTAAGAGTCCTGATCCATAGCTAACTGGGATGTCCTCGTTCCAAGCGGCACTGCTACAGTTTCTCAGGTGCATCTCACCCAAGGACACAGTCAGGCATCAGGGACCAGGGGGCAGAGCGATCTGGCCAATAGTAGGTGTGCAGGAGGCAGCAGCCTGCAGTATCTGGGGACAGCCACAGGGGTTCCCTGTATGGCCAGTGTGAAAGGCAGGAAGAGGATGTGAAACTGCTCATAGGAACACAGCCCTCTCACTGATTGCTGAGGCCAGGTGGTGGAGGGTGATAATATAGGATCATGCCCTAGAAAACACCAGGTAATCACATGTATCAGTATAACCTTTGTCTATTTCTCCCAACACATGTCTGAGCAACATACTGAGTTTAATTTAGTGTTGCATCGAAAGGAAGGAAAATATGATCTATACATGTAGATTCAAAGGGATCTTTGCTAAAATTATTACTAGATGAAGACTAGTGTCTTTTATACAGGTTGGTACTAAATCTATGAATGAGTATATTAAGAGGAATTAAAATGGCATGTCTGAATAGAACTAAGGGGAAGAGTTAATTTATGCATCATTTTTTACTAAACAATGAAGTCTAGACATGTTATTTGTGCTCAGTCGTGAATAAAATGCAGCTTTCAATTTCTCCGTGATCGAAGGATGATTATTTCCACAGGCTTATTTAATACTGGTCTGACATCATTTAGCATAATATAATTACCTGAATTGAAATTTCATTTAAAGAAATTAACGGGGTCATGACCCCACAAAATGTTTTGTAGCCAAGATGCACTTTTTGTTGAGAAAAATGATTCTTACAGTGTGAACCACCAATGTGACCCACATCTGTCCTGTTGTATCTTCACGATACATATTGATATTAGGATCCTTGTAGGATAGCAGCATTTTGTGAAGGTGCACCAAAATGAGACTTTTTTTCAAGCTTGCTGTTGAAGAATTGAAAAACTAAATTGTTCCCAGCATTGGAGTTTGACTGTAAATAAGTCACACCCTAGAAAGTGAGAAAAATTGGATGGAAGTGGAAGAAGACACATACTTTCAGGACCCCTCATGGGAAGGGACAGTCCTAGGGCTGTGTAGGCCATCTGCGGAAATTCCATCAAGCCACAGAAGACATATGCTTACCTGGGAGAAGGGCCAGGGTTGGATGAACTACATGCCAAACAGAAGGGATGAGGCAAGGGTGTGGATGGCAGAAGCAGTGGGATTTGGTGGTTAAGGTAGGCAGCTCAGGATATAAATTCACAGACACTAAGCCCATGGTGGCTGTTCCTCTTACATGTGGCCCGGGGTATCTTGCTGGAACAGGAGCTGGATTGAGTAGAAACTTTGCTCCCAGAAGGTTGACTAATGTCCATAGTTCCGGCAGCTAAATGGTAGATCAAGGAATGAACATCTCTTACAACCTCCTCCTGGTGTGCCTTTCTCTATTACAGAGTATGGAAAGCTGAAAACTATATATCCCAGACTTCCTTGCACCAAGATAACCAGAGGCACTCGTGTGAGACCTGAATGTAGAATCAAGTTCTGCAAGGAGGGAAGTGGCAAAATGCGAGGCATCTTTTTTGTGGATGTGGTTCTAGTCAGCATGTGATGGCTCTGGAACCAGCTCCCCCGGTGGTGGCTTCTTGACCCCCAGTTAGACATGGAGTGATGTGTGATCCTGGAGCCAACAGGGGTACACTAGCTTCCTCATCCGCCAACATTCTAATTATAGAAAAAGTCCCTATGCTTTTAGTCAGTTTTCTTCCAAAAGTCATTTCTGGAGACCACCCTAGACCCTGCTTCTCTAACTCTTCCAGAAACTTGGAAGTGCCTAATTTCCTATACTAAATTCCTTTCTATTTATAGTCAAGGGGACCCTGACTGCTACCAGAGCCCTCTCATTTGACCAGGTATTCCGGTTAATCTTTCTGGTGCCTGGAAGCAAAAATCAATACTTCCTAAACCAGAAATATATGTTGAAATATTAATAGTTTGTTTTTCTCTGCTCTGTACTCTACCTTACCTCCCTTTTCAAGCATGAAGGATAACATTATTTTCAAATGATAACCAGAGGAAGCCAACACAAAGACAACTAACGGTCATTTTCTTGACTTTGGGGTTGTTAAACAGACTTGCAAATCTTTGTTTGAGAGCACAGTCTTGAAGGCCAGTATACTACTGATTTACAAGAGCTGGGTGCAACTGAGAAGCTAATGAGGCTTATGTTCAGGGCCTCTCACAAAGCCCGGGGATGGGCCCAGCTGTGTGCTCACAAAGAGCAAATCTCGGGTGCAATCAGTGAAGACAACTGTTTCTTTCTTCTCCACCTGCCCCTCCATCCATCTTCCCTTCATGTTGGGTGGCACTGGAGTGGCATAAAGTGCTTGGGATCTGTATAAAAAAAACCTGTGTTGAGGACACATCCCAGTTGAATATGTTGCGATACATGTATGTAGCTTGCAGATGCTTCTTGTGTCACCAATCCTGTGTAGGAAGAGCCTCCAGGAATAATACTACTCCTTTAAACTATGCTAAATTGTCTAGAGTAATAAGAGGAGGACAAAGAGTCAAAGGTCATATGGTAATATAAATATGTACCATGGTACTCAGAAGTACTGGAAATACACGGGTAGAGAAGGAGAAACAATATCTGTACTGATACTACCAACAGAGAGTATATCTCTGTGTGAAGACATGTGGTTTATCAACTGAGACAGAGGAAAGACTTATTATCTTTCCTGTCTATTAAAAATATATACTCTAAAAGTTGTCATGTAAGAGGTAATTGAAAAATATGCAAATAATACCAGACAAAAGAATCACCAAGTGAACTAAGACAGCTTTTTATGTTAAGCAATTCTTAAAAGAGTTGTCATTTCCTGACATAGGGAAGATTGGAGGAAGAACACACTTTGGGCAAGGAAATGAAGAATTATTTTTGCACATACTCAATTTTGCACATATTAATTTTGAGATAGATATTAGATATCAAAGTAAAGATTTCAAGTAAGTAGTTGGGTATAAAAGAACTGAGTTCAGAGGGGAGGATGGGGAGAGAAAGAAAAATTGGGGAATCATTGATGTATAAATGTCTTTGAAGCTCTGGGCCTGGATGAGATCACCTAGTGCGTGAGAATATATAGAAAAAAGAGATATGAGACACGAGGCTAGGGATACTGGGATATTTGGAAGCCGGGGAGATGGGGAAGAAGCAGGCTAGGGATACTGGGATATTTGGAAGCCGGGAGATGGGGAAGAAGCAACAAAGGAGTTGAGGAGTGGCTGGAGTTGAGGAGTGGTGCCACATAAATGGAGAGAGTTTTTCTATAAATGGAGACAGTTCCTCCATTTACGTGACAACTTCCCATCACCAGCTGGGGGCTGAAGGAAGCTGTTGGAATTCTTTGCATTGAAGGATTTCCTATCATTTTCTTAGGGGACTCATCATTCCTCAAAGTGCTGATTGGGAACTGGAGTGGAGCTGGTGCTGAGTGATTTCTATTCTGACTTCAGCCTGACATATTTTCAAAGCACGCTCCCACCACAGCGAGTGCACTGTTCAGAGCGGTCTCCATAGAAACAACTCCTGTTTTGCCCAACCTACTCCTTTATCTTCCTATCTAGGTTGGACACCTTAGTTTTAGCTGTTTCTCATTTGTAATCCCTGTGCAGACCCACAGCCTTTATAGGTTGACTAACTCCTTAACAAGAGGTGCAGCAGTTTTTGCTACCTCAAATGGCCAATAACATTCCATATTGAGTTCTTATCTCCCACAAAACAGAGGACCCTGTTATACAGCACGAAGAGGACGCAAGCAGGCAGATAACCGGGTGAGAGTTTGCATCATCAGAGGGCACGGCCTCCACCACTTCCTTACTGGTTCCCTCATACCTTATACTCGATGTTCGCAGGGGCTTTGAATTGTAAAATGAGAGGTCACTTTACATGTTAATGTCCAGGCAGAGCAGCGTCAGAAAAACCAATACCCAGGAATGATGAGGAAATGGAAACCATAGAAAATTAACTTTCAATAAAAAGAAAAGAATTTTCTGCCTGCCTGCTGAACTGAAAGTGACAGGAACTTGCTTCTGGATTTATGCTCAATGGATTTCAAGACATCAGATATTTTTAAGGATAAAGTCTTGATCCAGAGGATTCTATACGTCAACTTAGACCAAGTGGATATTTATTGGAGGTGTGTGTCCACTGCTGAGGAACATGTTAATCCAAGAACCGTTCCCAAACAATTCAGGCAGGCAGGACATATTGTGTATCAATTCTATAGTCATAAACTTTAAAATCTTGATGAGTCGGGTTATTTAAAATATAAATGATGATAACTGGCTAAGAAATAGTAGAACTTGAATTGTATTGAGTAGTAATGACAGAAAAAATTTTTTAAGTTTGAGAATTATACCCCAAAAATGCTCTGAGCCAAATAATTGTAATTTTTAAAATCCATTCAATCCTTTAAGGAACAGGCAATTCCCATACCATATATAAAATCTCCTGAAAATATACTAAGATAAAAGCTACTTACTTCATTATATTAAGATAGGATAATTTCTGCTACTGAAACCTGAAAACTATAACACACACACAAAAGAAAATACACAAGCCACGTCCCCTACATTAACACATTTAAAAATTTCAATAAAAGAGTGATCTGATATCATTATAGCAGTCCTTTCTGGACCAAAGTGGTGTCTTCTTCAAGTCATACTCCTTGGGTTGCTGGCTCTAGACCTATGGGGCTACATCAAGAACACAGATGAGCCAGAGTGTCACAGGTTCTTGAAAAACGGGCCGTACGTCTCAGAATTATCTGAGCCAGCCCAGCCCCACCTGCTATTTCTGTTTATGTTCTAGAAATTGCAGACTATGAAAGTTTATCATGATGGTGGAAGAATAAAGGGTGGGAGGGACAAGAGGGCAAAAGTGCTCAGGCTACCTCAAAATCCACACCTATGGGTTACAGAGACTGGGGACAGAGAGTGAACATAGGACAAAGAGTCTGCTTTTCTATTTTCAGGGTGTGTCTGTATAACTAAGTGAAGTCTTTTCTGTTTTTGCTTTGTTTTAAACATTAATTCAGTGGCATTTCCCTTATAATCTGCAAAACTTCCACTAACATTCTGGCATTAGTCTGCCTGTTACTTTGGTGGTGTGTATTTCTTTTTTTTTTTTTTTTTGAGACAGAATCTCGCTCTGTCACCCAGGCTGGAGAGCAGTGCTGCAATCTCGGGTCACTGCAAGCTCTGCCTCCTGGGTTCACGCCATTCTCCTGCCTCAGCCTCCCGAGTAGCAGGGACTACAGGCGCCTGCCACCAGGCCCAGATAATTTTTGGTACTTTTAGTAGAAATGGGGTTTCATCGTGTTAGCCAGGATGGTCTCGATCTGCTGACCTCGTGATCCACCTGCCTCAGACTCCCAAAGTGCTGGGATTACAGGCGTGAGCCATCGCGGCCAGCCGGTGTTGTGTATTTCTTTACATTTCCTTATTGCATTATTTATGGCAAAGTTTGAAGGAGCCATAGAGGAACTGCTGCCCAAATGCCATTTTGAGCTGGAAGTTGAGGCCACTGAATTTTTTTTTAACCAAATCGGTTCACCCATTCTTATTAAAGCCACTACTTTTTTAGGATGCAGCCTTGATACCCAGAGGATGCCAAGAGACATGAGGTGGCCAGTCCAGCCTGAAATGCGATTTCCCTCTGGCTCGCTAGTTGCTCTCCCTAACCCTGTCAGGAGCCTGACACTTCATGTTCCTTCTTATTTCTGACTTGGCCATGTTTTATGAGCTCAGCTTATTGAATTAGTATTTCCACTCCCTTCCCAGTTATGTGTTACACATTCTCCAAAGGGTATGGCTAATAACAAGGTTGGAGCTAGAAATGTGTCCTCAAGCAAGAATCCCTTTGTGTCAACCACAAAATAAATATGGCTCCAGCCGCTGAAAAGAGAAAAATGTCAAGATTTTCCTTTATTTCCTAGAAAGACCTGAACCCCTGGGGGAAATCAGCCTAGTTCAAGCAGACACTTTTCATTAGGTAAAAATAATTAGCCCAAGTGCGTCTTGTTCTTGTTTGGAAAAGCAAGATTTAGGAGACATGCCAAAAGCCTTAATAACACTCTGGATGTAATCCAGAAGAAAGGGGGAGGTCTCCTTATGTTGAGGACCCTGACTTTGCAGGCCTTGGGGTGGGATCAGGTGGTAAATACATGAATATATTACTTCCCAGATTCGCTTTGAGCAGCAACAGGGAGCAGAGCCAGTGTGAGTAAAGAAAACAGCAAAGAAAAATTTGCAGCTTGCAGCCTGCATCTCTGGTTATCAGGCTACTGTGCCTGCTGTCAATGAGAGGGGACGTTGCCCTCCTCCCTCAGCCTCCCTGCAGCCTTTCCTTGCTCTGCAGCCCAGGACATCACCAGCATATAATCAATAGCAGCCCGCAGGCCACACAGGTGGTCCTCCAGTCCCTTGAGCATTTAGTGGCACTAATCAATGCAGTGTTCCCACTAATGACAAGAGACAGCTGCCCTTGATTGACCTAGGTCACACTGGTTGTGCCACCTTGTCCTGCCATTTGGGTCCCGAGAAACTACTTCAAAGATAGTATAATATAGTGCTTGCTGTGTTTATTCTTTAGGTTTACTTTCCCTTAACTCTAGAGTGAATCCTCTTTGCTGTTTGCCGTCTTTTCTCAGATGCCTTGGTGTTGAGACAACACAGAAGGACGTGGTAAACTGAAAAGCTGGACCACTATACAGCTGATGTTATCCTAGACAACGTGTAATCTTTCCTACTGCTCTGCATTCCATCTTAGCCCCTTTTCCACCTCTTTCCACATCTCCCTGTTTCTCTAAAATTCTGGGCAAAATACATCATCAGCTAATTGCCTTTGCTACTTATTTGTAAAAAGGGATTCCAGTGTTTAAAGAGGAAATAGTGTGGTCGAGGGTAATGCACACACATTTAGGAAACATCAAATGCAGTCTTCAGGCCTGGCCCTGCCATTCAGTAACTGAAGACTTGGTAAAGTCATTGAACCTCTCTGAACCTCTGTTCCCTTATTTGTAAACTGGGAAACAAGTCATTACAATGCCGAGTCATCTTTCAGCGACAATGTATGCATGGTGCTTAACATCATTGCTATTACCATCACCAGCTGATTTGTGTTATATTCCTTTTTTTGGTGAAAACTAAATGAGATGTGAAAGTACATTGAATACATTGATAAATAAGTTTTAAAATATTTGCCTACTTTTGGCCAGATGTGGTGGCTCATGTCTGTAATCCCAGCACTTTGGGAGGCTAAGGCAGGTAGATGCCTTGAGGTCAGGAGTTCGAGACCAACCTGGCCAACATGACGAAATCCCATCTCTACAAAAAATACAAAAGTTAGTTGGGTGTGGTGCTGCGCACCTGTAATCTCAGGTACTTGGGAGGCTGAGGCAGGAGAATCACTTGAGCCCAGGAGTGGGAGGTTACAGTGAGCCAAGATCGTGCCATTGCACTTCAGCCTGGGTGATGGAGTGAGACTCTGTCTCAAAAAAAAAAATTGCCTACTTTTTACATATAATAATGTTACATGCATTATAACAACTTTTAGTCTCTCATGACATCCTATGTAAACTTTTTTAAATGCAGTGCTATATTGATTTAAATAACACATGTTATAGGGGAACTGTACATTTTTATGAATCATTTTGATCATTCTATAACTAGTTATAGCTTCTAGGCTATATTATATAGTACATTTTTGGTTTCAAGTGAAGGAAACTAATTTCCTATACAGTGGTCCCCCCTTATCTGTGGGGAAACACCTAGAACTCCTATTGATTGCCTGAAATCATGTTTAGTACCAGATTCTACATACACTGTTTTTTCCATGTGATAACCAAAATAGACATCAGGTGACTAATAGGCAGGTGGTGTATACAGGGTAGATACAGTGGACACAGGGGTGATTCATGTCTGGGGCCAGACAAAGCACCGTGGCGAGAGGTTTTATGGTGCTATTCAGAATGGTGCACAATTTAAACCTCATGAATTGTTTATTTCTGGAATTTTCCATTTAATATTTTCAAACTTTATCTGACCATGGGTAACTAAAACCATGAAAAGCAAAACCACAAATAAGGAAGAACCACTGTATTTTACACACACACACACACACACACACACACAGAATTATATGTATAATATATGTGTCTAGTGACCCTTGAACAACATGGGTTTGAACTGTGCAGGTCCACTTATTCATGAATGTTCTTCTACCTCTGCCAACCCTCAGACAGCAGGACCAAACCTTCTCCCTCCTCTTCCTCAGCCTACTCAAGGTAAAGACAGCAAGGATGAAGACCTTTATGCTGATGAACCACTTTCAGTTAATAAATAGGAAATAAATTTTCCGTTCCTTATGGTTTTTATTATTAACATTTTATTTTTTCTAGCTTACTTTACTGTAAGAATACAGTATGTAATACATAAAATATACAATATATGTGTTAATGACTGTTTATGTTATTGATAAGGCTTTTAATCAACAGTAGGCTATTAACTTTTGGGGGAGTCAAAAGTTATATATAAATTCTTGACTGTGCAGAAAGTTGGTGCCCCAACCCCTGTATTGTTCAAAGGTCAACTGTACTTACATATTCATATATATGAACTATACATAGAATTACACATAGAATTCTATGTAAGTATATATAGAGTGTGTGTGCGTGTGTGTGTGTGTAAAGAACGATGCAGAGGTAGCTTACAAAAACGTTGAAAAAATTGCGGAAACTAGGAATTCGGACCTTGGGATTTGAAATTGGGGATTCGGTACCACTAGTATTGTCCTTGTCCAGTTCTCGTCTCTTCTCCACAGGGTGGAAACCATGGTCACTGGTGTGGTCACCAAGCCACAATCAGCTGGGAAAGTGTATTTCTCCCAGAGTCTGCATGAGTCACATGCCCATGCCAGAAGAAATCACTTCCCTAGGCAATGGAGGCTCATGATTGGCCAGGCCTGGTGAGAGGTGAAGCTCTTACTAGAAGGCGGAAGGAATGTTTCTTAGGCAGATAAGTGCAGCTACCATAATCTCTTACATTCCACTTCATGGCTGCCAGGGCTTACACTCACTGTCTTTTTTTCCATACCCACAATTCTAGAATTCCTAGTGTAACACAGATACCCCATGTGAAATCATATATGCATGCCCCACCACCCCTAAAAGGGGTAGCCTCATCTAGCCTGAGACCCGGATGCTGGCTGATGAGCATGTACAGATACAGCTTCTTATAGTCTGTCAATTTATGGCTAATTGGTCAATCTAACCATCCCCAGCACAGTGAATAACCAATAGTGAAGGGAAAACAGGAAAACCACAACAGGAACTCTCATCTGTAAAGGGGGAACATGAAAACATATGAGATGTTCTCTCCCGGTCTATTGCAGATCCTCTGCATCTGCGCTTGATTGGCTGGTCTGGCTGCCCTGATTCTCCTGCTGGGAGAATTTTCCCTACTTGTTGACCTCCAAGACCATGACTGAGAAACATGTAAGGATATTTCCTCATCAGGGAGCTGCTTTAGCAATGCCCTTCCTGTTGACATGATTTTGGAGCCTGGGAATTGTTTCAGAAGTGGAGTATTATGGGCTGCTTCTTTCTAAGCTGGGTTTTCTTTGTCACTTTAACTTCCTTAAAACCTACTAAACTGCCAGTCTATTCAATTCCTGGGAAAACTTACAGCTAGTAACCAAAGCAATAAATTTTTAAAATCATGATCCTTAACTCCAGATCTTACTCATTCCTTTGCAGTTTTCATCTCTTAGCAACAGGTCTGGGGGCTCTGTCCACTGGACCAGACCTCAGCCTGGCACTGCTATGGTGCAGGATGAAGCAGTGAGCCCTGGTGGGAGGCAGAACCAAGCTCCCACTCTTACAGAAAGTATCAGAAAATAAAGACACAGCAACAGCCTCATGTGTGGGAAGGGGGACAGGGGACTGGTCAGGCTTCGCCCACTTCTGAGGACACTCCCATCCCCCTGTCTTACAGATGCTCTGTTCCCACTATCGCCTTGCTTTTACTCACAAACAGAATTTAACTCCTACCCTCACAGGTCCTGGATTGCTGGTCACAGGAGAAAGATCAGCTGCATTCTGCTCTCTTTCTGCTTCTATTACATGGGTTAAGTTGGACAAGGGCTTGTTTCTTTCTTGCAAGGTCTTCCTGCAGGCCAGAAGTGATACGTAACTAGTACGCCTGTAGGCCCAAAACTGTTTATAAATATTAAAAAACCTACAGCCTTAAGCTTCTTTCCAGTATCTAAACTACCCTCTACCCTTCCCCACTGCCCTGGCCCTTCCCCAGGACCTCCTGAGGACATCACAATTAGCAATTAAGGGGCTGGTGTGAGCCAGTCAGGGCCTCAGGGCCCAGCTGCTCATCCCACATACATCCTGATTGGTGGATTGAGAGCCGTATGAGTTGTTGAAGGTATTTTGAATATCACTCCTGCTGAAAGCCACAAGTAGTCAATATCCATTAAGAATCAGAAATTTTCTGCCAAATCCCCTGCAGTTCCATGTAGGCATATCATCTCAATGCCAATAAACAGGTAACAGTTTAGCTGGGTTTTTTTTTTTTTTTTTCCTGTAGTGCATAAATGTATCTGAGCCAGAATAGACCACAGTCTACGCCTCCATATCTTGAGCCAGCCAAGTTTTGTATTTAAGGTCATCTTTTAAAATCTGTTATTTGAACACTTCAGGCTCCAATTTTTTAAATTAATTAGTAGTCTCTGACTTTTAGTAACATAAGCCAACTTCTGTCTAATTTAGGCGTAAGACAATATTTATTGGAAACATACTGATAGTTTTCAGGCAATGGAACAATAAGAAAATTACACTAAGTTTTTAACAAACATACCAGAATTTTTGTATTCAAAAGAATGTTGTATTTGAAAGTGGTCACTTTGAATGATTTTGCATTTATTCCAACCTCACCATCATTGCTCAGACTCGGTTTTGGACTGTCTGACTTTGAATTGCTTCCCAAAACCTACATTGCATTCTATTGAATATTTAAACTATGCCAGATTTTTGCCCTTTGAAGGTGGATTTAATTTGCTTAGAAAATCATTTGAAAGCACATTTTGTGGCTGAGGTGACTTATCAGTGGTTTGGGTAATAATTTTTGTAAAGTCTTTTTTTGTAGCAGAGACTGAAAAGTAGGGGTGAAATGTTTTCTTTAATATTATCTAAGGTTCTTCCTCCCTTTGCCTGGTTGAAAACAGGTTCTTCCTCTTTTCACTAACAGGTTAATGATGACAATTGGTTAGTAATTGACTGACAATCTTCAGCCAACGGAATGTGTGACCAAAAGAGTGACTTTCAGAGTCCAGAGTCAACTGGATGCTGCAAACTGACCCAAGGGAATAAGGGAAGGGAGCTATTAAGGGAAATAACTAAAGACTGCCATTCTACCTAAGAGACTAATTTAACCATAAGATAGGGAAGTTGGACAAGGGCTTGTTTCTTTCTTGCAAGGTCTTCCTGCAGGCCAGAAGTGATATTTAACCAGTACACCTGTAGACCCAAAACTTTATAAATATTAAAAGAGCTATAGCCTTAAGCCTCTTTCCAGTCTCTGAACTACCCTTACCTTTCCCCACTTGTGACTTGGAAGTCACAAGTAGTGACTTCTGTGAGTATGCTGTTTTGAGAGTATGGCTATGGCAGACAGGGCAAGTGGACCTGAGTTCAAATCCTGCCTTCCCCGTGTGGCCTTGAGCAAGTTACATTACCCTCCTGGGAGCCAGCTGCCCAGTCCACAAAGGAAGGATTATCACACCCATCTTGTGGGTTGTTATAAGAATTACATGTGTATCTTAATTTGAAAAGCCTAGGACAATGCTTAACGCATAATAAATACATGGTGACACTATTGTCTCACCCACAACAGCAGAAATGAGTGTATGTGTTTATTTGCTCTTAAACCCATGCTTGAGCAAAACACGAGAAGGTTTGAGGAAATGCCACACTATATTCCAAAGTAGTAGCATAAAGAATCCATGCATAGGAAACCATATACAAATAAATTCAGGAAGTTTAATATTCTATGTAAAAATGTGTCAAAAGCATGACAAGTATGAGGTGACAAGAAAGGAAATTGCAGCCGAGCGTAGTGGCTCATGCCTATGATCCCAGCACTTTGGGAGGCCGAGGTGGGTGGATCACGAGGTCAGGAGATCAAGACCATCCTGGTTAACACGGTGAAACCCCGTCTCTACTAAAAATACAAAACATTAGCTGGGCGTGGTGGCAGGCGCTTGTAGTCCTGACTATTCAGGAGACTGAGGCAGGAGAATGGCATGAAGCTGGGAGGCAGAGCTTGCAGTGAGCCGAGATCGCGCCACTGCACTCCAGCCTGGCCTGGGCTGTAGAGCAAGATTCTGTCTCAAAAAAAAAAAAAAAAAAAAAAAGAAAGAAAAAAAGAGAAATTGCTTCCAGTGTGACCACCCCCACCTCTTTTATTTTGCTTTTCCTCACCCTGGCTTCCCACTGCTGTCAGTGCTGATTTCCCTGAAGGCTCTGTCCACTCCAGTTGCCAGATCTTCATGTCACTGCATCAGCCTCCCAGGTAGACAGATCTGACTCACAGGGACCCAGCAGGGGCCTCTGGGTTCCCACAGTGTTCAAGTTGACGTGGTATAAAGAGGTGTAATTTAGTGTTCGACCTCTCATCCCTGGGAGCTTCCGCTTTGTCAATGAAGAGTCAACCAGATGCATTTTATTTTAAAATTCTATTTCCTATGTAGCAAGTAACTTTCAAAGATGTGCTCTTTCTGAGCCTTCAAATCATTGTCTTACCTGAATTTTTTTTCTTAGAACCCATGTTTGCTTATTTTATATTTTTTTTTAGTTAACTAATGCTTTATGGAGAGCTATCCTGAGATTTATCATCTCGAGAATTGTAGGTGATATCGTTCCCCTGTTTCTAGCCACACGGGGTGCTGCAGCTTCCCTCTTCCAACCTGGACTGAGAGGCAATTTTGATGAGTACTGCACCTGGCCCAGATACTGGGGCCTGACCTGATGTCCCCCAGAGGAGCTCTGCTGGACTCAGATGGGCCTTCCCCGCTTTCTGCCTCACAAGTTCTCTGATGATGGAGGTGTATCAGCTACTTGTTGTATGGATGTGGCACATGAACCTTCATGGAACATATTCCGGAACGCAGTGTGCCACAGCCAGATCTCTCATCTGGGTCTTTTTTTTTTTAAAGTTGTGCCTGAATGGAAATAGAGATGCTGCTGTGTGGTAGGTGGGGGGAGTGACAGGGCCCTGACTGCTCAGAAGAAAGTCCCCTTTGTGTGGCAAGTGACACACTCTCGGGGTGTGTCTGCTGGAGCAGGTGGTGGGGATGAGGTAAGGCAGGGTATCTGCAGTTCAATGTGTTTCTCAATCTAATGGCGAGGCAGTCATTAAAAATTCTCCAGACTGTGTCGTGCAGGTTTCTTGCATCTCTGAATTCAGTACTTTTGCCAGTTTTTCTTTCTTGTTCTATATATTCTTGGGTATTAAAATACAGTGGTGAGACGAGATAAAGAAAGCAATATTAGTCTACTACCATCTTCTGGTGCAATACTTTATTATAAATTTGTTTTCTTTTGGTTGGTCTGCAGTTTCTGTATCACCATCTGCTAAACATCGATATAAGGTAATCTGCTACTTAGTTTATTTTGAGAACTCTCTGTTCAGAAAAGCATTGAACACACATCAAGTTTGTTGTTAAAGGTACCTGGTATATTTTTTACAAATATATATCTATAGAGAGAGAAATGACTCATGTCCAGTGATTCATGACCACTAGACCAGCCTCTGGATATCAATATTTGAAAGAGATCTTGTCTCTCAGAAACCAAACACGCACTGGTTTGTGGATGATAAAGACTTTTTTTCCACGTGTACATTCTGCCGCCTTCTCCCTGCCAACCTCCCAACCTCTGCCTGAGAATTAGGTAGCACATCATGATAATTACAGACAGCCTCCAGCTTATCCTGGCCTCTTCTAACATGATCCAGGCTTCAGATATCTGAATAGTTCTTAGAGATACCTTTTATTTATACGTTATTTCAATGTGGTTGAAAACAAAGGCCACCGGGCACGGTGCCTCGCGCCTGTAATCCTAACACTTTGTGAGGCTCAGGCAGGCAGATTAACTGAGCTCAGGAATTTGAGACCAGCCTAGGCAACATGGCGAAACTCCGTTTCTACTAAAATGCATAAAAGAAAAAAATATATTAGCCGGGCATGGTGGAGTGTGCCAGCTACTTGGGAGGCTGAGGTATGAGAAGCTCTTGAACCCGGGAGAGGGAGATTGTAGTGAGCTGAGATTGTGCTTCTGTGCTCCAGCCTGGATGACAGAGTAAGGCTCTGTCTCCGAAAACATAAAAGAAAATAAAAAGAAAATAGAAAAGAAAACAAAGGCCATTCACTAAACAGAATGTTTTGCTCTAGATAATTACAGAGCACAGGCAGACTGTGGTGTTTATCAGCTATGAGACCTTGCAGTTGATCTATTATGATGTAACACATTTTGGAAAGATGATTTTTAAAAACATGTGTCCCTGGACTCATGGTAAAATGGTTCCAGGCCTATTATCACAAATTTGCTCCTTTCCGGTGTCATGCATGGTCATTTGAAAGCTACATAATCCTCAGGTGTGAGGGAGTTTTATTCTGGAAAAGCTCTCTTAGATTGTATTATGTACCAGCTTATTTATCATCTAAGTAAAAATGAGCCAGGCATCCAAGGATCTATTAAGCACTTTCACATTGGTCCATTCAAATCCACAGACTTTCAGGCATTAACCCCACAACAGACTTCATGAAATGGCTCATCAAATGCCTGGCAACAGAGGAAGCCATCTGGTGAAGGGTGGATTGTGATTATAACCCATCCAGATTTGCCTTCTCATCAGCAACATCACTGTCGTGTACCTTACTCCTGTAATTGGTCGTGAAAGCCTAGGGACAAAAGATTAAACATAAACCAATCTGACCGCCAGGTTTTTTTTGTGCACCTTTTTTTTTTTTTTTTTTTTTTTTTTTTCTTTTTTTTCTTTTTTAAGTTGGGAGCATCCAATCACACTCATGTCTGAGGTTAGAAAAATTTACCTTGTGGAAATCCCCTTTGTCATTGAAGATGAATCTTGCTCAGCTAACTATTTCCCAGCTGCTGGGCAGCTGGAATATTCACCATTACACCTACCCCTCAGCAAAATCTCCCCACGGCTGAAGGCAAAGCAGTTTAACAGGAATCCTATGGAACAACCACTGCAAAGCTCATTTAGTGGACTTCCGAGCATTTTCACGCCCACAGGAAACTGTAAGAACCACAAAGCCATGCTGAGGAATATACGATGTCAGGCGCAGGTCAGTGCTGATTTCACCAGAGCTCTGTTCAGATCACTTGTGCTGCCATTCCTGTGAAAACACTGTTCCAGTCACGTGGCTGAGCGGTGTGTAGATGAACTAGGCTTCCAAATCTTGGCTGAGGGAGACCACTGGGTCTGACACCTGAGGTTGTTTCCTCATGTGGTTCTACTACGCAGCCGATGCTAACTACTCCAAGCCTAGTTAGCAGACCAGCAGCAGAAGTGGCATGTGGGAGCTTGTTAGAAATGCAGAATCTCAGCCCTACCTAGACTTTCTGAATCAAAATCTGCCTTCTTAAAAGATTCCCAGGGGATATGCATGAACGTACCATTTGCGAATCATGTAAGTAGAGTATGGCCTCCCAGAACATGCGACTTATTGGAATCACTAGGAGAGCCTAGACTTACAACATTAGGGTAGAACTTAGAAGTCTCTATTTAAAACAAACGTTCTAGGTGCTTTATATTGTGACCTGACACAAGCCTATGGAGAGCACCATGGACCAGAGTCTCCCAAATATCCTTAATAATGAGAACAACCTGGAGGAAGAGGCTTATTATTATTATTTTTTTAATATCCTATGCTGGGCTTAATATCTAGGTGACGGGTTGATCTGTGCAGCAAACCACGGTGGCACACATTTACCTATGTAACAAACCTGCACATCCTGCACATGTACCCCTGAACTTAAAAAGTTGAAGGAAAAAACCCCTAGGCCACTTCCCAGAAATTCTATTTCAGTTGGAGCTTGGGGTGAGACACAGAATCTGTATTTACTCCCCACACACATATGCACACATACGGTGATTCTTGAAAAATTTGGGAAACACAGGAGTGGTCTATAGCAGTGACTCTTCAATGTTGTTGTGCAATGGCATTGTCTGGGGAGGCTGCTAAATGTACTGATTCCTGGAACCTTTGAAAATAAGTGAAGACTACCCAAATAGGAACAAGCGAAAGCTATTTATTCAGAGCTCATTACAGCAAGGAAGCCAGCCACTATCACTTGCATTTGGCAGTAACACAAAGTCAGGCAGGGAAGTGTAAAAGCTTTATAGTGAGAAAAAGGGAAGGGTTCAAGTGTGCCCTGACTGGAGGGTGTTGGCAGGGGCATGCCATAGATGATCTGACTAAAAGCAGAGCATCCCATGCGATTGGTTAGGGGTACATATTTGGCTTTCTCCAGTTGGTCCTAAGTTGGAAGGAAGACATACATTAGGGAAGCTAACTAAATCCTGGCCATTTTGGGCTGATTGCTACAGAGGTTATGGTTTGTTTTCCTGGATTGGTTGCTATAGAGGTTGCGGGTCAGAATTCTATTTTTATGTAGCTCTGGCCATTGTCCATTTGTATGTTCAGTCTCTCAACATCTACTCCAGAATTATTAATTAAAAACAATGTAAGGAGGCCTGGACACCAATATTTTAATAAACTCCCCAGGTTTTCAAATTGGCTGGCCACCCGTTTATAGATATCCTGAGTTTTTGCTAACCATCCTACTGCAGTTTCAAAGGTGTCAGGCAGTTTTTACTCCAACTCTGATTACCACACACCATTTGAAACGAGAACTTCACAATCAGAGGGGGCTTCTTGGCAGCTTCCCACCATTTATACACATACCCTATGGGTGGTCAGTATGATACCTGAATGCCAGGGTTGTCAGCGATCTTACTTTGGGAGGAAACAGGGGAGAAGAATTGAAATAAAGACATCAAGATGCTTTTCAATAAATCTCATCTAAAGACCAGAATATGAATAAGGAGTTGAATATGAATGAGGAGTTCTCTACTAGATAATTACATCAGAATTTCCTAGACAACAATTGTAATCAGATAGGGCCTCCAGAGGGGCAGGCATCCCAGAATCATCCACGTGGAAGGACGTGTAGTTTGAAGAAGCCACCTGGTTGACTGTGATATTCCTCTGTACCCCTTCGTTGAGAATCACTGATGTAGAGAATGTAATAATTCAGGGGTTACAAACTCCAACACCCACATGAGCCACGAGGGTAACATAAATGGGTAGCATAGCTGGGAACCTTAAGCTGTCTTCTTTTGACACAGACCTAACTTGTTTGTTTATTAAGCAAATGGATATATTTTTCACTTCCACAAGAAAACATGTTCTCTCATTTACCTTGGGGGAAAAAGTTCTCAATCTGCCTTTCATTTTCTGACTTTTGAGATATAATTTTTTAATGATTACGGAGAAAAGCAGCAGCAAAAAAACAT
Organism: Papio anubis; assembly: GCF_008728515.1. NCBI lineage: Eukaryota > Metazoa > Chordata > Mammalia > Primates > Cercopithecidae > Papio > Papio anubis. Next base: position 75,608,143 of record NC_044989.1, read on the forward strand.
GATGCTAAATGGCAAAGGAAACTCAATATCAAAGGAAGAGCTGTAAATGGTGAGACTGGGCCCTACTGGAGGCTGGACAGCTGCTACTCAGCTCTGGGAAATTGGAGTTTGTTGCCTTTTCTTTTTTTTTTTTTTTTTTTTTTTTTTTTTTTTTAAAAAAAAGGCAGAAATAGGAGATTTAAAATGTAATTGTCTCATCTTTAAATGTTGGCTTAATTTTTATTTAAGACTGTGAAGGTCAAACAAATAAGTCTGATGGGCTAGACACAGGCCTCAAACCACCAGGTTTGCAACCTTGGCATTATAGCACTGCCTGCAAATGAGGTGTTAGCACAGGATCCAGTTCATGCTAAGGGTACCACAATGCTCTCTAACCAAGCACGCACCAAGAGCAGGACCACATTAACTCTACCCAACCTCCATCTCCATCCGCAGTTCATCATTTCCGTAGTGGAACTTAACTTTGCTATCTTTAGAAAGTAGATACCAAACAGATCTGCCCATAGCTTCCTTTTCAATAATGAACTCAATCTCTCTTGTTTCTTTCCCTCTTTAATTCACAAAACCTAGTGGTTAGGCAGCCTAAGCAGGGAAAATGTGGGAGTAGGATGTAACTGGTCCCTTGTCAACAATCACTGGGGTGGCTAAGTTGTTTATTTCTTAAATTTAGTTTAAAATGGATGCAGGCAGCAGTTTCTAATTCCTGTCTGGGCTAAAGAAAAAAAAAATGTTTGCATTTTTACTTTTCCAAGAGTTTTCAGCCTTATTTGGAATCAACTGACTCACATTTGGGTCAGGATCAAAGGGTTGCTGATCTGGGAGTCAGAAAGGAAAAGTAGATAAATTTTAAAATGCTTTAATAAAATCTTTTTACAAAAGATGTTGGAATTACTGAAATTTTTAGTCTTTTCAGAATCAGAGTCAAGCAAAAGTGGGCTTAGAAAGGTAGAGGTAGGTGGCTTGAGATTAATGTTTTTAGTGGGGACTTGATTAAAATTTATATTTTAGGTGAATGGGTTGATTCACTTAAGCAATACTTTGGCAGGTAATATCTTTTTAAAAAATATTACTGATGCAGATCTGAATAATGGTGTCAATTAATTCAGTCTTCTCAGTAGTGAAATATAAATTGGAACCTCTCTCCACCAACCCTCATGGAAATTTTTGGGAGCATGCTCCTCACCAGCACCATCTCTATTTGTTGGCCATTTCTGTAATGCAGTTGTGTAAGTTTCATGGTGCATCCCAAGGACAAACGCTACCTCCAAGACCAGTGAAGCCAGAGGTCAGGCGAGCTACAATTCTGAAACTAAGTGATGCATAACAAAAAGCTGATTGCCTGAAAAAGGCAATAAGCTGAATTAGCCATAATTTTAACTGGTTTAATATGCTTTACTCAGAAACTGTCTGGTCTGAAAAACAACATGTAATACATTCCTTAATTGTAACATAAAACATGGAGTATAACACTTTTATTAGTAGTAAATTAGGTTGTTTTCTTCTTCACTAAGAATTGAATAAATGTTTATATGTAAAAAGTGCTTTGGTATGCTTCCACAAAGTTTGAGTGTGGTTTCATGTGATCACTCCAGCCAATAATCATTCAAGGCCTCAGCACTCACGGGCAAACCCATGCCTGTTCATTATTAAGCACTGAAAATGATGAGCCAATGAAGAATACAATAAGGCAATCTTTAGAATCGTTTATGAGTATGAGCATTGATTTACCAAATAAAGACTTAAAATTTAATGGCCCTGAAAATGGAAAGACGGTGTGTAAGAACCTTTAGAAACTGTAAGAGAAGAATGGTAATAAGCTGTAAAGGGGAGACCAAATTCATCAGAATAAAAAAAATTGAGATGGGCTGAAGACGCTAAGGAACAATTGGAATGAGAAGAATCACCAAACGTGGAGCGCTTAATCAGAAAGAGAACCAGAAATTAATAATCAACAAGGAGCTGTAATCAACACAGGAGAAGCAAACAAGAAAAGACGGGCTGGGAAAGCAAGCCTTGAGGGAAGCTGGAGAATATTCTATCGTGTGTATTTTGCATTTCAAAATCTCATAGAAATATGCTTTTCTTATCCAAAAGAAGAGTTTCCTATCTGCTTCGCTTTTTCAATGGTTATCACATCACAAGGACAGACTTTTGAAGAAAGGTGCTGAAACTTGTAATTTGCTCTCCACTCTATGATGTTTTGACAAGCACTGTCATTGGTTTCCTTAACAGTCATAACTGAGAAAAAATGGTTATTTGACTGCACAATGAAATTAGACATATGTATATATAAACTTAAATATAATTTGCTAATATATTATCAATGGCTACTCAGTTCAGTCTGAGTGGGTTATTTTACATCAGGGAAAGCTAATGAAAACATATCAGTTTGAAGGGTGCCAAATTATTAGCCCTCCTGTGGCACCTCGTGAAAAGTCTCATTGCAGTCTGTGTTAACTTTTCTCATGATTCTTCCCTTCTTTTATTCACCCTCTTCCACCCAGATTCTACTGGGCTTGAAAGCTTTGGACCCCATTCTCTGTGCCTTCTACTTTTAGATCCTAATTTTCCCTGAGTTCTCCTCTCCTCTAGCAGCCACTTACACTCATAACCTATGGAGGCTTGCAACCTTGTCCATAGACTAATTTTTCTGCCTTAAGTAGAACCATTAATGGTAATAAAATTTCATATTTAAACAAATGTTTTTCAGAAATTTGACAATAAAATTCCAAATTTGTGCTTTGATTCCTTCTCTTTGTTATACAGTTAAGACCCATTATTCCCTGTAGCTATCGGGAGCTGCAAATCATCCTTTATTCTCCGAACACTTCTTATTCAAGTTAGATAAAAATATTCCAGGTTCTGCCCTCCTCTGCTGTAACTTCCAGTTCACTTTTCCATTCACACAGGGAAACACAGAAAGTAGGGATAATGCAAAAGGCAGCCTACTTTCCTGCATCCGTATATTCAGTAAAAAGGATTAGCTCAAAACAAAATGGCAAAGTATTGAGCTTGTGCTGGGGGTTCTGCTCACTTGCTGCCTTCTACTACTTCTAGAAATCTACTTCCAGGTGATGTTCTTAGGCCACTTCTGGTTGTGCTGAGGATCCTGCCCAGACCTACTTCCTCATACAGAATACCGTGTGTCATTCCTAGTCCTCCGTCCTCCATTTAAGCAGAAAAAATGTTCCAGAAACTATATCATCTGATATAGTGATGATTTATAAGATGTTGATGCCTTTAGTCTCTCAAAGGTGTTTCAGTTTCAACAGAGTTATCTTACTCCAGAAGAGTTTAAGGCCAATTAATGAAATCCTCTTTTGGGGAAGACAAGGACACCTTTTCTGATACCCTCTAATAACCCCATGCAACTGAAAGTGTCCTGTGTTTATACCAATCCTTTAGTCAGTGTGGTTGCATCTAGAGTGGGTATAAAGTCTTCCTTATGCATCTCAGGCCACCCTTGAAGGCTTCCTTTACTGACTCTCTCTACCAACAACCATTGGGATCTTTCCTCCAGTATAGAGGTGACCTTGTACTATGTTCATTAATCACATGGTCAGTCCCATTTTCTGAGCCCCTGTCTCATGTCAGGACCGTGTAAGGCACTAAGAATGGAATAACAATAAGAATAGTTTCTGTCCCCAGAGAACTTACCTTATATGTGAATGAGGCAAATGTGTAAACAAATAATTATTGCAATGCACTGAGTATAGTAATGGGGCTTGGATAAGGGCTTGATTCTGCCTGGAAAGATCAGGGAAGTCTTTCCTGAAGAGCTCTCCATTGCCTGCTTCATCCTTATCTGTTTTGTTTATGTCGTGTTATCTTCCCAAATAGGTTTTGAACTGTCATTTTGTATTACTTACACGATAAATGCTTATCTACTTACTGAATAACCATAACTAAATACAACTTTGCCCAACTTTTCATTAACCACCTCTTGAGAATCAAAAGTACAGCCACGGAGAGCATTACCCAAAGGGCTATGACTTCCAATCCAGTCCTTACACATTTAGTGATTAATTTTGATGACTCCCCATGCTGCCAATACATACTCCACCCACACTATCCACCACACACATACCATGCATGATGCACATACGTTATGCTGACATGCTGGAATGTTTAACAATCTGAAAATGAGGAAATTGTGTCTCAAGACTAAATAAATAAAGTGAGCCCTCATCAAGTCATCAGCATTTGCCCCATAGGATTCCCCCAGGGGGTGGCTCTCCAGCATTTGTCATAAACAGAATGGAGGTCATTAAAGCTTAGCAAAACCTAATAACGTATCTAATTATAGGTTTGAAATAGCAGAACCAAGCAGTAACTACAGGGCATGCTGAGTTTAGTTACTTCTGAACACGCTTTATTGCTCTGCTTGGGTAAATCATTCCCCATACTTAAAAAGAAGTGGAGATTTTTTGCATCATCTCCAGAGGGGCAGTCAGTAGGGCAGCATCCTCGGGCAGAAATAAAGAGTTTTGAAGTTTTCTAAATGGACTCTTCAATGCAGTTGAACAAAAAGCGCAACCCTTACCAGCAGGCAAAACTAATCTTGAGGTCATGTGGAAAGAGTATCTGACAATTTACATTTATCTGATAAATCTGTCCCCTCTTCAAGTTCTTACCAGCCACGAGGGAGCTGCCAATACTTCCTTAAATTACTGGGGCAAATTGGGTAATTTGGTGACTAAGAAAGAAAATAAAATCATGGCTATGGTTTCGGTTTGCACTTTGTTTCTGGGGAAAAAACCACATTTTTTATACATGGTGTTTGTTGTTCTATGGTTTAAAAAATAGATCGGAAGAAAAAATCTTAGAACAATGACTGTGAGCCGGACGCGGGGGCTTACGCCTGTAATCCCAGCACTTTGGAAGGCCGAGGCGGGTGGATCACGAGGTCAGGAGATCCAGACCATCCTGGCTAACACGGTGAAACCCCGTCTCCACTAAAGAAATAAAAAAAAATTAGCCGGGCGAGGTGGCGGGCGCCTGTAGTCCCAGCTACTTAGGAGGCTGAGGCAGGAGAATGGCGTGAACCCAGAAGGCGGAGCTTGCAGTAAGCCGAGATTGCGCCACTGCACTCCAGCCTGGGCGACAGAGCGAGACTCCGTCTCAGAAACAATAAAAATAAAAATAAATAAATAAATAAATAAACAATGACTGTGTAGCTGTTATACAATATAAGATGTGAAAATTTAAACACATTTTCAAGACTTATTGATTGGTCTTTTTTTTTCTTTTTTTAATAAATCAAGGAACATACCACTTCGAGCAATCATATTGGTATAAATATAAAAATGCATAATTTGTTATTCTTTTCAACCAAAATAAGTTTGAGTGATCTTCTCTGTAGTGAGTGCACACAGATTATTGGTAAATTAAATGTTTTTTAAATACATAAAATAAAAATAATTATTTTCAAAATAATTTTTATTATCTTGTAAGACAAATAATTTTATTAGTCTTCTTTTCCAAAATATTATTGGACATTCTTGCCCTTTTATTCATTCAGGAAAGTCTGAGTATATATGTCAAATTCCTAAAATCTCCCTTTAGAATTTTGACTAAAAAGTATAATAGATATAATTTGGTGAAAATTGTAAATTTTAAAAAATTAAATCTTTTTCATTCAGTTAAATGTTGGACTTTTAATTCAAAGTCTTTTTGTTTCTTTGTTTTTGTTTTAAATGTTACTCACAAAGGTTCTACACAATTCTAACTATGCTTATTTCTAAGTATTATAATTTTTATATTTGAATTGTTCTCTTAGTAATCAGTCTACTTTTTTATACTGCCATCATTGCTAAGGAGAAATGTTAACCATGGTAAATAAATTCTTCTATATGAATAAATAATTTCACATAGAAATGACCATGTGAGAAGCAGTTTGAACATAATTAGGGTCTGCAGTTTGGAAAGATTCCCCTATGAGTTCTGACTTGGAGTATTTCTTGACATCACCATTATGTTGTCTGTTTTCCTGTGTGTGTGTGCATCTTGCTCCTCTCTGCCTGTCATTGTACTCTCCACAGGATTTTTCTCCTGACATTCACATATGCACCCCCACACATCTTGGCTTATGTAGAAAATCACTGCTCATGTCTTTGAGATGCATTCTTGGAACACCCAGAACAAATGCTCTTTATACCCAAAAGTCTTAGTTTAAAATCAGACAATTCAAACAGAGCCTCTAGATTTGTGGAAATCCAATTATCCACTTTTGTGAGATATCATCACAAACAGATGAAAATATATTCATACGCTTTAATATATATTCATAGGTAAGATTTGTTTGTAATTTTCTTTTTTTGCTGTCTATGGTTTTGTTCCAGATAATGCTGGTTTCATAAAATAGATTGTACACCTTACTGTCATTTTCTGAACTCTGAAACAATTCGAATAGTGTGGTAGATGTTAAGCCCTTGAAAGTCTGAATTGACTTCTCGTGAAAAATCATTTACAAGTTGTACTTTGACACCTGTTCCAATTCCTCTCTGTTCATGCACTCCAGTTGTTGAATGCCTGCCCTCTGCCAGAAACCATATTAGGTATGTTTCAGTTTCTACTTATCCTTGATTCAGTTTGAAGTAATTATTTTGTCCCAGAGATTCATGAGTTTCATTGAGATATTCAAATTGAGTGAAGTTATGCATAATCTTCTTTTATAATTTTTGAATGTCTTCTAATTTTGATTTTCGTGTTTTCACTTTTCTTTTTGATTAGACTTGTCATATTTGTATATTCTATTGCTTATATGCAGAGAATTTGTCCTGAATATCTCAGTTCTGCTTTTTCCCTCTATTTTTTTTTTTTTTTTTGAGACAGAATCTCGCTGTCACCCAGGCTGGAGTGCAGTGGTGCGATTTTGGCTCACTGCAAGCTCCGCCTCCCGGGTTCACGCCATTCTCCTGCCTCAGCCTCCTGAGTAGCTGGGACCACAGGCGCCTGCCACCATGCCCAGCTAATTTTTTGTATTTTTAGTAGAGCTGATGTTTCACCGTGTTAGCCAGGATGGTCTCGATCTCCTGACCTCGTGATCCACCCGCCTCGGCCTCCCAAAGTGCTGGGATTACAGGCATGAGCCACCGTGCCCGGCCTTTCCCTCTATTTTTAAGTATATTAGCTTCTGATCTTATTATTTACATTTGTCTTGTGTCTTTATACTTATTTTCTAATTTCTTAATTAATCCATAGTAATTGTTTTCTTTAATAATGACAGTATTTACAGCAAAAAAATTTATCTTTGGTAACTGCTCTGGCTGCATTTTCATATATTTTTATATGTAATGTTCTATGTTTTTATTTTATAAATAGTTTGTATTTTTATTGTAAGCTTAAAATATATTCAGTCATTTTATGTGTCACAAAAGAAACAGATACATTTAAGCTAACAAAAAACTTTTCATACAAAGCCTGTGTGTCTTCTGGCTTTGAATAATAACCACAGTCACTTGAAATACTTTAAAATTTATGTGATTAAAATTAAGGCCTAGATATTTATTAATGGAATATATCCAACCTAAATTTTATTTTTAAGAGTCTTTATCCTCCTAGACTGATTTTTTTTTGACTAATTGTGTTCTCTATTAAGACATAAATTAAGTTTTATTCATCTTTTTATTATCTAAGACCTGTATGGTTACAGGAACATAATAGGTTTGGATAAATTTTATTAAACACATAAAGGCAGTCTATAGAAAATATCGTTTTCAGGACAAGAAATAATCATCTACTTTAGGAATCTGAGTAACCACTGGAAATCTCTGTGTTCTATTAATTTGAACAGTTGCTATTACAGGCAACAGAAATGCAAATTTGTTTGAGTAAATAGAGGGGACTTAGGGTGGAATATGTGGGTTGACAGGTCCCAGGCAAACACAACAGGATCACAAACAATGTTTTCAGGATCTATTGTTCTTGCTCCATCTTTTGAATCTGCTTTCTTCTGTGTTAGAGTTCTTAAGGCCCTCTGCTCATGTCGGGAAAGATGTCAATAGTAGCTACAAGCATATGGGACTTAACCAGCTAACAATTCTAAGAAATAGTATATTTCCCAAGTAAAGCCACTAGGAAGACTCAATTCAGCCCATTTCTGACTCAATTCCTGAGGCGGGGAGGATGAGCTGCTCTAAGATTCCAGGCCTGGGCATGTTCACACCTCTGTAATGAGGGTGAAGATGGGGGCAGCTCTCCTCCGCCACCTGGACTGGTGCCCATCACATAGGAAGGTTTGTTTCAGAAGACCAGAGGCTGAATACTGAGGCAGGCAACAGGTAAGAGATGTTTGCAAAATCATTGTTTTTATAATTTTGAATGTCCTGTACTTTCAGTTGTAACATGATTGCCTGACATCAGTTCAAAACCCTGAGCTCCCTGGAGAGCTCAGTTGGTATTGCTGTTCTCTATCCTCTTTCTTTAGCCATCGCTTCAACTAGTTCTCAGCTCAAGTCTTGCAGCTCCTCTTTTGTTTCTTTATGTTGAGGAGCGGGGGAAGATTACATTCAACTTCAGACAGCTTGGGAAAAGTTAGAAGCAAAAGATGAATCTGAATGCTGTCTGATAGTCCATTTTTAATCAGAGGAGAGCAATTTTCCCCTCTCAAAGAATGTCTCTTCACATCAGGTATTTGGCTTCTAGGTGCTTGCTGATTAATTACTTACATTTACATAACATTAATCTCCTTTCTAACAATTTAGCAGGCTTCCAGCCGTTTTCCCCGCCTCATCAGTCTGGCAGAACATCCTTGATCTTAAAAGAGCCAGAACTACTTTTGCAATGCATAGATTTTGAAAACATACTTAAGCAAAACAGAATAAAAACCTTAAGCCAAGCTGTAAATGATTATATCCTCCATGTATATTAGGTAGATATCTGAATTAAATGCTTGGTCTGCACACTTTATTTTGAGTTGTATATGTGTATATGGAAAATGTCTTTCCTTCTGTTTTTAACTTCCTTCCTTGAATTTTTTTCCCAGAATCTTATTCATTCATTCTAAGCTCAGCTCCAATAACACCTCCTTTTGGAAGACCTCCTGGAGCCTCCTGGTCATTTGACATCTTTCATTACAATTCCACATCACTATTTGGGATTACATTCATGCATTCATTCAAGAGAAGTTTATTGAGCTCTTCCAATGTTAACCCCTGTGTAGGTGCTGGAGGCAAAAATGTGATGAAAAAAAAAGAAATAGTCCCTGCTTTCCAGAACCCTCAGTCAAAAGGGATGTGTAAGGTATAGTGACTGTGATGTCACAAAGATAGGAATTTAGCCAGGAGGAAATATTTGCATTAGATCTTGAGGAATAAGCCCAAGTTCACCACACAAGTAAAGAATGGGGTTGGCAGTACTGTCCTTAGATGGACCAAGAAGAGTACCCCATGCTTTCAGGATCCTGCTGTGGCCTTTCTCTAGCTCTGCATCACCTTATGTTTCCACTTTCTAGACCCGGTTCCAACCACCCAGTGCCCCAGAGTTCCCTACCCAAACATCCCCAGACTCCCTTCCAGGCCTGCACTGGCCTTTTCCGCAAGTCCATGCTCTTAAAGGCCAGAATGTGCTGATAGTGTGTGTCCTCTAGGCCCAAGCTGTGGGGTGATGTTGGGAGGTGTGGGTGGGGCTTAGATTAAGTGGTCCATATATCTATACCCAAAAGCCTTTGTTGAATTGGAGAAAGCCAGGGAGCAGAGAGAAGTGGGGTGGACTGGCATATTCTACACCAGTAAGTTCCAGCATGGAAAAACCCAAGGAGCCTGAAAATTCTAAATCTGAGCTTGGCCTTCAGGTCATTATGAAGATGTATTTGTCACACAGGAAGATAGAATGCATTTTACATTACAGTTTGTTGGCTTGATTTATAACTCTTAAATGTATGCATGTTTGATAGGTGTGCTTCCATTTATGCTCTTGCCTTGGGCTGCAGAAATGTTAGGGCAGGCCTGGAAGCAGGGCACAGAGATGGTTCTGAGGTGACAGAAGAGAGACAGAAAGGCCCAGAGGTGTAATTTGGGAATCCAACCACAAGCAGGTTGGTGTGACCACAGAATGACTTGGAAATTGGCTAGTTATGCATGTGTTCATCTCTCCCTCCAGACTGTATATTCTTTGAGGTCAAATGCCATGGAACATTCACTCCTGTGTTTGGCAGCACATTTTATACAGAGTAAGCACTCAATTTATGGTAGATGAATTCATGTTGAACTAATGAGGTGATATACATTACTTAGAGGGAAACCACAAATACACTTACACTTTCCACCATTTACTTATCATTAAGACAGCTGTAATTAAATGAATAATACAACCTTAATTTATATCAACTGATACATGTTATATGTGGAGTGGTTATGCTGTTTTGGTTTAGTTACAGATAACAGGTAATAAGTAAAATAAGAAAAACAAAAATGTGGCTAATATGCAAGTGTTGTGTCTCAGTTTAATTTTTTTAAAAATGGAGGTCTATTGTACTAACCCAAGCCACTGTAGGCAGGAACATGACCATGCACTGAGCACTCAGAGGGGCAGGCCTTCTAGCGGATAGATCGCCAGTGAGAGCTTGGCACCCTCTGACCCTCTGACCTGTTCACAAGGCCAAGCCATGTTCATTGTTGATGCAGAGTCTTGCCAACACAGTTTAGAATGAATTGTATATGTAAGATTTCTAAGTTTTTGAATGGTCTTTTTTTCTTTCACAGACATGAGGCAGCCAAGACGGATGAGCCGGTGATCTCTGCAGTCTGCCCATAACTCCACACAAAACTTTACCCATCGTCACAGGAGAGTATAGGCATAGCATAAAGATCCTCATAGATGGGCTTTCAGCTCCATGCTTAAAGCAACTGACAAGAATCCATTTCTTTCAATATTCCATTGAAGGAGTGCTCTGTAGTCTCCACCTACTATGAAGTCCTTCCATCTCCTTGCACACATCATTTCTCTCAGCTCTGCACTTTGGCATATGGAGTTCCCTTTTCTCCTCTCTTCCTCCCACCTGCTTCTTCAAATGGTGACATCTTACTTACCCCTCCCATCTGATCACAATGCTCAGGGATGCTCCCTTTGGTCTTTCGACCCTAGGTAGTTGCCCTTTTGCCTGCTTCCATAGTTTCCTATATTTCCCCCATAATAGCATTAGGACATGATATTGCAAATTTCTACTTACTTCTGTGTATCTTGCACTAGACTGAAAGCTCTGTGAAGGTAAGGAACTGTGCCCTCACAGCCTTGCTCATGTTCTCCACAGATATTTGTCCATTCACTTGTTGAAGAAATGGTTAAATGAAGGAATGAATGACTAAAGGCCAGGTTGGCAGGTAAGCTTATGGTGGGATGCTGTGGTTTGAATGTTTATGTCCCCATAAAATGCATATGTTAAAATCCTATCTGCCAAGGTGATAGTATTAGAAAGTGGGATCTTTAGGGAGGTCATTAGGTCATGAGAACTGAGCTTCATGAATGGTATTAGTGTCCTTATAAAATGAGCCAAGAGAGTTGTTTGCCCTTCTGCCATGCAGACACAGTGAGAAGGCACCATCTATGAACCAGAGAATGGGCCCTCACCAGACACCAAATCTGTTAGTTTCTTGATCTTGGACTTCCTAGCCTCTGGAACAGTTAGAAATAAATTTCTGTTGTTTGTAAACTACCTACTTTTTGGTACTAGGTGTTTTGTTATAGCAGCCCAAGTAGTCTAAGATTCGGAGCCTAAACTTTACATTCATTTATTCAGGTGAAAGCCAGGCCAGGGGCCTGCAGCAGGTAGAGACACGTCTCACACAAATGCAGGAGGATGGTGAATCAGGCACACGTCTGTTCTTCAAAGGACACAGAAAAGTTTTATTGACCCATCTATACATGTGGTGGTTTTCATCCTGGAGGAGAAGGGCATATCCACACCTACTGAATATCTATTTCACAGGCAATATGCCAATTATTTATATGCATAATCTCATTAAATCCTTAGAACAACTCTGTGGAGGCAATTACTGATATGTCCATTTTACCCAGGAGGACACTGAGGTCCAGAGAGATTAAACCATTTGAGGTCACACGGTCAGTGAATTTTTGATGCAGGATTTAAATCCAAGTCTGTCTCTTACCACGGTATTATGCTGTTTCCAGAGGTGAAGGGAGATGTCTTAAAAGCACCATAAAGCTTCTACCACTTGGGAGACCGTTGTCAAATTCCAAGAGGAAGATGATGAGGGTCTCAACTGAATTACTGAACGGGAGATGGTGTGAGAAGAGACAGATTTAAGACCTATCTGCGGGATAGAAATTGGATTGGTGAACTTAATAGAATGTTTCTTTATTCATTAATTTATTCATTTCAACATTCATTGAGTTTTATTATGTGTCAAGACGCTGTGTTTAGTTGGCCCAGGGAAAATGAATGTGACTAGAACACTGCATTCAATGAATGCTGGTTCCAGAATGAGCAGTAAACTAAATCCGGTAATGATACTACAGCATCACCACATCCTTTCAATTCTACCTTTTAAATATCTCAATCTATTTCTTCTTTTCTACCCTCACTGACATGTGGTTCACAGACCTCATCATCTCTCACCCATTGCTGTAGCAATCTCATACCAGGCCTTCCTGTCTTGCGTGTGGCACTAGCTCGGGTATAAGGCCATTTCATGGTTTTCTGCCAAGAACTGTTTTCTCAGCTCATCGGCAAAACAAACACAGCTTCAGTTCCTAACCTGAAAAGTTTTTGCATGAATAATTTAAAATATTAGTAATCTTTTATTCAACATATATTTTTTGAATACCTACTATGTGTGAAGCCTTGAGCAGGCACCAAGTGTATCACTGCAAGAGTCATGGCCTGCCTTTGAGGGAGATACAGACAAGTAAATAGGCAACCCTAATACAGTGCGATAAATGTAAATGCCTAAAATAGTTTAATGGGGTAAATTATGGTAGTATATAGGAGGGGCATTTCTTCCAAACTAAGAGTCAGATGGAGGAAGTGACATTTAAAAAAAAAAAAAAAAAAGAGAGAGAAATATGTATGTTTGGAGATGCTCTCCAACAGAACCTTTCATCCTACTCAAAAATAGTTTGAATTTATCTTTGGAGATATAGGGGGCTAGAAACACTAGAGAAAATATTGTGCTATTTTTTTCTGGAACTTGAAAACAGAACAGATTGTAAGATGGGGAATGTTTCCTCACTAATGTCTTTAATAAAAGACTCAAAATCTACTTGTCAGCTTTAATATTCAGAGGCATGTTATGAGGGCACCAACTACATTGTATCTTTCTAATCCTGTTCTCAGTCATCTTTTATCCTTCCTTTCTGCTTTGTTGAAAGAACTGTCAAAGCTACATTCCCGATCCTGGAGTTTAGGTTGATAAATGGAAAGATTATTTCCACTGGGAATATTGATAGTCTCCAGGTCTTGACTCTTGGGTTTTGAAAGAGGATGCTGCTTTTGTTAATGGAAATTCATGAGTACTTGGAACACACTGATGCGACGATTCCTAAGTCTGGGGTCAACAGGGACCTATATTTGTTGGCACGAGGCACTGGCTCAAATCAAATCAGCAGTAACCTTAAGACCATCAAAATCAAGAGCTCTTAAAGTGGTGCCATATACAAGTTTGATACATAGCTATAAGTGATGTTGCCACTTGAAGTCACAGAATCTGTCTGTGGTGCTTTTGTTACCTCTACTTTCTCCATCTGAACTGAGCTGCACACCACCTAAGTCTGATCATGAATTTTCTGTTCCATAATGGGACCAACGCCAAAGACTCTGTCCACTGGTTTGCTGCAACCATAACACTTGTTCCCCGCTTCTCTTTTTCAAGTATTTCCCACAATAAAATAAGTACTTATCCACTCCACAGTTGGGATATATATTCAAAGAGTTGAGATATATTTCTCAACTGTATAATGACAAGTGACTTTTTCACTTATTTTATAAACTGAGGTTGAAAAGTTAACTAATATGGAGAGGAGTATATGCCTACTAAGTTGGATCTGGGATTCAAATCCAAGGCGTTTGACTTCATATCGTGTGCACTGACTTGGTTACTCCAATATAGGTTGGCTAGCAAGCCAGACAAAAGTCCCAGGTTCAATTTCTGGCTCATAAGGTTGACCAACAATATTTAAGTTAAAATCAGTGAGCAGGATGGTAGCACGCAGGACTTAGCACACCAGATTTCCTATCAAACTGGTGGTTTACACTGTTTTCTATAACATGGGTAAGTGGCTGGCTCATTAAATTTCTCACTTTCTATTCTTTTGTTTGTTTTCCAACAAGGATTAAAGTCATTTATGTTATTGTTCTTTTGCTTTCATTCATTAAATAATAATAATGATGATAATTATAATGAGATGAAGTGGCACATTGGATGTAGGACTATTATTTCATGTCATTGCCCTTCTAATGGTGGGCAGTCTTGAAGAATGGTCTTTCCCAGGCCTAGCAGGCCAGTTGGTATAATAACTACCTCTGAATTCAGGATTTTAGACACAGTCACTATAATGAGCAAGGTCAACCAGATGTCTGTTTAATGATGGTCTACCAGATGCTGATTGGATAGTGATTAGTCACATGGAAGGATAGGTAAGATCAGTTGGAAAAAGATTCAGATTTACAGAGATAATCAACCTTTGTATGTTTGTGGGATGTGTTTAGTAGTCAGTTTGGGAGGAAAGAGAACCAGGGAGAAGCCTGCAAATATATATACATTCCCATTCATATGAATTATCTCTCTCTCTCTATTTCTATCTTCCATCTGTCATCTGAGAATCCCATCCCTAGACATCTCAGAGTCCAGCAATAACCTGAACTTTAAGATCATTCCCAGTCTTGGGAGATTTATCTGGGATACTCTGAAATTACCATGAGCTTTCCAGGAGCTCCCTTGCCAAGAAAACATGACTGGGATCTGACATTGCATAGTTTGATCTGATGAGCCCTAGATTCCTAAGTCATTTTGACATTACTTCTAACATACAGTTTGATAAAGGAGAAGAGAGAGGTGCAACCCAGATAGCATCTTAGAAACTCACACAATTAGATTCATAATTCTATTTTCTGAAGAACTGTAAGGTAAGTGGAGAAAGAGAAAGGGACTCCTTCCTTCTACAATGGAATAGAATTCCAAATTCAAACTAACTAGACTGCTTACTAGCGATACTGGAATCAAACTAATTGGTTGTTTTACTTAAGTACCATCAAAATAAGCATCTAAATAGAAAGAAGGAGGACATAGAGAAAAGAGAAGCAAAGAAAAAAGTTGATCATCTGGGATGTGAAACTTGGAAGGACTGTAATTAAAGAAGATTTCAAAGCTGAAGTGAGCATTTGATAAGAGTATTCATTCTCAGTCTTGGTGAACATAAAAATATCTGGGAATGTTCACATGAAAATCTATATATGAATGTTTATAGAGGCTTTATCTGTAATTGCTGGAAACTGGGAGAAAAAAATATCCCTCAGTTGTGGAACAAATAAACAAACCATGGTACATCCATACAATAGACAATAAAACTCAACAATAAAAAGAAATTGTGTTAGTCTGCTTTGCATTGCTATAATGGAATACCTGAGATTGGGTAACTTATGGAGAAAAGAGGTTTATTTGGCTCACAATTCTGCAAACTCTACAAGATGTATGGCACCAACATCTGCTTGGCTTCTAGTGAGGCCTCAGGAAACGTGTACTGATAATAGAAAGAGGCATGTCACCTGGTGAAAGAGGGAACAAGAGAGAGAGGAGAGAGGGAGGTGTCAGACTTTTTAACAATCAGACATTGTGGTAACTAGTAGAGCAAGAACTCACTCATTATTGTAGGGAGGGCACCAACACATTCATGAGGGATCTGTTTCTACGACCCAAACACCTCCTAGTAGGCTCTGCCTCCAATATTGGGGATCACATTTCAACATGGATTTGGAGAAGACAAACATTCAAACTTATATTGGGAACAAACTACTGATATATACAGTAACACAAATGAATCTCAAATGCGTTATGCTAGTGAAAAAAAAAAAAGCCAAAGGTCACATAGTTCATTTATAAGACATTCCAGAAAAGGTAAAACTCGAGGGACAGACAACAGTTTACTGGTTAATAGAAGCTGAGAATGGTGGGAAGCACTGACTACAAAATAGCATGGGGGAATTTTTTGGAGTGATGCAAGTAATTTTCATCTTGATTTTGGTGATAGTTACATGAATATATCTTCATTAAAAGTCACAAAATTGTACACTAAAAAGTGTAAATTTTGTTGTACATAAATTATATATTGATAGAAAACAATCACCTGAGAGATTTTTATAAAGAGCTGTGCCAAGGCCTATGGTAGACCAACTAAATCAGAATCTCGAGGGGCACTGGTAATTTTTTTAAGCTTCCCAGTTAAGAATGCCTGAGGTGAGTGAGGAAAGGTGGGTGGGCTCAGGGACAAGTAAATCAACTCTCACAAACACAGACTCCTCTTAAGGTTGAAGACTTCATAAGTGGAATAGGCTCCAGGACCCCATGGAACTCCAACTTTCTTGACAGGACATAGTGTAACAGCCCTGTCTTCCCATGGGAGGCACTCTTGGAGACCCATTATTTAAACAAAACTCTTCCTGTATCTACCACTGACAGCATCCCAGAGGCTTAAATCTTCACAAGGAATCAAATCAAGTATAACAACATTTAGGTTTGAAGCCTCTGAATTAGTTTATGCTAGAAAAAGATTCAAGGTAGGAAGGCCCAATCCCAACACGGTAGGAGAAGATGCAGGGTAGGAAGGCCCAACAATTCAGGGGGAAAAAATCTCCATACAACACTAGAGATATTTTTCTCTACCATAAACAGCCTTTAAACATTTTGACAGGTCAATATCACTACAGATGTAAAAAGCTGCTTCAGCTTTCTGAAAGCTTTGTCCATTACTGAAGTCTCATTAAAGTATTACTCCTTCTTGAATAAGTCTACTAATGGAATAATTAGAGCAGTTCACTTCTCTGAATTTGTATCCACAAAACTCAGTTTTTTGGAAGGACTCTATGTGGAGAAGCTACTCAAACAAGAGAAAGCACGCATGAGCTTGTGCAAAATGGCCCAGACATGAGTTGCTATCAGTGATGTCTCTTTGGATCAGGTGAGTTTGTGGCATGTTGACAGTTGTACCATGCTCAGTTGACAAGTTTGCTCAGTGTCTCAATGTATACATCGTGGCGTGCACTCAGCTGGAGAGTTGGACTTTCTAGATAAGACCTGCCAGTCCCCATGAAACTTCATGCAGAGGGAAGTATTAAATTAGGATGAATCTTGGGAAGGAGGTGGAATTTGGCCACACACTGGCCAGGTGCAGTGGCTCAAGCCTGTAATCCCAGCGCTTTGGGAGGCCGAGACGGGTGGATCACGAGGTCAGGAGATCAAGACCATCCTGGCTAACACGGTGAAACCCTGTCTCTACTAAAAATACAAAAAATTAGCTGGGCATGGTGGCAGGCGCCTGTAGTCCCAGCTACTCAGGAGTCTGAGGCAGGAGAATGGCATGAACCCGGGAGGCGGGAGATGGAGCTTGCAGTGAGCTGAGATCGCACCACTGCACTCCAGCCTGGGCAATGGAGCGAGACTCCATCTCAAAAATAAAAATAAAAATAAAGAATTTAGCCACACACTGACTCAGAAGTGCACAGGATTTCATCCTTATGGAAGCCAATAAATATTCTTGTAGTTGCTTGATTGTAGGCTGAACTTTGATAAGCGGTACCATTGCTGCATGTGGGACCAACCCATGTTTCACTATATGAGCCAGGTTCAACAACTAGATGGCCAATGAATAAGATCTTCAAACTGGAAAACTCGATAATTAGACTAGAAAATTAAAAGAGGAGACAATATGGAGCATACCACAGCTAGTTGCAGAACAGTTTTTGTGTGTGTGTGTGTGTGTTTTTTTTTTTTTTTAATTTATGGGCTGGGATCCTCCTGCCACATTGAGGGCAGTCCTAGAGCAGCTAGACAGTGCTTGGAAATATTCTGGACCATGGGCTACATCTCTGAGTTGTTCTTCCTATAAGGCATATTGCCCTTTATCCCTTGTTCCTAATTAATCCAACTCAGGCACAAACATACCTTGCTGTAAGGATGCCAAATTATTACGGTTTTCTTCCTTTATGTGAAAAATGGAGCAGCTTGCCATAATTCCTTCTCAAGAAAAGATTTATAATACAAGTCCCTTAGTATTAGCTCATTTTCATGATCATACATTGTTCTAGAGAGTGATATTTTATTTTAAATGCATCATATCAAAAGTAGAGCAGACAGATGTAGGCTTTTCATCTTACGGATCTTTCCAGAATGAATCCTGGAGTCAACATTTCTCACAGTTGTGACTATAAAGATACTATTGAAATACCTGTAAGAAAAAAAAAAACTTACAACCCCAAAGCCCACAAGGTATTGTTTTAAGAAGCATTTTGATAATTTCGTAGATTTTTCTCTGATATCTAATTAAGACAAATTAAAAGTATCCTATCTCAAAACCAACTACCAAAGCCTCCCCTGGAGTTGCTCCAGGCTCATGGATTGAATGTGCACAGAATGAGATGCAGTTCCACTGAGGTAGAAGACAGAACTGGCTGGGGCTGATTAAATGAACACCATAGGGAAGGCCACAGGGGATCCTTCTAATGTAACAGTTACAGCAAAGACAAGCAGAACAAAGGGAATCAGACTGACTTCTGTTAAAACAAGGATCGGGCAGGATGGTAATGAGGCAGGATTTTACATACTGGAATTTTTACATGAGATGGAGGCAACCTAACTACAGCTTGACAGGTAAAGTTTATGCTTGTGGTGCTGTTCTCTCTCATGGGCCCATTTCATTGTTTGGGTGGTACTTTGCAAAACGTACAAGTGTATAATATTCTAATATTTGTTCTCATAGAATGCCCATGAGTCTCTGATTCCATGATTTTCTCCTCAACTCTCTCCCCCACACAAACTTTCTTGTCCGGAATCACATTTGTCTCTGAGTTTAGGAAGGCAATTTAGCATGATGGTAGGGAACCTGAGGTTTCAATTTGGACATGTCTGTGTTTAGTCCTGCCCCACACTTACTAACTATAGAACAGAGATAAGTTCCTCCACCTCTGTGGGCTTCTTTTTATTCATCCATAAAATATTGGAAATACACCTACTGTATCTACCTCAAAGTTTTTATGGGAATATAAAACCAATAAAGTAAATGAAGGGTGGATGCTGAGCCTGACACACTAAATTCTCAATAAACCATAGTCACCCTTGATAGTACTGCTGTTAAGGAGCCACAAGTGTCTTTATCCAGGGATAATGAAGCATTTAAATCACTATTGCCAGGAATTTTTCCAAGCCTGACCAAGCAGCTTCTAAGGCTCATCTCTTAGTTAACTAGGACTCCTGGTGGGGGAGAAACCAACTTGTTCAGCTTCTGTGCACACTCCTCGTGCTGGTGTCAGTACTGTGTCCCTGCACTTAACTCATGTCTCCTTACCTCTATGCCCCAATCAATGACATCAAGGCTTCAAAGAGATATTCATCATGAAGAGGCCGGAAACTCTTCAAATTCCTTCACTGTCTATTAGTGACCTCATCCATGTCCCTGCAAGCACATGAACTCATTCTTTTTATGGCTGTATAGTATTCCATGGTGTATATGTGCCATGTTTTCTTAATCCAGTCTATCACTGATGAACATTTGGGTTGGTTCCAAGCCTTTGCTATTGTGGATAGTGCCACAATAAACATATATGTGCATGTGTCTTTATCGTAGAATGATTTATATTCCTTTGGGTATAAGCCCAGTAATGGGATCACTGGGTCAAATGGTATTTCTAGTTCTAGATCCTTGAGGAATCACCACACTGTCTTCCACAATGGTTGAACTAATTTACACTCTCACCAACAGTGTAAAAGCGTTCCTATTTCTCTACATCCTCTCCAGCATCTGTTGTTTCCTGACTTTTTAATGATTGCCATTCTAACTGGTGTGAGATGTTATCTCATTGAAGTTTTGATTTGCATTTCTCTGATGACCAGTGATGACGAGCATTTTTGCATCAGTTGGCTGCATAAATGTCTTCTTTTGAGAAGTGTCTGTTATAACCTTTGCCCACGTTTTGATGGGGTTGTTTTTTTCTTGTAAATTTGTTTGAGTTTTTTGTAGATTCTGGATATTAGCCCTTTGTCAGATGGATAGATTGCAAAAATTTTCTCCCATTCTCTAGGTTGCCTGTTCACTCTGATGATAATTTCTTTTGCTGTGCAGAAGCTCTTTAGTTTAATCAGATCCCACTTGTCTATTTTGGCTTTTGTTGCCATTGCTTTTGGTGTTTTAGTCATGAAGTCTTTGCCCATGCTTATGTGAATGGTATTGCCTAGGTTTTCTTCCAGGGTTTTTATGGTGTTAAGTCTTTAATCCATCTTGACTGACTTTTGTATAAGGTGTAAAAAAGGAATCCAGTTTCAGCTTTCTACTTATGGCTAGCCAGTTTTCCCAACACCATTTATTAAAAGGGGACTCCTTTCCCCATTGCATGTTTTTGTCAGGTTTGTCAAAGATCAGATGGTTGTAGATATGTGGTGTTATTTCTGAGGCCTCTGTTCCATTCCATGGTCTATATTTCTGTTTTGGTACCAGTACCATGCTGTTTTGGTTACTGTAGTCTTATAGTATAGTTTGAAGTCAGGTAGTGTGATACCTCCAGCTTTTTCTTACCGCTTTTTGCTTAGAATTCTCTTGGCTATGCAGACTCTTTTTTGGTTCCACATGAACTTTAGTTTTTTCCAATTCTGTGAAGAAAGTCAGTGGTAGCTTGATGGGGATAGCATTGAATCTATAAATTACTTTGGGCAGTATGCCATTTTCACAATACTGATTCTTCCTTTCCATGAGTTTGGAGTGTTCTTCCATTTGTTTGTGTCCTCTTTTATTTCGTTAAGAAGTGGTTTCTAGTTCTCCTTGAAGAGGTCCTTCACATCCTTTGTAGGTTGGATTCCTAGGTATTTTATTCTCTTTGTAGTAATTGTAAATGGGATTTCAGTCATGATTTAGCTCTCTGTTTGTCTATTATTGGTGTGTAGGAATGATTGTGCTTTTTGCCCACTGATTTTGTATCCTGAGACTTTGCTGGAGTTGCTTATCAACTTACGGAGATTTTGGGCTGAGACAATGGGGTTTTCTAAATATACAATCATGTCATCTGCAAACAGAGACAATTTGACTTCCTCTTTTCCTAATTGAATACCCTTTCTTTCTTTCTCTTGCCTGATTGTCCTAGCCAGAACTTCCAACACTATGTTGAATAGGAGTGGTGAGAGAGGGCATCCTTGTCTTGTGCTGGTTTTCAAAGGGAATGCTTTCAGCTTTTGCCCATTCAGTATGATATTGGCTGTGGGTTTGTCATAAATAGCTCTTATTATTTTGAGATACGTTCTATCAATACCTAGTTCATTAAGTGTTTTTAGCATGAAGGGCTGTTGAATTTTGTCAAAGGCCTTTTCTACATCTATTGAGATAATCACGTGGTTTTTGTCATTGGTTCTGTTTATGTGATGGATTACATTTATTGATTTTTGTTTATTGAACTAGTCTTGCATCCCAAGGATGAACCAACTTGATCATGGTAGATAAGCTTTTTAATGTGCTACTGGATTTGGTTTGCCAGTATCATATTGAGGATTTTTGCATTGATGTTCATCAGGAATATTGGCCTAAAATTCTCTTTTTTTGTTGTGTCTCTACCAGGCTTTGATATCAGGATGATGCTAGCCTCATAAAATGAGTTAGGGAGGATTCCCTTTTTCTATTGATTGAAATAGTTTTAGAAGGAATGGTATCAGCTCCTCTTTGTACCTCTGGTAGAATTCAGTTGTGAATCCGTCTGGTCCTGGACTTTTTCTGGTTGGTAGACTGTTAATTATTGTGTCAATTTCAGAGCCCATTATTGGCCTATTCAGCGATTCAACTTCTTCCTGGTTTAGTCTTGGGAGGGTCCAGGAATTTATCCATTTCTTCTAGATTTTCTAGTTTATTTGCATAGAGGTGTTTATAGTATTCTCTGATGGTAGTTTGTATTTCTGTGGAACAGGTGGTGATATCCCCTTTATCATTTTTTATTGCACCTATTTGATTGTTTCCTCTTTTCTTCTTTATTAGTCTTGCTAGCAGTCTATTTTGTCGATCTTTTCAAAAAACTAGCTTCTGGATTCATCGATTTTTTGAAGGGTTTTTTTTGTGTCTCTATCTTCTTCAGTTCTGCTCTGATCTTAGTTATTTCCTGTCTTCTGCTAGCTTTTGAATTTGTTGCTCTTGCTTCTCTAGTTCTTTTAATTGTGATGTCAAGGTGTCAATTTTAGATCTTTCCTGCTTTCTCTTGTGGGCATTTAGTGCTGTAAATTTCCCTCTACACACTGCTTTAAATGTGTCCCAGAGATTCTGTATGTTGTGTCTTTGTTCTCATTGGTTTCAAAGAACATCTTTATTTCTGCCTTCATTTCGTTATTTACCCAGTAGTCATTCAAGAGCAGGTTGTTCAGTTTCCAGGTAGTTGTGTAGTTTTGAGTGAGTTTATTATTCCTGAATTCTAATTTGATTGCACTGTGGTCTGAGAGACAGATTGTTGTGATTTCTGTTCTTTCACATTTGCTGAGGAGTGTTTTACTACCAATTATGTGGTCAATTTTAGAATAAGTGTGATGTGGTGCTGAGAAGAATGTATATTCTGTTAATTTGGGGTGGAGAATTCTGTAGATGACTATCAGGTTCACTTGATACCCCAGGGTAGAACTGAGTTCAAGCCCTGGATATCCTTGTTAACCTACTGTTTCATTGAACTGTCTAATATTAACAGTGTTGTGTTAAAGTCTCCCATTATTATTGTGTGGGAGTCTAAGTCTCATTGTAGGTCTCTAAGGACTTGCTTTAGAAATCTAGGTGCTCCTGTATCGGGTGCATATATATTTAGGATAGTTAGCTCTTCTTGTCGAATTGATCCCTTTACCATTGTGTAGTGGCCTTCTTTGTCTCTTTTGATCTTTGTTAGTTTAAAGTCTGTTTTATCAGAGACTAGGACTGCAACATCTGATTTTTTTTTTTCTTTCCATTTGCTTGGTAGATCTTCCTCCATCCCTTTATTTTGAGCCTGTGTGTGTCTTTGTACATGAGATGGGTCTCCTGAATACAGCACACTGATGGGTCTTGACTCTTTATCCAATTTGCCAGTCTGTATCTTTTAATTGGAGCATTTAGTCCATTTACATTTAAGGTTAATATTGTTATGTGTGAATTTGATCCTGTCATTATGATGTGAGCTGGTTATTTTGCCCATTAATTGATGCGGTTTCTTCACAGCACTGAAAGTCTTTACCATTTGGCATGTTTTTGCAGTTGCTGCTACCAGTTGTTCCTTTTCATGTTTAATGCTTCCTTCAGGACCTCTAGTAAGGCAGGCCTGGTGGTGATGAAATCTCTCAGCATTTGCTTGTTTGTAAAGGATTTTGTTTCTCCTTCACTTACAAAGCTTAGTTTGGCTGGATATAAAATTCTGGGTTGAAAATTCTTTTCTTTAAGCATGTTGAATATTGGCCTGCATTCTCTTCTGGCTTGTAGGGTTTCTGCAGAGAGATCTACTGTTAGTCTGATGGACTTCCCTTTGTGGGTAACCTGACCTTTCTCTCTGGCTTCCTTTAACATTTCTTTCCTTCATTTCAACCTTGGTGAATCTGGCAAATATGTGCCTTGGGGTTGCTCTTCTCAAGGAGTATCTTTGTGGTGTTCTCTGTATTTCCTGAATTTAAAGTTGACCTGTCTTTCTAGGTTAGGGAAATTCTCCTGGATAATATACTGAAGAGTGTTTTCTAACTTGGTTCAATTTTCTCTATCACTTTCTGGTACACCAATCTAATGTATATTTGGTTGTTTCACATAGTCCCATATTTCTTGGAGGCTTTATTTGTTTCTTTTCACTCTTTTTTCTCTAATCTTGTCTTCTCACTTTATTTCATTAATTTGATCTTCAATCATTGATATCCTTTCTTCCACTTGATCCAATTGGCTATTGAAGCTTGTGCATGCATCACAAAGTTCTCCTGCCATGGTTTTCAGCTCCATCAGGTCATTTAAGGTCTCCTCTGCACTGTTTCTTCTAGTTAGCCATTTGTCTACCCTTTCTTTCAAGGTTTTTAGCTTCCTTGCAATGGGTTAGAACATGTTCCTTTAGTTTGGAGAAGTTTGTTGTTACTGACCTTCTGAAGCCTCGTCAACTCGTCAAACTCATTCTCTATCCAGTTTTGTTCCCTTGCTGGCAAGGAGCTGCAATCCTTTGGAGGAGAAAAGGCACTCTATTTTGTTTTGAAATTTTCAACTTTTCTACTTTGGTTTCTCCCCATCTTTGTGGTTTTATCTACCTTTTGTCTTTGATGTTAGTGACCTACAGATGGGGTTTTGGTGTGGATGTCCTTTTTGTTGATGTTGATGCTATTCCTTTCTGTTTGTTAGTTTTCTTTCTAACAGTCAGATCCCTCAACTGCATGTCTGTTGGAATTTGCTGGAAGTCCACTCCAGACCCTGTTTGCCTGGGTATCACCAGCAGACGGTGCAGAACAGCAAATATTGCTGCCTGATCCTTCCTCTGGAAGCTTCATCCCAAAGGGGCACCTGCCTGTTTGAGGTGTCTGTCGGCCCCTACTGGGAAGTTTTTCCCAGTTGGGCTACACAGGGGTCAGAGAGCCACTTGAGGAGGCAGTCTATCTATTCTCGGAGCTTGAATGCTGTGCTGAGAGAACCACTGCTCTCTTCAGAGCTGTCAGACAGGGACGTTTAAGTCTGCAGAAGTTGCCTGCTGCCTTTTTTTCTATTATGCCCTGACCCCAGAGGTAGAATCTGTAGAGGCAGTAGGCCTTGCTGTACTGTGGTTGGCTCCACTCAGTTTGTGCTTCCAGTCCTCTTTATTTACACTGTGAGCTACTAGAGCCTCATCAGTGGTGGATGCCCTTCCCCTACATCCAGGTGCAGCATCACAGGTTGATCTCAGACTGCTGCACTAGCAGTGAGCAAGGCCCCATGGGTGTGGGACTCGCCAAGCCAGGCAATGGAGGGTACCTGCTGGTCTGCCAGATGCTAAGACTGTGGGAATAGCACAGTATTTGGTCAGGAGTGTACTGTTTCTCCAGATACAGTCTGTCACACCTTCCCTTCGCTAGGAAAGGGAAATCCCCCGACCCCTTGTGCTTCCCAGGTGAGGCAATGCCCTGCCCTGCTTCAGCCCACCCTCTGTGGGCTCCACCCACTGTCCAACCAGTCCCAATGAGATGAACCAGGTACCTCAGTTGGAAGTGCAGAAATCGCCATCTTCTGCATCAATCTCACTGGGAGCTGCAGACTAGAGCTGTTCCTATTTGGCCATCTTGGAAGTGACCAAGTCTCTGGGTTTTGATGGTAACAACATAGTTGTATGTGCTGTCCCAACCTACTTATCAAGGGAATCAAAAGCCTGAAAACTTTGACTCAGGGTCAGAGGAAGAAGTGGGTCTCCAACTGATCCAGGTGGATATTTGGTGCTTAAGACATAGCAGATATTCTGTAGAAGATTTGTGTGTTAAATAAAGTCTGTGGCAAGCCAGAATTGAAAAATCAAAGCAGAGTTTCCTCTTGAATTAGGGTATGCCTTCTCTCTATATAACTATATTCCTTTCCAGAAATAAACACCGTGATTTCTACTGAGTGCTGGTAGAGATGGAATGCATAATTATGAAACACTTGGTGATCAAACAATCTGAGCTGCCCATAATGTACAGGATTTTATGTGATTCATCAAGTTATAAGATTGTTCATGTCCAATAATACCCCACAAACAAGTTGAAGTGTTATAGACAGAAAGGGGATCAAAATCCTGAAGGCCCAATTAGTTTCCATAAGCAGATGAATTACATCCCTAGCGTGCCTGCTGCTACCACACTGCAATCTCTTCTTCACCCAAATCGAGTCTTCCAGAGAATGTCTTATGATTCCTTAAGAGAGAAGAAACTTTAAGCCTCATTTGCAAATGCTCTGAGTGATATGTTGTTGTAATATAGATTCACTCAGGATAGTCCTCCCAGGATTCTACCTCACAGGAGGTAGAATTTAATTCATGAAGAGAAAGATGGCCTGAAGTATCCATCTATAGTGATTCACGGGAAGTGACTAATGACTTGGCTAGATTTTTCAGAGATATTAAAAGAAAAAGATTGGAGATTGGTGGCAAGGAAATTTGGGTATGAGTTATAGGAATAAAACTTTCAAAATTGGCCCATATTGGGTTCAACGTTGAATACACAACAAAAGGTCCCAACTATGGTGGAAATTGTCAGTAGTAAGGTGGATAAAATCACTGACTTGAAGATGCCAGTCAGCCTCCTTCTCCAGTTTTCCCAAGTCCTTGTTCAGTATGCTCAATAACAAAGCACCCATGGTGACAGGCATGAGGGTTAAGCCTGGGCTCAGCATAAGCACTTTACTTCACCAAGACTGACCCAGGCAGCCATCGCCATAGCTGGGTCCTTATTGTGTCAGCAGCAATGACCAATGCTTTGTCTTTAATAGGCTGCCATGGCTGGGGGGATCAGCCCGCTAGCTGGCAGTAAGTTGATTGCATTGGACTCTTTCAATCATGGGGTGGAAAATGATATCCCCCTCTGGAATAAACATTTATTGTTGAGCCACTTACAAAGCTTTTCTTTTTTCTGCCTGCCAACATTCTGCTAGCGACACCATGTGTGAATTTACTAATCATCTTATTCACCATTGTGAGACTCAACACGACATGATTTCTAACAAGAAAATTTATTTTACAGTAAGAAAGAAACTGATGCCCATGTATTCACTGTTATAGCATGTATTTCATGTCCTAAAATTAGTTGGCTTTAGCAAATGATGGAACAGTCTATTGAAGACTTGGAATGTCATTGGAAGACCACACTTAGTGAGAATGATATGCTGTCCTATATGTTATTTGTTCTCCTAAAGTCAGGAAATGTGGTTCCAGGAGCTAAGAAGAGGAAATGTAGTGAAGCTGCATGTGTCATTATTATACCTAATGAGCTGCTTACAAAGCTTTTCTCTTTTCTCTCCCTATGACTTTGGGCTCTAGAAGTCTTACTACCCAAGGAAGGAAACCTAACCTGGTAAACCAATATTCCTTCAGACTGTTCTGAGTTTTTCATGTCATGAGGCAAAAAGGTTAAAAAAAAGGGGGTGAGTAATCCTATACCGCAGAGGCTAGGAAGAATATGTATTTACTCTTAGAAGTTCTATAAAATTAAATTTTCAAAATGGTCAAAGACGTGAAAAGATGTTTTACAAAAAGAGTCATTTTTAAAATGACCAATAAATGAATGAAAAGATGTTCTATATATTTAGTTATGCAATATAAGCTTAAAATACAAGGAGATACTACTGTGTACTGACTAAAATGGTTAGAGTTAAAAACAAGTTACCAATACCAAGTGTTGATGAGGATTTGGGGCAACTGGAACTCTCATACATTGTTGGTAGGAGTGCCATATAGTCCAACAGCCTTGAAAAATAATCTGACAGTTTCTTATAAAGTTGCATATACATTTACCATATAACCTAGTGTTCCACTCCTAGGTAATTAAAAATAAGTTTTATTCATAATAGTAAAAAAAATCTAAATACTCATTAGCAAGTGGATGGATAAACAAATTAGGCATATTCATATAAAGGAATGCTAATCAGCAATATGTATGAACTAGTGAAACAGACAAAAGCAAGAATGAATCTAGAAAACCTGCTGATTCAAAGAAGTCAAGCACGAAAAGAGTATACAATAACTGATACCATTTATGGGAAGTTCTAGAACAGGCAAGATTAATCAGATAAATATCAGATCAATGATTGCCTGAGGGAGGGCATGGGAGTTGACCATAAATAAAGGAGTCTTGGGGAACTTCCTGGGATAATGGATATGTTCTATGGTTTCCCGATTGAGGTACTTATTAGTCAAACCTCATTAAAGTATTATCTTAAAATGTGTTCATTTGATTTCATGTAAGTTACACATCAGCTGATTTTAAAACTCAAAAATAAAATAATTTTTCCTTTTCCTTTGCCTCATAATTTCACATTTTTATGAGTATGTTAGTAATGGTTATCTTAACAGTCCGATTCATAGCTTATGAAATATTAAGGTAGGGATTGTTACAAACCTAGAGAAGTTATAAACACTGCTAGAGGTCCTAGACTTGAAGGCAAATCTAGTAACTGGGTTAATACCATTAGGGGAAGTGGTAAGTGATACAAAATGTAGTGAGAAAGTTTGGCATCTCCAACCTCTGGTCCCTTACTATGCAGCAATGTCCTAATGGACCAGTTCTGTGCTTTTCACCTATTGGTCCTGACTGTGTAGACCTGAATCTGATTTTCTCAGAATCCTGGAAACTCCATAAGAAACCAAACATTCATTAAATACATTTTCTTCTTACATAAGCCACATTTGATTTTTGTTGATTGCAGCTAAAATGCTGCCTGATAAACAAGGGCTTAGGGAAATGTCCTGGAGAAGGTAATGCCTGAGCTGTGTCTAAAAAAGTCATTACAAAGAAAACAGGAGACATAGGGCAGAAAAAGATGCTAGAAGAGAATAATGGCAAATATTTGGGTGTGGATAGAACATGAATTTCAAAGTAGAGAGTCACTAAAGTTTAAGCTGGAAGAGTCTGCAGGAGACAGATAATGTAGGATCTTATGTGTTATATTAAGGAGCTTGAACTTTATCACATAGATGATGGAATGCCACTAAATGGTTTTCAGCAGGGGGATGACATGGTCTCATTTGCATTTTAAATAGATCACACTGGCAGCTGTGTGGAGAATGGGTTTGACTGAGATATAAATGGAAGCAGCAAGTGTTATTAGCAAGTTCTTTTGGTAGTTCACATGGGAAATGATAAGGGTCTAAACAGAGTAATGCTCATCTAGACAGAACTGAGGAGACAAATTTAGGAGAACTTTTAGGGGTAAAATTACCAAGACTAGGTATTTGAAGGCGAGAGAGTCAAAGAAATTCTGTTTCCTCAGTAGGCTATTGGTAATAACAGTGTATTCTAATTCAGTTGATATTATTAATACCAATAGTCCACTAGGGAAAGAGGCGGCCTCCATTTAGAAGAAAAGATGATAAGATCTTTTGAAATATGTTGAGACTGCATATATATGGTGCATCCAGGTGCAAACGTCCAACAGTTATCTTGAGACATGCACCTGAATGCAGGATAGATAACTAGACTTGCCTGTTGATGTAAGAATAGTGAATTATTTGGTGGTAATTCAACTCATCATAGTAGATTAAATAACAAAAGGAAGCATGTAGGGAGTATGGCTGCCACATGTGGCCATGCAGGTTGTGCATTGCAACCATTCCAGGTGATCCTGGTGATTATATACATATATATACACACCTGTGGGCTGAGGACAAAACCCTTGTGAATATGTACATATCTGTGGGCTGAGGACAAAACCTTGTGAAAAACACATTTAAAAGGTAGACATAGTCAGAGAAGTCAGGGAAGAAATGGTCAGAGAAGCATGAGGACAATAGGAAATATATTTTGCCCCACGGACTGAAGAAATATTTGTTGCTTGCAATTAATGGCAAACAACAGTAAAATCTACTACAATGCCTTAAATACATAGAGATTTATTGATCTCATGCAACAAAAAGTCTAAAGAAAGAGAGTTCCAGCCTAACACAGTGTTCCTCTATCCTTATCATGGGGCTTTGTTTTTATGGTCATAATATAATTGCTACCTTTTCAGGCACATCCTCATTCTAACCAGGTAAAAGAGGGAAATTGAAAGGCTGATATTGCATGCCTGCTATGATAGACTAATTGCAAAATTGTTTCTAATTACTTATCCTTCCCTGGATCCACACCCCTTATAATGAGACTATAATGTTGCAGATCCTCTGATTAAGAGGTGGAGTCTATTTCCCCACCTTTTGAATCGAACTGGGCCTATGACTTGCTTTGGCCAACAGAATGCAGTGCAAGTGGTGTTGTGTTCATTGCCAGTCTAAGCCTTAGAAGGTCTATGTGCTTCCATGAACTTTTCTGGAACTCTGCCACTGCTACATGTATAAGCATGCCTCAGTCAACAACCAGCCAAATCCCAGAATCTGATCTATGTAGGTGATCCTAGGATAACCACATAAGGGAGCACAATCAAAACCATAAAAACCACTCACCTGAGCCTAGCCTAAACTGCTGACCTACAGACTCATGAGCTAAATAAATGGTTATTGTTGCAAGCCCCTAAGTTAGGGAGGTAGTTTATTTTTTTCAGATAATTAACAAATAAGTAGTCATATCCCCTTAGAAATCTTTCCTAGGAAACTTTCAAGTAAAGATGATAAATTGAACACAAACACCTACTTACATTTCCTCCTATATCACAAATGAAATTAGAATAAACAATTTTAGAAGGGCATAAATCCACAAAGATACGAAGAATGGACAAGATGTAACATTATGGAAGCCGGAAAGCAAATAGTACAGAACAGAAAATTAAAATCCAAAGTAGAACTAGGGAAACTTAAGAATCACTCATTTTATAGGTCCTCTAAAAGGTTAGGAAATATACGTTGCAAGGTTTCTCAGTTAGTTGTTATTTGAACATAGGAAGGCTATTGACGGTGACGGAAGGCAGTCAAATGCTTAGGCAGAAAGGGGCGGGTTCCTGGTGAAGTTCCACCTCCAAGCCGAAGACAGCTTAAAGCCTGAAAGCCTGAAAGCTAGATTTTTTCAGAGATATTAAAGGAAAAAGACTGGAGATTGGTGGCAAGGAAAATTGGCCTGAAAGCCAAGCTACAAGGTAAATCCTTGCACCAGATTGAGAACCTGTTTTCTTGGTACACTTCCCTCTGACTGATCCCCACGCTTCACCTATTTGACATATGCCTACCCTTTCCTAATTGGTTTTCTACACTGTGATGCCCACCTTTGAATGGTGTCTTTACTTTAACCTTTTTTGCATACTCACAAACCAATCAGCATGCACTCCCAATTCTGAGTCCATAAAAAGCCCCAGACCCAGCAACACGGAAAAAGGAAAAAACTACCCAAATGGGGGGATGGGGGACCACCCCTCGCCCCGCATAACCCCTCCTCATCCTTCCCCACTGAGAGCTGTTCCATTGCTCAATAAAATTCTTCTCCGCCCATCCTCACCCTTCAACTGTGAGCATATCCTCACTTTTCTTGGATGCAGTTCAAGAGCTTGGGAACCGCTGAACGTGTTTACAAGCTATAATACAGTGGGCTGCGGTGCATCCGGCCCAGCCGCGGGCTGAGCTGGTGTGAAAGCCAAACTCAACTCAGACGGGCTGAGTGGGTGGGGTGCCTCCAGTGGCAGGCCTGGGGCTGAGCAAGGGGGTGGGGGGCGAGGGTGTGTCACCGGCTGGAGGTCCCGGCTGACAAAGTGATCAAGAAAATTCCTGCGTCATTACTGACTTTGGAATATTATTTTTTTTACCCAACCATCTTAATATTCTTCATTGGTTTTCAGTTGATTTCCAGATTTACAATTATATTAGCTATAAATAATGATTATTTTATCTCTTCCTTTCTAAATTTTATACTTATTATTTATTTTCTAATTGTTTAGGGTAAATCTCCAAAACTATGCAAAATACTAGGGAAGAATCATAAAATTAAGTAGAATTTATGATCAATCAAAAAAAGCAGAAAGAATCTTTCTGAGGTAATCAAAACTTTGGGGACATTGTAGTTACACAGGTGTACACATTTGTCAAACTTTATCAAATTGTGAACTTAAAATATAAGCACTACATATAAGGTATGTAAATTTTCTTTCTTCTTAGTTGGTTTGAAAAAAGAATAGTGGTGATTGATATTGAAAATTCGATTTCTATTCTGATCTACAGTTGGAATTATCTTAGTTTCCTCATTAAATGTGATGCTGACTTTTGTTTTGAGATAAATTCATTTAATTGTCTTAAGGAGATATTTATCTATTCCTATTTAATAAAAAGTATATACTAAATTTATGAAATGTATTTTGAACATTGCTATGGACTGAATTATTTCTCCCTAAAATTCATTTGTTGAAGCACTAACCTACAATGTGATGGTATTTGGAAATTCGGATAGTATTTGGAAATTCACGGGCCTTTTGGTGGTAATAAGGTTTGGATGAGGACATGAGGGTGGGGTCCTCATGATGGGACTATGGCTTTATAAAAAGAAACACCAGAGAACTCACTTGCTTCCTTTTCCCCATATGAGGACACAGTGAGAAGGTAGCCATCTACAAGCCAGGATAAGAGCCCAGAAACTGACTATGATAGTATTTTTATCTAGGACTTCTAGCCTCCAGAACGGTGAGAAAGTAAATTTCTATTGCTTAAAAGCCACCCAGTTTATAGTAATTTTACAGCAGCCTAAACTGAGACAAATATCTATAAAGCTAATTATTTTACCTTTATCCTGTAATCTATTAATTTAATATGTTCCTTTATTGCCACAAAGTAAACTATCCCTGAATTATTCATGAGGCCCACTGAGCCACAGCATATTGTGCTTTAAATGTGCTACAGGATTCCATTTGGCAAGATTTTCCTTTGTATTTTTACATGAAAATCCTTTAATAATTTGTATTTTCTGTGCCCTTTTTTGGTTTGATTGTATTATCTAATAATATACTAGAAAAGAATCCAATTACACCTCTGAGTTCTCTGCATTAATTTGTCTATTTAATTTTGTAATTTTTTCAGGGTCAATTTTTACACTTGTTTTCAAAAATTACCTACTTTATAGGAATTTCAGGTTCATCTGATTAATGTTACATTAAATAATCTCATAATTCTTTTCTTTACTTCTCTTAGTCCCATTTTATTTCTTATGAATATACCTGCTTATTGCTCCTCATCAAACTTATTAAATCTGTAACTCTGCATTATAGTTATTAATTATTTTAGCTTTATTTTTCTAACTTCTTGATTTGGATGCCTTGCCGTTTATTTTTATACTCTCTTGATTAGTAATATGAATGTTTAAGTCATGAAATTTACTGAGAACAGCTTTAGTTATATCCCATAGGTTTTGATATGTAGTATTTTATTGTTAATTCATATTTATTTCTCCATTTTAATTTTGACTTACTCTTTGACCCAAGGATTCCTTGTGAGGCTTTTTTCAAGTTTCCAAGTAGCATAATGTTGTTCTCTTCTGTTTCTTTTTTGCTATTATTATCTAGTATTGAAATATATTGCATCAAAAAGAAATAAATTTTGACTCCTTTGGAAATTATAGACGTCTGTTTTGGGGTTCATTTGTGGGTATTCTATTGACATTGAAGATAGTAATATTCTGTGTCCAAGCATAAAATTTAATCAGATTATCTATATTCATATGTATTTTTTTTGGGGGGGCCAAATTTTCGGGGGGGCCGAAGATGGCAAATCAAAGTCTCCTACCTCTAATGCATATTTAATATTTTTATTTTTATTTTTTGAGAGTCGTATTTCTTTTTTTATTATTAGCACTTTGAATGAGAGACATCCCACAACTCCCAATGCCATCCCTCCTCTCCCCCGCTCCCATAATAGGCCCCCGTGTGTGATGTTCCCTTCCAGAGTCCAAGTGATTAATGTTCAGTTCCCACCTATGAGTGAGAACATGCGGTGTTTGGTTTCTGTTCTTGCTATAGCTTGCTCAGAATGATGAGCCTAGCTGCATCCATGTCTCTACAAAGGACACGAATTCATCCCTTTTATATGGCTGCATAGTATTCCTAGTGGTCTATATGTGCAATATTTTCTTAATCCAATCTTGTCACTGATGGACATTTGGGCTGATTCCAAAGTCTTTGCTATTAGGAATGGTGCTGCAATGAACATACGTGTGCACGTGTTCTATAGCAGCATGATTTATAATCCTTGGGTATATACCCAGTAATGGGATGCTGGGTCATATGGTACTTCTCTAGTTCTAGATCCTTTTGAGGAATCGCCATACTGTTTTCCATAATGGTTGAACTACTTTACAATCCCACCAACAGTGTAAAAGTGTTCTATTTCTCCACATCCCTCTCCAGCACCTGTTGTTTCCCTGACTTTTCAATGATTGCCATTCTAACTGGTGTGAGATGGTATCTCATTGTGGTTTTGATTTGCACTTCTCTGATGGCCAGTGATGATGAGCATTTTTTCATGTGTCTGTTGGCTGTATGCATATGCCTCTTTGAGAAATGTCTTTCATATCCCTGTCTACTTTTTGGTGGGGTTGTTTGTTTTTTCTTGTAACTTGTTTGAGTTCTTTTTAGGCTCTGATATTAGCCCTTTTTCAGGATGAGTAGATTGCAAAATTTTCTCCCATTCTGTAGGTTGCCTGTTCACTCTGATGGTAGTTTCTTTTGCTGTGCAGAAGCTCTTTTAGTTTAATTAGATCCTGTTTTTCAATTTTGGCTTCTTTTGTTGCCATTGTTTTGGTGTTTTAGACATGAAGACCTTGCTCCATGCCTATGTTCTGAATGGTATTCCCAGGTTTCTAGGGTTTTATGGTTTTAGGGTCTAACATTTAAGTTTCTAATTCATCTTGAATTAAAATTTGTATAAGGAGTAAGGAAAGGATCCAGTTTCAGCTTTCTACTTCTTATGGCTGTAGCCAATTTTCCTTCTAGGACCATTTATTAAATAGGGAATCCTTTTCCCCCATTTCTTGTTTCTCTCTCAGGTTTGTCAAAGATCAGATGGCTGTAGATGTGTGGTATTATTTCTGAGGACTCTGGTTCTGTTCCATTGGTTCATATCTCTGTTTTGGTACCAGTACCTTACGCTGTTTTGTTACTGTAGCCTTGTGGTATAGTTTGGAAGTCAGGTAGCGTGATGCTCCAGCTTTGTTCCTTTGACTAGGATTGTCTGGAGATTTGGGTTTTGTTTGGTTCCATATGAACTTAAAGCAGTTTTTTCCAATTCTGTGAAGAAACCTATTGGTAGCTTGATGGGGATGGCATTGAATCTATAAATAACCTTTGGGCAGT
Organism: Papio anubis; assembly: GCF_008728515.1. NCBI lineage: Eukaryota > Metazoa > Chordata > Mammalia > Primates > Cercopithecidae > Papio > Papio anubis. The sequence continues at coordinate 75,643,222 of NC_044989.1, forward strand.
ATGGCCATTTTCACGATATTGATTCTTCCTATCCATGAGCATGGTATGTTCTGCCATTTGTTTGTGTCCTCTTCTATTTCCACTGAGCAGTGGTTGGTAGTTCTCCTTGAAGAGGTCCTTTTACACCATTGTAAGTTGGATTCTAGGTATGCTTATTCTCTTTGAAGCAATTAGAATGGAAGTTCATTCATGATTTCACTCTCTTGTTTGTCTGTTACTGGTGTATAAGACGCTTGTGATTTTTGCACATTAATTTTTGTATCCTGAGACTTTGCTGAAGTTGTTTACTTATCAGCTTAAGGAGATTTGGGCCGACAATGGGGTTTTCTAACATAATCATGTCATCTGCAAACAGGACAACTTGATTTCTTCTTTTCCTAACTGAATAATTTTTGATTTCTGTTCTTGCCTGATTGCCCTAGCCAGAACTTCCAACACTATGTTGAATAGGAGTGATGAGAGAGGGCATCCCTGTCTTGTGCCAGTTTTCAAAGGGAATGCTTCCAGTTTTTGCCCATTCAGAATGATATTGGCTGTGGGTTTGTCATAAATAGCTCTTATTATTTTGAGATACCTTCCATCAATACCTAGTTTATTAAGAGATTTTAGTATGAAGGGCTGTTGAATTTTGTCAAAGGCCTTTTCTGCATCTATTGGGATAACCATGTGGTTTTTGTCTTTGGTTCTGCTTATATGCTGGATTACATTTATTGATTTGCATATGTTGAACCAGCCTTGCATCCCAGGGATGAAGCCCACCTGATCATAGTGGACAAGCTTTTTGATGTGCTGCCAGATTTGATTTGCCGGTATTTTATTGAGGATTTTTCCATCAATGTTCATCAGGGATATTGGTCTAAAATTCTCTTTTTTTGTTGTGTCTCTGCCAGGCTTTGGTATCAGGATGGTGTTGGCCTCGTAAAATGAGTTAGGGAAGATTCCCTCTTTTTCTATTGATTGGAATAGTTTCAGAAGGAATGGTACCAGCTCCTCCTTGTACCTCTGGTAGAATTCGGCTGTGAATCCATCTGGTCCTGGACTTTTGTTTGTTGGTAGGCTATTAATTATTGCCTCAATTTCAGAGCCTGCTATTGGTCTATTCAGGGATTCAACTTCCTCCTAGTTTAGTCTTGGAAGAGTGTAAGTGTCCAGGAAATTATCCATTTCTTCTAGGTTTTCTAGTTTATTTGCATAGAGGTGTTTATACTATTCTTTGATGGTAGTTTGTATTTCTGTGGGGTCAGTAGTGATATCCCCTTTATCATTTTTTATTGCATCTATTTGATTCTTCTCTCTTTTCTTCTTTATTAGTCTTTAGCAGTCTATCAATTTTGTTGATCTTTTCAAAAAACCAGCTCCTGGATTCATTGGTTTTGGAGGGTTTTTGTGTCTCTATCTCCTTCAGTTCTGGGTTCTGTTTATATGCTGGATTACATTTATTGATTTGCATATGTTGAACCAGCCTTGCATCCCAGGGATGAAGCCCACCTGATCATGGTGGATAAGCTTTTTGATGTGCTGCCAGATTTGATTTGCCGGTATTTTATTCAGGATTTTTGCATCGATGTTCATCAGGGATATTGGTCTAAAATTCTCTTTTTTGTTGTGTCTCTGCCAGGCTTTGGTATCAGGATGACGTTTGCCTCATAAAATGAGTTAGGGAAGATTCCCTCTTTTTCTATTGATTGGAATAGTTTCAGAAGGAATGGTACCAGCTCCTCCTTGTACCTCCGGTAGAATTCGGCTGTGAATCCATCTGGTCCTGGACTTTTTTTGGTTGGTAGGCTATTAATTATTGCCTCAAATTCAGAGGCTGCTATTGGTCTATTCAGGGATTCAACTTCCTCCTAGTTTAGTCTTGGAAGAGTGTAAGTGTCCAGGAAATTATCCATTTCTTCTAGGTTTTCTAGTTTATTTGCGTAGAGGTGTTTATACTATTCTCTGATGGTAGTTTGTATTTCTGTGGGGTCAGTAGTGATATCCCCTTTATCACTTTTTATTGCATCTATTTGATTCTTCTCTCTTTTCTTCTTTATTAGTCTTACTAGCGATCTGTCAATTTTGTTGATCTTTTCAAAAAAAAAACAGCTCCTGGATTCATTGATTTTTTGGAGGGTTTTTTGTGTCTCTATCTCCTTTAGTTCTGCTCTGATCTTAGTTATTTCTTGCCTTCTGCTAGCTTTTGAATGTTTTTGCTCTTGCTTCTCTAATTCTTTTAATTGTGATGTTAGGGTGTCATTTTTAGATCTTTCCAGCTTTCTCTTGTGGGCATTTAGTGCTATAAATTTCCCTCTACACACTGCTTTAAATGTGTCCCAGAGATTCTGGTATGTTGTATCTTTGTTCTCATTGGTTTCAAAGAAGATCTCTATTTCTGCCTTCATTTCGTTATGTACCCAGTAGTCATTTAGGAGCAGGTTGTTCAGTTTCCATGTAGTTGAGCGGTTTTGATTGATTTTCTTAGTCCAACTATGTGGTCAATTTTGGAATAAGTGTGATGTGGTGCTGAGAATAATGTATATTCTGTTGATTTGGGGTGCAGAGTTCTGTAGATGTCTATTAGGTCTGCTTGGTGCAGAGTTGATTTTAATTCCTGGATATCCTTCTTAACTTTCTGTCTCATTGATCTGTCTAATGTTGACAGTGGGGTGTTGAAGTCTCCCATTATTATTGTATGGGAGTCTAAGTCTCTTTGTAAGTCTCTAAGAACTTGCTTTATGAATCTGGGTGCTCCTGTATTGGGTGCATATATATTTAGGATAGTTAGGTCTTCCTGTTGAATTGGTCCCTTTACCGTTATGTAATGGCCTTCTTTGTCTCTTTTGATCTCTTGATGGTTTAAAGTCTGTTTTATCAGAGACTCAGTATTGCAACCCCTGCTTTTGCCTCCTTTGCTTGGTAGGATCTTCCTCCATCCCTTTATTTTGAGCCTATGTGTGTTCTTGCATGTGAGATGGGTTTTCCTGAATACAGCAAACTGATGGGTCTTGACTCTTTATCCAATTCCCAGTCTATGTCTTTTTAATTGGATCATTTAGTCCATTTTACATTTAAGGTTAATATTGTTATGTGTGAACTTGATCCTGCCACAGGATATTAGCTGGTTATTTTGCTCATTAGTTGATACAGTTTCTTCCTAGCATAGATGTTCTTTTACATTTTGGCATGTTTTTGCAATGGCTGGTACCAGTTGTTCTTTCCCCATGTTTAGTGCTTCCTCTGTGGTCTCTCTTGTAGGGCAGGCCTGGTGGTGACAAAATCTCTAAGCATTTGCTTGTCTGTAAAGGATTTTATCTCTTCACTGGGATTAGGTAAACTTAGTTTGCTGATATGAAATTCTGGGTTTAAAATTCTTTTTAAGAATGTTGAATATTGCCCTACTCTCTTCTTCTGGCTTGTAGAGTTTCTGCTGAGAGATTCACAGCTAGTCTGATGGGCTCTTTGTGGATAACCTGACCTTTCTCTCTGGCTGCCCTAGTTTTTTCCTTCATTTCAACTTTGTGAATCTGACAATTATGTGTCTTGGAGTTGCTCTTCTCGAGGAGTATCTCTGTGGCGTTCTTTGTATTTCCTGAATTTGAATGTTGGCCTGCCTTACTAGGTTGGGGCAATTCTCCTGGATGATATCCTGAAGAGTGTTTTCCAACTTGGTTCCATTTTCCCCCTCACTTTCAGGCACACCAATGAGATGTAGATTTGGTCTTTTTACATAATCCCATACTTCTTGCAGGCTTTGTTCATTTCTTTTTCCTTTTTTTTCTCTAGACTTCTCGTCTCACTTCATTTCATTCATTTGATCTTCAATCATTGATACTTTCTTCCAGTTGATCGAGTCAGTTACTGAAGCTTGTGCATTTGTCACATATCTCTTGTGTCATGGTTTTTATCTCTGTCAGTTCGTTTATGGCCTTCTCTGCATTGATTATTCTAGTTATCCATTCTTCTATTCTTTTTTCAAGATTTTTAGTTTCTTTGTGCTGGGTACGTAGTTCCTTCTTTAGCTCTGAGAAATTTGATCAACTGAAGCCTTCTTCTCTCAACTCGTCAAAGTCGTTCCCCATCCAGCTTTGATCCATTGCTGGCGATGAGCTGCGTTCCTTTGGAGGGGGAGATGCACTCTGATTTTTTGCATTTCCAGCTTTTCTGCACTCTTTTTCCCCATCTTTGGTTTTATCTGCCTCTGGTCTTTGATGATGGTGACGTACTGATGGGGTTTTGGTGTGGGTGTCCTTTCTGTTTGTTAGTTTTCCTTCTAACAGTCAGGACCCTCAGCTGCAGGTCTGTTGGAGGTTGCTTGAGGTCCGCTCCAGACCCTGTTTGCCTGGGTATCAGCAGCAGAGGCTGCAGAAGATAGAATATTGCTGAACAGCAAGTGCTGCTGTCTGATTCTTGCTCTGGAAGCTTCGTCTCAGGGGTGTACCCGGCCATGTGAGGTGTGAGGTGTCGGTCTGTACCTGGTAGGGGATGTCTCCCAGTTAGGCTACTCAGGGGTCAGGGACCCACTTGAGCAGGCAGTCTGTCTGTTATCAGATCTCACCCTCCATGCTGGGAGATCCACTACTCTCTTCAAAGCTGTCAGACAGGGTCATTAACATCTGCAGAGGTTTCTGCTGCTTTTTGTTTAGCTATGCCCTGTCCCCAGAGGTGGAGTCTACAGAGATAGGTAGGCCTCCTTGAGCTGTGGGGGGCTCCACCCAGTTCGAGCTTCCTGGAGGCTGTGTTTACCTACTTAAACCTCAGCAATGGTGGGCGCCCCTCCCCGAGCCTTGCTGCTGCCTTGCAGTTAGATCTCAGACTGCTGTGCTAGCAATGAGGGAGGCTCCATGGGCGTGGGACCCTCCTGGCCAGGTGTGGGATATAATCTCCCTGTGTGCCGTTTGCTAAGACCCTTGGTAAAGTGTAGTATTAGGGTGGGAGTTATGCGATTTTCCAGGTGTTGTTTGTCTCAGTGTCTCTTGGCTAGGAAAAGGGATTTCCTTCCCCCTTGTGCTTCCCAGGTGAGGCAATGCCTCGTCCTGCTTCAGCTCTCACTGGTCAGGCTGCACCAGCTGACCAGCACTGATTGTCCAGCATTCCCCAGTGAGATGAACCCAGTACCTCAGTTGAAAATGCAGAAATCACCTGTCTTCTGTGTCACTCGTGCTGGGAGCTGGAGGCTGGAGCTGTTCCTATTCGGCCATCTTGCTCCAGGTGCGCAATATTTTTTTATTTATGAATTTTGATATAACTATTTTTACATAGGTATTCATAGCTACTGGATCTTTATCATGGATTTTACCTTTTATTATTATATGGTGATTCTCATTGTTTCATTTATTGCTTTTCTACTAAATTTAAGACTGTCTAATATTAATACTGTGAACATGTTCTCTTTTTGTTTGCAGTTATCTGGTAGACCCTCAATATCCCTTAACTCTCAGCTTTGTTTAGATAGGTTCATTATATAAAACAGTTCTCTATACAGAGCAAGATTTTGCATTGTGACTTTCAGAGCTCTTTTTCTGTAATAGAGCGTTTCTCTTTACATGCATTGCTGTAAAAGGTAGGTCTGGTCTTGTCTTTCTTTTTTGGTAACAGTTTTATTGAGCTGTAATTCTCACATGATATAATTTGCCCATTTTAAGTAAACAATTCCATAGTTTTTAGTATATTCCAGATATGTACAACCATTGCCACAGTCAATTTTAGAACATTTGTTATTACCTCAAAAAGAAAACATGTACCCTTTAGGACACTTCCCTATCCTTCCATGCCCCCCAGCCCTAAGAAATCTACTGCTAACTAATCTACTGTCTGCCTCTATAGATTTTCTGATTTTAAGGAAGAAAGAATTCAGTCTTCCACCCTTAAACACGATTTACCTGTGGATTTTTTGGAGATACTCTTTATCAAGATGAAGAAGTTTCCTCTTATTCTTGAGTGTTTTTTACCATGAGAGAATGCTGAATTTTATCAAATGTTTTTTCTGCATCTATTGAAATTGTAGTCTTTGTTTGTGCTCTATTGGGCACTTAATGGTGCATTACATTAATTGATTTTCAGATGTTAAACTAAGCTTGCACACCTGGATAAATTCTACCTCATGATGTTAAATAATTCTTTTATATTTGCTGCATTAGATTTGCTAGAATTTTGCTGAGGATTGGGGGGGTCCATGTAAATAACAGGTATTGGTCTGTAGATTTATCTTAAAGTCTTGGTTTGGTCAGGGTATTAGAGTTATTATGATGTTATACAATGAGTTGCCAAAGTTTCTACTAGTGAATTTTGACTTTAGGTATTGTATGCTTTAAGTACAGAATTTTCATTTGATGGTTTTTGAAAAATAATTTCTATATCTTCATTAATTTTCTCACTTGATTCGACATTATCATCAGATCTTTCTTTACTTCCTTAATTATGGTTTTCTTTAGTTCTTTGAACATATTTATGATGGCTACTTTGAAGTTTTTGTCTCTTAAATCTAACATTTGCCTCTCTCCCAGGCAGTTTCTGTTGCCTATTTTTTCCTAATGTGTGGATCATACTCTCCTGTTTCTTTTCACATCTTTAAAATTTTCTTTTTGGAAATTGGACATTTTAGATAATATCTTGTAGCAACTCTGGGTGCTTGTTTCTCCTTTCTAGCACTTGTTAAAGTTCTTTGCTTTTTTGTTTGATGACTGGCTGGATTATTTAGTGAGATCTGTTTCCCTTCTTCAGTGTTAATTTGCTGAGTTTACTCCTGGGAGACAAAGTCCTGGGTAGCCTAGTCATCTTGGGATGACAATGGGATTTAGCAGGGCTCTCTTTGACAATCTTTTTTCCTGACCATACCCAGCTATAACTGTACAACTAGCTGGCTGATTGCTCTATTGTTTTCTTTTTTTCTTTTTTTTTTGAGACGAAGTCTCGCTCTGTCGCCCAGGCTGGAGTGCAGTGGCCGGATCTCAGCTCACTGCAAGCTCCGCCTCCCACGTTTAGGCCATTCTCCTGCCTCAGCCTCCCGAGTAGCTGGGACTACAGGTGCCCACCACCTCGCCCGGCTAGTTTTTTGTATTTTTTTTTTTTTAGTAGAGACAGGTTTCACTGTGTTAGCCAGGACGGTCTCGATCTGCTGACCTCGTGATCCACCCGTCTCGGCCTCCCAAAGTGCTGGGATTACAGGTTTGAGCCACCGCGCCCAGCCTTGCTCTATTGTTTTCAACAATGCCCTAGGGCATAAATTGCTCTGTAGAATAATCCAATCAAACTCAAGATCCTTTGAAGGGATAGTTTCTGAGGTCAATATTTGAGATACGTTCTAAGCCCAGAAAAGTTACTCCCAGCTGTCTGTTTTTTCTGATTCTGTCCTATAAACTTTCTTGCCTGCAATTTAGCCTATATCTGATAATATTCTACTGACTTCTTACCCCAATATTCTTCCAGTTTTGTTGACTACAACCTCCACTGTTTTTGAGAGCCCCCTTAAGTTTAAACTTCTTTGTGTTCTGCAGCACAGCCTGAGGAGCTCTGCAAACTGAAAAACTAGCAAAACTGGTGAATATGATTGTTTTAAAACAACCATTTGAAGTCTCTGGAAATGGCCCTATGTTATATAGAACAAATGAAGAAATATATAGTCCAAAAAATTTACTAAAATTTAATAATAACAGTGAAAGTCTTTGGTATTTGAACCAGGACTGCTCAATCTCCTACTCTCACAGCTCAAATAGTAGCAAACTGAATTCGATAGCACATTAAGATTATACACCATGGTCAAATGGGATTCATACCTAGGATTCAAGGATGGTTCAACATAGCAAGTTAATAAATATGATACACCACATTAACAAAATGAATGACAAAAGCCATATGATCAGCTCAATTGATACAGAAAAAGGTTTTGACAAAATTCAACATCCTTTTACTATAAAAATTCTCAACAAATTAGGAATAGAAAGAATGTACTTCCATACAATAAAGGCCATATATTATAAGTCCACAGCTAACATAATACACATTGGGAAAAAGATGTAAAACTGTCTTTCCAGTAGTCTTCAATACAGGTTACACTGTTAACTCGTTAGCAACTTTGACTTTTGGTGAAAAACATGGTTAGTACATGATTTTAATTATGTACTAGATGTGGAGCCCAGGACACCAGACAGAAGTGCACATAAAGTCTGACTCTTTCCAGCATAGCTAGGGGACATGGATAACTCTATGTCCCAAGGCCTTAACTAGCTGTAAATCAGGCAACTTGTAAGGTCAAGTGTCATAGTGGCATTTTATAAAGCATTTAGTAGACCTAATAGCTTTTAAATTGTACTACTTTTTTTTCATAAATTCTCTTCATTAGTCTTTTCTCAAAAATTACACAGACCCTCTATGACATGCTTGAATGTTCTGACTTGTCCTAAAGATTCCTCTTTTTAAACAACCAGACATTTTACTTTAGGACAAGAATTTACTATACAAGATTTTTTCTTTTTTTAATTTTTAATTTTTATTTTACTTTAAGTTCTGGGATACATGCACAGAACATGCAGTTTTGTTACACAGGTATACATGTGTCATGATGGTTTGCTGCATCTATCAACCCATCAACCCATCATCTAGGTTTTAAGCCCCACATGCCTTAGGTATTTGTCTTAATGCTCTCCCTCCCCTTGACCCTACCCCCAACAGGCCACGGTGTATGTTGTTCTCCTCCCTGTGTCCATGTGTTCTCATTGTTCAACTCTCACTTATGAATGAGAACACGCGGTGTTTGGTTTTCTGTTCCTGTGTTAGTTTGCTGAAGATGATGGCTTCCAGCTTCATCCATGTCCCTGCAAAGGACAGGATCTCACTCCTTTTTATGGCTGCATGTACCACATTTTCTTTATCCAGTCTGTCACTGATGGTCATTTGGGTTGGTTTCATGTCTTTGCTATTGTAAATAGTGCTGCAATAAACATACGTGTGCATGTGTCTTTGTAGTACAATGATTTATATTCCTTTGGGTGTATAACTAATAATAGGATTGCTGGATCAAATGATATTTCTGGTTCTAGATCCTTGAGGAATCACTACACTGTCTTCCACAATGGTTGAACTAATTTACATTCCCACCAACAGTGTAAAAGCATTCCTATTTCTCCACAGACTCACCAGCATCTACTGTTTCTTAACTTTTTAATAATCACCATTCTGACTGGTGTGAGATGGTATCTCATTGTGGTTTTGATTTGTATTTCTCTAATGATCAGTGATGTCGAGATTTTTTTCATCTGTTTGTTGGCTGCATAAATGTCTTCTTTTGAGAAGTGTCTATTCATATCCTTTGGTCACTTTTTAGGGTTTGTTTTGTTTTGTTTTGTTTTTTGTAAATTTAAGTTCCTTGTAGATTCTGGATATCAGACCTTTGTCATATGGATAGATTGCAAAACTTTGCCCCATTCTGTAGGTTGCCTCTTCACTTTGATGATAGTTTCTTTTGCTGTGCAGAAGCTCTTTAGTTTAATTAGATCCCTTTTGTCAATTGTAGCTTTTGTTGCAATTGCTTTTGGTGTTTTTGTTATGAAATCTTTGCCTGTGCCTATGTACTGAATGGTATTGCCTAGATATTCTTCTAGGGTTTTTATGGTTTTAGGTTTTACATTTAAGTGTTTAATCCATTTTGAGTTAATTTTTGTATAGGGTGTAAGGAAAGGATCCAATTTCAGTTTTCTGCATATGGCTAGCCAGTTTTCCCAACATTGTTTATTAAATGTGGAATCCTTTCCCCATTGCTTGTTTTTGTCAGGTTTGTTGAAGATCAGATGGTTGTAGATGTGTTGTGTTATTTCTAAGGCCTCTTTTCTATTCGATTGGTTTATATTTCTGTTTTGGTACCAGTACCATGCTGCTTTTGTTATTGTAGCCTTGTAGCATAGTGTGATGTCAGGAAGAGAGATGCCTCCAGCTTTGTTATGTTTGCTTAGGATTTTCTTGGCTATATGGGCTCTGTTTTGGTTCCATATGGAATTTAAAGTAGTTTTTAAAAATTCTTTGAAGAATGTCAGTGGTAGTTTGATGAGACTCATGATTTGGGTCTCTGCTTGTTGTTGGTGTATAGGAATACTTGTGATTTTTGAACTTTAATTTTGTAACCTGAGACTTTGCTGAAGTTGCTTATCAGCTTAAGGAGTTTTTGGATTGAGACAATGGGGTTTTCTAAATATAAAATCATGTCATCTGCAAACAGAGACAACTTGACTTCCTCTCTTCCTATTTGAATACCCTTTATTTCTTTCTCTTGCCTGATTTCCCTGGCTGGTACTTCCAGTACTATGTTGAATAGGAGTGGTGAGAGAGGGCATCCTTGTCTTGCGCTGCTTTTCAAATGGAATTTCTTTTCTTTATAACTTTCTTTACCAAAAATTCCTCTTTACTTTTATAAGCTTTGAATTAGTTGAAAGTCATCTTCCTTCTGTTAAAAAGTTAAGGATTTAACTGCATGTTTCTGTGCATGTCCTGTGAAGGGGGAGCAGATAAGGAGGTTATCTACATACTATAGAAGTTATCCCCCTTCAAGAGATTGCTCAGTTAGATTTTTGCTAGGGCTTGCCCAAATAAGTTTGGGTTACTTCTAAACCCCTGAGGTAGTATTGTCCAGGTAGTATTGGAGTTATTGGCTAAGAATTTAGGTAGCTTTCCTTGTAGAAATAGGGCTATTAGAAAGATGAATTCAGAGGTCAGGTAAATATTAAGTGAGCACTGATCTTAGAACATATAGTCTTGCCCCAAAGAGGTGTGGGTTATTTAGACATTACCAGGGACTGGTGGGAGAATGATAATTGGTGTCTTAAGCAAAATAAAGAAGTGTGAATATTTTCTTTTGGAGGGAGAGGATGCCATTCTCCCCAATTACCCAGCAGGCTTAGCCTTGTCCTCCTTATTCTGCTGTCAGTTATAAAAGACTGAGGAGGCTAATCTGAGAATCTTCTGCACAAAGACACTGGGTTCCAAGGCTGGCTTTTGTAATTTCCTCCCAGTTCATTTTTAAGCCGAACAATATTACAAAGAAAATCTAGTTTTTTGTTTTAAGGTTTGGGGGAATTAAACTGTAGTTTTGGAGGATGGATTTGAGGGGCATGTTTTGTGGGATGGAGATGAAATTACCAATCTGTGAAGAAAAAACAGAGGAAGAAAAAAAGGAAAAAGAAAAAAGAAGGTATCCCTCCCCCCTCCTTTTTTTTATTATCCTGAATGGGGCATCCCCCATCATCCTTGAGTTCTGGAATGAACTGGCTTTACTGTGTACCCTTGGTCCCATCTCGTCATAATTACTTGACAATGGAGGAGATCTGGAGTGAAGATTTGGTTCCCTCTTCATCCTCGGGGTTCCTAAATAACTAGTCTTCCTGGTTACCCCACCTAACCTTTCATCTGTGTTCCAATGGTAATCCATTAGCCTGAGACTACCCTTTGTTTCTTTCCTGTGAGTCTCTTGCATGTGCAGCCTTGGACCGGATTAGAGCCTTATCTCCCTGGCCTTATAGTGACTCTCACTCACAGCATTTGGTAATAAGATGATTATCTCTTTTCTTAGATTTTCATTTCCCATGTTCTTTTAAGTAGCTGAGAAGGCAGTTTTTTTTGAAAAGATAACTGCCAAAAGGGGGCTGCACTTCCCTCTCCACTCCCTTGGGATATGACCTTGATGGTTGTGATGCATGATAAGGGTGTGTAAGTGATTAAGAGAAGTGGAGTCTACAGGAGGAAGTGGGAGAAAGTAAAAGCAATACTCACAGAAAGTCTTCGCATGCTTGTGAAAACAGCAGCCCTTCGATTCAAGAGGGAAACATTTATTTGCCCTCTGGACATAAAGTAGTAATGCCTGGAGGACCTGAGGTGTGGAACAAGAACTCAAAAATGGCAAACGAAGAATTTCCCTTCTTCCCAAAAGGGTGCTTAAAAAACAAACAAACAAACAAACAAACAAAAAAAGAGGCCAGGAGTGGTGGCTCATGCCTGTAATCCCAGCACTTTGGGAGGCCAAGACGGGCAGATCACAAGGTCAGGAGATCAAGACCATCCTAGCTAACATGGTGAAAACCCGTCTCTATTAAAAATACAAAAAAATTAGGGCATGGTGGCATGCACCTGTAGTCCCAGCTACTCCCGGAGGCTGAGGCAGAAGAATGGTGAACCCAGGAGGCAGGGAAGCTTGCAGTGAGCTGAGATCGCACCACTGCACCACTCCCAGCCTGAGCGACAGAGCGAGACTCCGTCTCAAAAAAAAAAAAAAAAAAAGGAATGTCTTGACAGGAAGTTCCATCTTTTAATCCATATTTCAGCTAAGCAAACAAATAAATGATTAGAAAATTTTTTAACTCCTTGGACTGCAATATTAAATGCAGAATCAATATTTAGTGGGCCCAAATCAAAAAATTCAGCCTTATCCAACTCTATGTTCCTTCCACCATTATCTTACACCCATAATATCCATTCCAATGCCTGTTCTCTAGATTTCTGCTTAAACAAATTAAAACACTAAAGCAGTTCTTTTTGAGTGTAGCGCACCTCCTCGTGAGTCACACTCTGAACCTCACCTCTAGGGGCCTGCTGGGACTTTAGTCTAGTTACAGGTCTAGAAACAAACAAGGGTGTTGGGGATGGCCCCTGAGGAGAATCAACATTATCTTGCCTGGCAACTACCTCAGGGGAGGGCATCACTGTTACCTCAGGAGGGCAGGGTTTATCTCCTCAGACAAAGGTAGAAAGGCTGATAGCAGCATAGGTTGGGGAGCAGATGTTGCCACTATTGGGGATGGGGAAGCTGTTTCTTCTGGCAAAAAAGGTTCATCGGAGTTTACAAGTTCAGTGCCCTCAGCTTCATCAGGGTCCTCCCACACATCCCCATTCCCAGTTGCAGGGTCCTATTCCTTTCCCATCCATGCCCTCACTTCAACAGTAGACAACTGAACAAGGCTGTGCATGCAACTTTGATTGCAGGTCAGCCACTCATGTGAGAAGAACTTATGTCTGATTTTCCACAATTTCTGCTTTCTCTACAGGAGATAAGACTCTCGCTCAGGGAAATCTTAGTAGATTTGAGGCTCAGTATCTGCTTTTGAAACTGGGAGTTAAAATCCCCAAGTTCATCATTTTCTTTCATCATTTTGTCTAGTGAACTTAGGAGTAACCAGCCAACTTCATTATGTTCCTTGCTTCTCTACATTTAGTCAAAAGATTATGTATAGAGTCATTAAACTCCTTGCCTGTCACCAGCTGTGAATCAGGAGTGTCAAATGCATTTATTTTGCATAACTCTCTAAACACTTCATGCCAAGGACTATCAGTGTCCTCTGTACTATTAGAAGTAGAGTCCTTAGCATTTTTAGGTCTAATCATACTAAGCAACCAACTCCAGAAACCCCCAAACCAATGAAAGAACTCTATCCTTAATATCTTGTTCCTCTAGAACCACTCCTGGTACCAAAACCTGTATTAGTCAGGGTTCTCTAGAGGCACAAAACTAATCAGATATATATGGGAGCTTATTAAGAAGTATTAACTCACATGATCACAAGGTCCCACAATAGGCTGTCCACAGTCCCAAAACTGACGAACCTGAAGTCTGATGTTCAAGGGGAGGAAGCATCCAGCATGGGAGAAAGATATATGCTGGGAGGCTAAGCCAGTCTAGTCTTTTAACATTCTTCTGCCTGCTTTCTATTCTGGCTGCACTGGCAGCTAATTAGATTGTGCCCACCCAGATTAAGGGTGAGTCTGTCTTTCCCAGTCACCTGATCAAATGTTAATCTCCTTTGGCAACACCCTCACAGACACACCCAGGAACAATACTTTGCACCCTTCAATCCAATCAAGTTGACACTCAGTATTAACCATCACACCTCCTCTAAATCATCCTATGAATTCAGTATCACCCTGATACCAAACCCAGGAAAGAACATAACAAAAAAAGGAAAAATACAGACAAATATCCCTGATGAACATAGATGCAAAAACCTCGAGCAAAATACTAGCTAACTGAATCCAATGGCATATCAAAAAGAATATGTCATGATCAAGTGGATTTTATACCAGGGATGCTTTAACATACACAAGTCAATAAATTTATACAACACATAAACATAATCTTTTTAAAAAAACATATGATCATCTCAACAGATGCACAAAAAGCATTTGATAAAATCCAGCATCCCTTTATAATAAAAACCTTTACCAAATAGGCATATAAGGGACATACCTCGAAGTAATAAAAGCCATATATGACGAACCCACCACCACCACCATACTGAACGACAATAAGTTGAAAGCATTCCCCCAAGAACTGGAACAAGACAAGGATGCTCACTTTCACCACTTCTATTCAACATAGTACTGCAAGTCCTGGCCAGAGCAATCAGACAAAAGAAAGAAATAAAGGGCATCCAAATCGGTAAAGAAGGAGTCCAACTGTCACTGTTTGGCTGATGATATGATCGTATATCTAGAAATCACTAAAGACTCATCCAAGAACCTCCCAGATCTGATAAATGAATTCAGTAAAGTCTCAGGATACAACATCAAGGTACACAAACCAGTAGCACTACTATACAACAACAGTGGCCACGCTGAGCATCAAATCAATAACTCAATTCCTTTACAGCAACTGTAAAAAATAATAACATACTTAGAAGTCTACTTAACCAAGGAGGTGAAAGATCTATGCAAGGAAAACTACAAAACACTGCTGAAAGAAATAATAGATGCCACAAACAAATGGAAACACACGCCATGTTCATGGATGGACAGAATCAATATTGTGACAATTACCATAGTGCCCAACGCTACAGATTCCATGCAATTCAAAACACCATCATCATTCTTCACAGAACTATGAAAAACAATCCTAAAATTCATATGGAACAAAACAAGTCCACATAGCCAAAGCAACATTAAGCAAAAACCAAAAAACAAAACAACAACAAAACACATATGGAGGCATCACATTACCCAACTTCAAATTATACTACAAGGCAATAGTTACCGAAAAAGCATAGTACTAGTATACAAATAGGCACATAGACCAATGGAAGAGAACAGAGAACCCAGAAATAAAGCCAAATACTCAGAGCCAACTGATCTTTCACAAAGCATACAAAAACATAAATTAGAGAAAGAACATCCTTTTTCAATAAATGGTGCTGGGAAAAGTGGCAAGCCACATGTAGAAGAGAAACTGGATCCTCAT
Organism: Papio anubis; assembly: GCF_008728515.1. Classification (NCBI taxonomy): domain Eukaryota; kingdom Metazoa; phylum Chordata; class Mammalia; order Primates; family Cercopithecidae; genus Papio; species Papio anubis. The sequence continues at coordinate 75,658,409 of NC_044989.1, forward strand.
TTCTCACCTTATACAAAAATCAACTCAAGATGGATCAAAGACTTAAATCGAAGACCTAAAACCATAAAAATTCTAGAAGATAACATCAGAAAAGTTCTTCTAAACATTGGTTTAGGTAAAGAATTCATGACTTAGAATCCAAAGGCAAACACAACTGATACGGTTTAGCTGTGACCCCACTCAAATTTCATCTTGAATTGTAGCTCCCCAAATTCCCAGGTGGGAAGAACCCGATGGGAGGTGATTGGATTATAGGGGTGGGTCTTTCCCCTGATATTCTAATGATAGTGAATAAGTCTCATGAGATCTGATGGATTTATAAAGAGGAGTTCCTTTGCACAAGTTCTGTCTCACCTGCTGCCATGTAAGAAGTCCTGTTGTTCTTTATCTTTCACCATGATTGTGAGGCCTCCCCAGCCATGTGGAACTGTGAGTCCATTAAACTGTTTTTTCTCCATAAATTACCCATTCTTGGGTATGTCTTTATTAGCAGTGTGAGAACAGACTAATACACAACAAAACTAAAATAAATTAATGGGACCTAATTAAACCAAAAAACTTCTGCATGGCAAAAGAAATAATCAGCAGAGTAAACAGACCACCCACAAGATGGGAGAAAATATTTGCAAACTATGCATCCAACAAAAGACTTACATACAGAATCTACAAGAAACTCAAACAAATCAGCAAGAAAAAACAAATACTCCCATCAAAAAGTGGGCAAATGACATAAACAGACAATTCTCAAAAGAAGATATACAAATGGCTGACAAACATATGAAAAAAATGCTCAACATCATTAATTATCCGGGAAATGCAAATTAAAACCACAATGAGACACCACCTTACTCCTGCAAGAATGGCCAGAATTCAAAAGTCAAAAATTAATAGATGTTGGTGTGGATGTGGTGAAAAGGGAATGTTTTTACACTACTGGTGGGAATGTAAACTAGCACAACCACCATAGAAAAAAAAGTATGGAAATTCTTTAAAGAATTAAAAATAGAACTACCATTGGATGCAGCAATCCCACTACTGGATGTCTACCTAAAGGAAAATAAGTAATTAAATGAAAAAGACACATGCACACGTATATTTATAGCAGCACAATTTGCAATTGCAAAGATATGGAACCAACCTCAGTGCCCATCAACCAACAGGTGAATGAAGAAAATGTGGTATATGTAACGCCATGGAATACTACTCAGCCATAAAAAAGAATGAAATAATGTCTTTGACAGTAACTTGGATGAAGCTGGAGTCTATTATTCTAGGTGAAGTAGCTCAGGAATAGAAAACCAAATATCCTGTGTTCTCACTTGTAAGTTATAAGTGATAGCTAAGCTATGGGGATGCAAAGTTATAAGATTGATATAATGGACTTTGGGGACTCAGTGGGGAGATTTGGAGGAGGTGAGGAATAAAAGACTACATATGGGGTACAGTGTACACTGCTCAGGTGATGAGGGCTCCAAAATTTCAGAAAGCAGCACTAAAGAATTTATCTATGTATTAAAAAACCACCTATACCCCCAAAACTATTGAAATAAAAATTAAATAGAAATTAGTGTTGTTTCTATATACTAAAAGTGAATTATCTGAAAAAAATAAAGAAAATGATCATATTTACAATAGGTATCAAAAAAGTAAAATACTTAGAAATAAATTTAACCAAGGAGGAGAAATATCTGTATGCTGAAAACTGTAAGGCATTGATGAAATAAATTGAAGAAGATACAAATAAATGGAAAGATATCCTATGTTTATGGAGAAGAATTAGTATTCTTAAAATGTCCATACCACCCAAAGTGATCTACAGATTCAATATAATTCCTATCAGCAAGTTGGAAACTCCACTTCATACTGGTATAGCCAAGGACACAGTACTCCTTCAGCTCCCTGTGGGAGGGCTATTATCCTAAGGAGCAGAATGTCAGCTTTTCTTCACCCTGTCTTATGCTCCTTATGCTGTAATGCTGGAAGCTGATCTCCTAATCTTTCATTTTATATCTTCCATTCTGTGGCCAGTGTTTTCTATGTGCATTCCTCCTGGAAATTTTTAGTATCTTCAGTTCTTGATACTTTAGAGATTATTTTAAATATATCTTCATATATTTTAACTCTCTCATTTGAAAAAAGATCCATTTTATTGATAAAATTATCATATTGCACTCCCTTACTACCCTTTCCTTTCCTCTGTTGCTTGGGTTTTGTCGATTATATAATATTATTCTTCTTATCTTATCTAGTGTTTATTTTTAATTCTAAATGTATTTAATGCTCTACTAATTGGTTTATAAATATCTGGTTTTAAAAGCTAATTTAATGTCTATACTTACATTACCTTGTAAATTTTTTCCTTCTTACCCTTTGATATGGTCTGGCTGTGTCCCCATCCACATCTCATCTTGAATTGTAGCTCCCATAATTCCCACGTGTTGTAGGAGGAACCCAATGGGAGACATTGAATAACGGGAGCAGTTTCCCCCATACTGTTCTCGTGTTAGTGAATAAGCCTCAAGGGATTGCATGGTTTCCCCTTTTACTTGGCTCTCTCATTCTCTCTTACCTGTAGTCATGTAAAACCTTCCGCTATGATTGTGAGGCTTCCCCAGCCACATGGAACTGGGAGTCCACTAAACCTCTTTTAATAAATTACACAGTCTCAGATATGTGTTCATCAACAACTTGAAAATGGACTAATACAACCTTCCAGGTTGTTAGTTTTATAATTTCTAAATTATTGTATTTCATATTTACAGTTACAATCATAACTTGTAGAGCTGTTTTAATCTCAGCCTTACAATTAAATTGACTTTACGCTCACTGTCAATCTGTTTGCTGGTTTCTTCATTCATCTATCTGTTGGCTAAAATTCATTTGGTCATTTCTTCAAGAAGCTTTTATGGGAACTATATTTTCCTTTATATTTGAACTACAGTTTAACTGGATACAAAATTCTTGGGCAAGACTTTGTTTCACCTAAACCTGACGATTTCATAGACAGTGATGTCTTTTAACAACAAATGATTCTTAGAGAAATCTGAAACCACACAGATTATTTTTTCTCATTTAAGTTGATAGGTTTGAATGGATGTACAATAGCTTTTTTTTTTTTTATCTATGAGATCCCAAAACTTTGTAGGACGTGTCCTAATATTAATTGTTCTGAAAATCTCTGTATACACTTTTTTGTCTTCTCAATTTAAGACTTACCCTGTCAGATTCTCTTGTATCTTTGGGAAATTTTCTTGAATTATACCTTTCAAATTCTTTTTTGTTACATTTGTTTTGTTCTCTTTTTAAGAACACTAACTATGCATAGGTTTAATCTCATAAGAGTGTCATTCTTATTTCCAATCTATTGCTATTATTTTTTCCTAATTCCTCTACTTCTCTCTGTAATCATTTTAAAATTAACACTTAATAGTTTTACATCCTATGGAGGTACAGTGTGATATTTTGATACATATATACAATGGATAAAGACCAAATCAGGGTAATTAATATATAAATCACCTTAAAATTTATCATTTCTTTGTATTGCGAACATTCAAAATCTGCTCTTCTAGCTATTTGAAAATATAGAATTATTATTAACCATAGCCACCCTACAGTGCTAAAGAATACCAGAAAGAATTCCTCCTACCTAGCTGTAATTTTATATCTGTTAACCAGCCTTTGGCTATCTCTTCCTCCCCACTACCCTTCTTAGTCTCTAGTTAACACTATTATATTCTCTACTTCCATGAGATCAACTTATTTCACTTCCACAAATGAGTGGGAACATGTGGTATTTATCTTTCTTTGCCGGACTTATCTTATTTAATATAATGTCCTCCAGGCTCACCCATATTGCCATAGGATTTCATTCTTTTTTAAGGCTGAATAGTAATACATTGCATATATATGGCACATTTTCTTTATTTGTTAATCTGTTAATAAATACTTAGGTTTATTTCATACCTTGGCTATTTTGAAAACTGTTGAAATAAACATGGGGATGCAGATATCCCTTTGACATACTGATTTCCTTTGCTTTGAACATACACCCTGTCGTGGGATTACTGGATCCTATGGTAGTACTACTTTTAGTTTTTTGAGGCACCTCCATACTGGTTTCCATAATGGCTATACTATTTCATTCCCACAAACAGCACACAGGTTCCCTTTCTTCCATATCCTCTCCAGTAGATTTTGAATGTTCTCATCCATAAATGGTTGAGGTGATAGGTATGCTAATTACTCTGATTCAATAATAACACATTATATACATGTTTCAAAATATCACACTATATCCCATAAATATCTAAAATTATTGTGTCAATTAAAAATAATCATAAAAGCAAAAAAAAAAAATTAAGAAACTCATATCATTTACAATAGTAACACAAAAATATAAACTTAGGAATAAATATAAACATGGATGTCAAAGATCTGTACAATGAAAATTACAAATCTAATAAAAAATTAAAGTGGACACAAAAAAGTGGAACAACATTATTTTTATGGATTGAAAGAATTAATATCGCGAAAATTACCATAGTGCTCAAAGTTAACTACAGATTCAATAAAATCTCTATCAAAATATTAGTGACATTCTTCACAAAATAGAAAGAACAATTCTAAAATTTGTATGAAACCATCAAAGATCTCGAATAACAAAAGCAATCCTGAGGTGGGATGGAAGAACAAATCCGGAGGAATTACACTACCTGTCCTCAAAATATCTGCAAACCTATAGTAACCAAAGCAGCATTGTACTGGCACAAAAATAGACACATAGACCAATGAGACAGAATAGAGAACCCAGAAATAATTCCACATATTTAGAACTAACTGATTTTTGACATTGGAGAAAGGAAAATTTCTTCTGTAAACTTTTAAACTTTGTTCATTTATATTTCATTTTGCTTTTTTTTGTTTCTGAACCTGCTTTTTTGTCTCTTACTGAGTGTATTAGTTTCCTAGGACTGCCACCACAAACTGGGTGGCTTAAAACAACAGAAATGTATTGTCTTACCATTCTGGAGGCTAGAAGTATAATTTTAACATGTAAGTAAGTTTGGTTCATTCTGAACGTTGTGAGGGAGAATCTGTTCTGTGCCTCTATTCTAGCTTTTGGTGATTTGCTGATGATATTTGGCGTACTTTGGTTGTAGATGCATCACCCCAACCTCTGCCTTCATGTTTGCATGGTATTCTCTTTGCATGCATGTCTGTTCTCTTCATATGGCATTCTCGTTTTAAGGATACTAGTTATATTGAGTTAGCGAACCACTCTACTCCAGTGTGACCCCATCTTTTTAAAAAAATTTTTATTTTTTGAGACAGAGTTTCTCTCTTGTTGCCCAGGCTGGAGTGCAGTGGCATGATCTTGGCTCACTGCGACCTCCGCCTCCATAGACATACTTTACACTCCCATAGCTAGACCCTGTAACATCTACCCCTTGGTCTAAACTAGGTTGTTGCTTCTTGCTTGAGTGTGCTCCTGACTGTGGAGAATTCCTCCCTCTACTGGTTTATCCTGAGAATTGCAACAAATTTCTCTGAAGCATGCCTATCAGGGTCCCAGCCAAAAATTCCTTTAACCCAGTGGTGTAAATTTCCCAAATTCCTCATGACTGTGTGAACACATGAAGATATAACAAAACGGGGTTTGTCACTCTCTCTTATATATCACATTGCCATACTGCAACGGTTCTGAAACTTTTATTCACATACTAACATCTTTAAAATAAGACTATATCTTATAATCAATGGAATCATGCAATTGTTATCAGTATTGTGATATAGTTGTTATTGCCTGTGCATGCGGGAGCGTCCTTATAGCTGTTCATGTTGTTACCACTTCAAAAGAATTATGCTTATTGTTGATGCTCTATGCATTAAATTTAATTGACATGTGCAATGTACCCAAATTGAATACACTGATTAATCACTGAAACAAAATGTGATTAAGTATACAGAAAGGTAAGAAAATAGTATCTCAGGGCATAGATTTTACATTAGTAATGCACATACTCATTGTTGTAAGGACAACTGCATTTCCATATTTTCTTACAAAGCAACAACCAAATGCTTTATAGGGCCTAAGAAAGAATGGTATGCATGAGTAGGTGACTCTCTATTATGATGTTCTATTATTAAGATCTATGCAAAATGATTGCCTATCACTGACTAAGCAGTGCAGCTGGAGGAAGAAGAAATTGCAAAATAATTTCGAGCCAGAGAGAGGCTATGTGACCCACTCAGGTTGGGTAGAAATATCATTAAGCCATCAAATATCAATTTGTTAGGAGCTTCCTATTGTCACATTTGATGACAAAATTTTACTGTACTAGACAGCTAAAGAGCTTCCATCCATCATAAATCTCCTCCTTCTCTCTCTCTTTTTTTTCTCTCTCTCATTTGAGATGTAAGCTCTTTCTCTTTTTTTCCCCAGTCTAAGGCATACTCTTTATTTTTCTTATCTGGGTCATGGCTCTTTCTCTTGAGCACACACATCTTATAAGCTCTAACTGCTGAACTATCTTTTCCTTCCTGAAAATCTCCCTCTGGGTTCAAACAGCCTTTCTTTGGCTATCTGCCTTCGTTTTCCACATATTATAGTTAACATGTGGTGTAATTATAGGTGATTAATACTAAAATGAGAAGTAATAAACTGTAAGCAAGAAGAAAAATATTAGATTTTCACTCACCCATTTCCATGTATTTCCAAGGATTTTGGCATCAACTGAAGGCAGAATAAAAACTAGAATGCTTATCTGCATGTAGATTTCCCTTTTGTATTTTCAAAATTTTTAAGTGTTCTAGGATATCCTTGTCAATTGCCATATCTCTTACTGTGTGCTTCTGGCTCTTATAAAGTCTTATATCACACTTCACCTCATGGAAAAGTTGACTATATTGGGAGATCTGCAGGAGGAGATAATCATCTTGGCCCCCAAAAAGCTGGAATGAGTCTCTGAGATTTTATATCAATGTAAATCCAGGCCAAAATGAAATACTTTGAGATGAACTTAAAATCTTTCATTGACCTTTCTGTGGAGGCTCTTATCTTTACCATAGTACATTTTCTATGTTAATATGATCTAGCTTTTGGGGGTCTTTTCTGACTCACCTAGGGTTCTAAAGGCATTCTACATACTACAGGAGAGTTCTGAGCTTTTTCAAGGTTACTAAAGTTTCCCACTGCTCACTAGAATCATATTTTCTGAGTATTTTTTACCCATTTCCATCCATATGAAGTTTCTCTTCTGAGCCTGGCATTATTTTCTTTTATTCCACTCAAGTCTTCACAAAACACATCTGCCTTTTGACTCTTGCTATCTGGGCTGTCAGCCTAAACTCATAATAGTGTGGAGCCTGTGAAAGATGGCTCAGTCTTTTGTGTTGTAGGCATCCTTTCAAAAGGACTCTATAGGCAGAGTTAAGCAGACATACAAAATCTCCCTGCTTCTCACCCATTAATTTCAGTCACTGTCATAGTACAGAGAAAACCCTTTCGTATTTTAGAAGTTGAATTTGCATAAATGTGCACAACATTGATGTTGCTGCCCTTTCCCTTCAACTATTTTCTGTTTCAATAATTCATCACCACCTGCCCTTTCATCCTGAAGATTTATGTTTTGAAAATCACATGAGAGTAGTTATATGGTTCATTATTCTCAGGGAAACATGCTCTCAGTGTATGATGGCTCTTTGCTCCTTATCTCTGGGCACAGAAAAATCTTTCCTATTTGTAGTGCTCTGTGCCATGCTCCGTCTCCTTCTGCACATCGCTATTTTTCTTTCTTTTATTAAATTAATAAACAAAAATTTATAACCACATTTAAATGCACATAAGAAAGAGCTCTCTGTAGATGAACATTCTACATATGTGTAACAAAAAAGAAATAGAAAGTAAATGAGAATGTTTCTGAAGTTTATTTTCCCATGAAGCATAGACCAGGTAAAAAATTTATAGGTCTTACTGAACTTTCTAAAATTAAACTTCTTATTTATCAAAGCACACTATCTCAGCTACTGTACTGCATCCCAAAATAAACTAATGACATGAAATTTTTAAGTCTTCCCGACCCTAATGGAAGGTGCCAGTTGACAAGACATATTGTGATGACTACAGCACCAATAAAATAAGTTCAACAAAATACAGCCGACTATAAAAATAGGTGAGAGGTTTGATTGTTTTTAAGCTTTAAAATATTTGTTATTCTCAATATACACATCTATAGCATTCTAAAGAGACATAATAGAATAAAATGAGAAAAATATCAACCCAATAAAACACCCAACGAAATAACTAAACTAAAAATAAACAACGCACAATGGGAATTGGGGCTGTCATACCCCATAAAGTAGTTCTAAGGCTCAATAAATGTCAAAGTGAAAAATCTGTCATTGAGGAAATTAGACAAGAGCAGGAAGAGGAAGACTGGTCTCATAGAAAGAAATAGAAACACTTTCTAAAGAACTAAGGACTAAGACCTTACACCAGAGCAACAATACATTTACTCCAATGGCATAGATGGGTTTTTACAAGATAAGGTATGACTCATAGCAAAAATGTTGCTCTCATGATGGCATTTTTTAATAAAAAGAGAGAAAAAGAAAAAATAAGTTAAGGATTTTCTCAATAGTTTGGCAATCATTGGCTCTCCATTCAATTTTGAGAGTAAAGTATTACAAAGCTGATTGGGCGTTTACTGTACGTGAGAGAAGCTTGTTGATGTGTGAGATTCAGCAAAGAGTGGTGGGGACTGGGCTGTTTCTTTGGAAGACACCCTGAATATTAATATGCTTAAGTCTTATTACACTAGTCAGTTTCATAGAGAGGAACCTTCCGATATCTTGTCTGTCATGGAGAGAGGGGATGGCAGCGGAGGTAGAAGCTTGGATTTCAGACTTCTGGGGGCTGAAAGGGACCTCGTCACTTAGTATTCTGACTTCATTTAGCTCTTATGTTTCTGGCATGGCACTGCAACTCTTAGCTAAATCTGAGATTTCCATTTCTGCAAAGAGTTATAACTTCTCTAGTTTTTTTATCCCAGTGTGGGAGGAATGGTCTTATGGGTGTATTGTGAGGATGAGGGGTGGTTGTTTGTTTTACAGACTTTTGGCAAATTCTTCTATTTTCAGTGCTGACTCGTACTGATAACTTTAGTCTTCTTCAATAAACTCCCCTTGAGTTTTGTTTGTTTGTTTGTTTGTTTTTTGCTTCCCTGTGTCATCCCTAAAAACCAATACTTCTTCCCTTTGCACTGCCACCAACACCGGGCATCTGAGTTTCAGTTTTCTTTAATCTCTTTAGTAATTTAAGACTCATTTATTCTCAATTCATCTTCTAAATATTATAGATCTTTACAATCTACTGTGATTGACTTCTTTTCTTCCTTTTTTGAAAACATTGAGTTGTACTTTTTCATTCCTTTGTTGTCAGTTTTATAGGAGCTGGGAAGGGAGTAGAAGTAAACATATTTAACAAGAAGTTCCTAATAGTTTAATAAGACTCAGATGTATGTTTTATGAAGACATTTGCAAAGGGGGTTCTCATGATAAATGAGGTTCACATCTTAGGAAGTAGGTGACAGGTCTCACTCACAACAGTAACAGTGAATTTTATTCATAGGATGGTTCAGCAGAGCTATGGTAATTTATAAGAACTCACAGATGAAAGTCTATAACAACCTATAGTATGAGTAAGTTTGTGGGGTTGTCACTTGATGCCGAGACATACAAGGGGTATGACAGGTATTGACCTTGCCATAGGCTTAACGCTCCTTGTATACAAACTTTATAGAACCCTAATTTCACCTCTTTCCCCAACTATACCCTCTCTGAGCTTTAGTTTGAGCTTTATAGAACCCTAATTGCACCTCTTTTTCCAATTGTACACCTCTTTCCCTGATTGTGGCCTCTTTGAGCTTTAGTTCGTTATTTGTAAAATAAAGATAATTTTGCCTACTTCATGGTGTAGATATTAGCATTTAGCGAGATAATGCATGCAAAAATATTTGGCTTACTGGAGCTCAGTCAATGATAGTTAAGTTAAATATCCAGACGTTCCTGGATTAAAGTCAAGGCCTGGAATGCATCAGTTGGTTTGTTTCTGCTTCTATATCTCATTTTTTGGGACAGCTTATTCCATCTGTAAGCAGCTCTCATGACTGGAAATCTCATCTTTATTTCAAACTTACTTTATTATCTCATTCATCCTTTAAATGGCTAAGGTCAGCAGAGGACAGGATGGAGCTCAGCCCTGCCATTTTGGAACTTATAGTCAATGTTATTGCTTTTTATTTTTCTCCTGAATCTTTCTATCTGATCATTTTCCTCTTGTCTTAAGAATATATTTCAGAATTTTCTTTAGCATGGGTCTGCTAATAGTGAAATCTATTTTTATTTGCCTGGAAATGTTCCTAATTTTCTTGGTTTCTTAAGAATTTTTTGAGAATAAGAATATCATAAGAATATTTTTACCTCCTGAATTGGCAGCTCTTTTCTTCCAGCAAGTTGAAAATATCACATAACTGTTTTATGTCCTCTGTTGCTGTTGTTGAAAAGTCAATTGTTAGTTTAAACCTTGCTCTTTTGGGAAACTCTATCCTTTTTCCTCTGACTACTTTTGAGGTGTTCGCTTTACCTTTGGGTTTTTTGCACTATGTTCAGTTGTAAATTTATTTTTATTTATTTTTCTAGCAACAGAGGCACATCTATGGCCTCAGGCACCAGGTTGCCACATATAGACACAGACTCCAGGCCTGTTGAGGCTGGTCCCTGCAGCTGCATCCTCCATATTGGCCCTTATTGCCTCATGTTCCAGCAGACCCAGGGTCCAGGTCCACACCTGAAGACCCAGAACACAGACCCATCTTCATTTGCTCAGGCCCCAGATCTTCCCCAGTCCCAGGTTAGTGCCCATGGACTCAGGTTCTAGGCCCATCCCAGTGGACTCAGGCTCCAGGCCCGTCCCAGTGAACACAGCTATCAGGCCCATCTGTACCAGACTGGCCACTGCAGACTTAGGCTCAAGGCCCACCGCAGCACCTGGTAAGCCCCTGTGAACTTAGGTTCCAGGCATCCACCTGCTGACCAAACTTCCCCAAAGACTCCAGCAGCAAGCCTTCCCACAGACCACCCCAGATAGCCTGTCCCTGCCCAAAATCTCTGCATGGGCTGACTGGTGAAGAGCTTTCCCAGACAAAACCAGTCTACAAATATTAGAGTAAGTCTCTACTTTTTCAAATGTGCAGATATCAGTGTAAGGCAACAAGAAACATGAAAAATCAATGAGATATAACATCACCAAAAGAACACTATAATTTCCAGCACCTGACCACAAAAAAATGGAGACACAAAAAGTGCCTGATAAGGAATTTAAAATAATTGTGTTAAGGAGGTTCAGTGAGCCTCAAGAAAATAGAGAGAAACAATTTAATTAAATCAGGAAGAGAATAAATGACCAAAATTATAAATGTAACAGAGAGATTGAAATTATTTTCAAAAACAACAAATTATGGAGCTGAAAAATACAATAAATAAAAAAATTTTTAATGTAACAGAAAGCATTAACAACAGAATTCATAAAGCAGAAGAAAAAAAATCTGTGAAGTTAAAAACAGGTTATTTGAAAATATACAATCAGAGAAAAAAAAAAGAATGAAAGGGAATGAAGAAATCTTACGGGATTTGTGGGATAGCATCAAAAGGGCAAATGTTTGAGATATAGGAGTTTAAGAAGGAGAAGAAAGGGACAAAAAGATAGAAAGTTTACTTAAAGAAATAATAGCAGAAAACTTCCCAAATTGGGGCAAATATATATATCCAAGAACAGGAAAGTCAAAAGCCTCAAATGAAATTCAATCCAAACAGGACAATCTTAAAACATATAACCAAACTGAAAATTCAAAGACAAAGATAGGCTCCTGAGAGCAACAAGAGAATATAAGCATATCACATATAAGCAGAGCTTTAATAAGACTGATAGCAGACTTCACAGCAGAAATTTGACAGGCAAGGAAAGAGTAACTTCATATAGTCAAAGTGGTAAAGGAAAAACACTGCAGACTGAGAATATTGTACCCAACAAATCTGGCCTTCAGGAATGAAGGAGAAATGACTAAGAAGAACTGAGAGAGTCATCATCACCAGAAGTCTTATAAGAAATCTTAAAGGGACTCCTCTAAGCTGAAAGAAAGAGGCACCAATTAATAATATGAAAACATATGAAAGCATAAAACTCACTGTCAAAAGTAAGTACATAATCAAATTTAGAAAACTCTAATACTGAAACTATGGTGTGTAAGTCACTTATTTCTTTAGTATAAAGGTTAAAAACAAAACTATTAATAACAACAATAATTTGTTAAGGGATGCACAACATAAAAAACTATAAATTATGACTTTGAAAACATAAGATGGAGGAAGTGAAATAAAAAGGTTGAGTTTTTTAAATACAATCAAAAGTAGTTATCAGTTAAAAATAGCCTGTTATAACTACAAGCCTCACGGTAACCACAAAGCAAAAACCTATAGTAGATTCACAACAGATAAAAAGTATGAAATCAAAGCATAACACTAGAGAAAATCATCTAATAAAAAAGAAAAACAGCAAGACAGGAAGAAAGGAAGAAGGATCTATAAAACAATCAGAAAGCAGCAAAATGACAGTAGTAAATTCCTTACCTATAAATAATTACTTTAAATCCTACTACTGGGTATATATCCAAAGTACATGAAATCAGTATATTGAAGAGATATCTGCACTCTCATGTTCATTGCAGCACTATTCAGTGTCTAAGATATACAGTCAACTTAAGTGTCCATCAACTGATGAATGGATAAAGAAAACATTGTATATGTATATAATGGAATGCTCTTCAGCCTTAAACAAGAAGGAGATTCTGTCATTTGCAACAACATAGATGAACCCAGAGGTTCTTATGCTAAGTGAAAGAAGCCAGGCACAGAAAGATAAATACTGTATGATCTCACTTATATGTAGAATCTAAAAAAGTTAAACTCATAGAAACAGAAAGTAGAATGGTGGTTACTAAGAGGTGGGTGGAAAGTGATTTAGGGAGTTGCTGGTGAAAGGATCGAAAATTTCAGTTAGATAGAAATAAGCTCAAAGGATCTATTGTCCAACATGGTGACTATAGTTAATGACAATGTATTTTATTCTTGAAAATTGCTAAGAATACATTTTGTGTTCTCACCACAAAAAATAAGTTATGCAATGTAATGCATATATTAATTAGGATGACTTAGCTATTTTACAATGTATATATTTTAAAACATCATGCTAAGATAAATATATATAATTTTGTTAATTTAATTTTTTTATTTTAACTAAGAGTGGTCATCATTTGAAGAGCCATGGTTTCAGGTTTAATCAAGATCCCAATAATTATTTAGAAGAGAAAGAAACATTATATAGTTTTGTATTAGTTCCTTATTGTTGCTGAATCAAATTGCCACAAATTTACCTGCTTACACCCCACAAACTTATTCTCTTATTATCTGAAAGTTAGATCTCTGACATTGGTTTCACTGGGCTAGAATCAAGGTGTCAGGCAAAAATGCATTCTCTTCTGTAATCTCTATGGAAGAATCTGTTTCCTTGTTTTTTCCTGTGTCTAGAGGCTACCTGAATTTCGCGGCCCCTAACCCTTTCCTTCATCTTCAAAGCCAGCAATGGTCTATTGAGTCCTTCTCATAACATCTTACTCTGACTTTCCGTTCATCATCACGTCTCTTTCTGTGATTTCTTCTGCCTATCTCCTCCACTTTCAAGGATGCTTATAATTACACAAGGCTTCTCTTGATAATCCAGGATAATCTCATTATCTTGAAGGCAGCCGAATACTAACCTTAATTCCATTTGCAATATTAATTCCCCTTTACTGTATAATGTAATAGATTCTAGAGCTTAGGATGTGAACATCATTAGGAGGCCATTATTCTGTCTATATTGTGTCTCAAGGGTAGATTATTGAAAAAGAGACAGGCAAGGTATCATGGCCCCAGGAAAATGAACCGGGGTGCATGGCAGAGCTCTGGTTCTAGTGAGGAAATAGAATGTAGATTTAGAACTAAAAGTGATACTTATTACATGTTTTGGGAACTCAAAGAGGGAATTGGGGAGCTGTTTTTGTTGGGTAAGGATAATGACAAAAATTCATGCCCATATTGATGTATTTTGTGTGCACTTAGGTGCTAGTTCCTGCTGTCCTAACTCCATTGGCCCTGCCCCAAAGTAAGCAAATTGGAGTAGCCTGGCAGAAGGATGCTAAAAGACAAATGGAATTTGGAAACATTTTGTTGTTGTTGTCCACTCTTTAAAGGCAAAACTCATGGGTCATACAAAAATATTCCTTAGAAACCTGTGACAATTTGAAAATTGTACTTTCCATCCCATCCTTTATGGTGGGGGAGGGAAAAGAAGGGCAATTTTCTTGCTTTATTCCTAACAGTCTTTTCTCCAAGCAGTGAACTCTGTTAGATTTTCCTGATGATTCCCACCAAAATAACTTCTAGTTAATGACCTCAGCTATACCCGCCACTATACAACACTTCTTCTCAGAAATACAAATGTGCTGTCTTCACTTTGCCACCACCAATGGGACTCTTCCTTAGACACTGATGAATGCTGGAATTGGGCTAGAGTCTTATCTTACTTGCTGGGATGCATTTTCTGAGGATTACTGGTGTATTAGTCTGTTTTCCCACTGCTTTAAAGAACTGCATGAGACTGGGTAATTTATAAAGGAAAAAGGTTTAATTGACTCACAGTTCAGCATGACTGGGAAGGCTGCAGGAAACTTACAATCATGGCAGAAGGCAAAGGGGAAGCAAGGCACCTTCTTCACAAGGCAGCAGGAAGGAGAATGAATGCAGGAGGAACACTCAGTGCTTATAAAACCATCAGACCTCGGGAGAACTCACTATCACAAGAACAGCATGGGATCAACCATCCCCATGATCCGATTAACTCCACCTGGTCTCTTCCTTGACACATGGGGATTATGCGGGTTATGATGATTATAATTCAAGATGAGATTTGAGTGGGGACACAAAGCCTAACCATATCAACTGGCTTCTCCTGTTCAAAGATAAAGACCTACAATGTTTCCAGTTCTCCCTGGCTTGTATGCTAGTACATTCGGTAGGTTTAATAACCGGCTGAATGGCCATTACCAGACAGACATTTCTACTTGCAGTAATGCAACTCCTGTCTTAATAAAATTATTTTTCCTTTACCTTGCCAGTGATAAGAAGCTAAAAACAATAACAAACATGTTGAATGTCAAATTATGGCTATGAAAGGTCTTATCAGGTCAAAACAATTGACTGATCTAATGAGATTAATTTCAGTAAAGATTTATGTAAGATTCTTCCCTTGCTCCACCCCTCCAAAAAATCAAACCAACTAATAAAAGTACAAAGACAGATTAAAATATGGTTTAGCTGTAGCTCATACGAAAAAGAGTCAGGGGCTTTGGTCAGCAGTGAATTCCGTTACACACAGCAGTGCGTAGCAGCTTCTGAGAAAGCTCTGTCAGTTTCAGCCTATATTACTAGAACTGTGTCACCTAGCCTGAGGAAGGAAATGATATCCCTCGTCTTCATCAGTTTACAATGCATTGTCTAGCACTTTATTTGGGACACCTCAATATGGAAGATTTCAGAGGAGCAAGACCTATAAATACTATTAGGAATAAGTGTCTATAGAAATTAGAGATGTTTAGCCTAATGATTAAAGATTCAGGAAGCCATGATAACTCTTCAGATCTTAACAGTTCTGCATGGCCCCAAGGATCCAAAACTCATAAGCAGGAATCTCAGAAAGATAAGTTTTTGTCACAATATCTAGTAGTTAGGAATGTCTCAAGCTATTAACTCAGAAGCCCATGAGTGCTTTGACATGAGAGAACTTTAGGCAAAGGTCAATGCCTGCTGACAGAGGGTATAAGATGGGAAGTTAAGTAGATGACCCTAAATTCACTATAATTCTACAGACTCTTCAGTGAATTTCAGGCAGTCTTAGCCTTAGTTGAAAATCCAAACTAGGTCAAGCTGGTCATTTTAAACCCTCTACCAACCCCCAGTATGATCTTCCTTATGTGCATGGCTTAGTATGTCTCCTCCCTCAGATACTCACCATCCTCTGTATCACTGACCCTCCACAGATATGCTCTAATGAGACCTTCTTATACTAAATGGAATATAAATGTTTATCTTTTAAGCTTTATCTCTGGACTTCTTGGGCTCTGCCTCATATTCTCTAGGCTCTTTTTTCACTCTAGCCCTGGTGTGGCTACCAATGCCTGAGAATGTAGCCTGACAGCACCTCTGTTCAGCTCCACCACACATCTCTTGATTTCTGTGTCTTAGCACTTCTCCACCACTGCCTCCCTAATACCTGCCAAAACTTGTTCAGCTGTTCTGGTCTCCGGGCAAACCTGGAAGTAAGATGGAGTTAATATCCCATGAAGTATTCACCAATGGGGAACAAAATTTGCTTGATAAATATTCTCCCCTTGCATCCCTTGAGTGGATAACTCTCAGGTGAATTATCATTGGGTCCTCAGATGTTCCCATGTGGCTTGAGTTTCAGCTGCCTACAGCAGTAAAAACTTTTAATAACACACCCTTGGATTGTTTTTCCTCTCTTCCCTATTCTTTACTTTCATTCTTTGTGATCGTTTTCCAGAATAAACTATCTAATGCAAGTTGTTGTGTTAGATTTGACATATGAGGCAACTTAGATGAAAACAATTTATACTTATGAGAGACATTACCCATTTAAGAATTTCAGAAATTAGTGAACAGATGTAGACATTTTCATTGCAAATTTAGTTGCTTAACTTATCTGTTTATAAGGCCAATTCAACTACATAGTCAACAGTATGAATAAGTATTAATAAGTATACAGTATTAATAAGAAGTCAGTATTGACCTCTTTCCTTAGCTGTGTTCTATCATAGACAATAACCAAATGATATAAATGCAACTGTGAGCAACGGAATATTTTTTCTTGGCAGAATCTGAAAACATATGACACAATCTCCCTTGGAAATACTTGTAGCACAGGAAGGAAAGTTGATGAAAGAGCCAAGAAACAAAGTTGATTTGAGGTTGAAAAGAAGCATCTCTTCAGGGAGCCACATACTCCCGGAATTTTTAAAAGCAAAAAACAAACAACAAACAAACAAAAACTATTTGCTTTTCTTACAAACTTCACATCATAAACCCTGAGTAATTTATGCGATCATAATATTCTACATCCAAAATGAGATTTTACAGCCCTTCATCCAAGAGAAACAAGCCTTGGAAAAATTTTACTCTGAAGTTCCTAAATAACATAAAATTCAATTCACAGAATCACATTATTACTGGGAGAATCGATACTTTTTTTTCAATAAATGAGTTTAACAAAAATGATTTAATTTAATCTCCAAGTTTATGAGGGTAATGGTTGTTTCCTGCAACTATTATCATACTCATTTCAGGTTAACTGCATGAATAATATCATCTAAGCTGTTTCTAATGATTGATCTATGTAATAAAAAACAAATTCCTGTATACTCCAGTCCTTGGAATAAATTAAAGATCTTTGCCAGCATTAGTCAAAATCCCACAGTATGTACCAAGAAATGCTCAGAGCAGTCAGCTCTAGATTCTCATGAGAACACACAGTTTGTACAAAACCCCAGCTGTCTATAGTAAACAAAGATATGGAGTAGACAAAAGGAGTTCTCATTATAACATTCTTAACTCACCATTCCCTTCCTGCAGGTCTTCTCAACACCCAGTCCTCTCAGGCACTCTTGGGTTGCTCTGGTCTTTCTATTTAACTCTAATTGGCTCCTCCTCTGCCTTCTTCCTCTTTCCCACCCCACCTTCTAACAGCACTCACCTGTGCTGCTTACTGCCACTTACCAAGTGCTATTGTGTGGGGGGATAATCTGTTCAAAGGCACCAATTTCCTCCTTCCCAACAGACTTGGTAAGGAGAAATTAAGGAAAATGTCCATGATCCTCAAATCAGCATTATCTGAAAAAGACTCTGTTCTTTGGCAAAAAACAAAGTGTCAGGATTTCTGTGAAGTCTTCTGTTTAGAACTGTTCTGGCTGAGTCTGTGGTATATCAAGTGTAAAATGCACTTAAATTTTTTGCCAGGTCTACTTCCTGTTTAAGAAGCTGTAAGAGCACATGAGGCCCCCAGAGAAACTGCAAAGCTAAGGTGATAGATAGGAGAGCTGACATCTTCTATCATTTACTTCTTGACATCATAGCCTGTGGCTTTAGAAGAAAAGTGACTGCAATTTTCAAACATGCACACACACTCTTTCTCTCTCTTCTTTTTCCTTCTGCTAAACATTAACCAAATCAAACACTCTCAGAGCAGAAATAAGAAAGCAAGCTCCAGGTCTCAAATATTGGGAAGACAAACCTGTTTAACTTATTTGGCTAGAATAACTGTCCCATATTACCAAGAGCAAATAATCATTTCTCCTTCTGACAGATATAAAGTCTTGATATTTTGGGACTGTATTGTGTTTCTGTTTCCTTTAGGAGAAATTTCTGCTCATGGGGATGGCAGGTGGATTGACAATCTCCAACTCACTTTTATTATTATAAAAAGGTAGAATTTGATTTTATGTTTTATAATAAATCTTTCAGAAAACCAGTGCTTATTTTTCATTCATCTTGGAATCAAAAGATATGAGGTACAGAAGAGACTCTCAAACAGACTTATCACCCCTGTATGTTACAGCTGGAAAAACAGAGATCCAGAAAAATTATGTGACTTTCCTGAGCTCGTGTAACTAGATGTGGACCCTCAAGAAAACACATTTTGTACAGGTCTCTGTGAATCTGATGGCATCTCTAGGAAAGCAGGCTGCCTTTCTTCTTGGTAAGAGATCATTGCAGAAGCACTGTGTACATTGTAACAACTGTCCATCCATCAGTGAAAGTCCCTGACATTTGCATGTTCTCCTCCTTCAACCTAATCTTTAAATCATTTCTATGCCTGTATAATGTCTCTTCTTTAGGTATTTTATTGGGACATTGGAAGAATAAGAATTGGCATTTAGATTTTGGGGTGTCCTCTATAGCCCCATACATTCCTTCCTACAATAAAGATTTGAAGTAACTGCATGTGCTGGGAGCTGCACCAGGATGTAGGGGCAGATGGCTGATTAAGTCATCACCATAAGATGCCACTGGCCAGTGGGGATTATCTACATGTAAGTAAATAATTTTAATTCAATCGGACAGGTATACAATAAACAGGTACTTACTGGTGCCATGGAAATCACAGTTCTCTGCCTAGTGGGACTTCTCCATCTTTCTCATCCTGAGGAGTTGTCATTATGATGATTTAGAACTAAATTCAAAGTACTAAATAAAAGCCAGTCAGATTAACTTCTTATGACATAGGTTTATATATTTTTTAAGGCTAGAGAACTTAAGATTATAAACCGGATAATCTTTTAAAAAGTTCTTCAAGATACATTAGTAAAACATTTTGGTTTTGTGAGTTTGGGGCCTAGGTAGTATTCCTGCCCTATAACTAATAAAATATTATAAATTACCAAATTTCTTTCCCTTCTTTTTGTTTAAATTGTCACACATTTACATGAACAATTGCAGATCACAGAAAAATATTAAAAATGATTAAAAACTGGAAAATAATAGGAGCAAAATAGTGGTCCAGCTCACTTTCAATAAAATACTAAACAAAGTACAAGCCAATGAAATTCAGGTAAATTTAAATGATCACCATCTCCATCTAGTTTATTTTACTGTAATCCTGCAAAGTACTTTGTTATTAGAATATCTCAATACATGAAATGTGAAACAAACGAGCCTAATAAGAAAACTTATATAAAAATCTTAAAAGATGCTGAAAAAGCATCTGATAACTTTCAACATAATTTTTTTCTTCTTTATTTTTCTCGAATCAGATGGGTAATGTACAAATGTCATAACAAGATATGAGGGAGGCACATCTCACGCCTAAGCATAAAAACCTAATCATCAAGTTTACAAATCACAAAAGGATCTCAACATAATTTTTTTGAGGGGAAAACATACTAGAAAACTAGGAATAAATATGTAATTCTTCAACATGATCTCAAAAAACATTTATCTTAGTGGTTACACATTAGAAGCATGTCTATCAAAATCAGAAACATGAAAATTACATGCATCACTGCTATTACAAAGTTATAGTAATGATTTTCTAGAAATTATGGCTGATTCAATAAGACATGAAACAAAAACAGAAGTTTAAGTGCTTTGCCATTGTAGCACTCACTACGTTTGTAATTAAATAATGATTATATGGTCACTTGTCATCTCCCTTGTAAAAGCATAAGCTCCATAAGAACAGAACTAGGTCTATATTATTTATTAAGGAATCTCAATGCCAGAAAAATACCTTTTACAAGAATGTATGAAATAGATATTTATTAGATGAATGAAGCAGAACTTCAGGGTATGGCTTAGAAAGAAGGTTAGCAAATCCTCTCCCCAAAAGCAACTGCGAAGCTAAACAAAAATGACAAAAACAACTATGTCTATGCTCTTGGAATCTGCCAAAGGCAGAGCCAATTGGAGAAGCTTTTATGCTTGAAAACCTGTGGAATTGTGAATATTAGTGGGAGCTTGGGGCATTTTGTACTGGGACAACTCGAAAGCTCCTGCCAGCCTGGCTGACATGGATGTTTCGTGAGAGTGGAACAGGCTGTGACAACTAGTAGTTTTGCTACCAAGGTCATACTGGGAACACTTGATTTGGAGAGGTGGGCCATGCCCATGCAGCAATGTCAGTAAAAGTGACAGTCTTGGCAAAGGGTCAGTGGAATCGACCAATGATTTTTCTAATCTGAGGATTTTGTTGGGACAAGCATAATATCAGCTAAGGCTACACATATCCATGACAGAGACCAAGATGGCCCAAGCCCCTCTACATACTACTGGCCAACACTGAGGTTGCCCACACAGAGAATATGTGCAAAAGAGCCTGGTGGGAAGAAAAATCTGGAGGAAAATTGAAAACAGCCTGAAGTTTGTATTCTTCCTGCATAGAAATCCATCAACAGAGAACAGAAACCTTATTGGCTCAAGTGTTTTGAGTATAGCGTCTGCCCAATCATTGGCTGACCACTATGCTACACAGAAAGAAGAACGATCCCTCATAAGTCCAACATAAAAACAACAATAACTTAAAAAAAAAAGAACAGAGACATAAGCAGTCATTGGGAAGACCAGTTTCACAGATTTGGCCCAGGCAAGCTACTCAACAAACAAAAGAGCAAAAACAAATGTCAGGAAAGAAAACCATGACCCAGAGGTGCTGTATTATCAAAGTGTCTAAATTTTCTTTCTTTCTTTTTTTTTTTGAGACAGAGTTTTGCTCTTGTTGCCCAGGCTGCAATGAGATTCTCCTGCCTCAGCCTCCTTAGTAGCTAGGATTATAGGCATGTGCCACCACGCCTGGGTAATTTTGTATTTTTAGTAGAGATGAGGTTTCTCTGTGTTGGTCATGGCTCGTCTCGAACTCCTGACCTCAGGTGATCCGCCAGCCTTGGCCTCCCAAAGTGGTGAGATTACAGGCGTGAGCCACAGCGCCCGGCTCTAATTTTCAATAAACAACGTTTTGGGATACACAAAGAAATAGGACTCATAATCAAGTGAGGGGGGGAAAAAGCAGTTAGTAGAAACTGAATCTGAGTGCCTCATTTGTATCCTCTGCCTTCCCCAGCTTTTCTTCATCTGACCTCTGCAAACCAGCCTTCCTTGGTAGGTAGAGTTAGACAGTGTAGGAGACAGAGGCACAGAGGCACAGAGGAAGAAGCAGGTTTCTATTCTCTTCTGCTTTGGGCTGTGTCTCTGGCCACATCTCCTATAAGGTTCCAGTCTCACTGGAAAGCCCTAGCTGCTAATACCAGCTTTTCCTTTTGTCCTTCCGGCCCTAGAGATGGAAGGGCTGCCTAATGTTATCTCTGGGTTTCCCTACCAACTCATTTGCTCTTTATCTCTTCTAACTCCTTTGTGGTAATTTCCCTACATTAAATTCCTTCTCAATAGTCAAGCAATCACCTATTGATAGACATTTATGTCATTTCCAGTCTTTTCCTATCTAAAAAAATGCTTTAAAGAATAGCCATGTGCATGCATGTTTTTATACTTTTGCAAGTGTCTATTTGGGATAGATTCTTAGAATTGAGATTGTTGATTCAAAGAGTAAATGCACATGTCTAAGCAGCTTAAAGAGGCACTATTGTTTCAAGCCAAAAATATCTTCTTTAAATATAGTTTTCTTAAAAAGAGAGTAATTAAAAGGGAGCTTTGAAATAGCAAGACAAATGAATCTCTTTGGGAAAAAAAGTGTGATAATAATAAAAACAAAAACTTCTGACTGTCCAGAAGAAGTAGCCTCCCATGCAGGTGGAGTGAAGAGAGGAGGGAGAAGATTGCTCTTGATTCATCTTTAGTTAGGAGTGAGGAGGTTTGCCTGGGAAGAGATAGAGAGGCCATTTTTGAAAGAAGCAGCCATGTGAGGCATTGCATATGCTTGGCACTGTACAATTAGGGTGATAGCATCTTTTGATGCATAATCTGTCGCCTTGGCTAATCAGAATCACTGAACCCCATTTAAGATGGAAAGTGGAATACTGAGTGAATTCTTATGTCAAAAGTTGGGTAAAGATAAGTCACACCCTCTGATCCATTTAAAAATACTTAGCAGGTGATTCCAAAGACTGAGCTACTGAAGTCCCCATGTTACTTATCCCAGGGGGATATGCAAAAACAGAGACAAGAATTAAGGAAGTAGCTCTACAAGACAGCAGAATTGCCCTGATTCTCCAGAAATGTTTCTGCATAGAGCATGGCCACAACCCTGGGAACTGTAGTCTTCCCTGTATCCCAATTGGGGTTAAAAAGGAAAAGAACAAAAACTAGGAGCAGGGGAAAGGGATTTTGGTTTCTAGGGGTAAGGCGCAGAAGCAACACTAAAGCCTTCTGCTGTCTGTCTCCCTTTTACTCCACCCTAAGGATGAGACCTAAATAAAAGTTGAATCCAAAGGCCTTTGGGATCATAATTCTAGTGAGGGAAGCTTGCAAGGGGGAAATGGTCTCTGTATGGACATTACCTGCTTTATTCAGTTCTTCTGCTCCACATCGTTATTTGCTTAACACTATAGGATTCTAGTTATTTTCTTTCAGCACTTAAAGATATCACTCCATTATCTTCTTTTTTCTTGGCAGCTCACCAATGCCTTCAAACAGACGGTTTTTGTGTTTTATCTGTGGCTTTTCTTGTTTTCTTGGCAGGAGCATTGTTCTATAGCAAGCTACCCCATCAGAATTGCAAGTCAAAGCCTCCACTCTTAATTATTGAAAATGTATATGCAGGGGGAAGAGCAAGATGGCCGAATAGGAACAGCTCCAGTCTCCAACTCCCAAGCGAAACCCACCTGAAGACCAGTGATTTCCTGCATTTTCAACTGGTACTGGGTTCATCTCACTAGGGAAACCAGATAATCGGTGCTGGTCGGCTGCTTTTGTGACCAGCAAAAGGCAGGAAACAGGGTGAGGCATCCACTTTCACTGAGGAAGATAAGGGGAAAGGGAATCCCTTTTCCTAGCCAGGGAACTGAGACCACTGTACCTGGAAATGAGATGCTCCCACCCCAATACTGCACTTTAAACCAACAGGCACACCGGGAGATTATGTCCCACACCTGGCCGGGAGGTCCCACACCCTGGGAGCCTCCTCATTGCTTCAGCACAGCAGTCTCGCGATCCCAACCGCAGGCGCTTGTGAAGCTGGGGAGGAGCGCCACGCCATTGCTGAGGCTTAAGTAGGTAAACAAAGCCCCTGGGAGAAGCTCGAACTGGGTGGGCTGCAGCAGCTCAAGGAAACCTGCCTGTCTCTGTGGGCACCTCTGGGGACAGGGCACAGATAACAACAAAAAGCAGCAGAAACCTCTGCAGACGCAAAGACTCTGTCCTGACAGCTTTGAAGAGAGCAGTGGATCTCCCAACACAGAGGTTGAGATCTGAGAAGGGACAGACGGCCTGGTGGGTCCCCTGACCCCTGGAAGTAGCTAACTGGGAGACATCCCCGCTGGGGCAGTCTGACACCCACCTCACAGGGTGGAGTATACCCCTGAGAGGAAGCCTCAAAGCAAGAATCAGACAGGGACAGTCGCTGTTCAGCAATATTCTATCTTCTGCAGCCTCTGGTGCTGATACAGGCAAACAGGGTCTGGAGTGGACCTCAAGCAATCTCCAACAGACCTACAGCTGAGGTCTGACTGCTAGAAGGAAAACTATCAAACAGGAGACACCTACAAAACCCCATCAGTACATCACCATCATCAAAGACCAGAGGCAGATAAAACCACAAGATATGGGGAAAAAGCAGGGCAGAAAAGCTGGAAATTCCAAAAAATAAGGCGTCTCCCCGGCAAAGGGCGCAGCTCATCGCCATGTGGATCAAAGCTGGGCGGAGAATGACTTTGTGAGATGAGAAGAAAGGCTTCAGTCCATCAGAGCTTCTCCAGAACTGAAGGAGGAATTACATGCCAGTGCAAAGAAACTAAAATCTTGAAAAAAAAAAGTGGAAAAGAATTGATATTCGATAGTAATGCAAGAGAGAAAGGTCATAAACAAGTAGAAAGAGATGGCTCCTTGACAGAAATACGTGACAAATGCACAAGCAGTAGCCATTTCGATCAACTGGAAGAAAGAGTATCGCGATTGAGGATCAAAATGAATGAAATGAAGTGAGAGAAGAAACCAAAAGAAAAAAGAAAAAGAAATGAAGACAAGCCATAAAGTAATAAGAGTTATGTAAAGACCAAAATCTCAAAATCTGATTGGGGTGCAGAAAGTGAGGGGAAAATGGAACCAAGTTGGAAAACACTCTTCGGGATATCATCGGGAGAACACCACAACCTAGTAGAGACGGTAACATTCAAATCAGGAAATACAGAGAGCATACAAAAGATGCTCCTTGAGGAAAGAGCAACTCCAAGACACATAATTGCCAGATTCCTGCAAAGTTGAAATGAGAGGAAAAAATTTTAAGGGCAGCCAGAGAGAAAGGTCGGGTTACCCACAAGGAAGCCCATCAGACAACAGATCTCTCGTGAAACTCTCAAGCCAGAAGAGTGGGGGCCAATATTCAACATTCTTAAAGAAAAAATTTTAAACCAAATTTCATATCAATAAACTAAAGTTTCATAAAATTTGAAGGAGAAATAAAATCCTTTACAGATAAACAAATGTAGAAATTTTTATCACCTGAGCCTGCCTTACAAAGGGCCTGAAGGAAGCCTCAACATAGAAAGGAAAAACCAGTGCAGTCATTGCAAAACATGCCAGAATGTAAAGACCATCAGGGCTGGGAAGAAACTGCATCAGCTAACAAGCAAAATAACCAGTTAATAATATCATAATGGCAGGATCAAGTTCACACATAACAATATTAACCTTGATACAAATGGACTAAATAACTCAATTAAAAACATAGACTGGCAAACTGGTAAAAGAGTCAGACCCATCAGTCTACTGTATTCAGGAGACCCCATCTCTGCATATAGGGGAACATAGGCTCAAAAATAAAGGGATGGAGGAAGATTTACCAAGCAAATGGAGAACAAAAAGCAGGGTTGCAATACCTGGTCTCTGATAAATAGACTTTAAACCATCAAAGATCAAAAAGGGTCTCTAAAAGAAGGCCATTACATAATGGTCAAAGGGATCAATTCAACAGGAAAGGCCAACTATCCTAAATATATATGCACCCAATACAGAACGCAGATTCATAAAGCAAGTTTCTTAGAGAGACTTACAAAGGGCTTGAGCTCATACAATAATAATGGGGAGACTTCAACCTCCACTGTCGAAGCATTAGACAGATCAGCAGACAGAAAGTTAGAAGGATATCCAGAATTGAACTCATCTCTGTAAAGCAGGGCCTATTGAGCATCTGCAAGACTGCCTCCACCCCAAATCAACAGAATATACATTCTTCTTAGCACCACCTCACACTTATTCCAAAATCGACCACATAACTGGTGATGAAACGCTCCTCAGCAAATGTACAAGGCAAAGTATAACAAACTGTGCTCTCAGACCTGATGCAATCAAACTAGAACTCAGGACTGAGAAAGCTGAAGTGATCAGGCAACTCCTTCCATGGAAAGTGAACAACCTGCTCCTGAATGACTACTGGGTACATAGCGAGGCGGAAGGCAGAAATAAAGATGTTCTTTGAAACCAATGAGGCAAAGAAATTACGGCATACCAGAATCTCTGGGACCATTTAAAGCAGTGTGTGGGGAAATTTATAGCACTAAATGCCTGAGAGAAAGCAGGAAAGATCTAAAATTGACACTCTAACATCACAATAATTAAAAGAACTAGAAGCAAAGAACCGAGCGCATTCGAGAAAGCTAGCAGAAGGCAAGAAATAACTAAGATCAGAGCGAACTGGAAGAGGAGATAGAGACACAAAAGGCCGCCGAAAATCAATGAATCAGGAGTTGGTTTTTGAAAAAGATCAACAAATTGACAAGATCACTAGACTAATGAGAAAACAGAGAAAGAGTCAAATTAGGCATAATAAAAATGATAAAGGGGATATCA
Organism: Papio anubis; assembly: GCF_008728515.1. Taxonomy (NCBI): domain Eukaryota; kingdom Metazoa; phylum Chordata; class Mammalia; order Primates; family Cercopithecidae; genus Papio; species Papio anubis. Next base: position 75,685,088 of record NC_044989.1, read on the forward strand.
CCACCAACCCACAGAAATACAACAAACTACCATCAGAGAATACTATAAACACCTCTCATGAAATGGCTAGAAAATCTGAAGAAGTATTGGATAATTTCCTGTGGACACTTACATTCTTCAAGACTAAACCAGGAAGAGGATTTGAATCTCGGAATAGACCAGCCAGGCTCTGATGGGGGCAATAATTAATAATACCAACAAAAAAGTCAGGACCAGATGGATTCACAGCTGAGTCACCAGAGGTACAAAGGAGGAAGGAGCTGTTTTCCAGAACAAGCTAGAAACTAATTTCAGTCAGGCCAGAAAATAGGGAATCCTCCTAACTCATTTTATGAGGCCAACATCATCCTGATACAGCCTGGCAGAACACAGCAAAAAGAGAGAGAGAGAATCCACAGGCCAGTATATCTGATGAACATTGATGCAAAATTCCTCGTAAAACCCACTTTAATAAAACCGGATTCAGCGGCATCAAAAGCATACACCATGATCAAGTGAGCTGCATCCCTGGATTGGAAGCTGGTTTCAACATTAGAAATCCAATAAACATAATCCAGCATAAACAGAACCAAAGACAAGAACCACGCTGGAGTTATATCTCAATAGATGCAGAAAAGGCTTTTGACAAAATTCAACAGCCTTTCATGCTAAAAACGCTCAATAAATTCATTATTGATGGGCATTATCTCAAAATAATAAGAGCTATTTATGACAAACCCCAGCCAATATCATACTGAATGGGCAAAAACTGGGAAAAGTCCCTTTGAAAACTGGCACAAGATAGGGATGCCCTCTCTCTCCTCATTAAACATGAAAGTTGGAAGTTCTGGCTGAGGCAATCAGAGGCAAGAGAGAAAGACATCAAAGGTATTCAGTTAGGAAAGAGAGATGAATTGTGCTTGAATGACTTGATTTATATATTTTCCGAAGAACTTATTGTCACCAATAAAAATCTCCTTAAGCTGATAATAACCAGCAAAGTCTCGGGACACAAAATTAATGTGCAAAATCACATTCTTATACACCAGTAACAGACAAACAGACAACCAGTATGAATGAACTTCCATTCACGGGCAACAAAGAGAATAAAATACACAGAATCCAACACAGGGATGTAAAGGACCTCTTCAGGGAGAACTACAAACCACTGCTCAGGTGAGAGTGTCAAAGAGGACACAAACAAATGGAAGAACATACCATGCTACATGGATAGGAGGTAATATCGTGAAAATGGCCATACTGCTTTAGGGTTATTTATAGATTCAATAAAATACATCAGCTACCAATGAGTTTTCTTCCACAGAATTGGAAAAACTGCTTTAAAGTTCATATGGAACCAAAAACCCCTCTCCCAAGACAATCTAAGTCAAAGGAATAAGCTGAAGGCATCCCGCTACCTGACTTTGAGCTATACCACAAGGCTACAGTAACCAAACAACATGGTACTGAGTACCAAAACAGAGTTATAGACCAATGGAACAAGAACAGAGTCCTCAAATAATACCACACATCTACAGCCATCTGATCTTTGACAAACCTGAAGAAACAAAAGAAATGGGGGAAAGGTTTATATTTAATATAAATAGTGCTGGGAAAATTGGCTATGCATAAGTGAGAAAGCTGAAACTGGATCCTTTCCCTTACTCATATACTTTTGAAAATTAATTCAAGATGGATTAGGGCTTAAATGTTAGACCTAATAGCATAAAAACCTGAAGAGCTAGGTATTGGTACCATTTCAGGACATAGGCATGGGCAAAGACTTCATGTCTAAAACACAAAAAGCATACTTGACAGCAAAAATAACCAAAATTGACAAATGGGATAATTAAAATAAAAGCTTCTGCAGCAAAGAAACTACCATCAGAGTGAACAGGCAGCTACAAAATGGGAGAAAATTTTTGCAATCTACTCATCACAAACAAAAGACTAATATCCAGAACCTACAAAGAACTCAAACAAATTTACAAGAAAAAACAAGCAACCCATCAAAAATTGGGCAAGGATATGAACAGATATTTCTCAAAGAAGACATTCATGCAACCAACAGACACATGAAAAAAATGCTCATCATCACTACAGCCATCTAAGAGAGAATGCAAATCAAAACCACAATGGAGATGCCCATCTCACACCAGTTAGAATGGCAATCATTAAAAATCAGGAAACAACAGGTGCTGGAGAGGCTGTTGGAGAAATAGGAACTTACTTTTACACTGTTGGTGGGATTGTAAACCTAGTTCAACCATTATGGAAAACAGTATGGCTGATTCCTCAAGGATCTAGAACTAGATGTACCATATGACCCAACCATCCCATTACTGAGGATATACCCAAAAGGATTATAAATCATGCTGCTATAAAGACACATGCACCGCGTATGTTCATTCGCGGCACTATTCACAAAGACTGGAATCAGCAAAATGTCCATCAGTGACGAACTGGATTAAAAATGTGGCACATATACACCATGGAGATACTATGCAGCATAGAAAAGGATGATTTATGTCCTTTGTAGGGTTTATGGATGCAGCTGGAGCAACTCCTTCTTAGCAAACCATCACAAGAACAGAAAACCAAACACGCATGTTGTTCTCCTCATAGGTGGGAACTGAACCTAATGGATCACTTGGACTCGGGAAGAACATCTGCCGGGGCCTATCATGGGGAGAGGAAGGGGGAGGGATTGCATTGGGAGTTATACCTGTTGCAAGCGACAGGAGGTTGTTGGGTGCTGGCAGTTGTGGGTGCAGCACAGCAACATATGGCACAAGTATGCATATGTAACAAACCTGCGTTATGCACATGTACCCTAGAACTTAAAAGTACAATAATAATTTAAAAAAAAGAAAGAAAAGAAAAAAAAAGTTTCCTCTTGACAGTAGTTATCTTTGGTCTAAAACTAATACATCCTAGATTAATGGATATTCCTTCTTAAAGAAATGTTAAAGACCACAGACTGAGATAGAACACTAAGTTCTATTATCTAGGTTCAGTAAGATTGATCTTTTTATTTCCTCTGAAATTCAAATAATAGATTAATAACAGCATGGGGCATGTGAGATAAAGCAAGAGGAAGAACACAGAATTCAGTGATTTCTGTGGATTCCCTAAGGGAGTTGTGCTTTACATCATGGAAAAAATAGTGGATTAAGCTCTTACGGGTAGACGAGAACAGATTATGGAACTGGAGTATATGCTAAAAGTAATTACTGAATACTCCAAAATAATTTTGTAAGGTGCATAGAAGAGCCCAATGACATTAACAGCTGGTTGGTGCCTTGGCCTTACTGTATTTGAAATAATGCCGTTATAGATGCCAAGCATTATTTAAGTTCATAATGGCTTTGGTACCTATTTGACACTTTCTATCATCAAAGTATAATTCAGTGTTTTCAGTTTGTTTTTTCAAGCTCTTCTGAAAAGGTTCTTCTCCTTGTATAATCTATAAATTACCTTTTTTATATTGATATGTCAAATAGAGGTACATTATAAATTAAAACCATCTGTGTTTGCCAAATGTCTATATATCACAGTTATAAATTGTGGTTAAACTGATGAAGAAAAACAGTTGTTTTGCATATCTGTAAGCAGTGAGCTTGATGTATGGATAGTCTTAAATATTAACTGGAAATAAGGATGTGTACTCTGTTTGAACAGAAGCATTTAGTATGATAAATTCAACTCTCAAATCATAATTTAATTGAAAGGATTTTTATTCTATTATTGCTTCTTACTTACCAGGCTTTTGCTGAATACATCTTGAGCCTTGCCATAGTATGTACAGACAGTATGATGTTTAAAACTCATAGTGACGAGGAAGTGAAATAACATTGTTCCACTGCTTCTTCATTTGTAATAGTGAAATCAAATCGACCTGGGGCTCTGATAGATCAAATAAAGCTTAGAAATAATTTGCTTTAGAAAGAACATAGCTTTTGGTTTCAGGTTGGTTGGTAATGCGTTTGAAAACCCAAATCTATTTATCACAAAGTAGACAACTGGCTTTTGGAGCTACTTCCTGTTGTGGTACACTGCTACAGGCAAATAAAAGACAAGAATATGTTTGGTTTAGCAATATAATTGAATGCTAACAATAAAACTTCTATTCACCATTTGAAGCTCAAATTGGGTGAAAGTATTAACAGGACCAACATTTTGGATTATTTTAATTCAACGAATCCAAATATTGCTGTATGATCTTTGACTGTCATTCTGTAGCTTCATTCCTCATCAGCGTGCATTTATTAATATTTCACTGAAAAACACATTTGTAACTCTTAGGTGAAAACTACCAAATCAGTCGAAAGTGCTGTGGTAAAGTGATAAAATTGCATCTAATAAAAGTTAGAAGAAAGAAGAGATCGCAATCATAGAGTGCTCAATTACAATTTAATTTCTGGATTTTCTTCCAAAATTATATGGATCAAATTTATTTCTGTGAATTATGCATTATTTGTTTGAAAAGCAATAAATCCTCTAAAGAACTAATAAATAAATAAATAAATAAATAAGAAAATGTATATGCATTAATATCTAGTATTATAGATCCCTGTTCCAGTTTTGTTTTAAAAAATTTATAAACTATTATTGCCTATTTACCCATATGAACTTTAGCATCTCAGTATTGTACACCTTCCCATTACTAATTCTACCAAATGTACACATTTATTTGTAGACAACTTTTATGATATTGAGTATTCTGTATCCAGAAGAATGGTATCTATTTTTATTAAATTGTCTATTTTTGTTACTTCTGGAGCTTTATTTCAGTTGGTTCTGAATATTTCAAATTAAGTTTAATCCTGCATATTTCAATTATTTTTGTCAGTAGGCTCTTTTTACAATTATATGGTCTGCATTGTTGAATATATACAAAATCTTTAATGTTGTATATGCCATTTTTAACTCATGATCTTAGTAAATTTTTCTTAGTTCATTTCCTTTGTTTTTCTAGGCAAAGATCACAAGGAAATCATACCTTTGTTGTGTAATTTCCAATAGTTATCCAACTTAATTCATTTCCATGGCTTGTTTTTTCTAAAACTTTCAGAACACTGTTAAACCATAGTTGTCACAGTGGTTATCCTTCTTCTCTACTTCTCTTTAATGGGAATCCCCTAGGATTTTATGATAGTGTGTGCACGTTTCTCACATTAAACAAACAAAATTATCATCCTATTTCTAAAAAATTTCTGTCCAGAACTAATATTAAATTACAGCTGCCTCTTGAACAATGCTGGGATTAGCAATGTCTTACCCCCATGCAGTCTCAAATTCACACATAACTTTTGACTCCCCTAAAACTAAACTACTGATAGCCTACTGTTGATTGTAAGCCTTATGAATAACATAGTCAATTAGCACATATTTTGTATGTTATATGTACTATATATTTTATTATTGCAATAAAGTAAGCTAGAGAAAATAAAATGCTATTAAGAAAATCATAAGGAAGAGAACATATATTTACTATTCATTAAGGGGAAATGGATCATCATAAAGATCTTCATTCTCATCATCTTTACATTGAGTAGGCTGAGGAGGAGAAAGAAGAGGTGTTGGTCTTGCTCAAGGGTAGCAGGGGTGGAAGAAAATCTCTGTATAAGTGGACTTGCACAGTTCAAACATGTAAACTGGGTAAATTGTATATGGATGGGTTCAAGGGTAAACTGCATATGAATGTCTATTTAACATCTATTTGAATATGATTTTTCCACAATGAGATTTCACCTTACACCTGTTAGATTGGATACTATAGATATGCATATACATACACACACACACACACACAGATGTATATACAAAAAAAAAGATAGTAAGTGTTGGTAAGGATATGGAGGAAAGGGAATCTTTGGACACTGTTGGTAGAAATGGAAATTGTTGTAGCCACTAAGGAAAACACTACGGAGGTTCCTCAAAAAATTAAAAATAGAACTACCATATAATCCTGCAATCTCACTTCTGGGTATACATCCAAAGGAACTGAAGTCAGGATTTTAAAAAGACATCTGCATTCCCATGTTTATTCCCACATTATTCACAACAGCCAAGATATGGAAGCAGTCTACATGTCCATCAACAGATGAATGGATAAAGAAAATGTAGTGTATAAATATATGTGCCCTATGGTGCTATGGTCTGAATGTTTGTGTGCCTCAAAATTCATATGTTGAAATCCTAACCCCCAAATATTAGAAGGTGGGAACTTTGGTAGGTCATCAGATCATGAGGGCAGACTCTTCATAAGTAGGATTAGTAGGATTAGTGCCCCTATAAAAGAGACCCCAGAGAAATTCATCACCCTTCTTCTCCTGAGGTTATAGTGAAAAAATGACACTTACCAGGCATCAGATTTGCTGGCACCTTGATCTTGAACTTTCCTGACTCCAGAACTGAATGAAATAAATTCCCATTGTTTATAAGCCACACAGTATTTTGTTATAACAGTTCAAACAGACTGAGACAGTGGAATATAATTCAGCCTTAAAAAGAAGGAAATCCTGTTATTTATGACAACACAGATGAACCTGGAGGACATTATGCTAAGTGAAATTAGCCAGACACAGAGGAACAAATACTACATGATATCACTGATATGATGAATCTAAAATGGTCAAACTCATAGAAGCAGAGAGTAAAATGGTGGTCCCCAGGGGCTGGGGTGAGGGGGAAATTAGGAGGCAGTAGTCCAAGGGTACAAGATGTCCCTTGTATAAGGTGAATAGGTCCTAGAGATCTACTTGAAAAAGCGTAATGTCTGCAATTAACAATACTGTATTGCATACTTTTGCTAAGAAAGTAAATTTTATGTTGTGTTCTTATCACAAAAGATAATAGATACTTTTGCATAATTTTGTATACAATACTATATTGCAAAATTTTGCTAAAATGGTAAATTTTGTATTAAGTGTTCTTAGCACAATAATAAATAAATAAAGAGGGCAGGAAGAAACCTTTGGAGGTGATGGATGTTTTTGGATGAAAAGCATGCATTTCTAGTAAAATGTTTCTCAAATTTGACTGTGTATCAGAACCTCCTGGAAGTTTCATTAAAACACAAATTACTGTTGATGTAGGATTTTTCTCAGTCCCTTTCTCAGGTGGAGACCTCCAGCTGGCAATGCCCCTGTCTGGGCCTTACTCAGGCCCTGGCTCACTGCAGGAGATGCGCCATCCACTCAGCATGCTTGGCAGAGTCCAACCTGCACTCTGGCACAGATTCCACAGTGGCTGCAACTGCACACTCAGCCCATGGTGAGAGGTGGTGTGTGAGCAAGAGAGTGCAGGGTCCAGCTGGCCTCTCCAAGTGCTGGCACAGAAGTAGGCTCTGTGTGGTGCTTGTGGCTGGACCAGGCATGTCACAAGCCACTCTCATAGTGGACTCTGGTGTCCAGACAAGGGGAATACAGTGGCACCCAGGCAGGGGTGCCCTTGACCCTGAAGCCTCAGAGGGGGTGTTACAGCATGATAATTAGCTCTTTTAGTCCCATCAGCTGCAGCATGATGAACAACAGCATGTTAACAGCTCTGTCAGCCCCTTAACCTGCTCTGGTTCATGGCTCCAGGGTTGGTTCATCCCCACCACTGCTTTCTGTCATGTGGGGCAGTTGCCTTCCACTGGTGAGGGCAGAGGGCTACAGTTGTTACAGCCTTCTGTGTACCCGCATTCGCTGGGTCCCAAGTTCTTGTACTGCATCCAAGAAGAATGAGGTCACGCTGGCAATTGAAGAGTGAGGAGGGTGGAGAACAATTTTATTGAGCAATGAAACAGTTCTCAGCAGAGGGTGAACATGAGGGTGGTCCCTTACCCGAAATTGGGTGGTTTCTCTCTCAGTGTGTCTGGGTCCAGGGCTTTTATGGGCTCAGAATGGGGAGTGTGTGCTGATTGGTTTGTGAGTATGTGAAAAATTTTAAAACAAAGGCACCACTCAAAGGTGGGCATGACAGTGTAAAAAACCAATTAGGGAAGGTTAAGTATGTAAAATAGGTGAAGGGTAGGGAGCAATCAGAGGAAAGTGCACCAAATGGGAAGACAGGTTCTCAATTCAGTCTGTGAATTTGACTTGTAGCTTGGTTTCAGGTTTGGCTTCAGGCATTTGGCTGCCTCCTGCCACTATCACTGTGCTCCATTCCCAGAGTTTCTGACTCAGTGCTCTGGGGTTACAACCTGAGAAGTTGCATTTCTTTTTTTTAAATTTAATTTAATTTAATTTTAAGTTCCAGGATACATGCACAGGACATGCAGGTTTGTTATATAGGTAGGCGTGTGCCATGGTGGTTTGCTGCACCTATCAACCCATCACCTAGGTATTAAGCCCTGCGTGCATTAGCTCTTCATCCCAATGCTCTCCCTTCCCTCACCTCCCTCACCCCAAAGGCCCCAGTGTGTGTTGTTCCCTCCATGTGTCCATGTGTTCTCATTGTTCAGCTCCCACTTGTAAGAGAGGAAATGCAGTGTTTGATTTCCTATTCATGCATTAGTTTGCTGAAGATAATGGTTTCCAGCTCCATCTATGTTTCTGCAAAAGACATGATCTCATTCCTTTTTATGAATGCATAGTATTCCATAGAGTATATGTACCACATTTTCTTTATCCAGTCTCTATCTTTGTTGGACATTTAGGTTGATTCCCTGTCTGCTATTGTGAATAGTGCTGCAATGAACATACGTATGCATGTATCTTTATAAAAGAATGATTTATATTCCTTTGGGTATACACCCAGTAATGGGATTGTTGGGTCAAATGTTATTTCTGGTTCTAGGTCTTTGAGGAATCATCACACTGTCTTCAACAATGGTTGAACTAATTTACATTCCCACCAACAGTGTGAAAACATTCCTATGAGAAGTTGCATTTCTAACAAGTTTATGGAGGTACTGATGCTGCTGGTGTGGGAGCAGTACTTTCAGAACCACTGTCTAGATTCTAAATATAAATTCCTAAGTTTAACTTAAGAATAAATTGAAAACCAAAAACCTAAATGTAAGAGCTAAACCTATAAAACTCTTAGAAAAAAACAGGGATAAATCTTTGTGACATGCAAACTGCCAAATAAAACGTTAGCATGTTGAATTAAAACAAACAAAAAAAACACTCCAAGGATTGATGAACATTTTGTTTAAATAATTCGTGACATTCATTGATCAGATAAGAAAAGAAAACTATACAAACATCCCATTAGATGCCACAAAAAGTTGTTTGAAGCTTTTGAGAGAAAATGATAGGTGAGAATTTGGAGATAGCAAGTGGAAACTGTTTTGCTAACCAATTTGGCTATTCAAGGAAAGATAATCTAAGAGTTGAAGGAGGATACAGGATCAAGGAACAAAGTGTGTGTGTGTGTTTGTGTGTGTTAGATGAGACATACTCGAACACATTAATAGGCTAATTTGGAAGTGGCCAGTAGAAAGGGGAAATCCGAATATACTATAGAAGCTATTGATGGAGGAAGATTCTAGAGGAAATGAAAGGGTCTCAAGAACGGAACTTGAACAACAGATAGGCTCACTCAACAGGGAAGGGAGTAAGAATGGGTGATTTCAGATTGAGAAAATTCAAAGTTGTTCGCATTCATTTTTCCTATTAAAAAAATGAAAAAAAAAAATGAAGCAGGAGGTGAAATCAGGTAAGAAAAAGTTTGGAGGCTGAATTTGGCTGTTAGCAATTCAGTGGTGGCCTTCAAGATGAGTTGCCGTGGACTGATGGTGGCCCAGAATCCAGTAAGCAAAGAAGTGACTGGGGAGAGGTTGGGGAAATTGCTGGGGGCCTGTGGGGCGGGGAGCAGGTGAGAATGTGGCAACAAGTGCAAATTTTTCTTCCAAAGATGAAGACTAAAAGGGTGATAGGGAGTTAGAGTGACAGCAATATTTCAAAAGAAAACTCCTCAAATTTTAAGACAATTTCTGAGTATTCAAGAAAGCCATACACTGGGAGAGAAGATGTCATTAACTGACACGAGATGCAATGTGTTGTTTTGTTTGTTAACGAAGCATCAGGCATTGCATTGTAAAGGCACAATAAACTAGAAATTACCTGTCTGTCATCCAAAGGAAAGAAAAATTGACACCAGGACTCCAGTAAGTACGGAAATGTAAAAGCTTAGGGTTTCTGAGCTTTCCATTCAAATCAAGGCTTTTTAAAGACTGAATGCAGCTCCTCATTCTCCATAATAATCACCTCCACTTAGCCCTGTTCTACAATCCATAAAATGGGCTTCTCTGAATAGACCAAAAAAAGAACAAAACAGACTTTTGAAAGTTACATCTAGAAGTTTTGATTTAGCAAGCAATCTGGCTAGCAGGCCCAAATGCAGCATTTTTCAACTTTCCGCTAAAAAGCCTGTGAAGACATAAGAGGAAAAAAAGACAACAATTTCATCAACTGGGAGTGAAAATTAATCTATCACAAAGATCTTAGAGTGATATAATTGGATGACACAGCCCACACGGGCTTTATATCAGAAATAGCACAAACCTGTTGGGCAACATTTTGTTTTGAAAAAGAGAGGAAAATGTGGTTTCTCTCTCCCAGTGCCTGTTTCCTGATTGGAAAGTTCAAGGAGAGTATCAGAAAATCCAAGCTGCCTTATCTCTTTAGAGCTGGGGCTGATTTTTGAGCATCTGTAATGCTTTCTCTTCATTCCACACCTCTACCTTTCCTTAAACAATATGATTCTAAAAGAATTCATTACGTTTCATCATTCTCTGAAAACAGCAGGTTAAACATGTGACAAGAACTAACTATGGTGAAGAAATCCTGGTCGTAGGTACATAGAAGCAATTGAAAATTCTAAAGTCTCTGATAAAAGCCCATGCTAACACTGTTGGAAAACCAGCATGGAGTTACAAGATTGCCCCCTAGTCCCTCAGAGACATATTAGGTGGATTAATAACGCTAAGAGCCGGCATCTTAAAATACTCTCTAGTTGTCATGCAAATCAAGCAGATGAGCAGTGGCAGCAGATTTCAAGATTCTGAAATCTTACTGCCCTGCTAGTGCCGTGCCAGAGGAAGAGGTGCCATGAAAGATCTCAGGCTTAAGAGGAAAGCTCTGTTGTGCTGTACAGGCCATACTTAAGGGCTGCATAAAGAGGAATTATGAGAAGAGGGTAAAGGGAAAGCCTAAGATAATGCTTCTGCCTGTGGAAGACGAGGTTGGCTGGAGTAAAGAGGATGAGCATCTCGAATGGAAAGTTCCAGATCTGAAATGGAAAATATCTCCCTGCAGCAAAAGAGGCAGTTTTGGTAAAATGCTGGGAACTACCCACAAAGCTTGGTTTGTGTCCTGCCTATGTATCTGTTGTCACTAGCATTCCCAGAAGCCATGGCCAACTGTGGCAGGTGCCTTGGCAATATTAATTGATCATACTGGTGGCATTGTAGATCTTGGAAAACAAAGTGGTTCAGCAGACTTGGCAGTGAGTCCAGCCAGGAATCAGACTGAGTGGTGCCCAGCAGCCTGGGAGCAGCTCGTCTTCATAGGCATGTGGTGGGAGGTGCTCACTGCCTTGGTTGAGTCAGTGCAAATGCAACTGCTGTCAGCTAGAGCAGTTCTTTCTGTGCCACTGGGAGACAGCTGCTCTGTTTTCTGGGACTACTAGTGCCGCAAGCAAAGCTGAACCTGGCTGACTACAGTCTCAACTCTTAAGTTAGCTTTAGATTTTAACTACAAATTCATAGCATGCTAAATACTAAAACTGGGATGCACAGAAAGGCACAAAGAAGCTGCATCTTTAGGAGGTCCCACCATTTGTCACCTTTCCATTTGCCATGCCCATACCTGCCTTTGTACCTCCCATCACCTTGGCTTCCCAGTGTTATTCTACAATGCTAAAAGGACATCAAGCCAGGAACTCCCCACCTGATCCACAGAGAACTGCCTTCTTTTCCAGCTTGAATCCTTCCAAATTAAGGTATGTTAATGGGACTCTTATAATAGGGTGTATTTCTCAGGTAGGAAACTTGTGGAATGATCTGTAGTGTCTTTCATCAACTTCAGCTTGTCTGCACTATAAGTGGTAGAAACATCTTTAGTAGTTACTAATATTAAAGTAGACTTCCCCTTTCTCTTCTAGAAGTTTTATGGAGAGAGAGAGAATTTTAGGCAAAAAGAATGACACAAAATCATGGAGATGTGAAAAACATGGTGTCCTGGGGAAAGATGAGTAATTTGATGTGGAGACTATAGGGTATACAGAGAATGGAGCAAAGGGGAAAGAAACAAGCATTAAGGGATTTGTTGAAGTCAGGCAGTGAATAAATTTAAATGATGAGTGCTAGTTTCCTGTTGCTGTTGTAACAAATTACCATACACTTATAGGCTTAAACAGCACAGACGTATTAGCTTGCAATTCTGAAGGTCAGAAACTTAAAATAGATCTTACAGGCTAAAACCAAGGTATCAGCAGAGCTGCACTGCTTCTGGAGATTCTATGGGAAATCTCTTTTCTTGCCTTTTCCAGTTTCTAGAGGCCATCTGTATTCCTTGACTTGCAGCCTCTACCTTTGTCTACAAAGTGCATAATTTCAGCCTCTGCTTCTGTCCACATTTCCTCTCTGACTCTGTCTCTTCTGCTCTTGTTTTGTAAGAACCCCTGTGATTACAACAAGCCCATCCAGATAATCCAGGATAATTCCCTGTCTCAAGATCCTTAACTTAATCACCCACAACAAAGTCCCTTTTGCTATATAAAGTAACGTATTTGCAGGTTCTGAGAATCAGGGTATCAACAAAAAGAGGCAAATTCTGTAAAATATTTGAAGAGATTTATTCTGTGCCAAATATGAGTGACCATGGCCTGTGACAAAGCCCTCAGGAAGTTCTGAGAACATGTGCCCAAGGTGGCTGGGGTGCAGCTTCGTTTTATACATGTTAGGGAGACATGAGACTTCAATCAAATACATTTAAGAAATACATGGGTCCAGTTCAGAAAGGCGGGACAATTTGAAGTGAGGGGCTAGGAGGGGGCTTCCAGGTTATAGGTAGATTTTTAAATTTTCTGCTTGCAATTGGTTGAGTTTATGTAAAGACCTGGGATCAATAGAAAGAAAATGTCTGGGTTAAGACAAAGAATTGTAGAGACTAAAGTTCTTAGTGTGCACAGGAAGCCTTCAGGTAGCAGGCTTCAGAGAGAATAGATGATAAATACTTATTAGACTTAAGGTCTGTGTTGATGTTAATGCCAGAGGTATAATGAGGCGTATCTGACCCCCACTTCCTGTAATGGCTTGAACCAGTCTTTCAGGTTAAATTTTAAGAGTGCCCTGGCTGAGGAGGAAGTCCATTCGATGGTTGGGGTCGGTGGGGGTGGGCGGGGCTTAGAAGTTTCTTTTTGTTTTACAAGGACTTAGGCATTTTTGGGGGGCATAATTCAGCCTGCCATATCATGCAAGATAACTTAAACTGTATTATGTCAGCCAGCGGTTAAAATCTTAATGCCTACCAGAGCCAGGCAGCTAAAGAAAGTATCTTAGTCCATTTTATGTTGCTATAAAAGAATGCTTAATGCTGGGTAATTTATAAATAAAAAAGGTTTATTTGGCTCACAATTCTTGATGGCTGAAAAGTTCAGGATTGGGCATCTGCATCTGGCAAAAGCCTCAGGCTGCTTTTGCTCATGGTGGAAGGCAAAGGGGAGCCAATGTGTACAGAGATCACCTGGTAAGAGAGGAAGTAAGAGAGAGAAGGAACCTCTAGGTTCTTTTTAACAACCAGCTCTCATGGGAACTAATAGTATGAGAACTCATTAATCTCAATCCCTCCCCAGAGAGAGGATTAATCTATTCATTAGGGATCCACCCCCAATGACACAAATATCTTCCAGTAGGTCCCACCTCCAACACTGGTATCAAATTTCAATGTAAGATTTGGTGGGACAAACCAACCATATACAAACTCTAACAGAAGTAAATAAAGCAGTCTGGTTATTAGCCAATAAGAAAAGTGAAGAAAGTGAAAACTCAGAGATTTTATGGCCTATCTAAAGTGAGTTCTGTTACCAAAATAAATGCAAACCAGTGTTACCTGATTACCTGATTCTTTTGGAGAAGCTAGGATCCAGATATTTATGTAAATGTTACCAGTTTTATAAACAATTTTACCAGACTCTACTGGAATCCTACAAGGATTTTCATGTTAGGAGTTCCTTGTACTAAAACACCTCTGAAGACAGCACTGAAGGAAAGAGGCTAGAAATTAGAATGAATCAGAAAAAACCTGTAACAGTGGATAAGAATGCAAACTATAGAGGAGAAAAAAATATTTAAAACCATATGCCCAACAAAGGACTAATGTCAAGAATATATATTTTTTAAGTCCTCCAAATTTAATAGTAAAAAAGCTAACAATTCAATTAGAAAATGGGCAGAAGGCATGAAAAGACATTTCATCAAAAAACAAATACAGAAGATAAATAAGCACATGAAAAGATGTTCTATGTTTTTAGCCTTTAGGAAAATGCAAATTAAAGCCACAGTGATATACTACTACAAATCTATCAGAACCTCTAAGATAGAAAGAATGACTCCAGTCAAGATGGCCAACTAGAAACAGCGGTGATGAGACGTTCCTACTGAAAAGAACCAAAACAGCATGCAAATCCACACCAAGGTATGCAGGTTCTGTCATCAGGACTGACTAGGTAGCTGGTGTGACCCATAGAAAGGAAGGAAGAGCAGTGTGGTGCAGTGGCCCACCTGAGAGCCACGCAGGACAGGGGAGCTTCCACCCCCTAGCCAAGGGAGGTGGTGAGTGAGAGTGCTATACAGCATGGGAAACTGTGCTTTTCCCATGGAACTGTGTAACCCACAGATCAGAAAATCCCACTAGTGAGCTCACACCACCCGGGCCTAGAAAACCACGGAGCTGAGCAGATTCTGAACTAGAATCAAAACTTTAAGCAGCTAGAAACTGCTTAAATCGGCTGAGTTCCTGAGGGGGCGGGGCAGCTGTCTACTGCTTAAGCCTTCTGAGCTCCTTGGAGGAAGGGCAGCAGCCAACAATGGGATTCCCAGCTGCCTAATACACTAAGCTCTCAGGGAAAGAGTGGCAGCCATCACTGTAGCTCCAGGCTGTGCTTTTCCCTGGCTGGAGCCAGGGAGGCTGGAAGCCTTGGTCTTAGGAGGTATTCCCCGCAGCCCAACACACAGGCTGTGGCAGACTGCAACCAGAGTGCCTCTTTAGGCCTGACCCTGATCCATCCCTCCTCACTGGGGTGCCTCCCTGCAGGAACTCCAACAACTCCATCCAGGGGCTCAGGGACAGAACTCTGATATTCCTGGGCCTGAGCTCCTAGGGGGAGGAGTGGCTATATTCTCCTCAGACCAGCAGACTTAGTCTTTCCTCCTGCTAGTTCTGAGGAATCTGGGCAGCTCAGATGAGTGAGTTTCCCCCCAGCGTGGCACACTCCTTGCACCAAGGGACAGCCAAAGTGCTTTGTTAAATGGGTCCTGCTCCCTGTGCCACCCAACTGGGTGAGACCCTCCCACAGGGGTTGGCAGACACCCTATACAGAAGCATACCTACTGGCATCAGGTCAGTGCCCTAGAGGTCAGACATCTCAGAGGAAGGAGCAGACACCCATCTTTGCTGTTCTCCAGCCTCCTCGAGTGACATCTCCAGGCAGAACCAGATGAATAGGGCCTGAAATAAACCCCCGCAGCATCCCTACAGAATGGGGATGTGACCATTGAAAGAAAAGCAAACAGAAAGCAACAACAGCATCAACACAGAAAGTTTCCACAAAAATCTCATCCAAGGGTCAGCAGCCTTAAAGATTAAAACTAGACAAACTCATGAAGATGAGAAAGAATCAACAACAACAACAACAACAAAAACACTGAAAACCTGAAAGGTCAGAGTGCCTCTTCTCCTCCAAATGATTGCAACACCTCTCCAGCAAGGACACAGAACTGGATGGAGGATGAGATGGATTAATTGACAGAAGTAGGCTTCAGAAGATGGGTAATAACAAACTCTGCTGAGCTAAAGAAGCATGTTTCTAACCCAATGCAAAGAAGCTAAGGACCTTGATAAAAGGTTACAGGAGCTGCCAACTAGAATAACCAGTTTAGAGAGGAACATAAATGACCTGATGGAGCTGAAAAACACAGCACTAGAACTTTGTGAAGCATACACAAGTATCAATGGCCAAATCAATTAAGCAGAAGAAAGAATATTAGAGTTTGAAGACCATCTTGCTGAAATAAGGCAGGCTGACAAGAATAGATAGAAAAGAATGAAAAGGAACAAATAAAGCCTCTGAGAAATATGGGGCTATGTGAAAAGACTGAACCTACAATTGACTGGAGTACCTGAAAGAGATGAGGAGAATGGAACCTAGTTGGAAAACACACTTGAAGATATTGTCCTGGAGAACTTCCCCAGCCTAGCAAGACAGGCCAACATTCAAATTCAGAAAATACAGAGAACACCACTAAGATATTCCATGAGAAGATCAACCCCAAGATACAGAATCATCAGATTCTCCAAGGTCAAAACGAAGGAAGAAATGTTAAGGGTAGCCAAGAAGAAAGGCGAGGCTACCTAAAAAGGGAAGCCCATCAGACTGACAGTAGATCTCTTAGCAGAAACCCTACAAGCCAGAAGAGAGTAGGGGCCAATATTCAACATTCTTAAAGAAAAGAATTTTCAACCCAGAATTTCATATCCAGCCAAACTAAGCTTCATAAGTGAAGGAGAAATAAAATCCTTCTCAGACAAGCAAATGTTGAGGGATTTCATCACCACCAGGCCCACCTTGCAAGAGCTCCTGAAGGAAGCACTAAATACAGAAAAGAAAAACCAGTACCAGCCACTGCAAAAACACCAAAATATAAAGATCAAAGAGACTATGAAGAAACTGCATCAAATAATGTGCAAAATAGCCAACTAACATCATGATGACAGGATCAAATTCACACATAAAAATGTTAACCTTAAATGTAAATGGACTAAATGCCCCAATAAAAAGATACAGATTGGCAAACTGGATAGAGTCAAGACCCACTGATATGCTGTATTCAAGAGACCCATCTCATGTGCAAAGACACACATAGGCTCAAAATAAAGGGATGGAAGAAAATTTACCAAGAGAATGGAAAGCAAAAAAAAAAAAAAAAAAAAAAAAAAAAGAAAAAGAAAAAGCAGGAGTTACAATCCCAGTCACTGACAAAACAGAATTTAAACCAACAAAGATCAAAAAAGACAAAGAAGAGTGTTACATAATAGTAAAGGGATCAATTCAACAAAAAGAACTAACTATCCTAAATATATATTCACCTAACACAGGAGCACCCAGATTTATAAAACAAGTTCTTAAAGACCTACAAAGAGACTTAGACTCTCAGACAATAATAGTGGGAGATTTTAACACCCTACTGCCAATATTAGACAGATCAATGAGACAAAAAATTAACACGGATATTCAGGACATGAACTCAGCCCCATATCAAGTGGACCTAATAGACATCTACAGAACTCTCCACCCCAAATCAACAGAATATACATTCTTCTCAGTATCACGTGGTATTTATTCTAAAATCAATTAATAATTGGAGCTAAAACCCTCATCAGCAAATGCAAAAAACGGAAATTATAACAAACAGTCTCTCTGACCAAAGTGCAATCAAATTAAAACTCAGGGTTTGTTGTGGGAAGTCAGGGACCCCGAACAGAGGGACCGGCTGAAGCCGCAGCACAAGAACATAAATTGTGAAGACTTCATGGACATTTATTAGTTCCCCAAATTAATACTTTTATAATTTCTTACACCTGTCTTTACTGTAATCTCTGAACATAAATTGTGAAGATTTCATGGACACTTATCACTTCCCCAGTGAATATCCTTGTGATTTCCTATGCCTGTCTTTAATCTCTTAATCCCGTCATCTGCCTTGTAAGCTGAGGAGGATGAATGTCGCTTCAGGACCCTGTGATTGTATCAACTGCACAAATTGTTTGTACAGCATATGTGTTTGAACAATATGAAATCTGGGCATCTTAAAAAAAAGAACAGGATAACAGTGATGTTCAGGGAACAAGAGAGGTAACTTTGAACTGGCCACCAGTGAGCCGGATGGAACAGAGCTATATTTCTCCTCTTTCATAAGCAAATAGGAGAAATATCACTGAATTCTTTTTCTCAGCAAGGAACATCCCTGAGAAAGAGAATGCACCCTGAAGGTAGGCTTATAGATGGCCCCTTTTTAAGGTGTCCTGTCTTTTATGGTCGAAGCCAAAGGGATGAAATAAGCCCTGGTTGCCTATAGCACTCCCAGGCTTATTAAGTGGAGGAAAATTCCCACCTAATAAATTGTGTTCAGACAGGTTATCTGCTCTCAAACCTCGTTTCCTGATAAGATGTTATCTACAACAATGCATGCCCGAAACTTCATTAGCAATTTTAATTTCACCTCATCCAGTGATCCTGTGATCTCGCCCTGCCTCCATTTGCTTTGTGATATTTTATTACCTTGTGATGTATGTGATCTCTGTGACCCACACCCTATTCGTGCACTCTCTCCCCTTTTGAAAATCGCTAATAAAAACTTGCTAGTTTTATGGCTCTGGGAACATCACAGATCCTGCCCCCAGACATCCAGCTCTAAATTTCTCTCTCTTGTGCTCTTTCCCTTTATTTCTCAACCCAGCCGAGACACTTAGGAAATAGAAAAGAACCCACGTTAAACTTCAGGAGTGGGTTCTCCCAATAAGGGTTAAGAAACTCACTCATAATCACAAAACTACATGAAAACTGAACAACCTACTCCTGAATGACTTTTGGATAAATAATGAAGTTAAGGCAGAAATCAGGAAGTTCTTTGAAACCAATGAGAACAAAGAGACAAGGTACCAGAATTTCTGGAACACAGATAAAGCAGTGTTAAGAGGGAAATTTATAGCACTAAATTCCCACATCAGAAAGCTAGCAAGATCTCAAATCAGCACTCTAAGATCACAGTTAAAGGAACTAGAGAAGCAAACAAATCCAAAAGCTAGCAGAAGACAAGAATTAACTAAGATCAGAGCAGAACTGAAGTAGATAGAGACATGAAAAATCCTTCAAAAAATCAACAAATCCAGGAGCTGGTGTTTTGAAAAGATTAACACAATAGATGACTATCAGCTAGACTAATAAAGAAGAAAAGAGAAAATAATCAAATAGACACAATAAAAAATGATAAAGGGGATATCACCACTGACCCCACAGAAATACAAACTGTCATCAGAGAATACTATAAACACCTCTTCATGTAGAACTACAAACCACTGCTCAAGGAAATAAGAGAGGACACAAACAAATAGGAAACATTCCATCCTTATGGATAAGAAGAATCAATGTTGTGAAAATGGCCATACTGCCCGAAGTAATTTACAGATACAATGCTATTCCCATCAAACTACCCCTGACATTCTTTGAAGAATTTTTAAAAACTACTTCACATGGAACAAAAAAGAGCCCATAAATTTAAATTTCATGTGGAACCAAAAAAGAGCCCTTATAACCAAGACAATCCCAAGTGAAAAACAAAACAAAACAAAACAAAACAAAAAAACAAAACTGGAGGCATCATGCTACCTGACTTCAAACTATGCTACAAGGCTACAGTAACCAAAACAGCATGGTACTGGTACCAAAATAGACATATAGACCAGTGGAAAAGAACAGAGACCTCAGAACTAACACGACACATCTACAACCATCTGCTCTTCAACAAACCTGGCAAAAACAAGCAATGGGGAAAGGAATCCCTATTTAATAAATGGTGCTGGGAAAACTGGCTAATCATATGCAGAAAATTTAAACTGGGCCCCTTCCTTACACCTTATGACAAAAACCATGTGATTATCTCAATAGATGCATAAAAGGCCTTTGATAAAATTCAACACCGCTTCATGCTAAAACACTTAAACTAGGTATTGATGGAACATATCTAAAAATAATAAGAGCTATTTATGACACACCCATAACCAATATCATACTGAATGGGCAGAAGCTGGAAGCACTCCCTTTGAAAACCTGCCCAAGGAAAGGATGCCCTCTCTCACCACTCCTATTCAACATAGTATTGGAAGTTCTAGCCAGGGCAATCAGGCAAGAAAAAGAAATAAAGGGTATTCAAATAGGAAGAGAGAAAGTCAATTTGTCTCTGTTTGCAGATGACATGATTGTATATTTAGAAAACCCCATTGTCTCAGCCCCAAAACACCTTAAGATGATAAGCTAATTCAGCAGTCTCAGGACAAAAAATCAATGTGCAAAAATCACAAGCGTTCCTATACATCAATAATAGACAAACAGAGAGACAAATCATGAGTGAACTCCCATTCACAATTGCTACAAAGAAAATAAAATACCTAGGAATACAACTTACAAGGGATGTGAAGGACCTCTTTAAGGAGAACTACAAACCACTTCTAAAGGAAATAAGAGAGGACACAAACAAATGAAAAAACATTTTATGCTCATGGATAGGAAGAATCAATATTGTGAAAATGGCCATACTGCCCAAAGTAACTTATAGATTCAATGCTATTCCCATCAAGCTACTATTGACTTTCTTCAGAGAATTAGAAAAAAAACTACTTTAAATTTCATAGGGAACCAAAAGAGAGCCTATATAGCCAAGACAATGCTAAGCAAAAAGAACAAATCTGGAAGCATCACACTACCTGACTTCAAACTATACTACAAGGCTATAGTAACCAAAACAGCATGGTACTGGTACCAAAACAGATGTATAGACCAATGGAACAGAACAGGGGCCTCAGAAATAACACCACACATCTACAACCATTTGATCTTTGACAAACCTGACAAAAACAAGTAATGGGGAAAGGAATCCATATTTAATAAATGGTGCTGGGAAAACAGGCTAGTCATATGCGGAAAACTGAAACTGAACCCTTTCCTTACGCCTTATACAAACAAGAACTCAAGATGGATTAATAACTTAAACATGAGACCTAAAATCATAAAAACTGTAGAAGAAAACCTAGGCAATGCTATTCAGGACATAGACATGGGCAAAGACTTCATGACTAAAACACCAAAAGCAATTGCAACAAAAGCCGAAGTTAACAAATGGGATCTAATTAAACTAAAGAGCTTCTGCACAGCAAAAGAAACTATCATCAGAGTGAACAGGCAACCTACAGAATGGGAGAAAATTTTCACAATCTGTCCATCTGACAAAGGTCTAATATACAGAAACTACAAGGAATTTAAACAAATTTACAAGAAAGAAAAACAAAGAACCCCATCAAAAAGTGGGCAAAGGATATGAACAGACACTTCTCAAAAGAAGACATTTATGTCATTTATGCCAACAAATATGAAAAAAGCTCATCATCACTGGTCATTAGAGAAATGCAAATCAAAACCACAATGAGATGTAATCTCATGCCAGTTACAGTGGTGATCATTAAAAAGTCAGAAAACAGCAGATGCTGGAGACGATGTGGAGAAATAGGAATCTTTTACACTGTTGGTGGGAATGTATATGAGTTCAACCATTGTGGAAGACAGTGTGGTGATTCCTCGAGGATCTAGAACCAAAATACCATTTGACCCAGCAATCCTATTACTGCATATATACCCAAAGGAATATAAATTATTCTACCATAAAGACACATGCACACATATGTTTATTACAGCACTATTCACAATAGCAAAGACTTGGAACCAACCCAAATGACCATCAATGATAGACTGGATAAAGAAAAGGTTTCACATATACACCATGGAATAATATGCAGCCATAAAAAAAATGAGTTCATGTCCTTTGCAGGGACATGGATGAAGCTGGAAACCATCATTCTCAGCAAACTAACAAAGGAACAGAAAACTAAACACCACATGTTCTCACTCATAAGTGGGAGCTGAAGAATGAAAACACATGGACACAGGGAGGGGAACATCACACACTGGGACCTGTCAGGAGTAGGGGGCATGAGGAGGGAGAGCATTAGGACAAACATCTAATGCATACAGGGCTTAAAACCTAGATGACACATCCTGGCTAACACAGTGAAACCCCGTCTCTACTAAAAAATACAAAAAACTAGCCGGGCGCGGTGGTGGGCGCCTGTAGTCTCAACTACTCGGGAGGCTGAGGCAGGAGAATGGCCTGAACCCGGGAGTCGGAGCTTGCAGTGAGCTGAGATCCGGCCACTGCACTCCAGCCTGGGCGGCAGAGCGAGACTCCGTCTCAAAAAAAAAAAAAAAAAAACCCTAGATGACAGGTTGCTAGATGCAGCAAACCACCATGACACACATATACCTGTGTAACAATCCTGCACGTTCTGCGTATGTATCCCAGAACTTAAAATACAATAAAAAAAATTAACTCCAGATGGTTTAAAGATTTAAATGTAAAACACAAAACCATAAAAACCCTCGAAGAAAACCTAGGCAATACCATTTAGGACATGGACACAGGAAAAGATTTCATGATGAAAACGCCAAAAGCAATTGCAACAAAAGCTAAAACTGACAAATGGGATCTAATTAAGCTAAAGAGCTTCTACACAGCAAAATAATCTATCATCAGAGTGAACAGGCAACCTACAGAATGGGAGAAAATGTTTGTGATCTACCCATCTGACAAAGGTCTAATATCCAGAATCTACAAGGGACTTAAACAAATTTGCAAGAAAAAAACAAACAACCCCATGAAAAAGTGGGCAAAGGATATGAACAGGC
The DNA here is from genome assembly GCF_008728515.1 of Papio anubis. NCBI lineage: Eukaryota > Metazoa > Chordata > Mammalia > Primates > Cercopithecidae > Papio > Papio anubis. The sequence goes on from NC_044989.1 coordinate 75,707,795, forward strand.
ACTTCTCAAAAGAAGACATTTATGCAGCCAACAAACATGAAAAAAAGCTCAACATCACTAATCACTAGAGAAATACAAATCAAAACCATATTGAGAGACCATCTCACAACAGTCAGAATGACTATTATTAAAATACCAACAATCAATATAAGTAAAGAAAAAATAGATGCTGATGAGACTGTGAAGAAATAGGAATGCTTTTACATGGTTGGTGGGAATGTAAATTAGGTCAACCATTGTTGAAGACAGTGTGGCGATTCCTCAAGGATCTAGAACCAGAAACGCCATTTGACCCAGCAATCCCATTACTGAGTATATACCCAAATGAATATAAATCATTGTATTATAAAGACACGTGCACATGTATGTTTATTGCAGCACTATTTACCATAGCAAAGACATGAAATCAACCCAAATGCTCATCAATGATAGACTGGATAAAGAAAATGTAGTACGTATACACCATGGAATACTATGCAGCCATAAAAGGGAATGAGATCATGTCCTTTGCAGGGACATGGATGAAGCTGGAAGCTACCATCCTCAGCAAACTAACAGAGGAACTGAAAACCAAACACCACATGTTCTCACTCATAAGGGGAAGCTGAACAAGGAGAACACATGGACACAGGGAGGGGAACAACACACACTAGGACCTGTTAGGAGGTGGGGGATAGGGGAGGGAGAGCATCAGGACAAATACTTAATGTATGTGGGGCCTAAAACCCAGATGATGGGTTGCTAGATGCAGCAAACCACCATGGCACATGTATACCTCTGTAACACACCTGCACGTTCTGTGCATGTATCCTGGAACTTAAAGTAAAATTAAACAGTAAAAATTTTTTAAAAAAAAATTAAAAAGAAATTTTAGTAGATTACAACGAAAATACAACCCTGGAATGTATTTCCAGGCACATTATGCAGATTCTGCAAATATTTGTTAAACTGAATTAAAATCTTCAAACCTAAAATTTTTTACTTTTGTGAACGCAATTTCAAAGTTTTTCTAAGTCTATAAGAACTCAGTCATATACACAGAAACATACAGAAAATATTGAGTTAATCAGGTAAGATGTAGCCTCAGACAGGCAAAACTCAAATTATTCCTGAAAAGTTTTCTAATTCTTTCCAACATTTCAATATTCTTTTGAATTTTGAACTGTTTGTAATTTGTTTTTTGCTTCCATGTTTGCAATATAAATGAAAAGTAACACACAACCTATTGCTGAACTCTTCCAAGAAGCTTTGGATAAAGAATCTGGAGACTATTTTGACATTTTCTTTGAGTGTAGACATCTTTGAAAATTTTCAAATTAAAGAAATATACAAATAAAAATATTCTATTAAAAAACAAAGGTAACCACTCTTGGCTTTTAAAGTAGTCACTGTGCTTTGCTTCACAACTTTATCACTTACTAACATGTTCCCTATAGATGAAATTTGCCTGCTTTTGAACTGCAGTCATACAGTATGTATTCTGATTCTGTCTTCTGTTTAACATTGTTTCTGAGATTTAACAATTTTGTTACATGCCAGCTATAATTTATTCATTTTCATTGCTGTAAAGTGAACTGTTGTATTCATGAAATAAAATATATTTATCTATTCTAAAATTAAAAAAGAAAAAAATCACACCACCAAATGCTAGCAAGGATGTGAAGAATCTGGATCACCATTACATTGCCATTGGTACAAATCCTCTGGAAAATAGTTTGCAATTTCTTTAAAAACTAAGCATGCATCTAGCATATAATGCAGTAACTGTACTCCCAGAAGTTTATTACAGAAAAATGAAAACATATATTCACACAGAAAATCTATACACAAATATTTATAGCTGCTTTATTCATAATAGCCAAAAGTTAGAAACAACCTAGATATTCTTCAATGGATAGATGGGTAAACAAACTGTGGTACATCAACACTACTGAATACTACTCAGCAATTGAAAACAAATGAACTATAGATACACTCAACAACCTGGATGAATCACCAGAGAATTACGATGAGTGGGAAAAAAACAGCCAATCTCAAACGGTCATATAGTCTATTTCCATTTATAAAATATTTTTTAAACGACAAAATTATAGAAGTGGGTAACAAATTAGTGGTTGCCAAAGTTAAGGAGGAGATGTGGCTCTTAAAGGGCAACCTGAAGTTTCCTCGTGGTAAGGAGAATGGTTTGCATCTTGACTCTAAAGTCAATATCCTGGTTGTGATACTGTAAATTCATTTTCAAGATTTTACCACTAGGGAAACTGGATAAAGGGTACATGGAATCTCTCAGTATTGTTTCATACAACTACATGTGAGTCTACTATTACTTTCAAAGAGAAACTTTAATTTAAAAATACTAAATTAAGAAAACTGATTGGCATAGTAAGGGAGAATGATGAAAAAAGCCTCAACCATGATGGAGTCAGTATCAATAGAGAAAGAATAGACTCAAAAAATATTCAGAAGGAATAATCCACAGACTTGAAGTTGCCTGTGAGCTCTGCAGCCTTTATGGAGCCCAGAGAGGGGTGACAGTCCCAAAGGAGCCTCCACAGAAACAGATACCTACAGGTCTGAGCACAAAACTCTGGGAACTCTGATACTTCACCTGCCAAAACCCAGAAAGGAAGGTCTGGAAAATAGTATTAGAGAGGTAAGAAGAAAACCAATTAGAAAAGGAAAAAACACCACAGCAACTCAGAACCTGAAGGAAGGAGTGCTAGGAATGTAGGAATAGCTCTCCAGAGAAGAAAATCTCTCCCTAGCTGGAAAATACTGTATTTCATTCATCTAAGATGCCATCAATTGGAAGATATTTTTATACCACAAAGGCAGAAAACAAAACAAAAATCTGCCCATTGAATCAGAACACAGTGATTTATCTCTTAGAATTTTTACTTTACGCTTATGAAATGAGCTCTTTTAAACTTCTTAGTTAGACAGACTTTTAAATCACATATCACTCATGTATTTTTCTAATAGTAAGAGTACTATATGCTTATTGTGAAAAACAAACATTTGAAAAATGCTTATAAAAGTATGGTGAAGAAAACTAACACAGCTCACGCTTCTAGAGTAGGGTTTCTTAATCTCAGCAGTATTGACATTTTGGGATAGTTAATTCTTTGCCATCCTGTGGGGTCCATCCTGTGCATTGCAAGACGATAAGGAAAATCACTGGTCTCTGCCCACTAGATGCCAGTAGCATTTCACTCCACTCATGAAATCCAAAAACTATCTTCAGTCATTGTCAAATGTCCCCCGACAGGAAAAAAAAAAAATCTCAGTTGAGAATCAATGTTTTAGAATATAGAAGGTATTGCCATTTGCACTTTGGTTATTTACTGCCAGATTTTATGTTTTAATGATGTAGATTGTAAATTCTAAGGTCAGTTCAGCCTCCTGCCTTTATTCTCTAATAGCACATCAGGGACATCTATGTTCTTATGGACACATCATGGCTTTCTGAACCATCCCCCAGCATTAGAAATTAAGGTTGTTCCCAATTTTACATCATTATGAGTAATGTCATGGTGACCACTGTGCACATGAATCGTTTTCTGTAATTCCGATGATTTCTCTAGAATACATATCTCATAATAGAATTAGCAAACCAAACAGCACTGAGATGTCTTTAAATTGCATGAGTGAGATGTGCAGGTAGAATACAGGGGCTAGGAACACAGTGTCCATTATTTGCCTCTCAAAATATGCTCCTGAAGACAAATGGCATTCCTTGAGCTAAAATTAAAACAACAACAACAACAACAACAACAACAAATCAGCCTTTCTCCAATTAATCAAAACTTAACTGGATAGAACTTCTAAATTTTAATTTTTACATCCAGTAAATATCTCCTAATCTTAGGAAACTGCCTCTTCTTGCTACCAATGAGACCTAGAAAATATCAAATGATCAACTTAAAAACCTGTATTTTTGGAGGGCATAGGAAATGTATTTTCATTAAATTAATACACACGCATTTTGTCAATCATGACCTTAAATTTACCAAATCTGAAGTATTCTGAAAAGAGTATCCTGACTTCCAGGTGCTCCTGACATGGAAGCAATTTAAAAATTACCCATACAAATCTTTTGATTTGACATTTATTTTATTAATATAATGGTATGTACTCATCTAAACATGGCTATGTTGCATCGAAAAGAAGCCAACATGAAAAAGAGACCATGGGAAAAGTCAAATACAATGCAAGGAGCTCTTGCACTGGCTGATGGAGCAATCAAATGTAAATGCCACCATCATGTGATCATCAGCAAATGCTGCCAATGGATGAAAATAAATCACATTTCTTGTATGTATTTGGTCTTGAATGCAATTTTGTGAATTATAACTTGATGCACTTTCTCAAAATGAGATAGAATAGAATCATGCATCGCATATAGTGAAGGTATGTATTGTTTTCGAAACCTTTTCTCAACTATATGAGATATGTATTCACATATATACACATGCACACACACACAAATATGTATATGTACTGTGATAAGATGAAACTTTTTTTTTTCTTACTGTGGGTCCCAGCCAAAAATATTTCAAAGTCATTGATCTAGAAGGCAAGAGATGGTTACGTCCGTCCAGGTTCTCCAAGAAGCAGACACCAAGATAGAATTAAACATGCAGAAGCTTTATTGTAGAAACAACTGTGAAGGAAGGACAAAGAGAGAGGAGAAGGCAGAAGGAGCCATCAGACTGTGATGTGGGCCTAACGCCTGAAAGAGGGGAGGATAGGAAGGCAGATTGAATAAAAAGAGCCTTAGACTGTAGTGCAGCTCTGAGATAGCCTTGGCTAAACTGATGGGAATCCCAGAGCAAACTTTGTTATTTAAGGAAGTCTGGTGTTGGGAAGAAATAGTCTGGCAAAATTAAGCCCCCAGCCCTTGGAGGGTGTAGCCTGGACATGAAAGCCAGCGAAGACCCTGATGTGCAGCCTTGGAGACTTTCCACACCTACACTTCTTGCAGGATGTTCTTCAGAAGGGAGATCTTTGGCTGCCAAATGAAGGTAAAGGGAGAAATTGTCTCCATATCTTAGATCTTTCCCTGTGGTATTTGCATGTACTACAGTTAAAATAATGTATTCTGAAGAAACACTCCTTGGGTTCAAATCCTAGCTCCAAAGCCAGGACTCAAGTGAGGCAAGGGAGGCCCCTAGGGCAGCCAATTTAAAGAGGCTCTTACTCCCCGAGGAGCACATGCATAACTTTCGGAGTGAGACATCGTCAATATTGCAAGCCAGGCATCATTAAAACGTGAAAAAGCAATACATGTTGGCACAGATGTGGTGAAAAGGGAATGCTTATACACTGCTGGTGGGAATGCAAATTAGTACAGCCTCTATAAAAAACAATATGGAGGTTTCTCAAAGAACTGAAAGTAGATCCACCAATCCCACTACTGGGTATCTATCCAAAGGAAAAGGAATTATTATATCAAAAAGACACCTGCACACATATGTGTACTGAAAGACAATTTACAAGTGCAAAGTTATGGAATTGACCTAAGTGCCCATCATCCAATGAGAAGACAAAGAAAATGTGGTATATATACACCATGGAATACCACTCAGCCATAAAAAGAATGAAATAATGTCTTTTCTAGCAACTTGGATGGAACTGGAGACCATTATTCTCTCTCTCTCTGTTTTTGTTTTTGTTTTTTTTTTTTTTTGAGATGGAGTTTCACTCTTGTCGCCCAGGCTGGAGTGCAATGGTGCGATCTCGGCTCACTGCAACCTCCACCTTTTGGGTTCAAGCGATTCTCCTGCCTCATCCTCCCGAGTAGCTGGGATTACAGGCATGCACCACCATGCCCAGCTAATTTTCTATTTTTAGTAGAGATGGGTTTTTCTCTATGTTGGTCAGGCTGGTTTCGAACTCCCGACCTCAGGTGATCCATTGGCCTTGGCCTCCCAAAGTGCTGGAATTACAGGCATGAGCCACTGCACCCAGTCAGGAGGCCATTATTCTAAGTGAAGTAACTCAGAAGTGGAAAATCAAATACCACGTATTCTCACTCATAAGTGGGAACTAAGCTATGAGTGTTCAAAGGCATACAGAATATTATAACGGACACTGGAGACTCAGAAGCAGGAAGGATGGGAAGAGGATGAGGGATGAAAAACTACCTATTGTGTACAATGTACATTATTCAGGTGATGCGTACACTAAAATCCCAGACTTTACCACTATACAATTCATCCATGAAACCAAAAACCACCTGTAACCCTTAAACTATTGTAAAAAAAAAATATTGTGGCCCAGGAATCTCACCCTAGAGCCAGTCTTGCCTAGCTGGGTCATGTGACTTTGAGTCAGTTACTCACCTCCGTTTCCTCATCTGTAAATGGGGAATATGAGAATAATAGACCCTACTCACAAGACCAGTGTGACAATTAGGTGAGTTAATAACTATGGACACTCAGGACAGTGCTTGCCACATAGGAATGATTATGTGAGGTTGACTGCTTATGCAATAATCAGCTTTATGGTTATATGTAAAATTCAGACTTTCAGGCACCATCCTCCCTACCCAAAAAGTTTTGATCCAGCAGGTCTGGGATGGGGTGGAAGAATCTGTCTTTGCAACATGTTCCCTTGGTTATTCCTGTGCATGCTCAAGTCTGAGAACCACTGTCCAGCCTCTCCTTGCTGAACACTTTGTTTTTACCACTCAGCCACTTGCTGCTCATCTATCTGAACATTTTTTTCAAGTACCACAACATAGGCAATGAAGCCAAATTTTGCCAGGTACACTTTCAGTGCAAAGAATGTTGTGTATATTGGGAGAGCCCAAGGGAACCAGGGTCCAGCCTCATCATGACATGACCGTGGCTGAGTCAAAGCCACTTAATTCCTTGGTAAGATAGCCATGAGAGGTGAAAAGTCAATGGCCTAATGTCCCTTCCCAGCAGGCATGCACAAGTTCTGCATCACTGTACTCTCATTTGAACTGAACTCTTCCGTCTTCCTCTTCTCATATATTTCTCACCCTCCCCGTCTGACTCTGAGACCTCCTTGAGAATGCAATCACTCAGCTATTCATGGTGCTCTGGATCACATCAAAGACCAGTTTCGTAAGCATCACTTTTCTTTCATATGTAGAGATCATGACGTGCGGCATGAACACCTCCAAGCTGACTGGCACTGGGCCCCAAACATGCACTGACCCGCAGCTTTGAAGTCTATCATTCTGGAAACGCAGCCTGGGAGAAGCTCACAGGTGCAATTTCAATAGGGAATTGTGGGGGATAATAGCTTCTGATTGGGATAAGATCCCACCCATGTCAGAAATCAGCTGCGGCATAATCAACAACTTTGTATTAAATGACAGCACACTCAACAGTTACCTTATATTCTGAAGGAATCAGTTTAATGTGGAAAACACAAGCCAGAAAGCTAAAGAAATGGAAATGTTCTGCCTGATTCTCAAAAAGGGGCTGGTTAGAATAAAAAGCCATTGTTCCAAACTCAACCTGAGACGGAAGTTGCTGGGGCAAGGAATGCATCTCAACCTGGCCATCAGTTGGAACTGCCCTCCTGCATTCAGTCCATGTCATGGAGTGCCCAGTATGACCTGGCGCTTCACCCAACACAGCTGGGTGGTATTGGCCTTGATAGGCAGTGCTGCTATCACTAGCAGTTGTTGCTATGATTTATTGTGTATTGACTAAATGCTAAGCACAGTATTTTACAAACATATTATCCCATTTAACCACCATGATAACCCTATAAGGTGGGTATTATTATCATTACATAGATGTAGTTGCTGAGGCACAGAGAGAGGCTAACTAACATGCCCCAAATCACAGAGTTAGAAAACAGAGGGTCAAGGTCTATGTCCAGCTCCATCTGGCTCCAGAATCCCTATTCTGTTTTAAGGAGATGCCTTTGAACAAAATCGGACAAAAAATGTGTAGACTGGCTCTTTCTGATAAATTTCAATATGCAGCTGGAGAAGGCATCAAACATATAAGATACAAACTGGGGGAGGGGAGTCAGTTTTGAAAAGGGCAGAGCACAAATTCTGCAGAAGTAGAGAAAGCATCAAAGTGAGAGAATAGTTTGTACGGGTAGGCATAGGTTAGAAAGGGTTTCTTGTTGCTGATCTGTCTTGTTATCTAAGCAGCACTGGGAAGACTGTAAGACCTGGGACTTGAAACTAATCCCATCTAAAAGAGTGGTGGGCTTTAGGGACCAGATTCAAGTCGGTTATTAGCAGACAGTGTATGGCCTTTCAATGGATGGATTTATGCAGTGTCTTCCCCAAAGAGGTGCAATACAAGGAAGCAAGGTGAAGCAGGTAGATATGGCAGCCTAAGAAAGTTGGTGGCAATTGGATGTTCCTTGAATGGTGGACCCCAGGGATGATCCACCAGGAAAGTTGAGAAGTACTGTAATTTGAGTCCTAAATATGTGCCAGGCCCTATTCTAAGCACTACATGCCTTACCTTTTTTAACCTTCACCACAGCCTCTCTGATGTAGGTTACTATATAACCCTATTTAACATATGAGAAAATTGAGGCTCAGAGACAAGAGCTTTCCCAAGTTCATGTAGCTAAGAAGTAGTGAAATGAGGATTCAAACAAGATATCAAATGATCTAATTATTGTCCTCAGATTTCTATTAAGTCCTTGATTTAGGTTTATTTTGGTGCCTAACCCAGATGTCAGGAGGGTTTTTATTACCTCTAGACTCTGAACTAGACTCTCTTTAGCACCTGACGATGATAGTTACCCCATAAAATAACATTTTGAGTGTTAGGATACATGTTATCTAATCTCATCTAAGTATCCACATTATAATCACTTCCACACTCTTTATCCATCTCAACCATTACTCAGTGCCTCATTCAACCAAAACCTTTTACTCTTTTTCCTACATTCTAGGCACTATTCCAGGCCTTAGAGACCAAAGATGAGTAAGACAGAGAGGCAGAGAAACAGGCAAACGTATAAACTCAGACCATTCTTGTAAATAACTTTGGTAGAAGCATTAAAAGATTTGTGTGTATATGTGCGGGGAGAGAGAGACCCAGAATGCCTTATTTAAGAGATGCAACTATGGAAACCTAGCATCTCAAGTTTCACTCCTGGACCTTGTCATCCTTGTCTCCATTCTCATTCCAGCTCCAATGTGCTGTGCCCAGCCTTTCCCTTTATCCTCCAAGTCTCACATTTACTTCAGTTCCATTCCAGTTCTTAAATTCCTATTGCTCCTTTGACCATATAATGTCCAAATTCACTAATAAGTATTGGAAATGATGTCTACCTTTTTAAATGAAAGGCCTATTTCATTTTCATGAAGGAGGTAGAAAACTGTGGCAGGAAAAGTCTGTATAGCTTGTTCTAAGTTAAGGGGTGTGTGTGTGTGTGTGTGTGTGTGTGTGTATTTGTACTGTTAGCTAATTTTTATGAATGGCATGCTAATCAGTGCAAAAGTTTCATGACTACAGAAATACTTTTTCATTGGCTCTTTAAAATATACTAATAACTCAAGACATTTTGCCTCCTTCTCAGAGATGATTGTGCAAGTCACTGGCCAACAACTAAAAAATCAAAGTATCTTTCCACTGGTACTTTATCCACTTTCTTTGACTTACCTAAACAAAATCTGTAAGAAACATGTGGTCACAACACCTAGAAAAAAGTGAGAGTGATCCCAGTTTTATGATTAGTGTGTTAGTATAGACAGCACAATTTTTAGTGCTTCATTTCTCAGCCATATCTGTAAAATGTGCATTTGCAAAGTAAGACTTTATGCTAGAGAGATGTGGAGGGTTGAGGGGGTGGAAGATCTGGCATGTTCCTCGGCCCACGCATGCTTATTGATGCACAAACCTGATGATGCTGGCAAGCAGAATCCAAGCACTAGGTTAGCTCCACGTATTTGGTGCATGATAAAGCAAAGTTGAGTGAATAATTCTCAGTTTAAACCCTCTATCCTTCTACCTCCTCCCTTCTCTATGAAATGATATATAGCAATGAGGTAAATAGGATAATATACAGCCTCTTTATGCATGTCAGTTGTAACAGTTTTCTATTGTGTAACAAAATGCCCCCAGAATTTAGTAGCTTAAGACAGTTTCTGTAGGTGAGGACTGTGGGAGCAGCCTGGCTGGGTGGCCTGACTCAGTGTCTCTCATAAAGTTGGTATTGAACTTCTGACCTCAGATGATCCACCTGCCTCAGCCTCCCAAAATACTGGAATTATGGGCGTGAGCTACCACGCCCAACTTCTCATAAAGTTGAAATCATCTGAAGACCTGATTGGAGCTGGAGGACTTGCTCTCAAGGTCACACACCAGTGGTTCTTTGTCAACTGTGAGTTGGAGGCCACAGTTCCTCTCCTCATTGACTTCTTCATAGGGCTGCTTGAGTGTCCTCATTACATGGCAGGTGGATTCTCCTGCAAGCAATTAATCCTGGAGAGAGAAAACAAGGCAGAATCCTCAATAATCTCAGAAACCATATACAAGGAAATCATATACTTCCTCTATATTTATATTATTCACATACAGCAATTACGATATGATGTGGGAAAGAAGGGCATGAATACTGGGAAGTAGGGATCACTGGAAGCTGGCTAGCATCAGTTTCTGTGGGATTGTTCATTTTTTGTCATGTAAGCTAAATATGGGGATGAATGTGAGTCTCACAGCTCAACATTGTTCTGCTGTGGCATATGCTACAGTCAAATAAGAATATAAGATGTATTTCTGGTTTATTGATTTCAGATTCAAATTTAGACTATAGTATTTACCATCTTCTATCTGTATATTTTTCCTAATTTCTACTCTAAACTCTTGCTGTTTTTATGGCATTATCTACAGATGACCAAACCCAGAGTGTACCGTTCTTGATAATTCCAAATTTGATAGATGTTGAAATATTGGGGAGATTAGATGCCCCCCCGCTAAGAAATAGAGTTCTTAGTCTCCATGAAAGTTCTGAACTAATTAAGACCAAAAAAATCAAATAAGAGTATGCAAAATACTTTATTTCTGAAAGACTGATACTGGGAAATGCTATTTCTATCTAAAGGCAAGTAGCTTGCCTGATACTGAATTTCAGCATTGAAAGACCCATCTCCAGAGTCCTAGGTAGCCCTGGACCATGATAAGCCTCCTTTATGGCCTGCCTCTATAATAAGGAATAAAGAAATAGAGTAGATAGTGTGCTCTCAGTAGACAGGCTCACTTGCAAGAGGAAAAAGAGGAAATAAATGGACAAAGTTATGCCTTCTTAGTTTTCCATACAAACTCATTTACCAGTAAAATCACCACACCTTCTATAAGATGAAAAATGAGCAAAGAGAAGCCAGGAATTTTATGCTAATAGGGATCTATTATATGGTAAGAAATACCAGGTGTAATTAAAAAGTCATATACTCCTAATAACAGATATTTAAAAGTAAGAAATATAAGATTCTGCTTATGGTATATAAAACAAAGCCCCTACCAGGCCAATACTTCCTCAGATATCAACTAAATATAAATAACAACTATTGAAGGCATTGAAGAGTGAATAAAAGTAGGAATATTCTTGAAGAGAACCAAAATTTGGAAGAAGGACAAATTAGATAATTTGACTTATTTATTTTCAAAATAAGTTGTGTGTTTTCTATCTTTACAGTTTTTTAGTCTGAAGGTGGCCACAAGGAAAGGCTAACACTTTGATAGAAAACTGCAATCCTTCTAGTCTGAAGAAGCACAGTCTGTAGAAAATGAGAGGAAGGCAGAAATCTCAGAAAGGAGAGAGCTAAAGTAGGAAGGATATGATTTATGTCTAAAATCTGCCCAAATCTCTGAATAAACCCTGAACCATATAAGCATGAGACAGAGTACAAGAATAATAGCTAAAAATGAAAGAACTGGACTTGTATTTGAGCTATTACCAAGAGACTGAGTTTGCAGTATGAATTCAAACAAGTTAACCACCTGATAAAACAAGAGAAAATCAGCATTTCTGGAGACACGAAGTAGAATCAACAACATGATAGTCACAATATTCATTATATATTCCAAACTTCTTCAACATATGAAGAGTTAAAAAAAAGTGACTTCTTCTAAAGATAAAAGACAGTCCACGGAAGACTGTGTCAATAAAAATGATAAAACAAGGCCAGGTGTCATGGCTCATACCTGTAATCCCAGCACTTTGGGAGGCCAAGGTGGGCAGATCACTTGAGGTCAGGAGTTTGAGACCAGCCTGGACAACATGGCAAAACCTTGTCTTTACCAAAAATAAAAAAATTAGCCAGGTGTGGTGGCATGCACCTGTAATCCCAGTTACTCGGGAGGCTGAGGCACGAGAATTGCTTGAACCCGGGAGGCAGAGGTTGCAGTGAGCCAAGATCACACCACTGTGCTTCAGTCTGGGTGACAGAGCAAGACCCTGTCTCAAAAACAAAGCAAAACAAAAATGATAAAAGTAAGAACCAAAGGAAAATTCTAGAACTAAAAAATGTCATATCTAAAACTTAAAAATTCACCTGGTAGGCTTTATAACCAAAAGGAAGTGACAAAGGAAGGAGTCAGTGAACTTGAAAATAAATAAGTCAAATGATCTAATTTGGAAAACAAAGAATAAAAATATTTTTAAAACAAGTAATATAAAATGGTTCAACTCATGTGCAGTTGAATTCTCACAAGAGAAGAGAAATTTGGAGAGAAAAAAATATTTGAATAAATAGTGGTTAAAAATTTCCTCAATTTGGGGAAGGAAACAAATTTAAAGATTCAAAAAGCTCAATAAAATACAAGCAGAATAAATGCTGAAAAATCTAACACACCTCACTAGCTACATTATAGTCAAACTAATAAAAATCAAAACTAGAAAAAGTTGAAAGCAGCCAGAAAAAAGTGACACATTATATCCAAGGGAGTAATAATTTGAAACCATTAACTTTCCATCAGAAACTATGGTAGACAGATGATACTGGAACAACTTGAAAGTGCTAAAATAAATTTTAAAAACAATAACAACTGTCAACCTAAAAGTCTATATTCAGAAAAATATCCTTCAACAATGAGGGCAAAATAAATATGAGTCAAGAAAAAAAACTGAAAGAATTTATTACCACCTTTACTGAACTACAAGAAGTGCCCAAGAAAATTCTTCAGGTTGAAAGAAAATTATAGAAAATAGAAACTCAGATGATTTGGAAATAGTCAGGAACCTCAGAATTGGTAAATATACACCAGAAATGTCAAGTATGTGAACAAATGTAAGAAACTATTTTTCTGTTAAATTAAAAGCTTTCTTATATATTATACATTGTATGCATGCACTAAGCTATCACTCTGTGCCTCATAAATATGTATGGTTATTATGTATCAACTAAAAATAAAAGAAAAAACTCTTCTCTAAAAAAAAAAAATATGACCTAGCTAGCTTCACTGGGGTATCTTACCAAACATTTATGGAAGAGATGGTACCAATTCTATAAAATTTTTTCCTAGAAAGTTGAAGATTAGGAAATATTTTGCTACTTATTCTGTGAGGCCAGCAGTACCCTGACACAAAACCAGAAAAATGTACTAGAAGAAAAGCTAATTTTCCACCTATATTCTTGAGGGATATTCTCAAAGAGAATCAAAATTCCCTTCAGATGACCACACCCAGAGTGTACCATTCTTGATAATTCTGAATTTCATAGAGGTTGAAATATTGGGGAGACCCCTCAAGAAACAATTCTTAATTCCTATAAAAGTTTTGAACTAATTAAGAACCAAAAAAAAAAAATACATAAGGGTAGGCAAAATACTTTATTTCTGAAAGAGTGATAGTAGGAAATGATATTTATATCTAAAGGCAAGTAGTTTGCCTTTAGGGATATTCCCTCAAGAATTTAGGTGAAAATTTTTAAGCAGACTTTTAGGCAAATTGAATTTAAAAATACATAAAAAAAGAATCATTCCTCATGACTGTATTAGTTCATTTTCACACTGCTATAAAGAACTATCTGAGACTGGGTAATTTATAAAGAAAAGAGATTTAATTGGCTCCCAGTTAAGCATGGCTGGGGAGACCTCAGGAAACTTACAATCACGGCAGAAGGTGAAAGGGAATCAAGGTACATGTTACTTGGTGGAAGGAGAGAGAGAGCAAGTGAGCGAGGAAGTGTCACACACTTTTAAACCACCAAATCTCATGAGAACTCACTCACTATCATGAAAACAGCATGGGGGAAATCTGCCCCCATGACCTAATCCCAGAAATGCAACATTTGGCAAGAGTACCACAGAGGTGATATGCTCTTCTCAATGCATCATGTTAGAGGAAATATGATGTTAATAACTCTTATTACTGGTGATGCTAGCCTGCTTACTTGTAAGGTAGTGTCTGCAGGGTTTCAATCTCACAAAATTACTATTTTTTTTTTATAATAAGTATGTACTTTAAGACTGCAATTATCTTGTTTCTCATACTTTCATGCAATGATTTTGACATTGATCTGTGTATCTTGCCTATAACAATTATTACTGAGGTATTTTAGTGGTAGTTTTTTTATTTCCCCCATTGCTGCTTCTACATTTATTAACTGGAATTAAGAAAGAGCTGTTCCTTTTTCACCCACTTATTAAGTTACTAAACTATTTATATCAGTGAGGATTCATGAATGGTTTCTTATCCTGTGAGTTTAATAAGCCAGCATTACTCTTATTTATTTATTGCTCTTTTTTTCAACTATGGTCATTGGGAGATCTTTCAGGCTTATTTCTGCCCTTTTGATGGGCCTTCATTCTTTATTAAGCACTTCTTTATTTTATGACCCACAGAGTACTCCAAAGGAATCTTGTGTTTTCTCCTTCCCCAGCCTAGCAATCAAGTGTTTCTCCAAGAAGTCCTTGATCCTTTTATTAGAGAGTGTTTAGAAATCAAGACCTGTGCGTTTGGTGTGTTCATTGCTACTAGGATATCATAGTTTCTAGGCCCTCTCAGAGGTCAGAACTAGGAAATATATGTGTGTATATTACATATATGCATAACATAAATATATATAACATACATGTATATATGTATGTATATACCCATATGTACACACATCTCTGTTAGTTTCTATGTCTATCTCTCTGGATATGTATTTAAAAGCCATGAGTTCCTACCTCATGAATTCAATACCTTCCATTTTAAACCACCACTCCAAGGGTCATTCTAGCCTTCCCTCTTTCTTTATGTACCTTAACTGTTTACTTGATACATTCATACATATTTGAGGGTTTTTTAAAAGTTCATATTACATTTATAATTAAAACATCAAAATAAAAATAAAAGCAAATGATATTATATTAACAAGTACAATGCTTGTCAGTCACCTACATTGGGCAAAGCAGTAAGACAGATATAAATGAAAGTGAGACATATACTCTGTCTTTAAAGAACTTTATCATATTGACAACATGTGATGCAACAGCAAGTCAGTGTTGCCCAAGATAAGCAATTGAATAGTAACTTAACATGATACAAAGATTTGACAGATATTTATGGCCTTAATAGCTAATATTCTCAAAGTGCTTTTGAGCTATTCTGATAAGGAGGTCTTAGAAGCTGCCGATACTCTCAAGCTTTCTCTTGTATTGTTTCATTTTATTAGAGCAATAAATTATTTCTATTAATCAAGAAACTTAGTTGCAGTTGAACAGAAAAAAAGATAAAGAACTACTGAAACCTCTTAGTTTAAGTTCTCTGAAGTGTGGCAAGAGATAACTTGCCTTCAGATTGTGATGCTTTATAACCTGAAGCAGCAATAGTCAGTTGCTCCCTCCAGTGATCAATTTAACATTTAGTGGGACTCAGTATCCTGGTAACCAACACAAATGCATGGGAGGAACTTAAGTGCACAGACCTAATTGAGATGAACCAGTTCATATAACCTGCAATCAAAGTCAGGGTGTAAGCTTCCAGTAAGTTTAGGACAGAGAGACTTCTTCCTTTAGGTAAGAGCCTTATTTAGGGTTTTATACACAATCATTAAGAAATTTGCTTAGCCCTCAAATATCTCTTGAACTGATGGTAAAAATTCCACTATTAGCATTTTTTCTCTTTTCTATACTGCCTTTTCCTCTGTTAAATTCAAGAATTTGAGAGCTGCAGGCAGGAAGTTACAATCAATCCAGTTTGGGTCAATAAGCATGTATTGAATGACTCTTATAGACAAACACTGTGCTAGGCTTAGGATGCAATGCTGAGTAAAATGCATTCCTTGATTTAAGAACCAATGTAGTCTAAGTAACAATTTCCCAAAGCCACCCAAAGAAATGCAGAAGATTGAACTGAAATCCTTGTTAAATGAAAATAAAGATTCCCAGGCTCTATCCCAGAGATTCTGATTCAATGAATCTGAAGTTCCAGGAAATTTATAGGGTAGATGTAGTATTTAGACTGGGCAATGATAGATGATTGGAGTTCACTTGTTACACAAGGGTATGAGGAAAAAAGGCATTCCAGGCAGACAGAGGAGAGTAAATGCAAATGCAAAAGAGGGAAAATGTTTTGCATGTTCAGTGGGCAATTCATTGCCTGCTGCAGTTTGAACATAAACAAGTGGGATGTGTGAACATATGGACAAAGAGAATGAAACTATGGGAGAATTCACAAAGAGGCCACAGACAAACAGGAAAAATGCATTAAGCTATTGATTCAAATGTAGATGTTTTCATCCACTCATTCATTCAACAAATACTTTATTTAGCACCCACTGTGCCCACATTGAGTGAGCAGCTTGTCAGATAAAGATCACAGGACACGATGAGGAGCATGGGGTCTTGCAGCATAGAAGAGAAAGTAAAACTCAAAGATGACTTGCTCCAGCATTTCAATGCAAAGTGTTGAAAATGTTGGGGTTGGAACCCCAGACAAGATTCCTGAGATGGGGCTAATTTGCCTTTGAGTAGAAACACTGGAATTGCATGGGATAATGTATGTAAAAATTAGTCATAGATATATGTTGCTACACAAATGTTCTGGCTGCTACATAGTCATGCAAAAATTATGCATATGAAGTATGAGGGGAGACTGACCCCAAGACAGGTTATTTATTAAAGAATTTGTTTAGTACTATCAGGTAGTTTAGAACCATGAACTTGTAGAAGCAGTTAGAAAAGGAAGAAGCTTAAGGTCTGACTTTTGGTTCCTTAATTCTCTATCATAAAGTCTCCCACCAGGCCCCAACCCAAGGACACCCATTTTGCTCAGAAAATCTCATTTGCTCCCAAATGAGAGATGTAAGCCAGGGAATTTATGCTACAATTTCTCCTGCTCCCCTATCCTCCCTTTCCCTCCCTTTTCATCTCTTCACCTCTTTATCCTCTTTCCTCCCCTCCTTCCTTGCTTCCCTCTCTCCTTTCCTTTCTTTTTTTATTGGAGGTGTTGTGCTTTGTCTTCTGTTTTGAACTGTTTGAGGGTACTCTGTTTAAGGAGTTTCTTTTTTGTTGTTTTGGTTTTGTTTTTCATTGTTGTATTAGTTCACTTCAACTTTTTTGTGTGAGTGTGTGGAGAGGTACACTATAGGTTTTCTGATGTGACTGATGATCCATGACAAGGCAGGTCTCTCTAAGCTCCTCTGCTTCTTCAAGTGACCTGACATGGAAATTGTGTCAAGGATAAGAGAATCTCAGTGTTTTAAGAATTAAAGCTGGGCCATTATCTTTGTCATCTCAACCTGCCATAACAAAATACCATACACTGGGTGGCTTAAACACCAGAAATATATTTCTTACAGTTTTGGAGGCTGGGATGTGAAAAATCAAGGTGCTGGCAGATTCAGTGTCTGGTGAGGGCCCACTTTTTGGCTTGTAGAGGCCGCCTTCTCACTTTGTTCTTACATGGTGGGGAGAAAGAGCAAGATCTCTGACGTCTCTTCATATAAGGGCACTGATCCCATAATGAAGGCCGCGTCCTTATCACCTCATCTTAACCCTAATTACTTCCTAAAGGCCACATATCCAAATACCATTACATTGGGAGCTAGGACTTCATCTAATTTGGGGTGGGAGGGAGACACAATTCAGTCCATAGCCACCAGTTAATCCCCAGACACCAAGAACCTTTCTCTTCACGTGCGGTACTGGGGCTGATGGTCCAGGGTGTTTACTCTTTAAGGCCACATGGCCTATGAAGTTCACCTTACATATGCTATAGCCAAGTTTATTATTGGACCAGAAAATAAGTCTGACCAAGTAGTTGTAAGAATGATGAAAGACCCTGCATCAAAGATGGAGGAACAGATATCACTATAAAACTTCAGTGCAGCCTGGGATACCCCTGCAAGGTCTCTCTGAGGCCTTCTCATCATTTTTTGATGTTGTTATATTTTTCATCGTTCTCCAGTGGTCAAATCAGATCTCACATTTTGGGTGGGTACTTGGAAGGCCATATCAGTGAACTTTCTGTTCAGCTCAGGGATGACCCTCCCACAGCTTTGACACTGCCAGTGAATGTAGGGATGATGTTCTGGGCGGAACCCCAGCCATCATGCCAATTTTCCATAGGAGCTATCTAAAGCTTTTTGTATCGCAGTAATAGCATGGACTGTGGTCAATAATCTCTCCACAATATCAATGTTGTCATGGTGACCTTGGCCAGGGTGGCCATGAGTTTGTTGGTGCAGGAGGCACTGCTGCCAATCTTGAAGGACTGGTCATATATCTTATGACTCACTGCCACCACAAACATGGCAGCAACCACAGAAGTGGCAGAGATGATGATACCTTGGGGTCTATCCTGCAAGTGAGTCCCAGCCTCTTATAAGGTAGTGAAGACACCAGTGGACTCTATAACATATTCAGCTCCAGCATTACCCGCCTTGTGTGCTGTAAGATGGAGATGCACCTCCCATTGATCACAGGTTTCCAGTCTCAGCTTTGACAGTGCCATTTAACTTGCTGTGGAGGAATCATACAAGAACCACAGTTGGTAATCAGTGTGGTTGAAGTAAATAGCATCCAATGAAAGTGACAATATTGCTCTGCAACTGTTAAAGGCAGTCCTTCCTGGCTAGCAGGCACCTGATGTGACCAAATCTGTTTATTCTAAACCTTCACCACCATGTCTTAGAGATGCAGCTGGCACTGCACCGAAAGCACAGCTGACTATTGACTGGGAAGGAGCTATTTCTTAAAGAGGAAAAAGGGCAACATGTTTCTCTGTACCTAATCTCTAGTTTCTCACATTCTTACTGAAATAACCAAAGAGGAAATTATCTGTATTAACACTGGAACTCGGGGATGAGTACCAACACATGCCAGACGCCTGGAGGAATTTCTCAGATGTGTTGTGCAGAAAGAACCACTGGGGGCTGAAACAGCCTCAGATAGAACCTAGACTGTAAGGATATGGCAAAAGAAGCTCCCAGGGCCAGAGCACGCAGCCCCTGTGGCTGACAGAAAGGGTGTTTTACTTGTCTGTTGGAGCCATTGAGAGGTTCTAACCAGGGGAGTGATTAAGTGAACTTCTATTTTTCACAGATTAATCTGGTTACTGGAAGGCAAATAGGCTGGCAGGGAACAAGAGTGGAAAAGGGAGACCAGTTTAGAGACTTTTACTAAGGTAGGGGAATTGGGAACAGAATAAAGTGGGTAAATGTTCTATATATATAGTAGGGACAATAATAGGATGCAGTGTTGAATTAAAAACATTTGTCTCTGGTGGTGAAATTGTAGGTTGATTTTTAGTTACCTATTTTTTACTCATTTTATAATTTTTCTACAAGGAACATCAATTACTTAAACTTTTAAAAACTTAAAAATTAAAAAAAAATCTTCCTGAACACACTAAAAAGAGATAACTTGATTATGTATAAGGCATATCCTGGATAAATAGCTTTTGAATAAGAAAAGTTCTCAAAAACGAAACAGATGAAACAGGAGTAAGATTAGCCACTGGCATGTATTAAGGGGTAGGAATTTCTGTCTCTGTATGTTTAACTAGGGCAGTGGTTGCAGGATGTTTTTTTTCAGCATTGGAATTCTTTCTTCAAATAAAATCTAAGTGGATGCCCTGTATATGGTAGAGATCACTGGAGCACTGTGTGGGAAAGAGCTAGGAGGCTCTGAGTCCCACCTGCTCCACTCATGCCTGAGGTTGTGCTCTTCCCTCATCTTCCCCCTTCCCCAGGAACAAAGGCCAAGGTACCTCCAAGGGTGAGATCAACAATTATTTTGCTTTTTCTTTTCTCTTCTGTTAGCTTTTGGGATTTCAGCAGAGGCAGCTCTGTTTGATGCATGTAATATGTAGGTGACAGATAAAGCTGAGTGGAAGCCTGGCTTCTATCCTTAGTCAATCACAGCCATTATTATGCACTAGCTAGAATGAATTCACAGTGAAGGCAATATAGCACTGATTATAAAGATACCTTAGACGGCAAAACAAACAAAAAGGTGGAAAGCAAGAAAAACAAGCCTTTTCTCTTTCAAGGAAAGAAAAGACAAATGAGAGATGAGAACGTGACTTGCAAGCAAAATGTCTGCACCAGGTTAGGCTTGAACTACCTCTTTGATTTTCTGTTTGAATCCAAGTCATTGCTAAGGATACCTAAGCAAGTCTGAGGGAGCAGGGCCAGTTCAGCAAAGGCAAATGGACTGGCCACCCTTCCCACAGACAATCACTTTCCCCTGCCTGTTACCACTCAGACAATGAAGGGGTGTAACTGCTCCTACAAAATCCAGTTTGCAGAACAGCTTTAGGAGTTTATGAATTCAAGTGGGGAAACCATACCTTTTAGACTAGTCCATCTGGGAAGAGGTCTGATGAAGAGCAGGTTCATGGGAGAGTAGGTAAGAAACACATTATTTTTCCATCTCAAACTCTTCTTCCTCTTCATTCTTAGAGTTTCAGTAGCAGCTGCCCTATTCTCATATGACTCTGCACTCCTGGTCAGACGGTGCACCTGGGTTGGGCACAGACTCATGCTGGACCAATTCTAACACCTCATCCCCACATCCAGGGAATTATTTCTCCAGGGGTGGTGATATAATACATGTTGAGCCTCTGAGTGCCTCACCAAGGTTTCTGGATTTGAAACTAAGAATATCATTTTATCTTTTTCTGGCAATGAGAAAGGTAAACATTAAGATTCTACCCCCTCTTTCAGTAGGTGAATGGATTAACAAACTCTAGTATGTCCACACAATGGAAAACCACACAGCTGTAAAAATGAAGACACTATTGATACATATATCAAATTATATTAATTTCAAAGGCACTATGCTGATAGAGAGAAGCCACTATCAAAAGGTTACAATGCATAGCTTACATTCTCAAAAATAAAAACTTTATTGATGGAATATTAGTGGGTGCTAGAGGGGTAACAGTGTTACTATCATGGGACAGCAGGAGGCAGTTTTAGTGGCTCTGAAACTGCTCATATCCTTATCATAGTGGTATTTACACAAATCTATACATGTATTAAAATTCACAAACTTTTTTCAAAGAAAAAAGTCAATTTTATTGTTTAATAATTTTTTTCTTTTTTTATTATTATTATACTTTAAGTTCTAGGGTACATGTGCACAACGTGCAGGTTTGCTACATATGTATACTTGTGCCATGTTGGTGTGCTGCACCCATCAACTCGTCAGCACCCATCAACTTGTCCTTTACATCAGGTATAACTCCCAGTGCAATCCCTCCTCCCTCCCCACTCCCCATAATAGGCCCCGGTGTGTGATGTTCCCCTTCCAGAGTCTAAGTGATCTCATTGTTCAGTTCCCACCTATGAGTGAGAACATGCGGTGTTTGGTTTTCTGTTCTTGCAATAGTCTGCTGAGAATGATGGTTTCCAGCTGCATCCATGTCCCTACAAAGGACATAAACTCATCCTTTTTTATGGTTGCATAGTATTCCCCGGTGTATATGTGCCACATTTTCTTAATCCAGTCTGTCACTGATGGACTTTTGGGTTGATTCCAAGTCTTGGCTATTGTGAATAGTGCCGCAATGAACATACGTGTGCATGTGTCTTTAGAGCAGCATGATTTATAATCCTTCGGGTATATACCCAGTAATGGGATGGCTGGGTCATAGGGTACTTCTAGTTCTAGATCCTTGAGGAATCGCCATACTGTTTTCCATAATGGTTGAACTACTTTACAATCCCACCAACAGTGTAAAAGTGTTCCTATTTCTCCACATCCTCTCCAGCACCTGTTGTTTCCTGACTTTTTAATGATTGCCATTCTAACTGGTGTGAGATGGTGTCTCATTGTGGTTTTGATTTGCATTTCTCTGATGGCCAGTGATGATGAGCATTTTTTCATGTGTCTGTTGGCTGTATGCATGTCTTCTTTTGAGAAATGTCTGTTCATATCCCTTGCCCACTTTTTGATGGGGTTGTTTGTTTTTTTCTTGTAAATTTGTTTGAGTTCTTTGTAGGTTCTGGATATTAGCCCTTTTTCAGATGAGTAGATTGCAAAAATTTTCTCCCATTCTGTAGGTTGCCTGTTCACTCTGATGGTAGTTTCTTTTGCTGTGCAGAAGCTCTTTAGTGTAATTAATAATTTTAAAAATGATTTAAAATTATATTTTAAAACATACCTCTAAAGAGAAAGCAGAGATGGCTGATTTACAGAAGATAGAAGATAGAGAAGATTAAAACAGTAGAGAAGCAAGAAAACATGAAAGATGACCCCAAGTCCGCTGGATCCAGCTGTTCCAGGGCAGTTATAGTTTCATTCCTGGGTTCCATGACACAATCGTATACTCTTACAATAACTTCCCTTTTGTGCTTAAAGCTAGTTTAGCCAGGCTGGTTCATCAGCAATCCAGAATCGTAACGAATGTAGTAAGCAATCACTGGTTCAATTTTGTATTAGTTATTCTAGAGCTGGAGGGTAGCTTTCCTCTTTACAAGCGTAACAGTGAGTGGACTTTACAGATAATGCCACCTCAGCATTTATAGACTTTACCACATAGATACTAAAACATACATTCCAAACTCCTGACCCACTAAGGTCTAACACTTGCCAAGCAGTCTCTCTCCCTATGGTTGTCACATAACACAGAGTGCTCATTAAATCGAAGGAATTTCAAGTGATATTTATTGTTATACACAGTTTAGCTGACCTTATGGGATAGTTTACACAAAGCATGCCAGGAGAAGACCCATGCTACTAGTCTGCTAGTGAAGTTTCCTTCCGTGGTAGGGGTGGGGATAAGGGAGGTGTAGCATAGCCAGAAACTAGTGTTTCTTCCTTTCATGTTTTTCAAAATTATTAATATTATTTTTGATGGATCAATCATAATTATATGCATGTATGGGGTATAACATAGTGTTTTGATATATGTATACAATGTGGAATGATTAAATCAAGCTCATTAACATATCCATCACTTCACTTACCTATCATTTTTATGGTGAGGTATTTCAAATTTAGTCTTAGTTATTTTGAAATACACATTATTATGGATTATAGTCACTCTTCTGTGCAATAGGTCTCAAAACTTATTCCTCCTGTCTATCTGAAACTGTGCACTCTTTGATCAACAACTCCCATTCCTTCCCTCTTCACCAGCCCCCACTCCCCCAGCCTCTAATAACCACCACTGTTCTACTCTCAACTTCTATGACTTCAACTCTTTCAGGTTCCACATTTAAGTGAGATCATGTGGTATTTGACTTTCTGTACCTGGGTTATATTTCACTTAGCGTAGTGTCCTCAAAATTCATCCATGTTGTTACAAATGACAGGATTTCCCTTCCTTTTTTAGGGCTGAATAGTATTCCACTGTGTATAGACACCACATTTTCTTAATTCATTCATCTACTGATGGACACAGATGGTTTCCTTCTCTAAGCTATTGCGAATAGTGCTGCGATGAATATGAGAGTCCAGATACCCCTTTAATATATTGATTTGAGTTCCGTTACACATATACCAAGAAGTGGGATTGTGGGTTCATATGGTAGTTCTATTTTTAGTTTTTAGAGGAACCTTCAATACCTTTTTCATAATGGTTGTATTAGTTTACATTCCCATCAATAATGTACAAGAGTTCTCTTTTCTCTCTATCATCACCAACACTTACCTTTCATCTTTTTGATAATAGCTATTATAACAGGCATGAAGTGATAACTCATTATAGTTTTAATTTAAATTTCCTCAATGATCAGTAATGCGGCATTTTTCCTCAGAAATGACAAATATCTGGGGTATCCAACAAGCTCATTTTATTCCTTATGGAAATTTATTATATTTATCTAATCCCTGATTCCACTAGGGCTAAATGTTATGAATAGCTCATTTATTCAGGACTTCACTTTCCCCCACTAATACAAGAAAAAAAGAGAGCTATACTATCATATATTTATTAATTCATTAACATGTTTGAATATCTTCATATATTTATTAATTTATACAACAATTAATACAGTTTTATTTCCTTCAGTGCCAGGAAACCAAGGTGAGTGAAACAGAACAGTGGTCAAGGAGATACAGTCACATAAGGGAAGCTGACTTTTCAATAAATATCTCTACACTGGAGGCAGATCCATATTCAGAAATGGCACTGGGGAAAGAGTGAAGGGCAGCAGCGGGACAGGACACTGCTTGCAGAAAGTGGCATGTGGGCTACAAGGGATGGGAACTTGTTTGGCATGCTTCTAAGCAAGGAAGAGCTGTCTAGAGTGAGGGACATGCACAATGCAAGGCACTAGACCGTACAGTGGATTTGGGAGAACTCAAAGGAACTGTGCAGAGGGGGCCAAAGAGGTAACGAGGAGCAAGGCAACAAGCGAAGACTTTGTCCTGAAGGGGATGAACAACAGGATGGAGTGAGAGACTTGAATAGCAATGAGGGCAAAGTTGAGAAGATAAATTTAGAAGGGAAAAATGATAATACATGGTAACTAATTGGGCATGGGGTTGAAAGAAGAGATCAGGATGCAGCTCATATTTATGGTTTGGGATCACAAGTGCATGGTGAAGTGATGGGGTCAAGGAACAAGAAGGAAAACAGAAGGAGGAACAAGGAGTGAGACGGGGATGAGAAATATTGAATTCAAGAGGGAAGTTGTTTCCTCTATCAAGAAAGTAAAACAGATCAGTGAGGAGGCCTGTCACTAGAATACAAATTTTGTTTTGTCAACATAGCAATGTCCTGCATATCTTTTTTTTGTTTTTCTCTTTCGGTTTATGCAGAAGAAATGAAGGAATTCTGGGGGATTTTCAGACGACTGGGAAATGAGTTTTTCTCATCTGAAATACTTGGAGGCAGCCAAAGTGAGATACAGGGGAAGCTACTGCTGGTGAGTGGCCCACAGGCTGAGGGAAAACTGCCGAAAGGCCGATGGTGCCACGCTCCAAAGGATGACTAAAAATCTTAGCAATCTAATTACCATCTGTGTGTGAGGTTCAGCTTGGGATACGTGCAAAAACATTTTAGAAACAGTGAGAAAGGCAAAGGTCCCTTTATGAGATTTGCTCTCAGTCACAAAGGCTTGGTGTAACATGAAGAGTCCCATTTTAATAGAATTCTATTTTTTATTTGAAAAATGAGAAAAATAGGCTTGTACATGCCTTCCTGCCCCTGGAATAAGCAAAAAGACAAGAATAGAAATTCTGATAAACTGAGAGGTAAGTACGTTTTATTTTAAAGCTTGATTTTATAAAACAGAATTTAGGATTTAAAAAGAAATATCATTACATGTATATACATAAAATTTACTTTGCAGTAGAAGTTCTCTTAAGCAGCCTCAGCTAATCAGAAGATAAGCCAATATTCTGATCCTCTCTGTAAGAATCCTGACCCATGCTGCAGCTGTTTGTTTGCTCTATAGAACACCCTGGTCCTTGGCACCGCCCCCCGCCCCTGCCCCGCATTGAGTTGTGTACTTAATTACTGAGAATATTTGTTCCTCATTCAACTCTACTGTTATTTTATGCGTGCTGTACTTAAATATTCCACAATCTGAACAATGTGATTGCAAAAAGAGTTGAATGCTTTAGAAAGACTTAATAAAGACAAATTACTTTTAAAAAATGAATTAGATTGAGTGAGACAGCTAAAAATGACCAAAGGAAAAGTAAACATCTAGATGGAATATATATTCAGATCGCTTTTTGCAAACAACTTTTGGTTCTCATTCTACTTTATGGAAATGAAATCTGGAAATCACAGATAATGTATTCTAAGTATGACCTAAGCAATAAAGACCATGTAGAACTCCAATCATAGGACCTAAGTTGTAAAAGCCATATTTTTATATTAAAGATTGTCATGTGAATATATTTATATTTTAACAAAATATTTTATTATTTTACACAAAGGTGTGCACTTTATGTCATTCACCTTAGCCAACATTTGGATTACCTGTCCACCTTGACAGGTAATCTACAGATGACAGAGCATCTGCTCAAATACTTTGTCCATCCACTTATATAGTGTCAATTATCATCAAAATACTGATGTCTCCAAAATCTGTATCTCTAGGACAGATTGCTCTTTTAATTTAAGATAGACTGCATATTGGATACTTTCATTTAGAAATACCCAAAATATCTAAACTCAACATCCAAAATCATCTCCCCACCCCCAACCTGCATCTACTTATGCATCTCTTATCTGTAAGGCCCAGTGTTACCCACATGTAAGCGTCATCCCTGATTTCCTCTTCACCCACCATTGCCACTGCAGCATTTAATTAATTCCTGAGGGGTGTGTGTAAGCAAGGGGGGATGTGGGCTCTTACTTATTAAGAACCCTTCATGTCTATGTAGTTTTATTTAGCCACACTGCCACTCTCCTATTTCCAGCCACTGTCAACTCTCTCCTGGAATCCTGCAACAAGCTCCTAATTGATCTCTCCGCTTCAAGCTTCTTCCCATTCAAATATTTTAAGTAAAATTGTGGTTGCCTCCTTTGAATGGGTCAGTGTCTCTTCTGTTCCCACCAGCTTCCCACTTACAGATCTACCTGTTCCCTGGAGGCTTTGAAGATTTTGACCCTTTATGTCAGGATAAAGTCTAGACCTAGCATAAAACTTATTCGGTGTGTACCCAGCTCACCTCTCCAGCATACTTTCTACTGCATCCCATTATTCTAGTTACTCTGAATAGAAAATAGTCATAATACACCCTGCTTTTTCCTATCTTTCAACCCATGAACATTCATTTCCCCTGCATGGTCAACACATGATTTATGGATTTAAAAACATGGGAAAGGAGAGCAAGCTATAGAAAGGTAGAAAGGCTACAAAATTTCTCCTCAGACAAGGCATTAGAATGGCAACCCTGCATTAGGAAGCCACAGAAATTAGCACCTATCTGTGCAGAACCCCCATGCATAGCCTGAATCTACCATTGGATTTGCTTTAGAATAAACTTCTCCATTAGGTAACCAAGTTAAGGGCACTATAGCCTTGCCTGCTGTCTTTGCATCAGTTTTTCACATCACTGCAATGAAAAAGCTGACAACGGCCTGGTGTTGTGTTGGTCATCAACATGATGTGTCATGGCAACACTTATCCAACCGACTGCTTTGTCAAAAGATACAGGAAAACAGAGAAGGGGCAGAGACTTGGTGACAACTCATCCTAGGGCAAGGTAAGATGTATTACAAAGCCACTTTAAAATATTGAAGACGTAAATTACCTTTTTTTCAACATAGAATGTAAAAACTAGTTTTCTTCATTCTAAGTATGGGCAGCAGTTATGTATCTGCCCAGTAGAGGGAGGTCTCTCACCTGCTTACAAAAATAACATTCAATACACAGTCTTGCTCAAATGTGCAGGGAAAAAAAAAAAAAAAGATTTCAAAAACTTGAAAACTGTTTGAAATAAAATCATGCCAAGGGTTACTGGCATGATAATGGGATGCAGAAGAAACTATGTGGAGAGGTGAGCTGGGTACATGTTGAATAGATTGTATGCCGAGTCTAGACTTTATCCTGACATAAAGGTTATAATCCTAAAAGCCTATAGGGAAGAGGTAGATCTGTAAGTGATTGAGACAGCTGGCAGGAACAGAAGAGAAGTTGACCCCTTCAAAGGAGGGTTATTGGTGACTTGAAATCTACCTAAGATAACAAACAGAAAAGGAAAATAGATCATAGTAATTAAACTCTTGGAGGTCATTATGAAGTTCTCTTTGGTCTAGACTGCCTGGTTTATAGAAAGATATTAATATATGGCCCAGTCTGAGCAGGGAAAGTCTAGTGAAAAACTTGGGGTCTCCATCCTGAGCACTTAAGCTAGTGAGATATAGAAGATTTCTACCTTCCAAGATGGAGATGGTTAATCACATTATTTTGCTATAGAATACAGTCTGTGAATAAACATTTTGAGTGATAACAAGTGATCCTGTGGATAAACATTTTGACTGATAACATCTCAACTAGATCCCAGGATTCTGAATCTACACAACCTACAGAACCCCGAATTCAATATGAAGAACAGGCCAAGCAAACACAGGCTCTTTACTGCTGTAGTCATGTGACTTCTTTAACATGGTCTCCTGATAATGAGGCTCACTTCAGGGAGTTCCAAACCAAAGTTTAGAGCAAAACAAGGCAATGGCTTTCCTAGTTCTTTCCCCCAAAAGATAAAACTCTAATTCAACCATTAGGTGCCATGCTTCTCTGATGACCAATACAGGTGAGCCAAACAAAGAGTAAGCCCACGGAAAACACACCTTCAAAATAGCAGGGAAATCACTGCTCCCTGAACATGGGGCAGAGTTTGTCCAAGCCACTAGGTGCCACCACACCACAGCACAAATGGACTTTTCATAGTCTTATTTAAAGAAAGTGTTTCAGAACTAAACCAAAAATTGGATAGGGTCTAACACATGAAATGAAAACTACAAAAAAAGTAGTAATATTGGCAAATGCCTATACAGTACTTGCTATGCCGTAGGCTCTATTCTGAGAGCTTCTCTCATACTGACTCATTTGCTCTTCAGCATCCCTGTGGTACTGTCATTTCCATCTTCATGTTACAGTTGAAGACACTGAGTCACGAAATAGTTATTTTGCTAGTAAATGACAGGGTTAAGATTGGAACCCAAGGGTCTGCTTCCTGAGTCCTTGATTCTGGATCGCTAAGCCAGGAGAGGTCCAGAATTTTGACATTTCTCTAAATAAGTGCATCTTTCATTTAAATGTCTAAAAAATATAGCATTCTGTCAACCAGAAAACTGTCCTCCAACTTGACTCTTACAGTTACATAAAAATTACATTTATTTGCAATGTAGTACCTTTTAGTAAAGTTTGATGTAGTAAAGTAGGAGAGGCTAGGTCCTGTGAAGGTTTTAAAGTAGCTCTGAAGCCAGGTCCTCAGAGCTGCAAGAGCTTTGTTGGAGAACCTGAGAAGAAGGTGCTGGAGAGCCACAAGAGTGAACTCTCTGCTCAGACTCAGGGCCTCCGTGCAAGCACCATCTCTTGCTCCACAGGCCAATAACATTCTTGCTGACCACTCTAGACCAAGGGTTGGCAAACTATTTCTGCAAAGGTCCAGTAGGCTTTGCAGACCATTCAGGCTCTATGGCAATCACTCAGCTCTGTCATTGTAGTGCTAAAGCGTGTACAGCTAATACATAAACGGATGGGCATGACTATGTTCCAAGAAAACTTTATGAACATTGAAATTTGAGTTTCATATAATTTCATGTTTTAGAAAATATTATTCTTCTTTTGATTTGTTTCAACCATTTAATTCGATTTTTGATATGTTACAAAAATTTTGATCTGTTACAAAAGTATTCTCAGCTCATGGGCTGTACAAAGACAGCAGGCATGATTTGGCTCTGGGGCCATGGTGCACATACCTTTGCCCTTCATGGAAATCAGGAAAGAGGAGGTGACAGATGGGGAGGAAGAAGCCTGAGCGCCATCTACAGGCCAGAAAATCTAATGTTACTCCCAGGATAACCGTTTTGGAAAGCCAAATCACTTCTGTGGTTCCCAACCATGGAAACACAACAGAATTATCCAGGGTGCTTGTTAGAAATACAAATTTTTAGGCTCCACCTCCAGAAATTCTGATTCAGTCATGTGGTTAGGTGAGGAATCTATTATTTTAAAAGCAGCTCATTGATTTAGGCAAGAGGTCTTCAAAACGTGGTTTACACTCTGGGGAAGTATAGATATAGCCACTAAAGTATGGGAAGAAAACAGTAGAACTGCTTTCTATATAATTATTAGTCAATAAAAAGCAAGAAGAAAATGAAGTTGTATAAATCTCACACAAATTGACATTGGCTCCTTCACTGGGTCTGTGTGTCAGCGATCATTGATCACAAGCAACACACGAGGAAATTCTACAATGTGGAGGAACTGGCAGAGGCACCTTCACTCCTATTTCCTCTCAGTGTACTACATAAGAAAAAAGGCCAGGACGAAGAATGACTGAGATAGTTCTGAAGAAGAAAAAAGGAGATTTATCTACCAGATCTCAAAACTCATCATAAAGCTATGTTAATTAAGATTGCATAATGATGCAGGGATAGACAAATAGGTCAATGGAATAAAATAATCATGTAAGAGATGATGGACTACTCAATCCATGATACTGGGGCAACTGGTTATCTCTAAATAAGAAATGAACATAGATCCCTAATTCACTTCATCAATAAAAATGAATTATAGGATAAATAAAGTATGAAGAATACAATTATGAAACTTTCAGAAGAAAATATCTTTTTGGTTTCAGAATAAGGTAAGATTCTTAAATAAGACACAGAGAGCATGAATTATAAGGGGAAGGACTTATAAATCTGATTCCTCTAAAATAAAAACATGTTTATGTTAAACAAGAAACATCACAAACATAATTAAAATTCAAGCCATGAGGCAGGAGATTTACAAAGTATATAACCAATAAAAGATTGTAGCTAGAATTTGTAAAGAATTACCACAAATAGTAGAAACAAACAAACAAACAAAAATATCCAGTGGGGAGAAAGGGAAAATAGGAATGGGTAACTCATAGAAGAGGCACTTAAAGCTAAAAAGTCAATCAATACAGGGAAAGACATTTAACATCATTAATATCAGGGAAATGTGAGTTCAAATGACAAGATACCAAGTCATATACCAGATTGTGACTATTTTAAAACAGCTGATAATACCATGTGCTGTCAAAGGTTGGGAGACAAGGGAACCCTTCTATGCAGATGCTGAGAGTGTAAGCTGGTATAACCATTTCAGACAGAAATTTAGCAATACTTGTTAAGGTTGAAGAGGCACAAGCCTACAGCCTCAAATTCAACTAGATAAATATCCTAGATAAATTCTCATACATGTTCCAAAAGAAGATGTATAGAAGAATTTTCATGGCAGCACTGTTTGTAACAGAAAAAAAAATAGATAAACATAAACGTGCACGAAAAGGGAGAATGAATAAATTGTGGTCTATTAGAAAGGACTTTTTAAACTGAGTGAATCAGAGTGACACGTATTAGTACAGATAAACATCTAAAAACATAATGTTACTGAGAAAAGGCAAATTGCAGAAGGACACATGCAGTTTTAAAACAGGAATAATAATGCCAGACATTGTTTATGGATGTGTGCATATGTGGTAAAATAAAAGCATGCAAAAGGATGATAAATTCAGCAACAATTCAGGATGCTGATTGGTTCTCTGATGAGAGAAGGAGGGATAGGAAAGAAGGAGGGGATACAAGGTGTCCTGTCTATATCTGTTAGACATCTCATAGGGTTGAGTTTTCTTTGAGTAATGTAATTCTGTATATTTTTTTAGTATGAGTAAACTGTTGCAATAAAGAGGATTTGAAAAAAGAATAGAGTTAGATAGGAGGTCACAAGTTTTTAATCACATACCAGAATGTCCAAAGCTTTAGTAGTGAACGGGGGTGGAGAAAGTTTCAGACAGATTTTGTCACTAACCAATAGATTCAACAAATAAGGAGTTGCCCTGAGGTGACTGACACTTATAATGAGACCAACACATCCTAATTTGCCCCAGACAGTCCTGGTTCATGTATGTTGCCTGGTGTGATTATTAATCATTGTCCCTTTCCATTTCAAAGGTGGCTCACTTTGGAAGATCAATGATACGGTCTCCTGAATGATAAAGCACTGTGGCTGATGAGGCGGGTTATGAGTGTCGGATTCAGCGGCTTGTCTGGTAGGAGACAAGCTCATTAGAGAGCTCATTAGATGAATAAAGAGCTATACTGGGGAGAAGTTAAAAAGAATATGGATAGTAGCCAGTCTTCAATTGATCTTTTATCTGAAAACCAAAGACTTCAGGGGTCTCACCTTTTCTTTAGAAGTATGCCAGTTTAGAACACAGGTCTGCGATCTTCTCATCTTCTCAAAGACACACCTGATGGAGTAAAAAGAATTGCAGAATTAAGATCACTGACCTGGCTGTGGACAAAAATCACCTGGGGAGCCTTGAAAGACAGAGATTCTTGGGTCCCAATACCAGATTATTGATTGGAAATCTGTAGAGTTGTGGCCACAGAATCCACATATTTTTAAAACTCTATAAGTTACTCTAGTGCACAGATCCATGGAATTTTGTAATAAATACAGGAGCTCTCGCAGTTGTGTTATTTTAAATAGCAACTTATTATGGAGAGCTAAAGTCTTTTTACATTAAATTTAAATCCTCATATACCTGAAATAACCTGTCTTCATCTCTTGCCTTAATGCTTTTCTAGCCTCATTATTCACAGCTTGCAGTGAATCTTTCTCTTGGCTGGGTGAAAGTGGATGGGTGTCTGTGACTAAGATCAAGAGAAGGCTGGGGCCCAGAATCTGAACAGGCTTGTCATGGTCCCTTCTAGCAGCCATAAGGACATAGAAGACAATGCCAGACCAAAGAGTGTTCAGTTATTGTGCTGATCCCACATCCTCATGAGAAACTCTAGTCTCGGTTAGTTAGTGGATAAAACAGATGCAGTGGGTTCCTGCTTTCTGAAGCAGGCATGCCAAAATGAACTTCCTTTTCTGAAGTCTCAGGCTGGTTCCCATTGGGTTTTTGTCTAAGAGGGTGGGCTGAAAATTAGAGAAAGAAAATTGTCTCAAGCTGTAGTAAAACTTACTGAGAAATGCTAAAGAATAATGTTTTGCATTTCCTGCTCTTAATTTTTTTGTTTGGTTTGGTTTGAGTTGTTCTTTATTTAGTTTCATTTTTTTTTTCTCTCTCTCCTGGAAAAGCATCTTTGGATTTGGCCAGGGGTTGCTGGATTTACTTTTTAATATACTGAAAAATATCTGTATACAATGAGAATGTGACTGGCTGGGTGTGTTGCAGCCAGCAATAAAGGGTATACACCACTGAGCACTAGCTAAGTTTGGGTAATGGCCTTGCCAGTTAGAATTTTTTCTTTTTCTTTTTCTCTGTCGCCCAGGCTGGAGTGCAGTGGCATAATCTCGGCTCACTGCAACCTCCACCTTCCGGGTTCAAGCGATTCTCCTGCCTCAGTCTCCTGAGTAGCTGGGACTACAGGTGCGTGGCACTATGCCTGGCTAATTTTTTTGTGTTTTTAGTAGAGATGAGGTTTCACCCTGTTAGCCAGGATGGTCTCGATCTCCTGACCTCGTGATCCACCCGCCTCGGCCTCCGAAAGTGCTGGGATTATAAGCATGAGCCACCGTGCCTGACCCAGTTTGAATTTTTAATTCATTGGCACTGGATTCTTGAGGATCCAGGTAATATTGTGTAAGATACATGAGCTCCTAGAAATTGTTCTCATCAAATCATCTGGGAAATAGTCTAAGTATAAAGTTAGACATATCTCGGTAATAATTTTTAGATATTTCATCTAATTGGATTTTCTCATTCCCTTGTTTAACTCTCTTTTGGGGGTGAGGGTTTTGGGGATAGGGAGAGTATTAAACCATAAATACCTTCATCTCCCAAAGACCTCTGAGAATTGAGGTCAGGCCAGAAATCTATCAGCAGTATATCTTATTGTGTCCTAGGAGAATCCTTTGTCACTGGCCTGATCAAGCTGATTGTCGATCTCCTACATGTGTAATTTTCAGCCTTCATTGAATATCAGATGATGTCTGAAAGTTCCCCCAGGAGAACATTAATGTTCCACCTGCACCCAGCTTAATTAAAATATAATGCCTGGAGAGGGGGTCTGGACATCAGTGGTTTGCTGTTGCTTCCGTAAAGTTTCCAGGCACAGGGTGACTAAACATTCAGTATGCCTGAAACTGAGGAGTTTCCCTTCGAAAGCTAGACAAATCCTGCCCAAATCAGGATGAGTTAATCACCCACAATGGAGGTGAGACTCGCATTAGGACCATTGTTTCCTGGCTGTGTCTTACTGCACCCTAATGGGGACAAATCTCTGGGCTCTGCACCCAGTGTACAGACCTTGCCAATCTCTCTCACTGATGGGATTCATAACTATTGTTGATGGGAAAGAGAACTGTTACCTGGAACCTTCTGATACTGTTAACTGTAACCTAACAAAATGATATGAGCAAGATGTTAGAAGATGCAACAAACCTGCCCTAAGAAGATGGAAAAGAGAAAGTGGCTCTACTGCTTGCAACCAGAGACCAATGGCAAAACCTTTGAGCTCACATGAAAACAAAGGTGATAAGGAGGGATTTCACAAACAACACTCTCCTATTAGTCAATTTTTCTTATTCTATTTTTTTCTTATTCCTATGAACAGATTAGTGACACCCCTTACAGTATCAGATGCTTTCCCCCCCCCGCCCCTGCCCACCCAGGTGTTCCTCCTCTTGGGAGAGCCAGCTCTTGTCTTTTTCCAGGTGTTACATCCTAAAATGTCCTGTGCAGGCAGCTAGTGGGAACATCAGCTTGTTTATGTGGTGGAGTTGGCACTGTTGCCATGCCTGGGCACCTTAGTCTGAGTCACTTTGGTCTTCCCTGAAGCCAAGCTGGACTGTGTGGAACTTACTGCACTTCAGTGTAAAGGACATTTGGGTGTATATAAGAGGATGCCTGATTTTTTATTGTACCAATGGTAGGTAGATTTATATACCATGCAAAAGTACTTGGGATGAAGGTGAGCTAGGCAAGGTGTCCAAATCTAGAGTGAAGCTCATGCAGTGGACAGCTTACACCTGCCTTGGAGTATAGCCCTCTGCCCTTTAGAATAAAGCCTTTATGAGATCTTATTCGCTTATTCACATCATCTCTTGTGAATTGGATATATTTGTCTAATATTGGTATCTTCTGGGCTTTGGGAAAGGAATCTTCTTGGTATGGAGAAGTTCGAATCCCCTAGATCAACCTGGTGAATTTCCCAGTGCTGACAAACAGGTTCTTTATGCTACAAAATGTCAAAATTAAACCCTACAAGGCAAATAATTATGAAACAGGCAAAATCATGCATTTGTAGACTCATTTTCGTTTTCCTAAAAATGCCCCTTCCACTTAAAGGATCTGAGTTGTTAGAATGATAGAAAAGGACTGAACTGGGAGGAGATTAGGCAATGGGGTAAACTAACTAAACTTTTATGTAAATTTCCTTTGAGCTGGATATCACATGGCCTGATCCCGTGGTAAGTGCAGAAATTGATAAAGCTTCCTTGTTTCAAATATAGCCCATCTGTGTCCTCCACTTTGAGGGTTCTGTGTTTGGAAGGCCACACTCCTGAGAGAAAAGGAGTCCTGGAAGTACTGATAGAGACAAACAATATTTCTTGAGTTTGTATTACATGCTAGACTGTTTCTATTTTCCCATGCATTAACTCATTTGATTCTCATAAAAGCAGTACAAAATAAATGTTATCACCCCCACTTTACAGGAGGAAGCTGAAACACGGAGAAGGGGAAAAAATCCCCACAGTGGCACAGCCGAGAAGTTCAGACCCAAGTTCAGACCCAGGCAGCTCCTGATATCTGAGCTCATCAGGCTCTTGCTAGACCCCAGGGCCCTGTGTCAGCCTTAGCAGTAGAGCATGAACTCATCCACTCAGAGTGAAGGGAGGCAGGTTGCCCAACCTGGTAAACACTTGAAATAATGAGAATGAAGGGGATGACTGAAGGGTGAGATGGGGAGGGTGAGAGACCTAGCCAGCAATGGTTAAAAATATTGTTGGCAGCAGCATTGGAGAGTAGGGATTTGTAGAAGCACCAATCTGCACATTTGGGTGATTTTTGTTTTCAATCAGTGACCTGTATATATTGAGACAAAG
Organism: Papio anubis; assembly: GCF_008728515.1. Classification (NCBI taxonomy): domain Eukaryota; kingdom Metazoa; phylum Chordata; class Mammalia; order Primates; family Cercopithecidae; genus Papio; species Papio anubis. The sequence goes on from NC_044989.1 coordinate 75,743,910, forward strand.
AAGATAAGCAACTGGGCTTCTCCAGACCAGTACATAGCCAGATGGTGTACATCTCAACAAAAATGGGGCTTTTATACTAGGACAGAGAGTGGTTTTAAAGCAGCAATGAGGGGCTTGTAGAATGCAGATCTCACCAGGTCCTGTGCTTTGTGTAACGTGGGGAATGGGCAGCCTCCAACCCACAGGGTTGCAAGGAGAAGCTCCACCCTAGTCAGATTTCCATTACAACAAGATGTTGAGTAAACTCCCAGGAAAGAAGTGAGTAATTGTTTCTTACCTTATAGTGGGGCGTACATAGAGCTTAATAGAAAGCCTTATGTCTTAGTCCATTCGTGCTGCTATGATAACTACCCTAGACTAGGTGTTTTTTTGTCTGTTTTTTTGTTTTTGTTTTTTGTGTTTTTTTGAGACAGAGTCTTTCTGTGTCACCCAGGTTGGAGTGCAATGGCATGATCTTGGCTCACTGCAACCTCCGCCTCCCGTGTTTAAGCGATTCTCCTGCTTCAGCCTCCTGAGTAGCTGGGATTACAGGCACCCATCACCGTGCCCAGCTAATGTTTTGTATTTTTAGTAGAGACGGGGTTTTGCAATATTGGTCAGGCTGGTTTCGAACTCCCGATCTCAGGTGATCCACCCCCACCGCCCTCAGCATCCCAGAGTGCTGGGGTTACAGGTGTGAGTCACCGCACCTGGCCGAGACTAGGTAATTTTTAAAGAACAGAACTTGTTTTCTCATAGTTTTGGAGACTAAGAAATCCAAGATCAATGCACCGGAAAGTCTGGTTGTCTGGGGAGGGCCAAATCCTCCAGAGGGGAGGAGTGCTCTGTCCTCAACTTGGTGAAAAGAGAAAGGGCCAGGCAGCCAGTAAAATGCTGGGTGAAGCCTCTTTTATAAAAGCCTTAATATCATTAATGAGGAAGGAGTCCTCATAGTCTAATCACCTCTTAAAGGCCCCACCACTTGATACTATCACATTGGCAGCACCTGAATTTTGGAGCAGACACATTTAAACCATAGCAGCTTGGAAGTGAGAGAGGAAAGAAAGCAAAAAGTGTATGGGAGGCAAAAAGTATAGGGAAAGCAAAAAGTATATGGGATAGGGAGGCCAGGAGAGGAATGGGCGCCAAGAAGGCTTGCATTATCAGTATTCGAGGCATGGAGTGTGGGGTGCTCACCCTACAGATCCCACAGGACTCAAGCACAGGCACTCCCTGGCTAGTTAGGCTGAGGTTTGAGGGTGGTGGTGTGTGATCTTCAGAGGCTGAGGTGGGCGGGTGCTAACTAGGGCCAAATGAATTTTTCTCCCCTGATTTTCCATGTATGTTCTTTCCACAAGTTGCAAGGTGGGTGAGAGGGAAGCACAGAAGTTGTGTGGGGTAGAAAAAGCCTGGGGAAAATGGTGCCTTTAGGCCATCCATCACGTGCCTCAAGTTCCAAAGAATGAACAGCAGGAAAACAGACTGCCCTCTCCCCACTGTCATACATGTGACAGTAGAAAGCTGAAGATTTGAGCCAGAAACTGGTAAGCACACCCTGGTCTCTCAATAAAGTATGGCACAGGACCTTTTCTTGGTCCTCCCCTCGCCTGGTCTGATACCCACGAATTTATATCAGCAGGGTGGGTGGTGTGGTTCAAGTTTTGGCCTCAGCGCAGGAGTTCTGGTGACTATTTAAACAGAAAGCAGTCAGCGTCTTTTTGCTTGTGATAAATGACAGCCTTACCTGCTTTTCTTTTCTTTTCTTTTTTTATCTGTTCCATAGCTTGATTTTTTATCTGTTCCATAGGTCACCTTTTTATTTTACCTTAATGTAAAACCTGACCCAATTCATCAATATTCTCTCAAGCTTCCCCCACCAGGATCCCAGGCAGGTGTGAGTGCAGCGTTTCTCCAAGTGTGGTCTGAGGACCACCCACAGGAGAGAGGCCCTGCCCAGGTGCTGCGTGTTTATCAAGTTCCCCAGCACACTCTCAGGCACGTTCTACTTTGGGAACCTCTATTGGAATGTCTTGCCCCCTCTCCTTACGTCTTAATTAATTTTTTTTATTACCTCCATGACCTTTAGTTGTTTACTTATCAAAACCCCTGAGAATGTAAGTCCAGGCTGAGTGCTGGGGATGCCACAGCAAACCAGATAGGCACAGGCTGGCCTTCTCAGTTTAGGGCTTCTGGTATTTGGGGAGGGGAAGGGGAATAGTAGAAAGGTTGGCAGACTAAACAAGCAATCATAATAAAGCATAAAGAGCATTACAATAAACTGTGGCAAGAATAATATCAGAATTTGTTAATGTGACTCAGGAGGTCACGAAAGAGGGGGAAAGTGTGTCTCCCCCACCTTGATGGTTCAGCTGCAGATGGCACCCCCTGGGTCCTAGTATATACATGTGGGAGCCCATTCAGCCTCCCAGAGAAAGGCAAAGATGAGAGACAGATTGAGTTCTATTCATGGGATACAAGGAGGGATGAAACACTGTATAGAGGGGCTCTATACCATCCACGGCATGGGGAGTTAAGGACAAAAGTCTGAAATGGTTTGTGTTTCAATGTCAGCAGGAGATGCAAAACTTCCCAATATCCGTGACCTCACCCAGAGTAGCAAGCAGTAAAAGCCAGAAAGTAAAAATGAGGCTGGGTTTTTATACAGTCTAGCAAAAAAGAGGTTGTAGAGAGGTCTACAAACCATGCTGCAGGCAGCAGCTAGGCTGGTGGAAAGGACAGACAGTGAGTGAAAGTTCTACAGTGAGAAATAAGGGTGCATGGGGAGCTAGCTTCAGGAGGAAAAAAAAAGACCCAAGCAGCCCACGTGATGTGGCCCTAGACATGTCCACACTCAATTTTCCCCACTGCCTTTCACATAGTCAGACCTTCCCTTACAAGTTGGTACTCTGTCTCTTCCTATAGGCAGATTCAGTTCTTTTTATTTTGAATTTCTTTTAAAGTTTTATTTCATCTGGCTGCTTTCTTTTCTTGGACCACCAGCTATTAAAATTGTCTTCTTTTTTCCTTCTGCTACTAGGAAAGTCAGAGCTAAAGTCAATGCCTAGTTAAAATAACCAGATATTCCTAGGCATTGAGTCAGTTTGTTTCCTGTTCCCCCCTGTTTTAATTTTTTTTTCTGTTTTAACAGCTGCACTACGATTTGTTTCTATTCTTGAATGCTGTCTTAACTTTTTTGGACGTTTATTCAGATATAAATTATGGTGAAATGAAACACATGTGTCCATTTTCTCCCACTCACCAATCCTTTACCCCTCCCTGACTGCAGTCACATTGCAGTGGAATCACCTCTTCTTATGGTCTTTCCCCAATCTCCATAATAATCTTTTTTATTATTCACTACAGGCACAAACACACCTGCCAGACCTCCCCGTTCTCTTCATTTTTCTCCTTGATTTCCACCTACTGGCCTTGCTTGTGGTTTCCTGACTCCTAACATTTAGTGTTCATTGTTCTTCCCTAATTCTGATGCATCCCCTGTCTCCTAGAGGTTGGCTAACATAACACCCATTCCCCTAGAGAATTAGTGTTGACTTTCTTTCCACAACAGATTCCCCTAGGGAAATTGAGCATTCAGTTATGGGGGACTAAACTGAATTAGTTCAGAGATTCTTACACCCTGCCCCCAAATCCTGAGCAATGAAATAAACTTAACCAAGGTCTTCCTTTGTGCATTTCTGCCCTGCTGCTTGGTAAATGTGTGCTCACTCATTCATAATGAAGGCTTATCAGCCCAGCATTGCTCATCCTGCTGTTTGACAGTTGTGCCTCCTAAACCCTTTGAATCTTAAATTAGCGTCACAACAATGTTATGATTCATTGCTTTCACTCTTTCTCGAGATTGTGGTTGTTTCTTTTAAGCAGCTCTTCCATTAAGGTGAAAGAGCCAACACAGAACACACACATATATCTTCCCCAATCCCCTGCTCTGTGGGTGGTCCCGCTATTTTGTTCCAAATATAGCCTCTGAGAAAAGGAAAGCATGCTTGTTTGTCTGCTCCTAAAACTTAATTTTCAATGGAAGTCAGTACTGGTAAAAGATAGTTTAAAATTTTTGAGGGAGGTACAACTGTTTGTGTTCCACACCATCTGAGTTCTACAGTGATATGGTTTGGCTCTGTGTCCCCACCCAAATCTCACCTTGAATTGTAATCCTCATAATCCCCACATGTCAAGGGAGGGACCTGTGGGAGGTGTTTAGGTTATGGGGGCTGTTTCCTCCATGCTGTTCTTGTGATAGTGAGTGAGTTATCACAAGATCTGATGGTTTTATATGTGTTTAACTCTTCCTCCTTCTCTCTTTCTCTCTCTCCTTCTCTCGAAGAGTTAGAAGATGCTTGCTGCCCCTTCGCATTTCATTATGATTGTAAGTTTCCTGAGGCTTCCCCAGCCATACAGAACTGTGAGTCAATTAAACCTCTTTCCTTTATAAATTACCCAGTCTTTACAGCAGTGTGAAAACGGACTAACGCCCACAATCTTAAAGATGAACTTTAGCTTAGCCCAGTTTGGCTAATACAGATGATGAATATCATTCATTCATTCAACAAATGTTAGGCGGGCTGTGACATGGTTTGGCTGCATCCCCACCCAAATCTCATCTTGAATTCCCACCCAGTGGGAGCTAATTGAATCATGGGGGTGAGTCTTTCTCATGCTGTTCTGGTGATAGTAAATAAGTCTCAAGAGATGTAATGGTTTTAAAAATGGAAGTTTCCCTGTATAAGCTCTCTCTTCGCTTGCTGCCATTCACGTAAGACGTGACTTGCTCCTCCTTGCCTTCCTCCCTGATTGTGAGACCTCCCCAGCTACGTGGAACAGTATGTCCATTAAACCCCTTTTCCTGTATAAATTACCCAGTCTTGGGTATGTCTTTATCAGCAGCATGAAAACAGACTAATATAGTCTCTGTTTTAGGAGCTGGGGATACAGCAGTGAAATTTTGGTGGAGCTTGTATTCCAGTGAAGAGAAGACAGACATTAAAGCATACATAAGTGATGTAATATTGAATTATGTTAAGTGTTACAAATAAAAACAAGATAATTTTGGGTAAAATGACCAGGAAAGACCCCTTTGATGAGGTGTTATTTGGGCAGAGACCTGAATGAAATGAGAGATCCTTTTCAATTCTCTTGACCATGGCAGACATCAGTAATCAACCAGAGCCATCATTTCTTTTTCATGGAGCTGTACAGTCTTCCACTCAGTACTCCAGGCCATCACTGCCATTTGGTTGGTATTGACATGCATGACTGGGCCTATTTTCCATTCTACTCCAAAAATGCATTTCTTTTCTAAAATGAGGAAAATTTAAAATAGAGAATGGATCTAGGGACAAGATTTTACCCATCATTATTTAAGAGCTTAATAATGTAGGATTATCTCCTGTATGAGTCTGTTTTCATGCTGCTGATAAAGACATACCTGAGGCTGGGTAATTTATAAAGAAAAAAAAGTTTCATGGACTCACAGTTCCATGTGGCTGGGGAGGCCTCATAATCATGGTGAAAGGTGAAAGGCACTTTTTACATAGTGGCGGCAAGAGAGAATGAGAGCCAAGTGAAAGGGGAAAGCCCTTATAAAATTATCAGATCTCGTGATACTATTCACTACCATGAGAAGAGTATGGGAGGAAACTGCCCCCATGATTCAATTATCTCCCACCAGATCCCTCCCACAACATGTGGGAATTATGGGAGCTATAATTCCAGATGACATTTGGGTGGTGAGACAGCCAAACCATATCATCTCCTCTTCTCTTGTCAAAAAGATGTTTTTGTCCTTTTGTGATGATTACTTTGTATGTCTGAGTATGTAACTCAACTCTTTAGTGATTTACGGCCCTCTCATAGTCATGGGACTGTGCAGCTACCTAACTTTATTAGTCCTAACTATCAGCTTTAAATTGTGGATGCTGTCATGCCATAGGCGTATTCTTAGATTTCAACTTGAAGCGTGTTGTAAGTAGCATGTTTTCCTTAATGAAATCCATTTTCATAAATAAAAACACTCTACACATATATCTCCCAATTTTCTTTTTATACTTTCATTTAGAGAGTACCTATTAGTTGTCAGACACAGAGTATTAAAGATGAATAAGACATAGTGTCTTACTCAGTCTTGTATAAATGCCAATGGAGAATAAAATAAAATATTATATACAGGGGAAAGTCATATCTTATCCTCTTATAATTGTTTTTAAGATATATGACTCTACAAATCACAACCTCAGTGATCACCAATGACCTACAGTTGCCAATCCAGTGGCAATCTTTATTCTACTTGATTTCTACTTAGTCCTGAGGACCATTTCCTGCTTTACTCCAGTTACCTTTCTCAGTTCCTGTTGTTATATATTATCTTGTTCTTCGTTCTCTTCCATCTTTCTCTGTATTCTTTCTCTTGTGGATCTTCAGTCACTCTCAGATATTTAATATTACTTTCATGCAGCTCAGTCTCAAATATGTATTCCTGCTTACAACTTCTCTTCTGAGTTATAGTCCACTGGAATATTATTCTGGGACCTGAAATTCTATATGTTCAAGTCAAACACATGATCACTGTATTTACTAGCGTCCTTCTGAGTGCAAATGATGGAAATACAACTTAAACTGGCTTATATTGGAAAAAAGAGGAATACATTTTCCTGTGCAACGAAAAGACTCCTGAGCTACATCCAGGAACTCAAACAGTATTATCAGAAATTGAGTCTGCTCTCCTCACCTCTTCTCTCACTCCTTCCCACCACCCTCTCTCTCTCTCACGTGTGTGTGTATGTGTGTGTGTGTGTGTGTGTTCACTGACTTTCTAGGTCAGGGTCTCCATATTATAGCTCCTATAAGCACCAGGCTTTCCTTCACTGGCTTAGTAAACCTATAGAAAGGGAGAACTTGTCTTTCCCAATAGTTTCATCAAAAATCCTACAATTGAATTTCACTGGGCTGACCTAGGACACTGGCCATCCTGTAACCAATCACATGACTCAATTGTGGAAATATGCTGTATTAAAGTATAAGATTTTTGGAGTTATCGATAAGCTTCAATCACATAAACTCAGAGTAGGGAGACTTAGTTATCTATAGAAAAAAATGAGTAAAAGCAAAAACTATGCTAAGTAGGCAAAAGCAACAGATGTCAGCTATAACCCACTGCCCCCAAAAAACCCCCATCAACTCCATTATTTCTGTTAAACAAGATAATGCATGTAAAAACATTATGTAAATGTAACAGTATTCCTCAAATGTTATTAATTCTACTGGTATAATTTTTTTTCACTCTTGTTGCCCAGACTGGAGTGCAATGGTGCAATCTCGGCTCACTGAAACCTCTGCCTCCCAGGTCCAAGCATTTCTCCTACCTCAGCCTCCTGAGTGGCTGGGGTTACAGGCGCCTGCCACCATGCCCTGCTAATGTTTTGTATTTTTAGTAGAGACAGGGTTTCACCATGTTGGCCAGGCTAGTCTTGAACTCCTGACCTCACGTGACCCACCCACTTCGGCCTCCCAAAGTTCTGAGATTACAGGCATGAGCCACAGCACCCAACCTCTACTGGTATCATTTTAATAATATTGAAAGTTTACATAATGCAGGCTTGAACTCTTGGAGCCATCTTTGGCTGCACCCTCCTCTCTCATCAACATTTAATCAGTTGTCAGAGCTTCTTAATTCAGCAACCAAACTATTTCAGTATTGGTAAATCCCTTACAACCAGACTCTACCCTCTACCCTTTCCAATCCAGATTAACTTTTCTTGAAGCACAGTGCTGATAATATTTTGGCTCATAAACCTTACATACTCTCCATTGCCTAAGGACAAATAGCCAATCATATCAGCCAATTAGTTCTCAAAGTCCAGGAACTAGATCCAACTTAGCTTGCCAGATGTACTCTCACTGCCCTCTGACTGTAGCCAACAGGAACTACTCACTGACTGTAAATTACTCAATCTCTGAAACTTTCTCTGGCTGTTTCCTAGAGATGAAATACATCACTCCCCACTTTTCCGTCAGCGTTCTCATCACATTTTGGGCCCAACTTTAGGATCCCTGTGGATATTTCAGAAAGGTATAGTGACATAGTAATTTAAGATGATTTCAAATGGACTGAAATCCTGGATCAGACAGACATTTTCTATTAATCTAGGATGGTAGATTCTAGTCTTGGAAGATTCTTTTATATATGAGAATATGTTATTTACCCACAAAGGGCTTTGGTAAACAAGAAATAATCTAGTGTGCTGGTAACTCAAATGTACTGATAAGGCCGCCCTTCCGAGAAAAGAAGGCAAATACGGTGAGTATCTGCTGTTCACCACCTGCTGTTTGCCAAATGACATAGGAAGTGTAAGTGTTCAGCTTTGAGGAAAGATGGCTAATGGATACATGTTTACTTTTAATGTGTATTTATTTGGCTTTCTTTGTGTGCTGAGTCTTCATTCTCACTAAAACTGAACATTTCAGGGAAATGGAGGCAGCTCCAGGGCTGTGTTCTCCAGCTGCCAGTTTTATCTTTATTCTCGGAAGTCCTAACACTTCGTGTCTTTCAGTCTCATTCGTACCACATTATCCTTTGCTAAATAGCCATTATGCTCTTTTTTATCTTCTCTGGCAGACTGAGGCAGGGGACATAATCCTTTTGATGTTCTGAGCATAGAAATTATTCAGTAAACACTTGTTGATGTGCCAGTAGAAACTCTAGAATCTATGTCAAGGGATCTTGGTGGGTTAAAAAAAAAAAAAAAAAAAAAGTGTGATTTACAAACATTCTAACCTTTCACAGATTTTTTTTCATATTAAATAATAGAAAGTTTCAGACATAACCAAGAGTTATTGTATTTATTTGTTCATTTTTCACCAAAAGAAGACATTTTATTCTCTTTTGGCAACTTCAAATAGCTTTGCAGAAAAGAACTCAAAATAACACAATTAGTATTACCACTTTGTACAACAATTGCAACAACACCAAAATTTCCTCTGCATTTCAAAAAAAGCTTTTGGATGTGAAAACTTAACATTCTGTCGGTCATGCAGCACATGTTTACTGAGCACATTCTAAGGTATGGCATTGTGCTAGTGAGAGGTGACAATATGCTAGCAGCCCTCGCTCTCGGCACCTCCTCAGCCTTGACACACTTGAGGAGCACTTCAGCCTGCCGCTGCACTGTGGGAGCCCCTCTCTGGGCTGTCTGAGGCCGGAGCCGGCTCCCTGTACTTGCCAGGAGATGTGGAGGGAGAGGCCAGGTGGGAACTGGGGCTGCGCAGGGTGCTCGCAGGCCAGTGCGAGTTCTGGGTGGGCGCGTGCTCAGCAGGCCCCACACTCCGAGCGGCTGGTCAGCACTGCTGGCCCTGGGCAGTGAGGGGCTTAGCACCCAGGCCAGCAGCTGCAGAGGGTGCGCTGGGTCCTCCAGCACTGCTGGCCTGCCTGCACAGCACTCGAATTCTCGCTGCGCCTCCACTGCCTCCCCGTGGGGCAGGGCTCGGGACCCACAGCCGCGCCATGCCTGAGCACCCCCACCGGTGGGCTCCTGCGTGACCTGAGCCTCCCAGACAGTTGCTGCCCCCTACTCCACGGCGACCAGTACCATTGACTGCCCAAGGGCTGAGGAGTGTGGGCATGTGGCACAGGACTGGTGGGCAGCTCCTCCCGTAGCCCTGGTGCGGGATCCACTAGGAAGCCAGTTGGGGTCCTGAGTTGGGTGGGGACTTGGAGAACTTTTATGTCTAGCTAAAGGAGGGTAAATGCCCCAATCAGCACTCTGTGTCTAGCTAAAGGTTTGTAAATGCACCAATCAGTGCTCTGTGTCTAGCTAATCTGGTGGGGACTTGGAGAACTGTTTTGTCTAGCTAAAGGTGGGGTGGGGACTTGGAGAACTTTTGTTTCTAGCTAAAGGATTGTAAATGCACCAATCAACACTCTGTGTCTGGCTAAAGGATTGTAAACGCACCAACCAGCACTCTGTGTCTAGCTAAAGGATTGTAAATGCACCAACCAGCACTCTGTGTCTAGCTCAAGGTTTGTAAACACACCAATAAGCACCCTGTCAAAGTGGACCAATCAGCTCTCTGTAAAATGGACCAATCAGCTATCTGTAAAATGGGACAATCAGTGCTCTGTGAAATGGACCAATCAGCAGGATGTGGGTGGGGTCAAATAAGGGAATAAAAGCAGGAGGCCCAAGCCAGCAGCGGAAACCTGCCCGGATCGCTTTCCACACTGTGGAAGCTTTGTTCTTTCGCTCTTTAAGATAAATCTTGCTGCTGGTCACTCTTTGGGTCCACACCGCCTTTATGAGCTGTAACACTCACTGCGAAGGTCTGCAACTTCACTTCTGAAGCCAACAAGACCACGAGCCCACCGGGAAGAAAGAACAACTCTGACTGGGAGGAACAAACAACTCCAGATGCACTGCCTTTAAGAGCTGTAACACTCACCGCAAAGGTCTGCAGCTTCACTCCTGAAGTCAGTGAGACCACGAACCCACCAGAAGGAAGAAATTCCAGACACATTTGAACACCAGGAGGAACAAACTCCAGACACACCATCTTTAAGAACTGTAACACTCACCATGAGGGTCCGCAGCTTCATTCTTGAAGTCAGTAGACCAAGAACCCACCAATTCCAGACACATTTTGGTGACTCTGTTGGGACTTTCACCTGTTGCCACGCAGTGAGACTTTTGAAATCACCAAGCAGTGAGTACCATTGGACCCCTTTCACTTGCTCTTCTGTCCTATTTTTCCTTAGAATTTGGGGGCTAAATACCAGGACCTATCGGCCAGTTAAAACTGACTAGCATGGCTGCCAGACTAAAGACACGGGTGTCAGTCTTTCTGGGAAAGGGCTCTCTAACAACCCGTGACTCTTCGGAGTTGGGAGTGTTGGTTTGCTTGGAATCAGCTTCCACTTTTCCTGTACTTCTGGGCTGAGCCGAAGGTTGACATTTGGCCATTGAGCCATTGAGCTCCAGGGTCCTGACAACAAGTGGTTGACACTGCAGCCATGAGCAGAACTCTCAAAGGCATGTTGCCCAAGCCAGACATGCTTATCTATCCTGACCCTTGCCTCCTGAGTCCTAATGCCTGTCAGACAAACTTCCTCTCATCTCTCTTCTTTGAGGCTAGTCCTGGTTCTAAAAGTCACTCCCTGTCTCTGATGCTTTTCTAGTTTCTCCTATAAGAATGATTTCTAGTATAAACTCCAGGACTCTGATACCTTCTTTAGGCACCCGGGCTCACCAATCAGAAAGACATACTTTATGCCCAAAGCCCCATTGTAGGGGGTACTACCTGGAATTTTAGGATCCCTCCTCAGACAATCAGGCCTAACAAAAGCTATTCCTGAAGCTAGGATATGGGGAGCCTCAGAAATTGTATCCTTCCTATTCATATAAGTGAGGACAAAATGCATCACTCTTCCAACTCTGGAGATCCCTTCCCCTGCTTAGGGTACGGCCCTCCACTTCATTTTTGGGGCATAACATCTTTATAGGATACGGGTAAGCTCCCAATCCTAACAGGAGAATGCTTGGGACTCTAACAAGTCTTCAAGAATGGATCGGTAAGGGCCACTAAATCCAACCTTCCTCGGTCCTCTTTGTTGTCTAAGAGAAAAACTAGCGTTTCTGCTGCTGCAATGGTTAGCCCAACTATTCCGATCAGCAGGGTCCAGGGACTGTTGTGTGTTCTTGGGCAGGGGTAGAAACAAACAAACCAAAACTGTGGGCAGTTTTGTCTTTCAGATGGGAAACACTCAGGCATCAACAGGCTCACTCTTGAAATGTATCCTAAGCCATTGGGACCAATTTGACCCACAGACTCTGAAAAAGAGGCAGCTTATTTTTTTCTGCACTATTGCTTGGCCCCAATATTCTCTCTCTGATGGGGAAAAATGGCCACCTAAGGGAAGTATAAATTACAATACTATCCTGCAGCTTGACCTTTTCTGTAAGAGGGAAGGCAAATGGAGTGAGATACCTTATGTCCCAGCTTTCTTTTCATTGAAGGAGAATATACAATTATGCAAAGCTTGCAATTTACATCCCACAGGAGGACCTCTCAGCTTACCCCCATATCCTAGCCTCCCTATAGCTCCCCTTCTTATTAATGATAATCCTCCTCTAATCTCTGCTGCCCAGAAGGAAATAAGCAAAGAAATCTCCAAAGGACCACAAAAACCCCTAGGCTATCGGTTATGTCCCCTTCAAGCTGTAGGGGGAAGGGAATTTGGCCCAACCTGGGTACATGTCCCTTTCTCCCTCTCTGATTTAAAGCAGATCAAGGCAGACCTGGGAAGTTTTCAGATGATCCTGATAGGTACATAGATGTCCTACAGGGTCTAGGGCAAATCTTTGACCTCACTTAGAGAGATGTCATGCTACTGTTAGATCAGACCCTGGCCTTTAATGAAAAGAATGAGACTTTAGCTGCAGCCCGAGAGTTTGGAGATACCTGTTATCTTAGTCAAGTAAATGATAGAATGACAGTCAAAGAAAGGGATAAATTACCTACCGGTCAGCAAGCCGTCCCCAGTATGGATCTCCACCGGGATCTTGATTCAGATCATGGGGACTGGAGTCATAAACATCTGTTGACTTGTGTTCTAGAAGGACTAAGGGGAATTAGGAAAAAGCCCATGAATTATTCAATGATGTCCACCATAACTCAGGGAAAGGGAGAAAATCCATCTACTTTCCTTGAGCGGCTACGGGAGGCCTTAAGAAAATATACTCCCCTGTCACCTGAATCACTCGAGGGTCAATTGATTCTAAAAGATAAGTTTATTACCCGATCAGTGACAGATATCAGGAGAGAGCTCCAAAAGCAATCCCTGGGCTCTGAACAAAATTTGGAGGCATTACTAAACCTGGCAACCTCAGTGTTCTATAATAGGGACCAAGAGGAACAGGCCCAAAAGGAAAAGTGAGATCAGAGAAAGACTGCAGCCTTAGTCATGGCCCTCAGACAAACCTTGGTGGTTCAGAGAGGACAGAAAATGGAGCAGGCCAATCACCCAGTAGGGCTTGTTATCAGTGTGGTTTACAAGGACACTTTAGAAAAGATTGTCTAATGGGAAACAAGCCGCCCTCTTGTCCATGTCCACTATGCTGAGGCAATCACTGGAAGGTGCACTGCTCCAGAGGACAAAGGTTCTCTGGGTCAGGAGCCCCCAACCAGATGATCCAACAACAGGACTGAGGGTGGCCGGGGCAAGTGCCAGCTCATGTCATCACCCTCACTGAGCCCCAGGTATGCTTAACCATTGAGATCCAGGAAATTGACTTCCTCCTGGACACTGGCACGGCCTTCTCAGTGTTAATATCCTGTCCTGGACGACTGTCCTTAAGGTCTGTTACCATCCAAGGAATCCTGGGACAATCTGTAACCAGGTATTTCTCCCACCTCCTCAGTTGTAATTGGGAGACTTTGCTCTTTTCACATGCTTTTTTGTTATGCCTGAAAGTCCCACACTCTTATTAGGGAGGGATATATTAGCCAAAGCTGGAGCTATTATCTACATGAATATGGGGAACAAGTTACCCATTTGTTGTCCCCTACTTGAGGAGGGAATCAACCCTGAAGTCTGGGCATTGGAAGGACAATTTGGAAGGGCAAAAAATGCCCGCCCAGTCCAAATCAGGCTATAAGACCCCACCATTTTTCCTTATCAAAGGCAATATCCCTTAAGGCCTGAAGCTCATAAAGGATTACAGGATATTGTTAAACATTTAAAAGCTCAAGGCTTAGTAAGGAAATGCAGCCATCCCTGCAACACCCCAATTCTAGGAGTACAAAAACCAAATGGTCAGTGGAGACTAGTGCAAGATCTTAGACGCATCAATGAGGCAGTAATTCCTCCATATCCAGTTGTACCCAACCCCTATACCCTGCTGTCTCAAATACCAGAGGAAGCAGAATGGTTCACAGTTCTGGACCACAAGGATGCCTTCTTCTGTATTCCCTTGCACTCTGACTCCCAGTTTCTCTTTGCCTGCTTTGAGGATCCCACAGACCACATGTCCCAACTTACATGGATGGTCTTGTCCCAAGGGTTTAGGGATAGCCCTCACCTGTTTGGTCAGGCACTGGCCCAAGATCAAGGCTACTTCTTAAGTCCAGGCACTCTGGTCCTTAAATATGTGGATGATTTACTTTTGGCTACCAGTTCAGAAGCCTCATGCCAGCAGGCTACTCTAGATCTCTTGAACTTTCTCACTAGTCAAGGGTATAAGGTGTCTAGGTCGAAGGCCCAGTTTTGCCTACAGCAGGTCAAATATCTAGGCCTAATCTTAGCCAGAGGGACCAGGGCCCTCAGCAAGGAATGCATACCGCCTATACTGGCTTATCCTCGCCCTAAGACATTAAAATAGTTGCGGGAGTTCCTTGGAATCACTGGCTTTTGCTGACTATGGATCCCCAGATACAGTGAGATAGCCAGGCCCCTCTATACTCTTATCAAGGAGACCCAGAGGGCAAATACTCATCTAGTAGAATGGGAACAAGGGGCAGAAACAGCCTTCACAACCTTAAAGCAGGCCCTAGTACAAGCTCCAGCTTTAAGCCTTCCGATAGGAAAAAACCTTATCTTTATACATCACAGAGAGAGCAGGGATAGCTCTTGGAGTCCTTACTCAGACTCGTGGGACAACCCCACAACCAGTGGCATACCTAAGTAAGGAAATTGATGTAGTAGCAAAAGCCTGGCTTCACTGTTTATGGGTAGTTGCGGCGGTGGCTGTCTTAGTGTCAGAGGCTATCAAAATAATACAAGGAAAGGATCTCACTGTCTGGACTACTCATGATGTAAATGGCATACTAGGTGCCAAAGAAGTTTATGGCTATGAGACAACCACCTACTTAGATACCAGGCACCACTCCTTGAGGGACCAGTGCTTCAAATACACACGTGCGTGGCCCTAACCCTGCCACTTTTCTCCCAGAGGATGGGGAACCAATCGAGCATGACTGCCAACAAATTGCAGTCCAGACTTATGCCGCCCAAGATGATCTCTTAGAAGTCCCCTTAGCTAATCCTGACCTTAACCTATATACCGATGGAAGTTTACTTGTGGAAAATGGGATACAAAGGGCAGGTTATGCCATAGTGAGTGATGTAACCATACTTGAAAGTAAGCCTCTTCCCCCAGGGACCAGCGCCCAGTTAGCAGAACTAGTGGCACTTACTCAAGCCTTAGAACTGGGAAAGGAAAAAGAATAAATGTGTACACAGATAGAAAGTATGCTTATCTAATCCTACATGCCCTTGCTGCAACATGGAAAAAAAGGGGGTTTCTAACCTCGGGGGGGAGCTCCCATTAAATATCACAAGGAAACCATGGAGTTATTGCATGCAGTGCAAATACCCAAAGAGGTGGCAAACTTACACTGCTGAAGCCATCGAAAGGGGAAGGAGAAGGGAAAACAGCAGCATAAGCTGCTGGCAGAGGCAGCAGAAACGAAAGAGAGAAAGAGACAGGAAGTCAGAGAAAGAAAGAGAGAGGAAGAAACAGAGACAAAGAGGAGACAGAGGAAGAAACAGACAGAAAGTCAAAGAAGGAAAGAGAGGAAGAGAAAAAGAGGGAGTCAGAAAGAGAAAGAGAGAGACAAAGAAGAAGTCGAAGAGAAAGAAGGAGAGAGGTATAAATAGTAAAGAAAAAACAGTGTACCCTATTCTTTTAAAAGCCAGGGTAAAGTTCTGTCTACCCAGCCAAGGTATATTCTTCTTATGTGGAACGTCAACCTATATCTGCCTTCCCACTAACTGGATAGGCACCTGCACCTTAGTCTTTCTAAGTCCTAACATTAACATTGCCCCAGGACATCAGACCTTATCAGTACCCCTCAAAGCTCAAGTCGGTCAGTGCAGAGCCATTCAACTAATACCCCTACTTATAGGGTTAGGAATGGCTACTGCTACAGGAACCGGAATAACCAGTTTATCTACTTCATTATCCTACTACCACACACTCTCAAAGGATTTTTCAGACAGTTTGCAAGAAATAACAAAATCTATCCTTACTCTACAATCCCAAATACATTCTTTGGCAGCAGTGACTCTCCAAAACTGCCAAGGCCTAGACCTCCTCACTGCTGAGAAAGGAGGACTCTGTACCTTTTTGGGGGAAGAGTGTTGTTTTTACACTAACCAGTCAGGGATAGTACGAGATGCCACCTGGCATTTACAGGGAAAGGCTTCTGAAATCAGGCAATGCCTTTCAAATTCTTATACCAACCTCTGGAGTTGGGCAACATGACTTCTCCCCTTTCTAGGTCCCATGGCAGCCATCTTGCTGTTACTCACCTTTGGACCCTATATTTTTAACCTCCTTGTTAAATTTGTTTCCTCTAGAATTGAGGCCATCAAGCTATAGATGGTCTTACAAATGGAACCCCAAATGAGTTCAACTAACAATTTCTACCGAGGACCCCTGGACCGACCTACTGGCACTTTCACTGGCCCAGAGAGCTCCCATCTGGAGGACACTATAACTGCAGGGCCCCTTCTTCACCCCATCCAGCAGGAAGTAGCTAGAATGGTCATTGGCCAAATTCCCAACAGCAGTTGGGGTGTCCTGTTTAGAGGGGAGATTGAGAGGTGACAATGCACTAGCAGCCCTCGCTTGCTCTTGGTGCCTCCTCAGCCTCGGCTCACTCGAAGAGCCCTTCAGCCCACCGCTGCACTGTGGGAGCCCCTCTCTGGGCTGGCTGAGGCTGCAGCCGGCTCCCTCTACTTGCGGGGAGGTGTGGAGGGAGAGGCGGGGGTGGGAACTGGGGCTGTGCATGGTGCTCGCAGGCCAGCGTGAGTTCCGGGTGGGTGCAGGCTTGGCAGGCCCCACACTTGGAGTGGCCAGCTGGCACTGCTGGCCCCAGGCAGTGAGGGGCTAAGCATCCAGGCTAGCAGCTGCAGAGGGTGTGCCTGGTCCCCCAGCACTGCTGGCCCACCCATGCCGCACTCAAATTCTTGCCATGCCTCAGCTGCCTCCCCACAGGGCAGGGCTGGGGACCTGCAGCTCACCATGCTTGAGCTCCCTGGCCTGAACCTCCCTGACAGGCACTGCCCCCTGCTCTGCATCACTGAGTCCCATCGACTGCCCAAGGGCTAAGGAGTGCAGGCATGTGGCATGGGACTGTCGGGCAGCTCTACCCATGGCTCTCGTACAGGATCCACTAGGCAAAGTCAGCTGGGCTCCTGAGTTAGGTGGGGACTTGGAGAACTTTTATGTCTAGCTAAAGGATTGTAAATGCACCAATCAGCACTCTGTGATCTAGCTAGAGGTTTATAAATGCCCCAATCAGCACTCTGTGTCTAGCTAAAAGATTGTAAAGGCACCAATCAGCACTCTGTGTCTGGCTAATCTGGTGAGGCCTTGGAGAACTTTTGCGTCTAGCTAAAGGATTGTAAATGCACCAATCAGCACTCTGTGTCTAGCTCAAGGTTTGTAAATGCACCAATGAGCACCCTGTCAAAATGGACCAATCAGCTCTCTGTAAAATGGACCAATCAGCAGGATGTGGGTGGGGTCAAATAAGGGAATAAAAGCAGGAGGCCAGAGCTAGCCCAAAGCCGGAGGCCGGAGCCAGCAGTGGGAGGCTGCTGAGGTCACCTTTCACGTTGTGGAAGCTTTGTTCTGTTGCTCTTTACAATAAATCTTGCTGCTGCTCACTCTTTGGGTCCACACTGCCTTTATGAGCTGTGACATTCACTGTGAAGGTCTGCATCTTCACTCCTGAAGCCAGCAAGACCATGAACCCACCGGGAGGAACAAACAACTCCAGATGCTCTGCCTTTAAGAGCTGTAACACTCACTGTGAAGGTCTGCAGCTTCACTCCTGAAGTCAGCAAGACCACGAATCCACTGGAAGGAAGAAACTCCAGACACATCTGAACACTGGGAAGAACAAACTCCAGACACACCATCTTTAAGAACTCTAACACCACAAGGGTCCACGCTTCATTCTTGAAGTCGGCAAGACCAAGAACCCACCAATTCCGGACACATGAGGAATATTAAGACAAAATTTATTGACCTCATAAAACTTAGAATCTACTAGTGTAGATAGACAAATGAGGAATTACCTGACAAAATATCCTCTAAGTACTGGGTGATTCCGGTTGGTTCTCAGGGTTCTGTTTTATTTCCACCCAGGAAACACCAGCATTCTTGAATGCTTTCAGCGTTAGGCAAAGGAGCAGAAGTGGGCATTCTGTATGTCAAGGAGGTCTTTAGCAACACCTGCTGCCCTTGCTAGTCCCTAAAGAAGTCTTGTCTGTGGTCCCCATCACCTAAAGGGAGCTGGTGATGGTGGTTGAAGACATCCTGGGTAAAGGAACATTGTGGATCATTGTATATACATGTAAGTTGGTTCAGAAAGTTCAGAAACTACTCAGGGATTTGGAGAGAACTTCCAAAGCTAGCTTTGGATTTTCACACTTTTATGTTCATATTATTCACAAATAATTTTTAATTGTAAGCCCTGTACCATTGTGGACCCAAATTTCTGAGAAAGCCTCAGGAATTCTCTGTACTGGTGTCTCTTTTAAGGCTAGGAACACAAGCAGAAACTCTCTCCAAATTTGAATTTTAACATGTGCTCTGCACTCAATTTAAATGCTTTAAGGAGGCACTTCCTGAAGTTTGCGCTATAACTCCTTAGTTCCAAGGGTTGGTCACTGGTGAACATAATTTGAGAAATGTTATCTTAAGAGATACGAGTTTGTTTAATGAACAGTTTCTGGAAAAAGGATGTAATTTTGAACTCTAAATGCTGTATCTGCCATAAATAAGTTGTTGCCAAGAATGCCACGGTGTGCAAATTACAGAAATTATCATGAGCAGATGGATTCTTGGTTCTGCTCATCTGAATTTAAGAGGTAGGTGGAGCTAAAGATTCTAATTGGACAGAAAGTCACATGGTTTTATGGCTGACATAAAAACACACCCTTTTAATTTTTAGGGCTCTTTTCTTTCTGCTCTTCTGCCAATGGGGATATCATTTAGTTTCAGCTATACAGCTGGGCAGAGGCCACACAGAACCTGCAGCTAGCTGATACAACCATGTCTCTTCTCCCACATCCTGCAATCATCTTCTCCCCCTTGACTTTTAGCTATATTCCACTTTGCAGTTCTTCTCTTTACAACTGACATTACAACTGAGCTCTTCCTCGGGTATCTTTTCAAAGTGCTGTCTAAAACTAGAATTCTATGATTATCTGTCTGTTCTACACTCTGAACTTCCTCTTAAAACTCTACCTCTCCTCTTACCCAGCTGTCCTATGGGAATTCATTATACATCGTGAGATTATGGTGAGCCCTGTGATTCTTCTACAACCCTGGGAGTGTAGGGCTGAAAAAGTTATCTATTATCTGCTGCAACAAATTACCATAAATTTAGTGGCCCAAAACAACATCAATGTGTTATCTTACAGTTCTGGAGGCCGGGGTTTGAAATGAATCTTCTGGGGCTTAAAGAAAGATGTCCTCAGGGCTGTGTTACATCTGGAAACACTACGGGAGAACCCTATTTCTTACTTTTTCAGAAACTGCTTGTATTCCTTGGCTCGTGGCAGCATTACTCCAAACTCCACTTCTGCCATCACATCTCCTTCTCTGTGACTCTGACCCTCCCGCCTCCCTCTTATAAGAACTGTGATTACATCAGGCTTAACCAGATAACTCAGGATCATCTTCCATCTCAAGATACTTAACTCAATTATATTTGTAAAGTTCCTTTTGCCGTATAAGGTAACACATTCACAGGCTCCAGAGGTTAGGATTTGGACAGATGGTGGGGGGATTATTCAGCCAACTCTACCACAGTTGGGGAGGGGGAGATTGTGTTCTGCATTGGTCTTTTTGCCTATTGATATCTCCTGATCATTTCTTTACAATAGGCATCAGCAAACTTTTTCCACAAAGGGTCATATGGTAAATAATTTTAGGCTTTGTGGGCCAAGAGGCAAAATCTAGGATATAATATAGGTGCTTACATAACTATTTAAAATGTAACTATTTAAAAATGGAAAAACCTTTCTTGGCTTGCAAGTGGTACACAAACATGTGGTGGAGGGATTTGGCCCATGGACTGTAGTTTGCTAAATTCTGCTCTGCAATCTTTTGTAAAATACTTCCTTAGAAGCTCATGCCATTCAGATAAATCTCTCATGTTTTAACTTGCCTTTGTCACTTATGTATATCCTAGTCACCCTTCAATACACATTGAGGATGAATTAGCCACTGGAAGAAGTATCCAACAAGGTAGAAACAGTGTCTTGAGTTCCAGATATGCGAAAATCTAACCCTACAGAGTAACAGTAACATCATAAGGAGAAAATGTATTTTTGTTTATGTATCGGCTTTCTATAAAAAGTTCCTGATTCAGAAATGCACTTTTCTCATTCGAGAAATTCACCTGGAAATACCCAGATATTGCCCTGAATGTCCACGTTTTTCTATTCCAAAATATCTGC
The DNA here is from genome assembly GCF_008728515.1 of Papio anubis. NCBI lineage: Eukaryota > Metazoa > Chordata > Mammalia > Primates > Cercopithecidae > Papio > Papio anubis. Next base: position 75,764,371 of record NC_044989.1, read on the forward strand.
CAGATTTAGTGTTGTGACAGGGTATAAGACATCAGAAACTTTCCATAAAAAGACTAGAGACTGGCTAAAAACACAAATTTTCAGGACTTTAGAGGAAAATTTTTAGTTAATCATCTCATCTTTTTTGATGATGTGGAGCTAGTTGTGTGATTCTGGTTCTGAATGGAATCCCTAATATGGGCCCTGGCCTCAGGCCCAGATAAACCTTTCTTCTGAGAGCCTCAGCGGTTCCTTGTGTTCTTCAAATAACAGCTAGAAGTGAAGTTATTTTTAATTTCACTGTCACCACCAGTAGGCTCATCTCTACCTACCACTGAAAGAAAGAAAATGAAAAGGTAATAAATGGTTAGGAGAAGAGAGTTTCCCTTTTTTTCTTTTATTTTTAATTGAATTTTTTTTTTTTTCTTTTTGAGACAGAGTCTTGCTCTGTTGCCTACACTGGAGTACAGTGGTGTGATCATAACTTACTGCAGCCTCAAACTCCTGGGCTAAAGTAATCCTCCTACCTCAGCCTCCTGAGTCGCTAGGACTACACGCATGCGTCATAACACCTGGCTAATTTTATACTTTTTTTGTAGAGACAGGGTCTTGCTATGTTTCCCAGGCTCATCTCCTGGCCCCAAGTGAGTCTCCCTAAGTGCTGAGTTACAAGCATGAGCCACCTTAGCCAAGACATTTTTGTATATTACTTCCCTATCTCAGTAACTAAATGATGGTTTTTCCCATAGACAGGAGATAAAGTGTGTCTGAGGGTCAAGTGTCTAGACGATATGAGTGAGATTGAGATGGTCTTGAAAGCAGAAATAATGGAATATATGATGTGACTATTTTGCAGACACAAGAGGCATACTTCCAATGTTTAAGTTTTAGAAGTTTACCTTTATTTGTTCAACCCTTGAGGGACTGAGAACCTGTATTTTATGAAGTTAAGAATGGCCATTGCAGTTCAAGAAGAAACGCCAATGCCTTCAAAACCTGTAAGAATTTTGTAACATTCTGAGTGCTAAATCCAACTTGAAAAAATGCCCTGCAAGCTCTATCACACAGCCACATCTAAGTTAATGCAGGAGAGATGGGAGAGACACTGAAATTGAAAGAGATGAGGAAATGATTAATGGTAGAGGAAAGAATAAATGAAATCAGATAAAACAGACCTTCACACACTTAAGAAAATTATCTTCATCACAAACAATCAATGCCTTGGGAACCTGTGGAACAGCATGCTGCAACAGGCTGTATTTCAAATTTTCTGAGACTTTATGCATTACTTTATTAACTCAAAAAACATTTGAGGAGACGCTACTGTGAAACAGGTCCTGCATGTGCACTGAGAAATCAGAGGTAAGATACAGTATAGCTGTCAGGGGCTTAGAGATTAGGGGACAAAGACAGGTACCAAAAAATCACATACAGTGTGTGTGTGCAAGGAGCAGTGGGGATGCAAAGGAAGAATTGACTCTATCTGGAAAAAGAAAGAAGGATATTCTGGTTCCAGGGTGAAAAAGAAATTCATATCTTCAAAATTTACAAAAAAAGCCATGAGGTTTCAAATTTGCTGTTGACATGGGAAGACTATCACTTTGAAGGCTGATATTTTGGTGCTATTTTTAATGTTAAGTTTAATATTTAGGACAAGGAATATATCCTGATATATACTGATTTGGGCTGTGATATGGTATGACTATGTGTCCCCACCCAAATCTCATCTTGAATTGTAATCCCTACCTGTCAAGGGAGGTACCTGTAATCCCCATGTATCAAGGGAGAGAAGTGATTGAATTATGGGGGCAGTTCTCCACATACTGTTCTCAAGATGGTGAGCTGATAGTCACGAGATCTGACGGCTTTATAAATGGTAGTTTTTCCTGTGCTGATACATGCTCTCTCTCATCTGCCGCTGTGTAGGACCTGCCTGCTTCCCCTTCTGCCATGGTTGTAAGTTTCCTGGGACCTCCCCAGCCATACAGAACTATGAGTCAATTAAGCCTCTTTCCTTCATAAATTACCCATTCTTGGGTATCTCTTTAGAGCAGTGTGAAAATGGACTAATACAGTAAATTGGTAACAGGAGTGGGGCACTGCTATGAAGATACTAGAAAATGTGGAAGTGACTTTGGAACTGAGTAATGGGCAGAGGTTGGAACAGTTTGGAGAGCTCAGAAGAATATAGGAAGATGTAGGAATGTTTGGCCCTTCCTAAAGATTTGCTGAATGGTTTTGGCCAAAATGCTGATAGTCATGTGGATAATGAAACCCAGGCTGAGATGGACTCACATGGAGACGAGGAATTTATTGCAAACTGCAGCAAAGGTCACATTCACTCTCTCACCTGCTGTCATGTAAGATGTGCCTGCTTCCCCTTCTACCATGATTGTAAGTTTTCTGAAGCTTCCCCAGCCATGTGGAACTATGAGTGACTTAAACCTCTTTCCTTTATAAATTATCCAGTCTCAGGTATTTCTTTTTAGGATATTTAGGGTACTTCTTTTAATACAGGTTGACAAACAATTAAAAGATTGACACCCCATATCTGATCACAATTTTTCAGAGGAGTTCATTTTATAATTTGTGCAATCTCAACATTGGTCGAGAAGATAAGGAAACACATGGGAAATGAGGCTAATTTTGCTCTGCTCAAAGCTGATTAGAATAGTGAGTTTAGCTGCCTTTATCAGAACTGTCACTCTGATATACATGATATTGAAGCTTTTGTGACAGCTATGATCATAGGTGGAAGGTATTGCCTGACTCACTTTACTTCAACAAAGTAGAATGTATGTATATATGTAAATAAAATATTAGAATAAATAGGGAGAAGTACCATTAAAAGCATATAAATAAATTAGAAACTGTTCAGCACAAGGAGCAAAAAGGCAAGAAACATGTTAACTTTGAATGTTCATTATCGTGAATTATTATAAGGGGGGATGAATGAATATCCTTTGTGAACATAAGGTAACTCCAACTGAAGCATAAGAAGTTAAAAGTAGTAAAGGGAAATGGTTACCTAAATAAGAGGGCTACTCTGTTCTATAGAATTCCCTTTGAAGTTTTAGGATCAATTTTACTCATGAAGAATGAGTTAGGAATAAGCCTGTCAAAGATAGAGTTGGAAGCAGAGACTTCAAGAGCCCTTCCAGCCTTCAATTCAGGGTTGTATTTCATCAGCCTCTCTCTCCTAATACAAAATACAATGTGGATGTTCCTGGACAGTGAGTGGCCCACTGCGTGGTCATTCAGAAACCCAGGCTTCTTCCATTTTGTGGCTCCACCATCCTCTAGAGCCTCAGAATTCTTTGCTGAATCTTCTGCATCCAGCCAGCAGAGAGGATAGAAGATCATATGAGCCAACCAATGTCGAAATGGCAAATGTCAATTAGGTAGGCCTGCCACATTCCATTGGCAAAACTGTCACACAGCCACATCTACCCAAAATAGTGTCTTGGAAATATAGTCCATCCTTGTGTCCAGAAAGTGGAGAGAACAGGGTTTGGTGAATACAATATAGTCTTTACCACAGTTCAACAAATATCTGCTGAAAGCATGTGATGTGTGCATCCTGCTGGGACCCAATAACAAGGCAACTCCCTGCCTTTGAGGTACAAGTGAACAATTTCACAACAGTATAGCAGGAACAAGGGGCATAACAAGCACAGTATATGTGGAAACTTAGAGGACAATACTTAGCCCAGCCTAGAGAAGTCTTGGAAGGCTTCCTGGTAGAGGAAACACTTGTGCTGAGTCTTGAGGATAGGTAGAAAAGTGGGAGAAAGAGGGGAAGGTATTTTAGACAGAAGCAACAATTGGCATAAAAAGTGTGGAAGAGAACTATAAGCCATTCGATATTATCAGAATGTAAAGGAATGAGCAAGGAGGACAGGTGATGAAGCTGCAGGAGCCTTCTATAGAGAGCCCGGTATGTTATATAGAAGTATTTGCACATTTTAAATAAGCAATGGGGAAAAAATGGGAGATTTAAAAGAGAGATTGGTATATGAGCAGCCATGCATTTAATAGAGGTCACCTTGGTAGCTGTATTCAGTATGGCTTTGCCGGTGGCAAGACTTAGGTAACAGTTTGGAGCCTTTTCCAATTGTTTAGGCAGGAGATGATAAGGGCTTAAACTAAGCTGTACAGGAAGAATCAATGTAAGAAATATTAATGACTTAAAATTGGGAAGATTGTTAATTGTTATACGTGAAACTTCAAGGAAAAGAAGAAAACTGAAATGGTCCCAGGCTTCTGATTTGGGTAACCTTGTAACTTTCCTTGTCATTAACTGTATTAGTCCATTCTCACATTGCTATAAGAACTACCTGAGACTGGGTAGTTTATAAAGAAAAGAGTAATAATTGGCTCATCATTCCACAGGCTATATGGGAAGCATGGTTGCGAGGCCTCAGGAAACTTACAATGAGAGCAGAAGGCGAAGGAGAAGCAGGCATATCCTACATGGCAGAACCAGGAGGAAGAGAGAGAAGAGGTGGGTGCTGCAGACTTTTAAACAGCAAGATCTCATGAGAACTCCCTCACTATCACAAAAACAGAAAGAGGCAAACTCGCCCCTGTGATACAATCACCTCTGACCAGGCCCGCCCTCCAACATTAGAGATTACAAATTGACATGAGATTTGGGCAGGGGCACAGATCCAAACCATATCATTAACTGACAGAAAATATAGGTAGAGACATAGGTGTAGGGGGAAGATGAGTGCAGTTTTGGGAAGTTGTCCAGCTATTTATTGTAAACTTAGGGGCATACTGCATATAGAAATGTTTGCTCCTCTATCCTTTGGGAACAGTAATACATTCATAACATGCTACATGTAAAAAGGACTCCTCAGGGTGGCCAACCTTAGGGTAGAGGTTGTATGGTAGTGTATTTCTCCTTCATAAAAGTGGGAAAATAAACTTAGTGGCATAAAAATACCACCAATTTACTGTGTTCCTGGATTCTGTGGACTAGGAAGTTGGACAGGGCTCAGCAGGGGTGATTTATCTCTGTTCTACAATGTCTAAGGCTTTGGTTGGAAAGAGTCATATGGCTGGGGGCTGGAATAACTTGGAGATTTCTTCACTCACTGCTGGGGCATTGGTGGAGAGGACTGAAAGGCTGGCTTTGGCACTATCGAATGTCTAGCAGCATTCCTAGCCTCTAGCCACTGGATACAAATAGCATCCCACCCACCCAGCAGTAACAACCAAAATGTCTCCCTGACACTGCCAAATGTATCCTGTGGGACAACTGTCTCCTGTGGTTGAGGTCAGTGGGGTATATGAGTCTGAAACTTAGCCAGGACTGGAAAGAGATTTTTCAAGTCATCAGTGTGTAGGTGGTCTTTAGAGTCACTGTAATATATGAGATGTCTCAGGATGCAGGGTGAGAAGACCAGCGCTTCAAGGTGAGAAGGATGGACCCATATTGAAGGGGTTGAGGAAAAGAAGATAAAGCATTAAGAAAAATAAAAAAGAAAAACTGTGAGAGAGAGTAGGAAAACCAAGAAAGACAGAAAAGACTGGTGCAGTGGCTATTGCGAGTGCCTGCCTAGCATCCTATCTCCACTTTCCACTTAGAGAAGCTCAGTCTCTTGATCACAATGACTGGTGATTTCATCCATCGACCTACACAAGCCAAGCCATAGAGTCCTTCCTGTGATTTTATATTTTAAGCCACAGAGTAAGGTGTTTTTTTTTCTCTTCTGTCCTTATCTGAAACTACGTAAATCCCAAAGTCCCTATGGTGTGCTCCCTGCCACATGGCAAAGGTTCAGCTGAGTGCGTTTAGAGATGCCATGAGTTGAAAATGACCACCTGTCCCTTGCAGCTCAGGAAGAGGCTCTTAAAGGAAGTTGGTGGGAGCATTAATGCCTGAAGCGGATTTATTGGGCTCCTAAGTCATCTTTACTTCGAAAGTTATCTCAGAATTTTGTCCACTAGTGCTTCTTTGTGAAACTTCCAAAGACCAGGGAACCTGCACCAAAAAAGCATCCCTTCCACATTGTGTCTTGCTTCTGACTTCTGAGCTAAACAAGCCATGAACCTGTGCCAAATATGCACATATGTAGTGGGTGAGCTGTGTGGGGGGTTTGATCAGAAGCAAGCACCTGAATACACTATATTGCACAAGTGTGTTACAGTTTCATCTGCAGTAGAAGACAATGAAACCAGCGGCAGAAGGAAGCAAAATGGAGGGCTAAGAAAGAGCAACTTTTTGGTAGCATTTAAGATCCTGGATCCAGTCATCTCTGAAGCCTCAGATCCAGCCATGACCTTCCAGTTGTGTGGATCAATAAATGCTCTTAAGTGGAATATCTTTCTGTTGCAAATGCAAGTGTTCTATTACAGAAACTAAAACCAGGTGTGAAGTGATAACCCCAAAATGTGGAATTGGTTGAATCAAGATAGGGAAGGTTGAAAAGCTGTAATCCTTGTTATATGAAAGTGAAGCAGCTGCTACCTAGTGTATTTTATGCCTCAGACAATGTCCCCACCACCATAATTACAAGAACATTATGGACTTGGTCAAAAGGATATGGGAGTGAGAACTGAGACAGGCATATACCCCGGAGCCCTCCCAAACACCTCAGCTACTGCATTCCCTACCCAATAAGGCTCATAATCCTGCCTCATAATCAGCTTTGATGCTCTCTGGTGATGGAAATCAGCTCCCAATTGTTCCATTTTTCTAAGAGGTGGAGACAAGGATAGATGACATTAATCTAAAGCCCAGAGGAATCGGATGATTCCTGCAATTGTTGCTAAGGGACTGAAACCACAAGGGCAAGGATCCAGATTCAGAGATGCTGACTCAGCAAGATTTTTGGCACTTGTAACTAGCCAGGCAATGTTGCCAGCCACCCAAAATTATATAATCAGGCCAGCGACTGAGTGTTTCAAGTGAACTTTATTGCCCCCTTGGCAAGCAGAGATTATGATTGTGATTGTTCAGTTCTTAAGACAGCCCTCCAAGAGTCCTTACAATAAAAAGTGGGTTGCTAAAGCAGTAGAGACCTCACCGGAGGAAGTTTCCTGACCATCCTCTTAAGCATGGTGACAAAGTCAATGAACAGGGGAGACTCTCGCAGCAGGAAGGCCCTGAAGCACCCAGATAGACTGACTAGGAACCCACTCCATGGCAAAAGAAGGGAGTAAACAGAGAGACAGGTCTCACTCTTCCTGTTTACCAGCCTAGGGGATGTTTTGTCCTCTGTAACCTATTTCTAAATGTGGCAGAGCCTGGCTTCTCTTCCTTCTCTACCAACTTCTTTTCATATAAGGGCTACCATCTTATTTCTAGCTTTAGGTAAGTCTTCTATTCCTCTGTCTGCTTAACAACTATAGCAATCATACATATAACCTACAGAAAGTGAAAAGCCCATTATCACACAGGAACCATCTCCCTACTCTAATCCTTGAGGGGGCCTGGCAAAAGCCCATACCCATATATATAAAAGAGCTGTCATTTAACGTAAGGGTAACCACAGAGACAGCCATGAAACCAAAAAGATTTTATGTAATGTTTATTTTTTTAATTCCCATCCTTAACTTTGGCTTTAATCCTTACCTCTCATTTCCATTCTTTTCTTTGAAATTCAAACTTTTTTTTAAAAAACAAAAGTGTTTAAAATCACAATTATCTAGAAACATAATAAAATTTTCTTGTCTCCAAAGAGGGGGAAAACACACCACTTTTATTTTTATGCAGCATTTTCAAATATGCATGTCAATATATATTTTATAAACTATTTAAAATAAAAACCCTTCATCCTTTGAGGTTATTGACATTTTCTAGTTCACTGACACATCTCCCATAATACAATAGTTGTATTCATTTTTCATGAATGAGATGGGAACTATACTAAAAAATAGGATTTTAATCCCTGAGGTGCCAGTTAAAATGGACGGCGTTGCCCTTGCAAAACGAGATTTTAAAAATCAGCCTTAAATAATAAGCATGGATCACGCTTTTTGACTCCGAATCACCTCCATAGCATGGAGCCATTTAGGAAATTGCATTTATTGGGTTAAGTTCACCCTGCTATTCCAAGCCCTCATGCTATAATGATCTTTCCTTTTGCAAAGGAATAACACATAGCAAGGAAGTCTGCAGAAACTTCTGAGATCCTCAGAAATCAAGAGAAACCAAAATCGCGTTTCTCCGATCTCCATCCACAGTGTTGGAGAGGGTTTTTCAGCACCATTCCAAGACCTGGAAGACTGATGAACTGCTTTGATTTTTCTACTTCTCCATACATTTGGCTAAAAAGGAGCAATCCCCCTGGCTAGAAAAGGGGCATGTCCTGGTTTTTCTCTGAAATCACAATATTAGCAGAGCTGGGTTCAGTTCCTTGTGCCCACTGTCCCTGCAGATCCTCTCCCTTCCAGGCGGCCTCCAGTGGTTTCCGGGGTCCTGCTGCTCCCTAATAGTAGCGGTTCAGGCTCCTGGTCCCGGGCACCTCAGGCTGGCCATTCATCCAGATCTCCCTGATGATGCGCTCGCGCTCCTCCAGCCGCTGGGCGCGCTCCAGCTCCTCCGCGGAGGTGAACACGTTCTTGTTCAAAGTCCTCTCGAAGCGGCGGTGTCTCCGCACAGAGAGATCGGACGCGGTGTCCTCACTACCGTCCTCGCTGTCGCTGCTGTCGCTGCTGCTCTCTCTGTCCTGCAGGAACTTCTTCTTGGGACGCCGCCTGCAGTCTGTGTGGCAAGAGATCCTTATCACCAAAGCAGCCAGAGTCAGCACCAGCCCGATGCACACGCCAGAAACAAAGTACAGAGCTGCTCGCTCAGGATTTTCTGGAGGAAGAAGAGGAAAAGCAAGCATTTGAGAGATGACAATTCCACATGCAGAGATCCAATACGACTCCAGCCTACACCTCTCACCAGGCTCCAAAGTTTTGATGGTTACAAATATTGTCCTCCCATGTGATATATTTTATAATGTATTCAAAATATAATTGACAAACGGTGAATCTGTAAAAGAATATGAGATTCTTTCACTCTTCTTGCAACTTTGATTTAGAGATTCTTCCCAAATGAAAAGGTAAAAGAAAGAAAAACAGTAATTATTTAGACCTACTGTACACAAGCAGCTTTGCTTAGGTGTCATTTGTTTAAGAGATGTATCTTATCTAAAGCCTCTTTTCACCTAGACCAAAACATCTTTACTTGTGAATTTGCTCATGCACCCCAACTGAATTACCCTTTCATCACAGTCGCAGACAGCTTCTGAGATGAACCCCATCTCCTAGTATTCACACCTTTGTGAAATCCTCTCCTCTTATGGGGTAGACCTAGTGACTTACTTCTAAGAAATACAGTTGACCCTTGAACAACATGGGTTTGAACTGCACAGGACACTTATACATGGAGTTTTTTCAAACAAACATGTGGATCGAAAATACGTTATTTGCGAGATGAGAAATCCACACATAAGGAGTGTCAGCTTTTCAAATATGTGGCTTCTGCAGGGTCAACTGTAGAACTTCAGTATGCATGCACGGATTGGGGTATACACAGGGATGCTAGAACCAATCCCCTGCATATACCAAGGGTCGACTGTAGGATATGGCAAAAGCAATGGGTGATTCTAAGATTAGGTTACATAAGACTGTGATTTTGTCTTGTTCTCTTGCTCTCTCCCTCTCTGGGGCTCTTCTTACTTGCTGGTTCTGATGAAGCCAGCTGCCATGTGTGAGCTGCCTTATGGAGAAATCCAAGTGTCAAGGAACTAAGGGTGACCTCTGGCCAACACCCTTTGAGGAACTGAATGGTGCCAACAGCCATGTGAATGAGCTTGGAAGTGAATCATCCCTCCATCTAGTCTTGAGGGGACCACAGTCCCAGCCTTGCAGCAGCCTGTGAGAAACCTTGAACCAAGGAACCCAACTAAGCCACACTCTATTTCTGATCTGCAGAAACTGGGAGATAATAAATGTGTTCTGTTTTCAGCCACTAAGTTTTGGGGTAGTTTTGTAAAAAGCAATAGTTGCAATCAGTCACACATTGAAAGCCAGTATAGGTAATTAGGAGTGGCCTCAGCAGGTTAACTGATAGGGGAGGAGAAATTTGAGCTGTTTCCTTGGTGAGAGAAGATAACAGTCATTCTGTTGATGATCAGTATGCTTAGTGGGCCTAGTTGTGACCCCTGTAAGATGTGCTTAACAGAATGGGAGTCTTTAGGTGAACAACTTTCATTTCTAGGTACCCACCAGGACAAAGAACAGGCCTGGCCTTGAGGACACTGTACCCAATGGGTAGTCTTTTATCCCTCACCTGCCTCCCACCCATTTCCCCTGAGTCCCCAGAGTCTATTATATTATTCTTATGCCTTTGTGTATATTTGGACAATTTTTGTAGGTTCTGGAAATTCAAAGACTTAAATAAGATTCAGTTCTTGCTCTCAGAATGCACCTAGTCTACTGGGGAGACAGATGAAAGCAATGGGCAGAAAATAAAATAATGGGCTGTTAATGATGGAAGCACATTGTGGGGGCAACCGGCCCTAGGAGAGAGGGAGTCATAGGGGCATTTTGTGAGCATGAGAATGAGATGGAGACACTTGGACCAAATGCTAGGACGATTAGGTAAATTCAAGCCTACTGAAGACCAATGTGTTCCCCCTTATATGGCAAGTCAACACTAACCTACATGGTGGTCTAGTGGCTTGTTCCAGGTCACGTTCACAAAGGTAACGGCATTAAGTTGTGTTTTCTATTTCTGTGTGCTACTTATTGGGATTCTTTTCAATTCAAACACAAAAACTTCATTTCATTTCACCCTGGTTCCAGATTGTTAAGATTTTTTATAATCTTGATGTCATCATCTAAATTAATCTCTCTGACTACACATTGGGTACAGTGTACACTGCTCTGGTGATGGGTACATTAAAATCTCAGAAATCACCACTGAAGAACTTATCCATGTAACCACAAACCACCTGTACCCCCAAAACTATTGAAATAAAAAGAAAAGAAAAAACTATTGTCCAAATATGTTCCTAAAATTTCATGAAATCCATTACATCATCAGCCTCAATCTTTAAAATAGCCCACTTATTTCTTTCTTCTCCTCCTTTCCTCCTTTGCTGGTTGTCTTTTATGAAATAAAAGGCAGAAGTAAAAAGAGGTACTGTTACATCCCTAGGCCACATGACAAGGTAGAAAGGCCCAAGCAAACAAACCCAAGTCTGTTCAGTTTCAAAGCCTATTCCCTTCTCATCATTTCCTGGTGCTTCCATGGCATCAGTGTCAATGCTGAGGGGCCATATATTACACAAGGCTGTTGGGAGGATCAGTGTAGATAATGCATGTGAAAGTGCTTGGTAAACGTCCCTTTCTGGGTAAATAAAAGGTGGTCTTGTAAGATCTAGCTAGAGCAATCAAGAGAAAAAAATAAAAGGCATCCAGATAGCAAGAGAGGAAGTCAAACTATCACTCTTTGCAGACAATATAATTCTATACCCAGAAAACCCTAAAAACTTTGCCAAAAGGTTCCTCAAACAGATAACTGACTTCAGTAAAGTTTCAGGATGCAAAATCACTACAAAAATCAGTAGCATTTCTATGCACCAACAATGTCCAAGCTGAGAGCCAAATCAAAAGGTAATTTCATTTATAATTGCCATAAAAATAATAAAATATCTAAAAAATAGCTACCCAAGGTGAAGGATCTCTACAACAAGAATTACAAAACACTGTTGAAAGAAATTAGAAATGTCACAAACAAATAGAAAAATACTCCATGCTCATGCATTGGAAGAATCAACATTGTTAAAATGGCCATACTGCCCAAAGCAATTTACAGATTCAGTGCTATTCCTATCAAACTACCAACATCATTTTTCACAGAATTAGAAAAAAAAATGATTCTAAAATTCATATGGAACCAAAAGAGGGTTCAAATAGCCAAAGCAATCCTAAGGGGGGGAAAAAAGAAAAGCCAGAGGCATCACACTACCCAACTTCAAGCTATATTGTAAGGCTGCAGTAAGCAAACAGTATGGTAGTGGTACAAAAACCAACACATGGACCAATGGAACAGAATAAAGAACCCAGAAATAAAGCTGCACACCTATAGCCATCTGATCTCTGACAAAGTCAACAATAACAGCAAAGGGGAAAAGATTCTCTATTTAATAAATGGTTCTAGGATAACTGGCTAGTTATATGCAGAAGATTGAACCTGGACTCGTTCTTTTTACCATATACAAAACTAACTCAAGAAGGATTAAAGACTTAAGTGCAAGACCTAAAACTATAAAATCTCTAGAAGAAAACATAGGAAATACCATTCTGGACACTGGCCTTGGCAAAGAATTTATGGCCAAGTCTCCAAATGCAATTGTGACAAAAAGAAAAACTGACAAGTGGGATCCAACCAAACTAAAGAGCCTCTTCATAGCAAAATAAACTATCAACAGAGTAAAGAGACAACCTACAGAATGGGAGAAAACATTCCTAAACTATGCATCTGACAAAGTCCTAATATCTAGAATCTATTTTAAAAACTTAAACAATTGAGTAAGCAAAAAATAAACAACTCCATTAAAAATGAGCACAGGACATGAAAAGACACTTTGCAAAGAAGACATACATTCGGCCAACAAATATACGAAAAAACGCTCAACATCACTAATCATCAGAGAAATCACGATCAATATCAAAACCACAACGAGATACCATCTTGCATCAGTCAAAATGGCTATTACTAAAAGTAAAAAAATACCATGTTGACAAAGTTGTGCATAAAAGGGAACACCAGGCTGGGCATGGTAGCTCACACCTATAAACTCAACACTTTAGGGGCTGAGGCAGGAAGATCATTTGGGTTCAGGGAGCTTGAGACCAGCCTGGGCAACATGGTGGAAAACTCATCATTACAAAAAACACAAAAATTAGCCAGGCATGCTGGTGCACACCTGTAGTCCCAGCTACTTCTGGGGCTGAGGCAGGAGGATCGCTTGAGCCAGGGAAGTAGAGGCTGCAGTGAGCCAAGATTGTACCACTGTAATCCAGTCTGGGTGACAAAGTGAGATCCTGTCTCAAAAAAAAAAAAAAAAAAAAAAAGGAATTATAAATTAGTTCAGCCCCTGTGGAAAGCAGCATGGAGATTTCTCAAAGAACTTAAAACAGTACTATGATTTGACCCAGCAATCCCACTACTGGGTGTATATCTAAAGGAAAATAAATCTTTCTACAAAAAAGATACCTGCACTTGTATGTGTATTGCAGCACTAGCACTATTCACAATAGCAAAAACATGGAATCAACCTAGGTGCCCATCAACAGAGGATTGGATAAAGGAAATGTGGTACATATTTCCACATTTGTGTTCCATGGTACACCATGGAATACTAAGCAGCCATAAAAGGAATAAAATCATGTGTTTTGCAGCAACATGGATGCAGCTGAAGGCTATTATCTTAAGCAAATTAACACAGGAATAGAAAATCAAATACTGCATGTTGTCACTTATAAGTGGGAGCTAAAAGCTGGGTAAACATGGACATAAAGAAGGGAACAATAGACATTAGGGACTATTAGAGGGGGAGGGTGGGGTGGGGTAATGGGTTGGAAAACTACCTATCGGGTACTATGCTCACCACCTAAGTGATGGGATCATTCGTACACCAAACCTCAGTGACATGCAATTTACCCATGTAACAAAACTGCACAGGTAACCCCAAACCTAAAATAAAAGTTAAAAAAAAAAAAACAAAAAATCCAATAAGAAGAGGATATGAGAACCTTCTGTACTACCTCTTCAATTTTTATGTTAATTCAAAACAGCTGTATACAATGTGTATTAATTTTTTAAAATCTAGCAACACTGTTTCAGGAAAAGATCTGTTTTAGATATTATTTAACAATTAGCTTAATGTCTCACCATTAGATGGAGATGCTGTTTACTTTTAAAAGTGAACCAAATGTTAAGTTGTCAATGTATCTGTACATCTAGTTGTAGCACTACTGAGTGACTTAATAAATTTAAGTTTGCACCACACACACTTTTTTTTTTTTTTTTTAAAGATGGTCTTCTCAGAACTCATTTGCTTACAAATAGCATATTCCTATGCCAGGCGCTATGGGATCACATCAAAGGCCCCACCTTTATCTTAGGATTGATTTTTTCCCGGAGGAAATAATGACCAGAACAGTCCATGAACTCCACACCAATCTGCATTTATTTGTGATTTGCTCATGTCTGCCTGATTATAATTAACATGCACAATGTGTACAAAAACATGCTATCTAATGACAGGCTGGAATGGGCGTGAGTCTTATCTAGATTCTAGAGCAACTTAGAAAATTCTTAAGCCCTCAGATAGAGAAAACATGTCTTGGGGCAAATAAAAGCCCTGGACTTGGCCTCCCTGGATTGGGTTAAATCCAATAATTTGCCTTTCTTTTGTAAAGTGGGAGGAAAGCATTGTCATTTATTAGTTAAGTGACCTTGAGCCAATCACAACCTCACTAGACCTTCAAGCCTGACAGGAGAAATGGACATGCAATAAACATAATTGGAATTGAGCACAACCGAGTGAAATAATGGAAGCGGGCATGAGGTACCACTGGGGCAGTCTCAGAGAGTACAGAATTGGAGAAAAGTCAGTGGTCACAGGAAATGGAAAACCAAAAAGCCATAAAGGGTCAGTCCAGAGTGGTCTTTACAAAACCTAGTTCTAGTGATAATTCAAAAGTCAAAATCACTGGGATAAAGCAAAATGAAGCTCATTTGCTGGAGAAATGGGTTCTGCTGTTTATCAAGATAGAATATCTCCCAAGGGTCAGGTCTTGGACCTGTCTACTTTGTCCAGAGTTCCCTAGGAGCCCTTTTCCTCTGAAAGAGCCTTGACTCTGCCTCAGAAATCTGCTCCCAATTGCTAACAGAATTGATTTTCTGCCACTAGTTGCATCAGGTAGGAATAAGGTCATTCTACTCAGGGTGACGGCTGGTTAGCTAGCCCAAGGTGCTGCCTCTGCCCACAAACTCATGAAGCCATCAGGCCACTGACTATGCCTAAGTCCCTGTCGGTCTAAAAGGGCCTGAGTTTCATCTCACCGCTCAGCCTTACTCAAGATAAGCAGTCTTCACAGTGGGAACATGTGCCTAAGAGGTGAACAGGCACAGCTGGTTTTAAGGAAATCTATTTCTAGACCTTACACAGCCATTTTCTTTATTCTTTCCTATATTGGATCTGCCTGAGAAGGTGCCTGTGGTGGAAAGCACAGGCTCACCTGTTCTACACCACCCACCACCCACTGCTTCCCCCATTTCACTAAACTCAAGTCAGACCTTTCCCCTACATCCCATCTTACTATGGTGCGCTGCCCAGAGTGCAAAAATGACCACCAAGCAAAATAACAGTTCCAAATATTGAAATATTGATGTCAATGACAGGAGGCAAAAGCCCCTAACAACTGGTAACACATCCTTTTCCAAGTCAGTTTCCAATTCTTGGTTTTCAACAAAACTGAAGGAAGGCCTAATCAGGTTGTCAGCTGATAAATCAAAATAACTTTTGATGATGGATCACTCTGATTTTTGGCATATGATGAAACTTAATTCAAAGACTGGGTGACTTAATTATAACAAAACTTCTTTTGTTTTTGTCTGCATGTTTATATAAACAAACTTTCTCAACACCCATAACTATACAAATAAAAATCAGAAATAGAACTGTCACTGAATCATGCCTCCTTCTGGCAATAAGTGATATTTATTCATTAATACATAAATACATAAACAAATTGAGGGGAAAGGAGGAAACTCATCCATCTCCTTAAGAGATACATTTCCTGTAAATTTTAATTTGTATGTTTTTTGAATTTTTATGTTTAAAAACTCCCATGTACCTTCCAACTTCATACAGAATGTAACTCACATTGATCTCATCCTCTTTTTATCTCAAACATCTAGTTATCTCTCTTACCTCTCTCTCTATTCTTTTCTTTCCCTCTCTCCCTTCCTCCCTCCCTCCCCTTTTCAACCTTCCCCTTTCCGCCTGAGGCTCCCTTCAGTCATCTGTGCGCAATGCCCAGAGTCATCTTTTTGACTCACTCTTTGGCTTCTAGCCATAAATTAATTAATCTCAGCCATTCTCATGTCTCTTCCATCTCTTGCCTACTCACTGCCATTTCCCCGCACCTGCAAGTTTTCTAACTCTGGATTCCATTTCCTTCCATCTTCAATTCATTTTGCACATGGATGTCAAAGCAACACTTTAAAATCTGACTCCTATTATTTGCCTTATTACTTTTACAAAGAAAAAGAGGACACTCAAGGCTGTCAAAAATCTGGTTCCAATCTCCCTTTCAATCATATCTCCGCAAACTCTTCCACAGGAGCCTTTAGTCCAGACAAGCCAAAGACTTCATTGTCCACTCTTGACCCACAAACACATCCTCCTCTTCCTGTTTATCCCTGACTGCTGGAATGCCAGAGTGTGGGCCCCTTAGTGAATTTTTTCCAATTGATAATTAACCTTCAATAAAACTGAGTCTTTCTTACATTGATGTAGTGCTCAAGTGACATGCCTTGAACTTCACAAACGTTTAATTCCTTCTTTTGACAGTATGAAACATTCTAAAGGAGTTTTCTTAGAGTTCTATTAAAGGTCACTTTATTATGAGTGTGAAATAAAAATTCTACATAAGGTTATTGTGAAAATTCTCCCCTTAGGAAAAGAAGAATTTAAAGTAATCCTGCATATACTTTGGTTTAGGAGGTATGGCTTTGAGTATATAAATTAGAAATGAGTTTATACTGCTTAGCATGCCCTGGCAACAAAAAAGGTTTTGATTTCTGGCCTTACTTTGGCTTCGCCTCTTTAATCAAGCGAAATAAATTGAGCCAATTATAGTTATGCCACAGCTTTTCTGAGCTAGAATGAAATGAGCCAAAGAGAGGGACTGGCCCACATCTGCTATAATGCCCTTGAAGAAGCTGCACAATGGGAAGCTGGCTCTGCTCTCATGGGTAAAGGAAGGGACCTTGCAGACAGAGTAAGTGGGAATCAGCAGGCAAAGCTCCTGTGATTGGCACTGTACATCCATTTTCTGTGGATGATCCTTCAGACCAAAGTCTTATCCTCTGTCTCCTACACCATGAAGCCTTGAAGAGAACCTGCCTAGGTAAGCCATGATTCAGAAGGAGATACCAACACTGCATCTTCCCTCAGTCTCCTCAACCCAAAGAAGACAATTCCCCAACCAAGAGAAAATCTGCCTGGATCCCAGAGTGAGAGAAAGAGGACATGACAGAGAAAGAGTACATCAGTTACACTTGCTTTATTGCCCAACTTATGCAATAACTCAACCTCTCTTCTGTTAAAGTGAGTAGCATTAAAAGAACTTAATTTAACCAATCCATGTTGTAGGTTAGAAATAAATTTGGGATAAGCTGTCTTTTAAAGCCTCTAGATAGCTCATGTATCCACTAAGGCAGCAAACATAACCCTGTCCTCCCTGGAGTATGAATCTGGAGCTCCATAAATCTATCTCCATTTCTTGGAGACTCCTATATTCCCTACAGGGGTTTTCAGACCATGAAGGTTTCTAACATAGTAACAATGGCCACATAATCCAGTGAAATACAAGTCAAGAGAAACCTATAAATGCTGAACAGATATAGCAGAGCTTGAGTTATACTCCTTCTACTTCCCAGTCCCTTCACAAGTGGCACCTCTACATGCACCCTTTTACCTATTCTGGAATCTAAGAATGCTTAAAAATATTAGGGTATATACAGATACACATATTGCATACATGCATGCACAAAGAGACATAGATATGCACTCACGGGGAAGAAAGGGAGGGATGAGAACAGGAAGAAAGGCAAGAGGAAAAGGGAAAGAGGGAGGAAGATATCAGATAGATGATAGATACATACATACATGCATACATACATAGAGTGAGTGAGAGAGCTATCATTCACTGAATGCTTCTCTTTGCCAAGATCTGGAATAATTCCTTTATGCTGATCATCTGCAATACCTTCAGCCATTACCACTGTTCAGCAGGGTAAGTAGGGTTACTCTTGTTTAAAAGCTGAGGCCGAGATGAGGGTGTCAAATGTAATTCTGCCTGATACTCAAAAGTTCATGCTTTGACCAAAACAGAAACGAAATTAAAGGCAGAAAAACAAGTAATTCTAGCTTTCACATACTGCCCTCACCCCACCTATTATATAGGCCTAACATCAAAGATAGTTTCTGAACTCCATCTTGGAAACCACTGTGCTCCCTCTGTAGCTTAATGAGTCCACCTTGTCCTGCCTCCCAGATCAGAAAACATCCCCTTTTGTCTCTAGCATCCAGATGTGGATTCCTGGACAAGCCCAGTAAGAGCAACCAGACTGGGTAAGGGAGTTCACTGGATCCCAAGTTGGTGACTCAGGTCGGATTTTCACAGCTGATACAATTAATGTCATGCCTCTTCATCCTTTTCCCACAAAATTCAAAACTGAAGCTCTAAGGTGATTGTTTTTTCTCTCCTCTAATACTTTCTGCTCCAGGTCACTTCCTCTTCGCCAATGATCCACCCTGGTCTTGACTAGATCCAGACAGCTGTTAATTACCCAGGAAGCAGAGTGGGGAGGGCTATTGTCAGTTGTTTTCCCTTGATAAATAAAAATAAATGTATTGCTGTATCTTGTTTCCTGCAGGTCATTGTTTTCATGGGCAGGAAGAGGCCCTATGTAGAGGTCCTGAAGCTAATCTCATTTGCACCTTCAGAGGTCAGATCATGCCCAACAGACTCCTTGCAGGAGAGGGCAGCAGCAGCAGCCAGCCCAGACCAGGCCAGCTGATCTCATGCAAGTGCAACCTTCTGTCTGCCTGGGCTTTCTTCTTGGCTCTGAAGCTTCCGATTCCTTGAGTGAAAAGGAAAGGCTTTTAAAATTGGTTTTGACAAATATTGCATGTTTTCACTTAAATGTGAGAGCTAAAAAATTTGATCATATGCAGATAGAAAGTGGAAAGACAGATAACAGGCTGGGAAAGGTGAGTGGAGGGCAGCAGGGAGGATGAAGAGAAGCAGGTTACACGGTAAAAACATACAGTTAGATAGAAGGAATAAATTCAATGTTTGATAACACAGCAGGGTGACTATACTTAATACAAATGTATTGTACTTGGGTTGATAGACACCCTAAATGCCCTGACTAGATCACTACACATTATATACATGTAACAAAATTTCACATGTGCCCCATAAATTTGTACTAATAAAATACAATCTTAACCCCTCAAAATAATAAAATTAAAAAGTGGGTATTAAAGAGAATCATGGGGTTTGTGTGTAGTCAGGGAGTGCTTAGCAAAATCTCGTCTCCAAACGCTTTAGGCGCTGTAAGAACATCTCTTGCCAGGCGTGGTGGCTCATGCCTGTAATCCCAGCACTTTGGGAGGTCAAGGCGGGCAGATCATGAGGTCAGGAGTCGGAGACCAGCCTGGCCAGCATGGTGAAACCCCATCTCTACTAAAAATATAAAAATTAGCAGGGTGTGGTGGTGGGTGCCTGTAATCCCAGCTACTCGGGAGGCTAAGGCAGGAGAATCGTTTGAACTCAGGAGGCAGAGGTTGCAGTGAGCCAAGATCACGCCATTGTACTCCAGTCTGGGCAACAGGGTGAGACTCTGCCAAAAAAAAAAAAAGAAAAAAAAAAGAACATCTCTTTATAGCATTCTGCCCCACCTCATAGGAAAGGGAAGACCTCCACTAACACTACTGCCTCTCTAAAATGCTGGAGGACGCTTCCTTCCTTTTCCTTCCATCTCTGATTTGTTCTTCCCCAGGAAGGAGTATTGAGAAATCTCTGTTCCTACCTGTCTGGCTCTGATGTGTTCTCCTTTGAATTCACTGATTTCAGTTCATGTCCTTCGCAGGGACATAGATGAAGCTGGAAGCCATCATTCTCAGCAAACTAACACAGTAACGGAAAACCAAACACCACATGTTCTCACTCATAACTGGGAATGGAACAATGAGAACACATGGACACAGGGAGGGGAACATCATACAGGGCCTATCAGTGGGTGGGGGGCAAGGGGAGGAAGAGCATTAGGACAAATATCTAATGCATGCGGGGCTTGAAACCTAGATGACAGGTTGCTGGGTGCAGCAAACCACCATGGCACATGTATACCCATGTAACAAACCTGCACGTTCTGCACACGTATCCCAGGACTTAGAGTTAAATTTAAAAAAAAGAAAAAATTCACTCATTTCATCCCCTCCCACAGGCAATAGACACCCCACAAGGAAGCATCCATTGCCCTGCCCCTCCTCCCAATCCACTGGCTCACTTTTCTTCCCCTGCAAGGGAAAGACCTACAATCCCATAGCTGCCCTAGAACTCAACGGACTAGGTAGAAGGCCCTGACACATTATTCCGTCCAGCATTACCACTGCTGAAATTGACACTGATGAGGTCAACTTCAAAATTTGAATGCCTTTCTGGGTCCTTGAGTTTAGAAGAAGGGTGTGATTAATTAGCCCCTCCAGTCTGGGCAGCACTTTATGTGGTTGCGTTATAACTAGTTATATAACCATTATCTTTCCCACATGACAGTGAGGATTCTGAAGGCAGAATCCATATGATTGATTCACTTTGGATTCTCTGGGCATTCAGCACAGTGTGTTGCTCATGGTGCATATCTCACAATATTCACTGAACTAAATTATGAAGACACCATTTCCAAAAGTTCAGCTAATAAATTTGTTATATGTAGATACATATGTATGCGTATGTATGTGGGTATGTGTATAAATATGTGCCAGTATAACATTAAAAGAGTAGGGAAATTTTGGGAGACTGAGGCAGGTGGATCATGAGGTCAGGAGTTCAATACCAACCTGGCCAACATAGTGAAACCCTGTCTCTACTAAAAATACGAAAAGAATTAGCCGGGCATGGTGGCATGCGTCTGTAATCCCAGCTATTCGGGAGGCTGAGGCAGGAGAATCACTTGAACCTGGAAGGCAGAGGTTGCAGTGAGCCGAGATTGCACCACGCACTCCAGTCTGAGTGACAGAGCAAGACTCTGCCTCAAAAAAAAAAAAAAAAAAAAAGAGTACGGAATTTTTTAAATTATAAAATCACTATAATTTCACAACCTGAATATAACTATACGTGTGTAGTATAGTGAATTTTCCTTTGTTCTTTCTCTATCATATAAACATGCACATATTTATTCATATTTACCTGCTTATAGCCAGAGTATCTATACAGACATGTATATATAATTCATATCTTTTCCTTTGCATACACTGTACATGTACACTTCACATGTACACAGCATATAACACTGTTCAGTATTGCTCCATGGTCTCCCTCCATCATGCCTAATAATGGCTACACAGTATTCTTCCCAGTGAAAGTGCCAGTTTACAAAAACTGCTTCCTGCCTTTGGATATTTAGGTTGTTATGAGGAAATATTTTGAAAAATAATAATAGAAGAAATATTTTTGTGCTTCATGCTACTTCCTTTTTTGCTTGTTGTTTATTGCCTTGCAATGGATTCTCAGGAAAGGAATCTCTGTGTCAAACAGGATACATATTATTATAGCTCTTGATACACATTGCCAAGTGGATTTTGAAAAGTGGTACACTAATTTATCTTGCTATCATCTGTGTACGAAAGTACTACTTTCACCAAACCCTCTTTAGCGGAGGATATTCCAACTGTTAAAAAATGTTACAAATTGTGAGCCCCTCCTTAGGGGTAGTACTGGAGGCCTGGGGTCCTGGCATTTCTCAGCCCATGCAGGAAGCTCCCTGATGAGTGTCTGAAACCATTTTTAGATTAACTTTTAGTACTCTACTGCATGCTTCTGAAACCAGAGTAGGCACAGCTTCAATCCTATGCAGGGAGGATGCACAAAAGCAGAATGTCCATGATACATCTTTCTGGAGCAGCAATTTTATGGTGAGATTTGGAAGAAACAAATTTAATCATTTCCAAGAGAACGTGTAAGAACTATCAAGTCTTAGGACACATGGCCAGGACCAGAAGGTGCCCAGTGAAGTGCTGGGGTGGGGCCCTCTCCCACAACCCTTGGACCAAATAAGAAGGAAAAGTAGAACCTGGGACTGAGGAAGCCCCAGCAACTCCAGACTCCATAGCCCTTTACCAAGACTCACAGGAAGAACAAAGGCAAAGGCAAGGCAAGAACTGCAGAGGAAAAACCTAGCACAGAAGTTTCCTAGGAGACTTCAATTGAAGCATCAGCAAAACTGAAAGGCTAATGCCTGTCCACACATCCAAAAGCAGATCTGTCCTGGATCTGTTTTCAACACGTCAGCCAGCTATCAGGAAACCTGAGATGTGATTCTTCTACCTGGCAGAGCCTCCCATCAAGACATAAACTGGGCTCCCTCTTACCTTATGGACAGCTGCTATGTGGAGGCAGATCTATGGACTGGCCTCATGCTGCAATCAAGCACTTTGCCTAGGACCCAACAATCATTGCCAAGATGAAAGTCAGCAGCAGGTCTGAAGTTTGCTTTCATTATGTTCTCCAGCCTGTAACCAAGACAGTAATCCTGGCCACTTCTTCAAACCCGACGCAAGGTTGTGCTGATATAAATGCTAACTCAGCTCTATGCCTATCAACCATCTATGTGGCTAGGACTGCCAACTGAGTATTCAGGCACCAGGCAAGAGGTCTTTCCAGGTTTCCAACTAGACTTTTGAGAATTTCCAAAGATAATGACTTTGCCCCTTTCAGTGCCCATCTTCCAAAAATAATCAGAGGGGGCCTCTGGAAGCCATTTAGACTCTCCAGCCTCCTCCCTAGTGAAAATGGAGTTGGACGCAAAAAGGCAACCTACTGACCTCAAAGGCACCAGCCCAGATACTGAGTATAGGGGCCCCCTATGACACACCTCATCTGAGCCACATCAAAGCCCAAACTGTTCCTCAACCTCTACCATCCAGACAGCCCAGAACAGCCCTTCAGAATTGTCTTCAGATGGGACAAGAGACAGTAGAGCTGCAGGTTCAGAATGGCTGCCTCATCCCTCCCTCCTGAAAAGTCTATACCTGCTGATCAGAGCCTCACACCTTAGGGAGGTCAGCCCTCCCAGTAAGTGTCCCCCTAAGAGGACCTTCTGGTCTTTTCCTCCTCTGAGGAGAGGAATGATACCCTCTGTGCCACAAAATATATAACCTGTACTCTCACATGACTTGATTGACTGATGAACAGATGCCCTGAGGAAGAAAGAGATGCAGAGGACAGCCTGTGTCGTGTCTTGTGAATTCCTGTTTCCCTAGCTGTGATGCCTGTGCAAATGGAGGAACACCAAATAATACGGGGTGGTGGATGCACAGACACTGCCCAATAAAATTCAGTAAATTTAAATTGAATTTAAGGGGAACTTATCATATGTCATATAAAAATTTAAGTTGCTGAATTTTATAAGAAAACTGAGTTAAAATGCATAAGGGCATTACAATATAATTTTAATAGGAAGCTATGAAAATTATCTGCACTTGCTATAAATGACAGAATTTTGGGTAACTATGTAAGATCATTGATGGGCTTGAAAAGATATCCATTACTTAATTTTATCAGACATTTACTTTCAAATATTTGCTGTTAACCAGTTAACCAATTAACCAATACCCTCTCATGTTACTAAATTTTTTTTATTCTGAGGGAGCACTTCTATGAAAACAATAGTAAGATTGTGGCTAATTTTGGTTATTAAAACGATCAGATTGTTTGGTTAGTTTATGTTATTGTTAACCAAATGCTCCTATAGATAGCATATTGTACAGATGTTTTGATTCATCCTTTTACTCTAGGTCAATTTTCTTTAATTTTATTCATCAAATTGTATTTACTATAGATAAAAGGAACATTGTAGTTACCATGTACTCTGCAGATCTGCACTCTTTAAAAATACAAATTCTCAGTCAAAACTCACATGTATTTTATAAAAATCTGGATTTTAAATAATACTTTGAGGTAATTTCTATGCACATTAATGATTGTTAAAGGGGATAATTCAATTCTTAAAAGAGGGGAAGTTTACATGGGTACACTGATTTGTCAAAAAGGTACAATTAAGATTGTACCTTTCAATGTGTAGGCATTTTATCTAAAAAATAATCGAAAACCTAATGAAGTGGGGGGTGGGAAATGGTTTGAAGTATAGATTAAACAAAAACAACATATGACTAATAGATGTTAAAGCTGGGTGACAGGTCTATTATATTTTTTGGTATTTTGTGTATGTTTTTAATGTTCTGTAATAAAACACATGAAATGACAGAGTTGATCTATACTTAGTTCTTAAGATTTTGGTTACCTTTGGAAGGAGAAGGAGAATGTGATTATCAGGGGAATGAGCAAGTCTGATTCTATTTCTTGGTTTCACAAGTTTATTTTGTAATAATTCATCAGCTTTCCATAAATGTTTTGTGCATATGTTTCTGTATGCATGTTATAAATCAATAAAAATTTAAATATTAAAAAATTTACAAATTATATATATTAATACATGGTTACTTATATTCATTCTATAAACATTTACTGCAAGTCTTCAATGCCTTGGGCATAGCTTAAAGGCTAAGGACACAAAGGCCCTCGGCCCTCATAGGATTCACAGTATAAAGGGGAATGAGAAAACTCAGAACTACAATACCTTCTCAAATGCCCAAATTTGTGACTATCAGTTGCGGAGGGTGAGGCTCCCTCACTCCTGAGAGACTGCCTCCCTCATACCAATGTCATGGGAAATGTGATTCAAATTCTGGTTAAATACTAAACAGTCAGCATAATTGTACTTGCAGTTACACATTCAACGAATATTGGTTAAACAGGGAAAAATAATCACCCAAAACTCCTGCTCTGAAAAATATTACTATAAGCAAAGTCAAAAGACAAGTGACAAATTAGGAAAAATATCTGTAATATGTAACAGACACAAAGGACTAATATAGGAAAAGTGCCTAGAAAGAGTATTAAGAAAAAGATCAATAAAAAATGAAAGAGAGATATGGACAGTTCACAGAAAAAGAAATACAAATGGCTCTTTAACATATGATAAATGGGGACTGGCACACTATGGCTTACAAGCCAAGTCTGCCCAGCCATAAGTTTTTGTAAATAAAATTTTATTGAACACAATGATGTCCATTCATTTGTGCATTGTCTATGTCTCCTTTCGTGCGACAATGCAGAGTTGAGTTGTTACAGCAGAGACTGGCTCACAAAGCTGAAAATATTTACTGTCTCACCCTTTAAAGAAAAAGCTTCCTGACCTCTTATCTAGAGAAGCAGAAATTAAATAGCACTTAGATATTATTCTTCATCTATGAGATTGTCAAAGTTCAAAAGTTCGAAAACACTGTTGCAGGGGCTTCTCATATATCTTTTAAGAGCAAATTGGTAAAATTATTTAAATGATAATTTATTAATATTTTTCTCAGTTGATAATTTACACATACTTTGTTCCCACAATTTTTCTTTGGGGCACTTATTCTACAAGAGCACTTGAACATACATGTCATAGTTATTTATTGCAGCTCTGTTTGTTGCTCAGTTTGGAAAGATTTAAACCATTTTCGCTGGACTGGTTAAACTATGGATGTCCATCTATATAATGGAATAATATGTAGTTGTCTAAAAGAATGAGGAAGGTCTCCACATGCTGATCTAAAATATCTCCATAATATATCGTTCAGTGAAAATCGTGAAGGGCAAAACAGTATGCATGGTGTGCCACCTGTGCATAAAATGGAGGAGGAGAAAACTGTATCCTTGTATTTTCTTAATATCTGCATAAAGAACTCTGGAAGGATGCATAGAGGCCTAATGATGGGTCAAGTTTGGGAACTGGATGGAGGAAGCAGCTCTTGGGTAAGATGCCTCGCTACATGTCTTTTTATAATTATTTGGTAATTGAGCCCTATTCATTCACTGATTAACTGAGCATCTGATGGGTGCCAGGCACTATTCTAGATGCGCAGGACATAGCAGTCAATGACAGAAACAAAAATCTCTCTTCTCCTAGGAGCTTATGTTCCAGCAGGGGAGATGATACTAAACAAATAAAATATATAGTATGGTGGATGATGGTAAGGTGATAAGCAGGAAAAAATGGGAAAAAAAGCAAGAAGGATACAAAGTGCCGAATCTGTGTTATGGCAAGAAGCGGATAGTGATGAGCAAAATTTACTGAGAAGGTGATTTATTTATTTGCTTATTTTAAAATGTTATGGGTACATAGAAGCTATACATATTTATGGGGTGCCCATAGCTGACTTTTGAGAAACAAAGAAAACTTAAAGGAAATAGAAGAGTGAGCCAGGCAAATATACTAAATATTGAAATCATTAAATTAAAACGAGTAATCATTCCATTTACTCTTTCTAACAACCTTGTTAGGAGTTATTAATGAGGTCAGTATTATTAATGAGATTATCTTCATTATAAACTATCATATTCTGGTCCCAATGAGTTCCTTACATACAATTAAAAAAGAAATGTTAAGTCCTCTAATCCAAGTGCTAATAGAGAGGGAAATAAAACATGTGTGGGAGAGTGTGGGTGGGTGCCTAAGCCCATTGATTCAAGGTGGGGTAGGTTGAGGAGAGATGACCCTAAGAGAGTTCAGGAGACTGGGAGGGAGTCAGCCTGTCCAGGACTAAAAGGGAGAATTCTTGGAAAAGGAAAAGACTGTGCCAAAGAAAAGAGGTAAGAAAAAACCTGGCAAGTGGTTTAGAATAACTGGAGCAGAGGTCTTGGTCAGGGAGGGTAGTGACTAAATTAAAGCATGGAGTAGTAAAGCTCGACATTAAAAGCTCTGGTAAGCCACAGAAGGACTTTCAGAGTGGGATGCCTCAAACTATCATCAAGTCCTTTCTTCCTTGCCTGCCTCTGCTCTAGGGCACACTTTCTCAACCTCAGAACTGTTGATGTCTTGCCCCAGTAATTCTTTGTTGCAGGAGATTGTCCTGTGCATTGTAGGATGTTTCGCCACCCATTAGATGCCAGTAGCAGCCTGCACTTCTAAGCTGTGACACCCAAAAATATCTCCAGACATTGCCAGAAGTCCCCTTGCAGAGCAAAATCACACCTGATATGAACCACTGATCTAAAGATTGAAAAAGCTAAAATTCTCATTTTTCCAGCCTCCCTTGCAGCTAGAAATGACCATGTGACACAGTCCTGGCCAATGAAATCTCAGAGGAGATCTACTGGAACCTCCTTCCATTTTCTGCCCTTTTTGATCTTGAATCAGCCTGAACAACAGCAGCCATTTGGCAGCCATGAGATGACAAACATAGAAAAAAGGCTTTGAGAATCACAGAGATATTGGCCCTTACATTTTTTATTGTATATATTTAAGGTGTAAAACCTGATGTTTTTCTATACATACACATTGTTAAATGATTACTCAAGTGAATAAACACGTTCATCACCTTCTTTTCATTTTTTGTGTGGTAAAAGCACCTAAAATCTATTCTCTGAGCACATTTTCAGTATACATATTTTTTTAACTATCATCCTCATGCTATACATTAGAACTCTAGACTTATTCATCCCACAACACTGCAAGTTTGTATCTTTGGACATACTTCTCATTTCATCCTCCATGCCCCGATAACTACTATTCTACTCTCTGTTTCTATGTATTCAACTTTTTTTTTAGGTTTTATGTGTAAGTGAGATCATACAGCATTTTTATTTCTGTCTCTGACTGGGTATATATCCAAAGAAAATGAAATCAGCATCTATAGAGATATCTGCACTCCCATACTTATTGTAGCCCTATTCATAATAGTCAAGATATAAAAACAACCAAAGCGTCCATCAATGGATGAATAGATTTTAAAAACTATGGTGTATTTATAAAATGAAATATTATTCAGCCTTAACAAAGAAGGAGATACTGCCACTTGTGACAACATGGACAAAGCTGGAATATATTATACTGAGTAAAATAAGCCAAACAGAGAAAGAAAAAGACAGGTCTCTACGTGGTGTTTGTGCTAATGAGCCAATGCTAGCAACCACCTACCTCCAGACTTATTATGTGGGTAAGATAACGTCTATGTATTTAGGCCACCAAGTTGAGGTTTTCATTTTTTGCAGTTGAAAACAATCCTGACTCTTAAACCATACAAACTTGTTTGGATTTTATCCCAGAGATAATGAGAATCCACCGAGGGATGCTAAAAAATAAAAAGAATTGCATCATCACATCTGCATTTTGGAAACATCATTTTGCTACAAAATACAGACTGTGAAACAAGATTGTAGAGGCAAGACCATGGCAAATACCATTATGATAAGGCAGACAAAACCATGATGGCGCTTGGAGCCAGCCAATCAACGATGGTGGGACTAAAGTGGATGCCATACATTTTAACAGGCAAAATGAATCGACCAAAACAAGTTGGATATGGGCTGTGAAGAAGATGCATCAAAGGTTAAAAATCCTATTTCTAGATTAGATGATGCCCTAGATAGGTACATAAAATAAATAGCATATTTAAAGAGAAGGACAATATTCTATTCTAGGCTGGAGTGAATTTGAAATGCTTATAGCACAACCAAATAGCTATTTTCAGGACACTTAGATAAGAAGCTCAGGAAGTTAGAAAAGACAGAGGCATGATAATTGTCTAATATATGTATGGTATAATTCAAAACTTAATATTTTAATAAAATAACATTACTTATTATGAATATCAATGAATTGTTAATAAAAATACAGCTAAGCAAAATAAAATTAAAAATACATATACCTGTACCCACACAATTCTGGCACCTGGTTATAATTTGTAGTAAAATGTGGTTACCTATACATATGAATATACATACATAAATGGGATTAAAATGTATATGATGTGTGGTAACAGGCTTCATTTACCTAGTAGCATATCATAAACATCTTTCTACTTCAATTAACACTTACAAATTTTCCCTAATATTTTTACCACATGTGTTATAAATAATTCTGAGATGAATCATCCTCATAGTAAAATTTCTGTCTATATCCCTAATTATTTCCTTAGGAGACACTTCCAGAAGTGGGAATTCTGGCTAGCGTATGTGTTTTTAAGGGCTTTGATGGATATTGCCAAATTATTTTTTAGAGAGGTTGTAGCAAATTCACAATCCCATCAGCACAATGTGCAAGTACTCATCTCCCCAGACTTTCTCCAAGACTAAAATTATATACTTAATCAGTCAAGTCTTTGAGAAATGTATAAAATAAAAATGCTAATCTCACTGCAGTTTCTATTTTGTATTTTTCTGCCAGAATTTGAGCTGTTCATGTTTTATTGACAATTTGTATTTCTTCTTTTGCAAACTGTTGATTCTTGTTTTTTGGCCACTTTCCTTTTGGGACACTTTTATTGATTTGTAAGAGCTCTTCATTTGTTATAAACTTTAACTCTTCTTCATTAATATTTCATTTTCCCCTAGTTTGACACTTGTCATTTACTTGTAGGGCCCATTGTGGTAAGCAGATATTTACAATTATTGGAATGGCCAAGGTTTGAAATGTTTGTTGGGAAGAATGGGCACAAGATGTGTCCAGAAATAAATAGGGAGATTAAAGTATGATGTGAAGAGCTCAGCTGAGATTGCAGACTATGAATTTCTAGTGGCTTCAAATGGCAAATTGTACTAGTGTTTGATAACTTGTGCGGAGTGAGAAAGGGTCACTTTTCCTAAGTCATCTAATATGAACTCTGCCTAGATTGGAACTTGAAAGTAAAACCAGCCCTTGCCTGAAGAGAAATCCAATCAGAACCTCAGTCCCTTTCTTTTAATGTAATATCCAGAGACCATCAGGCAAAACAAAAACAAAATATCAAATATTTTCAAATTCACTTAACCAGCAGAGGAGCAGTTTGGTCATTCAAACCACTGAGCATTTTCATGTAATTTTAAATGGCTCCTTTTATATAAACAGTATCTGTTTCCAAGAAATGATCTTGAGGAGAAAGTCAGCTGTCTTCCTAAAGAGTACAACTTTGAACCAAAAAAGGGGTGAATATCAGACTCTCCCAACTCACATGCCTTCTTCTGTCTCCAACTCTCCCACAAGGTTACCAAACACCTTAGACACCCACCTAACAAAGAACACACACACACACACACACACACACACACATACACAGAGAAAGTGAGCAGGATTCACTCAGTTGGGGTTTCACCTACTGGTTTACTCAGAAGCTACATAAAGGAATATGGAAGTTATGTGTATTAGCAAATGTGTTGCTGAAATAAGGCACCACATGGATAGGAGAGGAGGCAACAGATGTACTGGGAGAAAATAGGAGGGGCTGGGGCCCTGTGGGGTTGAAGATCTGGTAGAGCAGAATGAGGACATGAGACAGCTACAAGATTAGGACATTTTCCACAATTTTCTTCCATCATACTTTTCATCATTGCTTCTAATTCAATTATTTGATTTTCTTCACTAAAAACAATGGTTATTTGTATCTTGAATATTCACCTACATATTTTAAATTTTGTTTATTAATTTCACTTATAATCAGGGAATGTTCCCCATTTCAGAATTGATTTTCAGTCATTGAGTCTACACACTGGATCCAAATTTTATTTTAGCCACACTGCTTTTCCGTTTCCTTGTGTTTTCTTTTTATCTCAGCCTATACTTACTTAAAGAAGCATTGTCTTCCTGCATCCCAAGTAGTATTTAATTCAAGAGTATGGGGCAGGAAGGAGGAAGTTTGGAGGGGAGAGAAAAACAGGGCCATGTACTTTTCAGCCTTGACAAGATCACAAGACTCATTGGTAAACACAGGACTATTCAATGAGTTACCACTTTCAATGGTCATAATTCAGGGTCATGTCGACTGAAATGGAAAATTGCCAGGTACCTCCTGTGCTGAGCAGAGGTCCAAAGTGCAGTGCTCTGTTTGCTCTCACGCGAGACATATTTTTGCAACAGCTGATTCACAGGTATCCTTTGGGTCTTCGGAAACTACAGACACTCTCCGCGAGCCCCACTTCATTTAGGGGATAGCTTCACTATAGAGCTAAGGAAATTATCCTTAAATTGCTTGTGAAAACGATGCCTGAATTTCAAAGCTCTTTTCTGCTCTTGTGTCCTTTCTCTCCAATGTTGCCTTGAAGCAAGAGCAAAGATGAGATTCCTCTAATGGGTGAGTGCCTAGAGAAGGGGGCCCTGGACTTCCTTAAGGCGAAAGAGGAGCTGACTGGTGACCTAGGCCTTCACTGATCCAAGAAGGCAGAGCCCTGGACCCGAGGCACAAGCAGACTACATGCTGCAGCTCGCCCAGCGCAAGGCCCTGAGCAGTCCTTTTTTTTTTTTGAAATCAGGTTGTGCGTCATCCAAGATCCTCTCACAAAGAGAAGCCATGAACCTCCTTGGCTCATGGAACTCTCCACTTGGCTCAGATTTGCCACTGTAAATCATAATGTCAGGTTTGCATTTCAACTCTCAGACCACCATGTGTCAACCCTGCCTAGAGAATTAGAAAGTAAAACCAGTCCTTGCCCAAAGGAAATCTAATTGAAACCCTAGTCCCTTCCTTTATATACAATATATCCAGAGACATCAGGCAAAACAAAACAAAACAAAAACAAAAGCAAAGTATCAAGAAATTAAAAACTCATTCAAGCAGCAGAGGAACAGTTTAGTCATTCAAACCAGTGAGCATTTTCATGTATTTGAAAATGACTCCTTTTATATGAACAACATCTGTTTTCAAGAAATGATCTTGAGGAGAAAATCAACCATCTTACTAAAGAGTACAACTTTGAACCAACGAAGGGACAAATATCAGACTCTTCCATACTCCAGATGCCTTCTGTCTTCATCTCTTCTACAGCTTCATCAAATACCTCAGAAAGGCCCCAAACACAGAACATAAAAACACATACTCTCTCTCCCACAAACACAGTCTCATACAGAGGCAGCCTGTGTGAGGTTAACTGCATAGAATAATCAGGCTGAGGTACTCCATCAGCCCCCGCCTTGGTCA
This sequence comes from Papio anubis, assembly GCF_008728515.1. Classification (NCBI taxonomy): domain Eukaryota; kingdom Metazoa; phylum Chordata; class Mammalia; order Primates; family Cercopithecidae; genus Papio; species Papio anubis. The sequence goes on from NC_044989.1 coordinate 75,796,374, forward strand.
GAGTTAATGCATAGTGACAGAAGTCAACAGCAGCCCCGGGCCACTTCAATCACTCACTTGAGCAGCTAAACATTTTCTGCAAGACAAAGCTCTTAGAACCCTTCATTTTTCAAATTAGAGAATGACAAGCTTAATTCCCAACCAGGAGACCTTTCATCTCAAAACTCAGCATAGCCGAGCAGTAGCTGTGATTATGTAGTGTGTCTTTCCTGAGAATAAGGCCAGAGATGGCCAACCAGGAGACAACCTTGGACCCAGTCCCAGACCTCAGTCCTGGCCCAGCGGAGACCAGGCACCTACCTGAGACAAAGGAATAGGCTGCTAGGATGTTGCTGAGCAAAGCCATCTCCACGTGCTCCGGGTTGTGGCTGAGCGGCAGCCTCATGGGACATCCAGAGGGGACCTCCTGGAGGTGCTTGGCTGAATCAACGTGGCCACTCTCCTTCTTCTCTTCTGTTTGGGAACACAAAGTGAGTGATAAGGCACATTCTGCTGTCCTGAGGCCGTGTTCCAGGTAGCCTGGGCTCCTAAAGACATATTTTTGCAACAGCTGATTTGCAGGTGTCCTTTTGGGGCTTTGGAAACTACAGACCCTCTCTGGCCAGCCCCACTTTATTTGCGGGATAGCTTCACTATAGATCTACGGAAATTATCCTTCAATTGCTTGTGAAAACTATGCTCGCGAAAACTAGCCAGGATCTTAAAGAAAGACCAGCAAGCTCTCCAAGCCAGGGGTGTCACAAAGATTTGGGGTCTCGTGCTCTTTGTTCAAGTGAGCTTCCTGGCTTTCAAGGAAGTAGAAACTCCTTACATCCCTGATTTTCCTGATCTTTCTCCTTTCTCTTCCCCGTATCTTCCTAATTCCCACTAAAATCCCCCCTTACCTCTTCCAGAACTCTTTATTTCATTCTCCCTGGTTCACCTTTGAGGCACAGCCCATCAGGTTCAAATCATCATTACAGTCATCACTGCATTTTAATTACAAGCCACAGCCCTCTCCTCTCCTGCTGTGCTTTCCCAGGAGCCTGCAGTGATGACACTTGTGCACCTTGATCAGTTTGCCCCATCCCTCAGGTCACTAAATGTGTGCCTTTGGCAGTGGTTCAGAGCTGGCTATCCCAGAACTGCCAAAGCAGTTCCCATTCTAAAATACCTACAGGAATTTGGGAGCGGGAGCTGCTCCCTGCCTCTAGCTCTATGACTCCACCTGTGACTGTGATGGGCGAGTAGAACACACATGTGGCCCAGACTGCCCATCCATAGAACCATCCCTCCAGAGATCAGAACAGGGATTTGGAATCTCAGTGCTCAGCCTCTGGCTGGAGGAGCACATCCACTCCCCAGCTGTTGCAGCTCAAGCCTGGCATTAGCATTATCCAGTTACTCAGCAAAGGCTTTACAGAGAGATCCTGAGCATGAAGTGGGAGAGAGGTGGCAAATACCCAATGGCTCATTCGACATTGCTATGAACTGAAGGCAGGGAATTGAGTCACAGAGTGTAGAGGGGTGTCAGGCTTGGGGAATGAACCTGGGTTCTCAGTGGGTCACAGATGTAACATGGGCCACAATTAGAAGGCCTGGAGAGTGGCAGTTCTACGAGGTAAATAGAATGGGCTACAACAGAACATTCTCAGGCTGGTAGATTTCAACAGGCTTCAGAAAAACCAAAACAAGAAAACACCAACCAACTCACAGGTACAAAGAAACAACCACAAAGTCCTTGGAGCAGCCAGAGGCTCTGAGAGTGACAGCACAAGGAGTGGGAGCTCCAGGGGCTTTGAAAAGAGACTGGCTGCTGTTAAGGGACCCCTGAGCCTCTGAGCCAGAACAGAGTGCCTCTTTCAACAGTCATTTGTGTTCCTAAAAGGTGACAACTGGATGACACAGGTGAATGGTTAGAATCATCACCGTGAGTTCAGAGGCTGTTCTCCAGATTTAAGGACTTCAAGACCCAGGAAAAGAGTGAAGCTACTGGAACATGTCTGAGTGTGTAGTGAGCCATGTCTATTTCAAATCCATTCCCTCCTTCCTGTCTCCACTAATGCTACCAGGGTGCAAGTCTTATCATTTTATTTCTGGGAGTTTTGCAACAATCTCCTATCTGGTCTTTCTGCTGGTACCTCCTTCCTGCTCAGTATAGCACCCATGCTTATTAACAGGGTCATTTTTCCATAGTACAAATAGGATCACATCACTCCACCACCCAACTCTAATGAATTTCCATTGACCTTCTTAACACAATACACATCCACTTTCACAATATCTGACCCCTTCCATACCTCCTAATGTGTCTCCTATCCAAGCTGACAGTCACACACATATATACACACAGATAATAAGAAAGCTTAGAGCTTCAACAATACTAGATTACTTTTAGTTTCCCCAAGTAGAGCAAGCCCTTTCCTCTCTTCATGCTTTTGGTCACAGTCTTCCTTTCTCCTAAATGCCCCCCTTCTCTTCATCTGTGTGGCAAATGTTTCCTATAAGAAATAATTTAGAAGTTTTATGGCAGTCCCAAAATCTCAATGACGTTTTCTGCAGAAATAAAAAAATCCATACTGAAATTCATACGGAATCTCAGGGGACCCCAAATAGTCAAAACAATCTTGAAAATTAACAAAGTTAGACATCTCACCCTTCCTGATTTCAAAACCTATTATAAATCTACAGTAATCAAAACAGCATAGGCCTAGCATATAAAAACAGACATGTAGCATAATGGAATAGAATAGAACATCCAAAAATAAACCCTTACATATATGTTCAAATTATTTTTGCAAGCATGCCAAGACCATTCAATGGGAAAAGACTGCCTTTTCAGCAAACAGTGTTGGAAAAACTGGATGTCCACGTGCAAAAGGATGAAGTTGGACCCTTACCTTATACTATATAAAAAATTAACTCAAAATGTATCAAAGACCTAAATGTAACAGCTAAAAATTTTAGAAGAAAATTTTAGAAGACTGTTAGAAGAAAACATAGGGGTAAAGATTCATGACATTGGGGTTGACAATGATTTCTTGGATGTGACACCAAAAGCACAGGCAACAAAAGCAAAAAAAGAAATGGACTCTATTAAAGTTAAAAACTTCTGTACATCCCAGGGTACAACAGAGTGAAAAGGCAACCCACACAATGGGAGAAAATATTTGCAAATAATATATCTGATAAAGGGTTAATATCCAGACTGCTACCTATCCTAATTCCTAATATCAGGACTCCTACAACTCAACAACTAAAAACAAAGAGCTCAATTTAAAAATGGGCAACAGACTTGAAGCAATATTTCTCCAAAGATACACAAGTAGTCAATAGGCACATGAAAAGATGCTCCACCTAACCAAGCATTAATGAAATCAAAATCAAAACCACAGTGAAATATCATCTCATACCCATTAGGATGACTACTATCAAAAATCAGAAAATAAGTATTGGAACTTGTACACTGTTGATGGGAAGGTAAAATTGTGCAGCCACTATGGAAAATAGGACGACTATTCCTTAAAAAATGTTTTAATAGAATTATCCTATGACCCAGCAATTCCACCTCTGGGTATATACTCAAAGGATTTTAAAGCAGAGACTTGAACAGAATTTGTACACCAATGTTCAGAGCTGCATTATTCACAACAGCCAAAAGGTGGAAGTAACCCAAATGTCCATCCACAGATGGATGAATAAATAAAATGTTGTACACACATACAATGCAATATTACTCACAGCCTTAAAAAGGAAGGCATAAACATGGATGAAACTTGAGGACATTAGGCTAAGTGAAATAAGCCAGTCAAAAAGGACAGATATTATATGATTCCACACGTATGAAGCACCAACAGTGGTCATATTCATAGAGACAGAAAGTAGAGTAGCGGTTGTCAGGAGCAGAGGCAGGGAAAAGATAATTATTGAACAGGATACAGGGTACAAAGTTTCTGTTTTGCAAGATGAAAAGAGTTCTGGGGAAGGATGACAGTGATGGTTGCACAGTAATGTAAATATACTTAATGCCACTGAACTATACCCTTAACAGTAACTTAAGATAATGATTTTTGTTATATGTATTTTATCACAATTTAAAAATTGTGTTGGTGACGTAAAACAGTGAATTTTGAAGGTTACTTTATTTAAAGAATCTTGCAATCAAATTTTGGTTTTAAGTTAATAAGAGTGATGGCAGAGTTACCTTTTAGTGGTATTAAATTTGAAGTCAATAAAATTCTAATTCATATCACAATATGAATATGGTTTAATTTTAAGTAAGAGATGTTATTGCACTTATTTTTAAAAATCGGATTGTAAATAAGTGTAATCTATCATATTTATAGATTAACAGGAAAAAGATCGTATGAATAGATGGAAAAATGTATTTGTGTAAAATTTAATAAAAATTCATGATTTAAGCAAAGGAAAGACCCCCATGAATCTTCCAAATGCCTTTCTTTGGCTATAAGAGTGTCTAGATATTCTTCTAATATTGTGCCTATGATATTGCAATTGGAACTGAGTGTCCCCTGGTATGTCACCCCCATACAGGTGACTGTGTCATTACACAGTGTTCAGGGGGTGATAATCTCATTATCCCTTTAGCTACCTGGGGAGAGGTGTGCTGTCAGGAGCAGAGAAGTTTCTGGTAAGAACAGTTCATCTCTGACGATGTTGGCATCAGCCAGTAGAGGTTCTAAAACTTGCTTGGCCCCAGTTGGCTTCTCAGACTCTGAAAGAAAAAAGCAGCAGCACAAAAACCATCACATACCCAGGAGATCACATCATACCTTAGACCTGGTGTGTGTGTGAACCCAGCAGAGAAGCTTTGGTGGCTAGGGTCTGGATCCTTGGAAGGATGAATAGCATCCCCAGAGAGGAGAAAGCCCACTGACAGAGGTTAATCTGCAATTTGAACTAGACAGCCAGATAAACCAATCTCCCAAGGTCATGGCAGAAAGGATGCAAGAGGTAAAAGATCAAAGAAACATGCTTCCTCTCCACTCCTGTCAGCCAAAATCCACAAAACAGCTAGTGTGGGATATGCCAGTCTGGCCTCTCATCAGTGAAGTTTGCAGGCTAGCCTCTCTGGAACAGGAAGGGAGGGAATTCTGTTCCCTTCTAGCAATGCCCGGATGGGCCATGAAATGAAGTCTCACACAGCTCTGTAGGCACTAGAATCCTGGAAATGCTGATATGTAGATTCCTACACCCTGTGCCTTTCATGCTGAAGTGTCAAGGCCTCTACTCAGCCCAGGTAGGAAATCTCCTCTCTGTGTCCAGCTTCCCTTAGAAGCTTTCAGGAAGAATGAAATCATTCACGGAGCTCTGAGCACTGAGCTGTCCCCACTTCACATGTGCACACTCATTCATTCATTATCATCGCACCCTGCCAACTACTGCAGCTTCCGACTTCTGCTTATTGATGACTTTATAGAGACACATCTCAGCTGCTGCTTCTCCAAAAAGGATTGGTGGCACCATCCTATGTTAATTTTACAGGTCAAGAAAATAAGGGCAAGAAAGAAAAGAAAACTGGAAGCATGGGATCGGTAACTGTTTACAGACTCATGTACCAAAGTGCAGAAGTAGGTCTTTGAAGCCCATTGACCTTCCACTCTACACTTGTGAAAACCATCAGGCACTGACCCTAGGACAGTCACATGTTGTCTGAAGAGCAAAAGCTCAAATGGAAAAACAGTCCTCATATCACCAGCTGCGGAGAGGATACACATGGCCCCAGAGAAATAACTGAGCTGAGAGAAACCCCGATTTTATTTGTAGGGCAGATAAGCACCTGGGGATGATACATCTAACATGCCAGCCTGCCAGCCATTTGGTTTCCATTGCCCCATCAATCTTCCCCTCCCAACCCTCACAAGGAATCATTTCCAGAGACATATCCTGGACCTTGTCATCACCTGGAAAGGTTTTACCTCTGAATACTGGGCTGTGAACTCCTTAAGGGCAAGGACCATGCCTTAATTCTTATCTTTGTTCTCAGAGTTTCCAACAATAAGTTCACAGAGCTAGTGCTCAGGGACTGTTTGCTGGATAAATGGCTCACACTGAGAAATCTCACTCTCCAATCAGAACCTCTATCCTACCTCTCTGATATGGTTTGGCTGTGTCCCCACTGAAATCTCATCTTGAAATATAGTTCCCACAATCCCCAAGTGTTGTAGGAGGGACGCAGTGAGGGGGGTAATTGAATCATGGGGCAGTTACCCCCATGCTTCTGTTCTCCTAGTAGTGAGTGAGTTCTCATGAGATCTGTTGGTTTTATAAGGGGCGTTTCCCCCTTTTGCTCAGTACTTCTCCATGATTGTAAGTTTCCTAAGGCCTCCCCAGCCACACAAAACTGTGAGTCAATTAAACCTCTTTCCTTTATAAATTACCCAGTCAAGGGTATATCTTTATTAGCAGTATGAGAATACTGCTATGCACTCTCCATACCTGAATCAAAGTAAACATGCTCCCCAAGCTCTCTGAGGCTTCTATCTTGTCATTCCCTCCCTGCTCACTCAGTTTATCACTCTCATCCTAGATTCATCTTTCCTCTGCACAGCCTGGCTACTACAACTACACTATATGCTACTCTCACCAGAACCCTTCTGCTGCCCTCAACCTCAGGTCTAACTTCCAAAGCACTCCAACCCTCACCTGCCTTCTCTCCTCCCTACAGGCTAGTGCTTCTGAAAAAGCATAATCATTCATATTTGCAGCATTGCAAATGCTGAATTTACAAAATCAATTGAGGTCCCCAGTGCTGCGAGGAAAGCCAGAATGTATGTCCCTGACATCTTACTTTCTCACTTTCTCATTCTTCAATCTTCTCATTCAATCTTCTCAGCTTTCCAGAGAAATAGAGGGCACCCTACATGAACTCTAACTTTCCTCCCTTCCATCTCATTCTGACCTTCCTTCCTTCTGTCTCTAAGGAGTTTTCACCTGTGCTTTCAAATTATTTCCTCCTTCTTCCTACAGGACATGGTTCCATTAATGAATGATTCTTCTTTGACTTTCCCTTTTCTGGCTGATCTCCATCTCTCTATATAAATGGGTAGGCAGATAGATGGATTGATAGACAGACAGGTAGGTAGATAAATAGATAATATGTATATAGAGTGATTATATATATTTGTATAATTCTCTTTCTCAAAATTTTAGTCTTTCACTTTCTCTTCACCTTCCTGTCCCATATATAAATACATATATATAAACACACATACATATATACATTCTATACTTATATACATACATATATAAATATACAATGTGTATATGTATGTATGCATGCATGTATATATGTATGTGTATATGAATATCTATTGTTTTTTCTCAAATATTTGCTCATTCTTTCCCAATCACTCTCTCAATCTATCTTTTGATCTACTGCCCTTATCTCTTTTTATCTACTATAAACTTACGTAATTTCCCCCACCTTTAAACAATCTTCCCTTTGCTCAGCCTCTGTTGTAGTTTCTTATCACCCATTCTACTTCCCTTCATAGACATACATCTTCATAGGAACTTGTATTTCTTCTTTCCATTTCTTCCATCAGTCCATCCTTGGCCTAAAATATCTGGCTTCATATCCAGCCTATCTACCAAAGCATTGTTGGTAAGGTGGCCACAGTGAAACAATCAAGTCTGTGCTTCTAATGATTGCTCCAGCATGGAGACTATGAGCTCCTGGATGTCGAGGGGGCTCTTGTGTCCTATCCTTCTGCATTTGTGGTAGCTAACACAATTCCTGGCACTTAAGTGCTTTAAAACAAATTTCTGTCTCAGTGATGGGAGTCAAGGTGTGTGGGGCTAAGATTGTCAGACATGGGCCTTAAAACAGAATGAACAATGTCCTCAATGACACTGACATTACTCCTGAGACCTCAAGAAAAATCTTTGTCTTGATTTGAACCTAAGAGAACCAGGGTTAAGAAATGATATGGTCCTAGACAAGACTCACTTGGTGGTGGCCACAGACTGCAGGAATACCAATGCTGTTACAGCAGGGCTCTAACACAGAGCCCGAGGCCTTCACTTAGCACTATGCAGAGGTCAGTACCAAGGGTGGTTCACAAAATGTTTCTAACTTTAATACACTGTGATACTGTTTAGCCTGGAGGCTGCCTACCTTCCTATCCCAAGGCAGAGCTTGCTTGTGTTAAATTAATAAATATTTATTAAGCCCCACTAGAACCATTTATTTAGCAAGCAAGCTGCAGCTATTAAGGAACTGAGAATTCTCTGAAGGTCCACATGTTACTCACCTCCATGCCCAGTGATTGACTCACAGGGCTTCCTTTGAATGACTAAGTCCAGAAATGAGCAAATGTGGTCAGCAATCTACCTACCGACACTGCAAACAGAATCAAGTATAAATGCAATGTAAATTAAGTGGACAGTTGGGAAAAGAATAATTAATTTCAATAACAAGGTAGCAATGCAGAGGACCCATAAAGACTTCATAGAGAGGTAACATTCAAATTGAATGTTGAGCTACTGCATATTAATTTAACTACTGAGTATTAATTTAATAATGAATTATACTAATAGCTCACATTTATTGAGACCTTTCTCTTCAACCCGACAATTTGCAAAGTGCTATTTAATTTAAGTTTCATAACAGTCCCATGAGGTAGATGCTATTATCCTCATTTTTCAGATTGGAAAACTGAGCTATGGAGAGGTAAAGTTGCCCAAGATCACCTAGCTAGAAAATGATGAAGTTCAAATTTAAACAGTCCAACTCCAGTGCTCTTAACTTTGCTAGAGTAAAGAAAAGCACTGGAGACAGAGGGAAGAGCAGGAGCTAAAGTACATGGCACATCTTTAGCATGGGAGCAAAGGGATAGGCAGAGAAACTGAACAGAAGTCAAAGCTGCAAAGGCAAAGTTGGAATTGCATTTTGGTAGATCTGCAGTGCCTTGCAGAAGTTGAGCTTTATTTTATGGACAGTAAATAATATTAACAGGAGAATGACATGGTCAGTTCTGCTTTGTAGGAAGAAAACACTGGCAGAAGTGTGGAGGATGTGTTGGAGAAGCCAGAGATGGTCTGAAAGACTTACTGGGGGTCTAACTCAGTAGCCCAGGTAAAGGATGATGCACACCAAAAACCAAGGAGATAAAGTAGCTGAAGAAGCCAGCAACCCAGAAACCCAACACAACTGGTGCACAAAAAACAGACTCCCAAAAAATGCCTGCTCTCTCTAGCCAGAGTACCAGGAAAGGAGTGTTCTAGCATGACAGAAAACTCTTGGACAATAGCCACTCTACTTCAGCCAAACATCATTTTAAAAAACAAAAAACCCATGGCCTCATCCACACCCACACCCATACCAGCAAAGCCTGAGTAGATAGCCTAGACTTTCACCCTTAAGACACTATAGCAAGAAACTCCAACACCCTTGCCAGAGTGATGTCAGAGAAGACCCAAGGGGAGAGATGAGACTTTCATCTGAGATAGCTAGTGAGCTACCTTCCCTGGCAATATCAGTAAGGACTACATGGGAAGCCTGGACATCTGCCCCCTCCTAGAAATAACTAGATACTCCTCCCCTTCTCCACTGGGGTATCAGAGGCAGCCTAGTCAGGACTCTCATCACTACCAGTGGTTATAAGCCCCACATCAATGGAGACCACATGGGATCCAGAACTCCCATCCCCATCCAGCAGTAATGAGGAGCCAATCAATTGATGCGAACACTAAGATGATAAGGATAATAGAATTATCTGGTAAAGATTTTTAAACACCATGATTTTAAAAATACTTCAACAAGCAATTATGCACATGCTTAAAACAAATAAAGAAATTAAAAGCCTCAGCAAAGAAATAAAAAGTCTCTGCAAATAAAGAGAAGATATAAAGAAACAGAATTTTACAATTAAAAAAATACAATAATGAGCAGCATTTGGAGACTCACATTGTGAACTTTTGCTCCAAGAACCACCACAGGAACATACCAGGGAAACTGAAAGAATTCACAGACCCTTTGAAAGGAGTGGCTTGCTACTGCAAACTCCAAGAAACAGCCAAAAAAACAGCCAGTGCCCAAAGTGTAAGAGGAGGAAAGTCTGCCTCTGAACATACATCCTCACTGGGGAACCTGGAACTCTAGATCATGGAAGAAGGATTTAACTTTACCTAGAGCTGAAATGAATTTAGATAGCTGAGCATAATACAAAAGTAGAAGAAGCCATGGGAAGTGCCCTGTAGGCACTCCTGGTCCCCAGGGAAGCCCAGCGAAGCCATTTCTGACTTTACCTCACAGGGTTCCTTGGGGAGGGCAGCCAGTGGAACTGGGGAAGGGCCACAGGAAGAAGGAGACTTCCGGCTGAACTCTATCATAATTTTGATCAAGTATGAATTTTCCTAGGCAGAATCTGAGGGGTGGGGGCGAATAGGAAGTGTAGATATGAGCACAGAAGCTGCTGCAGTCAGGGAGGGGTGAGGCCTGAACGCCCTGCTTGCTTTCTCAGCAGGGAGGCTTGCAGCCTGGGGCAAGATCTCAGCCCTGTGCACCAGAGGCCTGTAAACAAATTCAGCTCTGTTGGTTGTTGGCAGGACTAAGACTGGCCTTGCTGGCTGTGTGGGAGCTGGGTAAGGTCTGTCACTGTGAGCTTTCCCCCACTTCCCTGGCAATCTGTAGGAAGCACCAGAAGCAGCCATAATCCTCCTTGGAACACAACTCCATTGGCCTGAGAACCACTGCCCCGTCCCCACAAGGGGTCTCTGCAGGCACCACCCAAGAAGAGTCTGAGCTCAGGCACACCTAGCCCTACTTCCACGTGATGGTCTTTTTCTACCCACCTTGGTAGCTGAAGACAAAAGACATAAACTTGCAGGAGCTCTATAGCCCCCCCACCCCCGCCAGTGCCTGAGAAACCTGAATAGTTATCCCACTGACCTTAGGGCAAGCTTGCATCCCCCAATATTACCACAGCTGATGCTCTCTTGAAAGCGTCACCTCCTGGCTGGAGGACAACCAACTCAAGCCATTACAGCAACTCATTACGGAACCAACCTGCTCCAAGAAAGGAGAAAACAACAGCTAATTTCACTATCCGTAATATCCTGGCTAACCAGAGGTCTTGAATCTGTCTATGTGACAACTTCGTTATAAGCATAACCAGTATTTAAGAAAACCAATGCACTAAACAAAACAATAACCAAGGACTCTCACAGAATCCACTTCATTCTCTTGCTACCTCCACCAGAACAAGTGGTCGTATCCATGGCTGACAGACCTGAAGATAGATCGCATCACAGAACTCTTTGCAGACACTTCCCGGTACCAGCCTGGAGCCCGGCAGCTCAGCAAACCCTAACCCTAGTCCTAACCTTAAATATATATGCACCTAACACTGGAGATCCCAAATTTATAAAACAATTACCACTTGACCTAAGAAATGAGATAGACAGCAACATAATAATAGTGGAGAACTTCAATACCCCACTGACAGCACTAGACAGGTCATCAAGACAGAATATCAACAAAGAAACAATGGGCTTAAACTATACCCTAGAACAAATGAACTTAACAGATATTTACAGAATATTCTGCCCAACAACAGCAGAATATACATTCTATTCATCAGCACACAGAACATTCTCCAAGATAGACTGGACCACAAAACAAGTCTCAATTTAAGAAAATCAAAATTATATTGACTACTCTCTCAGACCACAGTGGAATAAAACTGGAAATCAACTCCAAAAGGAACCCTTAAAACCATGCAAGTATATGGAAATTAAGTAATCAGCTCCTAAATGATCTTGGGTCAACAATGAAATAAAGATGGAAATTTAAAAATTGTCTGAACTGAATAATAACGAAACAATCTATCACAACCTCTGGGATACAGCAAAAGTGGTGCTAACAGGAAATTTCACAGCATTAAATGCCTACATCAAAAAATCTGAAAGAGCTCAAATAGATCATCTAAGGTCACACCTCAAGGAACTAGAGAAACAAGAACAAACTAAACCCAAAACATAGGAGATGAAAAGAAATAACAAGGATTGCAATAGGACTAAATGAAATTGAAATAAACAAAAAACAATACAAAATATAAATGAAACAAAAAGCTGGTTATTTGAAAAGATAAACAAAATTGTTAGACCATTCATGAGATTAACCAAGAAAAGAGAGACAATCCACATAAACTCAATTGGAAAAGAAACAGAAGATATTACAACGGATACAACAGAAATACAAAGGATCATTCAAGGCTACAATGAACACTTTTATGCGCACAGACTAGAAAATCTAGGGGGGATGGGTAAATTCCTGGAAATATACAGCCCTCCTGGATTAAACCAGGTAGAAATAGAAACTCTGAATAGATCAATAACAAGTAGCAAGATTGAAACAGAAACAAAAAAGTTGCCAATAAAAAAAAAAAAAAAATACAGGACCAGATGGATTCACAGCTGAATTCTACCAGGTGTTCAAAGAAGAATTGGCACCAATATTGCTAAAACTATTCCAAAAGATAGAGAAGGAGAGAATCCTTCTGAAATCATTCTATGAAGCTACTATCAGCCTAATACCAAAACCAGGAAAAGGCATAACAAAATAGAAAACTACAGACCAATATGCCTGAAGAACACAGATGCAAAAACCCTCAACAAAATACTAGCTAACTGAATCCAACAGCATATCAAAAAAAATAATAATAATACACCATGATCAAGTGAGTTTTATACCAGGGATGCAGGGATAGTTTAACATACACAGGTCAATAAACGTGAAACATCACATAAACAGAATTAAAAACAGAAATTATATGATCATCTCAATAGACGCAGAAAAAAATATGTGACACAATCTAGCATCCCTTTATGATTAAAACCCTGAGGAAAATCAGCATGGTAGGGACATACCTTAAGGTAATAAAAGCCATCTATGACAAACCCACAGCCAATATTATACTGAATGGGGAAAAGTTGAAAGCATTCGCCCGAGAACTGAAACAAGACAAAAATGCCCGCTTTCACCACTTCAATTAAGCATAGTACTGGAAGTCCTAGTCAGAGCAATCAGACAAGAGAAAGAAATAAAGGTCATTCAAATTGGTAAAGAGGAAGTCAAATGGTCACTGTTTGATGATGATATTATCATATACCTGGAAAACCCTCAGGACTCATCCAAAAAGATCCTAGAACTGATAAATGAATTCAGTAAGGTTTCAGGATACAAAATCAATGTATACAAATGAATAACACTGCTATACACCAACAGTGACTAAGCTGAGAATCAAATCAAGAACTCAACCAACTTTACAATAGCTGCAAAAACAAAAATAAAGTACTTAGGAATATACCTAAATAAGGAATATTCACCTTACTCCTGCAAGAATAGCCATAATTTAAAAATCAAAAACTAATAGATGTTGGCATGGATGTGGTGAAAAGAGAACATTTATACACTACTGGTGGGAATGTAAACCAGTACAACCACTATACGACAGTACAGAGATTCCTTAAAGAATGAAAAGCAGATCTGCCATTTGATCCAGCAGTCTCACTACTGAGTATTCACCCAGTGGAAAATAAATCATTATATGGAAAAGACACTTGCACATGAATGTTTGTAGCAGCAAAATTCGTAACTGCAAAAATATGGAACCAGCCCAAATGCTCATCAATCAACGAGTGGATAAAGAATATGTAGTTTTTTATATATATATACACACACACACACACGCTATATATATAAAAATATATAAATAGTATTCCATATATGATGGAATACTATTCAGCCATAAAGAAATAATGACATTCTTAGCAACCTGGATCGAGTTGGAGACCATTATTCTAAGTGAAGTAACTCAGGAATAGAAAACCACACATTGTATGTTCTCACTTTTAAGTGACAGCTAAGTTTATGAGGATGCAAAGGCATAAGAATAATACAGTGCAGTTTGGGGACTTCAGGGAAGGCTGGGAGGAGGGTAAGGGGTAAAAGACTATACATTGGGTACAGTGTACACTGCTTGGGTGATACTTTCACCAAAATCTCAGAAATCACCATTTTTTTTTTTTTGAGACGGAGTCTCGCTCTGTCGCCCAGGCTGGAGTGCAGTGGCCGGATCTCAGCTCACTGCAAGCTCCGCCTCCCGGGTTTACGCCCTTTTCCTGCCTTAGGCTCCCGAGTAGCTGGGACTACAGGCGCCCACCACCTCGCCCGGCTAGTTTTTTGTACTATTTAGTAGAGACGGGGTTTCACCGTGTTCGCCAGGATGGTCTCGATCTCTTGACCTCGTGATCCGCCCGTCTCGGCCTCCCAAAGTGCTGGGATTACAGGCTTGAGCCACCGCGCCCGGCCCCGAAATCACCATTAAAAAACTAAAACTTATTCATGTAATGGCCGCACATGGTAGCTCACGCCTGTAATCCCAGCACTTTGGGAGGCCGAGGCGGGCAGATCACGAGGTCACAAGATCGCGACCATCCTGGCTAACACGGTGAAACCCCGTCTCTACTAAAAATACAAAAAAATTAGCCGGGCGTGGTGGCGGGCGCCTGTAGTCCCAGCTACTCGGGAGGCTGAGGCAGGAGAATGGCGTGAACCCAGGAGGCAGAGCTTGCAGCGAGCCGAGATCAGGCGGCTGCACTCCTGTCTGGGCGACAGAGCGAGACTCCGCCTCAAAAAAAAAAAAAAAAAAAAAAAAAAGAAAAGAAAAGAAAAAGAAAAAAAAGAGCTTATCCGTGTAATTAAACAGCACCTGTTCCCCAAAAACTATTGAAATAAAAAATATGTTTAAATAAAGAAAGGATAGGATACCTGGCATATGAAAAGAACTAAAGAAATAAAGGAACTGAATAAGGAGATACTTGTAACACAGCCAGTGTTTATGTGAGTAAAACTTGGTATTGTAGGTCTGGTAATTAAAAGAAAAGGTCATGTTTATTTTTATTAACAACAATAACAAAAGCCAACATTTATTAAGTACATTCCACACACTAAAAAAATACAATAACCAAAATAAAAGGCTCAAAATAAATAGATGGGCTTACTGGTGAATGGAGGAGGCAGAGGAAACAATAAGTGATCTGAAAGACAGAATAATAGAAATTACTTAGTTGAACTACAGAGAGAAAACAGAATGGAAAAAAAATGAACAGAGTCTTAGGGATCTGTGAGATTATTACAAAAGACCTAACATTTGTGTCATTGGAGCTCCAGAATGAAAGAAGGATGAAGAGGAACTGAGAAAGTAATCAAAGAAATAATGACTTTTAAAAAACCAAATTTGTCAAGAAACATAAACTTATAGATTCAAGAAGCTGAGCAAATCTCAAATGGAATAAATCCAAAGAAATCCATGTGAAGACACACTGTAATTTAACTTTTGAAAACTAAAGACTAAAGAGGCTGGGTGTGGTGGCTCAAGCCTGTAATCCCAGCACTTTGGGAAGCCAGGGTGGGCAGGTTACTTGAGCTCAGGTGTTTCAGACCAGCCTACGTAATATGGCAAAACCCTGTCTTCACTAAAAATACAAAAATTAGCTGGGTATGGTGGCATGCACCTGTGGGTCCCAGCTACTCAGGAAGCTGAGGTGGGAGGATCACTTGAGCCTCGGAGGTCGAGACTGCAGTAAACCGAGATTGCCCCACTGCACTATAGCCTGAGTGACACAGAGTGAGACCCTGAGAAGAAGGAGAGGGAGAGGGAGAGGGAGAGGGACAGGGACAGGGACAGGGAGAGGGACAGGGAGAGGGAGAAGAAAAGAAAACCAAAGACAAAAAAAAAAAAAATTGAAAGCTGCCTGAGAAAAATGACGTCTTAGCTACAGGGAAAAAACAATTCAGAACACAGAGGGTTTCTCATTGGAAACCATGGAAGTCAAAAGGCAGTAAGTAGCACAATATATATTTCAGGGGCTGAAAGAAATGAACTGTGAATCCAGAATCAATACCCAGCAAAACTCCCCTTCAAGATGTAGGGGAAACCAGACATTCTCCAATGAAGGAAAACTAAGAGAATTTGTCGCCAGCAGACCTACCCAAAAAGAATTACTAAAATCCTCTAAACAGAAAGAATTTTTTAAAGATATCATGAAATATCAAGAAGAAAGCACAAATATAGGTAAATACAGTAGGCTTTCTTTTTCCTCATGAGTTTTCTAAATTGTATTTAACAGTTGAAGCAAAAATGTTGACACTTTCTGATGTGGTTCTGAATGTATGTAAAGGCGGCCAGGCACAGTTACTCACACCTGTAATCCCAGCGATTCGGGAGGCAGAGGCAGGAGGGTCACTTGATACCAGGAATTTCGACCAGCCTGGGCAACATGATGAGACCCCAATCTCTACAAAAAAATTATTAGTATTTTATTTTATTTATTTTTGAGACGGGAGTCTCACTCTGTCGCCCAGGCTTCAGTGCAGTGGGGCGATCTCGGCTCACTGCAAGCTCCGCCTCCCGAGTTCACGCCATTCTCCTGCCTCAGCCTCCCGAGTAGCTGGGACTATAGGCGCCCGCCACCACGCCCGGCTAATTTTTTTGTATTTTTAGCAGAGACGGGGTTTCACCGTGTTAGCCACGATGGTCTCCATCTCCTGACCTCGTGATCCGCCCGCCTCGGCCTCCCAATAATTTAAAAAAATACTTAGCAGGGCATGGTAGCAAATGCCTACAGTCTCAGCTACTCCGAGGCAGTAAGATTGCTTAAGCCCAGGAATCGAGCCTGCAGTGAGCTATGATTGTGCCACTGCACTCCAGTTTGGGCAGCAGAGAGAGACCTTGTCTCAAAAATAAAATAAAATTAAGTTAAAATGAAAAATTAATGTATGTAAAGGAAATATTTAAGACATACTTTGGAGTAGGGCAAAGGGAAGCAAAGCAGGGTAAGGTTTTTATGTTTCACTCAAACTGGTGAAATGGCACCAGCAGACGGTAAATAGCCATATATATATATATATATATACACACACACACACATATATATATATATATACCAACCACTAGAAAAACTGTATGAAGAAATATATTTAAAAATACTACAAACAAATCAAAATGGGATTCTAAAACAATGTTCAAGTAACTAACAAAAAGAAAACAGAGAAACAAACAAACATAAAACAGAAGACAAAAGACAAAATGGCAGACGTCAGCCCTAACATCTCAATACTGACATTACGTGTAAATAATCTGAACACACCAATTAAAGATAGCTATTGCCAAAGTGGATTTTTAAAATGACCCTTTGTCGGATGCATAGTTTGCAAATATTTTCTCTCATTCTGTAGGTTGTTTGTTACTCTGTTAATACTTGTTTTGCTCTGTGGAAGCTTTTTAGTTTAATTGGGTCCCATTTATTTCTTTTGTTTCTGTTGCATCTGCTTTTGGGGTCTTAGTCACAGATTCTTTGCCTCAGTCAATGTCTGAAAGAGTTTTCCTAGGTTTTCTTCTAGCATTCTTATGGTTTCAGATACTATTTTTAAGTCTTTAATCCATCTTGACTTAATTTTTGTATATGGTGAGAGATAGGGATCTAGTTTAATTCTTTTACATGTGACTATCCAATTTTCCCAGCACCATCCACTGAATAGGGTAGGTATCCTTTCCCTAGTTTATATTTTTGTGTGCCTTGTCAAAGATCAGTCCAGAATCTCCAAGTCAAACAAATCAGCAAGAAAAAAAATCCCATTAAAAAGTGGGCAAATGATATAAATAGAAATTTCTCAAAAGAGGATATACAAATGGCAAACAAATATATGAAAAAATGCTCAACATCACTTATCATCAGAGAAATGCAAATTAAACTCACAATGAGATATCACTTATCCTCACTGGAATGGCCATTATTAAAAAGTCAAGAAGCAATAGATGGCATAGATATGGCAAAAAAAGAAAAAAAAAGGAAACTTGTTTATACACTGCTGATGGGAGGGTAAATTAGAACAACCTCTATGGAAAACCATATGGAGTTTTCTCAAATAACTAAAAGTAGATCTACCATTTGATGAAGCAATCCCACTACTGGGTATCTACCCGGAGGAAAAGAGATCATTATATAAAAAGACACTTGCACACAAATGTTTACTGCAGCACAATTCACAATTGCAAGATATGGAATCAACCTAAGTACCATTAACCAATGAATAAATAAAGTGTGGTGGGTATGTAATTCATTCATCAGTTGAATGCCATAAGAAGAATAAAATAATGTCTTTTGCAGCAACTTGGATAGAACTGGAGGCCATTATTCTAAGTGAAATAACTCAAGAATGGAAAACCAAATACCATGTGTTCTCACTTACAAGTAGGAACTAAGCTATGGGTACACAAAGGCATATAGTGGTATAATAGACAGTGGAGGCTCAGAATGTGGAAGGGTAGAGGGAGTGAGAGATGAAAACCTACCATTGGGTACAACACACACTATTCAGGTGATGGATACACTAAAATCCTAGACTTTACCACTGTATGATTCATCCACGTAACCAAAAGATACTTGTACCTCTAAAGCTATTGAAATAAAATGTTTTTTAAAACGATGTCCCAACTATACACTATAAGAAATTATAAAAAACCTTTCTTTGATTATTTTCTCAGTGCTAGGATTACTGGCACCACACCCAGCCACTGCCAGTATTGTTATATATGAAGTTAGTTTCTTACAGTGTATAGTTGGGACATGGTTTTTATAGCCGAGGCGGGCAGATTGCTTGAGCCCAGGAGTTAGAGACCAGCCTGGGCAACATGGCGAAACCCCGTCTCTACAAAAAATACAAAAATTAGCCAGGCATGGTAATGCACATCTGTAGTCCCAGCTACTCAGGAGGCTGAGCGGGGAGGATGGCTTGAGCCCAGGTGGCAGAGGTTGCAATGAGCTGAGAGCATGCCACTGCACTCTAGCCTAGCAACAGAGCAAGACCCTGTCTTAAAAACAAAACAAAGCAAAAAAAAACGCCCCCCCCCACAATAAAACAAAACACAAAAACAATATTGTCAGGTTTAAAGAAAAGGGATCAAAATCTTATATTATGCAACCATTAACCAAAAGAAAACGAGTCTAAATTGATATGTATTAAGTTTATGAAATAGACTTTAGAACAAAGAAAATTACCAGAGGGTCTTTGAAAAAAAAAAAATCTATAAAATCGACAAACCTTTAGCAAGACTGACCAAAAAAGAAAGAAGTTACAAATTACCAATGTCAAAAACAAAACAGTAGATATCACTAACAGACCCTGCAGATAACAAAATAGTAAAGAAATACTAGGAACAACTCCTACACACTTAAGTTTGACAATTCAGACAAAATGAACCAGTTCCTTGAAAAACACAAAGTACCACAACTCATCCAATATGACAGAGATAATTTGAACAGCCCCATAGCTATTAAAGAATTGAATTCGTGATTTTAAAACTTATACCCCCCCCCAAAAAAACCTTCAGGCCTAGATGGTTTCACTAGAAAATTCTAACAAATGTTTAAAGAAGAATTAACACGACTTCTACACAATCTCTTCCAGAAAATCAGAGAAGAGGGGGATACTTCCCAATGCATTTCATGAAGCTAGCATTACACAGATACCAACTCCAGATAAAGATAGCGCCAAAAAAAGAAAACTCAAAACCATCAGGAACATAGATACAACAAAAAAAATCCTTAGCACAATATTAGCAAATAGAATTCAGCAACGTATAAAAAGGATTTTTTTCGTAGTGACTTTTTTTTTTTTTTTTTTGAGACGGAGTCTCACTGTGTCTCCCAGGCTGGAGTGCAGTGGCGCGATCTCGGCTCACTGCAAGCTCCGCCCCCCGGGTTCACGCCATTCTCCCGCCTCAGCCTCCCAAGTAGCTGGGACTACAGGCGCCCGCTACCGCGCCCGGCTAGTTTTTTGTATTTTTAGTAGAGACGGGGTTTCACCATGTTAGCCAGGATAGTCTCGATCTCCTGACCTTGTGATCCACCCGCCTCGGCCTCCCAAAGTGCTGGGATTACAGGCTTGAGCCACCGCGCCCGGCCTCGTAGTGACTTTTTATGACATGACTATGTGGGGCTTATTTCAAAAATGCAAGGCTTATTCAAAAATCAATTGATGTAATCTGCCATTAGTAATAGACTAAAGAAGAAAAGTCATGTTACTTGATGCAGAAAATTTTTTCAAAAATTCAACACCCATTCATGATTTTTAAAAAATTCTCAGAAAACTATGAATAGAGGAGAATTGCCTCAACTTGATAAAGAGCATCTACAAAAGACCTATAGCTAACATTATACTTCATGATGAGATACTCAATGTTTACTCGTCAAGATCAGAAATTAGGTAAAGATGCCCACCCTCCCCACTCTTAAATCAACATAGCACTGTAAGTTCTAATCATTACATTGAGGCAAGAAAAGGAACTAAAAGACACACAGATGAGAAAGAAAGAAATAAAACTGTCCCCATTTGCAAGTGATATGGCTGTCTATAGAGATCCCAAGGAATCTACCCAAAAAACCTCCAGGTATGACCTGGACATTTTTCCTTCCAAATGTCATGTTAAAATGTGTTCTCCAATGTTACAGGTGGGACCTAGTGGGAGGTGTTTGGATCATGGAGATGGATCCCTCATGAATGGCTTGGTGTTGCCCTTGTGGTAATGAGTGAGTTCTCATTCTATTAGTTTATGCAAGAGCTGACTGTTTAAAATAGCCTAGCATCTCTCTTGCTCCTTCTTACGATATAACATGACTGCTGTCCCTTAGTCCTCTGCTATGAGTAAAAGCTTCCTGAAGCCTCACCAGAAGCCAAGCAGATGCTGATGCTATGCTTGTACAGTCTGCAGAATGATGAGCCAAATAAACATCTTTTCTTTATATTACCCAGCCTCAGATGTTCCTTCTGCAAAACAGACTAATATACCTCTTAAAACTAGTGAGTTCAGTGGGGCATGGGGGCTCACACCTGTAATCCCAGCACTTCAGGAGACTGAGGCAGGTGGATCACCTAAGGTCAGGAGTTCGAGACCAGCCTGACCAATATGGTGAAACCCTGTCTCTACTAAAAATATGAAAGTTAGTTGGGCATGGTGGCATGCGCCTGTAGTCCCAGTTCCTCTGGAGGCTGAGACAGAACTACTCGAACCTGGGAGGCGGAGGTTGCACCACTGGGAGCCAAGATCGCACCACTGGGAGCCAAGATCGCACCACTGCACTCCAGCCTGGGTGGCAGAGCGAGACTCAATCCCCCGCAAAAAATTTTAAAATAAAATAAAACTAGTGAGTTCAGCAAGGTTGCAGGCAACACAAACTTATAAAAAATCAACTGTATTTCCATATACTAAGAGTGAACACTAAAGTTAAAAAATATAACACCATTTACTGTTGTTTAAAGAATGAAATACAGTCCTGCATCACATTAATGAAGTTTTGGTCAATGACAGCCATGTTGTATACATGAGATCACAATATGCAACCTTTTGGGATTGGGTACATGAACATTTATAGTAGCTGTATTCGCAATAGCCCAAAACTGGAAACAATTCATATGCCCCTCAAAGAGTAAATGTTTAAACAAACTGTAGTACCTCTATATCATGTAATACTACTCAGCAACAAAAAAAGAACAAACTGTTGATACACAAGGCAACCTGGATGAATTCCAGAGGATTATTCTGAATTTAAAAACCCAATCCCAAAAGGTTGCATATTGTATGATTTCATTTATACAATATTCTTGAAATGACAAAATTACAGAAATAGGGAATAAATTAGTAGTTTTCAGAGGTTAAGGAAGGACTGGGGTGAGAAAGAAAGTTATCGTAGCTAAAAAATAGCAACATGAGAAATCCTTGTGATGATGCAAATGTTCTGTATCTTGACTCTATCAATGTCAACATCCTGGTTGTGATATTGTACTACAGTTTTGCATGATGTCATCATTGGGGAAACTAGTTAAATGGAACATGGGAGCTCTGCATTATTTCTTGTGACTATGTATAAATTTAAAATTATCTCCAAAAAAAGTCTAATTAAAAATACATTTAAATGCATAACCATCCTCCTGAATCATAATCTGCCATTAAATCTTGAGAAATATTGATCTAAAAGTTCAACTAGTATATTAGGGGAAATATCCTCTTTCTCATGAGGAACAGCTGAAGGGACAGAAAATGTTTTATCTTGGGAAATCCTAAAGAAAATTATGAGAGTTTTCTTTTTCCAGAATACAAAGGGATTACACACATGAAATTAAACTTGGTGTGCTGCCAGTAAACAGAACACAGGCTGACGTACAAGAAAATGCACAAGCTTCAGGATTAACCAAGCATGGGTTTAAACCCAAGCTCCACCATGCCCTATTTTTAAGACTAGACAAGTTAGTTAACCTCCCCGACCTCCCATTTCCTCATCTTTAAAACAAGGCTAATGATTCCCACCTCAATCCATCAATCAGCATCTAAGTAAAGAAACAGACACTGCTTCAGTACTTCCAAGAGAAGGAATTTAATGCAGGGAATTGGTGGCAGTGGTGAAGATAGAAATATAGGTTATAGGTGATAGAAAAGCTGAGATTTGAAGATTATTGCGATAGATAACAGTCAAGAGTATAAAGATCTTCTTAAGTTCATATAACCTTGCATACTTACTAAGGATCAGGCAAAATGTGAAAAGTAAAAAATGAAACAATTTTAAAAGATGAAAAATTAAAAAAAAATTAAGTTTGTCTGACTTTAAAAAGATAAAATTAGTTGGAGTAAGGTCTTGGGATGGGGTCATGAAAAAATCAGATATTAGCAATAGTAGGCAGTGCGTAATTGAAGGCATAAAGGTAGGAGGCAATGTTGCCAGAGCCCAGGAGCCAGAGTCACCAGGAAGAATCAGGAACCATGGTGGACACAAATAGTGGGAGCTGGAGCCATAGAGGAGATGCAGACACTGCTGGCAAGGATGATTTAAGATGGGAGAGAGGGAAGAAATTATCTGGTTTCCTCTTTTCACTACCTTGCAAACTTCCAAGGGTGCAGCAACTTTCCTCTAGCAGGAAGCCATAGATATGGAGCCTGGGGAAGGCAGCCTTCCAGGTCAGACCCTGCTATCAAGGGCAGAGCAGGAATCAGAAGATAAACACACCTAGGTGTGGCCCACTCACAGGGTGTTTGTGAGGATGCAGGGCTTATAAGATACCTGGCACAGAGTAATAGGTGCTCAAGAAATGGCAATTATTATTTTTCAGTGCCAATGTCGCATGATGACATTTAGAGCCACATTTTCTCATCATTTCATATCTGAATAGAAGGAAGCACAAGCTGGGGCTCATGCCATGTCGACTTTGCCAAGAGTACTTATTTTTTCCAAATGAGCAGCACATCTGAGAAATGTGAAAAGCAGGCCTGTCCTAAAGTTTCATTGTATAAAGCAAATGTTGAGTTTCCACAGCTGCTGGCTTCAGCCTGCCCAGAGGAATAGTTTTCATGAAATATTAATCTCGGAGAAAGCCACACTGGGGTAAGCTTGCACAGTAATTCAAGCAGCATGTGCAAAATTTATTTAGCGTTTTGGCTGGGCATGGTTTTAATTATGTGAAGTCTTCAGAATGAGAAGAAAGTGATTGAAGATGTTTAACTAAGTCAGTCATGGAGGCTGTGGATGCTCTAAGATCCTCTCCAACTTTGGTTTATTTCTGCAGTCCCCAAACTATAAATACAAAGGAAGCTCCCATGGAATCAGATGATGGCACTGTAAGAATCAAGGTGCAGCTAGCAGTAAAAACAGAAGACACCAACACCTGCAGTCCAGAGAACTCCAGTGTAACATAAAGGCGGGTGTCTATTCATGGTTCCCTACAACCAAGGTAGGGACAGAAAGGTGAGAATCCAAGGACTGTCCAAAACCTGGGAAGCAGCATGCAAGACGCTTTCATCAAAGGTCCCGAGTGAGTACAAGATGCAGAGTGTGTTGTGTACCTGATGGACATCTCATACTTCCTGGGAGTCACTGGCATGGTGTGATGTTGAACGTGAGGTAGCATCTGGAAGTGCAGAGAGGGCCAGGACCCCTCCCTGAGGACAACACAGGCATGGGGATGGACTGGGCCTTGCATACAGTAGAGCTGAGCCAACCTGCAGGGTTTTAAAACTGTCAACAACCAGCAGCCACAAAATGTCCCCTTGGCTGATGGAACAGATAGAAAACTCAGAAGTTATTTTTAAAGACTGGTTTTCAGACTCTAGGTTCTGTTCATAAATATTAGGGCCCTAGCACCAGCCTGGGGGGAGAGGTTTCTATCCCAAGAGGGACTATATGAGTTGGAACCTCAGAAAGGGACCACTAATTTTCAGAGATAATCAAAAGCTAGTCCTGTGAGGTAAGACATAGGAGATGGAGATGGGCAAGGAGGTTCTCATGATCAGTCCACAGAATTGATGCCCTAATCTCTATGCCCTCACGGGGGTCAGGGAGACCTGCTGAGTTATTTACTGCCTCAAGTAAGATAAGTCGGGGCATCAAGGTGGGCTGGTCCTAGCTAGGAGGAGTGGAGGAGGAAGCTAGACTGTGCTGACCTGGAGTCCAGAACACTGAGGTTATTGGGGGAGGAGTCTCCACTTGGGCTTCCCAGAGATCCCTCCAGTTCAACATGTTCTAAGTTCATTCCCCCAGCTCACCTGCCTCCTCTTTTCTGTACAGTGTTCATAGTATCCTGAGGATTCCAGTCACACAGGCTCAAACCTGAGGATCATCCTGGACCCTTCCTCTCCCTTGCCCTGAAAATCCTACCTCCTATCCTTTCTAACCCTCCATCCCCACTGTCACTCCCCTAATTCAGAAATTTCTCTCCTTTCTTCCCCCCTCCACCCCATCTCATATAGTGGTGTGATATGATTCAGCTCTGTGTCCCCACCCAAATCTCATCTTGTATTTCCCATAATCCCCATGTGTTATGGGAGGGACCCGGTGGGAGATGATTGAATCATGGGGGTGGGTCTTTCCCATGCTGTTCTTGCAATAGTGAATGGGTCTCACGAGATCTGATGATTTTAAAAATGGGAGTTTCTCTTCACAAGCCCGCTCTTTGCCTGCTGCCATCCACGTAAGATGTGACTTGCTCCTCCTTGCCTTCTGCCATGACTGTGAGGCCTCCCCAGCCATGTGGAACTGTAAGTCCAATGAACCTCTTCCTTTTGTAAATTGCCCAGTCTCTAGTATGTCTTTATCAACAGTGTGAAAACAGACTAATACATGGTGCCAGGCTGAGCATTTGGAAACAGTGTTCTAACAATGCCACTCATCTGTTCCAAAATTGCCAAAGGATCCACACTGCCTAGAGTGAAATTCAAACGTGAGTCTGTAAATCAAAGCGCTTCACGAGTTCTTACCAACCTACCTTTCCATCACAGCCCAACATCAGGCAAACAGAACCACTCTCTTCTCTGTTCATTTCCCACTTGGTTCTACTTCTGGGTTTAGCTCTGCTTGGCATGTGTTTTCCTGCATCACTGCATTTCCGAGTCTTACCCACCCTTCAAAGTTCATGTCACATCACCACCTGCAAGAACATTCTCTGATCCTCTCCTGCATGCATAATCACTCCCTCTTTTGGACTCCTGCAATCCTGTGTGCCACTCTTTCGCATTGAGTAAAAGTATGTGCTTTTCATATGTTTCCATTGGGCGATAAGCTCTTTGAAAATAAGGGCCTTACATCAGATTCACCCTTCATGGAGAAGACGTAGGGAGACCCAAGAACTTTGAGTTTGGCTGGTTTATAGGAAATGTAACAAAGTTTGGGGGAATAATTTTGGAAAGGTAGGTTGGAATCATATTGTGACTTCAGGGTAATAGTTAAAAGTGCTTGAGAGTCATCTGCAGAAGTATGAAGCTAGATGAGGCAATCCTGAGAAAAAATATCAAATGTGAAGGGCAAGTGCTCATCCCTGGAACCACAGGAAACACTAGCCTGCAAGTGTCCACTGGAAAATAAAAAAATCATAGAGACTGGCAGGAAATGGCTGTATAGAATGGAAGTCAATCACAACATCCACACCACATTGGGCATAAAAAGAATTTCAGCCCTCTTGGTCAACCACAATACATGCACTTGAATAATTCTGACCGAATCCTGTATGGCTTTTTTCTCTAGAATTGCAAATAGGGAAGACCATGCTGACAGACTTGTGGATCCTTAATTCAGGGTATTTTAAAAGGCAATCACTTGCCAACATTCTATGCCTAATCAGTGGGGCCTCCCGAGCCCAGTACACTGGAGGCATCTACAGATGTGGAGAACTCGCAGAAGTAAGGCCTGACCAAGGAACACACAAATGGGAACAAGGAGCATTCCTGGTCATCTGATTTGTTTCTGTGTTGGCTTCCCAGTCCCAAAAGTGACTTCTAAGGTCATTACAATTATTAAAACGAGAGAACAAGCACAGGGACCCTGAGAAAGTCAGCAGGAAGTGAGTGGCAAAACAAAACAAAAACCTTGACCTGGAAGTCTGGAAGCCCAGAGCAGCACCCCTGCCCTACCCCGCAAGGAGCTGGAGGGGAGAGAAATTCTGAGTGGGAAGTGTGCCAGCCTCCCTGGGTGGGACCTGTGTGGCTTCTTAGGGAAGTGGGCAGCTTCTACCTGAGACCTTCCTAATCATTCCTTGCCAGGGGAACTAGTCCCACAACCACATAGGACTTACCCTGTGTCAATTCAATTTAATTCAGCACAGACAAACTGCTGAGCTCCCCGGAGGTGAAAGCCCTGACCTGAGCAGATGTTTACCTGATCAAAACAGGGAGGTCTTCCCAAGCCAGCCCTGATAAAGGTGCCACCTGAGACCCCAATTTTCTTACACCTTACTCTAATACAACGGAGGTCAACTTATTCATTTCAAGGGTTCTAGAAATGTTTGATTCAAACTATATTTTAAAAATATTTTTAAAATGGTAAACATAGACAAGTGTGTGATACCAAATGTGAACAATCATGTGAACCCCAGCGGTTCACATGAGCCACAGGCTATAATATACTCATGTCTGCTTCAGAATAAAGGTTCTTCTGCCAAAACCATGAATATGTTGGAACACATGTAGATGTGTCATTAATTGGGAAAGCTGTAGTTCCAAAAAGATCTTTCAACAGTTCAGATCCATGCAAGTATCCTGATGCTGTAAAATTGTATGAGCAAGTATACCACCATCACCCCGGCCCCCTAACGCCATGCTCGATTAAAGGCCAGGAAGGACTTAGGGACTTCCTTGGAATATATGCTCTTATAAAGACATAATACTAAACTAAACAGTAATATGTGACCACATAACATGTTGTACCATGGTAAGTATTGCCAGTAGCATTATTATTAGTATTACCAGTAGCATGCTTATTTTGATCTTAGACTGATCTTAGACTGATTGGCAGACATTTAAAAATCTGAACAAGACCAACAGCAATGCAGGGCCATTCTATTACTGCTTCTCTTGTGGCCGATAGTGTCAATGATGAAACTGACAACTGAAGTTTGAGCTCAAAATGCCAGATTAAACATGTTTTGCTGTGTTAAAGGCTTTAAGTGATTACTACAAAGAAACAAACACTGGAGTTTCTGAAAAAAAATTAATAACATAATTAACTTCTCATGATGATACGACACAATTTTGGGAAGAATTTTCTGCCAAAGATATAAATTGGTGAATCTAAGTGAAAGAATCTGTTCCTTTGCATTAGACCTCTTATAATTAAACAATTGTTACATAGTGTTAGTGAGTCAACATTAAAAACAATTCCTATATTTTTCATGTTTCTAGATCATTGAAAGCAGAATAGCCTGAATCTGTAAGGTATCCTGTTTAAAAGTGCTATAATTTCCAATATCTAGTTGTTGCACGTTGTACAACCAATATAAAATACAGGGGTGTACTTGATAGTGAGAATCTCATGAGGCTGCAATGTTCATCCCAAAACCTCAATTTCAAATTTTCATAACATTCTCATTGTTTTCATTAACTGTATGTTAAAAACTAAATTTATCAAACTAATATAAATAACAAAATGTCGGTTTGCTCTGTTATACTCATTGATATTCCACATAAGATTTCATTGAAGAGTTTTAACACTGAAAATTTTCCAAAAATCACTATAACATTTAATATATAGGAAAAACCCAAAATATGAAGCAGGAAAAGATGTAAGAAACAGATCTTTTTGGTTAGAAAAGCAGAAGTAGAAAAGGGTGAGAGTAATTCAACCACAACTCCAGATACAGGCTTAAGAATTTAAAAAAAAATGCTTTCTGAATTAATCAATGAAGCAGAAACAGTGTGTCCCTTGCTCCTGGAATTGGGAGAGGGGAAACTTTGGGACTGGAGAAACAGAGAAGGTCGTAGAGGAAGTTTTGCTTTCTCGATGAGAACCATCTTCCTATAGGCAAATAAGGCTTCTCTGTGGGAAGCAGGGCAGACCAAAGAGATGATGGTCAGTGGGGAGCCAAGTGTAGCCACTGATCATTAGGGCCAGCATAACTGAGGTGTCAGCACAACGGAAAGGAGGCCTTGAGCAGTGAGGTTTCTGGACTTGTGGTAGAGAAAAAGTGGTGACCAGACATGTGATTACGGGGAAGGAGGTTAAAGGGAAAGTGCAGCCTTGGAGGGCAGAAGCAAAGCACAGGACACAGAAATCATTCATTCACTCATTAATTGATGAAGCTCCTATTAATACAGGCATTTGATTGGACACTGCAGTTACAAAGATGAATAAGCCTCAGTCAGTGTCTCCTAGGGGGAGGAGAGGTTGTTACCAAGGAGAAGCCCAAGGAGCTACAAGGATGGCAGAGGAAGGGGTCATAGCTTCCTGGAAGAGGTACCCCCAGAGGTCAGTCTCAAAGCAGAAGCAGGAGGTAATCAAGCAGATAATAGCTGAGAATGGGGGAGGAGGAGCACCTCTCAACTCAAAGAGCATTCCTGGAGAAAGACACAATTTGAGAGAGAGAATTGTATAGCTGGGGAAGAGCAAGTGGACGAAAATGAGTGAGGCACAAAGTAAAAGGAAGGGAAAGTGAGAGAGGAACCTGTTAAGGGGGCTGGGGCCAGGTCATGGGAGGCCTGGTGTGTTCTGCAAGGCAGCTCAGACTCTCTCCTAGCAGCAGTAGGGAGCCATCGAGGATGCTAAGCTCGGAAGCTACATTCACGCTTCCCTATTCAATTTCTCCACGCTATTTGCTTGTGTGACCTCCCATAAGCATACGCCAAGAGCAGGAACTAGTTTTTCATCTTTTCACCTTTATGTCCTTGGAGCTTAGCATAGTCCCCAGAATGCAACAGGAACTTAGCACTTATTGTTATATGAACTAATGAATGAACGAGCAAAGTGCTAAGCAGGGAAAGAAGAGACTGGGGGGGTGGGGGGGAAATGCACTGAGTGAAGATGAGAGAACACTGTCAAATACACAGGCTAAAGAAATCTGAAATGTAGTAATAAAAGTATATGTAAATATAGACAAAATCTTCATGTGCCAAGCAGTGTATACAGGAAGTGGATGGAAAAACTGACCACAGATGAAGATACCTTGGAGAAGGAACTGGATTGAGATCCACTCAGGGACTTTGGTCAGAGGAAGCTCCTGAATTCTTCTTGGGAAAGGGTCATGTTAGGGGGTGAATTGTGTCTTTCCCCCTAAAAATATGGGGAACTCCTAACTTCCAACACCTCAAAATGTGTCCTTATTTGGAAATAGGGTCTTTACAGATTTAATCAAATTAAGACAAAGGCATTAAGGCAGGCCTCAACCCAATAGAACTGGTGTTCTTATAAAAAGGAAATTTGATCACAGACACACAAACAGCAAAGATGATGTGAAAAGACACAGAAGACAGCCATCAATAGGCAAAAAAACACTTAAGGTTACCAGAAACCATGGGAGAAGCCTCAGACAGATCTCTCCCTAGAGCCTTCAGAGAGGGCGTGGCCCTGCTGACATCTTGATTTTGGCCTTCTGGCCTCCAGAACCATGAGACGATACATTTCTATTATTCTAAGCCACCCACTTTGTGATATTTTATTATAGGAACCCTAGGAAATGCATATAGGTTGGCAGTTAAAACAGATTAACACTTGCAGTCGACTTTGGTATTTGTCTTCCCTACGTGCATTCCCTTGTCCTCCTTGCTGGATGGGTCTTAGAAGGAACAGAGGGAAAAGAAGGGAGCTGCACAGGCTCATGGATGGGGCTTCTTGGCACCTACTGGGTGAGGGGAAAAGATTCTGCATCTCAGGAATGGTACAGGCTTTGACACCAGACCTGGTTAAATCTTAGCTCCATTTACCAGCTATATGGCTTTAGGCGAATGACTTGCAATTTTCAAACTTCAGTTTGAAATAGGAAATACAACTTAACATTATAAAGAATTCTGAAGAATTATGCTTAACAAGGAGATAATCTATGTAATGCACCAAGCATGATGTCTAGTGACCAGCAGGTGACCTCCCAGATGTGCGCATGATTCTGAGTCACACACCCAGAATACCCAAGATATTTTTTTCCTTCTCTGGAAGAATCAGTCCACTGAGCATAAAAGAAACAACTAGACATGTTCTCATCAAATTGGTCTGCAGTCCTGTCATTTTTACTTTGGAGCACACCACAAACCATTTCTCCCCATCGTCCCTTCCTTAAGTTCCCTGAATTAAAGCAATAGCTCCTAACTGGCTCCCTACCTCCATTCTCTCCCCATCCTCCAGTGCAGCATTCACAGTCACCCACCAGAATTATCACTCTAGAGCAGGGGCTGGTAAACTACTGCTCATGGGTAAATCTAGCCCACTGCTTGTTTTTGTTTATAAAGTTTTATTATCACATAGCCACACTCATTTGCATATTGTCTGTGGCTGCTTTTGCACTATAGTGGCAGAGCTGAGTAGCTCTGACACACTGTAGTTCCACAAAGCTTAGAATACCGACTATCTGATCCTTTACAGAAAAAGTGTGCCAGGCCCTTGGTAACTTGCCATTCCCTTCAGTGACTTGCTTCTTATACAAAACCTACATTGAGTAGTTGGCCCTTGCCTGTCCTTCCTGGCTCATTTCTCTTTTATTTATTTTTTGAGACAGGGTCTCATTCTGTCGCTCAGGCTACAATGCAGAAGCACCATCTTGGCTCACCGCCAGCTCCACTTCCTGTGCTCAAGTGATTCTCCCACCTCAGCCTCCCAAACAGCTAGAATTACAGGCTCACACCACCATGCCTGGCTAATTTTTTTGTACTTTTAGTAGAGATGAGGTTTTGCCATGTTGGCCTGGCTGGTGTTGAACTCCTGGGCTCACGCTATCTGCCTGCCTCGACCTCCCACAGTGCTGAGATTATAGGCATGAGTCACCCTGCCTGGCCTCCTGGCTCATTTCTTGCCACTCCCCTATGTCCCACTCTTGCTGATTAAGAGTCCCCCCAAACACCACGTGTTGCTTCCACCTGTAACATCTCTACTCCCTTTCCGCATGAAAAAATTTCACGTATTCTTCAAGATTATTTTTAAATGTCCCTTCCCTCTGACGCCTTCCAGCCCTATTCAAGGGTCAGGCACTCCTTCCTTAGAGCTCCCTTAGCACACTGTGACATCCCTTCAATAGACAGCATGTTGTAGAGAGTGAATATGGGTCTACAGATCTTTCTCCTTTGCTGGACACCCCCAACCTAAGCCTCTCATTTCCTCCTGGAGCACACTGTTCTTGTCCAGGATAGCAGTTACCAGTTTGTAATCATCATGTATTTTATCTGTCTATTTATGTCTTAAATGCCCATCCCCTAATAACTGTGAGCCCCGAGAAGGCAGGAACTAAGACTGTCAGAATCACCATCACTTTACCATCACCTAGCCTGGAGCCAGCCATATAGTTGTTCAAATTATTAAATGAACTGATGATTGGCTAAACGCAAACTATATATATATATGTGTGTGTGTATATATATATATATTTTTTTACTAATAAATCAAATACAGGTGAAAGAGAATCTAAGGTACCATAGCTGTTGCTTTATGGGCACACATGGTACTGCCTTCGAAACCCTTTTGCACCCTGCCACAATCCAGAAGACTGGATGGGCAGAAGCACCACTGACAGCTTAGATGTAGATACCTGACGCATGTATACAGCCCTGTGCACTCATTTGTGGGAATCGGTGTGGAACGTGTACATAGGCCTTTTTCATGACAGAACATTCAGACCCTGTGGAATAGGAATAAAGCCAAGTACGGGATTATGTAACTTCACTGAACCACAGTTGTGTGGAGTCATACAGCATCCCAGCTACACCTTCCTGGGGAAGTACTTCCGCCACTCCTTGTCTACTGAGGAAAAGTGGGGCAGAACACCTGTAGCTTCTTCTCTCCAAGGGAAGAAGGAGGTCCCTAAGGAGAGTGCCCTGTGTGTCCATCACACCCACAGCCAGCCAAAGGGACCCTGCACATGCCCACATCCAGGTGAGAGACCTGGCTGGGAGGAGAGTGGGGAGGGGTCTGGCAGGTTTGATCCTTCCTTGCCTCCTACAGTGTCCTCCAGTACCTTCAAGCTGTCCTCCAGGGAACGTTCAAGCTGGAAATGTGACGCTTGAATGATGCACTGTTTACTTTTCCTGACACCTGAAGGCTCAAGATCAAGCAAATAATTCAGCTGAGCTGCTGCTTTGTGTGGGGAAAGAAAAATATCCCAAGGCCATTTCCCGTGTGACCTTTTGGATTCAGGATGGTACCCTTTGGGAGAGCCCTTTCCATAAAGGCCCTCTGTGAAAGTGTGTGCATTTCACTGAGATGTTTCCAAGAAGAGCAAAGATGCCATTTCAACCAAGGCAAATATATGAAGTTGGCAGCCAAACCCTAATTCCAGCTCTGAGCCTCAGGGATGTCAGCACCATGAACATGAACCAAGGCAAAGCTGAATTTCTTGTTTAAGTCAAGCTTTTAACCCTCTATGGTATCTGCCTCTGGTCTGAACAAAAGAATCTTAAGTATGAAAACAGAGACTGTCTTTGCCCCTAGATAAAAACATCTTCTGGGATGGCTTCTGGGAGGCTCTGGGATGCAACCTCTAAGCCTGCTAACAAAGAATTCATAGGAAATGCCCGTATTTTTCCATTATTAAGACCTTAAATGGCAGTGGTCAAATCCTCTAGGGTCATTCCAAGCAGAGGGTTGTCACTCCGGTAAATCTCATAACGGGCCTTTCATTTCCTACAAGATCTAAACAACTCTGTCTCCTCTTATGTATTTGTCTTCATCCCCAACTACCTTTCCCGTTGCTCAGAGAAGCAGGTATCTCTTCTCCAGTCCAAAGCTGGTGTCTCCTCCCCACAACCCCACTATGCTCTAGGTCCTCTTCCTTCCTCCTGAAACCTTGGTGCTGCTGCCATCCTTACCTCCAGGTATCTACACAGCAGATGCCAATTCCCCATGCCTGAAGTGGAGCTTCAGCACATCATGCTCTCTTGGAGAATACGTTGAGGCAAATTCAGTGGATGATATACTGAATGCACCTGAATTTGACATGGTCTGGACTTAACAATAAGTGAGTTGTTAATGCTCACCACTGGACATTGTGAAAGAAATTTTCTCTGCTCCACCTAATAAAAGCTGAAGACCTGAAACACCTATCCAGAATTTCTATAATGATATCCAACTATCAACATGGAAGCCATCCAGAATATGAAGAGAAATATTAGAAATCTGTGCGGAAAAAAGTGAAGATGGAGACACCTCTCCCAGCATGCATAGTCCATTTGTGGCCACTCTATAACATGTGCTGGTTGAATAGGCGCGGTGGCTCACGCCGGTTATCCCAGAACTTTGGGAGGCCGAGGTGGGCAGATCACGAGGTCAGGAGTTCAAGACCAGCCTGACCAGCATGGTGAAACCCTGTCTTTACTAAAAATACAAAAAAATTAGCCAGGCATAGTAGCGTGTGTCTGTAATCCCAGCTACTTGGGAAGCTGAGGCAGGAGAATCACTTGAACCCAGGAGGCAGAGGTTGCAATGAGCCAAGATTGCGCCACTGCACTCCAGCCTGGGTGGCAGAGCAAGACTCTGTCTCAAAAAAAAAAAAAAAAGTGCTGGTCTTTTCCATCTTTAAAACACTGTCTCTACCTAATACCTCTAGCTGCTGTCTTTTCTCTCTTGTTACTTTTATAGCCAAACTTCTAAAAATAATTGCTAAAGTTTGGTATGTCCGCTTCCTCACCTCACATTTGTTCATCAGCTCCCCTCATCTGTTAGAATCCCCTCACCAAGTCGTCAATAGCTTCGGAATTTCCAAATCCATGGACATTTCAGATCTCTCGTTCTTCCATGTCATTTGAAGCTGTTGATCCCCCTCTCCTGGAAACTCTCCTCTTCCACATCCCAGTCTCCCATTTCCTCCTGCCTTTCTGCACATCCCCTTCCCTGTTGACTTCACTGGATCCTCTCCTTCCTTCCCTGAGGTCAGTGTTGTGCCCTAGTACCGCCATTCTCAGAAGCAATCTGGCACAGGACTGGCATCCTGATAGCTGACTTAAAATCCTAGGTCCATGACTTATAGCTATGTGACCTTGGGCAAATTACTTACCATCTCTGTGCCTAGGTTTACTCAGCTGTAATATAGGTAAAATAATAGTAGTACTTCCTAACAATGGTTGTTGAGAGGATTAATACACATAAAGTGTTTAGAACATACAGTACACACTCAATAAACATAAGCTATTGTAATTCCTCTTGCTATACTCCATAACCCTCCGTAACCAACTGATCCACACCATGACTTCACTACTTTGGTTAAAGTTTGCTTGTGGGCCAGGCACAGCAGCTCACACCTGTAATTCTAGCACTTTGGGGGACTGAGGCAGGAGGATCACTTGAGGCCAGGAGTTCAAAACCAGCCTGGTCAACATAGTGAGACCCTGCTCTACAAAAAGTTTTACAAATTAGCTGGACATGGTGGCATATGACTGTAGTGCCAGCTACTCAGGAGGCTGAATCAGGAGGATTGCCTGAGCCCAGGGGTTCAAGTTCAAGACTGCAGTGAGCTATGATTGTGCTGCTGCATGCCGGCCTGGTCACAAAGTGAGACTCTGTCTCTTAAAAAAAAAAAGTTAGCTTTCTTGTAAATCTTGAAGACTTTTCTCCTGAATGTCAAACCTAGAAAACATCTGCCCACTAGCCATCTCTCCCAGACTATCATAATACTTCAAACTCAGCATATCTGAAACTGAGTTCATCATCCTTCCTATAAATGCTGCTCCCTCCTCCCCGTCCCTTCTCTCTCCTAATGAATAGCCCCACTATCCTTCCCACTGGCTGCCAGGCCAAAATGTCAGAATCATCCTAGACTCCTGCCCCTCCCTTACTCCCCCGTTCAGTCAGTCACCAAGTCATGCCAACTTTATTGCCAAAGGCTTTCTTAAGTCTGTCCAATTCTCCACCCTAATTACCAGTGTCTTATTAGGACCTCATTATTTCTCACCTAGATGGTAGTAAGTCACAATAATATTAAAAATAATACTGACCACTAGTATGACATGCCAATTACAAATAAACCACTGTAGTAGACATTTCACATACTTCATTGTATGTAACCCTGACTACTATGCATGTCACCCATAAGGGAGGAAGTAGAGTCCGCTGTTTTCAGATAAGACAGAGGCTCAGAGACATTTGCTAAACAGCCCAAGTTACAGGGAGTGTGGCTGGGAAGGAGGCTGAGATATATCTGACTCCAAATCCCAGGCTTTTTCATCCCCTAAACTGCAATAACATGCTAACTGGTCTTCTTGTCACCCATATTATTCTTCTCCAATATTTACTCTATTGCCAGAACAGTATTAGAACTCCAATATTTACTCTATTGCCAGAACAGTATTAGAACAAAACTTTGACCCAGTCTCTCCTCCATGTGAAATCCTGCAGTAGCTCCCCACTATCTTCAAAGTAAAATTCCAATTCTCTAGTAAATTCAGATGTGGTTACCTTGCCCCTTCACAGACTGACTTCCTTTGTCCCCAGCCATGCTTATCTGCCTTCCCTTCTTGAAACAGCCCTGGCCTGCTCACCTGGACATGCTGGACTTCTCACCGGCCCATCTGCCTAGGCTCCACTTCTCCTCTCATCAGTCTGGATGCTCCATCTCTGCCTCTTCAATGCATGTTGTCTTGGACTCACCTGCTCTCCAAGCTGAGTTTAGGTGTCCCTCCTGTGGGTGCATGTAGCACCCTGTGATTGCCTCTAGTATGGCACTTTAAGGTAGTACAACATTCATTGACTGAGCATCTACCATATGCCAGAGTTTACAGTAGGCTCTGGTGATTTGGGAATCAACGAGACATATGTCCTGCTTTCAGAGAACTTACTGTAATGAGAGATGGACAGCAAAACATTGCATTACTATCTCTGATTCCCTTGTCTGTCTCCACACTGGATTGCTGAGCTCCTTGGGCACAAAGAGTATCTTGTTCATCTCTGCTTCCAAGGCCCGGAACTGTGCCTGGCACACGAGGGTGTCAGTAAGTGTTGACAGCTTGAGCTGAGCAGACACACCAAGGTCACCAAGCTGTCTCTGTGAACACATGAGCACACCCAAAGGGACACTTTTACTTTCATGTGTGTCTTTTTCAGACTAAATGTCTGAGTCATTGTCTTCTGAAGTTCCGCGAGATCCTGCAGTACACCCTGTGTTTGACATGCAGCAGGGTCTAACACTGGCGAATGCCCAGGCTAACCGTTCCTGCCCTGTGTGACTGACCCATTAGGAGATTAAGGGACCGAGACCTCACAGCAAGTAAATGGCATTGCTGACTCTCTTCTAGTGCTCATTCTGCCTGCTCTCAGGTTCACAGCCACATCTCAGTGCAGCAAAGAAGGATGCCACTGTCAGAGGTTGCTCGGCCAAGTGGCACTCAGGATGGGGGAACTCAGGAAAGAAATGCACCCTTCTTCCAGTAAGAGGACCTATCCGCCTCCTCCCATGGGCTGCCACGGCCTGTCTCGTCTTGACAAGATGAGCATGTTTGTGGAGGTGCCCAGAGAAAGACAGCTTTAGGCAGCCCTTTTGATCGAAGTCCCCTTGCAGAAACAAGATCCCCTGAAGTCTGTTCCCTGCAGCTACCGCTGGCCCCATCTGAATGACAAGGGCAGGAGGGGGCAGGGCAAAAGGGGAGAGGCTTCAATTTCAGCAGGTGTTTTGTAGAAAGTCTTCTTTTCCTTGCAAGTTTATGGTTGCTTCTCTACTAAGAAGCATTTCCCCCTCCTCTCACCATGGAGGGCAAAGTGCAGGCTGCCTTAGTGATCAAAGACAGGGCAAGAGGAGGAAGAGAGTTTGTGAACCCCAGAACAAAGAGCGTCTCACTTCCCCCAGGCACAGCCTCAGATGCCAGGCTGGGGAGGAGGAAAGGGGGAAAAGTGGGAAGGAAATGGCCATTCCTATCCCAACCACAGTGGCCCATACTCTTTCACCTCCTTTTTCGAAAACAGATTTTCTAAAAGTATCTTTGATGATAACAGCTCTCTGGAGACTATCTGGAGCGGGATAAAGGGCTCAGAGTTTGGTGCCCTGGACCTGATCCTGGCTCTGCCTTTTAGTTGTGGGTGTGACCCTGATTCCTCCTCTAATACAGACCTCAGAGGGTGTTTGTCAGGATCCATGCAATAAAGGCAGCTAAAGCCCCTAGCACAGTGCCTGGCACCCACCCCAGGTTATAATTGATCTCTAGGAACCACTCCTGGGACCACTTCCCTAGAGGAAGGATGGTCCCCAGAAGACAGCATTCTTCTCCCTGTCTCTAATCCCTGATCACTGGCTGGACTGAGTCTTCTTCTGTACTTACATCTTCTCTGTCATGGCACTAATCCACCATACTGTGTTGTCTGTTTTCTTGTCTATCTCTTCCTTCAGACCATGAGCATCTTGAGGTCCAGGAATGGGAATTCCATGCTAGAGTATTCATTCACTCATCTATCACTTACTAAGTGCCTCCTATGTGCCAGGGGGTCACTAAGTGGTGAATAAATGAGTAAAGCCTGGGGATAACCTATAAAAGGACCTATATCAATTGTCTAATCAATAAGCACATGCACCCGTCCTCTGTGGGGAGCACAATGCAATCAGCACATGCAAAAGGCTTTGGGCTCAAAGAAAGACTGCAAATGGGAATGCAATTCCCAGGAAATGTGTCAATCCTAATAGCTGTTGATCTGCTGGATCCCAGGTTGGATTTTATATGAAACAAACTTTAGCATCAAAACTCAATCTCTCTCTCTCTCTCTCTCTCTCTCTGTCCCCACTGCCTCCCCCCTTCCTTCCCTCTGTTTCCCCATCCCTTTCTAAGTCTGGAGAAATTTAGCAATTGCTTAGCAATTCATGCAGACTTTTGAATGCTCTAAAGGTAAAACCCAGACTCTGGAGGGGCCACTCACATAGCTCATCAGCTAGGGCTTTGAAAAGAAAACAAAACAACTATCCACAACCTCCCAGCTCAGTTTTGTTTTTGATGTGATTTCTTTGCTTACTAGAGACAGTGTCCCTCCCTGACCCGTGGGCTCTGGTCCCACTGCCCCAGGACGAAACAAGGCCAGCAGAGATAAGAGGCAGAGCCACTATTCAAAGAGGTCAGCACACCTGAGCTTTAAATGCCCACTCCATTGTCTCAAAACAGTACAGAGACAGACTCCTGGACTGGTCAAATGTCAAAGCCACTTCCCCAGGCCCATCTCTGCCCCCCAGCCCCCACCATATGCCTACATGTCTTCCAGGCCCTTTCTTGACTCTTACACATGCTGTTTCCTATTTGTAATGCTCTTTAATCACCAGTCCCTTCAAACCCACCAAGCTCCCGCTTACATGTTAAGGCCGAGCTCACACATCTTCTTCCTGATGCCTTTCCTGACTCTTCTAGCAGAGATGGCGCTGGTTCCTTTGAGCTCCCAATTCTCTGCTCAGATATCTTATTCTATATAACACACTCTGATGATCTATTCACATGGCCAACATATGTCATGGACTGCAATCTTGATGGTACAAACCAGGTCTTTTCATCTTTGTGTCTCTAGCACCTGCACAGAGCTACTTATTGCATGTGTATTCCAAGTCCACACTAATACCTCAAGATTCTGCCACCATTCTAGTCTGACACCAAATGCCCTTTACAGCACTAAACAGGGTTTCACGCAGAGTCAGACAACACAGTGCATTTCACAGAGAATACAGCGCAAGATGTAAACAGGGCAAAGTGTATCTCCCTAGAACTAGACACACAAAGCAGGGGCCAGCTTCATCAGAAAGTCTGCCACAGGTCAGTTAAGAGGTGCTACCCAAAGTGGCAGCCAACAAGATGTGACATCAGAGGCCTCAAGACCTGGCACCAAGCCTGACATTTCTACCCTGGGCTAGTTTATCTTCTGTGCCAAGCTATAAAAGCCTCAGTATAAATACAAGGGATGCCCAAACATCTTGGGTCGCACTTTTATTCAAGTCATTCATATCCTAAAGGAATTTGTTTCTCAGGTCAGTCAGCTAGTGACCTAGGAGAGGGGATGATGCCAGGAGACAGTATGAGTCTGGTGTGGGAAGGGGAAGGCAGTGCTATAGGGCAGTGGTTCCCAACCTTTTTGGTTCCAGGGACCAGTTTCCTAGAAGACAATTTTTCCACGGATAGGGGGAGATGGTTTCAGGATGAAACTGTTCCACCTCAGATCATCAAACATTAGATTCTCATAAGGAGTGCACAACCTAGATCCTTCACACATGCAGTTTGCAATAGGGTTCACACTCATAGAGAATCTAATGCAGCTGCTGATCTGACAGGAGGCGGAGCTCAGGCGATGGCCTGTTCCTAACAGGCCAGGGACCAGCCAAGGGGTTTGAGGACCCCGCCGTGGGGATCTGAAGAGTCTTGGATGTCAATGGACAGGAAAGTTCTCACCCTACTCAACCCTCAAAAGCAGCACTTACTAGAGTGTTTCCCTGGCCCCTAAAAAACCCACAAGGCTTTACACGCGCCAGGTGACCTCATCCCACTGAAGTTTTGGAGACAACCTGCCAAAACAAGCAAACTCAGGGGGATTACAGCTGTGCAGGACAGCTGTGGAGGAAGCCAGAGTACACAAATGTGCAGGTCTTTGTGTAAGGCAGTCTAGCCCACAGAGCAAGTGGCCCAGGGACTAGCAAGGAGTGGGCTCGGCTTTAAAAGCCAAGGCTGCATTAGAAGCAATAAAAGATTCCAAGTTAGTTTAGTGATCAGTTGTAACCAAGTATCCAGCGTAAAACACAACTTACCCAGAGGGTCAGTGAATGTTTTCTACTTCTCCAAATCTGCTTCTCCAACAGAGAATTTAATATTTAATAATATGGGTTATTAAATTCCCTTAGCCAGTTTTACCTTCAATAGATAAATGAGCCTTACAATACGTGGAGAGAAGGTGTACTTTGCATCTGATCAAGTATAATGTGGGAGATTGAGCTGGTGGCATTTATTCATCCATCCCTCATTCATCAATTGGTTTCACCAATATTTACATGCTAGGTGCACACTGCAAAGGGCACATGCTTGGTAAGGACAAAGCTGGGGTCACAGAGTTTTTGACCCCAAGTGTGCACCTCTGTCCTCCAGGCAGGTGTGTGTTGACTCCATTCCCCCATCCCAAAAAAAGTTAATGCTCTTCTAGCCCTGACTATGTACACTTAGGCTCAATTTAGCATAAAGATCAGTGGTGCTGGGAAGTAACCCCAATGTCCTGCCCCTCTGTGGCTTGGGGCAAAGCAAGGAGGCAAGGAAAGGAACAAGAGTTGTAAGAATAATGGCATAGTCTTAAATCACAAGCATGATGCAGTTGGAAAACCCAGTGGACTTAGGCTCTCATTAATGCACTTAACAAACCTTATCTCACATTAACTGAGCACTTACTATATGCCAAGCACTGGGCTAAGCCCTTTACCTG
The DNA here is from genome assembly GCF_008728515.1 of Papio anubis. NCBI lineage: Eukaryota > Metazoa > Chordata > Mammalia > Primates > Cercopithecidae > Papio > Papio anubis. Next base: position 75,837,240 of record NC_044989.1, read on the forward strand.
CATAGTGTGAAGAGTATGTGTTTTGAAATCCAGATGTCTGTGTGAATCTTGGCCCTACCACTCATTAGCTCCATCACTCTGGGCAAACTGCTTAGCCTCTCTGTGCCTCTGTTTCTTTGTCTGGAAAATAGGGCAATACCAGTAGTAACTGTAAAGGACATTACAGGGTTTAAATGAGTAAAAACGTATAAAATGCTAAACTTGAACCATGTCCTGCAATTAGGTAGGCACTCAGTATTAAGATGAATGATTATTATTCCATTAGTTAGTCATACTAGTCTGCAGAGAAGGTATGCTATTTCTTCTTACCAAGAAGGCTTTGCGAGACTGAGTCAACTTGACCAAGGTCAAGTAATTAACTTTTAACAGAGTTAATAAGTGGCAGAACTGAGATTTGAACTCAAGAAGCCTGACTCCAAAGCCTGAAAGCTTAGCCATCATCATGAGCATGAACGGTACTGAGTTAGATTCTAAGTGTGTAAGACCAGGGGAGAGATAAACAAAATACTACAAGAGAGATATATTTAAAAAAAAAAAAATGGCGGGACAGGAGAGGGGAGAGGGGAGGCTGAGGCTGAGGCTTCCCCGCAACCTGGGGTAGGGCAGAGAGCAACAAAATTGTCTGTAGGAACTGAAGAATGATGCTTCACCCAAAAGGAAACTTGACTTCTAGTCTCAAAGACTGATTGCCAGCCAAGGAGGAAGAAGGGCATTCCAAAAAGTCAGGACCTAGAATACCAAAAGAATAGTGGGTTGAGGGAATGTCAGAAACATAGAGGAAGTGGCATAAGGTGAGGCCAATTGTGAAGAGCCATGTGTACAAGGTCGGGGTTTACATTTTATTCTGTAAAAACAGTGATTGTCAAACTTTAAGATGCAGAGGAATTACCTTCAGTGCTTGTAAAACACCTGCAGATTCCCAATTCCCATCCCTTCTGTTAGCAATGGGGAACCAACAAGGGTATTAAGGCAATATAGCAGCGTGACCTGCTGTGGATTTGGCAACAGAATTCTGGCACTGGAATGGAGGGAAAGACAGGGACAAAGACTGGTATAATCAGCCAAACTAGAGCAGATAAAAGGATGAGAGCTGGAAATAATGGCACTCTTCATGAAGTGACACATTAAACCTGGGCTTCTCAACCTCAGCACTGTTAACATTTTAGGCTAGATGATTCTTAAACCCTGGAAGCAGAGTGGGGGAGAGGGAAGATGTCTTGTGCAATACAGGATATTTGGCAGCATCCCTGGCCTCTACCCACCAGATGAATGAGATCCTCTTCTACTTACATGATGACAGCCAAATATGTCTCCAGACATTGCTAGATGTCACTTGGGAAGTAAAATCAAAATTCCAGTTGAAAACCATTACTTTAATAAGCCCTAGCATCCTGCTTTACAGATGAGGAAATCCAGCTATAGAAAGGTACAGAAAGGCCCCAGCCAGGATTCAAGCTGGTGGTCTCACTCCAGGGCCTGGGCTCTGAGCTACTGCGCTTGACTGCCTTTATGGAAAGGAGATTCAAGACAGCCTTCTGAACAGTATTACACATTTTGTGACAGACCGGATGCCAAGAAGGGGATGAATTAATAAGGTTCAAAGGTGAAATCTCAGTGCTTGCCGCTGAACTCAGAGGACAGTAGATACTAAATAAGTAGTTTGGGTTTGAATAGAATCAAGGTGTATTAGGTCAAAACGGAAAAAAAATCTGGTCCCTTGTACTATGAGCAAGGAGGTGGGGGATTGGGGGGACCGTTCTTGCTCAGACTGAAGAAAGGAATCTTCTGTAGGGCTGGACTTGAAGTGTGTGTGTGGTATAGACCAGCTAGGACCCAAATCCTGGCTGGGCCCTTTCCTGGCTAGCTGTGTGGCCCCATCTTATTTTGCCTGTTTGTCAAATAGGGGTAAGAGTCCCTATGCATAGGCTTGTTATGAGAACTCAGGCAGTTAATAAAAGCAACATGGCAAGCCAGCACGATGTGGTTGGCACTCCTCTCCTTCCAGGACATCCTTATTTCCTCCGTGCCCCAACGCGCTCTGTATTGCGTGCCAACACCTCCCCTTACTCCTCAATAGTAGGGGTGGGGACCCTCACGCAGACCCCCCAGATAGAGCGGCGTGGACTGTCTGCGCGCCCCCCTCCACCAGCAGAGCGTCCCACTGGGACTTTAGGGGGCGCCAACAGCCTTTCACTCCCTAATTCACTCGGCTTTCGGGGTCCTGGGGGTCGCCAAATGCGCGCGGCGAGTTGGCTGCCCCCGAAACAAACCAGGCAAATAGTCCACGGTGCAGCACTTTCTGCAGGTCCGCCCCCCGCAGGTTTGGGATCGAAGCCAGTCAGGCTCAGCCCAGCTCCCACAGGCGCAGCAGAGAAGCGCCAGATTTGGGAACGACCTACTCTCCGAAGCTGGGCTGCAGAGGCAGGGAGCTGAGAGTTGTTCTATCCAGAAAGAAGCAGTGGGGCGAGAGAAGAAACAGGAAAGTGGGAGGAAGACGAGGCAAAAAGGAAAGCGCTGGGAAGCAGAGTTCCTTGTGGAACCCAGCCTGCAACACCTGGGCAGGGGCTTGGGAACAAAGCAGCGGCTTCAGGTCAGAAGTGCTCTGGGTGTTTCCGAAAAGAGGGCGCTCCGGAGAAGCCGGAGCCCGCTGGGGATGCCGGGCGCCCCAGAGCCCAGGGTGCGCTCTCGGGCGCCGCTTACCTTCGCTGGGGCCCCGGCGCGCACTTCCGGGGACCGCGCTCGGGGCGCGCGGGGCCGAGCAGGGGGACCCGGAGCTGATCACCGAGGGGCGGACGCGACAAAGCGCTGCCCGGGGCTTGGGCCGGCACTAGCACCTCGGAAAGGAATCCTGCCGGAGGGGCCGCCGGGGTCAGGGCTGGCCTGGGGACGTGGGGTCCCGGCCTGGGTGCTCACGGGCGGCGGCGCCAAACCCGGCAGAAGCTGGAGGAGCCCGAGTCAGTGGGAGGAAAAGGTTGTCTCATTTCCTTCGATCTCCCCCCTCCTCCACCCGCTTGGCTCCGGACCTGCCCTCCCTCTCCCCCGCCCCCTTCTGCAAGCCAGCGGCCCATGTGGGCGCCCGCAAGACGCGAAACCTGAACGGCTGCAGCGTGCGGCACCTCCCTCCGCGCCAAGTTAGTTCACGCTCCCAACTCCCGCCTGCCTCCCCGCGCTGCCGACTGTCTGTAGGGCTGGGGAGGTTCCCCATCGGCAGTCCCCACCCTATCCCGGTCCTCCAGCCTTTCCTCCTGCTGGGACGAGCCCAGATTTGAAAGCAGACCTCCAAGCCCCTGCCAGCATCCATCCTCTCATTCCTGTCCCGTCGCCTGCTTTGAGCCTGTATTCAGCCACTGAACTCAGACAGGAAATAACCACTTACTTTGTTAAATTTGATCAACTTTTTTTTTTTTTTTTTTTTTCCTGAGTGGGAAGTTAAAGCCTGATGCATAATCTCGAAGGAATGTTCATTTTTATCGGAAGAAATGCAGCTGAGGCCTGTGTTTGGCCTTTCGCTTTCAGGGTTAGGGTCTTGTTTGTTAAAATCAACAAGTATTTATTGAGAGTGATAGGCGCTGAACTGCGCTGAACGCAGAAACAACCAGAGGGACACCCTGTTCCTAGACAATCGTCATAGGGGGTGACTGCAGGGAGAGAGCAGGTCCCAGGGTGCCGTGGTTTCTTAAGAGATGGGTCACGGAGTGAAAGTCTTCTACAGAATCAGAATAAAAGCATGGACAGAGGGAAGACGGAATAAGAAAGCCCTCAGGAGGCTGTCTACCAAAGAACACGGCCAGGGCAGTGAGTGATGGTGGGGAACGGGAGGCGGGGGTGAATGTTGTGCCAGTCCCTTAGGAAAGGAGAGGAGCTGCTAGAAGCAGTGGGATGGAACTGATAAGATCTGAAGCCCAAGGGCTTGAAAGGGAGAAGATGAGGAGAGGATGAAGGAGAGAGATAACTCCCAGGCCTCTGGCTAGAGTAGCCAGTGACCAAGTGGATAACTAGAACCTCAGAGTACTTTCTGGAGCTGCTACTCCAAGTGTGGTCCACAGACTGGCAGTACTAACGCCACATGGAAGCCTGATGGAAATGAAGACCCTTGGGCTGCACTTGAACCACTGGATTAGTATCTGCAGACTAACAAGATCCCTAGATGATTCAAATGTGCATTAGAATTTGGAAGCACTGCCCACTGGACCACTGACTGTATATTATACTGTATATTAGACTGACTGTATATTAGACTATGGAGCCCTGGGTGTATATTAGAAACACCTGGGGAGCTTTAAAAACCAATAGGAGGCCCCAGCTCCACTCTCACAAATATTTCTTTAATTGTCTGGGGTGGAGCTCCCACATCAGTTTTTTTCAAATTCCCTCAAGATGATCTCATACAGCCAGAGATGAGAGCCACTGTTTTAGACTTACTCAAGAGCTACTTCATTTTACCTTGAAATGCTGCTGTTCAGAAAGGAAAACAACGCCTATCTGTAGATGACAATGTAAAGACAGGTTATCCCACTCTAGTGCAGAGGCAACTGGTCTGATAGAAAGGGCCCTTGTTTCCTAAACTAATCAGGGAACAAGGTTCTAGCCTCAGACAGCACTAAATTACTCTCTGAACTTGACAAAGTACTCCCCTCTCTGACCTCTGTTTCTTTATCTGTAAAAACAATACACACTTGCCTGACTCCGAATTCCACACTCTGGCATGCAAGGTGCCATCGTCAGAGCTCCCCCTAACTCTCCAGCTTTCCAGCAGGCATATGGAGAGGCTGTGTTGAGAAGTGGGGTTTCCTGATATAATACTTTGTGTGTTAGCCAAGGGCACAGCCCTGTATGAATACCAGAGATCAGAGGTTTGTGTGCCGAGCACAGGAGCACACATACAATCAGTGCTCAGTAAATGTGTGTTGAATGAACTAATTAGTAAAGAAATAAATAGGGCATAGATGCCCCTGCTGGGACGAGCCCAGATTTGAAAGCAGACCTCCAAGACCTCCAAGTGTTGGTACTTAGTACGTGCCATTAGGATTGAAAGCCAATTCTGTAGGAAATGCAGAGACAAATGCGTAGACTTTCTTTAGATGGGCCCTAATCTTGAGCCTATTCATTTGCCCCCCAGGCTGGAGAAAGGACAACTGGAAGCACTCTGACCCAATCTAGCTTTGGATTTAAAAATACTACCACTACTAAGAACTGCTAATATGTGTTGGTACTTAGTACGTGCCAGTCACTGGGCTGTGTCTCACTTATAAACATTGCCTCATTTTATTAAAATGAAGCAGATACTGTTGAACCCCCTACACTTCAACAGATTTCAGGAATCACAAGTATGGAAAGACTAGAGCTGCCATCTAGATTATCTCCTGCCTCTGGTTGTGCAGCAGGACAGAAGTGCATCCGTTGCTAGCCTGAGAGCCCCTCTTGGGGTTCCTGCGGGTCATTCTCCAGAACATGCATCCCTGCATGAAGGCCAACATTGAGATAAATGACTACTTAAGGATCCTACAGAGGCAGATTCTACCAGGAGCTATGTCAGGGAACCTATGGGTTATGGCTGCACCTTGGAAAGAAACCCCTCAAAGCCACTAACTTCATGCTTGCATGCACATGTGTGTTCATGTGTGTGTGTATGCTTTTAATGAGAACCTCTTAGATACCAAACGCTATGCCAGTCCTTTCCACATACATTTCTTTTAATCAGCACAGCATCTTGATTGGCTAAGTATTCTTGTTCTCTTATTTTATAAATAAGAAAACTGGAACAACATGAAGATCTGTTCATCTCTGTAGCCCAAGTTTCTTAGGGGTACATTCTATTGCATCGTTGTTCATGTCCACCACCTCTGCCTACCCCCATTCTATGAAGGTGAGAATCTTCATTTCAAGTCCCATTCACTTGTTATGGTTACAAGTCTTTGAAACTCTCTGTGCCTCATTTTCCTACCCACAAAATAAATTGTCTTTGGTTGCTGTTTTCTGAAGGTACTGTGTGTGGCTTCACACTCTAGGTTGAGAGGCGATGAGGGGAGATAGCCCATAGACTGTTAACAGAAACTGAAAACGCTGGGTTGATTTATTCCAAGATGAGAGGGCCCATTGCTTCATTAATGGCAAAATTATTATAAAATAGAGAAATAGCTATTTTCCATATCTAGGGAGACATATTTATGGAACAGTGCCAAATATCAATTAAGACTTTAGGTCAGATGTGAGAAAGGGGCATTAAACCTCTGCTAGACTAAGGCAGATTCTCAATGGCTAACTTTTGAAGCTGCCTATCCTGGTCTCATAGGGTCTGCTGGATAGGCCTTCAGGGTGGAGGTGGTCAGGGAACACAGGAGAGGTTGGAATGCACAGGCTGATACAGGAAGGGCAGAGGAGTAGGAAGTCCATATGCACAAGCACAGCGTACAGCTCCAGTTCTAACCAGAGATGAAGAATTAGAGGAAGAAAAGGGTTCATCCCAGGAAACTAGGATCTGCAGCTCAGGATCTCAAGTAACCACTTCATGCCTGGTTGCAGGCCCAAGGCTAAGAGCTGGGGCTCACAGTGTGAGCAGCTTTTGCAGATGTGGGCAGGTAATGCCAGCAGAGTGCACAGGGCTCCCACGGTGCTGGTGGTCAGAGCAGGGAACCACAATCCCCCCACCCTGGTGTTGTGGCCAACAGCACATCCAGTTCGTGGAAAAAGTCTAGAAGCCAGGGCCCCTTCAGCTAATACAAAGAAGATGTGATAGTTTTAACGCTCAGTGAGTGGAGGCTGTGGCATTCCCTCAGTGGCACAAATGTCGTGATGACAAGATTTGATAGGAGGATCATGTTCCACCCCTGTCACCACTGAGCCCTATCCATCAGCTACTGTTAGACAATACTCTAGCCACATTCCTCTTGCTTCTGCTTCCAAAACTCCATCTGCATTTGCATAGCAGTAATTTGATGATTTTACACAAAGCTCATTGTGGCAAATATTTACTAGTTTTTGCTTCAAACAGAAATACAACCTCAGACTTTGATTACCCCCATTTTACTGATGAACAAAGGCACAACACCCAAAGGCAGCCAAAAACAAAAACAAACTGAGTTACCAGTTTAGCGAAGGTGAAACCCTTAGACTCCTATGGTTTACCCAAAAATGATGAGCAGCTAAAGGCACCACAAGATGCTTCCAGATATGTCTTCACCCAAAATCATCTGGCACTGTGTAACCCATGTGTCTATCAACGTAGTTCAGCTTACCTGTCATTTCCTGGAGACTGCCTGCCCTGCACAGAGAACTGTCCTAGACACCACAGGCAACCTTGCTGCACAATATACTCAGCTCTAACCTGGGGCATGTTCTGAAATCACAAGCTGGACTCCAGACCAGACCAACTGAATCAGAATCTCTAGGAGTAGGGCTTTTTAAAAAAACCTTTCCAGATGATTACAATGTGCCATTAGGATTGAAAGCCACTTCTGTAGGAAATGCAGAGACAAATTTCAAACAGTAAGGAGCTCAGTCTAGTAAATGGATGATCTTCAGACGTCACCAGGAGAAGGAGAACATCAAAACTGCTCTGCTGTGTGCAGAGTATTAAGACAATGCCAAATGGACAAAAATCCCTGGACTTTTCTCTGCCATAAGTGAGTGAAATCATCCCCATGTGGTAGGATGTGGGGATTTTCCTATCCCACAAGGTAGGAAATCTGGTTTTGTCCCAAGAAAGTACAAATGATTGAAACCAGAATCCTTGCCTGCTTCCACTATGGCACTGCTATTTACAAGAAGCCTTCAAACTTCCAGCTCTTATTAATTCCAGAAGTAGTAAATGATCTCCAGGAGTGATGGAGCAAGGCAGGCATGTAAAGCGAATAATGAAAGACAAAGGAAATTGCCTCATGGCCTGATGAGAGGCTAATGGATGTGCAGACAGAGACACCAATGTGTCACCATTAATGATGTCACTTTAGGAAAATCAGGAGGCCGAAAATTTTTTTTTCATGCTTTGCCCTATGGTCATTTCCTATCCATTCATCTTAACAAAAGTGAACTTGAAAAGAAACTGTACACTTGTTTAAAATGTTAGTTTGGGGAAATGAGGACAACCTTTCTCTTTCTCTCTTTCTCTTTCTCTCTATCTCTCTCTTTCTCCTGTTGTCTCACTTTTGCTATTACGTTTCCTAGCAAAGTAATGGGACTTCTGTTAAGGTTCATGGATAGTCATTAACCAAATGGCATTTACATTCATTCGTTCATTCCATGACAGCCTGCTAAAATGAAACAAGTCGTTTGATAGTATTAGCTACTAACATCGCCTAGACACCAAAGGTCAAAGAATGCAGTATGCCTTATTTATAGTACAACCTTTCGCCAACTTTTTATAAGGTCTAATGGATGCATTTAATTGCCAAATAAATCAATGTTGACAGTTATACCCCCTCTGCAATCCTAGATTCCAGATATAGGCAACCAAATTATAAAAACCCACGTTCTCTAGGCCTTGTCTTTTTTTTCAGAAAGCAAAGTTTTACCTGTACAAAGGAATATGAGAGGATGCCAGGAGCACAAGTCAGTTGTTCAAAAGAACTTTTCATGGAACTAAAACCTCCAGGGAATATAAGCCACACAGCTAAGGTTCCACATGCTCTAATCACTTCTGTCACCTTTTCAAATGTGTAATGTGCCCGAAAAGGATGAAATATTGAGTAAAAATCATCAATTAAGTATCCTCTTTATCTGTTCTATTGTGGAGTGGGGGTTTATCTCGTTGAATTATTTCCTCACAGGCCCTAGTCAGAAGAATAGAGATTTAAATACTCTTGGATCAAACACTTTATCTCACTTAGTGTAATAGAGTAGAAATCAAAATATTTCTCTAACCAGTTGCTGCTGCCCAATACAGCATTTCTTCTGATTAATGATAGATTTTTAATCAAAACATATTCACCATTTCAACCATAAACATAGCTTAGTATACAGTTTGCTTCTTTATTTTTTTTTTCCATTTTCTATAGGGAAATTCTTATGCCCAGGTTGACACCTCCTCTACATTTTTCATCTTGGCGAACAAGGTTAAATAAGCATAAACAGAGCTTAAACAAATCATCCATACACAACACTCTCTTTCTAACCAACAGGAAGCCACTGTAAAAATGAGAGATTTCAATTATAAAAAATGAGACAATGGAACTATGAAACATGCCTAGAGAAAATGCTAATAGTTGTTCTTTAAGAAAATTCAAGTTAGATCCCAAGTCACAATATACATGGGCCCCAAAAAGTTGTCAATAAGATAAATATTTTTAAAATAAGATAAATCTGTCTATTTTTATATTGTAAATACCATTGACTTTCATTATAAAATTGAGATATCCTACTACATTTTAATCTCATGACCTGTTTGAAAAATTATCCTGCATGTCTAGAAAACTACATTGTTTAGAGAAAAAGGATACATAAGAGTTTGGAATAAAGTATAAGTTTTTAGTTAAAATAGCTCAACCTCATAGCATACCTGAACTGGACACTGAGTCCTATGTTAGGGTTCCGTTATAAGGCTGCCTGCAACTCTTCCAAATTCCTCAAAGACTTATTTTCTGTAACTCTGTGAAAGGTGTCAACTTGAGAAATTAAGAGTAATTTGGTTTGAAAGATAAATGGGCAAAACACAGGACAACAAATCATACCAAGCTCTTAATCTCCCTGAAGAGTGTACACTAACCAGAATAGATTATTGAGAGGATCCCAAACTTCTGAAACCCCCATAGTGCATGCTTTTAATCCATTCTTCGATTCATAGATTTCATGGTTGCAAATTCTAGAACACTGTATCCTTATGCACAGGTATGCTAGATCTAATCAAACCAACTGGATGGCAATGTGTTCATGTCCCCAGTGCCCAAATTGGAGTGATTTCCATTGCTTAAACCAGTGTCTGCAACCAGCAACCCATTGGTCTCCTGTGTCTGAACGCATCTGATAGAGTTTGAGATCTACTGTAGATGTAAATGAGGAATCTAAGATTTTGATCCTAACAGAAGAAGAGCTAATAAATGAAAGGCTGATTTACTTGCTTCATTTTTAGTCCACACTGGGAATCTGTTAAATTAGCAGGTTTGATTAATGTATTAACAATACAATACTCTTGATTTATTTTAAATGGCTTGCTATACTTCCCAGAAGCATAAGGTTTACTTATAATGAGATGTGCAGGGCAACAGAGCTTCCTATGACTTCAAACTCCCTGGGCACGTGGGAAGTTTGGTCTAGGGGGCTTTTCTCTGTGCCAAAGCCCCTGCTTGCCAGACCTTTCCTCCTCATCCTTATTTCCTCTCTCCTTCTCTTTAATCTTCCCACTGCCTCCTTCCTCTGCCTTGAACATATCTGAAGCTCACCCATGTTTACGTTAATAATGTATTATTATTAGATAATCAATAATAAATCATTGTTACTAAATAGTAAATACTTATTAAATGATTAAGTAAAATTTAATAATTAAATGATATTTAATACTAATATTAAATTATAATTATTAGATAATAATAAATAATTATTAAATAAACCTTCAAGATTCTGGACCCATTTCTAGATATTGTTCTTATTTTAATTTTAATTTTATTTTATTATTTTGAGGTTATAGGTGATTTTTGATTACATAGATAAATTCTTCAGTGGTGATTTCTGAGATGTTAGTGCACCTGTCAGCCGGGCAGTAGACACTGTACTCAATGTGTAGTCTTTTATCCCTCACCTCCCTTCGGACCTTCCCCTTCAAGTCCCCAAAGTTTATTATATCATTCTATGCCTTTGCATCCTCATAGTTTGGCTCTCATTCATAAGTGAGAGCATACAATATTTGGTTTTCCATTCCTGAGTTACTTCATTTAGAATAATGGCCTCCAGCTCCATTCGAGTTGCTGCAAAAGACATTATTCTGTTCCTTTTTAATGGCTGAGTAGTAGTCCATGGTGTATATACACCACATTTTCTTTATCCGCTGGTCGGTTGATGAGCACCTAAATATGCAAAGATATGGGACCATAGTTTGCAATTGCAAATTTCGCTGCTATAAACCTGCATTGCATGTGTCTTTTTCACATAATGACTTCTTTTCCTTTGGGTAGATACCCAGTAGTGGGATTGCTGGATCGAATGGTAGTTCTACTTTTAGAACTGTAAGGAATCTCCATACTGTTTTCCATAGTGGTTGTATGAATTTACATTCCCAACAGCAGTGTAAAAGTGTTCCCTTTTCATCACGTCCATGACAACATATATTGTTTTCTGACTTTTTAATTATTTAATTATAATTTAATATTTTAATAATTTTTAATTATTTCTAGATATTTTTCTTTACTTAATTTTTTTCATAACCAAACTTCTCAAACAAATGGTATTCACTCACCTCACTTTCTTAATCCCCTTCAATCCTCAGCTCACGGTAGTCTGGTTTTTGTCCCCAACACGCCACTGAAACTGCCCTCGTTAAAGCCCCCCGTGGCTGCCTCCTGCTAATGTTCCTCATCTCCCTGCAGTACTTGCCGCTGTAGCTACACCCCCTCCTCCTTTCACTTCTGTGCTTCTCCATTTCCTAGATCCCCTCCTACCTTTGTGATCATTCCTCCTCTGTGCCCTTCTTTAACTGGCTTTGCTCGGTAACAGACACATCTGTTTGCTTCACTAAAATGCTTCAGGGGTTGCCCACCTCTTACAAGATAAAATCAGGTCTCCTTAGCATGGAATGCAACATCCTTCAGGGTCAGCCCCTACATATCTCTCCCAACCATTCAGTACCAACCCATCTTCTGCTTCAGCCATGTCAACCTTTTTGCAGTTTCACAAACAGGTTATGCTATTTCATACTTCTGTACCTTTGTACAGAATGTTCTTGACTCCACCCCCGTCCTTCACTAAGGAATTCCAGCTCATCTTTTAAGACTAATGACAAAGGTGAGCAATTCTGGGAAGCTTTGTCTGCCTCCAAACAGAGGCAGAAACCCCACCTGGGTCCTGGGCATCTGTGACACATTTTCATTGTAGAGCTCTGCACCCTGTTACGTCTCCCAGATCTGAGTCCTGTGAGGGCAATATGTTCTTGTTCATCTCTCTGTCTCAAGTTTGTACACTGCACCTATCACATGATTAGTGGGCAAGAAATGCATGCTTCTTTTACTTCTCTAATTTAATATAATTTGCCCTGAGCTTCCTATTCATTTCATAGAAAGTCTTAATTTCAGTTTTTACTGGGGCATGTCCCCTCCCCAGAGTCAGATGGAAGTCCAGAATCAGGTAGACGTGCATGACGCGGAGCATACAAAGAGACTCTACCTAGTTACCACATCCAGGCTTGTTTTCCAAAACACCATGGAGCCCCGAGGCAAGTTCTTCTAAGGCTTGGGCCTTGGGGATTCTCTTCATAGAAGTTCTCAAGGTCACAGACCTTAATGTTTAGTTATTTCTACCCCAGTGCCACCTTCAGCCCCTCAGCTGCCCTCGTTGTTGGTGCTGTTGGAAAGCAAGATCCAGATGATCATACTTCAAGGGCACCCCAGTGACTCTATTCTTTCTCTCATTTTCAGAGACTCCCTTAGTCTCCAGTCAGGGTGCACACCTTCAGAAATACAAAGCTCCCACTCCTGCCCATCACAGAGCAGCACGATTCTCCTCAAGGTGCATAGGGAGCTGAAACAAAAACAAGAATAGGGATGTCTCCTACTGGAAAATCTGTTTTCAGCCCTGCAATGAAACAGCTCTCGAAGACAAGGGCATGACGGGGTCTTGCTACCTTTTTGAGGCAAAGAGTACCCTCAGTGAAGAAACTAAGACACAGGTAAATATCTCAATAAATTACTCTGCCATATAACCACCTATGAATTTCTTTAATTACTTAATTAAAAGCATAAATGGCCATGAAAAACACAAATGGAATTGCTCTCCCAAAGAAAGACACCTCTACCTGGCAGCCCTCACCACTCGGCCTAATCCTCCTTCTCATTCCTTCCCTGAGGAGGAAGCCCTAAAGTGCCTGGGATTCCCTGTCTGTGGCCCGGGAACACTACTCACATGGTCAAGTTTATTTGAGCTGCTGACTTGGGCTGCTGACGCAGGGTATTTGCAGCTGCTGCACTAACCCACTTTTTCTCATGGATGATTTTAATCTCTTTAATTTTTGCCCAGCCTGTGAGAAAACTGAAAGCGTGGTTGGGAGGGGGCGGGAGATAGAAGTTACAGGTCATGAGCTGAGTGGCAGCTAAATCCTGTGGGAGGAAGCGAACGCGAGTGTAATCCTTTCAGGAAAACAAGTATTACTGGAGAGGAGAAAGCTGCCAATGTAACTTTGTTCCAAGAATAAATAGCACATTTTCCCTCAGTGTTTGCTTTTCTCTCTTTGATCCTCTTGAAGCCCTCTGGAAATGCCTGGCCAGCAATTTTTCTCCCCTCTGAGGCTGGGGAGAAGGAACCACAAGCACTCACTTGAGATTCCTTAAATGAAGGCGTTTGGAGGGGCTCCCAGGCAATGCTGGAGCCCTGAGGCCTGTGGAAGCCCCGGATCCAGACATCGGCGTGAAGTTTAATTACCACAGATATGCCATAGTGTTTCCAAACATGCAGTCATCATGCCCAGAAGCAGTTTAAAAGGGAATAATAATAGATAGGGTATACCTGACTAAAGCCACTGGGAGCCATGGGAGTTTGAAAATGGGAAAGGAAAGGCAAAGCTCAAGCGGGTTAATGTTTAGCTTTGGTCCCAAGCAAAATAAATGCCTGCACACAGTGAGGCTGACAAGAGCATGCCCTCACCATGGGGAGTTTATGGCTCAAGTGCTCTAGAAACCACAGTCCTTAGTTACTCACATAGTTTCCCTTTCTTTTCCCAGATAGTTTTATTCCCAGGGAGTTGCAGGCAGGGCAATGCCAATGAAAGATGAAAGCCATGCCATCAGATAGACTTGCATTCAGTTTTGGTTCTCCCACTTACTAGTTGTACTAAGTATGACAAGTTAAGTACTTAGTGTCCTCATCTGTCACATGGGAATAATAATACTTCTCTTACAGGATGGTCATGAAGAATATATGAGATGATGGATGTAAACATTTAGGATCATGCTTGACTCTGAGTGTTCAAATGTCAATTCTCTTCCACCACTGCCTCCCCATAGCATCATTCAAATCAGAAAACACTTACTAAGCACTGATTCATGGAAAGACTTATAGCAGGCTTATGCAGGAAGCCAAGTATAAAACCCACTCAATAAGAAATGACATTCGAAATGAAGATTCAGGCCTGAAAAGTGTCAAATAACAGGCAAATGTGATGTCATAAAACTGCACATGAGACACTGATCAATGGCCAGTCCTGACAGTCTGTCTTAGGAATCCCCCAGAGAATTGAGATAGCTAAGTAAAGCTTTGTGGCGAGGGCTGGGCTTGCTCTGGACAGAGCAGCAAGGAACAGCTAAGAAAAGGCAATAGACTTATTTGACTTAAGTAGGTACACCTTAAGGGATTTTGGGGCGATATCTGGAAAGGAAATTGGGAAGTCTGGTGAGTTAAAGATGATGAAAAATTCTCCATCACTCTCCCCATTGACAGATAGAGTCTATGTCTCTTCTTGAATCTGGGCAGATTCAGTGGCTGGTTAACAAATAGGACGTGGCAGGAATGATGCTGTGCCAGTTTCAGACCCAGCCTTGGAGAGAATCAGTAGCTTTTGCTTCCTGCTTCTGGCTACTTCTGCTCTGTAGACACTGCCTCTTAGAATCTAGCCATCATGATGTGAAAAACCCAAGCCAAATGGAAAAGCCACGTGTGACTCTTCAATCAAAAGCCCAGCTGAGCTCCCAGCCAACAGACAATAATAAGAACAATCATGTGAGTGACCCATCTTGTATATTCCAACCCAATCAAGCCCCCAGATGACTGAAGTCCCATTTGGAGCAGAACCACCCAACTGGTTCCAGTAAACCCACGGAATTTGAGAGATAATAAAATGTCACCTGCTCTTAGATACAAATTTGGCAGTGGTATATTATACAACACTAGATAACTGACACAGGAAAGGACTTGTGGGAAGCATTGAACATCAAACACCATAGTCTAAATTCATCACTATAATCATAGAAACTATTAGCAAATGATCACTAAATGCCAGACATTATGAGGTAAGCTTTTATAACTTTTAAAACTTAACCTGCTTATACACCGAATAAGTAGGTACTATTATTCATATTTAATAGTCAAGTAAACTAAAATTTAGAAAGGTTTAGAAATTTGCTCAAGATTTTACAGATTTTACAGCCAGAAAATAGTAGAGATGAGATTCAAAGCAGTTATATTCTGAACACTCTCAAATCTGCCATCTTGTTTCTACAAGGTGAATAAGCAATGGGCGTACTGATAATCTTGACAGATACAAACAACTCTCCAGCTGCAAATTGTCAACCAGTTTGAAAAACCACAAGCTGCCTGGGCTTGTCAAATAATTCCATGCAAAACAATGGCAATAGTTTTAACTCTCGTTGTTCAGTGACTGTATAGGTATATAAGACAATTTGAATAAAAATGATGAGTTTATTTAGGAAAATAGAAGCCACTTGTATCAGTTACCTATTTCTGTATAATCACCCCCACAAAAACAAAAACAGTAGCTTTTAACAATGATCACTTATTATCTCTCATGGTTTTGATGGATCAGAATTTAGGAGTGGCTAAACTAGGAAGTTCTTAGCTTGGGGTCTCTCAGGGAGTTGTAGTCCGTTGTTGGCTGGGGTTTAAGTCATCTGATGACTTGCCTGGAATTGAGGGTCCACTCCAAGGCAGCTCACATCTTCAGCTGGCAGGTTGGTGCCTGTTGTTTGTGGGAGGTCCCAGTTCTTCATCAGGTGGGCCTCTCCAGAGGGTTATTTCAGTGTCTTCATGGCTTGACAACTGGCTTCCCCCCAAGCAAGTTTTCTAAAAGGCAGAAGCCACAGTGCCTTTTAGAATGTAACCTCAGAAGTTACACATCTACCCTACCACTTTATTCTATGGATTATCTAGGGTCATCTTTGATTCAGTGTGGGAGGGGATGCCACAAAATCGTGAATACAAGGAGAAAGCAATCATTAGGGGCCATCTTAGAGACTGGCAACCATACTTCTCTATCCCAAGTACTTTGGCTTTAAAGCAGGACAGTTGAGGCTTTTATATGTGTCTGTAGGGCTAAGGAACAAAGGTTAAAGATGTCACTTGGGATGACCCCAGACTGCATTACCAACATAAGAAATTCTGAAGCAATCATTTGAAAGCTGTTTCAAATATCAGAACATTTTAGGACACTCCTACCATCTATCTCAGCCAGCAGCTCAGAAGTAAGAGATTCTCTAGAGGGCACCGCTGGGCTATCTCAGGTTCCCACAGCACCAAAGAGGGTCATTCACAAGAGAGTATCCTGAATGAGCTGCTAAGAACCTTATATATGCTTTCTACATATAGAACTGTGGCCTTTCTCACTCCTCTGCCTTCCCCTCTCAGGCAAATACCTCCCATTGACTGACATCAACTTAGGATCACAAGAAGCAAAAGATTCCAGGAAATGTCACCTCTGGCCTCTTATTGGTGATGCAAGGAGTCCATGGAAGTAGGTGGTGGTGATGCTAAGCTGAACACAGGTAATCCAGCACAGACTTGGGGGAGTTTCCAGCCAATGAAGCATGTATGTGCAATGCATTTTGGCTTGAAATTCTCCCTCTGCTCCAAAATAGTAATAAACTGTAAATATATAAATGTATATATGAAAATGGAAAAAAGCATTTCCATGAACAAGACAGTAATGAACAGGAGATGAAGCTATGAAGCTATAGATCCAAAACTTGGGAGATATGCTTAGAATTCTACCCCTTTAAGTGGTTCAAGTCCTGAAGGGTGATGGGATTTAAAAGCACCCTGTGCCTGAGAAATGATCAGAGTGGAGCTCAGTCCTGGAAAGAAGGTTACTAAAAGATGAGGCCACCGGCTAGGGCTATGGCTTATTCAAATGGCATACTTATGGCCTTATTCCAAGTGATTGTCACCCATCCCTAGTCTGAAAAAGAGAAAGGCCTTATGTGTATCATTTCCTCACTGAAATCCACCTCTTCCTTATATTAGCATCATCTTTTTAACCCTCTCCCCAAATTTTTTTATTAGACTTATCAACATATTTTACTGATATTTTTGCTCCTTGTTGTACATCCCATTTCTTCCCTGTGAATTTACATCTCCTCTTGCTAAAGTACATCTTTTAGTAACTCCTTCAAGGGTTTGAAAAGGTAAATGCTAATAATTTTTATGTTTCTGAAAATATCTTTATTTTTTCCCCTCTTGTAAAATAATTTGGATATAAGATTCTAGGTTGACAGTGATATTCCTTCTTAACTTTGAAGATATTGTTCTGTATCTCCTGCCATCTGTTGTTACTAATGAAATGTCTTTTGTTAGTTTAATTGTTCTTTCCTTTATCTCTATTAACTTTTAAGAATTTCTCTTTATCCTTCTTGTTCTATTAACTAATTGATATTTCTGATTGTTGGTGTATTTCATTCTGCCCAGCACCCTATATGTTCTTATACTCATAAAGCTCATGTTTTACTTTAGTTCTAACATATTGTTATGATTTCTTATAGTATCAATTTTCTGCCATGTGTCATTTCTTTTATTTTGTACTTTTTAATTCCCTATTTAATTTGTGTTGAAAACTTTTACTTGCCTTCCATGTCACCTTATTCACTTTTTAAACAACTTTTTAGCTCTCTAGAGAGTTCTGTGTGATTCCTAACATACTATATCCCAGCTGACCAATTATCTGTAAAGAGTTTCCAATCTAGACTTTATCCCATGTATTGATTTATATTTTAAATTTCAGACGATATATTGACATTTCCAAGATTGATGATTCTGTTTTTTTTCTTTTTCTATGCCAGGATTTTTCATGTCCAGGATTCATATCTAAATTGTTTTTGTTTCACAATTCCTTGTACTTTTTAAAAGGTATTATTCTGTCCTTTAACTTTTGGGATATTGTGTTCATTAATTTAATAGCCTATTTTGTAGCGTTTACTATGTGCTAGGCATATTAATTCCTGGTATCAATTCTATAGTAGTACTTTTATTATCCACACATTATAGATCAGGAAACTGTACAGAAAAATTATTGAGTAAAATTTAGTCTTCTAGAAAAGAGATTAAGATAGAGAAGTGTGAATCTGAAGGAGGACATGGAAGCTATTTGACACAATATCATTATCAAATTAATTTATATATTCTATGCAATTCTGACCAAAACGTCAATAGGCATTTTCATTGAAATGAGCAAATTGATTCTAAATTGTTTATAGAAGATCAAACGGCCAAGATCTAGCCAAGATATTTCTGAAAAAGAAGAACAGAAACAAAGAACTTTACCTACAAGTGATACAGGCTTACTATGAAGTACAGTAATAAGACAGTAAGCAAGTAAGACAGGAACAGACCAGCAACAGACACGTGACTCAATGGAACAAAATTAAAAACCCAGAAACAACTCCAAGTATAAAAAAGTCTTTGGCATAAAGTAGATGAGGCAGTGTAAATCACTGGGGGAAAGACAGAGTGTTTAATAAATGGAATTGGGAGAACTTTATTTCCATATGGAAATTTCCATAGCTGGAAAATACCATTAGATCTTCACTTTACACTATTACCAAAATAATTGTACCTATGTGACCTTGGAAAGAAGAACTTACAAACAAGATACAAAAAAGCAGAAATGGTAAAGGTTTAATTAATCTGACTATATCAACACTAAAAGTTCAGTACAAGAAGACCACTATTTAAAAAGTTTGTGTTTTTAAAAAGAGAAATTGACACAATAGAAGACAATTTCAACATATTTAATTACTAAAGTGGAATAATAAAGTTAAGTAAACTCTGCTTTTTATTCTGTAAGACTTGCTTCTACAAAATAAGAAAAAGGAAAGCAATGCAATAAAAAAAGAGGGGCAAGCATCTCTTAGGTTCACAAAAGAACATAAATGGATGATTAGCATATAAAAACATAAGTAACAGGAAAATGAAATGTAAAACAACACTGAGCTTCCATTTAACATTTCTCAATAGGACAAAAGCTGAAAGTCTGACATATTCCTGTTGGCCAGGATAAAAAACAAAACAAACAAGAATTGTCAAACACTGCAAATAGAAGTATGATTTGGTTCAGTCACCTTGGGTACCTGTTCCATAATAACTGGAACCCAGGATTTGGCAATCCAGTCATTTCAGTTATAGGTTAACACATCAGATAAAGTCCTGTACCTGTACTCTAGAAGACAGAGTAGTATTTATTTCAGCTCTTTTTAGAGTCACAAAATATTTGAAACATCCCAAATGTCCATCAGAAGGAAACCAGATAAGTAAGCAGGTAAGTATTGGTGTATTACCGATGACAGACTATCATAAGACAATTCAGATGACTGAACTATAATTCGCATAGAGCAATGAAAATAAATTCCAACAAAGTATGTTGTGTAGAAAAAGCTGCCTAACACTGTGTACTATATCATACCATTGAAGTATATTTTACAAAACAATAATTTTATATTCTTTGTGGCTACCATCTGTTTTTATACTTTTATATAACAAATGCATGATACTGCTGCTACTGGGGAAGGTAGAAGGTGAATGAAGTTGGAGAGGTGAGCAAAAGAGAATTCAACTTTATTGCAATGTTTTATTTAAAAATAAGCAAATATGATTAAATGCTAGCATTTATTTATTTTTGGAGTTGACGTTATAGTCTGAATGTTTGTGTTTTCACAGAATTCATATGTTGAAACCTAATCCCTAATGTTAGAGTATTGGGAGATACGGACCTTAGAAGGTGGATTAGGTCATGAGGGCAGAACTTTCATGAGTGGGATTAGTATCCTTATAAGAGAAACCCTAGGATAGCCAAAGGTTAGTTAATGGAAACAAAAGCACAGCTAGATACAAAGAATAAGTTTTAGTGTTGTATAGCACTATAGGGTGATTATAATTCACAATTGTAACTCCTATTCAGAGAGCTAGAAGAGAGGATTTTGAATTTACCCAATACAAAGAAATAAACATTTGAAGTGATGGATTTGTTAATTACCCTGATTTATCAATACATATTGTGTATTAAAATATCATACCATATCTCATAAATATGTACAATTATTATGTTAATTAAAATAATAATAAAAGAAAAAAGAGACCACAGAGAGCTCCCTTGGCCCTTCTGTCACATGAGGACACAGTGAAAACTAGAAAATGGGCGTTCACCAGGCCTGAATCTACTGGCACCATAATCTTGGCCTTCCCAGCCTCCAGAACTGTGAGAAATAGATTTCTGTTCTTTATAAGCCACCCAGTATATGGTATTTTGTTATAGCAACCCAAACTAGGATAGTTGAATATATTGATTTTTATTATTTGTAATCATTTTACATTTTTCTCCTATTAAAAAATCACAGGGAGGGAGGCAGAACAAGATGACCAAAGAGAATCCTCCAGTGATCACACCCTCCACAGGAACACCAAATGAAATAGCTATCCACACAAGAGAGTACCTTGGTAAAAATCAAAAATCAGGCTAGCAATCACGGTACCCAGTTTTAAAATCATAGTAAGCTGAGAGGCACTGAAGAGGGCAGGAAAGACAATCTTGAATTGCCAACCTCATTCCCCAGCAGCGGCTGCATGGTGCAGAGAGAGTATCTATGTGCTTGGGGGAGAGAAAGTGCAGTGATTGTGGGACTTTGCATTGGAACTTGGTGCTGACTTGTCACAGCAGGAAACAACACAGGCCACAATTCAGCTAGAATCCATGGAGGCAGCACTTAGACCAAGACTAGCCAGAGGGAAGTTGTCCATTCCAGCAGTTGGAGCCTGAGTCCTGCACCACAGGTTAAAGCACTCTGGGGTTCTAAATAAACCTGAAAGGGAGTCTAGGCCACAGGGACTATAATTGCTGGGCTGTGCTGGGCCCAGAGCCAGTGGATTTGAGATGCATGGATTCATGGATTTGGATTCCAGTTCAGCCACAGTAGACTAGGATATCAGGCAGAGTCCTGAGGTTCCTCATTCAAGTCCAAGCTCCTGGACATTTCTGGACACACCCTTGGCCACAAAGGAAACTGCTGCCTTGAAGGGAAGGACCCAGTCCTGACAGGGTTCATCAACTCCTGACTAAAGAGCCCTTGGGCCTTTAATAAACATCAGTGGCATGTAGGTAGTACTCACTGCAGGCCATAGGTAAGATTCAGAGATGTGCTGGCTTCAGGGGTGTCCCAGAACATTCTCGGCTGTGGTGGCTAAGGGGAGAGGCTCCTTCTGCTAAGGGAAGAGTAAAGGGAACTTTCTCTTGAAGCTTGGGCACCAGTGCAGCCACAAAGGTGTAGAGCACCATGCATGCTCCTGGAGTCCCCAGTTTCAGACCTTGGCTCCTGGATACCATTTCTGTACCCACCCTGAGCCACAGAGGAGCCTCCTGCCCTGAGGGGAGAACCCAGGCTGGCAGCATTTACCATAAGCTGACTGAAGAGCCTTTGGGACTTGAGTGAACATTGGCGGTAGTGTGGCAGTACTTATGGTGGGCCTGGAACACTGGTGACCTTAGAGAAAGATGTCTCCTACATGGGAAAATGATATGGAAGAGTAGGAAGGACTTTGTCTTGTGGCTTGGGTATCAGCTCAGCCACAGCAGAATAGAGAACCAAGTAGGTTACTACGGTTCCCAACTCTAGGCCTGGTTTTTGGATTTCTGGACCTGCCCTGGGACAGGGGGGATCTCACTGTCTTGAAGAGGAGGACACAAGCCTGGCTGGATTTACCACCTTATGACTGAAGAGCCCTTGGGCCTCAAGAGAACATCAGTGATAGCTAGGCAGTTGTCACCACAGGCCTTGGGCAAGACCCAGTGTTGTAATGGCTTCAGATAGGACCTAGCACAGTCCCAGTGGTGGTGGCTATAGGAGTGCTTGTGTCACCCCTCCCCAAGCTCCTGGCAGCTCATCATAGAGGCAAAGACTATTTGGGAGAGAAAAGAGCTTCTGTCTGGTAATCCAGGGAGTTCTCACAGATCTTACCCAAGACCACCAAAATGGTACCCCTATGAATCTGCAAGAGTCATAGCATTACTGGACTTGGGGTGCTCCCCGATGCAGATATAGCTGCAGTGACCAAAGATTTAGATCACAACACTCAATTCCCTTTGAATACTTGGAAAGCCTTCACAAAGAGGAAGGGTACAAACAAGCCCAGACTGAAAACTACAATAAATACCTAACTCTTGAATGCCCAGACATTGGTGACATCCACAAACATCAAGATCATCCAGAAAAACATGACCTCACCAAGCAAACTCAGTGAGGCAACAGTAACCAATCCCAGAGTGACGGAGATAAGTGACTATGTGACTTTTCAGACAGATGATTCAAAATTGTTGTTTCCAGGAAGCTCGATAAAATTCAAGATAACAGATAGAAGAAATGCATAATCCTATCAGATAAATTTAACAAATAAATAAATATTAAAAAAAAAAAGTTAAGCAGAAATTCTAGAGCTGAAAAAGTCAATTGATATACTAAAGAGTGCATCACGACCGGGTGCGGTGGCTCACACCTGTAATCCCAGCACTTTGGGAGGCTGAGGCGGGTGGATCACGAGGTCAGGACATCGAGACCATCCTGGCTAACATGTTGAAACCCTGTCTCTACTAAAAATACAAAAAGTTAGCCAGGCATGGTGGCACGCATCTGTAGTCCCAGCAACTCGGGAGGCTGAGGAAGGAGAATTGCTTCAACCCAGGAGGCAGAGGTTGCAGTGAGCCGAGATTGCACCACTGCACTCCAGTCTGGCAACAGAGTGAGACCCTGCCAAAAAAAAAAAAAAAAAAAAAAGAATGCATCAAAGTCTTTCAACAACAAAATTGATCAAATTGAGGAAAGAATTAGAGAGCTTGGAGACACACTAATTGAAAATACACCGTCAGAGAAAACAAAAAAAAAAAGAAAAAAAAAACACTAAAGCATGCCTACAAAGTCTAGAAAATAGCCTCCAAGGGGCAAATCTAAGACTTATTGGTCTTAAAGAGGAGGTAAAGAGAGAGATTGGGGTAGAAAGTTTATTCAAAGGGATGATAACAACTTTCCAAACCTCGAGAAAAATATCAGCATTCAAATACAAGAAGGTTATAGAACACCTAACAGACTTAATCTAAATAAGACTGCCTCGAGACACTTAATAATCAAACTCCCAACTGTCAAGGATAAATAAAGGATTCTGAAATCAGCAAGAGAAAAGAAAGAAACAGCATACAGTGGAGCTCCCATAAGTCTGGCAGTAGACTTTTCAGTGGAAACTTTACAGGCCAGGAGACAGAGTTATGACATATTTAAAATGCTGAAGGGGGAAAAAAAACCTTTTATCCTAAAATAGTATATCCAGAGAAAATATTTTTCAAACATGAAGGTGAAATAAAGACTTCCTCAGACAAATGAAAGCTAAGGGATTTCATCAGTACCAGATCTGTCCTGCAAGAAGTGCTAAAGGGAGTTCTTTAATCAGAAAGAAAATGACATCAGTGAGCAATAAGAAATCATCTGAAGGTATAACACTCACTGGTAATAGTAAGTACACAGAC
Source organism: Papio anubis (assembly GCF_008728515.1). NCBI lineage: Eukaryota > Metazoa > Chordata > Mammalia > Primates > Cercopithecidae > Papio > Papio anubis. The sequence continues at coordinate 75,860,878 of NC_044989.1, forward strand.
AAACACCAAATATTATAACATTGTAATTGTGGTGTGTAAACTACTCATATCTTGAGTAGAAAGACTAAAAGATTAACATGAAGAATAATAGCTACAACAACTTTTCAAGTCATAGACAATATAATAAGATACAAATAGAAACAAAAATTTAAAAGTGGGGGGATGAAGTTAATGTGTAGAGTTCTTAAATTAGTTTTCTCTTTGCTTTTTAATTTGTTTTTCAATCTTTGTTAAATTGTCATCAGTTTAAAATAATGGGCTATAAAATGTGATTTTCAAGCCCCGTGATAACCTGAAATCAAAAAACCTACAATAGATACACAAAAAAATTAAAAGGCAGAAATTAGAACATACCACCAGAGAAAATCACCTTCACAAAAAGGAAGACAGGAAGGAAGAAATATGGATGGAAAGAAAAGACAACAGAAAAACAAAAAAGCAAATAATAAACTGGCATGAGTAAGTCCCTACTTATCAGTAATCATATTGAATGTAAATGGACTAAACTCTTTGATCAAAAATCATAGAGTGACTGAAAGGATATAAAAATAATACCCAACAATGTGTTGTCTACAACAAACACACTTCACTGATAAAGACATACGTAGACTGAAAATAAAGGAACAGAAAAAGGCATTCTATGCAAATAGAAACAAAACAAGCAGGAATAGGTATACCTACATCATACAAAATAAGTTTCAAGAAAAAAAGTGATAAAAAGAGACAAATAGGTCATTATATAATAATAAAGGGGTCAATTTAGCAAAAAAAGTAACAATTGTAAATATATATGCATTCAACATTGGACCACACAGATGTATAAAACAAATATTATTAGAGCTAAAGAGAGACACACACCCCAATACACTAATAGTTGGACACTTCAACACCCTAGTTTCAGCACTGGACGGATCATCCAGACAGAAAGTCAACAAAGAAACATCAGATTTTATCTGCACTATAGACCAAATGAACTTAACAGATATTTACAGAACATGTCATCCAGTGGCTACAGAAAACACATTTTTCTCCTGAGCACATGAATCATTCTCAAGGACAGTCCATATGTTAGGCCACAAAACAAGTCTTAAAGCATTCAAAAAATTGAAGTCATATATGACCATAATGAAATAAAATTAGAAATCAATAACAAGAAGAATTTTGGAAACTATACAAACACATGGAATTTATACAATGTGCTACTGAATAACCCGCGGGTCAATGAAGAAATTAAGAAGGAAATTTAAAAATTTATTGAAACAAATGAAAACAGAAGCACAACATACCAAAACCTATGTGATACAATGAAAGCAGTAGTAAGAAGAAAGTTTATAGCAATAATCACCTACATAAAAAAAAAGTAGAAAAACTTCAAACAAACAACATAATGGATGCATCCTAAAGAAGTAGAAATGCAAGAGCAAACCAAACTCCAAATTAGTAGATAAAAAGAAATAATAAAGATCAAAGCATAAATAAATGAAATTGAAATAAAAGAATACAAAAGAGCAACAAAACAAAAAGTTGGTTTCTTCAAAACATAAACAAAATCAACAAACCTTTAAGCAGACTAAGAGGACTCAAATAAATAAAATCAGAGATGAAAAAGGAGACATTACAACTGATACCACAGAAATTAAAAGGATCATTAAAGACTATTATGCGCAACTATATGCCAATAAATTGGAAAGCCTAGAAGAAATGGATAAACTCCTGGATACATACAACCTACCAAGCTTGAACCGTGAAGAAGTCAAACACCTGAATAGACTGATAGCAAGTAATGAAATCCAAGCCATAAAAAAAAGTTTTCCAGCAAAGAAAAGCCTAGGATTCAATTATTTCACTGCTGGATTTTACTAAACATTTAGAGAATTAATCAATTTGACTCAAACTATTCTGAGGAAGAGGGAATACTTCCAAACTCATTCTGTAAGACCAGTATTACCCTGATATCAAAACAGACAAAGACATATCAAAAAAAAAAAAAAAGAAAGAAAAGAAAAGAAAATACAGGCCAATATCCCTAATAAACATGAATGCAGAAATCCTTAACAAAATACAAACTGAATTCAATAACACATTAAAAAGATCATTCATCATGACCAAGTTGGATTTATCACTGGTATGCAAGGAAGGTTCAACATATGTGAATCAATCAGTGTCATCATATCAACAGAATGAAGGACAAAAATCATATGATCATTTCAATTGATGCTGAAAAAGTATTTGATAAAATTCAACATTCCTTTATGATAAAAACCCAACCCTCGAAAAATAGGTAGAGAAAGAACATATGTCAATACAAGACAAGATCTGTATGACAGACCCATGGGAAAAAACTGAAAGCCTTTCCTCTAAGACCTGGAACAAGACAAGATGTCCACTTTCACCACTGTTATTCAACATAATACTGGAAGTCCTAGTTAGAGCAATCAGACAAGAGAAAGAAATAAAGGGCACCCAAATTGAAAAGAAAGAAACCAAATTATCCTTATTTACAGATGATACAATCTTATACTTGAAAAAACCTAAAGACTCCACCAAAAAACTATTAGAACTGATAAACAAAATTCAGTAAAGTTGCAGGATACAAAATCAACATAGAAAAATCAGTTGCATTTCTATATGCCAACAGCAAACAATCTGAATATAAGTCAAGAAAGTAATCCCATTTAAAATAGCTGCAAATAAAATAAGATACCTAGAAATAAACTTAGCCAAAGAAATAAAATAGTTCTACAGTGAAAACTATGAAATGGTGATACAAGAAGTTGAAGAGGACACAAAAAATGGAAATATATTAATATGCATTGATTGGAAGAATCAATATTGTTTAAATATCCATACTACTCACAGCAATCTACAGATTCAATGCAATCCCTATCAAAATGCCAAAGACATTATTCACAGAAATAGAAAAAGTAATCCTAAAATTTTTATGTGGAACCACGAAAGACCCAGAATAGCCAAAGCCATCCTGAGCAAAAAGAACAAACTGAAGGAATCACATTACCAGACTTCAAATAACGCTATAGAGCTATGTAACAGAAACAGTATAGTGCTGGCATAAAAACAGACACATCAGGACAGAAAACCCAGAAATAAATCCACACATCTGCAGTGAAGTCATTTTTGACAAAGGTTTCAAGAACATACATTGGGGAAAAGATAATCTCTTCAATAAATGGTGCTAGAAAACTGGATATCCCATGCAGAAGAATAAAACCAGACTCCTATTTTGTCATGTGCAAAAATTAAATCAAAATGAATTAAAGACTTAAATATAAGAGCTCAAACAATAAAAGTGCTAAAAGAAAACACTGAGGCAATACTCCAGGACATTGGTCTGCGCAACGGTTTCTTGAGTAACCCATAAGCACAGGCAAGCAAATCAAAAATGAACGAGTGGGATCACATACGTCTAAACACTTCCACACAGCAAAGAAAACAACAAATTGAAGAAATAACGCACAGCATGGGAGAAAATATTTGCAAACTGTCTGACAAGTGTTTAATAACCAAAATATATAAGGAGTTAAACAACTCTATAGAAAAATGTCTAATAATCCAATTAAAAATGGGCAAAAGATCTGAATAGACATTTCTCAAAAGAAGACATACACATGGCAAACAGATATATGAAAATGTGCTCAACATCATTGATCATCAGAGGAATGCAAATCAAAACTACAATGAAATATCATTTCATCCCAGTCAAAATGGTTTTTATCCAAAAAGCCAATGGCAAAGACTGGCAATAACAAATGCTGTTGAGAATGTGGATGAAGGAACACTCATACACTGCTGGTGGGAATGTAATTGGTACAGCCACTATGGAGAACATTATGGAGATTCCTCAAAAATGGAACTACCATATGGTTCAGCAATTCTGCTGCTAGGTATATACTCAAAAGAAAGGAAATTATTATATCAAAGAGATATCTGCACTACCATGGTTATTGCAATACTATTCACAATAGCCAAGATTTGGAATCAAGCTAAACCTCCATCAACAGATGAACGGATAAAGAAAATGTGGTACGCATACACAATGGTGTGCTAATTAGCCATAATAAATATCAGATCTTGTCATTTGCAACCGCATGGATGGAATGGGAGGACATTAAGTGAAATAAGCTGGGAACAGAAAGACAAATTTCACATGTTCTCACTCCTTTGTGGGAGCTAAAAACGAAAACAATTTAACTCCTTGAGATAGAGAGTATAATGATGGTTATCAGAGGCTGGGAAAGGTAGTGGGGGTTGGGGAGGAAGTATGGATAGTTAATCTGTGCAAAAATATAGTTAGATAGAATTGACAAGATCTAGTATTTGATAGCTCAACAGGGTGATTATAGTCAACAATAATGTATTGTACATTTAAAAATAACTAAAAGAATATAATTGGAATGTTTGTAACACAAAGAAAGAGATGCTTGAGGTAATGGATACCTCATTTATCCTGATGTGATTATTATGCATTGTATACCTGTATTAAAATATCTCATTTACCCCTAAATATATACAGCTTGTATGTACCAATAGAAATTAAAAAGAAAAAGAAAAAAAAGAAAGAAATCAAAGGGATATTTCCCTTTCTATCAAAACATGTGAAAACATAAAGATGTTTTAATGTTTTCTTATGTCTGAGATGTGCTAAGCGTCAAAGAGAATAGCACCAAACACTGAGGCTAAGCCCATCTAGAAGTCCCGGGGTTTCAGAAAACAGCCATGATGGAATTAGTGGCCTTGAGTTGATTAGAACACCCCCACTCTGGAAGAGCAATGTCAAATGCTGCCAACCTGCCTTCATCAGCTGCCTTGAAGGAGTCTTCTTTCCTTTAGAGTCTTCCTAACTCATGTGCTAAGCATGTCTAGGTCAACCCATGGGCAAAATTTAGGAAAATCCGACCAGGGATGCATACAGGAAATAGCCCAGTGGTGCATAAAATTTGCAGCCATACTAATTCCTAAACTACAGCATGCATCCACCTGGCTGAATTCCCTCGGAGTCAGGATTAGTAAGGAGGGGTTTATTTCTCCAGTAAATGCTCAGTCTCCCAAGGGACTTAATTACCTAATCTGGATGGTTCCCAAATTCTTTCTATACTAAGTTCTAACTATAATTGTGCTGGCAGTGGTAAGCTGATATCAATTAAGTGAAGTTAATTTTCCAGGCTCAAATGTATACCATGCCAGTTTGCTGAAGGAACTTGCAGAATGTGATTAAGGAAGTACTCAGTAATTCCCGAGAAAAAGTAGAGATTGATAAAATAACCAAATTTTCAAATAGGAAAAAGTGAATCCCAGTAATTACATGCCAATTAGATGGAGCCTAGAACATATTAGTGAATGTGGAAATAGAAATGTAAATGAGAGATACTATTCAAGTGGTTAAGTGTGTGAGTTTTCAAATTAGGCAGGCCTTAGCAGATCTCTCATTATATCACATTTTTATACTCAGAATGATATTGTTGTTTATGAGGAGAAATCTTTCAGTCTGTGAATAATCATACAAAGCCACTACCACTATGTCAGTCTTAAGGGTGGCTGAGTTGTTTATAACCAAGGTGCTCCTTTGTTTAATATGTTTATTTTTTATTGATGGTTTAGATCAATTCATAATAAAGATACATAAACATTTAAACCTCCATAGAATTATATTGTCAGACTGAGATAATCTGTATTCTGTGGAAGACAGTAACTGTATAACTTTCATTATCACCTCCCCTAAAGAGAACATTTTAATTTAATTTACTCTTTACCTGACAGAAATTAAGTACCAAGGAATAAGATTTTGTTGAGTAAGACTGAGCTTTGGAGAGCCACAAACCATTGTAAAGTCTAAGGTTTCTTCACTCATCAGTGTGAGTCAATAGAGAAATACAGCTGCTAAGGAGGTACTATAGTCATGAGTTGTGTCAAAAATCCAAGTGTTGAGGATGGAAGTCAAGTATTGAATAGGCAGCGGGAATTCTCATGTACTCTGTATTAGTGAGACTTCCGGAGTGTTGAATCCAGGTCTCAGCAACAAACCACCAGTGAGGTTCCACCAGGCACAAGCAGATTTGTGAAGGTTTCAAATACCACAGGAGGATCCAGATTATATGAGGAACTGAATCATAAAGAAAATATCCAAGGGACTCAGAATGATTAGACTGAATAAAAATAAAGGTTTAAGGAACATGATTGTGATGTTAAAATATTTAAAAACGTAACACAGGGAAAATTGTGACTCAAGAATCCACCCACAAAATGGGTGCCATTTATAAGGTATGAGAAAGACATTGTTAGCTATGCAAAAACACAGAAAATGCACAACTCAGCAGCCTTTCTGAATAAACTATTTGTCACCAGGCTCTAAAAGTTGAATCTTAAATGCAATATGGTATAATGGATTGCATCCTAGAAGAGAAGAAAATGATATGAGGGAAAAACTGGGAAATCTGAAAAAAGTTTCTACTTTAGTCAGTGTATGGTACCAATGTCAATTTCTTAGTTTTGATAAATGTGCCATGATTATGTAATACATTTATTCAGATTTTTCTGTTTTTATCTTTTAAATATTTGAACTTTATGTTGATGATACTTCTGAAGTTTCTAGTCAAGTTCTAGTCAACAAATCACCAACTTAGGAAAGTAATTTTTAAAACATTTTAAAAAGCCATACATACAAAGATGTTACATCATTATGTACACTAGTAAAAATTTGGAAGCAAAATGTTCAACAATATATGAGTAGTTATATCATGGTACATCTCTATGATTAAATGTCTTAAAGCCATTACAGATGTTTATAAAGTTGATATGAACATGACGAAATGATTATGATATAATATGAAATTTAAAAGCAGAATACAAATCTGAATGTAGCCCAAATTGCTGTACTACTTAAATGAATAGAAAAAAAAAAGATTAAGTGGATCACGAGGTCAAGAGATGGAGACCATCCTGGCCAACATGGTGAAACCCCGTCTCTAATAAAAATACAAAAATTAGTGGCACGAGCCTGGAGTCCCAGCTCTCGGGAGGCTGAGGCACGAGAATCTCTTGAACCCGGGAGGCGGAGGTTGCAGTGAGCTGAGATCGCACCACTGCACTCCAACCTGGTCACAGAGTAAGACTCCGCCTCAAAAAAAAAAAAAAAAAAAAAAAAAGAAAGAAAGAAAAAGAAAACAAGAGACTCAGAAATAATGTGTATTATCTCTGGATTTTGTTTATTTCTCTTTTTTCTTTTTCTGTATTTTCTAGTTTTCTCTAACAAGCATATATTACTTTGATAATCAAAAAAAAAAAATCTTTAAAAGTATTTGAGCTAGTTTCATCATGTAAATAGTTAGAGGTCAAAACCTATCCTCTCTCCCCTAGACTTTGACTAACTATACAACATTAAAAGGCTGAGAATGAAAGCCATAAGATTGCACAACATAAAATAACTCAGAAGGATTTTTTTTAAGAACATAGGATATAGCTAAATCTATTAGTCCTGGAAAGAAACTCTTGGTGCTTCTAAGCAGTCACAATGACTTAAGAGGCAAGATAGAGGAGGATGCCAAAGATATCTCAACTAGAGATAAGTGTACTACACACAAAGATGGAAAACAAACCAGAGGGAGAAGGATTAGAATCTGTTCCAGACTTTGGACAATAAACCAAAATTATATCTTAGGCAGGCAAATATTCTAAAAGAAGCGTGGCAATAATCCAACCTGAAAAGTATATAGTGGCAGATGGCATTTATCCAGCATAAAGATTTATGTCTCATCACCAAAAATGCTTCATGTAATGGTCAAATACAAAGCAGAGAAAATTCAAGGGTCAGAGAGCTGTAATGTCAAAGGCAAAACAGAACACAAAGTATGCAAGGATTGCAACTGTATCCAGAAGAGGCTTTACCTGAATGAACCAGTCATTCCCTCCCCATGAGGGTTCCTTAGAGAATGCTGATGAAAACAGAACCTCATGCACAGATGAAAGAGCATTATCTTATTTAGATAGGGAAAAGGTGGTATGGCCAAATGGTACCAGGACCCGTGCCCATCTTCCAAATGGTCCTGGGTATTTAGAAATCCTAATATGGCTGCAGAGATCAGCCATGAGTCAGAAACCTTTCAAAGATACCCTATCCAGTTGGGCATTTCGTTTTTCCAGTGATGGGCCATATGTGTGTGTGTACTGTTCATAAGTTTTACTGAGGTCTGTGTGCTAGCTAGAAACATAAATTTGTTAGCTCCAATACCAAAGCAGATCAAAGCACATTTTAATAAATGTTGCTTCTACAAAACATTCATAGGCCTGGTACCAGTCTCAATTCAGCTTTGGTGTTGTTAATTATAGAACTGATATCAACAAGCTAAGTCATTATCAAAACTATGGAATATATGCACAATTTAGTCTAGTATCTATATCCTTGTCCCAAAACTTCAGGCATGTGAGCTCTCGGTGCATACAAAGTATGTGTGTGTGTGTGTGTGTGTGTGTGTATGCTCTTGGTGTAGACAAAGTATATATACATATATATATATATACTTCCAGTTCTGGGATACATGTGCAGAACGTGCAAGTTTGTGACATAGGTATACACATGCCATGGTGGTTTGCTGCACCCATCAACCCGTCGTCTACATTAGGTATTTCTTCTAATGCTATCCCTCCCCTAGCTCGCTACACCCCAACAGGCCCCAGTGTGTGATGTTCCCCTCCCTGTGTCCACGTGTTCTCATTGTTCAGCTCCCATTTATGAGTGAGAACATGGAGTGTTTGGATTTCTGTTCCTGTGTTAGTTTGCTGAGAACAAAGGTTTCTAACTTCATCCATGTACCTGCAAAGGACACGAACTCATCTTTTTTATGGCTGCATAGTATTCTGTGGTATATATGTGCCACATTTTCTTTATCCAGTCTATCATTGATGGGCATTTGGGTTGGTTCCAAGCCTTTGTTATTGTGAAGAGTGCTGCAATAAACGTATGTGTGCATGTGTCTTTATAGTAGAGTGCATACAAAGTACTTCTAATGCAAACATCCACACTGCTCAAGTTAATGTTCAGCAGTTCTGAATATCCGGAGGTTTCCATTCCAAAAGCAGCTACACAAAATTAAAGAATGATTCATATACATTTTTAAAAAAAATTCTGGGATGCTCTTTTACAGTGACTTCATTTCCAGGAAATATCTACAATTTCCACAAATCTGTATTTCCAATGAACTCAGGGCAGTTTGATAAAGAAAAATATGCCCAGTTTGAATCTAAATACCTTAACTTCCTTCAATAAATTAGAGGTCTTTCTATTCTGTCTTTGTGCTGAAAATAAAATTAGAGATCTTTTTTACTTTTCCCTCATAATTTCAAGGTTAATGTGTTCAGATGTTTTTTCACACCATTAAAGATATACAATTCTTTCAGTCATTGGTAGGCTGATGGATGAGGTTTCTCGGGCATATTCATTTTCCGAAATCATTGATCTGAGAACAAAGTAAACCTCTTCTGACTATATTAAATAAAATAAACTTCTATTTTCTGCTTCAAGTTATTGAAGTATTCCTTAAGTTAGCACTGATGAAAGTATAGTCCTGAAAAAAATTCAGTCTTGCTTGCCTTATCTAACCATGTGAGAAAATAGATATAAACATTCACAGGAGAAAATTCCTGAATAGAAGATCAATGGAAGTTGGGGTCGCTCGTATTCTTTGTTGATATAAATGTACATGCCGGTTCTTTTAATTGGTGTGGCTCACCTGTGGCATGTAAACTAAGTTTTTCCAAGGTATTGTATATATTATCAGGGAGAAGGGGAGCCCACTAGAAATTACCCCAGGATCAAATAACACATTGACCAAGATATAGAGTAAATATTTTTTATCTTTTCCCATTCTCATAGGCAGGATCAGAAAATAGAGACCTTGGACCCCCCTCACAGTAAGTAAAAGACAAAGGAGAAATTAAGGACTGCTCGCCAAGGCCCACAGCCATGAGCAGGATTTACCCTACCCCCATGCAGCAAGGTCTGGTCAAGGAGACGTTGCAAGGGCACATATTTGTCATGGGCATGAGCAACTTACAAAAATACTGCCCCTGAGCCATAAGCCACAAGCCAAACCTGCTCTGTGTGATTTATGACTTGTTTGTTTCCACTTAACAGCCAGGTTTGTTAAAGGACAGTTTTGTTCCCAGAGGAATCATTAGTGAATGAAAGCTATGGAAGTGTTGCAACTTGAAAATTGACTCAGACATGAATATGCAAATTATATTCAGACACAATAGATAAATGCAGCTTATAAGCAAGCCAGGATGGAGGCCTTAGGGAAATTCCAGTAGACAATACTGTCAGAGATAAATTTGAAGATGGATTTCTTTTTTACTTTGTCTGGTTTTCCTCCTTTTATTTACCCCCTTTAGTGTAAGTAAATGATCAGTCCAGCCTAGATGGACTGATGACAAGTGGCCTGGATGAGGATATTTACATTAATGAGGCAAACCCTCCAATCTCCTTCTGCTCTTTCTTGTCCAAGAGAAGTGTTTAATATTTCAGAAGTATCTGACTGAACAGTGCGATATAAATCAGGTAGGATGACTTCTGAGCTTCTGGTTCAAGATGGCTGACAGATCACATGTGGCAACCTCTTTCTTCACCCCAACTTCTTAGAAAGGATAACTTACTCTGGGAAATAAGATGGACCAAAAATCAGGGAAAAAATCACTAAAACATAGAACACATATAGAATTAGAATGAAGAAGAAAACCACAAGCAACATGCACACAGGAGAGGGCAAATACAACAGGTGAGATAACTCTACCAGGCATACCCTACCAGGAAGGAGCAGTTACTCACAGGACAAGGGTATACTGGAATCACTAACAGGCTGATTATTTAAGGCCCCACAGAAAGAGCCACCAGGTATATGGAATCCTCCTCTCCTTCCACCTTCCCACCTTCCCACCTTCCCACCTTCCCACCCTTCCTTCTCATACTTACAGGGTTGTCAGTTGCCCAAGGCAATTAGGCAACAGAGCTGTTTGCCCTTAGAGATGAGCACTGAGTATGTGCATTTGGATAGAGAAGCAGTCTAACTATCAAAGCAACATCGCTGGCAGTCATTGGCCCTTCCCTAGGCTCACTACACACATGAAGTATCAGTGCGGCATCACGGAATGCCTCTCTCTCCTGCCTCTCACCCTATCCTATGTACACTTGTGAGTACATAATGAATGAATAGCAATTAACAGGAAAAAACAAATACAAAAAATCACTTGCAATCACAAATCATTAAACATTTGAGAAAAGCTAGCACCATTAAAAAGAGGCACTCTCAAACTCAATGAATAGATGAATCTGACTAATGGAAAACAGAGGTAATAAGTAGAAAAAACAACCACAAGACAAAGTTAAAGAAGACATATTCAGAGAAAATATTTGCAATGAATATGAAAGGAATAGTATGCAGGATATAAAAAGAATTCCAATAAGTCAAAAAGAAAAAGCTGTCTCCACCATGTTAGAACACAGTGAGAGGACAGCCATCTGCAAGTCAGGAAGAGAGCCCTCATCAGAAGCCAACCATGCTGGCACTCTAATCTCAAACATTCCAGCCTCCAGAACAGTGAGAAATAAAAGTTTGTTATTTAAGTCAAGAAGAAGGAGACAGAGGAGGAGAATGAGGAGGAGATGAACAATGCTATAGGAAAATAGACAAATATTCTAAATAAATAATTAATAGAAATAAAAATATAAAAATAGTTTAACCTCTCTACTAACTGAAGAAGTGAAAATTGAAATGAAATATTTTTACCTTTGAGTTAAATGTTTCTTAATATAAAATGATGGCAAAAATAAGGGGAAATAGTTGTTACATAACGATTCAGACAATTTGGAGGGAGATTGGAAAATATCTGCTAAAATTAAAGTTTTAGATTCTTTGACAAAGCCATTTCATTGCTCTGTATCAATTCTAGAGAAACATTCACATGTGTACACAGAGTCATGTGTATAAAAATATTCGTGACCACATTATTGTAATAATAAAATCTTAGAAACAACCTTAGTGTCTGTTAGTAGGGTAATTATTAAATAGTATGGTACATCCATATTATAGAAAATAAACAGAAAAAATGAGTTTTCTTCATTTATACTGATATGGAAAACTCTCTAAGATATGTTACTAAGTGAATAAAGCCATTTTAGAATAGTACATACAATAAATTCCATTTGTGTGAAAAATTAAAACATAAAAATGTTAAAATTTCACGAGTACACATGTGCATGTAAATATGTATGTAAAAATTTGAAAGGATACACATATGCAATTCACCCTGGAGAGGAAAATGAGAAGTGGCAAACGGGATTTCAGCATTATTTGCTGTATTTGAATTATTTATAAACAGAATGTATACACATATTACTTGTAGAAAAGGTAAAAACTTCTAAATGTAGAAATAAAATTAAATGATTGATCTAATAGGGAAAGAATTATCTATAAACTGAATAAAGAAAACTCACCACCCAGGATACCAACACAAGAAGCACTGGTGGCTATTTTTGCATAAAAGATGAAAGAAAGCAGCCATAAAGAAAGTTTATGTTCTTCCCCCAAGGAAAAGAATGGCAATCAATGACAAGTCGCCGCTGCATAGATGTAGCCCCATCTATGTGCTGACTCGGGGGGTAACGCAGTGCTTCCTCTCTTTGATTACCAGGGGTCTTGACTTCTGTACTAAAATAAGAGAGAAAAATAATCTCTAAAAAACAGTTTTAATAGATACCACCTTTACTGAGTGTAGGAAAATGACACTAATTTCCCTGAGAGATGATCTCACACCACTGGCTTTTCAGAAAAATTGTGAAGCATGTCTATAAGACAGCCCTGTAAAAAGACAATACTCCATGAAGTATTTTAAACATTGTTAACTAGAATTTTCTTTGTTAGTTTATGTCCCAGCATTCATAATTATGAGTTGCATATGATAAGCAAACAAAAGCCACCACCATTCAACTGATAGCATCATTTTCTCAACAGTTACTGGCTGTTCTGAGAATACTGACAGGCTCCTGACAAGTTTACTGGGGGTAAAAGTGCTAATTCCTGCATTAATAAGGAGAGAATTTTGTCATTAATAAGTCTTTGAAGTAGAAAAAAAAAATTCAAATTGGGTAAGAGGCATGATCCTAATCCCAAAGCCACAAAAGAGTGAGAAAACTTCAGAGGGATAAGCCTGCAATCTCTGCCTAGATCCATCAGGCTAGACTAGACTACACTACCACAACAAACATCCCCCAGATCTCAGTGGCTTCAAACAATAAAAATCTCTTTATTGCTAATACTACATGTCCATTGTAAGTCAGTAAGGAGGTCCTGTACATCACAGTCACTCATGAACACATACTAACAGAGCAACTGCCATTCAGAAAGTTGCCACTCCCACCATCCAGATAGAAAGAAGGAGAATTCTGGAGGATCTTTCACTGGTAATGAAATGTTCTGGCCCAGAAGTGACACACATCACTTCTGATCATTGGCCAGAGCTAGGTATATAGTCCTACTTAATCACGGGATGCAAGAAAGTGCAATTCTACCATGCGCCCAGAAGAAGGAAGAGCTATAAATAGTTGGCAAACAACATTAATAACTCACATTAGCCTGGCCCAGGGGCATCAGAGACATCTACATTGAGGATCCCAAGCCAACACCAAGTTGAAGCACAGGTCTGGAGAGAACCTGGAGGCCTCAGGTTGGCTTAACCAAGAAGTAGAAAAAACTCATCCTGCCCAAGAAACTTAACATAAGTGGAAAAATCCAGTAATGTCTAGTTTAGAATAATCTGTGCATGTAGGTGATGCTGGGATGTTTCTCCAAATTCCTCACAAATGATTCATGATCAGTAGTTTTAAAAGCTAGCTGGTCATCAGAATCACTGGGGATGCTTTAGAAACTAGAAATGTCCAAGATCAACAAACCAGCGGGGGGAAAAAAAGAAAGAAAAAAAGAGATGTCTGAGTCTTACTCCTAAGAATTTTAATTCAATATACAGTTGGAATAGGTCCCAAGAATCTACATACTTAATCCTCCGTAGTAAAATAAAAAGGCTTATTCGGTCCTTGTCCCCCATTTCTGGCACTGAGCTTCTAATACACTTGGAATTTTCTGACTGATAGAAGTGTTAGGGATGTCTCATTATTCATAACACACTCTTTTCAAACATATCTGAGTCTATATTAATGAGGTGACTCATGGTGGGCCTGAGATAACTTCTCATGGGTTCCAGGGGGATCAGCCATGTGAGTGGAGGGTTGAAACTTTCAGTTCCACTCTTGAACCTCCCGGGAGGAGAGAGGAGCTGGAAATTGAGTCAAATTACAAATGGCCAATAATTTAATCAATTATGCCCTTGTAACAGAACCTCCATTAAAAAAAAAAACCCTAAAAGATGGGGCTCAGAGGGCTTCCAAATTGGCAAACACATCCCCAAAGGCTCTCGCACTTAGGACCATCCCAAACCTTGTGCTATGTACCTCTTCATCTAGCTGTTCATTTGTATCCTTTATAATCAACTTCAATAGTAAGTATAACATTTTTCTGAGTTCTGTGAGTTGTCCTAACAAATTATCAAAACTTGGATGGGGAGAGGTTATGAAAACCCCCAAGTTTATGGCCAATTTGATAACTTTGGGGGCTTGATACTTGTAACTGGCACCTTAAGTGAGAGCAGTCTTGTGGGACTGAGACCTTAACCCTGTGTTGCCTGACGCTCACTCCAGGTGGTTAGCGTCAAAATTGAATTACATTGTAGATGAGTTAGAGAGTTGGTTGAGTAGAGGACACCTCTTACTTCACACCCCAGGGATTCTCATGATCATTAGGTTTGCTGAAGACATTGAGTCATCCAGCCATCCTCACGCAGGGTGATTTACCAGCATGTCCAACCTCACAGAGCGATGAGTGACCAGGAGACTCACAGGGAACCACTGAGCTCCAGCAAAATAGAGTGAAAGAAACGCTGGCTGAGAGTCAGAATGCCCACAACTCGGTCCCTGTTCTGGTTACCTAGTGTTGTGTAGAAAACCATCCCAAAACTCAGTGGCTTCACATAGCAACAAACATCTAGTTTGCTCATTAATCTGCATATTGGGGAGAACTCAGAGCAGACAGCTGTTCTTGTTCCATGTGTTTCCAATAAGGAAGTCTTGAATGGAGCTGGAGGATCCTCTTCCTATTTGGCTCCAAAATGCTGACTGTCCGCAGAGGCTGCTGACCAGGGACCGTAACTCCTTCCCACGTGTGTCTCTGAGGCTGCTGAAGCTTCCTTGTAGTATGGCATTTGGGTTCCGAGAGTCCAGGTTCCCAGAGCAGGAAGTGGAAGCCGCTGGTCCCGTAAGGCCTGAGGCTGGAAACTGGCACAGTGTCACTTAGGCAGGTCAAGCAATTACAGAGCCTGTCCAGAATCGGAGGGGGGGGGGGGGGGGGGGGGGGGGGCGAAGTGGTGCGGGAGGGATGTAGTTCCCACCACTAAATGAGAGAAATGTCAAGGCATTTTCGGTCACCTTTTTTGTTTTCCAGTCACCTTTCCCCGTCTTCCCGCCCCTCCCCCCAGTTATTCTCTTTGACTTTTCCCCTTCCGAACCCTGCCCTTTGCATCCAGCAGGGGGCGGCGGCGGCGGCGAGGAAGACAGGAGTTCCAGGGAGTCCCAGGAGCGCGCAGTGGGTGGAGCTGGACAGCGAGTTCCACTTCCATGCAGCCTGCGCGGGCCTCGCGACTGGAGATGGCCAACCTGCTGTACCACAGCCAGCACCACATCAAAATCTGGTTCCGGAACCAGCACATGAAGTACAAGTAGGACCATGGGCCAAGGAGATGGCCTCGTCGTGGGGGGTCCCTCTTCCTAGCAGTGCAAGCCGTCCAGGCCGGCTTCAGGAACGCCCTGCACTCCATGACCCCCGCCCTCCTTTCGCTAAGCCCTCCAGAATGCCTGCTCGCTGCCCTCCAACTACCAGCCAACTCTCCAAGGCCGCAGCGCCATGCAGAAGCAGCCAGCCCCAACCCTGGCGCCCAATTATAAGCCCCAGGTCCTCCAAGCCAACCGAGACGCCTACAGGACGCCCACCATGCAGGGCAGCCTTGTGTGCCTGGGCCAATTGGCTGTCATCTTTAATCCACCGTAATCCCTGCTCTGACCTGTGGGCCTCAGGCTTCTCACCTGTGAAATCAGAGTCAAACTGGATTATCTCTGAGGTCCCCAACAATCTTCAAAGGCTGTGAATCACTAGTTCTGATGTATAATTTGCTGACTGACAAGCCCAGTCTGTGAGTCTACATCCTTTGTAGGCTTGTACATGGTGACAGCTGATCTCAGCCAGCCAGACACACAGAGCTCCCGGGCAGCAACAACGCTAGGTACCCAGGATCCTCCGCATTTCCCTCCAAACTCACTGCTGTTTTTCCTCACGAAGCCAAAGTCGTCTTCTAATTCCTGGAACCTGACAACACCTGCCCTGAGGGTTTCCTAACCTTCCACATCATTCTTGCCCTTTCTCATGGGCAATAACTCATAAGCAAAACTTGTAACCAGTGGAGGTGATTTCAAAAAGAGATCAACACAGCTCACAAGCGCAATGAAAGGGTTCAATGAGCGGGCTCTAGATCCAGACAATCTGGGTTCAAACACCTGCACCATCACATTCTAGCTGTGAAACCTGGTATAGAGTGACTTCCCTTTTTAAATTTCATTTTTTCCATTTTTAAAATGGTAATAGAAGGTCGGGCACAGGGACTCATGCCTGTAATCCCAGGACTTTGGGAGGCCCAAGTGGGCAGATCACTTGAGGTCAGGAGTTCGAGATCCTGGCCAGTATGGTGAAACCCCATCTCTACTAAAAATACAAAAATTAGCTGGGCATGGTGGCAGGCACCTGTAATCCCAGCTACTCAGGAGGCTGAGGCAGGAGAATTGCTTGAACCTGGGAGGCAGAGGTTACAGTGAGCCAAGATGGCGCCACTGCACTCCAGCCTGGGCGACAGAGCAAGACTCCATCTCAAGAATAAAAATAGCTGACTGTGGTGGCTCACACCTGTAATCCCAGCACTTTGGGAGGCTGAGGAGGGCAGATCACCTGAGGTCACGAGTTCAAGACCAATCTGGCTAACATGGGGAAACCCTATCTCTACTAAAAATACAAAAATTAGCAAAGTGCAGTGGCACGTGCTTATAGTCCCAGCTACTTGGGAGGTTGAGGTAGGAGAATTGCTTGAACCTGAGAGACAGATGCTGTAGTGAGCTGAGATTGTGCCACTGCACTACAGCCTGGGCAACAGAGCAAGACTCTGTCTCAAAAAAATAAAATTAAACAAATAAATAAAATTAAATTAAATTAAAAATGGTGATAGAAATAGAATTTACCTCATAGAGTTGTACCAAGGGTTACCTGAGATATGCATATAAGATGCATAGAGCCTACTCCCTAACAGGCACTTGATAAATATTAGCCATTGTTTTTACTAAGCCGTAATGCAACATTCACCCTGACCATGGTTTGCTCTTCACTTCCCAGAGGCAGAGAGAGTGGACCTTGTGGGAGCAAGCAGTAGGAGGCTCAGAACTGCCATACTGCAGTAGGCCTGGCCACTGACCACTGCCCCCTCCACACCCCCAGATAAAAGAAAAGATGACAGAGTTAGCATCTCACTCCTGCTCTCCAAGCATCAGAGTGGGAATCCCACATTAGCCAGGCATCACTGGTGAGTCATTTTCTGAGCCCAGTGTGGACAAACATCTCATATCCTATGCCACCCAGAGCCTGGACAGATTTGTTGAGTGTCTACCATGAGTCCACCAGATGCTGAATATGCTGAGGCTACAGTAGCGAGCTAGCCAGTCAAGCATCCTGCCCTCAGGGAGAACATGTTCCATTGCTCTACCCTACTTGAAAGGCACCCCTTTCAGAGGCATGGGTATAGAGGCTTTTGGCTGACTCATTCTGGTCTGCTTTGACCTCCCATTTCAGCTTCTAGATAGAATCTGTGGCTTTCTCTGATACTTGAAAGCGGGCTTAACAGACTATCTTGGGGACAGGGGTATGGGATAGGACGGGGAAGATGTGTACTCTGTGGACAACACTTGTATGGACATGCAGGAATAGTTCGGTAATGCACTAAAGTGTAATTCCTCAGTGTTATTACAAAACTGCCAGCTCATTTCTGAAGAAATACAAAGTACAAACAAGCTCGCCTTGTTTGCTTTATCAGTGCTGTACTGTAGTGCTGAGTTTAAGGAGGCGGCTGGCCCCAACATCTTGTAATAGCCCTGCTGACTCTGAGAGGTGGCTGCAGGTCTCCACTGCTTGCTGAACAAGGAACAGAAGCAGTGTCAAATATTAAAGGAGGAATTCACATGTGGAAGAACCAGAAAACACAGCGTCTGGGGCTCTAAGGGGCAAAGGTCAGCTCTCAGGAAAGGAGGGACTCAGGCTGGCTCAGTGACAGCCATGCACACAGGGTTCTTGGCAGACACACATACTCTGACCCTTCCTTCACAGTCACTCCCTGTGTGGGATTCTTACCCACGACCTTCCTCAAGACTTCTCAGGTCACTCGCCTACTTGCTGTGAGTACCCCATGCTGTATCTCCTTGCTTTTAGATCCTAAAGCTATGCAGCCCAGACCTGTCCCTTGAGCCCTCTACCCCATCTATCCAAGGCCTCCTGAACATCTTCCCCCAAAGGTCCCACGTCCCTTCAAACTCAAACTCTAAACTGTTATTAGGTGTCGAATTGCCCCAAAAGATGTGTTGAAGCCTAACCTGTAAATGTGACCTCATTTGGAAATAGGGTCTTTGCAGATATAATCAAGAAGTCATTAGGGTGGGTCCTAATCCAATACATGTCTGGCATCCTTATAAGAAGAGGAAAATGTCATATGACATTTCGCAAAGATGCACAGAGACTAGGCACAGAGATGCACAGGGAGGCTGTGTGATGACAGAGGCAGAAGCTGGAGCGATGCAGCTGCAAGCCAACACCACCAAGGGCTGTCGGCCACTGCCAGAAGCCAGGGAGGAGGCCAGGAAGGAAGGCTTCTCCCTGTCAGGTTTCAGAGGAAGCATGGCCCTGCTGGCACCTTTATTTTGAACTTCCAGCCTCCAGAACTATGAGAGAGGGTTTCTTTTTTTAAGCCACACAGTTTGTGTAACCTTGTTATGGCAGCCCTATGAAATGAGTGGCCTAAGCTGAGTTCATTGTTTTTTATTTTTCTCAAAATACCTTCTCTTCTAGCATTTCTTGTAATAAATGAAACGAGTTGCCAAATCAGAAATGTAAAGGTCATTTTTATTCCCAGTCCCCACCACAGCCCGTCAAGCACCCAGTCATGCCAACCTGATCTCCTTTGTATTTCACCAATCTTTCCTCGATCGAGCTCACTTCTGTCTCTGCCCTGGTTCAGACTGATAACTTCATCAGGAGATTGTAGAAAACTCCTTTCTTTTGTGCCCCTGGCCAATTTCCCTTTATCTAACATCATCTCCTATCCCCACCCTAACTCATCTTTATTTTGTCAGTGTGATCCTAAGCCCTTCATGTCACACCCCTGCTTAAGTCTTTTTCAATAGTTCCCTGTGTCTACCTTCAATATAAATTCTAAACCCATAGGCATTACCTGCAGGACCCTACATGAATGATTTGGTTTCAGTATGATTGCTTCCATTTATTATCCTTCATATACTCCTTTCCTCAACCTTGAACTTTATGCTCAAGCAAGACTGAATCTCTTGAGATTTTCAGAATATGTTCTCTTTGCTTTTGCAGGAGCTGGTCCTTATGCCAGAAACATCACTCTATCCTCTTATTTTCCTGGTAAATATCTATTCATCCTTCAAGTCTTTGATTAAGTGCTTTCTCAGTGGTGAGTGCTTCCAGACTTTCCCCAGGCTATTTTGGGTAGGTTATATTCCCTCTATTCCATGACAATAATTATATTCTTATATTCTAACTAGGCTGTTTACATGCTTGTTGCTCCACTACACAATTTTAAGGTAATAGACTGGGGTTTCTTTTTTCGTATCTCTAATGTTTGGCATTCATTTATTTCTTCTTTCATTTATTCATTCAACAAATACTTGTTGCATTTAGCACCTACAATTACCTAAACATGTCTTTGAGGACACTGTGAGGAACAGTACGCCTGCCCTCCTAGAAAATACAGTCTAATATGGAATAAGACTAAAGTAAACAGGTGATCACAAGGAAGCCAACAATATCGCCAAGGAGACAGGTACAAGGTGCTGTAGGAATAGGTAGGCAGTACCTTGCTGAGCCTCAGAGATTCCCAAGGCGGATGAGGTGAAGGTGTATGAGAGGGCTGCCTTGTGTCAAGAATGCTCCTGGTCCTGTACAGCTGGAGAACACAGGGAAACGACAGAAAAGGGGAACGGCTGGTGCTGCATGCACGGACCAGATCCCAAGGGCCTTGTAAGTCAGCTAAAGAGACTGGACTTCATCCTGAGGGCCCAGTGAGTCATAGGAGTGTTTTAAGCACTTTGGCCTTTTTTTCCCTTTTAAATTTCCTGTATCCAATAGTTTTTAACTAAAAAAAAAAAAAAAAAATCCTTGTAATAGGCAAAACAGCCAAAGATAGAGAAACAGGAGGTTTAAAATCACTTCTTATTTCTATGTCTTGAGGCAACTTATGCCATTAAACTATGCTTATCCAAATTGGTATAAATACATGCAAACACAGAACAGACATGTGTGTTGAGTTTTGTTTTGTTTGTTCAACATTTTTATAATGATTGAGTCATAGTATACACATTTTCTCATAACGTGCTTTTTTCATTTAATATAAGACTAGCATGTCTCTCCATGCATAAACATATATATGTAACATATAACATATAGAGTCACATGGTGAGAATGTGTGTGTGTGTGTGTGTGTTTTAATAGGATCTTGCTATTTTTCCCAGACTGATCTTGAATTTTTGGACTCAAGCAATCCTCCCACTTCAGCTACCCAAGTGAGTGGGATCACAAGCACCCACCACTGCAGCTGGCTCGTGTAAATATACTGATAGATCTAACTCATTCATTTTTCTTTGTGATAACTACATGATAGCCCACAGCATGGAAGTACCATGCTTATTTGGCCATTTTATTATTGGTGAATAATTGTGCATTGCCCAATATTTTGCCACAGTGAACAATGCTACTGTAAACATCCTTGTCAACATATTCTTGGGTACTGATGACTTTATATCTACTGGAATGACCACCCACGGTAGGGTTCCTGATTTAATGGGTGTGCATTTTGAGCTTTAATAGGCATTGCTAGATTATTTTTCCCTGGAGGCTTGAGTAGTTCACATTCCCACTGGCAAGATATAAAAGTGCTCATTCACAGGATGTTTCTGATCTTTTTAATTTTTGCCTATATGCAGAATAAAGAACTAAATTTTATTTTCTCTGACTTATCTATCCCATCTAAATCTTTATTTCCTCTTGTGTGAATTGCTTGTTCATATTTTTTCCTGTTGCTTTTGGCCATTTCATTACCAATTTTTATGAGCTTTGGGTAAGTTAAGGATCATATCCTTTCATATGTGCTGCAAATGTTTATCTGAGACTATAGCTTGTCTTTTGACTTTGCTTATAATGTTTTCTTCTTGTAATTCGAAAAAATACGTTATAAAATGTGTCATTTGTTTTCTCCTTGTTGGATTTTGGAATTCTTGCTACCAGTAAATTTATCCCCTCTGTGCCAAAGTTATAGAAACTTTCCACTAGATTTTCTTCAAATACTTTGTGTTTACTTATTCACATTTATATCTTTAACCAAAACCCATCTCACTTTTTTTCCCTAGATGAAGAGCCAATTAGGTCAGCACTGTTTCTTGAATCAATCATAGCTTTCCCGCTGAATTGAAATGTTGTCTTTATCAAATACTACTTTTGCAAACATATGGTACCCATTCCTGGATTCTAGCCTGTTCCAGTGGACCACTTGTTCATGTGCCAAAACATATTATTTTGATGAAAATCACTTTATCTTAAATTTCAATATTTGGTAAGGCAAACGTGCCCTATTTTCTTTTTCAGAATTATCTGTCAAAGTCTACAAGGCTATATGACAATATCCCACCACAATTATGCTTTTTAATTAAATTAATCTTGTGTTTCAAAGAGGAAGTGGCTAAGAGTCTTAGCTAATCCTGGATGGCTATGAATGAACACCCAGTCATTCATGTAGGCAGACTCACCCCAGGTGCCCTCACTCAGTCTCACATTCTCATTCCTGCACACTAAACGACTCAAAAGTCCTCCAGAGCTCAGGACCCTGATAGCTATTCTCCCCTTTCTTTCAAGTCCCAGGGTCTTCTCACCCAGATCCCAGGGGCCTTTCTGCCCCCTGCCATCCTCTGACAACTCTGTCCCAGGCTAAAAATAGCTGCCTGCTTAGGGCTTTCTTCTCCTTTAGGCTCCTGCTAGCTCCAAGCACAATGGGGCAGAGGACCAAATCTGTGCACCCTGATAACTGCTCTTCTACGTTTCTGCAGCTGCTTATCATATATCCATGTGCCAGGCTCCTCTCTAGCCCAAACTCTCCTTCTAGTAGTTGTTTCCCTGCTTGTAGACTACCTTTTGGTTCTCCCTAGGACACCACTCCTGATCCTCCTTGAGATGGACTCAGTCCTGACCTCCTCCTCATAGGTAGTGCTGATGGCTGGAGGAGAAGGATAACGTCAGAATCATGGTGCTATGGGTTGAATTGTATACCCCTAAAATTCACACATTGAAATCTAATTCCCAGTGCTGCAAAATATGATCTTATTTGGAAATAGAGTCATTTCAGATCGAATTAGTTAAAACGAAGTCGTGGTGTGGGGTGGTTAACCGATATGACTGGTATTCTTATATAAAGGTGAAACTTGAACATGGAGACATCCACACAGGGGGAACACCATATGAAGATGAAGGCAGAGATTGGGGTGACACTCCTAAAAGCCAAAGAATGCCAAAGATTGCTGACAAACCACCAGAAGCTAAGGGAGAGGCAAGGAACAGCTTCTCTTGCATAGCCCTGAAAAAGAACCGGCTCTACTGCTATCTTGATCTTGGACTTCTAGCCTCCAGAACTGTGAGAAAATAAATTTCTGTTGTTTAAGCCACACAGTCTGTAGTACTTTGTTGCAGCAGCTCTAGGGAGCCAATACACACAGCAACCCAACGCAGATGAAGGTGGGCTGCCTTC
The DNA here is from genome assembly GCF_008728515.1 of Papio anubis. Taxonomy (NCBI): domain Eukaryota; kingdom Metazoa; phylum Chordata; class Mammalia; order Primates; family Cercopithecidae; genus Papio; species Papio anubis. The sequence continues at coordinate 75,884,107 of NC_044989.1, forward strand.
CCCTACCTGAGCCTTTCTTTCTGTTTTTTGTTTGGGTCAGGTAGGGAGTCAGATCACAACAAGCTTCAAAATGTGTTTTTGGTGAATAACACTGGCCCCGGACTCTTGCCTGGTATGAAGGTTTAGCAGAGAAACTCAGGCTCCCATTGCCACCCACAGCCTGGTCCTCCAGGCAGAAGCAAGTCGCAGGCTCTGCCTTCCCAGTTGGGAGCATCATATCCAAGCTTTGGTGCTTCAGCAGGAAACAAGCAGTTAGCAACTGCTCTGCAAGCTATCCAAGTGTGACATGCTGAGGTTTCTATGACTTATCCTCTAGTGCCTCCCCCACTGTCTGTCATTCCCACCACACAGGAATTTTCACTCTTCTGATCTATGGGCATTCATTAGGACTGTGGCCAGTTGTTCCTCCTGACGCCCTAGTGCCTAGCTCAGTATCTGACCTACAGTAAATGCTCAGTCTTTATTTACTGGATGGGTGGATGGACGGACAAAGGTACAGGGGACTCTTTGGACTATGCTTTCTCCAGTATATGATTCAACCTAGAAGCAGAGAAGGCATTACCGAGAGTAGCTTCTAGGAACTGAGTCAGTCACTGAGTTGCTGCAGGCATGTATTCGCGCCACATGGACCCTGGATTCTTTCTCATTCTCTCTGGGCTGAAGGTTGGCTTCCAAGTTCCTTTCCACTAGTGCGCCCTCCTGGCAGCTCTTTACAGCCAACTGCACACAAAGGAGGTTTAAACAGCGTCTGGCAAGTCTCCCTGGAATTACAATCAGCTTGCCCCACCCCAAAAATCTACCAAATACTTCAGACAGAACTCAGAGTGGAGGCCCTGCATTTAAAAATGGATCTCTTTTCCTGATGCATCCACACCTCCTTCTGTTTTGAAAGCACAAGCTCATATTGAAACAACCATCCCAGAAAAATGTGTGGAGGGAAAAAAACAAAACAAAGCAAAACAAACAACAAAACAACCACAAAAATATTCAGAGGTTTCCCTGTCCTTATGTTCCAGAAAGTTCCATATATGGGGATTGCAGTGGGAAGGGCAGTTGCCAGCGTTGTGGAGAGACTTCCAGAGACACTGGGGACTTGAGAGTGGGAAATGGCAAGAAAAGTGCCCTGAGCTCCAGCCCAACTTGGCTTTTAAAGAGAACCCTGCCACTCATTAACTGGCCCTAAAACCTGCTAAGTGAAAAAGTAAAATAAATGAGCTCATTAAATCCGGAAGGAGGGAAGACCTGGAGGCTTAACCAAGGAAATTCCCAACACCCACTTAGAAAAACAAGGGGGTTTTAGGCTCAGTTAGATTCATGGCCAGGAGTGGGGGCTGGCCCTCAAACAAGGAGGTTGAGTCATGCTGTACCACCATGCAGGGCTCAGCCATTTCCAGCTCTGCAAACAGGAGCCTGGATAGGGAGCTGCTGCTGCTTGTAGTGTGGCCGGGATGGTTGGTGTGGTTTACCAACTCAAGTGGTCCACATCCTTAGTCAAACTCACGGGGAAATCAGTTGAGAAATATAGTGGGAAGTTCCAGGAGGATGACAAGTTCTTGAGAGAATTATGACTTCAACCCAGACTGTGGTAACTGCCTGTAACAAATACAGCCTGAGATTCGGCTTAATAAAGGCTATTCATATGTACCATCCATTCCTCCCCGATTTATCACTCACTTCTTGAGGACCATCTATGTGCTGGCACCATGCTAGATGCTGCCCCTTCAGGCCTAACTTGTTAGTATTGCTCCCATCAACCTGTCCAGGTTCCTATTCATGGTCCCTGCTTCACCCATGACCATAGCCCTCTTTGGTTTTGGGGTTCTGCAGGTTTCCTTCAGATCTCCTTGTTCTTGAATGAGTGGAGCTCAGATGATTCCTGGCATCTGCTCTCGTCTTGGGTAAAATATTCCCTTCCAGGTGTAGCAGCCCCAGGCCTACACAAACAATGACTGTACTTAGAATAATACCTGCTGTACTGATGCATGGGCAAGAACAATGCGAATGCTGAGGAGAGAGTGCCTAACCACATGTGTGTGTTTGCTGGGAGGCATCAGGGAAAGAAAGCCTTGTCCAGAAAAGGTCACTTGTCAGACTTTCTGCAGGGGGATGAGGGTGGGAGGATGAAGGCACAGAAATGTGATGAGGACAGTCAGATGAAGAAGAAACCCACCCACTGCCAAGGAAAACATGTGGTCAAGTTTATTCTGTGCCCTTTGCTCCTAACCACTGATTCTCTTTCCCCAGGGACTGCATGTCAGATCCATTTTCATGACTGACTTATATTCAAAGTTATCATTTGTCACAACTTGAAATCTCACAAGGAAATCTACTATCTGGTGAGATCCATTCCCAACTACCTTCTCTTTACCTTCCTCTTCCAACATGGACACCATTCTCAGAGGCAACATTTAATTATGAGAAGAGAATGAGTTTTAGAGTCTCAAGATCTTGAATCCCAGCTCAGCTAATAACGAGCTGTGTGACATTGGACTAGTTCCTTAACCTCTCCAAGCCACGTTTTCCTCGTGTGTAAAATGGGTATAATAATACTTTCCAAACGGTGTGGTCATGAGGATTAGAAATAACAGAGACAAAGTGCTCCTCAAAATGCTTTGCATATAACTTATGTCCAAGGATGGCAGCTCATGTTATCTGATTGTGAGCTGGACTGTCTCACCCTAAGAGCCCTCTGCTCCCTTCAGTGACTGGCTCCTACTCAGCAAAGGGGGGATATGGCTTAGTGCCTGGCATGACAAGCCAGCACTCTCTCTGACTTCCATGTCTGATGCAAAAACACTGGGTTCCAAACTCTGCATCTCCAGGGAGTCTACCCTTTGCTCTTAGAAGCTTTAAAAACTAATTGTCATGCATGAACAAGCTCTTGGAATCCAAAGTCACTTCCTTAACAGTCAGAAGGGTCAGCCTCCTACACGATTTTCAGATGTGCTCCCAGAGCTCTACTCCGAAGGTCAGGGCTACGGACTGTTCTAGAGTTCAAAGCATGTTAGACACATTGTTATTCCGTCTTAGGCAGGTGACTTACAAGAGGGGTGCTTGTAAAAGATTTAAAAATTAAATCTGTAGTCCCCTTTCCTGGTGAAAATAGCGCCAGCTTCTTTGGCTTGTAGACCAGGAGGGAAAACCAGCCTGGCTTCCATGAGGGGTGCTAACCTGGGGGAGAGGAGAAGGGGCGGGGAGGAGGTCGAGCACCCTGGGATGCCCTAAGAGGTCACTGAGGGTACTTTTCTCAGACGTCTAGATGGATGGCAAGTAGCTCTGTTGTCCAGGAAGGGGAGGTGGTAACAGGACCCTTTGTGTTTTGAGTTGACAACAAAAGAACCCTGGGATTCATGGGAGCCTGCGCTGCCCTGGGGCTCCTGGGACGAGCTGGCACCTGGAAGGCGACTGTGAAAGGAAACTGGCGGCGGAACTCAGCTGAGCTGCAACCTCGTGAGCTCAAGTGGAGGTCACCCCTGGCTGAGGTTACCGCTGAGGCAATGGGGTCGTCCTCTCTAGAGAACCTCAGCGGCTGTGCAGGGATACGGACAAAAGTCGCTTTGTGGAAGGCTGAGGGACCGTCCAACGACGCCACCGTGTGGCAGCGCCGGGCAGCGGCAGACAGCGCATCCCAGTTCTCACACACACCTGGACCTTGACAGGTGAGTTTCGAGGAGATGCTCTTTTTACGATAACGGGGTAACGGGACACTACTTGCCATGCAATTTGGAAAAATGAGAGAGGTTTGCTCACATTTTCACTCCAAGTGTGTGGAGCAGCTGAATTTAGTCCCAGGCAGTAGTAGCCCCACCCTAAAAATTGATGACTTAAAGACAATTCAAAGAGAATGAAATAAAGACTGCTTAAACATTAAGGCTGTCCAGGCCCTGGGATGTGTCCAGGTTCCTGGTTCAAAGAACAAGCGTCATGTGAGTAAATGAGTGAACGAGGAAAGGAGTGAGTAAGTTGAGAATTTCTGAATTGCCACCGGGAACCCTGTTAGGGTTTTCATCCCCACTGCAGATCCGTTAGACAGGACTTTCCCTGCCTCCACCGAGGCACAGGTATGTTCGAGTGTAAGACGGCTCCAAATATGTACAATTCACAAAGAAAATTTCCCAGAACAGCTTCAACAATACTTGAACACTGTCCCCTACTTGAGAACGTAGAAGGATCTGTATAAGCATCCACAGAGGAGGGAAGGCAGGGGAACTGCGAAAGGTTCTTTGGAATGTACTGTTGACAAGTCTCCACTTCCCTTTGGAAGAGTGTGAAGGGGATGCCTCCTTCACCAAACCTAGTGAGAGGGTTTCCTTGGGAGCAGTAAGCGGCCTTGCACTGTCTTCTCACAGGCTGGGGGCACAGAAAATGCATGTCTGACTCACATTGAGACGACTGAGGAAGCCTGTGCAACAGCATAGACAATACTTCTCTGGAACTGGGCTGCACTCCCAGAATTCCTCAGAACAGGAATATGTGCTTCCCAGACCACGAAGAGGTGGGAAAGCCAGATGGTGCAGTTGCAAGACCTGCCTGAGAGCACAGCCTTGGGGGTTGAGGGGCCCCCAACAGTGAGATTCAGTGCTGAATGGGCCATCATAGAATCAGGGGTTTAGGGGTAGAGGAAGAAGACATCCAGAAGGCTGAATGCACTGCCCACATCACAGAGCTGTGGTCAGAGGCACAAGCAGGGAGCCTCTAAAAAGCTCACGAATGCACCACTGGAGAAGAAGTCAGCTTCAGGTATCAGCCTTGCAGGCAGGCTCCATCAGACACAGGTTCCCACTGCAGGAGACCCTGCCCTTGTTTCCTAATGAACCTGCCTCCAGCCTCATTGCCAACCTTCTTTAGCAAGTTTGGGGAACATGAGCTGAGAATAAGATAAGTCGACCATTGTGTCTTCTCAGAAAGCAGGGTTTTCCATGCCTTCTCTCCAGCTAGAAGGAGGAAACAAGATTGAATGATAATTTAGGTTCCCATTTAAGAGACAGGGTCCTGTTCTGTCACCCAGTGGTATAATCATAGCTCACTGTAGCCTTAACTACTGGGCTCAAAGGATCCTTCCACGTCAGCCTCTCCAGTAGCTGGCACTACAAGTGCAAGCCTCTGTGCCTGATTAAATTATTATTATTATTTATTTTGCAGAAAGTGGTTTCAACGTCTTGCCCAGGCTGGTCTCAAACTCCTGGACTCAAGCAATCCTCCCAGGTTGACCTCCCAAAGTGCTGGAATTACAGGTTCAGCCAGGTTCTGAGTTCTTACTATTACACAAACTAGCCTCTTATAGACTATTTGCAACTAAGTAATTGTAATATTGTTACTACCTGATTGTGAGCAGAAAAGTCAAGAGTCCAGGGCAAATACATTTTAAAAGGATGGTAGGAGGCCAAAACTAAAGATAGGTTTTGATTAGGACACACTTGGGTTTGGTCAACATTCAGGTTGTGATATGTACAACAAATCTTTATCCGGAATTTTGTCTGTGCTGATGCTTTGAAGGACAGAAGAGGAGAAGGAGGAGATAGAGCCCCTACCTTACCACCACCATCCTCCAACCATCTCCCACCACCATCCTGCAACCATCTCCCACCACCATCCTCCAACCATCTCCCACCACCGATCCATACTGATAAATCATCACCGCCGTCATCGACCGTCGCCGCCGCCATCGACAGTCATCACCGCCGTCATCCCGTAAGGTCGCAAATCTTATTTCCTGGCGTCACGATGACATCCGTCACGTGATTGATCAGGCCAAATCCACCGCCGCCCATCGGCAAATCATCCGCCGCCGTCATCGACCGTCACCGCTTCAATCATGCGCGATAAATCACGCCGTCGTCATCAGGATCTTTATCACCGCCGTCATCGATAGCATCACATCACGCCGTCATCGGTACTATCCCGCCGCCGTCATCTGACCGCATCATCGCCGTCATCGACCACTTATCCCGCCGCCGTCATCGATACTTATCCGCCGCCAGATCATCGATAAATCGCCGCGGATCATCGACATCTCTTCATGGTACCAGCCCCTCTCTAGTGCCTCATGTCTCTCCTCTTCTCACATCCTGCCCCTGCCTCTGTAGCCTCTCCAGCATCCATTCCTCTCTGACTTAGCTCCTTCATCCTCCCTGCTGCTGCTGGGACAGATCAATCAGTAATCACCATCATCTGAAGTTCATCTTCCCTCCTAACTCTCATCCTGTCCTTACATAGAGGTGGGACACTGACATTATGTTCATTTTACAGGTGAGGGAGACCAGATCAGGGTGGGCAATGACTTATGAATGCCGATTAGTGGTGTCAGAACTACAAAGGGTGTCTCTGACTTGGGGTATATTCACTTAACAGAACACATTCCATCATTACATCTTATCCATCAATTATTCTACTTCTCAACTGTTCACATTTCTTCAGTTATCAACCGTAGCCCCCGCATTTCTAACTCAGAACGGTGGGCCGGGGTCCTACCCTGCACAGCTGAGGCATGACTTGCAGTTTAGAGATGAGACCACAGAGAAGGGGAGAGAATGAAGTGCCTCTCTCAAGCTCCTCCAGACCTGCAAAGGCTCAGATGTGTTCCATGTCCTAGTGAATGGTCACACTCTTATACCCAAGGGCCCAAGCCAGAACCCTGAGAACTGTCATAGCTGCTGCCTCTGTCTCTTACCCCTCACATCATCAGCATCCTTGGATTCTCTCCCTTCCTCTTAGTTTCTGCTGCTTCTGCCTCAGCTCAGACCTCACCACTTTAACAAATACAGTAGCTCCCAAATGTTCTCCCTACATCAAATCTGCTCCCCTCACTCATCTGGCTCCCCACTCCAAGGACAGCGCCCTCCCTAAGCATTCACCCAATATACATTGACTGAGCAGCCCTCTCTGTTGAACACTATGTGTATCAATGTCCAGTTGAGATGCAGTGGTCATTGCAGGGAGTTCAACAGGAAACTGAATACAAAGAACTAGTTACAATGGTGTAGGGAGAGCTGAAAAGCCAAGCAGGAGACAATGAAGCCAGAACTGGCAACAGCAGGAGGCTATTAACATCCCCAGTGCTAAAGGGACAAAAGGAGGAAGATGGTGTTGTCAGAGCTGGAAGCAGTGGCCACTTGGCAGGAGCTTGAGCCTTGGAGACAGGAGTTGTCCAGTAGGAGATGGAGCCTTAGAGGAGATACGGACATTGTCAGTGGTGCCTCTCCAAGCAGAGCAAAGGGGAGAGAAATACTCTGACCTTTCCCTTCCTCCCACCAGCACCTCCCATTGGCCAAACCCAGCAGGAAGCCAACCCCCAAGTGAGCCTGGGAAATGTAGCTTGCAAGGGTCAGCCTCTGTGACGCAGAGCAGAGAAGCTGCCAGGATCTGAAAGCAAACGTGGTCTTTCCAGGACAAGCTCTGTGCTGGGAACTGGGCTGGAAAAAATCAAACTGGACAATCACAGCCCAGAGACACCCATAAGCTATACCAATAGTTCCAGTGCAGTGTGATAAGGGATTAGGGATCTGTGTGGTGCTGGGAAGGGCCTGCAGGGGGGCAGATAAGTAAAGACTCTTGGAGGAGGTGATATCTGAGCTGAAGCGAAAAGGATGAATCAGTTAACCAGATGAAAATGAGGGTGGGTTTGGGAAGGCCATTTTAGGGTAGAGTATGCTTGAAGGCAAGGGTCAGAGAAAGACCATGACTTCACAAGGAATCCTTTGGTGGCTCCTCATTGCATATAGGAGAAAATCTAAGACCCTCTCCAGGCAGTAGAAGGCCCTGCTGTCTCCAGTCTCAGCTCTACCTCTAGTCTACCCCTGAGACTCTAGGCGCTCCACACTTCTGTCTGTGCACGTAATTCTTGCGATTTCCTGTTGGTGCCTTTGCACAAGCATTTCTCACTTGTTCTCTGGTAAGACTCAGTTCAAATGTCAACTACTCTGTGAATTTTTCTGATGTCCCTAAGTGAAGTTATGATCCTCTGGGACCTTTGTACATTGCACTTACACATGTATTTATGTATTTGTTTCTATAGCCGACTGCTCCTAAGGACCTATGAATAAGGTCCTTGAGGGAATGCCTGCATATTTACCCTATGTATCCTTCGTGCCTGCAAAGCACACGGCACAAAGTAGGCACTCAAAAAATTGGACGAGGGTGGAGAAAGGAGGAAGATAGGCAAGAAGCATCCAAGGTATGTTGATTTCAAGGTCATACCACTGCAACTCTTGAAAGTATTCATGTTTATGTTGGAACTCAGAGAACTTTTCAAAGTTATATTAAAATGTAATCACACCATACTTTTGTGAACATAAATTTCATCTTCAATGTGAATATTCTATGGTTTCTTTCAAGGTTATATTGCATTTCACAATCTACCCGCATGGCATGATGAACTCATCGTCAGGGAGATGACATTTCCCTAGCATTTTCCTATCTCCGCCTGCTCCTAGAGGCCACTTCAGCAAGCTCTGAGACTTCACTGCACACAACCAATTTCTACCTTGCCAGCCTCCAGAAGGTACTTCTATTTATCTTTTTTTCTTGCAAAACACCCAGATTAGCTTTCAAAATTGCAGCTAAATCTAAAGCAAATAGCTTATAAGAAAGGCAGAGGTGGGTCACAAATAATTATACTGATTTGTCCCCAGCTGCCTCTACTCGCCACATTCTCCAGTGCAGCTTGGCACAGCTTCAGATTTGTTCATTCTCTGGCCTAAATGTCCACCAGTAGGGCCTCAGCCAAATGAAGTATGGTGCAACCACATGATTTAACACTAGGCAGATATTAACAATGGTGTCGAAGGTGCGTGGTTACTGACACAGGAGAATGCTCGTGATAGCCTCCTAAGTTACATATACATGACTTTTCACTTTATTTATTTGAGACAAGATCTTCCCGTCACTCAGAATGGAGTTCAGTGGTACTATGATGGCTCACTGCAGCCTCAACCACCTGGACTTAAGCAACCCTCCCACCTCAGCCTCTTGAGTAGTTGGGACAGGTGTGCATGCCATCACACCGGGCTAATTTTTGTATTTTTTTTTTTTTTTTTTTTGTAGAGACAGGGTTTTGCCATGTTGCCCCAGCTGGTCTCAAACTCCTGAGCTCCAGAGATCCTCTTGCCTCGGCCTCCTAAAGTGCTGGGATTACAGTATGAGCCACCACACCCGGCCACACATGACTTTCTGTGCAGAAAAAAAGGGCTAAAATATGTACACCAAAATGTTTGTTTTTCTTTATTCTGTACTTTTCAAAATTTTTAATAAGTAAATTATATGTAAAAAGTAGTAATTTAAGATTAAATATATATATTTTAGTTAGTGAGTCATGGGTCACCTTTACATATATTACAATTTGAGTCTGGAGGCCTAAATTCCTCACTTTTATCACCTGTCAAAGTGGCTCTTCTATTTCAAAACTTAGTACAATTGCTCCACTTCTGGGGACCTTTCTTTCCCAAGTAAAATGTTATTTGCGAGCGCTCCCCCAGCCCACTGACAGCCCCTACACTCCAGCAACCACTATAGGGTATTGTGATGGTTTCCTTATAGCACACTCTGAGCCTTTTTGAGGGAGTTATTCAGCTCCTTGTCCCCAGGTCTACTTGACACATTGAATAAATGAATGACCCAACACTCTGATGTGTGGCATTGGACACATCATCACCCCTCTATAAATCTCACTCCTTCATCATTAAAAAGGGCATAAATGTGCCCATTCCAGGAGTAGCTGTAAGGATTAAACAAATTTTTTGTGCAGTGAAGAACACTGTAGAGACACAGTGGTCCTCATAGGAAGGGCAGTTGTGAACATCAAGCCTGGAGTCCACACCACAGGTTTCTTCTTCCTGCCCCTGCTCTGGGCTATATGCTAATAAGACAGAAAGTTCCCTTTAAAAATGACTTTGTACAAGCAATAAAGAGGACTTGTGTGTATGTGTTTTTATCTTGTGTTAAATAAGATTATGAGTTGGGCGCAGTGGCTCATGTCTGTCATCCTAGCACTTTGGGAGGCTTGAGCCCAGGAGTTAAAGACCAACCTGGGCAACATTGTGAGACCTTGTCTCCATAAAAACTAAAAATAAATTGTCAGCTGTGGTGGCACGTGCTGGCAGTCCCAGCTCCTCAGGATGCTGAGGTGGGAGGATCACTTGAGCCAGGGAGCTTGAGGCTGTTGTGAATTATCCAGCCTAGGTGACAGAGGGAGACCATGTCAAAAAGAAAAAAAATTATAGTTATCCTCTTGAGAGATCCCCAGCCCTCCTGAGAGATCCCCACTGGAGGCAGCCTAAAGGGTCAAACCTTGGCCTTTCTGAGGCCCCACAAGGTTTGGAGAACTGGGTTTTCCCAAATACTGCAGGGTGCTGTTTTGAGCAACAGAACTGTTTTAATTATTTTGAATGGAAAACTTTCTAAACTGTGTAAATTTACACAACACTGTAAATGAGTTTTCTAACCATTTTGTGTCAGGTTAGGCTCACTATGTTTTATCTGTTTAGATATTAATTTCATATAAAAATCATAATATTAACTAATATTTACTTTGGCTTTGGTATGTTTCAGACACCATTCTGAATATTGTATTACATTGGCTTATTAAGTCTTCATAACATTTATAGAAAATAGGTGCTATTGTTACCCCTGTTTTCCCAATGAGGACAAAGGTCCAGAGAAGTTAAATGAGGTGCTCAAGGCCACAAATCACAACACATAAACCCTAGCACCATGGCTCTGGAGCCCACATGCTCACACTACACTTCAGCTGTCCAATCAGCATTATGCAAAGAAAAGTACAGAATGGAGTGAAATCTGGGTGTGGACAGTGCATTCATTTCTTAGAAATGAAGTTACCATTTTGTAATGAGCATGTATACACACACACACACACACACACACACACACACACACATATATGAACATAATGAAAAACAGGGAGAACCCTGGATCCACCAACCAGTGTAAAAGTTCTCATTTACTCACAACATCCAGTAGGATAATAATGGAGCAATTATGCTGATCAGTAAAGCCATCAGTTGATGTCTTGATGATGTTGAAGTAAATATGGCAAGAATACTGTTGGGGAAAATGTCTAAAGTGTCTGTTTTAGTCCATTTTTTGTTGTTATAACAGAATAACACAGACTGGATAACTTACAAAGAAGAGAAATTTATTTCTTACAGTTCTGGAGGCTGGGAAGTCCAAGAGCATGGCACTGGCATCTGGCAATGGCCTTTTTACTACATCAAAACATGGTGAAGGGCATTGCATAGTGAAAGAGCAAGAGCATATCTGCTCAGGTCTCTCTTCTCCTTCCTATAAAGCCACCAGTCCCATGATGGGGGCCCTACCCTGATGATCTTATCTAATCCTAACTACCTCTCAAAGGCCTCACCTGCAAATGCCATTAAAACATAAATTTGGGGACTGAGTTTCCAACACATAAAATTTGAGGAACACATTCAAGCCATAATAGTGTTTATTAAGAGTTTTGCCAAACTACACTAAATAAGGATTATGAGCCTCACCTTCCCCTGCTCTCTGAGTGGGGGGATCATTACTGAGGATCATTACCTACCCCCACATGCACACCTATGATCATCGTTAAAATGCCCTAAAGTTCTGTCTGATTCCTTATCTTCCTATACAGGCTGAGAATTCTTTCACAGAGTTTGCATGAAGCATTTTCTGCTAGGTTGCTGTTGCTTCAAAATGCTGTCAAATGTGAATGAGGATTTTCAAAACTAATAGAAATATCTGCGAACCAATATACACAGCACAGTGATCACTCTTCACCCTGTGCTCCAGACTCCTCACTGTTCCTCAAGGGGCCCTGCATTTCCTTTTGCTCATTCATTCATTCCATGAATGTTTATTGAGTCACTACTGTATACCAGACCTTCAGCCCTCAAGGGTCTGAGGCCTAATGGAAGAGACCAGCATCAGAATGTGATGAAGTTTATAATTGTACACATACAAACTGTAAAATGTTCTGTGAAGGAAGATCACAGGCAGCTGAGGGAAAGACTTGGAGGAAAACAGTCTGATGAGAAGGGTAAGACCTCAAGAATTAGGAATGAGATGGGGGAAAGGGTGGAAGTTAGTTGCAGATGGAGAGAACAGCCAATAAAAAGACCCAACACATTTCTCCATCAGAAGACCAACAACATGGTTACTGAAAATGGGAGAACTTGTGAAGAGATGTGTCTGAAACAACAGGCCGGAAAGGGCACTAGATTGGGGAGGGTGTAGGGCCATGAACAGACATGGGGTTGTCTCCCAACGGCAATGAGAAGACAGTGAGAGAATTTGAGCAAGGAAGTAACATGAAAAAAAAATCATCCTTGCCCTCAAGGAATTCACAATGGTATAATTAGATTAGAAGCTCCAAAAATGTTAATTTAGCCTTGGATAAAATGATGAGAACACAAAAAAGAGATCATACTACTAATTTAAAAGAGGGCTTGGGAAGATATAATCATAGTAACCCTAAATACTCGTAGAATTCCATGTCTGTTCTGGCTATTTCCCTTCTCAGTGAAGATGAGAAAAGAGCAGGTAAGGAAATATTTATGTTTGGGGGGCTATAGGAGCAGAATGAACAGAATAATTGCTCAAATCAGGGAAAAGTCTTCCTTAAGTTTAAGTGGATACAGGTTGTTTCTTATTACAGGTTGAGTATTTCTTATCTGAAATTTCTGGGACAGAAATGTTTCAGATTTGGGTTTTTCAGATTTTGAAGTATTTACATTTACTGAATGAGATATGTGGGGATAAGACCCAAGTCTAAATGCAAAATTCACTTACGTTTCATACACATCTTGTACACCTAGCCTGAAGTTAATTTGATACAATATTTTAGTAATTTTGTGCATGAAACCAAGTGTTGACTGTGTTTTGACTGGGGCCCACCACCTGAGATGGGCTGTGAAATTTTCCACTTGTGTATGTCAGTGCTCAAAGAATTTAGGCTTTTGGATTTTCAGATTAGAGATGCTCAACATTTATGATAAATGACAATTTCTTCAGTGTTTACTGGCAAAGATAAGAAGCTTCATGAGATATTCCTAATTTACTCTTAATTTATTTTTTACAACTGTGTGTTTGGTATTTGACATTATCTTCCTTCTCTTAGCCCATGGGTTGGCAATCTATAGCCCATGAGCCAAACCCAGCCCATCACCTATTTGTATAGGTTAACCTCCTCTTTTCTATATTCTGAGGCTTTGACATCAGAGCCTTGGTGACACTGGAGACTGCCTCTCCTAGGATTAGCCAATTCCTAAAGATAAACTCACCCATGAATGTGATTTTCAAATACAAACCAACCAAATCCAGAGCCCACAACCCAAATCACCCCCTTTATTGAGCTTTCACACTCCAGGCATTTATCCACCTGCCCTAATCACCCCAGTACAAGGTATCAGACAACCAGGCATAGCTTTTATCCCCAGAGCCCACTGTAATTATTCAAACTAGCCAAGCTTAAACCTGCGTATCTAGCTTACCCCATTCCTTTCTACAAAAATCACAATAAAGGCTCTAGCAATCTTTCCCTCTCCCTTTGCCTCCTGACCAACTGCAGTGCTTCCAACACACAGGTCTTCTGTGGGCCCCCAAGGTGTGACATGCCTCCTCCTCTTGGGAGGTGTGAGTAACAAGTAACAAATTATATTTTCTTTCTTCTTTTTTGTTTGGTTGTTTTGAGACAGAGTCTCACTCTGTTGCCTAGGCTGGAGTGCAGTGGTGCAATCTTGGCTCACTGCAACCTCCATCTCCCAGGTTCAAGTGATTCTCTTAGTTCAGCCTCTTGAGTAACTGGAACTACAGGTGTGCACCACCACACCCAGATACTTTTGTATTTTTAGTAGAGACAGGGTTTCACCATGTTGGCCAGGCTGATCTGAAACTCCTGACCCCAAATGATCCACCCACCTTGGCCTCCCAAAGGGCTGGGATTACTGGGATGAGCCACTGCACCTGGTCAACAAACTGTTTTTGAAGGCAAATCATCTCTCAATCCATTGGCCTTACTGGAGCTCAAATTTTCTATTAGTACACTATCTTTTAAAACACCATGAGCTAAGAATAGTTTTTACATTCATACATGGTTGAAACAAATCAAAAGATTGTTTCCTGACACATGAAAATTATGTAAAATTCAAATTTTATTGGAACCCAGCCATACTCATCCCATTACACATCATCTGTGGCTGCTTTTATGCTATAATGGTAGAGTTACAGAATCATGACAGGAAACTTATAGTCTATAAAACCTAAAATATTTACTATCTTTACAGAAATAGTTTGCTGACTTCCGCCTTAATGTATAGACATGTTTGCTATTTTATTAGTTTGTTTAAGCTATAAACTTGTGTAACCCATTGCTTTCTATGTATAGTATAGATCTATTTATAATCTGAAAACTTCAGAATCTCTAGGTCTAGCTTTCTTCCTATAGTCTATCCCAAATTACTGAGCCTCCAGTATTTAATGATTTTTTAAAATGATCCTTAGTAAAAATATTTTACATTGTGACTCAAGACACTCACATAAATAATAGAAACAAATTTCATGAAGCATTACTCATTCTTAATGTGTGAATCACTTTGAGGGTTTCCTTTCTCTTCTACTCCAGTATTTTAAAATACCAGTCAAAAATCTACCAATTTCACACCCCACTTATGGGTCAATGCACACATGTTAATAAACATTATGAGGTCAGGAGCAAGATGGCCGAATAGGAACAGCTCCAGCCTCCAGCTCCCAGCGTGAGCGACACAGAAGACGGGTGATTTCTGCATTTTCAACTGAGGTACCGGGTTCATCTCACTGGGGAGTGTCAGATAATTGGTGCTGGTCAGCTGGTGCAGCCCGACCAGCGACCAGGGAGAGCTGAAGCAGGGCAAGGCATCACCTCACCTGGGAAGCGCAAGGAGGAAGGGAATCCCTTTTCCTAGCCAAGGGAAACTGTGACACACAACACCTGGAAAATCAGGTAACTCCCACCCTAATACTGCGCTTTACCAAGGGTCTTATCAAACGGCACACCAGGACATTATATCCCACACCTGGCCCAGAGGGTCCCACGGCCACGGAGCCTCCCTCATTGCTAGCACAGCAGTCTGAGATCTAACTGTAAGGTGGCAGCAAGGCTGGGGGAGGGGCGCCCACCATTGCTGAGGCTTAAGTGGGTAGGCTTAAGCTGAGGGTCCTGACTGTTATAAGGAAAACTAACAAACAGAAAGGACACCCACACCAAAATCCCATCAGTACATCACCATCATCAAAGACCAAAGGCAGATAAAACCATAAAGATGGGGAGAAAGCAGGGCAGAAAAGCTGGAAATACAAAAAACAGAGAGCATCTCCCCCTTCAAAGGAATGTTGCTCATCACCAGCAACAGATCAAAGTTGGATGGAGAATGACTTTGACGAGTTGAGAGGTGAAGGATTCAGTCGATCAAACTTCTCAGAGCTAAAGGAGGAACTACCTACCCAGCGCAAATAAACTAAAAATCTTGAAAAACGAATGAAAGAATGGATAACTAGAATAATCCATGGAGAGAAGGCCATAAACGAACTGACAGAGATAAAAAGCATGACACGAGAAATACGTGACAAATGCACAAGCTTCAGTAACCGACTCGATCAACTGGAAGAAAGAGTATCAATGATTGAAGATCAAATGAATGAAATGAAGCGAGAAGAGAAGTCTAGAGAAAAAAAGGAAAAAAAAAATGAACAAAGCCTCAAAGAAATATGAGATTATGTGAAAAGACTAAATCTACATCTGATTGGGGTGCCTGAAAGTGAGGGGGAAAATGGAACCAAGTTGGAAAACACTTTTCAGGATATCATCCAGGAGAACTTTCCCAACCTAGTAAGGCAGGCCAACATTCAAATTCAGGAAATACAAAGACACCACAAAGATACTCCTCGAGAAGAGCAACTCCAAGACACATAATTGTCAGATTCACCAAAGTTGAAATGAAGGAAAAAATGTTAAGGGCAGCCAGAGAGAAAGGTCGGGTCACCCACAAAGGGAAGCCCATCAGACTAACAGCAGATCTCTCGGCAGAAACTCTACAAGCCAGAAGAGAGTGCAGGCCAATATTTAACATTCTTCAAGCAAAGAATTTTCAAACCAGAATTTCATATCCAGTCAAATGAAGTTTCATCAGTGAAGGAGAAATAAAATCCTTTACAGACAAGCAAATGTTGATTTTGTCATCACCAGGCCTGCCCTACAAGAGATCATGAAGGAAGCACTAAACATGGAAAGGAATAACAGGTACCAGCCATTGCAAAACCTTGCCAAAATGTAAAGACCATCGATGCTAGGAGGAAACTGCATCAACTAACGAGCAAAATAACCAGCTAATATCACAATGACAGGATCAAGTTCACACGTAACAATATTAACCTTAAATGTAAATGGTCTAAATGGTCCAATTAAAAGACACAGACTGGCAAATTGGATAAAGAGTCAAGACCCATCAGTGTGCTGCATTCAGGAGACCCATCTCACATGCAGAGACACACACAGGCTCAAAATAAAGGGATGGAGGAAGATCTACCAAGCAAATGGAGAAGAAAAAAAAGCAGGGGTTGCAATCCTAGTCTCTAATAAAACAGACTTTAAGCCATCAAAGATCAAAAGAGACAAAGAAGGCCATTACATAATGGTAAAGGGATCAATTCAACAGGAAGAGCTAACTATCCTAAATATATATGCACCCAATACAGGAGCACCCAGATTCATAAAGCAAGTCCTTAGAGACTTACAAAGAGACTTAGACTCCCATACAATAATAATGGGAGACTTCAACACCCCACTGTCAACATTAGACAGATCAATGAGACAGAAAGTTAGCAAGCATATCCAGGAATTGAACTCAACTCTGCACCAGCAGACCTAATAGACATCTACAGAACTCTCCACCCCAAATCAACAGAATATACATTCTTCTCAGCACCACATCACACTTATTCCAAAATTGACCACATAGTTGGAAGTAAAGCACTCCTCAGCAAATGTAAAAGAACAGAAATTATAACAAACTGTCTCTCAGACCACAGTGCAATCAAACTAGAACTCAACTAAGAAACTCAAACAAAACCGCTCAACTACATGGAAACTGAACAACCTGCTCCTGAATGAATACTGGCTACATAACGAAATGAAGGCAGAAATAAAGATGTTCTTTGAAACCAATGAGAACAAAGATACAACATACCAGAATCTCTGGGACATATTTAAAGCAGTGTGTAGAGGGAAATTTATAGTACTAAATGCCCACAAGAGAAAGCTGGAAAGATCTAAAATTGACACTCTAACATCACAATTAAAAGAACTAGAGAAGCAAGAGCAAACACATTCAAAAACTAGCAGAAGGCAAGAAATAACTAAGATCAGAACAGAACTGAAGGAGATAGAGACACAAAAAACCCTCCAAAATATCAGTGAATCCAGGAGCTGGTTTTTTGAAAAGATCAACAAAATTGATAGACCACTAGCAAGACTAATAAAGAAAAAAAAGCAAGGAATCAAATAGATGCAATAAAAAATGATAAAGGGGATATCACCACCGACCCCACAGAAATACAAACTACCATCAGAGAATACTATAAACACCTCTATGCAAATAAACTAGAAAACCTAGAAGAAATGGATAATTTCCTGGACACTTACACTCTCCCAAGACTAAACCAGGAAGAAGTTGAATCCCTGAATACACCAATAGCAGCCTCTGAAATTGAGGCAATAATTAATAGCCTACCAACCAAAAAAAGTCCAGGACCAGACGGATTCACAGCCAAATTCTACTGGAGGTACAAGGAGGAGCTGGTACCATTCCTTCTGAAACTATTCCAATCAATAGAAAAAGAGGGAATCCTCCCTAACTCATTTTATGAGGCCAACATCATCCTGATACGAAAGCCTGGCAGAGACACAACAAAAAAAGAGAATTTTAGACCAATATCCCCAATGAACATCGATGCAAAAATCCTCAACAAAATACTGGTAAACCGAATCCAGCAGCACATCAAAAAGCTTATCCACCATGATCAAGTGGGCTTCATCCCTGGGATGCAAGGCTGGTTCAACATACGCAAATCAATAAACGTAACCCAGCATATAAACAGAACCAAAGACAAAAACCACATGATTATCTCAATAGATGCAGAAAAGGTCTTTGACAAAATTCAACAGCCCTTCATGCTAAAAACTCTCTCAATAAATTCGTATTGATGGACCGTATCTCAAAAGAATAAGAGCTATTTATGACAACCCACAGCCAATATCATACTGAATGGGCAAAAACATTCCCTTTGAAAACTGGCACAAGACAGGGATGCCCTCTCTCACCACTCCTATTCAACATAGTGTTGGAACTTCCGGCTACGGCAATCAGGCAAGAGAAAGAAATAAAGAGTATTCAGTTAGGAAAAGAAGAAGTCAAATTGTCCCTGTTTGCAGATGACATGATTGTATATTTAGAAAACCCCATCATCTCAGCCCAAAATCTCCTTAGGCTGATAAGCAACTTCAGCAAAGTCTCAGGATACAAAATTAATGTGCAAAAATCACAAGCATTCTTATACACCAGTAACAGACAAACAGAGAGCCAAATCATGAATGAACTTCCATTCACAATTGCTTCAAAAGAATAAAATATCTAGGAATCCAACTTACAAGGGATGAAAAGGACCTCTTCAAGGAGAACTACAAACCACTGCTCAGTGAAAGAAAAGAGGACACAAACAAATGGAGGAACATACCATGCTCATGGATAGGAAGAATCAATATCATGAAAATGGCCATACTGCCCAAGGTAATTTATAGATTTAATGCCATCCCCATTAAGCTACCAATGACTTTCTTCACAGAATTCGAAAAAAACTGCTTTAAAGTTCATATGGAACCAAAAAAGACCCCGCATTGCCAAGACAATCCTAAGTCAAAAGAACAAAGCTGGAGGCATCATGCCACCTGACTTCAAACTATACTACGAGGCTACAGTAACCAAAACAGCACGGTACTGGTACCAAAACAGCACGGTACTGGTACCAAAACAGAGATATAGACTAATGGAACAGAACAGAGCGCTCAGAAATAAAACCACACATCTACAGCCATCTGATCTTTGACAAACCTGAGAAAAACAAGAAATGGGGAAAGGATTCCCTATTTAATAAATGGTCCTGGGAAAATTGGCTAGCCATTTGTAGAAAGCTGAAACTGGATCCTTTCCTTACTCGTTATACAAAAATTAATTCAAGATGGATTAGAGACTTAAATGTTAGACATAAAACCATAAAAACCCTAGAAGAAAACCTAGGTAATACCATTCAGTACATAGGTATGGGCAAGGACTTCATGTCTAAAACACCAAAAGCAATGGCAACAAAAGCCAAAATTGACAAATGGGATCTAATTAAAATAAAGAGCTTCTGCACAGCAAAAGAAACTACCATGAGAGTGAACAGGCAACCTACCGAATGGGAGAAAATTTTTGCCATCTACTCATCTGACAAAGGGCTAATATCCAGAACCTACAAAGAACTCAAACAAATTTACAAGAAAAAAACAAAGAACCCCAGCAAAAAGTGGGCAAAGGATATGAATAGACATTTCTCAAAAGAAGACATGCATACAGCCAACAGGCACATGAAAAAATGCTCGTCATCACTGGCCATCAGAGAAATGCAAATCAAAACCACAATGAGATACCATCTCACACCAGTTAGAATGGCAATCATTCAAAAGTCAGGAAACAACAGGTGCTGGAGAGGATGCGGAGAAATAGGAACACTTTTACACTGTTGGTGGGATTGTAAACTGGTTCAACCATTGTGGAAAACAGTATGGTGATTCCTCAAGGATCTAGAACTAGAAAGAGCATATGACCCAGCCATCCCATTACTGGGTATATAGCCAAAGGATTATAAATCATGCTGCTATAAAGACACATGCACACGTATGTTCATTGCGGCACTATTCACAATAGCAAAGACTTGGAATCAACCCAAATGTCCATCAGTGACAGACTGGATTAAGAAAATGTGGCACATATACACCATGGAATACTACGCAGCCATAAAAAAGGATGAGTTCGTGCCCTTTGTAGGGACATGGATGCAGCTGGAAACCCTCATTCTCAGTAAGCTATCGCAAGAACAGAAAACCAAACACCGCATGTTCTCACTCATAGGTGGGAATTGATCAGTTAGATCACTTGGACTCGGGAAGGGGAACATCACACACCGGGGCCTATTATGGGGAGGGGGGCAGGGGGAAGGATGGCATTGGGAGTTATACCTGATGTAAATGACGAGTTGATGGGTGCTGACGAGTTGATGGGTGCAGCACACCAACATGGCACAAGTATACAAATGTAACAAACCTGCATGTTGTGCACATGTACCCTAGAACTTAAAGTATAATTAAATAAATAAATAAATAAATAAATAAACATCATGAAATCTAACAGATGCAAATCTAAACATCACAAAATGTTTCTCTTCTATACTGTCTACCAAGGAAGACAAGTATAGAAACAGCAATAAAGTTTAAATGATATGAGTTTAAAAGAAGTCTTTAGAAGCAAAGAGGGAAATAGCTAATGTTTTTTTGTTGTTGGCATTGTTGGGTAGTTTCATCAAGAAAGTGAGATTTGAACTGAATCTTGAAAGATGGTCAGGAAATCCTGGTAGAGAAGAAAAAGTGAGAGGAGGGCACAACTCACCCATGTGATAATGACATGCTCTGTAACAGAAACTCCACAGGTTAAGGACAAGGTCTTAAGAAATTTTTTATTTCTAGTCCCTAGTGTAAAGTTTTACACAAGTAGTTGCTCGGTAATTGTTTGTTATGCGTCCACTGAGTCATTGTTCCTAGGACCTATTTGAGCTCAACTCTACCCACCTCTAAATATGTAAATTTGAGTGCTTATATCCTATTTTTTCCCACCCCTTTTCACTCCTATTGGGTCATTTTAATTAATGCAACTGACTTTTGTTGAAGGCATACTATGGTTAATGTTTGAAACTAAGATCCCAAATTTGTTTCTACTGCTCTGTCTGCCATGTTTGATTCTTAAGAAATTCATCAGAAGGGACCTACCACGCTAACCCACACTGCATTGCTGGTAGGCTTCCACTGTGAATCTCTTTGATTGGTCTGTCAGCATCACGGATCTTCCATACCTGAGCTTAAGATCTCGAGAGGCCAGGCCAGGGCTGCCTGCTCTACACTTCCTTTCTCTGAGTGCACCTGGGCCCACTCACCTGTCCCTCTTACTACAGAGAAGCTATGAAGAAGCAAATGGATTTCTGCCTCTTTACACTCACATTCCAAAGGATCTGCTCCTACATGATGCCATGTGAAGTCCAGTGCCCCTCCAAGAATCCCGAGGTTCTTCATGGTCTCTTTGGCTCTGAGTCTTAGCTTTTCATGAACTCATGATATTACTTGTGTTTGTTTCCTGTGATGGGTTGTCTCTTTTCTTCACCCCATTTCCAGGATTCGTCATTCACCCCAACCCAAGCCAATCCACAAGGCTTTTCCCCAGAATTTGTGATAATGGAGAAGATGTATGTCACCATAAGTCTAGCTGTTCTCTTCCTCCTAAATATTCTCTGTTTCTCTGTTTTCTGGGTCAGGCATGCCTCTCTCCTCTGGTATGCCTTAAAAATCAATAGCTTGCTTTATTAAGCAGAAAATAGTCGAGTTCGCCTTCCTTGTAGTTCTGGGCTCTGCCTGTCCCAGACTCATCCATTTTGGACAAAATAAATTTCAGTGGTGTACTAAGGGGGTGATGGAGGATGGGAGTGGTCCACCCTGGGTGCAATAAGGGAGTGCCTGGGTGTAAATAATGTAAAAGCAATAATAAACTCAACTGAATATTCATCTGCTTTCTATTATCACCATGTACCAGCAATTCTAAACAGTCTCAGCAATAAAATATTCCTCCCCACTGGAACCACTCCCACTGGTACCCTTGCCCAGTAGGACCCACTCCCACTGGTACCCTTGCCCACCCTGTTCCACCTTGGTAGGCACTGCTCCAGTTAGGAACACAAACCATACAGGCAGGTACCTTGAAATGTCCATTGTTCTCATCCTCTCTGCCAGGGAGATTTCATTTTCCAAATAGAAAACTTCTTCCTTCCTGAAATTCTTTTTTCCATTGGCTTCTATGCCATTACTCTCTCCTGGTTTTTCTCCACTGCTTCTACTTGTATTTCCTTAGTCTCCTTCCAACGTTCCCCCTTCCGTGTGATAGACTCCTTCCCTGAACTAGTCAGGAAGTAGGCATGGTTAGTTGATTCTAAGGAAGTACTTACATGAGCAACCTTTGCCCAAATTTTGCCATGCAAAATGGAGCTGAAGGAAAAATAGAAAAGCATCATGTTCTGGAGAGGGTTCCAAGGCATAGCAAGAGAAGTGTTTCCAAAGTAGGGACTTGAATTGAGCAAGAGGAGGCAGAGTAAGGGAGGCAAGGCTAGTCATCTGCTATGTGATGAAGGCAGCCCTCCTGAGGTCTGCTGCAGAAACATTCTGTGCTAGATTCATGTGTAGGATTTCAGGAATGAGACAAAGGATAGAGACAAACATTCTTTGGCAGAATTACATTACTCCACAGCTCAGCAGAAGGTTTGAATCTAGATAACTGAGGTGATGGTGGGAGTTTCTAGGTTCGAAAGGCAAAGATCTAGGAAAAACACTGGGAGTAGGTGACCAACCACAGCAGCCTGTGTGTTCCTCCCCTCGTGCATCCCCCAAATGAGAGCTGCTTGTCAATAGTGCTCTATCTCACACATGGCCAGCTAGGGTGAAGTGAAAAGCAGTCCACAAGCTGCCTAATGGCCCAATATGTATCAAGGTCTTTATCTAGACATAAGTGTCTAAAGAGTATCTCTGCACTGTGGACACAGCCAGAGGGCAGGGTGCAACTCCAACACCTTGGAGAGTGGCCAGAGGTGTTGCTGATATCTGGGAGGGAAGAGAAACAAGGAAATGCAGCCTCTTCTATCACATGCACTTGTAAGGCAGAAAAAGTCTAAACACTATGGGCACGAGCAAAGAAAGGAGTCATTGTCTCAGATCTGGAGGAAGAACTCTCTGATCTTTCACTACCTTCCATGAGGTTTATCATTCGGAGATACAAAGCATCAGTCACTCTGACCCCACATGCAGCGGGCACCTGAGGCCTTCCCGAAGTGGGTCCTCAGCACCCACTTTATTCCACTTCACTTCCACTGTGGGAGGCTGAATTCCATGCAGTATCTAGCCACATCCACATATCCGTGCCCCCCTTCTCTGCTTTCCCATTCACATCTCCATTCACCAAAGGCTGGCTCTGCCTTGGCATCTGACATCACCACATGGACTGCTGAAATCAGATAGGAAGCTCTAGTCAACTGAAGCATCTCCAAGAATCCGAGGGGCTACCAGACTGCAGGAAGAAACCAACTCATCTCTTTGGGTGCCCTACCAAGACAAAGAAGAAGAACACTATAAAAAAATGAAAATCATATATGATGAGGGTATTTTATCTACATATGGGAAGCATTGGTGTAAAATTTTGAGAATGAGGACTCCTTAAGAAGACATAAAATCCAGAAGTCATAAATGATTAGATCGGTAAGTTAGACTCGTATTTTTTAATGTTTATGATAAAAGTTACCAGAAAGAAACACAAATGATAGGGCAGACAAAATACTTTTAATACATATGATACACAGCTTACTATACCTAATATACAAAGAATGCCTACAAATTTATTTTAAAACAGACTAATAGAAAAATGGGCAAAGGATTTGAACAGGCAATTGATAAAATGAATAAATGCATATAACTAACAAACCTACAACAGGAAATTCAATCTCATTACTAGGGAGATGTAAATTAATACAAAAATGAAATAGTTTTCACATCTAAGATTGGCAAATATTTAAATAATTTTATTGAAAAATATTTCTATTTTTACTGATTTAAATTGAAACAAGTTTTCAGGGTGCTTGTGATAATTTGGTATGTTCATATAATCAGCAGGGTAACTGGGATATCTATCACCTTCAATGTTTATCTTTTTTTCATGCTAGGAACATTCAAATTGTTCTCTTTTAGCTATTTTGAAATGTATGATAGATTAATATTAACTATATACGTCTATATATTATATATTTTATATTAATATTAACTATGTATATTAACTATTGATCTGTTGAACACTGGGTATTATTTCTTCTAGTTGCATATTTGTAACAAAAATTTAAAAGAGCTAACATGAAGAACTGACAAAGAGGAAGGAAATAAAAAAGCCTACGATTGTTGGTGGTGAGTGAATCTCTACACTTTTGAAAGATACTTGAACAATTTTTGTTTGTTTGTTTGTTTGAGATGAGACGAAGTGTCACTCTGTTGCCCAGGCTGAAGTGCAGTGGCATGATTTTGGCTACTGCAACCTCTGCCTCCAGGGTTCAAGTGATTCTCCTGCCTCAGCCTCCTGAGTAGCTGGTATTACTGGTGCACGCCACTATGCCCAGCTAATTTTTTAATTATTATTTTTAGTAGAGACAGGGTTTCACCATGTTGGCCAGGCTGATCTCAAACTCTTGACCTCAGATGATCCACCTGCCTTGGCCTCCCGAAGTGCTGGGATTACAGGTGGAAGCCACCGCCCTCAGCCATTACTCGGACAATTTCTAATGAAATCACAAATCCACATACCTATTGAACTAGAAATCTCATTTTGAGGATCTATTCTACAGATAGAAAAAAGGCAGTATTTAGATGCAAAACAAACAATGATTTTAATGGCAAAAAGGAGGTTAAATTGTCAAAGGGAAATTTTCCACTTATACTTGCCCCAGGAGATGACAACATAAAATTAGATATTTCATCCCAACTGATTGAGAAAGAACCATGAAATTGAGTGACCCTAAGAAGACAGACCTAACAGAACTACTGGAAGATCTTTGCTGACCAGTGAACAATGGAAAAGACACATGGACTCATTCAATCCTTAATTAGCATCCTAGCCTGAACTCTTCCTTTCCTAGCACTCAAACCCTCCTAACTTTTCCCCTCTGCAAAGTTCTCAGTGGATGTATTCACTGACGTGTACTCCTTGCCAGGCACTTTAATAAATGTTTTATTTTTTTTTTCAATGCCTTCGTGGTTTTTGTCTTATTATTTGGCCAGAAAAATGAAACCAAATAAGTTATGATTTGGACATGTTAAATTTTATTGCCCAAAGGATGTGTCCTGGAATGAGGCCAGCAGGCAGTTTCAGGTCTGTACCCAAAGCTTAGTTTAGGTGTTTGGGAAGAAGTAGATCAAGAAGCCACCAAGAAGAGGTGTTAGTTGAAGCCAAAGATAGGAATACGATACCAGCTAAGCGAAATGTGTTGCTAAGAAGATAAGAAGGCTTGGGTGAAAGCACTGGAAGATTTCCTAAAAGCTGCCAAAGCATAAAGGATGAGTGAATATATGATCATTTAATTGAAGTGTTCTATGTTTATTCTTTACTTGCAGCCAACCTCCAATGCCCAGTGCCTCCTGTTGCTTGTAGTTTTAGACTGTTTTGTCTCTTTCCACATCTGTAACTTTTTCCAGACTTCATTCAGGAAACCAGGGAGCCATCTGGCCACCTCATGATGGAAAAAGCATAAATGTTCTGGGAGGTTCCCTATAAATTATCATTATTGTGCAGCACTGATAAGGAAACAAGACCTATCTCTGTTTTAAGGACTCTCAGTCCTCAGATTTATGTAAAAGGAATATATCCTCATTTAGATTTAACTTAATTTCTATGTGGAGCCCCACCCTTGCCTCTTTTCCATGGGAAGAGTAGAAATTGAATCCCAATATCTTCAGGTTTACCCTGACCCCAGCCATAAAGAGGCCACCTTAGTCCTTTCCAGTGAGGCAACAGCTCTCTACTTCCTCTGTGCCCTTCTTGAGAATCAACGTTATCTTGCTGGGTGGCACAGCTCACGCCTGCAATTCCAGCACTTTGGGAAGCGGAGGCGGGCTTTTCACTTCACCCCAGGAGCTCCAGACCAGCCTGGGTAACATGGTGAGACTCCCATCTCCACACAAAATTGAAACATTAGCCAGGTGTGGTGGTATGCAACTGTAGTCCCAGCTAAGATTGTGCCACTAGACTCCAGCCTGGGCAACTGAAAAAGACCCTATATCAAACAAAACAAAACAAAAAACATCTATTTCCCCTTGCTACCTGCTCACTGGCCTCAGGCCCCCTAAGACCCTCTGGAGTCCTATCATCCTTTGCTCTTCCCCACTCTCCCAAGAACTCTGCCCAGGTAGTACCATGCATGGCCTGTCTCCTCAGGACCTACCCACTGCTCTGTGCCTCTGGTGCTTGGAAATCACTAGAAAGCTATGGCCATTCCTTTCTGGGATCTTCCTAACCTTTCAGACTCCAACACCAGACTTCCTCCCAGCCCCACACCACTGAAGGGAACTCTGATTTCCGACTCAAAGGCATTCCCTCTGCTATGATGTTTAGCCTCAGAGGCATCTGAGTGTGGGCTTTAGCCAGAGGTCAGCAGATTATCTTTTGCTGTTGTGCTCCTCCCCTAAGGCAATTGATTTAAACAGGTCCTTCTTCTTGAATGGAAGTAGTAAGGGGGAAAGTTCAGAATTTTTTTAAATGAAATATGCAAGGGAAGAAAGCATCAATTAGTATCTCAAACTATTCTAATAGTTGTGTTTACTTGTATCTCCAGATCACTCTGTTGTACCCCAGACAGACTCTTCAATCAACTGCCAACTCATCATGTACATTTGGATATCCAAGGGAACATGATAGGATGTAATTTTTGCCATTTTGAGCATTAAAAATTTTCAGTGGCACTGAACTCCTGACACAAAGGAGAATTAGAAATAACCTCCAATCTACACTTGAGCAAGACATACATGGTTTGTTTCTGAGGAGAAAACATCATCTTTCTAGTATCTCCTCACCACAGAGAAGAGCCCTACACCAACTGGGGACCTGGGTCCTGTGTGCTGAGAGCTACAGAGCAGGGAGTAATGTCCTGAAAGCATTAGGGGAGTGCTGTCAGGTGGATAGTGATGGCTTTGACTGTCAGTTGGAGGATGCTATGCTAATTAGGAACTTTGTGACTTAAACTCAAAAAAAATTTTTTTTAATTAAAGAAACATTTGTAGAGGCAGGTTCTTGCTATGTTGCCCAGACTGGCCTCAAACACCTGGCCTCAAGCAATTCTCCCAAAAGGGCTGGGATTGCAGGTGCGAGCCACCATGCCCAGCCAAGAAATAATACTTAAGAGCCCAAGGCATTTGTTAAATTTGTAGAATGGAATTATATATATATATAATATATGTACATATAATTTGTATATAAAATATAAATTATATATACATATATAATATAATTACATGCATATATACACATATAAAATATAATTAAATATATTACATATTATATATGATATATGCTAAATTTGTGAAATGTAATTATATATGTATATATGCATGCATATTATATATGTATATAACATATAGATACTATATATAATATATACACATACACATATGTGTATATATGTATATGTTTAGATGTATATGTTATATAATTTATGTAATTATATATTATATACACATACTATATTTATTATATATGTAATTATGCATTTTTAAAATATATATATTGGTTGTAGGGATGGAGGTGGGAGAAATCTGTCCATCAACAAAATAGGAATAAAATTCCTAGTGCCAAGTAAGGCAGAGGGCAGATCTTTATACGTTTGGGGATCAATTCTACAGTAGGTTACTAGAGAAATGTTTCTGAACAGAGTGAGGAGAAACTCAATGAAAAGCTGCAGTAGCTCTCCTGAGCAAGAAGTTGGCAGGTAGGTGGTGCCACCTGGTGGTAGCCACTGCTTGCTGTCGATGACTGCTCTGCTCCTTGGGCAAGGATAAGAGAGAGAGAGAACACAAGCTGCAGGGTTCCTTTCTGATGTAATTGCTTGTATTTTGTTCTTCACTCTCAGGGATTGTTCCTTTCACTTTTCCATAAAGGAAAAGGGTAACATCTAGTATCTTCTTTATTTCAGTTTTCTTGTGGCAATACTCAAGATGCATTTGGCAACAAAACTCTCGAAAAGATAAATTGAAGGTGTATCTCTTTCTTGGTTTGCTCACCCTTTACCAAAAATGTCCTTTGTCAAGTAAAGCAGTTAGTTCTTTGCTTATTTTTATATAACAATATATGATACTATTTTAATTTTAAACATGTCTTCTCACTAAACATCCACATCAGTACATATGTATCTAATTAGTTTTTATCTTCTATATAGTATCTTAAGATATGAATAAGTTATAGTATATTTATTTAGCCAGTGATGTGCCATAGTATATTTAACCATTGGTTTTCTCTCAGTTCTTTCAATTCTTTGCTAGAACAAGCAGTGTTTGCAATGAACATCGTTGTATGTTTTCTGCATATCCATGAGTTTTCCTTGCAAGTAAATAAGATGTGGAACTGCTGGGTCAAAGAGTATCTATATTTTAAATTCTAAGCTACTACCAAAATTTCTTTCAATTCACCACTGAGATTTTATACCCGCTGTCAACTGTGTGTGGAGTAAATATCTGGTCCCCACTTCCGTTCTTTCTCTCTGCCTCTTTCTGTCAGTCTCACTCTTTCTCTCTTTCAACCTGGACAGAAGAAACAATATCTTATTACTGCTCTAATTTAATTCCCCTTATTACTAACTAGATTGAAATTATTATATTTCATGGTCATTCATATTATTTTCTTCTGCAAATATTAATATATGTATGCAGTTCAATACTGAATTGTGCATGTTTTTCTTTTTTGCATACAGGTCTTTGTATATTCTGGATATTAATTCTTGGTTGGACCAGCCTAGTCTTTAATTTTGTTTATGATGTGATATTCAGAAGTTATCAATATTGATATAACCAGGTTTATCAATCTCTTCTTTCATGTTTCTTTAAATTTATGTTTTAAGAAGACTTTACGTACCTTTTATATTTTTTCTATTATTTTATGTTTATGTTTATTCAACAATCAAGTATATGTTTCTATAAATGGTTCAAGGATCTACCTTAACTTTTTTCCTGAGTGCATAAACACTACTTGCTTAATAGTTTACCTTTCTGTACTGATTTGAATAGGCAGTTTTGTCACATACTAAATTTTTAATATATTCAAAGGTCTTGAGCTGAGAAGAAATATCTAATTTTTTATTTTTTAAATCTTTATTTTTATTTTAAAAAAAGTTTCAAGACACAGTCTCCCTCTGTCACCAAGGCTGGTGTATGGTGGTGTGATCTTGGCTCACTGCAACCTCCGCCTCCCAGGTTCAAATGATTCTCATGTCTCAGCCTCCCGAGTAGCTGGGATTACAGGCATGTGTCACCACACCTGGCTAATTTTTTGTATTTTTAGTAGAAATGGGGTTTCACCATGTTGGCAAGGCTGGTCTTGAACTCCTGACCTCAAGTGATCCACCCGCCTCAGCCTCCCAAAGTGCTGGGATTACAGGTGTGAGCCACCATGCCCAGCTTAAATTTTTATTTTTTTAGAAACATGTTCTCACTCTGTTACCCAGGCTGGAGTGCAGTGGCACGATCACAGCTGACTGCAGCCTCAAACTCTTGGGCTCAAGTGATTCTCCCACCTCAGGCTCCTGATAAGCAAGGACTAAAGGCATGCACCACTACAACTGGCTATTTTTTTTCTTTTATTTTTGTAGAGGCAGGGTCTCGCTATATTTCCCAGGCTGGTCTCAAACTCCTGGCCTCAAAGGATCCTCTTGCCTTGGTCTCCCAAAGTGCTAGAATTACAGGCATGAGCCACTGTGCCTAGCCCTGAGAAGAGATACCTTGAAGTAGATATGCAAGTTTGGGAGAAATTGGCATTTACATGATATTTGGAGGATGTAACAAGTGAAATCAGTCTCCTAGAGGTACTGTGTAGAATTAGTAGAAAATAAAGGTGATAGAAGACACAATTGAAGGAGGACATGGCATGGGGTAAAGATACAATGTGTGCTGCATCAAAGCTCCCTAGGGGAGCTGCATTCCTACCCTAGGAGGGTATAGAAGCCCCACACAAAGCACAGGCTCCTGCCTTCAGATTTTGCTCAGATCACCCCAACGGCTCCTGTGACTCTAATTTGTCCTTTCACATCCCTGAGTCCCTGACCAGAACTTAACTCCTTTCTAGCACCACTCACCGAAGGAGAGGTTGGTTCCTACAATTAAAAGGTACTATCCACATTTCCAGCATTCAGGCCACAGATGCAAAAAAATCATATGGGGCCAGGGCACGGTGGCTCATGCCTGTAACCCCAGCACTTTGGGAGGCCATGGTGGGTGGATTGCTTGAGGTCAGGAGTTCAAAACCAGCCTGACCAACATGGTGAAACCCCATCACTACTAAAAATACAAAAATTAGCTGGGCATGATGGCACACGCCTGTAGTCCCAGCTACTTGGGAGGCTAGGGCACAAGAATTGCTTGAACCTGGTGGGCAGAGGTTGCTCCAGGCTGGGTGACAGATTGCGCTATTGCACATTGCATTCCAGCCTCCACAGAGGGAGACTCTGTCCGAAAAATTTTGCACAAATGTACAATTGTCCTTCTGAAAATGCCAAGAACACATTATTTGAGAAACCCCAGAAGAGAGATTGGTAAGGAAGCATTTGCAAATCTACTGGAAAAATGAAGACTGAACCAGAGCAGTGGCAAAGGCTCCAGGGGAGAGAATGGGTTGAAGAATTATTTATGGGGTAGTCTCCACAGGGCTTGGTCTCAGTTGGATGATCAGGGTAAACAAGAGGGAGGAGTCAATGAAGATTCCCGAGGATATGGTATGTGCAGCTGGGTGGCTGTTTCATCCAAGATAGAAATACAGAGCAGGTCTGCTTAGGTAGGAAATGTTAATGTAGTTTAGAACATTGTGAATTTGAGGTCACTGTGGGGAGATTGTATGGGGATGCCCAGCAAACCAAGAGTCTCTGCACATGTAAGAAACAGGTATGGAAAAAATTCACACACGAGAGATAGGGAACAGGCAGGCTTAGAAACCACTCATGGACTACCTGTTCACATGGATTAGTAGCATCTGAGGGAAATGCTCCAGCAACACACACAGACCCCTGGTTCCTAAGCCAGCCATGGTACCCCAGGGCAGCTTACCTGGGACCTTGAGAATCCAGCATGCGGAGAGTCCAGGCTGATCTTGAGTCTCCATATGGGCCCTCCCTGATGCGGAGCTGAGCCAAACCTCGGCAAACCGAGTACAAATTCAGTAATGCTGGAGCCTTCATAATCCATGTCTTTCCTGGGGAAAATAGCAGGGAGTAGGAAAGACAGTGAAACTAACTTATCATCAAGTTCTATCACATGTGCATGGGTGGCCACAACTATGGGATCTCACTTAATGTCATCAAGGACATGAACTTGATATGGATTATGATCTTTTCAGTGTTATATGAAATCCTCAGCAAATTCAACTTCGCCCTCTCCCTACCTACAGACTACTGCATCTAGCTCCTTCTGCAACAAAAATCTGGGCTGCCACTAACCCCATCATTGATGCTTCCTGGAGCTCATATTCTTGTCCTGAAGCCTTGCCAGGGATGTGATGTTGAGTCCAAGTGGGAAGGGTTCTCAGAACATTGCTCTTGGCTGAAAGGGACTGGCTGTGACTGGCTGTCAGGCCATGATTTAATGGGTAGCAGTGTGGCCCCTGCCTCTGCCCTCCTAAGAAATTCTACTCAATATCGTTCAGGAGGAAAATTGCTCTGTTCATTTCTTTTGTTTGTGCTCACATATTCTTCTGTTGGCTTTGGAGCACTCCTGAGCTTTTCCTTCTTTTTCCCTGTTTGGTAGTCTCCCTTACAGGCTAAGGACTGAGTCCTAAGACTCACTTTCTCCTTTCCATGACATTAACTACTCTCTCTCCAATGTCAAACCAGGGAACAGATTCACGATTTAAGACAGGCCTTGCTGAGTCATTCACAGAGGGCTTTCCAAAGGGAGTAGCACTTATGCCAAATGGGTGAGATCAAATCACTTCTGGCACTCTCTGCCTACATTTTTCTTTTTATTTTCAAAACATCTTTGTTCAGTTTTTCAAAGTGTAGTTCTGTAACCACCTGTATCCAATGCTCCTGGGACACCTGTGAAAATTGCAAATTCCTGTGCTTTACCCCAAACCAGACCTATTCAATCCAATCTCTGAGGGTGGAGCTTAAGACTCTCCAGGTTAAACAAGCACTCAAGCAGATTCTTAAGTTCACAAGATTTGAGAACTACTGTTATAGGCTAAGAATTTTGATAATAAATTAACATCTTGTTTTATTTAATTCAGCCTCAAAATATCTCAGACTAGTGCAAGGCTGGAATTTTTCTTTTCTTTCCTTTTTTTTTTTTGTTTTCCTTATTTTCTTCTTAACAGCAAAAGGATTTCTTCAAATGTGATCTCAGCCAGAGCTGCTCTGGCTGGGGAGGGAAGAGGTAAGGATTGTTGTTCCACCCTCTGATTTCTGCCTTAGCAAACTTTTCCTCTTCCCGGCCCTGAAAAGCACAGATGTAGGGATTTGATAGGCCTGGTTTGAATCAAACACTCATCACTCATTTAGCTGAGCAAAGTGACCTCGGACAAGTTATTAAACTAATGTTTCTCCTATAAATTGGGAACCATTAATAATAGCTAACACAGAGAGTTCTCTTGAGCATGCCCTTGACCTGAACGCACTCCCTTGGTTGGCTGGGTACCAAGGCCCATCAGACTGGAGCCCTCAGCTTTTGTCTCGTCAGTAGAGGCAAGGGTAGGGCGTAGCCTCAATCGAATACTGTTTAGATTTCTGCCACATCAAAGGCTTATTCACTACAAAATTTGGTCCCTACAATCGCCAGCATTTCATATCTTTTTTGATAAGCTGGCCTAAGGAATGTTAGTGCTATTGGCTAAAATCTAGTGGCTAGTAATCGGCTATTTTTGTTTGTTCGTTTTGAGACAGGGTCTCTCTCTGTCACCCAGGCTTGAGTGCAGTGGCACAATCATGGCTCACTGCAGCCTCAAACTCCCAGCTTCAGGCAATGCTCCTGCCTCAGCCTCCTGAGTAGTTGGGATCACAGGCACACGCCACCACACACAGCTAATTTTTTAAAAATGATTTGTAGAGATAGGAGTCTTTCTATGTTGCCCAGGCTGGTCTCCAACTCCTGGGTTCAAGCAATCCTCATGCCTTGACCTCCCAAAGTGCTGGGATTACAGGCATGAGCCACCATGCCCATAAAACTTTCTTAAATAAATACTAATCAATAGTGTTCAAAACACTCTTCTCTAAAAGTAAAAACAACTTGTTGTTTCAAAGCATTTGCTAAGACAGTATGTTGCTGCAGTTTTCCAAAACGTCAATGAAGTAATCACTTTATCACTAGCAAAAAGTGAGTGGTGTGTTTTACAACTAATATAAGTGACATGGCTACCCTGTGAGGGATTATTTCCAAAGTGTGTTACTGGAGAGGTATTTCTGGACCTGCAGCTCACTCGTACCAACAGCGTTAATAATCATACCTCAGCGTTAATGCTGAGAGCACGCACATGGCTAGCCTGGGCTGTCACCTAAGTACTGTTCTCTTTTTCCTTTGGGCAAGTGAAAGGCAGAGAATACAACCTAAGTCATTAACTTCTAAGATCTAAGTTTTAGTTAGTTGTTCAATCTGGACCTTTTAATCCTTTTTAAAAAGACTATCAAGAGATCTGTTGATGTTTTCTTGTATAATTTGTTCATTTTTTGTTACATTTTTAAAATCACGAGTGCATCTTTGCTAATAATTTCAAGGGATATAAGCATGTTCAAGAATTCTACACAGATCAAGCAATGATTTTTCCTGCTTTAAATTCAAAATTTAATTTTGAATGGTAATATAGGGTTTTGTTTGGCCATTTTTTTTAAAACACACACACACACAAATTACATATTTTAGTCGACTAACAGCATAGCAAACACTTGGTTTGTTTCCATACAATATTCCAGAGTTCATCCAAAAAAATGCTTGGATGAGATTTCCCTGGCTTTGGTGTCCCGAGGGCAGAAAGAATGTGCCCTCCTTGCTTCGCGGAGCTCCCGGTCTAGTAGTAACTCAATATATATTTACTAAACAGGATGAAGGAAGGGTTAATAATGAATACATGATGAAGCAAAGTAAATAGGCCTCAAAGCTTGAGGAACAGGGAGTTTTCTGAGCTCAGAATTGAAGGTAGAGGCCAGGCGCAGTGGCTTACGCCTGTAATCTCAGCACTTTGGGAGGCCGAAGCAGGTGGATCATTTGAGGGCAGGAGTTTGAGACCAGCCTTGCCAACATGGCAAAATCCTATCTCTTATCAAAATACAAAAATTAGTCAGGCAAGGTGGCAGGTGCCTATAGTCCCAGCTACACAGCAGGCTGAGATGGCAGAATCCCTTGAGCCTGGGAGGCAGAGGTTGTAGTGAGCTGTGATTATTCCACTGCACTCCAGCCTGGGGGACAGAACAAGACTCCGTCAAAAAAAAAAAAAAAAAAAAGAAGAAGAAGAAGAAGAAGGTGGATAGCCTGCCTGCTGTGGTAATCAAGACTTATTCTAACCCGTTTTGTTGTGACTGGCTCAGATTTCACTACATGCTTGGGAAGAGGCAAGAGTTTAGAAGCAGACAATCT
The DNA here is from genome assembly GCF_008728515.1 of Papio anubis. NCBI lineage: Eukaryota > Metazoa > Chordata > Mammalia > Primates > Cercopithecidae > Papio > Papio anubis. The sequence goes on from NC_044989.1 coordinate 75,918,833, forward strand.
TAGACTGCCTATGCAAGGAAGCCCTCACCGTATTCACAGACAGTGCTATCTCTGAGACATCAGGACAGTCCTTGAAATTTAAGGAAATGAACCATGGGTTCCTTAGTGACTTCAACCTGAAAGACTAATCCCAACCCCAAGTAGTGAGCTCAAAGGTATTTGATGAACTTCAGCTTTCCTAACAGGAATATTTGCTTCATAAATATTATCACCTAGATCCTTTTATGATCATAAGCATGAGGATGACTGGGTTTTCCCACTCCTGTGTGAGATGTGCCTCCCTCTAACCTTATTACAACATTGACACCTTACTCATTTGACATGAAAAAAATAATATTATCACCTGAACTTCAAGTGTAACTCCAGCAGCTGCCCATAAGCTTCTCTCAACTCTGGATCTAGTTTGTAGGACTAAATTAACCATTTGTAGTTTCTGGATAATATAAGTAGTAAGTGGGTTTTGTTATTGTTATTATAATGCACATTTCCTATAGTAAATATTATTTGTTTGTTTTTTGAGCTCCCACACGTATTGCTGGGTATACCAAGAATGCAAGGCCCGCTGCCCTCTTTACCCAGGACACTTCTCAGGTGTGGCTTTGCTGTGGCCAACCATGAAGGATGAGGTTGTGTCACTTGAAACAAAGAACAGGTGTATTTATTGCTTCCTATAAAAGCAGCGTATTCCTTAAGCTCAGTGCTCCTTTTCTGCGAAATAAACCTACTATGTGTGCACCATTCATCTGGGCCTGTGGTGTCACCCATCTGGGACTTGGGGACAAGGAGAACCTTTGCAAACATACTGATGCTCATGTTACGTCATGAATAATAAAGTGCTTGTCTCCGACCCAAGAGTCTATGTCTTCTACCAATGTTCATGAAACAAGATGCTAACTTACTTTTAAGTAGGGTAACATCAAATCCCAGTTCCTTCAATTATGTGTTACTTTTATAATAGCAAATCAGTTGCTATGATTACAAAATTAGAAAGTATTCTTTTCTAACAAACTGTTATTTCCTTCCAAGATTCTCTTGGTAGCCCTGATTAAAAACCACTGATACATTTCTCTAAACAAAAGAAAAAAAATGGGATTCTAAGTCATTACATTTAATAGTTCATTTCAGATTTTAAAAATACTTTATTTCTCAAGCTTGTATTCCTCAGCTCTCAGCAAAATTCAATTTTCTAGTAAAAATAATTCTCCTGCTTAGACTGAGGATGTGCCCTGCAGCCATCTCTTTCCATGGTTGGCATCTGCAGTGAGTTCCCCATGTAGCCTCGCATATGCCTGGTAGTGGGCATAGGTCTCTGTCCACACACTGTGCATTCCTCATCCCCCATCCCTCATTCTTTAGTGGCAGCTAAAGCTGCTGATTTTCCTAGGTCCAGGGGCTTCAACCTTGCCTTCTCTAAACATTGACCTCTATCTTTTCTTCTTAGGGAAAAGCATTATCTTCTCAGGGTCCTAAAATTCATAAGCTCTGGACTTGGGTTAGCGGGTGGGTAGGAAGGAGGAACCCACCAACTCACATTTTTAGAAACTCGAAGGAGACCTGCCTAGGGGTCAGCTTAGAGAATGCTAAAACCAATGAACTTCTATCTCAGCAAGTTACTCTGTAACATCCGTAGTCAATGTTTTATTCCTCAACTCCTGTGCCCCCCCTAAAAAGTAAAGGTAGTAAATAAATACATAAAAACTGGCAATAAATGGAAACCAAACAGTTCCAACACTAAAAACTAAACAGTTCTCACACTAATGATATCATTCAAGTCTCTGGCACTACAGTTGACCTTGAATAATATGGGGGTTGGGACACCAACCCCCTCCCACACAGTTGAAAGTCTGTGTATAGGCAGGGCATGGTGGCTCACTCCTGTAATCCCAGCACTTTGGGAGGCCAAGGTGGGCAGATCACCTGAGGTCAGCAGTTCGAGACCAGCCTGACCAACACGGAGAAACCAAGTCTCTACTAAAAATACAAAATTAGCCGGGTGTGGCGGCGCATGCCTGTAATCCCAGCTACTTGGGAGGCTGAGGCAGGAGAATCGCTTGAACCCGGGAGGACATGGAAGTTGTGGTGAGCCGAGATCGTGCCATTGCACTCCAGCTTGGGCAACAGGAGTGAAACTCCATCTCAAAAAAAAAAAAAGAAAGAAAGAAAAAAAGAAAATCTGTGTACAACTTTTGACTCCCCAGAAACTTTACTAAGAATCTTACTGATAACATAAACAGTTAATTAACACATATTTCATATGTTATTGGTATTATATATGGCATTCTTACATTAAAGTAAGCTAGAGAAAAGAAAATGTGATTAAGAAAATCATAAGGAAGAGAAAATATATTTACAATTCATTAAGTGGAAATGGATCATTATAAAGGTCTTCATCCTCATCGTCTTCACGTGGAGTAGGCTGAGGAGATGGAGGAAGCGGAGGGGTTAGTATTGCTGTCACAGGGGTGGCAGAGGGAGAAGAAAATTTGCATACAAGTGGCCCCATACAGTTCAAGGAGTGATGTGGAAGGGAACAATTATATATTCAAAGGCCAGTTTTCAGCTTCCTCTGCCTGGGCATCTCAGGACATCTTTGGCTGTCAGCCAGCCCTCTCCTACCACCTTGCTTTCATCAGCTCGCTGCCTTCCTGATTCCCTTCGACTCCCTTTCAGATGGCTCCTTCTCTGCATCCCTGCTGCTCATTTCAACCACATATACCTTTGAAGTTGCTGTGCTCCAGGGCTCTGTCCTGACCCTTTCCTGTCTCACACGCAGCCCCTCCTGGGTTGCCTCAACCAGATGGCTCCACTTGTTGCCTCTCTTGCCCAGGTCTGTCTCAACTTCAGGTTCACTTCCAGCCCTTTAGTGGACTTCTTTCCTTGCGTGTGACAGACATGCACCCTAAGCTCAGTGTTTCCAGCACACACGCAGTCTGTTCTCACAAATCTGCTCCTTCTCCCATCCCCTATCTCAGCAGAAATACCACCATCCACCGAATTCCCAGGAAGGAGTCCAGGGGCTTCCCCCATAACCTGTCAATCACCAGGGCTTGTTAATTCCCTGTCCTCAATGCCTACTCGTACTACCACTTCTCATTCAGCCCCAGGCACAGGAATCCAGAGCACTGTCACATCTTGCAGGGATCACTGCCTCTACCTCTTAAATCAGCTCCCTAAGCTGCAGCTCCAGCTCATTCTCCATTCTGCAGTGACAGGAAACTTTCTGAGATGGAAGCCTGGCCTTGTCATTCTTTTTAAAAAAATTATCTGACACTCCTCAGTGCCCTCCGGAAGAAGCTTACACTCATTATTACGACTTCCAAATTCCTTCATTCCCTAAACCCAGTCCACCTCCCACCCTCATTTTCTGCTCAGGTAAAATGCAAACAAATAAACCAAGCTGGATTCCTGACTTTAAGACTTACAGTTGAGTAAGGGAGGAAAATGAAAAAGCAGCAAACAAACCACTGAAAATATATCATGTGCGCTAAATACTGTGAAAATAGAAAACAGGAATAACAGGGGATTCCATTTGGGAGGGTGGTCAGGGAGTCTGATTTGCTATTTCATGAAACTGAGAACCAGGAGGAGGAACAATCTAGGGAAAATTATAAGGATCTGTTTTGGTAATAAGGATATCTGACATGCATTTTTAAGTATTTGCTGCTGGTTTAAAAATATATGTATATTGTTCAAAGTAGTAACCTTCAGCTTTCTACAAAATTTGTTGTCCAACATAATGAAGACTCCAGGATAACACAATATTCTACATCTGTCTTCTAACCAGAGTCTCATGCATGGGGCGAGAGGGGAGGATATCATTCTCTAATTTCTTCTGATTAATCTTAACCTCTTCTTGCTTCCATGGTTATATACAGTATACAGTATTATATCCTCAAATCTCCTTTCTTCTGAGAAACTTTCCCAACTGACCTTGCCTGGGCAAAATGCATTCTCACGTGCTATGGCAGCCCACAGAACACACACCCTCCCAGCAATTATCATTTTGTATTATAATGTTGTCTTCAGAGAAAATTATTTCTCTTTGTCCACCTTTGTGACTAGCTTATAGTAGGTAAATGTTATTTATCTGCTGACTATGTGGAACACCCAACACACGTACTGTATGACCTTTGCCAAGTCATTGCTCTTCTGTAATCCTCAGTTTTCTGGTCATTCCAGAATAACATAGCCTACAACATGGTGGTAAGGCTTAACTAAGTAGTGATATAGTCTTAATAAGAATTGGGTTACTAAGCAAAATATGGTGGCATATCAAAACTTTCTATTTATGCTCCAATGTTTCTTCTCCAGCTTATCATCTTGGGTGGGCGGTGCCAGGCATTCAATTGTAGAAGGAAATACTCTAAAGGGACCCTATAGAAAAGCTACAGTGGGTCCCCATCTTTTACCATGTACAAAAATCAACTCAAAATGGATTGACAACTTATATGTAAGATCTGAAACTATAAAACTACTAGAAGTAAACATTGGGGAAACACTACAGGACATCGGTCTGGGCAAAGATTTTTTGGTTAAGACCTCAAAAGCAAGGCAATAAAAACAAATATAGGCAAACGGGATTACATCAAACGAAAACACTTCTGCATAGCAAAGGATACAATTAACAAAGTGAAGAGACAACCTACAGAATTAGAGAAAACAGGAACACAAGTCAATAGCAAAAAACCCACAAATAATCCAAATTTAAAATGGGCAAAAGACGTGCATAGACATTCCTCAAATAATATACACAAATGGCCAAAAAATATATGAAAAAATGCTCAACAACACCATTCATCAGAAAAATGTAAATCAAAACCACAATGAGATATCATCTCACCTCAGTTAGAATGCTTATTATCAAAAAGACCAAAAATAGACCAAAATAATGGATGCTGGTGAGGATGCAGAGAAAAAGGGAATACTAGTGCTGTTGGTGGGTAGTACAGCACTGTGGAGAACAGTATGCAGGTTCCTCAACAAACTAAAAACAGAACTATCATAAAATCCCACAATCCTTCAGCTGGGTGTATAACAAAAAGAAAAAAGATCAGTATATTGAGAGGGTTCCAAGATGGCCAAATAGGAACAGCTGCAGTCTACAGCTCCCAGCGTGAGTGATGCAGAAGACAGGTGATTTCTGCATTTCCAAATGAGGTACCGGGTTCATCTCACTGGTGCTTGTTGGACAGTGGGTGCAGCCTACAGAGTGTGAACCGAAGCAGGCCAGGGCATCACCTCACCTGGGAAGCGCAAGGGGTTGGGGAATTCCCTTTCCTAGCCAAGGGAAGCTGTGACAGACAGTACCTGGAAAATTGGGGCTCTCCCATCCTAATACTGTGCTTCTCCAACAATCTTAGCAAACGGCACACCAAGACAGTATATCCTGCACCTGGCTCAGAGGGTCCTACACCCAAGGAGCCTGGCTCACTGCTAGCATGGCAGTCTGAGATCAAACTGTAAGGCGGCAGTGAGGCTGGTGGAGGGGCGTCTGCCATTGCTGAGACTTGAGTAGGTAAATAAAGCATCCAGGAAGGTCAAACTGGGTGGAGCCCACCACAGCTCAAGGAGGCCTGCCTGCCTCTGTAGACGCCACCTCTGGGGGCAGGGCATAGCTGAACAAAAGGCAGCAGAAACTTCTGCAGACTTAAACGTCCCTATCTAACAGCTTTGAAGAGAGTAGTGGTTCTCCCAGCATGGAGTCTGAGATCTGAAAACAGACAGACTGCCTCCTCAAGTGGACCTTGACCCCCGAGTAGCCTAACTGGGAGACACCTCCCAGTAGGGGCTGACTGACACCTCATACAGCTGGGTTACCCTCTGAGATGAAGTTTCCAGAGAAAGGATCAGGCAGCAACATTTGCTGTTCTGCAATATTTGCTGTTCTGCAGCCTACACTGGTGATACCCAGGCAAACGGTGTGGAGTGGACCTCCAGCAAACTCCAACAAACCTGCAGCTGAGGGTCCTGACTGTTAGAAGGAAAACTAACAAATATAAAGGACATCCATACCAAAACCCCATCTCTAGGTCACCATCATCAAAGACCAAAGGTAGATCAAACCACAAAGATGGGGAGAAAACAAAACAGAAAAGCTGAAAATTCCAAAGATCAGAGCACCTCTTCTCCTCCAAAGGAACACAGTTCCTCGATAGCAATGGAATAAAGCTGGACAGAGAATGACTTTGATGAGTTGACAGAAGTAAGCTGCAGAAGATCAGTAATAACAAACTTCTCTGAGCTAAAGGAGGATGTTCAAACCCATCACAAAGAACCTAAGAACCTTGAAAAAAGATTAGACAAATGGATAACTAGAATAAACAGCATAGAGAACACCTTAAATGACCTGATGGAGCTGAAAACTATGGCATGAGAACTACGTGATGCATGCGCAAGCTTCAGTAGCCGATTCAATCAAGTGGAAGAAAGGGTATCAGTGATTGAAGATCAAATGAATGAAATGAAGTGAGAAGAGAAGTTTAGAGAAAAAAAGAGTAAAAGGAAATGAACAAAGCCTCCACGAAATATGGGACTATGTGAAGAGACCAAATCTATGTCTGACTGGTGTACCTGAAAGTGACAGTGAAAATGGAACCAAGTTGAAAAACACTCTTCAGGATATTATCCAGGAGAACTTCCCTGACAGAGCAAGGCATGCCAACATTCAAATTCAGGAAATACAGAGAATGCCACAAAGATACTCCTCGAGAAGAGCAACTCCAAGACACATAATTGTCAAATTCTCCAAAGTTGAAATGAAGGAAAAAAGGTTAAGGGCAGCCAGAGAGAAAGGTCAGGTTACCCACAAAGGGAAGCCCATCAGACTAACAGCAGATCTCTTGGCAGAAACTCTACAAGCCAGAAGAGAGTGGGGGCCAATATTCAACATTCTAAAAGAAAAGAATTTTTAACCCAGAATTTCATATCCAGCCAAACTAAGCTTCACAAGTGAAAGAGAAATAAAATCCTTTACAGACAAGCAAATGCTGAGAGATTTTTTCACCACCAGGCCTGCCTTACAAGAGCTCTTGAAGGAAGCACTAAACATGGAAAGGAACAAACGGTACCAGCCACTGCAAAATGATGTCAAGTTGTAAAGACCATCGATGCTAGGAAGAAATGGCACCAACTAATGAGCAAAATAACCAGCTAACATCATAATGACAGGATCAAATACACAAAAATAACATATTAACCTTAAATGTAAATGGGCTAAATGTCTCAATCAAAAGACACAGACTGGCAAATTGGATAAAGAGTCAAGATCCATCAGTTTGCTGAATTCAGCGACCCATCTTACGTGCAGAGACACACATAGGCTCAAAATAAAGGGATGGAGGAAGATCTACCAAGCAAAGGGAAAACAAAAAGAAAAAGCAGGCATTGCAATCCTAGTCTCTGATAAAACAGACTTTAAACCATCAAAGATCAAAAGAGACAAAGAAGGCCATTACATAAAGGCAAAGGGATCAATTCAACAAGAAGAGTTGACTATCCTAAATATATGTGCACCCAATACAGGAGCACCCAGATTCATAAAGCAAGTTCTTAGAGATCTACAAAGAGACTTAGACTCCCACACAATAATAATGAGACTTCAACATCCCACTGTCAACATTAGATCAATGAGACAGAAAGTTAACAAGGATATCCAGGACTTGAAGTCAGCTCTGGACCAAGCAGACCTAACAGATATCTACAGAACTCTCCACTCCAAATCAACAGAATATACATTATTCTCAGCACCACATTGCACTGATTCCAAAATTGACCACATAGTTGGAAGTAAAGCACTCCTCAGCAAATGTAAAAGAACAGAAACTATAACAAACTGTCTCTCAGACCACGGTGCAATCAAATAAGAACTCAGGATTAAGAAACTCACTCAAAACCACACAACTACATGGAAACTGAACAACCTGCTCCTGAAGGACTACTGGATACATAATAAAATGAAGGCAGAAATAAAGATGTTCTTTGAAACCAATGAGAATTTAAAGACACAATATACCAGAATCTCTGGGACACATTTAAAGCAGTCAGTGTGTAGAAGGAAAGTTATAACACTAAATACCTACACGAGAAAGCAGGAAAGATCTAAAATCGACACCCTAACATTACACCTAAAAGAACTAGAGAAGCAAGAGCAAACACATTCAAAAGCTAGCAGAAGGCAAGAAATAACTGAGATCAGAGCAGAACTGAAGGAGATAGAGATGCAAAAGCCCTTCAAAAAATCAATGAATCCAGGAGCTGTTTTTTTGAAAAGATCAACAAAATTGATAGACCACTAGCAAAACTAATAAAGAAAAAAAGAGCAATGAATCAAATAGACACAATAAAAAATGATAAAGGGGATATCACCACCGACCCCAGAGAAATACAAACTACCATCAGAGAATACTATAAACATCTCTATGCAAATAAAATAGAAAATCTAGAAGAAACGGATAAATTCCTATACACATACATCCTCCCAAGACTAAACCAGGAAGAAGTTGAATCCCTGAATAGATCAATAAAAGGCTCTGAAATTGAGGCAATAATTAATAGTCTACCAACCAATAAAAAGTCCAGGACCAGACGGATTCACAGCTGAATTCTACCAGAGGTACAAAGACGAGCTGGTACCATCCCTTCTGAAACTATTCCAATCAATAGAAAAAGAGGGAACCCTCCCTAACTCATTTTACAATGCCAGCATCATCCTGATACCAAAGCCTGGCAGAGACATAACAAAAAAAGAGAATTTTAGAACAATATCTCTGATGAATATCGATGCAAAAATCCTCAGTAAAATATTGGCAAACCAAATCCAGCGGCACATCAAAAACCTGATCCACCACGATCACGTTGGCTTCATCCCTGGGATGAAAGGCTGGTTCAACATATGCAAATCAATAAACATAATCCATCATACAAACAGAACCAAAGACAAAAACCACATCATTATCTAAATAGATGCAGAAAAGCCCTTCAACAGAACTCAACAGCTCTTCATGCTAAAAACTCTCAATAAACTAGGTATTGATGGGACGTATCTCAAAATAATAAGAGCTATTTAAGACAAACCCACAGCCAGTATCATACTGAATGGGCAAAAACTGGAAGCATTCCCTTTGAAAACTGGCACAAGACAGGGATGCCCTCTCTCACCACTCCTATTCAACATAGTGTTGGAAGTTCTGGCCAGGGCAATCAGGCAGGAGAAAGAAATAAAGGGTATTCAATTAGGAAAAGAGGAAGTCAAATTGTCCCTGGTTGCAAATGACATGATTGTATATTTAGAAAACCCCATCATCTCAGCCCAAAATCTCCTTAAGCTGATAAGCAACTTCAGCAAAGTCTCAGGATACAAAATTAATGTGCAAAAATCACAAGCATTCTTGTACACTAATAACAGACAAACAGAGAGCCAAATCATGAGTGAACCCCAATTCACAAATGCTTCAAAGAGAGTAAAATACCTAGGAATCCAACTTACAAGGGATGCGAAGGACCTCTTCAAGTATATCTACAAAGCACTGCTCAGTGAAATAAAAGAGGACACAAACAAATGGAAGAACATCCCATCCTCGTGGGTAGGAAGAATCAATATTGTGAAAATGGCCATACTGCCCAAGGTAATTTATAGATTCAATGCCATCCCCATCAAGCTACCAATGACTTTCTTCACAGAATTGGAAAAAAACTGCTTTAAAGTTCATATGGAACCAAAAAAGAACCCACATTGCCAAGACAATCCTAAGCAAAAAGAACAAAGCTGGAGGCATCACGCTACCTGACTTCAAACTATACTACAAGGCTACAGTAACCAAAACAGCATGGTACTGGTACCAAAACAGAGATATAGACCAACAGAACAGTGTAGAGTCCTCAGAATTAATACCACACATCTACAGCCATCTGATCTTTGACAAACCTGACAAAAACAAGAAATGGGGAAAGGATTCCCTATTTAATAAATGGTGCTGGGAAAACTGGCTAGCCATAAGTAGAAAGCTGAAACTGGATCCCTTCCTTACACCTTACAGAAAAATTAATTCAAGATGGATTAAAGACTTAAATGTTAGACCTAAAACCATAAAAACCCTAGAAGAAAACCTAGGCAATTCCACTCAGGACATGGGCATGGGCAAGGACTTCATGACTAAAACACCAAAAGCAATGGCAACAAAAGCCAAAATTGACAAATGGGATCTAATTAAACTAAAGAGCTTCTGCACAGCAAAAGAAACTACCATCAGAGTGAACAGGTAACCTACAGAATGGGAGAAAATTTTTACAATCTACCCATCTGACAAAGGGCTAATATCCAGAACCTACAAAGAACTTAAACAAATTTACAAGAAAAAAAACAAACAACCCCATCAAAAAGTGGGCAAAAGATATAAACAGACACTTCTCAAAAGAAGACATTTATGCAGCAAACAGACACATGAAAAAATGCTCATCATCACTGGCCATCAGAGAAATGCAAATCAAAACCACAATGAGATACCATCTCACACCAGTTAGAATGGCAATCATTAAAAAGTCAGGAAACAACAGGTGCTGGAGAGGCTGTGGAGAAATAGGAACACTTTTACACTGTTGGTGGGATTGTAAACTAGTTCAACCATTGTGGAAGACAGTGTGGCAATTCCTCAAGGATCTAGAACTAGAAATACCATTTGACCCAGCCATTCCATTACTGGGTATATACCCAAAGGATTATAAATCATGCTGCTATAAAGACACATGCACATGTATGTTTATTGCGGCACTATTCACAATAGCAAAGACCAACCCAAATGTCTGTTAATGATAGACTGGATTAAGAAAATGTGGCACATATATACTATGGAATACTATGCAGCCATAAAAAAGGATGAGTTCGTGTCCTTTGTAGGGACACGGATGAAGCCTGAAACCATCATTCTGAGCAAACGATCCCAAGGACAGAAAACCAAACACCGCATGTTCTCACTTATAGGTGGGAATTGAATAATTAGAACCCTTGGACACAGGGTGGGGAATATCACACACTGGGACCTGTCATGGGGTGGCAGGAGGTGGGAGGGATAACATTAGGAGAAATACCAAATGTAAATGATGAGTTAATGGGTGCAGCACACCAACATGGCACAAGTATACATATGTAAGAAACCTGCATGTTGTGCACACATACCCTAGAACTTAAAGTATAATAAAAAAGATCAATACATCAAAGAGATATCTGCACTCCCATGTTTATTGCACCACTGTTCACAATAATCAAGATATAGAATAAGCTTAAGTGGCCATCAATGGATGAATGGTTAAAGGAAATGTGATATACATACACAATGGAACTCTATTCAGTCATGAAAAAGAATAAAATTCTCTCATTTGCAGAAACACTACTAGAACTGGAGGTTAATTAAGTAAAATAATCCAGGCAGAGAACTACAAATATCGTGTATTATCATTCATATGTGGGAGCTAAAAAGGTGGGTCTCATCGAGGTAGTGCATAGACTGGTGGTTACCAGAGGCTGGGGGGGGGGGGGGGGGGGGGGTTGAGGGGGGGGGGGGGGGACATAGATAAGGGGGTTGAGGGGTATAAAAGTACAGTTATATAGAAGGGATAAGTTATGGTATTCAATAGTACAGTAGAGAAACTACAGTTAACAATAATTTATTACATATTTCAATATAGCTAGAAGAGAATTGTAATGTTCCCAACATAAAGATAAATGTTTGAGGTGACAGATATCCCAACTACCCTGATCTGATCATTACACGTTGTATAAATGTATCAAAATATCACATGTATCCTCAAATATATACTATGATGTCCTAATTTTTAAAGGAAAGGAGAGAGAGAGACTTTTCAGAAAGGGAAGAAAGAGAAAAGCTAGAGGGGACCTAGACTGTCCAGCATTGCTGTGTGGTGCTGTGGCCACCAGAGGACAGCCTAACCACACATGTTGTGGAACTCTGCCTTCCAGAGCCCTGAGGGTGCAATGTTTTCCACACAACTGAGAAACAATTTTTTTTTCTTCCAGTCTCGTGGAGGAAAATCATTGTCAAATATTTTACATTATCTCCTACCCATTATAAGTTGATTGCTGTAACTGTTTCCTGTGAGTTAGTCTCACCATTTTCTGTCATTGTAGGTATCTGCTTAATATGAGATCAATGCATCCTTTTAGTCATTTTGCAAAGGAACTAAGAGCTATCATAGTCAGTGCATTTGTGTTTTTATTTTTTAAAATTTATTTTATTCATTTATTTTTTTGAGATGGAGTCTCGCTCTGTCACCCAGACTAGCATGCAGTGGCACAATCTCGGCTCACCGCCACCTCTGCCTCCTAGGTTCAAGTGATTCTCCTGCCTCAGCCTCCTAAGTAGCTGGGATTACAGGCGTGCCACCATGCCCAGCTAATTTTTGTATTTTTAGTAGAGACAGGGTTTCACCATGTTGGTCAGGCTGGTCTCGAACTCCTGACCTTGTGATCTGCCTGCCTCAGCCTCTCAAAGTGCTGGGATTACAGGTGTGAGCCACCACACTCAGCTATGTTTTTAAAACAGTGTATTGCTTTTCATTGTAAAACCAAAATGTACTTATTACAGAAAATGTAGACAGAAAAATTGAAAAAGCAGAAAACACGCTTAGTCTCACCACCCCGTCTATGCTTTGTTACTCATGATAGTTGATTTGGAGACATCACCAGTAACTATCAATATTGGCAAAATCAACAGCTGATGTTCAGGCAGCATGTGTAAGACCTCTCTGGTGAGGCGCTGGAAGCTCCTCTTGCATTCTGGGCCCCATTGCCTGATTTGGGATTGTGAGGCTCACTTCAGGCTCTTGTTCCAGCTTCCTCCCCATATACATGCCCAGAGCTCTCATTGAAGGGTCATCCAGTCTCTCTGAACCCAGTGAGAATTGCCCCTGAGAGCAAGCAAAGACTTTCCTGTCTTCTCCCATCAAGCCACCAATCGGAATGGATTTGCTGTTATTTCAGGGGCCCTGTTGTTATATATGGGCCCTGCGGTCCTATGGTCATATGGGCGGAGACCACAACTCATCCCACCTGGAGGCTGCTCAGGGGCTGAAAGTCTTCTTCATTCAATTCCTTCAGCCTGCAGGAGTTTCCTGAGACACTTTTTCGTGCTGGGAGCTGGGACATAGTAGCAACTGAAAAAATGTCAATTTCTGCACTTCACAAACTTACAACCCCTTTGTAGAAAGATAATTATAAAATTATCACCACATTGTGACAAAGAACAGAAAGAAAAAGCCCAGGATGCCATGAGAAAGTAGAAGGAGGGTGACTCTAATTCAGGGTACCACAGAAGGCTGTTGTATAAGGTGACTTTATGCTGAGACCCAGAAGGCAGCATAGAGGAAAAGCAGAGTGATCCAGGCAGAAGAAACTCTGCACCACAACACCATTGCAAGCCGGGGTAGTCAGAGTGTGGTGAGCAGGTTAAGAAGGGAGAGATGAGCTACGGAGGTGGAGAGAGCGTTGGCCATGGAGAGCCATTGCTGATGTATGATTTTCTCTAGGTGCAGAGGGATGCCAGCAGATTGGTGGAGGAGAAGCCCAAAACGACTTTACTGGAAAACCCACTAATGAAATAAGAAAAGAAAGAAACTCAACAGTTTCTTTGTATATGACCATTATAGGTGGTAACTGGTAAGCTTACATTCTCTCTCTCTCTAAAAGTGTAGGCATAATTGATGGATCCTCCGTTGGCATTTTTGAATGCATTTCACTAAGGGTTGGTTTGCAGTCACTATTTTGGAAAAATATTGTCGCAGACCCGCTAAGAAAACCAGCGAACAGTGGAAGAGGTTGTTAAGAAAAGGTAGACTTTGGCACATGCCTGTGGTCAGCAGGGCTGAAGGCGGGAGAATAGTTTGAGACAGGAGGTGGAGTGCAATGAGGCTGGGGATCATGCCAGCCTGGCATCCAGTGGAACTGCATTTCAGAAAAGAGGAAGGAAGAGGAGGAAGGAAGGAAGGAAGGAAGGAAGGAAGAGGGAGGGAGGGAGGGAGGGAGGGAAGGAAAGAAGGAAAGAAGGAAAGAAGGAAAGAAGGAAGGAAGAAAGGAAGGAAGGAAAAGAAAGAAAGAATTGTGGAATAGGAACAGCTCCAGTCTCCAGCTCCCAGCGCAAGCGACACAGAAGACGAGTGATTTCTGCATTTTCAACTGAGGTACCGGGTTCATCTCACTAGAGAGTGCCGGACAATCAGTGCTGGTCAGCTGCTGCAGCCTGACCAGCCAGAGAGACCAGCATAGCCTCACCTGGGAAGCGCAAGGGGGAAGGGAATCCCTTTTCCTAGTCAGGGGAACCGAGACACACAACACCTGGAAAATTGAGTAACTCCCACTCCAATACTGCACTTTACCTAGGGTCTTAGCAAACGGCACACCACGACATTATATCCCACACCTGGCCAGGAGGGTCCCATGCCAGCAGAGCCTCCCTCATTGCTAGCACAGCAGTCTGCGATCTAACTGCAAGGCAGCAGCAAGGCTGGGGGATGGCCACCCGCCATTGCTGAGGCCTAAGTAGGTAAACAAAGCCACTGGGAAGCTCCAACTGGGTGGAACCCACAGCAGCTCACGGAGGCCTGCCTGTGTCTGTAGACTCCACCTCTGGGGACAGGACACAGCTAAACAAGAAAAAAAGCAGCCAAAACCTCTACAGACACAAACGACCCTGTCTGACAGCTTTGAAGAGAGCAGTGGATCTCCCAACATGGAGGTTGAGATCTGAGAACGGACAGACTGCCTGCTCCAGTGGGTCCCTGACCCCTGAGTAGCCTAACTGGGAGACATCCCCTACTAGGTGCAGACCGACACCCCACACCTCACATGGTGGGGTACACCCCTGAGACGAAGATTCCAAAGCAAGAATCAGACAGGTACACTCGCTGTTCAGCAATATTCTATCTTCTGCAGCCTCTGCTGCTGATATCCAGGCAAACAGGGTCTGGAGTGGAACTCAAGCAATCTCCAACAGACCTACAGCTGAGGGTCATGACTGTTAGAAGAAAAACTAACAAACAGGAAGGACACCCACACCAAAACCCCATCAGTACATCACCATCATAAAAGACCAAAGGCAGATAAAACCACAAAGATGGGGAAAAAGCAGGGCAGAAAAGCTGGAAATTCAAAAAATAAGAGTGCATCTCCCCCTCCAAAGAAACGCAGCTCATCACCAGCAACGGATCAAACCTGGACGGAGAATGACTTTGATGAGATGAGAGAAAAAGGCTTCAGTCCATCAAACTTTTAAGAGCTAGAGGAAGAATACGTACCCAGCGCAAAGAAATGAAAAATTTTGAAAAAAGAATGGAAGAATGGATAACTAGAATAATCAATGCAGAGAAGGCCATAAACGAACTGACAGAGATAAAAACCATGACACGAGAAATACGTGACAAATGCACAAGCTTCAGTAACCAAGTGGATCACCTGGAAGAAAGAGTATCAGCGATTGAGGATCAAATGAATGAAATGAAGCCAGAAGAGAAGTCTAAAGAAAAAAGAGGAAAAAGAAATGAACAAAGCCTTCAAGAAGTATGGGATTATGTGAAAAGACCAAATCTATGTCTGATTGGGGTACCTGAAAGTGAGGGGAAAAATGGAACCAAGTTGGAAAACACTCTGCAGGATATCATCCAGGAGAACTTCCCGAACCTAGTAAGGCAGGCCAACATTCAAATTCAGGAAATACAGAGAACGCCACAAAGATACTCCTCGAGAAGAGCAACTCCAAGACACATAATTGTCACATTCACCAAAGTTGAAACGAAGGAAAAAAGGTTAAGGGCAGCCAGAGAGAAAGGTCGGGTTACCCACAAAGGAAAGCCCATCAGACTAACAGCAGATCTCTCGGCAGAAACTCTACAAGCCAGAAGAGAGTGGGGGCCAATATTCAACATTCTAAAAGAAAAGAATTTTTAACCCAGAATTTCATATCCAGCCAAACTAAGCTTCATCAGTGAAGGAGAAATAAAATCCTTTACAGAAAAGCAAATGCTTAGAGATTTTGTCACCACCAGGCCTGCCTTACAAGAGATCATGAAGGAAGCACTAAACATGGAAAGGAACAACTGGTGCCAGCCATTGCAAAAACATGCCAAAATGTAAAGACCATCAATGCTAGGAAGAAACTGCATCTAATGAGCAAAATAACCAGTTAATATCATAATGACAGGATCAAATTCAAACACTACAATATTAACCTTAAATGTTAATGCACTAAATGGTCCAATTAAGAGACACAGACTGGCAAATTGGATAAAGAGTCAAGACCCATCAGTGTGCTGCATTCAGGAGACCCATCTCACATGCAGAGACACACATAGGCTCAAAATAAAGGGATGGAGGAAGATCTACCAAGCAAATGGAGAATAAAAAAAAGCAGGGGTTGCAATCCTAGTCTCTGATAAAACAGACTTTAAACCATCAAAGATCAAAAGAGACAAGGCCATTATATAATGGTAAAGGGATCAATTCAACAGGAAGAGCTAACTACCCTAAATATATATGCGCCCAATACAGGAGCACCCAGATTCATAAAGCAAGTCCTTAGAGACTTACAAAGAGACTTAGACTCCCATACAATAATAATGGGAGACTTCAACATCTCACTGTCAAGATTAGACTGATCAACGAGACAGAAAGTTAACAAGGATATCCAGGAATTGAACTCATCTCTGCACTAAGCGGACTTAATAGACATCTATAGAACTCTCCATCCAAAATCAACAGAATATACATTCTTCTCAGCACCACACCACACTTATTGCAAAATTGACCACATAATTGGAAGTACAGCACTCCTCAGCAAATGTACAAGAAAAGAAATTATAACAAACTGTCTCTCCGACCACAGTGCAATCAAACTAGAACTCAGGACTAAGAAACTCAATCAAAACCGCTCAACGACATGGAAACTGAACAATCTGCTCCTGAATGACTACTGGCTACATAACGAAATGAAGGCAGAAATAAAGATGTTCTTTGAAACCAATGAGAACAAAGATAACATACCAGAATCTCTGGGACACATTTAAAGCAGTGTGTAGAGGGAAATTTATAGCACTAAATGCCCACAAGGGAAAGCTGGAAAGGTCTAAAACTGACACTCTAACATCACAATGAGAAGAACCAGAGAAGCAAGAGCAAATACATTCAAAAGCTAGCAGAAGGCAAGAAATAACTAAGATCAGAGCAGAACTGAAGGAGATAGAGACACAAAAAAACCTCCAAAAAATCAATGAATCCAGGAGTTGGTTTTTTGAAAAGATCAACAAAACTGATAGACCACTAGCAAGACTAATAAAGAAGAAAAGAGAGAAGAATCAAATAGACACAATAAAAAATGATAAAGGGGGTATCACCACCGACCCCAGAGAAATACAAACTACCATCAGAGAATACTATAAACACCTCTACACAAATAAACTAGAAAATCTAGAAGAAATGGATAATTTCCTGGACACTTACACTCTCCCAAGACTAAACCAGGAAGAAGTTGAATCCCTGAATACACCAATAGCAGCCTCTGAAATTGAGGCAATAATTAATAGCCTACCCACCAAAAAAAGCCCAGGACTAGATGGATTCACAGCTGAATCTACCAGAGGTACAAGGAGGAGCTGGTACCATTCCTTCTGAAACTATTCCAATCAATAGAAAAAGAGGGAATCCTCCCTAACTCATTTTATGAGGCCAACATCATCCTGATACGAAAGCCTGGCAGAGACACAACAAAAAAAGAGAATTTTAGACCAATATCCCTGATGAACATCGACGCAAAAATCCTCAATAAAATCCTGGCAAACCAAATCCGGCAGCACATCAAAAAGCTTATCCACCATGATCAAGTGGGCTTCATCCCTGGGATGCAAGGCTGGTTCAACATATGCTAATCAATAAACGTAATCCAGCATATAAAAAGAACCGAAGACAAAAACTACATGATTATGTCAATAGATGCAGAAAAGTTCTTTGACAAAATTCAACAGCCCTTCATGCTAAAAACTCTCAATAAATTCGGTATTGATGGACCGTATCTCAAAAGAATAAGAGCTATTTATGACAAACCCACAGCTAATATCATACTGAAAGGGCAAAAACTGGAAGCATTCCCTTTGAAAACTGGCACAAGACAGGAATGCCCTCTCTCACCACTCCTATTCAACATAGTGTTGGAAGTTCTGGCCAGGGCAATCAGGCAAGAGAAAGAAATAAAGGGTATTCAGTTAGGAAAAGAAGAAGTCAAATTGTCCCTGTTTGCAGATGACATGATTGTATATTTAGAAAACCCCATCATCTCAGCCCAAAATCTCCTTAGGCTGATAAGCAACTTCAGCAAAGTCTCAGGATACAAAATTAATGTGCAAAAATCACAAGCATTCTTATACACCAGTAACAGACAAACAGAGAGCCAAATCATGAATGAACTTCCATTCACAATTGCTTCAAAAGAATAAAATACCTAGGAATCCAACTTACAAGGGATGAAAAGGACCTCTTCAAGGAGAACTACAAACCACTGCTCAGTGAAAGAAAAGAGGACACAAACAAATGGAGGAACATACCATGCTCATGGATAGGAAGAATCAATATCATGAAAATGGCCATACTGCCCAAGGTAATTTATAGATTCAATGCCATCCCCATCAAGCTACCAATGACTTTCTTCACAGAAATGGAAAAAAACTGCTTTAAAGTTCACATGGAACCAAAAACGAGCCTGCATTGCCAAGACAATCCTAAGTCAAAAGAACAAAGCTGGAGGCATCATGCCACCTGACTTCAAACTATACTACAAGGCTACAGTAACCAAAACAGTATGGTACTGGTACCAAAACAGACATATAGACCAATGGAACAGAACAGAGTCCTTAGAAACAATACCACACATCTACAGCCATCTGATCTTTGACAAACCTGACAAAAACAAGAAATGGGGAAAGGATTCCCTATTTAATAAATGGTGCTGGGAAAATTGGCTAGCTATAAGTAGAAAGCTGAAACTGGATCCTTTCCTTACTCCTTATACAAAAATTAATTCAAGATGGATTAGAGACTTAAATGTTAGACCTAATACCATAAAAACCCTAGAAGAAAACCTAGGTAATACCATTCAGGACACAGGCATAGGCAAGGACTTCATGTCTAAAACACCCAAAGCAATGGCAACAAAATCCAAAATTGACAAACGGGATCTAATTAAACTAAAGAACTTCTGCACATCAAAAGAAACTACCATCAGAGCGAGCAGGCCACCTACAGAGTGGGAGATAATTTTCCCAATCTACTCATCTGACAAAGGGCTAATATCCAGAACCTACAAGGAACTCAATCAAATTTACCAGAAAAAAACAAACAACCCCATCAAAAAGAGGGCAAAGGATATGAACAGACATTTCTCAAAAGAAGACATGCATACAGCCAACAGACACATGAAAAAATGCTCGTCATCACTGACCATGAGAGAAATGCAAATCAAAACCACAATGAGATACCATCTCACACCAGTTAGAATGGCAATCATTCAAAAGTCAGGAAACAACAGGGGCTGGAGAGGATGTGGAGAAACAGGAACACTTTTACACCATTGGTGGGATTGTAAACTAGTTCAACCATTATGGAAAACAGTATGGCGATTCCTCAAGGATCTAGAACTAGAAGTACCATATGACCCAGCCATCCCATTACTGGGTATATACCCAAAGGATTATAAATCATGCTGCTATAAAGACACATGCACATGTATGTTCATTGCGGCACTATTCACAATAAGCAAAGACTTGGAATCAATCCACATGTCCATCAGTGACAGACTGGATTAAGAAAATGTGGCACATATACACCATGGAATACTATGCAGCCATAAAAAAGGATTAGTTTGTGTCCTTTGTAGGGACATGGATGCAGCTGGAAACCATCATTCTCAGCTAACCATCGCAAGAACAGAAAACCAAACACCACATGTTCTCACTCATAGGTGGGAACTGAACAATGAGATCACTTGGACTCGGGAAGGGGAACATCACACACCGGGGCCTATTATGGGGAGGGGGGAGAGAGGAGGGATTGCATTGGGAGTTATACCTGATGTAAATCACGAATTGATGGGTGCTGACGAGTTGATGGGTGCAGCACACCAACATGGCACAAGTAAACGTATGTAACAAACCTGCACATTACGCACATGTACCCTAGAACTTAAAGTATAATCATAAAAAAATAAAATAGAAATGAAAAAAAAGAAAGAATTGTAGACTTTATTAAGTAAAATTTTATAAAGTTTACCCCAAGAGCCAATTACAAGTGATTATCTAGAAATATAATTGATATTTCCCCGGATAAGTTCGTAGGAGAGGATGTACAAATAAATGTGACATTGGGAATAGAACGTTGTGATTAATAAACATTTGAAGTCTAAAAACTCCATCTAAACAACAATGAATTGATACTATTACTCAGCCCTTTCCTCTGTACAGATAGAAGCTGCAGGACTCTGTGGGGTGGGCCTTGGCTGCACCTCTAAAGAGAATGCCTTTTACTATGAAATAACATTTTAAATGCATTTCAATACCAAGATTTGTAGGTTAAGCCCTAGTGCATGTCTTGACTAGGGGCTTAATCATTCCCAGAAATGGGTGATTTTGTCCTTGGTTGCTTATATTTATAGGTGTAATTAAGAATATATGTTATTTATTATTTTATCACAATTTATATCACCATAACTATCAATAAAAATGATATATAGATCCAGTTAATTATTAATTCTGTCATTTTTTTTGTATTATTGAATTGCCACATTTGGGTTAGTCATTCCCACTATAATGAACACTGGTTTTTTTTCCCCAAGATTTTGTTGAACAATTGAATGAACACTTCTGGCATGACTGTCATCCCCTAGAACATTTCAGAGCTTGTGGTGAGTTTATATTTACTGTGAATAAGATGTAGAGCAGCTGGGTTAAAATGTTATAATTTATGTTTCCTTCGCTTGACATCATCAATCTTTCAATATTTTTTCCAGTCGATGGTGTAATTTCTGAATATTAATCATTTATCTCTTCTACAATTTGAAAGAAATGTTTCCAAGTTAATCACTGGTGTTTTATGTATTTATTTAATTTATTTTTTGAGACAGGGTCTTGCTTTGTCATCCAGGCTGGAGTGCAGTGGTGCGATCTCGGCTCACTGAAACCTCCGCCTCCCAGGTTCAAGTGATTCTCCTGCCTCACTCAGCCTCCCGAGTAGCTGGGACTACACGCATGTGCCACCGTGCTCGGCTAATCTTTGTATTTTTGATAGAAATGAGGTTTTGCCATGTTGGTCAGGCTGGTCTCAAACTCCTGATCTCATATGAGCCACCCACCTTGGCCTCCCAAAGTGCTGGGATTTACAGGCATGAGCTACTGCACTCGGCAATCATTAGTGTTTTAAATCTGTTTATGATAATCTGTTTTTCATCTAGAAGATTTCAGTGGTAATGGGGTCAAACTTACCAACCTCTTCATGGCTTTGGGGTTTTTTCATTCTATTTAAGAAGGCGTTACAATTTATTTTTACTTACAATGTCTTGCATGTTTTTTTCTCATAGTTATTTCTTCATTCCATCCATAAGTTTTCATTTTTCAAAATTCAATTTCTAGAATAGATAATTATAAGGTTCATAGTCAAACAATACAAAAATGCATACAGTGAAAGTGCTAGCTCCAACCTTGTTTCTTCTTTTTCTAAGCCTTTTCTATCCTAGGGAAGGTAAGTTCTTTCATTTGTGGGATATATATATAAATCTTATATATATAAGATATTATTCTTATATATATATTCTTATATATATGATATTCTTCCAGAAGTTCTTTATGCATATCAAGTAAATAGAAATATAAGATACTGATTTTCCAAAATTGTGAAGTATGGATCAATTCATATTTTTTTCCACCAGATATCTAATTGTCTGAACATCATTTTTCCATCCTTTCCACATTTATTTTATTTTATTTATTGTTATTATTATTTGAGACAGAGTCTCGCTCTGTCACCCAGGGTAGAGTACAGTGGCACGGTCTCAGCTCACTGCAACCTCTACCTCCCCAATTCAAGCGATTCTGTGCCTCAGCCTCCCAAAGTTCTGGGATTACAGGTGTGTGCCGCCATGCCCAGCCAATTTTTGTATTTTTAGTGGAGATGAATTTTCACCATGTTGGCCAGACTGATCTTAAACTCCTGGCCTCAAGTGACCCAACGGCCTCAGCCTCCCAAAGTGCTAGGATTACAAGCGTGGGCCAGCGCACCTGGCCTCCACATTGATTTTAAGTGCCAGTTTACTCACATCATAAATTCTCATACACATGTGTAACTGTTTTAAATTGGTTTTTTAAAATTTTTATTCCTACTTTGTCCTTCCTGTGTCAATAACATTTTTTCTTGTTCTTTTTTTCTAGGTTTGCTCCTCTGTGAAGCAATGGAACAGACTGTGTTTCCAGGCTATTTACTTAGTTACAACCCTGCAGAACTCAGCCCCATTCATACTTTCAAACTCAGATCAGATCATCAGATTATATCACCAGCTCCCACTCCCCTGACCCCCATATTCCCACTGTGCTCTATGCCTCTCTCTCCCTATTTAGCAGGTAATGTTGTCATTGTTTGACAGTCTTTCCTTTACACTATGGCATCCTATTATGAAGACACTAGGATTATCAACTTTGTAACTCCAGGATCTAGCCCAGCGCCTGGCACATGGTAGGTGAACAACAAAAACTTGTTAAATAAGAATAGAAGGCTGACTGACCAAATGAATAAATGAATGAATGAAAGAGTGATTGAGAAAGATCTGCTCTACCTTCCCTTGCCATCGTAGACTGTCTCTTCTCACATTTTACTTCCATCACCATCATGGTCTTCCCCATTGTCCCTCTCTCCTATACTTGCCATCAGTGTGTGATGAATTATCCACAAGAATGGGCTGTATTTCAAACAAGGCCTACATCCATTTCTGACTAGGGCTCAAAGTCCAAATCTGTGTAAAAATTCTAGTCAGCTCAAGATATTCACCAAGCAAAAAAGGAAATAAATATTTCTTACTAAGTTGAGGATGGCTGGAGAGAATTAGCTCACAAATACTAAGAATATTTTAGTATTACGTATGTAATTTAAAAATATAAAAGGCTAGCAAATATGAAGTGTTATGGCATTGTTGTTTAATAGTCATTGCAATGAAACATTGGCTAGCTTGTAGAAAAAATATTATACTTTCGTACATTTGAATATGAAAATGATTTTGTGGCAGGCAGTTTGTAAGATGGCCTCCAATAATCCCCACATCCTCGTATTTCTGGCTTTGGGGTCCATTTCACTTGAGTGTGAGTCGGACCTAGTGACTTGTTTCTAATGAACAGAATCATGGTAACAGTGATGGCACGTTGCTTCTGAGATTAGGTAACAAAAAGACTGTGACTTCTGTCTTGTTCACCTTCTTGTTCCATTGTTGGCTCACTCTGAGGGAAGCCAGGTACCTGTTACGAGCTGCCGTATGGAAAGGTTCATACAGCAAGGAACCAATGTCCCCAGCCAATAGCCAGCAAGGCTGCTTCTAGTCACAGAATGAGCTGGCAAGCAGATCTTCCCTTAGTTGAGCCTTGAGTTGACTATAGCCCCAGCCAACCTCTTGATTGCAGCATTGTGAAAGACCTGGTGTCAAAATCACTCAACTAAACCACTTCTGGATTTCTCACCCACAGAACCATACAGCAATAAATGTTTGTTGTTTTAAGCTGCTAAATTTAGAAGCAATTTATTAAATAGTTATAGATAGTGAATAAAGGAGTGTATGTGTAGTGGGGGTGAGCTTATGAGGCAATACGAAGTCCCTTCATCCAGGCAAAATATATACTTCAAGGCTTCACAGATAATATTGACTTTGGAGAATCTGTCATGGCCCTGGGTCTGACTTTTGATTCTGAAAGCCCAGAACCTGATTTTCAGCACAGCATGAAATAGATACATCATTTAGGGCAGACTTACATGAACCAAACTTATGAAATTGATATGACAAAACTAAATGCTAGTTTATTAACTTATAAGTGAACAAAAAATAATATGCTGACCAGAATACCAGAATATTTATGTCTTTGTGACCACCACTTTCTCTCCTTGAAGGCAAAATTTAATGTCAAATATGGAAGGGATTGCTTGATGAACACGGAACAAAGGGAGTTTAATACAGGTTTCAAGTGTTTATTGGCAACAAGCTAAGTCTCCTATTAGGGATTATTTTATCCATGGAATCAGACAACTTGACAACTGTTGTCTACAACTTCCTTCATTTATGTCTGCCCCAGGATGGACTCATCAGTGGGCCTGGAAATTCCCCAAATTACTTGTCTAAGGCTCTTTCCTTTTCTGGCTGGGCACTGGCTAACTTTTCATGTTGTAACTGGTTTTCCAGACTACCATTATGACTAATCCCTCTTTGGAATGAGAGATTTCTTCTTCTTCCTTCTTCTTTTTTTTTCCTCCTCCTCCTCTTCCTTCTCCTTCCTTTCCTCACTCCCTCCCTCCCTTCTTTGGAGTGAGAGATTTCTTTCTTTTTTTCCTCCCCCACCCCTCCTCCTCCTCTCCCTTCTTTGGAATGAGAGATTTCTTCTTCTTCCTTCTTTTTTCTTCTTTCTTTCCTCCTGCTCCTCCTCCTCCCCCTCCTCGGCACAGCGGCTCACAAGTGTAATCCCAACACTTTGGGAAGCCTAGGCAGGTGAATCACTTGAACCTACAAGTTTAAAACTAGCCTGGGGAACAAGATGAAACTTTGCCTCTACTAAAAATGCAAGAATTAGCCAGGTGTAGTGGTGTGCATCTGTAATCCCAGCTACTTGGGAGGCTGAGGTACAAGAATCATTTGAACCCAGGAGGTGGAGGCTGCAGTGAGCCGAGATCGTGCCACTGCACTCCAACCTGGGCAACGGAGCAATACTCTGTCTCCCCACACAAAAATAAAATAACATAAAAAATAAAAATTAAAAAAAAACAGTGGCTAGATGTGTGGGTTTGTTACATGGATATATTGGGTGATGCTGAGGTTTGGGCTTCTATTAATCCCATCACCCAAATAGTGAACATAGTACCCAATAGATACTTTTTCAGCCCTTATCCCCCTCACACCCTCCCCACTCTTGGAATACTCAGTGTCTATTGTTCCCGTCTTTATGTCCCTGAGTACCCATTTAGCTCCCTCTTAGAAGTGATAACATTCAGTATTTGGTTTTCTGTTTCAGTGTTAATTCACTGAGGATAATGACCCCTGGATGCATCTATGTACCTGAAAAGGACATGATTTCATTCTTTTTATGACTATGTAGTATTCTATGGCATATATGTACGTTTCTTTATCCGATCCACCATTGGTGGCCACCTGGTTTGATTCCATGTCTTTGCTATTGTGAAGAATGCTGCAATGAATATATGAGTGCATATCGCTTTTTGGTAGAATGATTTTTATTTTTTTCTGTATGTATGTATGTATTTAGAGATAGAGTCTCACTCTGTCATCCAGGCTGGAGTGCAGTGGCGCAATCTCGGCTCACTGCAAGCTCTGCCTCCCAGGTTCACGCCATTCTCCTGCCTCAGCCTCCCAAGTAGCTGGGACTACAGGCACCCGCCACCGCGCCCAGTTAATTTTTTTATTTTTAGTAGAGATGGGGTTTCACTGTGTTAGCCAGGATGGTCTCGATCTCCTGACCTCGTGATCCACCTGCCTCAGCCTCCCAAAGTGCTGGGGTTACAGGCGTGAGCCGCTGCGCCCTGCCGGTAGATGGTTTATTTTCCTTAGGGTATATACCCAGTAATGGAATTCCTGGGTCAAATGGTAATTCCATTTTTAGTTATTTTAAATCTCCAGACTACTTTCCACAGGGGCTTAACTAATTTATTAACCAACACTGTGTAAATGTTTCCTTTTCTTCACAGTCTTGCCAACATCTGTTATTTTTTTTACTTTTTAATAATGGCCATTCTGACTGGTGTGAAAATGGTTTCTCATTTGGCTTTGATTTGTCTGATGGTTTGTAATGTTGAGCTTTTTTTTTTTTTATATGTTTGTTGGCTGCTTATAGGTCTTCTTTTGAGACGTGTCTGTTCATGTCCTTTCCCCACTTTTTAAGAGTGTTATTTTTGTCTTGTTCAATTATGTAAATTTCTTATGGATTCTGAATATGAATTAAACATTTTTCAGATGCATAGTTTACAAATATTTTCTCCCATTCTGTAAGATGTCTGTTTACTCTGTTGATAGTTTATTTTGCTGTGCAGAAGCTCTTTATTTAGATCTCAATTGTCAATTTTTGTTTTTTGCTGCATTTGCTTTTTAGACTTAATCATAAATTCTCTGTCTAGGTGAATGTCCAGAAGAGTACACCCTAGGCTTTATTCTAGGATTTTTGTAGTTTGAGGTCGTACATGTAAGTTTTAAACCCATTTGGAGTTAATTTTTGTATGTGGTGAGAGGTAGCAGTCTAGTTTCATTCTTCAGCATATAGTCAGCCAGTTTTCCCAGCACAATTTATTGAATAGGATGTCATCTCCCCACTGCTAATTTTTGTAGACTCTGTTGAAGATTAGTTGGTTGTAGGCATGTGGCTTTATTTGTTGATTCTCTATTGTGTTCCATTGGTCTATTTGTTTCTTTTTGTACCAGTACCATACTGCTTTGGAGACTGTAGCCTTGTAGTACAGTGTAAAGTCAGATCATGTCATTCCTCCTGCTTTACTCTTTTTGCTCAGGATTGCTTTGGCTATTTGGACTCTTTCTTGTTTCCATATGAATTTTAGAATTGTTTTTTTCTCCTGACAGTAATTTAATAGTAATGTCGTTGAATATGTAAATGACTTTGGGCAGTATGGACATTTTAGTGACATTGATTCTTCCAATCCATGAGCATGGAATGTTTTTCCATTTGTTTGTGGTATCTATAATTTATTTCAGCAGTGTTTTGTAGTTCTTGTTGTAGAGATTTCATCTCCTTGGTTAGATGTATTCCCAGGTATTTTATGTTTTTGGAGGCTATTGTAAATGGGACTGCATTCTTGATTTGGTTCTCAGCTTGAATATTGTTGGTGTATAGACATACTACAGATGTTTGCATATTAATTTTGGATCCTGAAACTTTACTGAAGTTGTTTATCAGGTCTAGGAGTCTTTTGGTAGCATCTTTAGGGTTTTCTAGGTATAGGAGATTCTTTTTTTGGAAGTGTTAATACATGAATCAGATTATAGTTTTCTCTTGCTGGCATCTTTAAAGTAAGTTTTACAAAAAGCTTTTTTTTTTTTTTTTTTTTAAATTAGGTGAAGGATATGTTAATTAGCTCAACTGTGGTAATCATTTCACATTGCATACATATATCAAATCACGATGTTGTACACCTTAAATATATACAAATTTTATCTTCAATCATGTCTCAATGAAGTTGGAAAAAAAGAACTTATTATGATCTATACATTTATCCCCAAACTTTATGCATTATCTCAATTTAATCCTTATACCAACCCAATGAGGTAGGTATACCTCTATCCTATTACCCATGAAGAAGCAAAAGCAGAGATGGGAACCTCTCTCAAAGACTCACAGCTAGTACATTACAGAAATTTTTTTTACTGACTCTACCTCACAAATAGACGGAGATATAGAAAAACAAATAACACTTTCTATTTCTATGGCCTCTACCTCAGTTGTTCCCAAATTGGAACAACTATCAGAATCACCTGGAGGATCTGTTAAAGCACAGATCACTGGGTTCTGTGCCCAAAGTTTTAAATTCAGTAAGTCTGGGGGTGGGGCCTGAGAATTTGTATTTTTAACATGTTCCCTGGTTGTGCTGATGTTGCTAGTCAAGGCTCTTATTAGGGATGATTTTAAGATGACTTTAAGAACCATTTTTTTTTTCTGTTCCAGGTTAGCACCATCTCTCTTTTGGAATATTCCAATAATTTCCTGCTTCTCACCCGTTTTCTAAAGTACAATCAGAGTGATCTATCTAATTTTACTTAGAAATATTTATTGGGTGCCAGATATTCTATTAGAGGATGTAATAATGAGCAAAACAGACAAGGATCCTAATGTCACAATAACCTGAAGCAGCCAGTTTGCCTGGAATACTTTCTTCCCTTGGCTGAACATTATATAATGATGTTCATGATCTCCTTTCCATGGGTGTAAAACACAGAAGTAAATAATTAAAGTTCTATTCCTGTAATCAGCTCACAAAATGGTTGAGCCAGCTCTGTGCTCTTTGGTTTTGCTCTATGAAGTTGTTTGGTGGAATAATTTAAACTCCAGCTTGTTCTCCACATTAAGATAAGGTCAGAATGGCCTGACGGATGTTGGGTGAGCAAGAATATAGGAGAAAATTAAATAAGATTCTTTAGGTTCATTCTTCCAGTTTTGTAAAACTCTACACAACTATTCCTTCAACTGTAGAAGCGGGGAGGGCAGCAGGCATGGCTTGGCAATGTCTAGTAAATCCTGCTGTCCTCCTGTGAAGGTCTGTCTTTTATGTTTCTGCCCCTGCCCATAGCACCAATCCTAGCAAGAGGGAAGGCCAAGTGTTCTGGGCATGGTTAATACAGAAAAATCTTCACCACTGCCAGTCATGATTATCTTTGCTTCTCCTCCCTTTTACTCGTAACAGCTTGAAGTCTACTTTTTTGGGCAGGTAGAAGAGCCAAAATATTGCTCATCTGAAATTTTGGTTGTGTGATTCCTTGTCATTTATAGAATAAATTCTTGTTCTAATCAAAGAACCTAGAATTAAAATACAAGGCCCTGTCTTTCTTCACAGCACCTTGAGTTCTGTGCTCAAAACATGACCCTGTTCCTCAGGCTGATGTAACAGCTCATGTTTTTCAGGATGCCAAGCTGGAGTATGGGGGCCAAGCTGCAGAGGTTGGTTGCTTTTTTGAGCATTTGATTTCTGTCAAAAGTAAACAGTAAGGCTTTAAACTGGGGAAACCCAAGAACAGGGTATTCATTTCTGTGCCATCTTTTTTGGTTGCTGTGTCAAGGACTGGAGGTAACTATAGGAAGGAAGACTAATGAGAAGGCTGTTGCAGGGATCTCCAGGGATCCTGAGGGGAAAAAATGGTGACCTAGATTGGTAATACAGATGAAAGGATGAGAAGGTACATGGATTCCTGAAATATTTGATGGTGCCAGGCATCCTTTTTGGAACTTCATCCAGGGGAAGATAGGGAAGAATCAAGGATGGCACTGAGATTTTTGGCTTAGGCAAGGGAGTGGATGCTGAAGTCATTCCCTGAGATAGCCAATACTGGGAAGGAAGTCTGGAGGTGAACAAGATGAACTCAGTATGGATATGCTGAATTTGAGGTAGCTTTGGGACATTAATACAACTGGAATGATTAATATGTAGTTAAATAATCACATTACTCTAAGTGTTCAATCCTTATACTGTGTCACCATTGCTGAGATAACAAATTCCAAATTTCTTTTTTTGTGTGTTTCTCTTTCTTTTCTTTCCTTTTTTTTTCTTCCTTTTTCTTTTTCTTTTCTTTTCTTTTCTTTTTTTTTTTTTTGAGATGGAGTTTCGCTCTTGTTGCCCAGGCTGGAGTACAATGGCACAATCTCAGCTCACTGCAACCTCTGCCTCCCGGGTTCAAGAGATTCTCCTGCCTTAGTCTCCCAAGTAGCTGGGATTACAGGAGCCTACCACCAACTAGGATACATTTTTTTTTATTTTTAGTAGAAACGGGGTTTCACCATGTTGTCCAGGCTAGTCTCAAACTCCTGACCTCAGGCGATCTGCCCACCTTGGCCTCCCAAAATGCTGGGGTTAAAGGCGTGAGCCACCATGCCTGGCTGTGTTTGTTTCTTAGAGATAAGTTCTCACTATGTTGCCCAGGCTGGTTTCCAACTCATGGACTCAAGGGATCCTCCTGCCTCGGTTTCCCAAAGTGCTGGGATTATAGGCATACCTGGCCATGCCCAGTCATTTTCCAAATTTCTTAACAAGACTTTTCAGCTTTACTTCCCCCACCTATCCATACCCACTGTTGCCCAGCCCAAACTCATTTGGGTTCCTCAAAGGGTTTAGGCTTTCTGTAGTCTCAAGGACTACGGGCCACCAGTTCTGTCAGGAACTGTTCTATTCTCCTTTCTGTGCATTCAACAAAGAATTTGTAAAATCAGCTGGGCGTGATGGTGCAAGACTGTAGTCTCGGCTACTCTGGAGGCTAAGGTGAGAGGACCGCCTGAGCTCAGGAGTTGGAGGCCGCAGAGCCATAATCGCGCCACTGCACTCCAGCCTGGGCAACAGAAGAAGACCTTGTCTCAGAAAAACAAAACAAAACAAAACAAAAACAAAGAGTTAGTGAGGGCCCAGGTAGGTTCTAGGTGCTGGGATAAAACAGTAAGAAAAAAGAAGACTTTCTCCCTTCCTTTGCCTCATTATAGTATAATAGCAGATTTAAATACTAATCTAATAACTACGCAAGAAAGAAAGAATTGCAAATGAGATCAGAGCTGCCAATCGAAGGCACCTAGTGGGAATGAAGGCCTACAACGGGATTTTCACATAGCGAGAGCTTGCCTGAGAAGATAGAGTTGATTCAGAGAGGTAGGAAAGAACTTTCTAGGCCGGGAGAACACCCCTGTGGAGGGGTGTAACTTGGCTAATTATGGGGAACTAGAGAAATTTGCTCTTTTCCCAAGACACCAGGAAAAGAGCAGGGGGAGAGACTTATCTATTTTGTCCCATAGCAGCCGCCATCTAGTGGCAGGCAGCTACAATCTCCTCGCGCTGATTACTGGGAGTTGTAGTCTTGACGTAAGCTAGCCGGCATGGCGTCCTGCATTGCAGCGGGGCACGGGGCTGCAATGGGCCTAGGTCGGAGTTTCCAAGCCGCCAGGACTCTGTTCCCCGCGCCGGCCTCTTTCGCCTGCAGTAAGAGGAGCGGGACTTGCGAGCTGGGGCGCGTTAGGGGCCCAGGGTCAGGATGGGGGAGGCGAGCCTGGAGATGAGAGGCAACCCCAGAGTTGGTCCTCCGTGGGACACCGGGTTGGGGGAGATTGCGGGGCTCTGCGGGATCTCAGGGCTGGCACTAGAGTCCTGACCTTCGTCGTCCGCTCCTGCAGGGGTCCACGCGGGGCCTGTCCGGCAGCACAGCACTGGGCCTTCCGAGCCCGGCGCGTTCCAGCCGCCGCCGAAGCCGGTCATCATGGACAAGCGCCGCCCGCCGGAACAGGAACGCAGGTGAGCCACTGCCCTGGCGCCAGGCCGGCAACTGGGGTCGGTGCGCGCGTGAGCGCGTTAGCGTTGGAGGTACCGGCTCTAAGGTGGGGGCTGCACCTTCCCCTGCACGAGCTGGTGTGTAGGATTCATGAGCCCGTGCACCACAGTGTTCTGTCTTCCTCGCTTCTCCCCAAGCCAGCATTGAACTTCTTTGCAGTTTTATTGAGTCAGAACTTCAAGTAAGGATTCCCCATATTTTAAGCTCTTTCTTCTGTGGTATATGTCCTATACCAAGAGTTTTTCTCTGAGGTACATCCTGTTTATACCTGTTTATGTCCAAGAGCCGTTCTTTTCTCTCAAAAGACCCCAACCCTGGATAGGAATAGATTGGCCAACTTAAAAAATTTGCTGTGGGTTAGGTTGGAAGTTTTGGCAGACAAGGCACAGTAATAATTGCCGCTAAAGTGTATCTGAAACTTACTCATCAAAACAGTGTGAATAAAAACTAAAATGAATGGTGGTAATCTTGGAGGTACATGTAAATTTAAAGGACTTAAGATCTGAAAAGAGAGCTGTGTAACAACCTTTTTTAAAAAAACAGTTTTCAGAGGAAAAACCTGCTATGATTATAGGCTTCTTGAAAGAACTGTAGGTTGTTGATTGGATTACCTCTGGGATTTTTTTTTTGTTTCCTAAATTTTTGAGATAGAGTGTGGTTCAGTCACCCAGCCTGGAGTGCAGTGGTGATCTTAGCTCACTGCAGCCTCAAAACTCCTGGGCTGAAGTGATCCTCCCGCCTCCTGAGTAGCTGGAACTACAGGTACCACGCCTGGCCTTTTTTTTTTTTTAAACATTTAAAATATTCCACGGATTTAAATAGAAGTAAACTTGGAGTTAGAGAACCTAGAGATTCAGAAAATATTTTCTTATAAAACTTTTTTTTTTTGAAGGTATTAATGGAATATCTCTTAAAGGGTGGCATTTAATAGAATTCACTTAAACAGGAATGTAAATGATATGTTCTGGAGAACAATTTGACAGAATTTAGTAAGTTTAAGTTGTGTATACCTTCTCAGAAAGCACACAACCTAAACTCTTACATGTATGTACAAGGAGACAAGTACAAGAATGAATGTAAGTATTTTTTATAACAAAAATTTAGAGGCAGAATAGATAACCAACAGAAGGTGAATAGGCAAATGCATTCATATGACAGAATATTTATTGTACAGCAGTGAAAAGTGAATGAACTAGAACTAACTTTTAAACATGGATGATTTTCACAAATATGTGTGGGAAAAAACCTTTAGAATCATTAATGTAGTAGGATGCTATTTTTATGAAGTTTAAAACTATACGCCAGGTGCAGTGGCTCACACCTGTAATCCCAGCACTTTGGGAGGTCAAGGAGGGCAGATCGCGAAGTCAGGTGTTCGAGACCAGCCTGGCCAACATGGTGAAACCCCCGTCTCTACCAAAAATACAAAAAAAAAAAAACCAGACGTGGTGGCATGCGCCTGTAATCCCAGCTACTCAGGAGGCTGAGGCAGGAGAACTGCTTTAACCCAGGATGCGGAGGTTGCAGTGAGCTGAGATGGTGCCACTGCACTCCAGCCTGGTTGACAGAGCAAGACTCCGTCTCAGAAAAAACAAAAACAAAACTATACTAAACAATAGTATATGTTGCCCAGACATACATGCATATGTAAAGTAAAAAGAAATTTAAGGGGGACCTTCTGAAACTTCGCCAAACAGTCAAACATAACTTTACCAGTAGTCGTACCAGCTGATATTATGTGTCTCCTGATGTGACAGAATAAGTTATTCACATCATCATCTCTGTGATATTCTTACTAAAATTATTTAACCTTAGTCTAGGCATGTGGAAACAATCCAGAATCTAGGGATAAGATAGTAGGCCTTGACTGTTCAAAAAAGTTAATGTTATAAAAATACAAAGATGGCGAAAAGTCTTAGTTTGAGAGACTAACGACCAAATATGATGTGTGAAGCTTGATTGTATTTTGAATTGGGAAACAAATAGATGTAAAATACCTTCCCAGGATATTGACATACATTTGAGTATGAACCCTATATTAGACCACGCTTGTCCAACCTGCAGCCCAGGACAGCTTTAAATGTGGCCCAACACAAATTTATAAACTTTCTTAAAACATTATGAGTTTTTTTGTGACTTTTTTTTTTTTTAAGCTTACCAGCTATTGTTAGTGTCTTTTATGTGTGGCTCAAGATAATTCCTCCAGTGTGTCCCAGGGAAGCCAGAAGATTCGATATCTCTGTATTAGATTATGTTATCAAATTAATGCTAACTTTTATAGGTGTCATAAGGGTATCATGATAATATAGGAGCAAGTCCTTATTCTTAGCATAAGTCTTCTAAATTATTGAGGAATGAAATGCCTTGCTGTTCCATTTTTTTGAGACAGAGCCTTGCTTTTGTCACCCAGGCTGGAGTGCAGTGGCATGATCTTGGCTCTGCAGCCTCCCACTCCTAGGCCCCTCCCTACTCATTCTCCCAAGTGGCTGGGACTACAGGTGCCCGCCACCATGCCTGGCTATTTTTAACATTTTTTTGTTGGAGAATGAGGTCTCACTATGTTGCCTAGCCTGGTCTGGAACTCCTGAGCTCAAATGATCTACCCTCCTCGGCCTCTCAAGTGTTGGGATAACAGATGTAAGCCACCACACCTTTGTCAAATGGTTCAGAAAAAAATGATATGTATATATAAAGCAAATACAGCAGAATTTTAGCAGTTAGTAAAAGTAGATGAAAGATCTACAGTTGTTCATTGTATTATTTTTTTGGTAGGCTTTAAAATTTTCAAAGTAGAAAATTGAGGAAGAGAAAGAAATTCATGGGAATAATCACCAAATTTAGGATAGTAATTAACTCTACAGAGTAGGAAGGGATACACTGGGGCTTCCACAATATTGATAATTTATTTCTTGAGGTGGGTGGTAGAGACATGAATATTCATTGTACTGTCATTTATACTTTTTATGTAGATTAAATATTTCTAATGAGCTTAAAATCAGTTAAAGAAGAAAAAAAGGAAGATTATTATTTTTTAAGCAAAAGGATTTCACCTTTATAAGATTTACACAATTTTCACATAGCTTCATTTCTACAATCACAACAATCCTGAGGTAAACAGGCAGGGTCTAATCATTCTCTTTTTACAGAGGGAGAACCAGCAACTTAGGGAAATCAAAACGGGGACACGAACAGGATTTCTGTGGAAATTTAAGTAAATGAGAATTTATGGTGAATTTTTTATTCTAAAACAAATACCTCATCTTGGCCAAAAATGGGACATTACCCAAGGTCCCCTACTAGGCCAGAGGAGAAAAGCAAGGACTTCCCTCCTACAGAGGCACAAACAAGGCAGACTAGGACCCAGCAGTCGCCTAAGGCCCAAGGGTCTCCAGTTAGGAGAATGTGAAATGCAAGGATGCGGGACTGGCCTAAGGTACAGGAAGAGCAGTAAACAGAAGAAAACAGATGAGGAGGGGGAAAAGCAAGAATTATTAAACGTGGTCAGGGAGCGAAGAGCACTACAAAGCCTCAGGATTTCTTCAAGGGATACTGCTGTACCAGGAGGGCAGAAAGATAATAACCGTGAGACACCAGGACTACCAATAGGCGTCACAGTTGTCACAACCATCATACTCAAACTGGTCTACAGTCTTGGCCAGCAGATACAGCAAACAAGCCTGCAGATGCCGCAGGCCCTTCAGCACCATCTCCAGGGCCATCTTCTCTGATCAGGAAGATCATTTTAAAAGTCAGTTTATAATTAGTAATTTATATGTTGATTTCTTTTCTGACATAATTTATTGTAGCATGTATAGCTCAGTGTGAGACCTGTAGTAATGGTTATAGGCTTTGGAGACTGACAAACATACCTACATTTAAATCTTGACTTGACAGATTTATAGCTAATGTAGCAATGGGTTAGTTATTTACTTTTTTCAAGCTTCAGTTTCTTGCTCTGTAAAAAGGAGATGACACCAAACCCACATAGTTGCTAGAAGGATTAATTTATGCAATAGATGTTTCACAAAGCTTTTAACAAAATACCAGGTGAGTACTCAGGAATCGTTAGCTGTTTTCATGAGCATTAACAATTTTAGAAATAAGATTGACTTTTATTTAGACAGTGAACAATAAAACACGTCAATATTGTATTCTTTAATTTCTTTGAAAAGCAGCAATTTTTCTTTTAGCAGCCTTTTAAGTTTACTTTTAATTAATTAATTTACTTGTATTTTTCACAGGTTCTTGAGTCCTGAATTCATTCCTCGAAGGGGAAGAACAGATCCTCTGAAATTTCAAATAGAAAGAAAAGATATGTTAGAAAGGAGAAAAGTACTCCACATCCCAGAGTTCTATGTTGGTCAGTAAGAGCTATATGCTTTTATTATTAGTGATTGCGTGGTTAGTTTCTTAGTGATTGGATGGTTAGTTTTCTTAAAAAACAAAAGAAGATTTTTTTTTACATATCTGGGTTATGCTCATATGAAGTATTTATTCCTAAATTAAAAGATTTAGGAAGTTAAGAAGTTATCTAGCAATGCTATTTGTTTGTCTCTGCATCTTATATAAAGTTTACTTTTCAGCTGAGTGTGCTGGAAAAAAAGTTCACTTCTCTTTTGAATTTGTAGGAAGTATTCTTCGTGTTACTACAGCTGACCCATATGCCAGTGGAAAAATCAGCCAGTTTCTGGGGATTTGCATCCAGAGATCAGGAAGAGGCCTTGGAGCTACTTTTATCCTTAGGAATGTTATCGAAGGACAAGGTAAGTTTTATTTCATCATTTTCATTGTCTAGAAAATGTTATCTCAGGATTCCTTTTTGTTTCTCCATCCTGGGATAAGAAATCTGAAATTTGAAAGTAAAAGGGGACTCTGAGGGAAGATGTGGAGCCTCTGGCTTTAGAATGGATTGAGATTTGATGTTAATGATTAAATATGGTTGATGGACATCTTTCTCTTGAAGGCTTCTTATATTATTGGAGCAACAGTCATTAGAAATAGACTTTGCAAACCATGGCAACATCAAAGGGGGGAATAAATCACTATAAAGCAGTATGGGGATATTTGTTTTAGGAGCAAATAACCCATGAGTAAAACTTTAAGACAAACATATAATGTCTTCATGAATTACTTGCTCCTAAAATGAGTATCACTGTCTTATATGACTTGGGAGGAATTTTAAAAAGGCAAAATTGTGTTTGTATACTATGCCTTATAGGCAGAGGAACAAGTAGTAAAACTCTAGCAAGATTATTAATTAAAATGGCAGGAACAGTTAAGTTTATCAAGTTGAATGCTTCATGAAGTTCCAACAACAAGTATTCTTGTTTTCAAAGAAATTGAAAATGTGAAAGCAGTTGCTGTCTGTAATGACCTGGTGGGCTGTGCGTGTAGGAATTCAGCAGGACTTAATTGATTTGTGCCTTAAATCAGGTCAAATACTTGGAGAGGCCTTGTAATAGAAGTAAATGAGCATAGGAGTGAGTCATTTGATTTTCTTTAAGCATTAAGATAGTAATAGTTTCTCCTCTACATGGTTCTAGCCAATCAACTGTGAGATACTGAATTTGAAGTACTGGACACAGAATACTCAAAAAGGATTAGCTCCCTCTTGCCATTCTCTATAGTATGTCTGACTGTTGTAACCTGCCTCAACCTTCCCCATGACTACTTCCTGCATTAGTGTTTCCTTCTTGTCCAATGGCTTGTATACCATCTTTATAATGATAACTTCCAAATTTATAACTCTAGGACTGACCCTTTTTAAGTTCCAGATTTGCATTTGCAACTATCTGATCAACACTCTATTTGGATGTCTTACCAGCATAAGTTGAAAGCAGAACCCTTTATTTCCCCTTGCATGGTGTTCCATTCACAGTCTTTTCTATTTCCATAAATGGTACCACTGCCTACCCACTTACTTTCACACATGCAGTCAATCAAGTTTTCTTGGCACAATCTCCAAAAAATATATCACGGTTTTGTCCTTCCCTCTACATTGCTGTCACCCTCATCCATGTCACCATCATCTGCTTGCATTTGTGCAGTCTCTGGTTTACATTTCTGGTGTCTTATTCTGTTTGTGCTGTTATAACCAAATGCTACAGGTCTCTGGTTTACATTTCTGGTGTCTTATTCTGTTTGTGCTGTTATAACAAAATGCTACAGGCTGGGTAATTTAGAAAGAACAAATTAATTTCTCACAGTTCGGGAGGCTGGGAAATCTAAGTTCAAGGTGCTGGCAGGTTTGGTTATTTGGTGAGGCCTCCTTCCCTGCATCCAAGATGGTGCCTTGTTGCTGTGTGCTCTGGAAGGGCCAAGCACTGTGCCCTCACATGGTGAAAGGTGAAAGGGCAAAAGCAAAACTAGTTCTCTCCAGCCCTTGAATCCACTAATCCTTAATCAAAGGAGCTTCTAACCAAAGTTGGAACTTAGTATTTTACTTCTTTTGCACCATTAATCTTATTACTCTTAACATGGAAGATTGATTTTTCTTCAAGTAATTGGGAGATAAAAACATGACATAGGGAAGAATTCAGACTTTCTCTGAAGTTACTACTATGAGAATTAAGAGATACGTGACTCAACATATTTCTAGAAGCCATTTTTTCTTTTTTAGACTATCATTCCAATTCAGACTTTCTCACTTTATATTTAAATGGATTTTAGCTTATTTCTATTTCTTTCAGTAATCTTTATCTTAAACATTTCAAATTAACGGCACATTTCCTACATGCAAAACTTTGTGCAAATTCCTTTATGAAACGCTTTTACTGTAGTATGAAACATGTATAGGAATGTGGACTTAGATTATAAGAATGTATTTTATTTTCTATTTAGGTGTTGAGATTTGCTTTGAACTTTATAATCCTCGGGTCCACGAGATTGAAGTGGTCAAATTAGAGAAACGGCTGGATGATAGCTTGCTGTACTTACGAGATGCCCTTCCTGAATATAGCACTTTTGATGTGAATATGAAGCCAGTAGCACAAGAGCCTACCCAGGAAGTTCCTGTTAATGAGGTATGGGTTATACATTCGAAACTAGAAGTTCAAGTATAAAATAAGAAAGAATCATCTTAATGAAAACTTCAGAAGAATTTTTGCTTATGCCTATCAGCCTAATTATTCCTTTTTTTTTTTTTTAATCTTCCTTAGCTGAAAGTGAAAATGAAGCCTAAGCCCTGGTCTAAACGCTGGGAACGTCCAAATTTTGATATTAAAGGAATCAGATTTGATCTTTGTTTAACTGAAGAGCAAATGAAAGAAGCTCAGAAGTGGAGTCAGCCGTGGCTTGAATTTGATATGATGAGGGAATATGATACTTCAAAAATTGAAGCTGCAGTATGGAAGGAAATTGAAGCGTCGAAAAGGTCTTGATTCTGAGAATGAATTTGGTTAGTTGCAGAAGATTATTGGCTCTAAGAGGATATATTTTGAGACCAATTTAATTTCATTTATAAGAACATAGTAATTAAGTGACCTAAACATTCATTGTTTTAATACTTTTTTCTAAAATAAAACTTGTACACCAGTTTATTACTCTAAAAAGAGAATTACACATGCCAGATGGTCCGATGTCCATTTGCTTATTGGAGGTAAAGCTACAATAGAAGTCAGAGCATCACCAGAATGTTCTTTAATGAGCATGGAACCTGAGCAAGGGGAATAGTTGGGGTGATTTTTTTGTAAATTGAGAAACAATTCATAAGCACAATAATGTATGATTTACAGAATAATAAAATAAACATTCATGTACCCACTATCAGGTTAAGAAATCGAACATTTAGTAATATCTAAGAATGTTAAGAAATAAAACATTTAATAAGATCTCAGAAGATTCTGGTGTATCTGCAATTGTATCTCTCTCCTTTTTAAATGTAAATATCATCTTGACTTGTTAATCATTCCTTTGCATTTCTTTTAGTTTACTGCCAACATATATTCTTCAACAATATATTTAATTTTGAAAAACCTGTTAGCAAGTATAAAAGGGCAGTATTACTATTATTGCATGAAGGCCTCAAGGGAAACGTTACAGTCTTTGGGTCACAGTCTGGCTTCAGCTCCCCCTGAGAGTTTAAAAGGCCAATTTTGCAAGTTCATGGCTAAGGTTATGAGTGAGTTCTGCTAAACAGAAGGCTCACTACAGGGTATCTGGCAGGATTATACTGGGTAACTGGATGTCGTGGAAATGTGGTTAGAAGTAGTAAACTGTTTTTTGATGCTCACAGCATGATGAATCAAAGTCTACATCTTAGGATTAGGTCAAAACAATACCTTTGGTATATGATATGAGTGTTGTTGCTGATCCATGCAGCATGGATTGGAAAGCTGGGGTATAATCACACATGCTTAAGAAAAGCATGTAATTTGGTCCATACTCACCTGGGTATACTGTTGCTCAGGTTAAAAGGTACAGTACTATCCTAAATCTTGAAGGCAACTCTCAACCTGTCCATTACCTTCATTCCATCATTACCTTCAGATCTGCCCTCTAGTTCCTAGCTATCTTGGGACTAACTTCTTTCCTGTGCTCAGCTGTTTTCTGGATTCCATATTTTCCATTTTATTGAGTACTAATTTGTTTTGCTGGAGCACATCCTTTGGTAGCTTCTAGAGGAAGTTTAAGTGGAAGTAAAATTTTTGAGACCTTGCATGTCTCATGTTTGATTGATAGTTTATACGTTTAGGTAGGAGGTAATTTTCCTTCAGAACTTTAAAAATATTGTTGCTCCATTTTCTTTGTTTCCATCGTTGTATGGAGAAATCCAATGCCATTTTGATTTCCGTTTCTCATAAATTTAATGATGATGTGCCTTGGTGTGGGTCTATATTTATGCATTGTATTGGGTTTTAGGTGAACCCTTCCAAGGTAGTAACTCACTTCTGTCAGTTCTGGGAAACACTTAGCATTGGTTGATGATTTATTCTCTGCCGCTTTGTTCTCCGAACTATTTTTTGGATGTTGGATATCCAGCACTGGGTATCTATTTCCTTACTTCCCTCCCTTGACCTCAATCTGTTTTTTAGCTCTTTAGCACCATCTTCCAACTCTTTGCTATTGTATTTAAAAATCTTAAAGACCCCTTCTTGATTTGTAAAAGTTCCTTTTCTTATAACCAAAAAGCCTTTATCTATGGATTTGCTCATAGATAAAGGGTATTCAATATAGTGTTTGTATTTTTTTTTCATTTAAAATTGTTTGCACATCTATTTCCTCCAAATTTCTTTCTGTATTTATTTATTTATTTTTGTCTGTATTTCAGGCTTTTCCAGGATATCTGGTAATCTTTGGCTGTCTTCTTATGGTTGAATGAGGGACTAAAAAGCTTCAAAGCCTTGGGATTGTGGGAAGGGGTTGTCTTTAGGGTTATCTGAATGGGCTTTTTTGGGAGTCCCCTCCTCCACATGAATATTTTGGTTTTGTCAGATTTCCTAGAATAGAGGCTTCCAATCCCCTTCCTGGAGGGGTCTGTCCAGGAAGGAGATTGTCTAGGGGTCTGTCATACAGCAGCTTTCAGCTACTTCCTTGATCTTTTTCACTTATGATTATATAGTCATGTTACTACTATCAACAGGTAATAGATATCCTATCCTTCACTTGTTTAGATTATTTGCTGAGATAACCTCTCAAAAGAACCTCTCAAAATAAAAGGTTAACAAGAGCCTCTATCTTATATTTTTTTCCTCTTTATCTTGTTAGAAGATAGCTATTAAAACCTGTTATTTTTCTGTCTTGATAAACACACTTGAATATTGGTAGAATGGTAGATGGGTGTATTTTAGGATCTAAAGCTCTGCAAATGTATGATCAGCTTGTAAGTACAGGTGCTCAAAAACATGTATCCAATCATGCTTTTTACTCTGTAGGAGTATCTTTAAAATTCTTGTGAATTTTCCCCCAGAAGTAAAGCAAATCTTCCCCCAGAAATAAAATTAAACATACATAATCTAAAGTTTTTTTATTGTGGTAGGATATATATAACATAATTTGCCATTGTAAACATTTTAAATTTACAAGTCAGAGGCATTAATTACATTCACAATGTTGTGAAATTATTACTACTATTTCCAAAATTTTCTCATCACCCCAAACTGAAACTGTGTAACTATTAAGCAATAACCTCATTCCTGTATCTCTCCCAGCCCCAGGTAACCTCACCTGCTTCTTTTTATCTTTGAGAAAAGGTCTCATTCTGTCACTCAGGTAAGAGTGCAGTGGTGTGATCATAGCTCATTGCAGCCTCAAAATCCTGGGCTCAAGCAGTTCTCCCACCTCAGCCTCCTTGAGTAGCTAGGATTACAGGCACATGTTCACTGCACCTGGCTGATTTTGATTTTTGCAGAGATGTGGTGTTGCTATGTTTCCCATGCTGGTCTTGAGCTCCTGGCCTCAAGCAGTCCTTAAGATTCATCCATGTGGCATGTATCAGAATTTCATTTGTTTTCATGACTAATATTCCACTGTATGTGTACACATTTTGTTTATCTTCTGATGAACACTGGGATATTTCTACCTTTTGGCTATTGTGAATAATGCTGCGATAAACATTGACATAAGTATATATTTGATTGCCTGTTTCTAAGTTCTCTTGGGTATACATCTTGAGTGGAATTGCGAGATAATGTCATCTTTTATTTCTCTTGTGATTTCTTCTTTGATCCACTGGTTGAGTGTGTTAATTTCTACATGTTTATGAATTTCCCACTATTTTTTGTTATTGATTTCCAAGTTCATTCCATTGTGATTAGAGAAGATACTTAGTATGATTTTAATGTTTTTAAGTTTGAGAATTGGTGTGTGGCCTAATAGATGGTCTGTCCTGGAGAATGTTCCTCGTACACTTGAGCAAAATGTGTATCATGCTATTGTTGACTGTAGTGTTCTATATGTCTCTTAGGTCAAGGTGGTTTATAATGTGTTAAAGTTCTCTTTTTTTAAAAAAATGTTTGCACAGAGTATCTTTTTTTGTTGTCGTTGTTGAGATGGAGTCTCCCTCTGTCACCCAGGCTGGAGTGCAGTGGCACAATCTCAGCTTACTGCAAGCTCGAACTCCCAGGTTCACACCATTCTCCTGCCTCAGCCTCCCGAGTAGCTGGGACTACAGGCGCCCGCCACCATGCCCAGCTAAATTTTTTAAAATATTTTTTTAGTAGAGACGGGGTTTCACTGTGTTAGCCAGGATGGTCTCAATCTCCTGACCTCACGATCCACCTGCCTCGGCCTCCCAAAGTGCTGGGATTATAGGTGTAAGCCATTGTGCCTGGCCCAGAGTATCTTTATCTATGTGTTCCATGTATTTGTGTCTTTGGATCTATAGTATTCTCTTGTAGACAGCATATCACTATCTTGTTTTGTTTTGTTTTTGTCCATTCTGCCAATTTCTGCCTTTTGATTGGAAAATTTAATCCATTTACATTTAAAGTAATTAAGGAAGGACTTTCTTCTACCATTTAACACTTTTTCTATATGTCAGATACTTTTTTGGCCCCTCATTTCCTCTTTATGGCCTTCTTTTCTGTTTTTTTGTAGTGAACTAATCTAATTCTCTTCTCCATTTTGTGTATATTTGTTAGATATTTTATTTGTGGTTGCTATGGGGATTATAGTTAACGTCCTACACTTACAACAATCTAATTTGAACTGATACCAATTTACCTTCAATAGCATACAAAATCTCTACTCCTGTAAAGCTCTGCCCCTGCCACCCTTATGTTATTGATGGCACAAATTACATGTTTATGTATCTGATGCCTAATAAATAATTTATAGTTATTTGTATGAGTTTGTCTTTTAAATAATTTAGGAAATAAAAAGTGGAGTTAGAAAACAGTATGACAGTAATACTGACTTTTATATTTGTCAATATATCTTATTTTGGATCTTTATTTCAATATACAGATTTGAGTTACTGTCTAGTGCCCTTTCATTTCAGCCCAAAGGATTCCCTTATGCATTTCTTGCAGGGCAAGTCTAATTGTAATAAACTCCCTCAGCTTTTGTTTTATCTGAGAATGTCTTGATTTCTCCCTTATTTTTGCCAGATACACGAATTTTTAGTAACAGTATTTTTCTTTCAGCACTTTAAATATGTCATCCCACTACCTTCTGACTCCATGGTTTCTCATGAGATATTAAATGTTATAAAATTTGAGGATTCCTCATTCTTGATGAGTCAGTTCTTATTGCTTTTCAGATTTGCTCAGCTTTTGTCTTTTGACAGTTTGATTATAACGTGGCTCAGTGTGGGTCTCTGAGTTTATCCCACTTGGAGTTTGTTGAGTTTCTTGGAGTCATAGATTTATGTCTTTTATCAAATTGTGGACATCTTTGGCTATTATTTCTTCAATTTTTTTCACTGCTTTCTTTTCCTTCTGAAATATTCTTAATGTACATGTTGGTCTGTTTGATGCTCTCTCACCAGTTTCTTAGGCTGTGTTCTCTTTTGTTCCTCAGACTTGATTATTGCAGTTGCCCTTCTTTTTTTCAAGTTTGTTGATTTTTCTCCCTGTTCAGATCAACTGTTGAACTCCTCTGGTGAATTTATTTCAGTTACTGTACTTTTCAGCTCCAAAATTTATCTTTGGTTCCTTTTTATAATTTCTATGTCTTTACTGATAGTCTCATTTTGTTCATATGTCTGTTTCTTCCTTTAGTTCTTTGTCCATGCTTTCCTTTAGTTCTTTGGGCTTATCTAAGACAATTGTTTAGAGTCTTTGCATAGTAAGTCCAATGTCTGTGCTTCTTCAGGGATGGATTTCGTTATTTTCTTTTCAATGAGCCATACTTTCCTGTGTCTTTGTATGCTGTCTTTTTGTTGTTGAAAACTGTATGTTTGAACATTATAATGTGGTGGCCCTGAAAATCAGATACTCTCCCCTTCCTGAGAGTTAATTTTTATTTATCTTATTATTGAAGATTATAGCAGTCTATTGTTTAGTGACATTTCCAAACTATTTTTGCAAAGACTACTCCTTCTGTGTGTCATCACTGAAGTCTGTGTTCCTTAGCTTGTGTTTAATAGTTTGACATAGATTTCTTTGAAAGGAGTTAAAACTAGCAGACAAACATCTCTCCCAGTCTTTGCAGATTGGCTCTGTGCTGGGCTTTTCCCTTAATACTTAGCCAGGCTTGTACTGAGCCTAGCAATCAGGCCCAAAAGTGTAGTGTCTTTGCAGGTCTTGTCTGAGCAAGCTTTTTGCTCTGTATGCATGTAGTTTCCTAAATCTCCCTGTATGTGCTGTTGAATATTCTAATTTCCCAAAGAAACTCCTTTGCAGCTTTTTCTCACAGAACATAGATGGCTTTTTTGATATCTTGACCAT
Organism: Papio anubis; assembly: GCF_008728515.1. Classification (NCBI taxonomy): domain Eukaryota; kingdom Metazoa; phylum Chordata; class Mammalia; order Primates; family Cercopithecidae; genus Papio; species Papio anubis. Next base: position 75,963,480 of record NC_044989.1, read on the forward strand.
AGTCTTTCGACCCAGGTGTTTGCAGGTTGTTAGTTCACCTAACACTTTTTTCTTTTCTTTTCTTTTTTTTTTTTTATACTTTAAGTTCTAGGGTACATGTGCACAAGGTGCAGGTTTGTTACATATGTATACTTGTGCCATGTTGGTGTGCTGCACCCAACTCGTCATTTACATCAGGTATAACTCCCAATGCCATCCCTCCTCTCTCCCCCCTCCCCATAATAGGCCCCAGTGTGTGATGTTCCCCTTCCCGAGTCCAAGGGATCTCATTGTTCAGTTCCCACCTATGAGTGAGAACATGTGGTGTTTGGTTTTCTGTTATTGCGATAGTTTGCTGAGAATGATGGTTTCCAGCTGCATCCATGTCCCTACAAAGGACACAAACTCATCCTTTTCTATGGCTGCATAGTATTCCATGGTGTATATGTGCCACATTTTCTTAATCCAGTTTGTCACTGATGGACATTTGGGTTGATTCCAAGTCTTTGCTATTGTGAATATTGCCGCAATGAACATATGTGTGCATGTGTCTTTATAGCAGCATGATTTATAATCCTTTGGGTATATACCCAGTAATGGGATGGCTGGGTCATATGGTACTTCTAGTTCTAGATCCTTGAGGAATTGCCATACTGTTTTCCACAATGGTTGAACCAGTTTACAATCCCACCAACAGTGTAAAAGTGTTCCTATTTCTCCACATCCTCTCCAGCACCTGTTGTTTCCTGACTTTTGAATGATTGCCATTCTAACTGGTGTGAGATGGTATCTCATTGTGGTTTTGATTTGCATTTCTCTGATGGCCAGTGATGACGAGCATTTTTTCATGTGTCTGTTGGCTGTATGCATGTCTTCTTTTGAGAAATGTCTGTTCATATCCTTTGCCCACTTTTTGATGGGGTTGCTTTTTTTCTTGTAAATTTGATTGAGTTCTTTGTAGGTTCTGAATATTAGCCTTTTGTCAGATGAGTAGATGGCAAAAATTTTCTCCCATTCTGTAGGCTGCCTGTTCACTCTGATGGTAGTTTCTTTTGCTGTGCAGAAGCTCTTTAGTTTAATTAGATCTCATTTGTCAATTTTGGCTTTTGTTGCCATTGCTTTTGGTGTTTTAGACATGAAGTCCTTGCCCATGCCTATGTCCTGAATGGTATTACTTAGGTTTTCTTCTAGGGTTTTTATGGTTTTATGTCTAACATTTAAGTCTCTAATCCATCTTGAATTAATTTTCGTATAAGGAGTAAGGAAAGGATCCAGTTTCAGCTTTCTACTTATAGCTAGCCAATTTTCCCAGCACCATTTATTAAATAGGGAATCCTTTCTCCATTTCTTGTTTTTGTCAGGTTTGTCAAAGATCAGATGGCTGTAGATGTGTGGTATTATTTCTGAGGGCTCTGTTCTGTTCCATTGGTCTATATCTCTGTTTTGGTACCAGTACCATGCTGTTTTGGTTACTGTAGCCTTGTAGTACAGTTTGAAGTCAGGTAGCGTTATGCCTCCAGTTGTTCTTTTGACTTAGGATTGTCTTGGCAATGTGGGCTCTTTTTTGGTTCCATATGAACTTTAAAGCAGTTTTTTCGAATTCTGTGAAGAAAGTCATTGGTAGCTCGATGGGAATGGCATTGAATCTATAAATTACCTTGGGCAGTATGGCCACGATTCTTCCTCTCCATGAGCATGGCATGTTCTTCCATTTGTTTGTGCCCTGTTTTATTTCACTGAGCAGTGGTTTGTAGTTCTCCTTGAAGAGGTCCTTCACATCCTTTGTAGGTTGGATTCCTAGGTATTTTATTCTCTTTGAAGCAATTGTGAATGTAAGTTCATTCAGGATTTGGCTCTGTTTGTTACTGGTGTATAAAAATGCTTCTGATTATTGCACATTGATTTTGTATCCTGAGGCTTTGCTGAAGTTGCTTATCAGCTTAAGGAGATTTTGGGCTGAGATGATGGGGTTTCCTAAATATACAATCATGTCATCTGCAAACAGGGACAATTTGACTTCTTTTCCTAACTGAATACCCTTGATTTCTTTCTCTTGCCTGATTGCCCTGGCCAGAACTTCCAACACTATGTTGAACAGGAGTGGTGAGAGAGGGCATCCCTGTCTTGTGCCAGTTTTCAAAGGGAATGCTTCCAGTTTTTGCCCATTCAGTATGATATTGGCTGTGGGTTTGTCATAAATAGCTCTTATTATTTTGAGATACATTCCATCAATACCGAATTTATTGAGAATTTTTAGCATGAAGGGCTGTTGAATTTTGTCAAAGGCCTTTTCTGCATCTATTGAGATAATCATGTGGTTCTTGTCTTTGGTTCTGTTTATATACTGGATTACGTTTATTGATTTGCGTATGTTGAACCAGCCTTGCATCCCAGGGATGAAGCCCACTTGATCATGGTGGATAAGCTTTTTGATGTGCTGCCGGATTCAGTTTGCCAGTATTTTATTGCGGATTTTTGCATCGATGTTCATCAGGGATATTCGTCTAAAATTCTTTTTTTTTATTGTGTCTCTGTCAGGCTTTGATATCAGGATGATGTTGGCCTCATAAAATGAGTTAGGGAGGATTCCCTCTTTTTCTATTCATTGGAATAGTTTCAGAAGGAATGGTACCAGCTCCTCCTTGTACCTGCAGTAGAATTCGGCTGTGAATCCTTCTGGTCCTGGACTTTTTTTGGTTGGTAGACTATTAATTATTGCCTCAATTTCAGAGGCTGCTATTGGTCTATTCAGGGATTCAACTTCTTCCTGGTTTAGTCTTGGGAGAGTGTAAGTGTCCAGGAAATTATCCATTTCTTCTAGTTTTTCTAGTTTATTTGCATAGAGGTGTTTATAGTATTCTCTGATGGTAGTTTGTATTTCTCTGGGGTCGGTGGTGATATCCCCTTTATCATTTTTTATTGTGTCTATTTGGTTCTTCTCTCTTTTCTTCTTTATTAGTCTTGCTGGCGGTCTATCAATTTTGTTGATCTTTTCAAAAAACCAACTCCTGGATTCATTGATTTTTTTGGAGGGTTTTTTGTGTCTCTATCTCCTTTAGTTCTGCTCTGATCTTAGTTATTTCTTGCTTTCTGCTAGCTTTTGAATGTGTTTGTTCTTGCTTCTCTAGTTCTTCTCATTGTGATGTTAGGGTGTCAATTTTAGATCTTTCCAGCTTTCTCTTGTGGGCATTTAGTGCTATAAATTTCCCTCTACACACTGCTTTAAATATGTCCCAGAGATTCTGGTATGTCGTATCTTTGTTCTCATTGGTTTCAAAGAACATCTTTATTTCTGCCTTCATTTCGTTATGTACCCAGTAGTCATTCAGGAGCAGGTTTTTCAGTTTCCATGTAGTTGAGCGGTTTTGTGTGAATTTCTTAGTCCTGAGTTCTAGTTTTATTGCACTGTGGTCTGAGAGAAAGTTTGTTATAATTTCTGTTCTTTTACATTTGCTGAGGAGTGCTTTACTTCCAACTATGTGGTTTATTTTGGAATAAGTGCGATGTGGTGCCAAGAAGAATGTATAGTCTGTTGATTTTGGGTGGAGAGTTCTGTAGATATCTGTTAGGTCCACTTGGTGCAGAGTTAAGTTCAATTCCTGGATATCCTTGTCAACTTTCTGTCTTGTTGATCTGTCTAATGTTGACAGTGGGGTGTTGAAGTCTCGCATTATTATTGTATGGGAGTCTAAGTCTCTTTGTTAAGGACTTGCTTTATGAATCTGGGTGCTCCTGTATTGGGCGCATATATATTTAGGATAGTTAGCTCTTCCTGTTGAATTGATCCCTTTACCATTATGTAATGGCCTTCTTTGTCTCTTTTGATCTTTGATGGTTTAAAGTCTGTTTTATCAGAGACTAGGATTGCAACCACTGCTTTTTTTTATTCTCCATTTGCTTGGTAGATCTTCCTAGATCTCTTCATTTTGAGCCTATGTGTGTCTCTGCATGTGAGATGGGTCTCCTGAATACAGCACACTGACGGGTCTTGACTTTTTATCCAATTTGCCAGTCTGTGTCTTTTAATTGGAGCATTTAGTCCATTGACATTTAAGGTTAATATTGTAATGTGTGAACTTGATCCTGTCATTGTGATATTAGCTGGTTATTTTGCTCATTATATGCAGTTTCTTCCTAGCATCGATGGTCTTTACATTTTGGCATGTTTTTGCAATGGCTGGCACCAGTTGTTCCTTTCAATGTTTAGTGCTTCCTTCAGGATCTGTTGTAGGGCAGGCCTGGTGGTGACAAAATCTCTAAGCATTTGCTTTTCTGTAAAGGATTTTATTTCTCCTTCACTGATGAAACTTCGTTTGGCTGGATATGAAATTCTGGTTTGAAAATTCTTTTCTTTTAGAATGTTGAATATTGGCCCCCACTCTCTTCTGGCTTGTAGAGTTTCTGCCGAGAGATCTGTTGTTAGTCTGATGGGCTTCCCTTTGTGGGTAACCTGACCTTTCTCTCTGGCTGCCCTTAACAGTTTTTTCTTCATTTCAACTTTGGAGAATCTGACAATTATGTGTCTTGGAGTTGCTCTTGCTCTACTCAAGGAGTATCTCTGTGGCATTGTTTGTATTTCCTGAATTTGAATGTTGGCCTGCCCTACTAGGTTCGGGAAGTTCTCCTGGATGATATCCTGCAGAGTGTTTTCCAACTTGGTTCCATTTCCCCCTCACGTTAAGGCATACCAATCAGACGTAGATTTCGTCTTTTCACTTAATCCCATATTTCTTGGAGGCTTTGTTCATTTCTTTTTCCTTTTTTTCTCTAGACTTCTCTTCTCACTTCATTTCATTCATTTGATTTTCAATCATTGATACTCTTTCTTCCAGTTGATCCAGTCGGTTACTGAAGCTTGTGCATTTGTCACGTATTTCTCGTGTCATAGTTTTTATGTGTGTCAGTTCATTTATGGCCTTCTCTGCATTGATTATTCTAGTTATCCATTCTTCCATTCTTTTTTCAAGATTTTTAGTTTCTTTGTGCTGGGTACATAGTTCCTCCTTTAGCTCTGTGAAGTTTGATCGACTGAAGCCTTCTCTCAACTTGTCAAAGTCATTCTCCGTCCAGCTTTGATCTGTTGCTGGCGATGAGCTGCGTTCCTTTGGAGGGGGAGATGTGCTCTGATTTTTTGAATTTCCAGCTTTTCTGCCCTGCTTTTTCCCCATCTTTGTGGTTTTATCTGCCTTTGGTCTTTGATGATGGTGATGTACTGATGGTGGGTGTCTTTTCTGTTTGGTAGTTTTCCTTCTAACAGTCATGACCCTCAGCTGTAGGTCTGTTGGAGATTGCTTGAGGTCCACTCCAGACCCTGTTTACCTGCATATCAGCAGCAGAGACTGCAGAAGACAGAATATTGCTGAACAGCAAGTGCTGCTGTCTGATTCTTGCTCTGGAAGCTTCATCTCAGGGGTGTACCCTGCCGTGTGAGGTGTGAAGTGTTGGTCTGCACCTAGTGGGGGATGTCTCCCAGTTAGGCTACTCAGGGGTCAGGGACCCACTTGAGCAGGCAGTCTGTCTCTACAGAGACAGGCAGGCCTCCTTGAGCTGCAGTGGGCTCCACCCAGTTTGAGCTTCCAGGAGGCTTTGTTTACCTACATAAGTCTCAGCAATGGCTGGTGCCCCTCCCCCAGCCTGGTTGCTGCCTTGCAGTTAGATCTCAGACTGCCGTGCTAGCAATGAGGGAGGCTCCGTGGGCATGGGACCCTCCCAGCCAGGTGTGGGATACAATCTCCTGGTGTGCCATTTGCTAAGACCCTTGGTAAAGCACAGTATTAGGATGGGAGTTACCAGATTTACCAGGTGTTGTGTGTCTCAGTTTTTCAAGGCATTCCCTTCCCCCTTGTGCGTCCCAGGTGAGGCGATGCCTGGCTCTGCTTCAGCTCTCGCTGGTTGGGCTGCACCAGCTGACCAGCACTGATTGTCCAGCACTCCCCAGTGGGATGAACCCGGTACCTCAGTTGAAAATGCAGAAATCACCCGTCTTCTGTGTTGCTCGCGCTGGGAGCTGGAGGCTGGAGCTGTTCGTGTTCGGCCATCTTGCTCCAGAATCCCCTAACACTTTTTTCAAGCAATGCCTACTGCTTTTCTGGCCTGAGTTCTAAGTTAGGTAAAACAGTGGTGAGTGCTCTTTCAATCCTTTAAGTAGCCCCAGACAGGCTACCAGAGACTTAAACAAGAATTTGTAAGTTCTGCTTTGCTTTCTCTAGAAATGGGGATCAGGGTCCAAGACAGAATGCGGTTGCTGATTTCAAGACTGCTGCAACACCAGGGTACTTGTGTTGGAAGGGCTAGCAGAAATGTCAGAAAGCTTTCTCGCCATTTTAAAGTTGCCTGTTGTTGACTCAGCATTTGCTTCATTGCTATAAACTTTTTACTATTTTACTATTTTCCAGAGTTCTGACAAAATTGGCTATGCCTGTTCCTGCTTTTATATATATAAAATATACATATAATATATATATATTTAGAGATTGGGGTCTCACTATGCTGACCAGGCTGGTCTTGAACTCCTGGCCTCAAGCCATCCTCTCATCTCAGCTTCCCAAATTGCTGCAATTACAGGTGTGAGCCACCACACCCAGCCCCTGCTTGTTTTTCAGTGTGCCTACTCCACCATGTTGCTCAAGTGTGTATATTTTCTAAACTACCCTGTAGTGTTGTGATGGGAAATAAATCCCTGAGCCTTTTGTATAACTCAGATCAAAAAGTTTATCCTATTAGAAGGATTAGAAACATGATATATCTTTCATTTTCAGGGATAGGCTCCTCATTAGAAGGCTCCTATGTGCCAGATGCTGTACAAGACTTTTCATTTCTCTTAATGTTTACAAGCAGCTTGTTGCCAAGGCTGATCTTGAACTCCTGGCCTCAAACGATCTAGCTCAGTCTCACAAAGCGTTGGGATTGTTTGGCCAACTAATGACTACCTTAACTCTTGTGTTTCAATGTTTATGCCCTCTTTTTTCTTGACTGATTGTATGACTATGTCTTCTAGAACAATGTTGAACAGAAATGGTGACAGCAGACATCCTTGCTTTAATATTTCACCATTATATACGATGTTAGGTATAGATTTTTCTCACAGATGCCCTTCATCAGATTGAGGAATTTATATTCTTACTTTGCTGAAAGGTTTTTGTAGTCTGACGGGGGCTGCATTTTGTCAAACATTTTTTCTGTAATAATTGAGATGATTGGTTCTGTAGTCATCGAGATGTGGATTTTCTCCTTTATTCTGTTCGTGATTACACTGGTTGACTAATGTTAAACCAACCTTACTTTCCAGGAATAAACCCTATTATCTTTTTTACACATTGCTGGATTTGATTTGCTAATTATTTTAAGGACTTATTTCTACATTCATGATAGATATTGCTGTTATTTTCTCATGATGTCTTTTTTAGGATTTGTATCACATATGGCGTTTCTTAGGTATACCTAAGTATCATTTATTCAAGGACCTAAGAAATGCAAAAATCAATTCTGTTTTGAGGTGGTTTTTCCATCATGAAAAAAAATTTCTTTAAAGTCATCTGTCTGATTCTGTAAAAATTTCATTCTTTATGTGAACAAAAAGCTGAAAGAAATTCAGGGAAAGAATTAGATGTATGTGAATTGCCAACTCAATGTTTTGTTCTTGCTAGTTGTGTTCCCCCTTCTTATTCCATCCATTTCATAGTAATAAGAAATAAAGAATTTTACATTGAGATTTAGGTAAATTTTTGAATTACAGTATATGATAAAAACCTTGAGGTTCAAACTCCAGGTATAATGAAATTTAACTGAAAATTACTATAGCAATTTAAGTCAATTTGTAGTTTTGAAAGCGGTTTTAATAATTTATCTTCCACAAAAAGGTAGGAAGGTTTCTTAGCTGAACTTAAAAATATAAAGGAACACATCCAACATATCTTTAGTTAAAAGTCCAAAAGTTAGAGGATAATTTCCAAATATGTACTTTAAATAGAAAAAAAATACAAATTGCATGTGCAATAGAGTATCTGCCACTTATGTAAAAAGAAAAAAAAAAACCCAAAACTTTATGTACACATAAAAACACAACATTTTTGTAAATAGAGAAAAGATCTAAAAGGATAACATTAAAATGAAAACAGCAGTTACCTCTGGGGACAACAGTTGTGTGGAAATGCTAACTGCTTTTCAACAATGGTTTGAATTTTCTAGATGAGAGTCCATTCTTGTATAATTTTGCTACTAAGATAAACATTAAAAAATTCTTCATACCAGTGAATCACAAGTCCTCACTGCAACGGATATAACACACCCAACTCCTAAAATAAATTATATGTAGTTTTGAAGGTAGGGGTGACATAAAAGTAGGCTATATATTCAAATCCTACAATATATTCAAGTTTTTCCAATTATCTTTTGGGCATCAATTTGCAAAATATATTTACGGTTTCCCTTAAGTTATTTAATAAGTAGACTTAGAAAAATTACTAGTAAACTGACATTTTGGAAAATGTTCTTAATTTCTTTTGATTAAATTATCTTGCCTCAGTCTTATTAGACAAATATTTTATCAGAAAAGGAATCACGTTCTGAGTATTTAAAATATCTGTTCCTTTCTTAGTCCTACCACCAATGACAAAAAAACAAAGTAATAACTTGCTAACAAGTAATGTCTTAATGCATTAAAAAAATCAACAAATTTTAAAAAAGGCCAAATATGGTGGCTTAAGCCTGTAATCCCAGCACTTTGGGAGGTCTAGGTCGGTAGATTGCTTGAGCTCAGGAGTTTGAGACCAGCCTGGGCAAGGTCGCAAAACCTCATCCCTAAAAAAAAAAATACAAAAATCAGCTGGTCGTGGTACATGCCTACAGTCCCAGCTACTTGGGAGGTTGAAGTGGGAGGACTGCTTGAGCCCAGGAGGCAGAGGCTGCAGTGAGCTGAGATTGTGTCACTACACTCCAGCCTTGGTGACAGAGCCAGACCTGTCTCAAAAAATATAATTAAAAAAAATGAAAAGAAAAATGGCAAATAAGGAAAACTTCTGCCACAAGCATGGGCAAAAATTCAGTATCTTTAAAAATATAAAGGTCGTAAAGTCCATAACAAAAAGATGGATATTTCAGAAATAATTACAAATGGCCAAAACAAGTATGTTTACTCTCTAATAGCCAAAACAAAATAAGCTATTAAAATAAGATTATTTTTACCTTTCAAATTTTCAATGCATTTTAAAAAAAGGATAATAACTACGCTGGTAGGGATTCACTGGCACTCACTTACACTTGTGTTGGTACATTAAATTGGTACAGATTTTTCTAAAGGACAATTTGACAATCAGCAAATGCCTTAATCATTTAATACTCAGCAAATAATTGACTCCAACTGAGATTTTCATATTGACTTATTTTTAAATAAAGGTAGTTAAAGAGAACTAAGAGATATTACTGTGGTTCAGGACAGAAGACTCACTAGCATGCTCACTTAAGCCAAAACCTTTGGCAAGGTTTCTCCAGTTCCCCTCTTAAGAAAACTGAAAGACCAGCCAAAAGAATCAAAGGGAAACACATTGAGCTCTTAAAGCTCCACTGCATTTAATTCCTTAGAACACCACAGAATCGTGGCAGCTTTTCATGATGCCAGAAGGTAGAGCATGGGGGGAATAAGAGGTGGAGTCTTGCTTTTTTGCAAATCCTACCTTCTCTTACAGGGAATAAAGAAGACAGAGGCACCAGCTTCTTCTCAAGCAAAGGAACTGAGTGTAACTATATTAAAATTTTAGGATTTTCCTATAAAGTTTATTCAATCTTTTTTAATTAGTGATTTAAGATGGTCTAGGTGATGCTCTCCTATGAAGGATTCTGCTTGATTCAAAGCTTTTATTTTCACCAAAATAAGAATTATTTCTTCGACTTTATCCCTGAAAAACAAAACAAATTTCTCCCTTTAGAAATGCAATGTATGAGGGAACAGCAGTCAGTTCAGAACCTGATCATCAGCTGTTAATCTAAAACAAAAGCTTTATCTTAAGCTAGTATCTAAAAGTAGCATAAAACACAGAGAGATGCTGCCATCTCCACTTAATTATAAAGTTTAAATACAGACCATTAGTGGATGTATTCTGGCAAATTTCAATGTGAATTACTGTAAAAAGTAGAAAAACATACAGTAAGTCTATCAGAAATTTTAGTAGTGCTGCGCTGCTATCAGCTTGTATGAGACATTGTGGTGGAAGCAATGGTGGGAGTATATTCACACATCATGACATTAGCAAATAATACAAATCTGAGTCTTTTTTTTTTTTTTTTTTTGAAGGGACTTGTTCTTGCTCTGTTGGCCAGACTGGAGTACAGTGGCACAATCATAGCTCACTGCAGCCTCAATCTCTCAGGCTCAAGCAATCTTCCCACCTCTGCATCCTCAGTAGCTGGGATTCAGGCACATGCCACCATGCCTAGCTAATTTTTAAATTTTCTGTTCTAGAGACAGGGTCTTGCTATGTTTCCCAGGCTGTTCTCAAACTTCGGGGCTCAATTGATCCTCCTGCCTCAGCCTCCCAAAGTGCTGACATTACAGGCGTGAGCCACCGTGCCGGTCAAATCTGGGCTTAAAAAATTTTTTTGGAGAGGGAGTTAACAGGAATACCACTGTATTTAAGCCCCCAAACATCTGGTGCTGTGAATGAAACATTCAGAACAGAGAGCTAGCTACTGCTGGATAAATACCAAGCTGCAGACCTGTACTTAACAACCGTTGAGTCTCTAAAAATGGCCAGGAAAATTAAAAACATATTTAAAAAGTATGTAATAAAAGGGTTTTGATTTATAGTTTTAATTCTATATTCCCCTGTGCTATAGTTTTTTGAATGTGCTTAATTTGGGAGAGATTTACATTTTAAAATATGAATATGCATAAGCCATCCCAAAGGTAACCATAAAAATATCTAACAAATTTTTAGAAGTACAGTAAAAATACAGATCTTTCTAAAAATGGCTGAGAGCATACAGAATCCTTGAACTATGTTTATAGAAGTGAAAACAAAATCTGCATCACCTGAATTCACTTCTAGATAATTTATGTGCAGACTGCAATAAAAACTGAATGAAGTTTTCTAGCTGTGGAATAGATGTCCTCGTGGCAGAATTTTCAAACCATTTTTCTGGTAGACATGCTGCTACCTGTTAATCAAAACACATGGCTGGTTTACAACGACAGTATCTAAGAACTCTTGCTAACATAATCTCATAGTGATACTGTAAGCTGAATATCATTCTCCCCATTTTATAGTTTATGGTTTAAATAAAAATTTGTAAAAATTTCCCTTTATGTCAAAGGCTACACGTATTTTGGAAATTCATTCTTTAATCCTAAGAACTTAAAATACGCTACTCTCTATGAACACTCCCTGGTAGTACTAATAATTCTTTCTATGTTCTTGTATTTGTGAGTCATTAAATCTGTACAAAACATAATTTACACTTAAAAACCAGAAATGGCTAGACACAAAGTATTTGGTCAATACAACTCGTAATACATACATTCACTATTATTTTATAAAGAAATTGGGTGTCCTAGCATATGATCGATATAAATTTGAGTTAAGAAATCAAATGGGTGATTCTAAGATATATAGAATGAAAGATAGATTATGTTTTTATCTTCTATCAATGTAATACATTGCGTTAATCGTAAAGCAGCAGAATAAGTCAATGTACGTGCATTCAATTTTTCTTTTGGAAATGGAAATTACATTTTATCACTGTCATTCTAAGAGTAATACAAGATTTTGAGAAAAATTTTGGTAAAAACAGAAAAATGTTAGAAAAAATTTAAAAAGAGAGAGAAAAAAAAAAACTTCCTCATAGAGGAAACAAGGGAAAAAAAGAGAGGGAAAGGGGAGAAAGGAAAAAACTTGATATTGTTCCCGAGAAAACAAAGTCTGGCTGCCTGTTCTTGAGGTCCAAAAACGAGATGCAGGCAATTGGGAAAGAAGGGAGTTTATTTCTGCCACCAGTTACAGGGAGGTCAGAGTAACTCACCAGACCAACTCAAAGTTATAAGGTTTTTTCTAGTGCTTGTATATATTTAAAGCTCCGTGCTATGTGTGGGATTGGAACTGGGGGTTTGCATTAAATCTTTATCTCATCTTTAGCTGGGGACTAGGGTCTGGAAAGCTTTCTCTAGAGTCTTGGAAAGTTTCTTAATCTTATGACAGAACGAGATGTATGTGCAAGAATGCTTTTGTTATTCTATCAGAGTTTAGGGTCTGAGAAAAACCCAGGCGGGTTCTTAATGGGTTGGTTTCTGCATTCCAGTTCTTGTACTCAGGTACCAGATTCTCCAGTTTTAATGTTTAGCTTATACTTTCATTAAAGTTATAGTAACGGGTTCGTGGAAACTGACTGTTCTGTTTGCTAATGGAAACCTGGCCTGCCACAGTATCACACTATTCAAAGAAATTCCTAGATAATCATACAGATTATGGTACAGTTGGTAACATCAAGATCAATATTTATAGAAAGCAGAGAGTTGGCGAAAAAATTAAAATGCACCCTATATATTATACAGGATATTAAATAAAGGTTCTGGAATGCACTCTAAGATTGGTCACCATTTAAAACATGGTTGAGGCAAAAGACTTATTCTACTCCTTAATCACCTGTTTCAACTATTCAGGAAAAATAGAGAAACACTGACTGCCTAAGGCAGAAGATCCCACAAGTTTTGTTATATAAACTATCTCTTTTTAAAAGTTTTAAAACCAGCCTTTACTATTGAATGTCATTTGCACTTGTTTTCCCCTTGTTTTGTGTCACAAGTCTCAATAAAATTCTCATTTAACCATGGAGCTTTTCCATTAATGATCCCAGCACTAAAAGTCTATTTTCTTGGCCTGGTTTTCTAGCCATATGCTGTGGAGAGAATGCTGTGTAAATATATTTCCTCTTCTCTACTTCATAACAGACCTTATGGTCAAAGGGGACTAAACTATGCCTGAACATAAAATGGATGATGATTTAAATTTTTAATATACAATGCTTAAAACTGTATGATACAAAAATTATAGCCAAAACCATCATGGTTGGCTAATAATTGGTATATAGTTTTATGGCAGGCTAGGTTTCCATTAGCAACCAGATGAATCAGTTTCCACTAACCCTTTTCTATAATTTTGACGAATGTGTAAGTTAAACATTAAAGAACTAGAGAAACTGGTGCCTGAGTACAAGAACTAGAATGCGAAAACAAACCCATTAAGACTCCGCCTGGGTTTTCCCAGACCCTAAAGTCTGATCAAATAATAAGAGTGTTCTTACACATATTCCTCGTACCAGGGCCCACTTAAGATTAAAAAACTTTCCAAGAGTCTAGAGAAAGCTCTCCAGACCCTAGTTAGATTAGAGAGAGACTGAATGAAACACTCTCCCTTGTAGGTGCACTCTCCCACATAGCATGGAGCTTAGAATGCATGTAAATGCTGGGCGGGGGGGCGGAATTGTAACTTTTAGTTGGTCTGGTGAGTTACTACAACCTTTTCCCTGTAACTGGTTGCAAAAATAAGCTCCTTTCTTTCCCAGTCTGTCTGCATCTTGCTATTGGACTGTGAGAACAAGCAGCCGGACCCGATTCTATCTGGGAACAGTTTAGTGTGTGTTTTTAAATCACATTATAAAATAATTATTTTCCCATGTTCTTAAAAATTCTTCAAAAACATAACTTTTGCGAACCCAAAAGTATCTGAGACAGGTTCTGAGATTTATTTTCCTTTCACATTTTTATCTTATGAGAACACCATCATGTTTTCAGGGATATTTAGGTGTTTCCAGCTATTTTCTATTATAAGTAATGCTATAACAATATTCTTTGTACTTAAAATCTATACGTGCATCTCTAATTTTTGACTTAACTTACTTTGGCTAAGTCAAAGAATATAAGCTTTAAAAGTTTTGTATCCATCATGCCAAAATATTCTCCAAAAGAGCTGTATCCCTCCTTCCATCAGTGCAGGAGACTGTTTTCCAGAACCACTGCACTGCATACTCTAGGTGAATGGTGCCCCTGCAATGATGGAACTGTTGTTTTCCTGTGTTTATGATAACACTGGAAAATATAAGTAAAACAACAACAGCAAAAAAATGTTTGCCAACACAACTGGTCAAGAAAATATCCTTCCTATAAATAATTTCCATTTCTCTGATTATTAGTACTATTGATTATTTTTCACATATTTTAAGGTTAATTTTACGTTTCCTTTCAGGTGACTTGACTGTTGCACGTGTTTTGGCCATTTTTAGTCAGAACATTTGAATTATTTCCTAATTTGTAAAGAGCTTTTTTATTTAATGTGAATATTAATCCTTGTTATATATTAACAACTTTTTATTTCCTAGATTCTTAACTTCTTTTTAACTTTCTATTAAAGAAAATTTCAAACATAAACAGCAGTAGAAAGAATAGTATAGTGAGCCCAATGAACACATTCCCCAGTTTTAATAATGATCAATTAATCTCAACACCTTTTTGATCCACTGAAGTTTTATAAAATTTTTTCAAATCTATTACTTTTTCTCATTTCCTTGGCCTTTAAGTTTAGAAGGAAATCTCTTACTCTCAAGTACAGTTATTTACCATTTTAGTATATTTTATAGTTTCATTTTTACATTTTTAAAAATTTTACCTGAAACTTTTTTGGTATATAGTGAGAGGTGAGGATTTAATATTCTTTTTGTAAACAGCCAGCCATCTAGTATCATTTATTAAGTACTTTTTCCTTTTCCTACTGGTGATATTTCAAACCAGTATACTATCTCTTAAATACAGAAGGGCTATTCTGGATTTCTAGTTTGTTAAATTCATTTGTCATTTTTTTTTTTTTTTTTTTCTGAGACGGAGTTTTGCTCTTGTCACCCAGGCTGGAGTGCAATAGCGACTCACCGCAACCTTCCGCCCCCTGGGTTCAATCAAGCGAGTCTCCTGTCTCAGGCTCCCAAGTAGCTGGGATTACAGGTGTTAGCCACCACACCTGGCTAATTTTTGTATTTTTAGTAGAGACGGAGTTTCACCATGTTGGTCAGGCTGGTCTCAAACTCCTGACCTCAGGTGATCCACCTGCCTTGGCCTCCCTAAGTGCTAGGGTTACAGGCATGAGCCACTGTGCCCGGTCCATTTGTCTATTTTTATATGAGTACCACACATTTAATTATTTTGTTAAATAGTAGATTTTAATAGCTAAATTTTTTAGAAATGATAAAATTAGAATCAGTTTCTTCACAACTTACCTGATTGCACTTTTTAACCACATCTGGCCCAGGTGTGGCATTGAGAAGAGCTATAATAAGGTAACGATTTAACAGCTTCCCTAGTCCTAGTTCTTGCAAGGTGTCATCTGTAAGGAGTCCATTCCAAAGAAGAATATTGTGGAAGAGCTAAAATAAAGTATCAAGTAAATATGTACCCTTTCTCCAAAGAGAAACTGTAATAGTCTCTAACAAAAATAAAGAGTTGATCAAACTAAAATTCTCACTACAACTGCCCTGTTGGAACTGTCAATTTTAGAATACAATATCTCTGAATAAATACTTGATTCTTTCCAAACTCCATGTATTTGCTCATCTTATCTTCATTTTCTAGGATAACCATCCCCAAATCTGTCTCAAATAACTTCACTAGAGCCTTTCCAGATCAATAATCTTCCTTCCCAATCCATTTTCTCTCAAAGTCGAGGACCACTGAATATAAGACCACAGGACCATGTGATTAATAAAGAACCAGTGTCAAAACTAGGGCTGCTATTACCAACATGTGACCTTGAGAAGGCAATCAATGCTGAGAGCTTCATTCCTCTGATACATAAAGATTAATAATCACCTGTGAATTTGAAGATAACTTGGATTAAGTAACCATAATAAATTGTAATAAAATATTGGTGGCCCTTTCCCTTTACTAAATTCAGATCTTTCTGTGAATTTTAAGGTCGGTCCTTCCTTCCTTCCTTCCTTCCTTCCTTCCTTCCTTCCTTCCTTCCTTCCTTCCTTCCTTCCTTCCTTCCTTCCTTCCTTTCTTGTACTATATTCACCACTCTATTGTTTTACTAAAATGTAATGCTTTTGCACATTTTATCTCATTGTTGATGTTGTTCCCTCTTCCCAGAAAGCCTTTTCCCTAATTCAACCACATGATAAATATTAATTCACACTATTAAAACTACTCTTGCTGAGGTCACCTATATCCTTCTAATTGTCAAATCCAATAAGTAGTTTCAGTCTTTCTCTTAATTCTCTTTGGTGGGCATTTAACACTCTTTTCTTCGTTGTTGAAAATCTTCCATTTAGCTTCCTTAAGGCCATTCTCTTGTGATCATCCTAAGGCTCATAACTGATTCTACAGTTTCCTTGAAGCCTCCATGTTCTCCTCTTCCGTTAGTATTTCCCGAGGTTCTGTCCTTAGCCTACTTCTCATGCTTCATCCAGTCTCCTTAGAGCTTGTCATTCATGACCATGGCTCCAAATATTGCCTACAGGTAGTGGACTCCTAAATCTCCAGCTCAGATTTGTCTCCTGAAATTCAGACTCAAGTATCCAACTACCTCCTAGACCTTTGTATCTCTATTTGTTCCAAATATACCTTCATTATGTCCAAAATAGATCTTATCTTCTCTCGATCAGTTATCGAGTCCTTTCAATGCTTCCTCCTAAACATTGTTTGAACCTTCTTCTCCTTCCCATCCCTATTGCCACTAACTTAGCAATAATTTTAAGGCCAGGGGTTGGCCAACTATAGCTTGTGGGTTAAATCTATCCTGTCGCCTGTTTTTGTAGGGTCCATGAGCTAAGAATGGTTTTAACATTTTTCAAGGACATTTTAAAACTGTTTTTAAACAAAATATTTTGTACCATGAGAAAATTACATAACATTCAAATTTCAGCATTCATAAGTTTTATTCAAACATAGCCATGTTCATTTGTTTATGTACTATGACTGTTTTTGTGCTATGGTGGCAGAATTGAGTAATTAGACAGAGACCATGTGAACCACAAAGCCTAAAATACTATCTAATTCTTACCGAAGAAGTTTGTTGTTCTTTGTTCTATAGTAAACAGGATTTTTACAAAATTTGTCTTTTCATTTTTGCAGTTTTTGCTCACCTTTAGGCCTGACCAGAACTGTCTTTCTTGGAACTTTGAATGAGGTGATGTTTTGTTTTCTACAGCACTAATTAGAAGCAAAAGAAGGAGAAAAGGAGAAAATGCAAAGAACTATTAGCCTTTCAGAACCAGAGTTTGAGATCTGACTTTCTTTTAAACCAACCAAACTAAGCCTTAATGGAATATAAACAGAGATTGTCTGATGAGATCCATTGGAATTACAAATGTATGCATACTCTGACCCAATGATCTCATTTCTGAGAATGCCTCTTGTAGATATACGTGCACAAGTATGGAATATGTCTATAAGATTGTTTCCAACATCAGTGATGACAGTAGTTCACCAGTCACATGACCATCATAGGACATCTAAATGATGGCAAACTTTACAGCTTAAAAAAGAATGAGGAAGCTGTTTATATGATGGATGACGTGTATAGAAAGATCTCAAGAGGTACTAAGTGAAAAAAAGGTACAAAACAGATTACAACTTTTTGAGTATACTTCCTTTGCTGTAGAAAGGAGGGTAACATAAGATTATAGCTTATATAAGTACTTCTGTTTGCATGAAGAAAGTCTTGAAAGATAAAAATTACTCAGTGTGATTATTAATGCATGCACATATGTGAGTAGAAGGAGAAGGGCAAAAACTGAGTCAGGGGTGGGAGTAAAACTTTTCATTTTAATAAATTTTTTTTAGTAAAATAATATATACTTATTTATAAATAAATAATATACCACATTCGTACATCAGAACCATGTGAATGCATTACCTATCTAAAACATTACAAAGCAAAGTTTACCAGGGCAGAATTTTTACATGTAGACATCTCATGACTCAAAATGAATCAGAAAGCTTTGAGGTTCCTTTCTTCCCCCTCCAAAAAGCTCCTCCATCCTGTCAGTACTCACTGGATTGCTACAGTTCATGTATCATTATAACTGATGTCTTCTTAGCAAAGTTATGTTCACACATCAAATACTACTTGTTTTATAATTTAAAGTGACTGCAGAATTTACAGGTGCAGTTTCTGGTTCCTCAGTGTTGTGCTTCCTCTGTGCTAGGCACTGTTGTGTTCTGAGCACCCTCTCCATCTCCCTAATATCCTGTGAGGTAGGCACTAATTTTATCCTAATTTTATAATGAGAAAACAGGTGTGTAAAAATATCTACTAACAGTGGACTTGTGTTCTTTACCACTCTATATCACCTGCTATGTTCCTAGGATATGTGTAAAACTAAAACCAAAACCCAAACCAACCAAACAAAAATACATATAAGCACCAAGCATAAAGCACAGCATAAAGTAGGTCACTGAGAAATATTTGTTGAAATCTCAATTTGCATCCTCATAGAGTATGTGTACACGTTTTGAAAACACTATAGTTTCTTTTGCATTGCATTCTTAAACAAATCTGCACTCTATGATCGGCTATTTCAAATAATCTAGAAATTAACAGCTCTTACCTCTTTGGATACAGAGGAATAAAAACATCATCTTCTACTGCCTTCTTCATTCTTGAAACAATGGATTTAAGTAAATCCTATTATTACAAATTTGAAAAGTATCAGTGATAGAAGACAGAAATGTATTTACCAAAAAAAAAGTAATTTTAACAGCAGTACAAATTTGTCCACACTCACAGAAGCAGCTGTTAAAATAACTATCAATTGAGTACAAACAAAACCTTATTTATCCATATGGGTATAGTTGGATCATTTTCATTGCTATATAGTATTTTGTTGCATGAATACTACTGATGGAACACTTAGGTGATTTCTGGTTTGGTGGCTATTATAAATAATGCTGCCACAAAAATTCTTGTACATGTCATTTAGTACACGTCATACATCTCTAATGGGTATACACATAGAGATAGAATTGCTGGAGTATAGTTCATGTCCATACATTCAACTATGTACAAAAAAACCAAACTGTTTCTAGAATAGTGGCATCCCATTACTGCCTGCAGTATAAAAGAAATCCTGTTTCTCTACATACTTACAATAATTGGCATTTTCTTGTTTCTTAATGTTTGCAATTGTAGTGGGTATGCAGTCATATTTCATTGTGTTGTTTTAATTCTCATTTAATTATCACTGAGTAATGTGCTCTTGGGTATCTTTTCATATTCCTGTTTGCCACTTGGCAAGCCCTTTTGCAAAGTACCTAATTAAGCTGCTTGCCAACATTGCTTTTTTTTGGTATTAGGTTCTGTCTTTTTATTATTGATTTGTGCAAGTCTTCTACATACTCCGGCTGTGGGTCCTTTGTTGGTTTGTCTTGTGTCCTGTGATGCAGAAAATCCACTTAGGGAAATCCATTTTGTTTGTATATAAAAAATTGGAAATAACCAAAATATTCAATCATAAGGAATTTTAAGGAGATGTTACATCCATCCAGTGAATCTACCATAAATTTTAGCTGAAGTTTATGATGACTACAGTAACAGACAACTATAAATATGCAATGAGATAACATTAAGCAGTAGTAGTATACTAACTTACATGCCTGTTAGGATTATAACTTTGAAAAAAGAGCCTGGATGAAAATATCCTACAATGGTATTAGTCCTTGTACTAGGGTAAAAGATAATGAGTGTTTATTTTTTTCGTGTATTAGCAATATTTCTATAATGATATTCTTAAAAAAGTATTCATATTTGAAAAATGAAAATGGCATACTATACACCAGAGTAAAAGTTTTTTAAGTCAATGACAATGTATACAGCACAAATTCAGCTGTCACATACTGTATACTAACTGAATTATCCATAAATGTAGAATTCAATCAAATATATTTTTCATAAATAGCATAATGAATTGAAGTCGTTTCTCTTTCCACTCAATTATCTGTAACATATTCCTCAAGTGGCCATATATCAACATTTATTTAATGCTAAAAATTAAAACTCCAGTTGTATTTTACTCCATTCCTTAAACATTCTGAATTCTGTTAAAAGAAAAAAGAGCATTTTCCAGACATTATCTCCAAAAAATAGCATTTGAGTTTATGTAACTTACTGAGTTAGGTGTTCATGCTAGAAAAAAAGCTGCTTTGATTTTTTTCATTTAATTTTAATAATTTTGAATGCCAGCCTTGAGAAATATTTCCATATTGTTTAAATTTTGTTTCTTAAAATAGTTCTATTGAAAATGAACTATAAATAAAGGACATTATTGAATCAACTGGCAAAAGTGGAATATGGATGGTAGATTGTTGATAAATTTGCTGAAACTGCTAACTCCTCTGGTTATAAAACATAATATCTTTGTCTTAACAAATATGCACCTTGTTCTCAGTAATCAGGACAAAAAATATTGTATGTATATATTTAAAGTGGAAGGGCTAATGATAAAGCCAATGGGGCAAAATATTAATGACAAGTAAATCTGGGTAAAGGGAACATGGAAATACTACTCTTATTCATGAAAGTTTTCTTTCAAAGTATTAATATTTCCAAATAAATTATTTAAAACAAAACATAAATTTGCTGGCCGGGTGCAGTGGCTCACGCCTGTAATCCCAGCACTTTGGGAGGCTGAGGTGGGTGGGTCACTTGAGGCCAGGAATTTGAGACCAGCCTGGCCAACATGGCAAAACACTGTCTCTACTAAAAATAGAAAAAATTAGCCAGGCATGGTGGCACATGCTCGTAATCCCAGCTGCTTAGGAGGCTGAGGCACGAAAATCGCTTGAACCCAGGAGGCGGAGGTTGCAGTGAGCGGAGATTGCACCACTGCACTCCAGCCTGGGTGACGAGAGTGAGGTTCCATCTTAAAAAAAAAACCAAAAAACAGAAAAACAAATAAACAAAAAACCCCACATGAATTCACAGAAAACCGTGAGCTATTAACTTTTCTAACTATTAAATAACATCATTTATTTGGTGGAAAATAAGGTTCTCCAAACAGTTTTAACAAGCATTCTGAATCACACGTTCAGACTCACATACAACCCTTTGTATAAATATACTTTAAAACAGCTTTAAAGAGGCACTTGTGTGACGCCCGTGGTTTTTATGCTGCTCTGTATATCCATGGAGGTAATCCCAGGATGGTCTGGACAGATGTTGGGGTGGTCAGGGAAGAATAAGGGCAGGTGCTCACAACAGCAGGAGCAGTTTTACTTCTCTGTGTGTGTTTGCATATTGGATTGTGTAAGATTTAATTGAAATAGGTTCTGTTTATAAAAAACAAAAAATGAGTCTGAAAACCACCAATCTATCTGAACACCCAAGTGATGCTTAGACTTATTTTCACATTTCTACTAAATGGTTCATCAACCATGTCTAAAACCATTTGCTGACAGGGAATCATTATCTCCTGAGGCTGCCCATAACTTTAGACTATTAGATTTCAGTTAACAGTGAGAGTTAACAAACTTTTCCCTCCTACAGTTTCCACTCCTTGGTCTTGGTTTACTTCTTGGGATCATGCAGAATAGCTCTAGCCCCACTTCCACAAGACAATTCTCTAGATTTTAAGATTAATATCATACTTTTTTTTTTTTTAACATCTTTTCTTTCCCATACCATCTTAAGACACTCTCCACTGAATAAGCTTACACCAAGAATTAAGTGCAATATTCCCAGGAAGGTCTAATCTGTGGGTATCATCACCAAATATGCCATTCTTACTCAAAATAGCACACACATACTAGGATAAATTCCCATTTACCTGTTTTTCTGTTACTCAAGTGACACTGCTGACTCACACTAGGTTTACTGTTGATTATAATCTGTCTTACCTATGCTGCTTCAAAACTGTGTCTCTCCCATCTTTTACTTATACAGTTGAATTTTTAACCACAAGGGTGGCACATGCATTTATTTTATCACAATTTCTTGAGTCAGTCCATTTTCTATAATCTTTTGAAATCTCCTTGGATTCTAATTCTACCATCCACAAGTCTTACAGAATTCCTAGCTTTTTATCACTGACACATTTCATTAGTATGTATTTTACCACTTTATCCAGTTCAATAAAAATATTGAACAGAGCAAAGCTGAGAAGATACCTAAAACTAGCAGACTCTCCATAGGTAGTCAATGCCCTACTGGTCATTATTGTTTTAGGTATACGTAAGCTCACATTTCCCCTATTAATCCCTAACAACAAACATAATACATTAAATTTGCTTCAATAAATAATGTTAAGTATCTTTGGGAATCCTATCAATGATAGGTTATAGTAATTACTGCTTTTTAAATTTAAGTATTCATAATCTACTTCTATAATAATTTACTTTAGATTTTTAGTCAGAATCAAAATTATTATTACCAGGCATTAGCTTACAGCGTTTGCTTCTAACTTTGAAAACAGAAACTATGTTGTCTGACTCAATTTCTGTTCTTGAACCTGTCTCATTCTCTTCCATCACTGAAGAAATAGAGTGATCCCACTGGTGAACTGTCTTAGCAACCTGGGGCATTATGTAGTGTAAGTGATCCTCTACCAAATGCCATTTTGCCATCCCTAGGGAATACCTGACAATGTGCAAAGACATTTTTGGTTGTGAAGCCCGGGAGTACTACTGGCACCTAGTGGCACAAGCCAGGGATGCTGCTGAGCATACTATAGTGCACAGGACAGACCCTTACAACAAAAAATTATCTGTTCCAAATGCCAATGTAGTGCTGAGACTGAAAACCCTGATGTAATCTATTCTCCTGCTTATGCAAACAACCCATTTTCTACATTCATAGCAGAGGAATTTCAGAATAAAAACATCCATTATAAAAACTTCATGAGTGCGCCTATAATCCCAGCACTTTGGGAGGCCAAGGTGGGTGGATCACAAGGTCAGGAATAGAGACCATCCTGGCTAACACAGGGAAAACCCCGTCTCTACTAAAAATACAAAAAAATAGCTGGGCGTGGTGGTGGGTGCCTGTAGTCTCAGCTACTCGGGAGGCTGAGGCAGGAGAATCGCTTGAACCCAGAAGGCGGAGGTTGCAGTGAGCCAAGATCCCACCACTGCACTCCAGCCTGGGTGACAGAGCAAGACTCCGTCTCAAACAAAAAAAGAAAAAAAAAAAAAAAGACTTCGTGAGTGAATCCATAATACTGCTGAAAGGCTTCAGTGATCACAAAGAGCCAGGTCTACCACTTAGTACTCAAGATTTTACAAATGACTTAACCCTTCTGGGCCCCAGCTTCATCTGTAAAAACTCAATGAAAATAAATACATTTCACAGGGTGATGAGGATCAAATGAGACAATGTGCAAGTATTTAATAAACAGTAAAGCATAATGATTTATATTTAGGCTGTAACTCAACAATCCTACACAGAAAGCAAATACAGGATTATATATCTGCTTCTTTGTAGCTTTTAACTACTAATCTTCTATGCGGCATATCAACATAGAATAAATCTACACCTTCTTTGAATACAAACACCATCTCTCTGTACGTCTTCTTTCAAATTAAATATCTCTAATTCCTGCAACAGTTTCCATCTATTTTACCTGAGTTTTTATCCTATTGGAGGTAAGTAAAAAATGCCTTTCTATCTGTTGCCACATGTTGAAATCCTACTCTTTCTCTCAAGCCACAGCTCAAATGCTACCCCTAAGATAAACTATTTCCTTATCCCCACTGCTCTCTCCTGTCTCCTCCTGAAGACATAGTACTTTATCTATGCTGCTCATGGGGAGGGAATGTGGTCAGTGAGACAAACTGGGCTTTAGAAGCAGACTATCCAAGTTCAAATCCTAGTTCTCATTCATGGTAGCACTGTGAAAACTAGTTTTAAAGATTCATTTTCTTCATCTATAAAACGAGGCTATCATCTGTTTAAGAGACAGTTTTGCTGTTGCCCAGGCTGCAGGGTGGTGGCACAATCATGGCTCAATGCAGCTTCAACTCCTGGGCTCAAGGGGGAGCCCAGCTAATTTTTATTTTTTTGGTAGAGATGGCTCTTGCTATGATGCCCAGGCTGGTCTTGAACTCTTGGCCTGAAGAGAACCTCCTGCCTCAGTTTCCCAAAGGACTCAGATATACAGGTGTGAACCGTCATGCCTGGCGATCACCCATTTTTTTAATATGGCTGCTGGGATTAAGATGACAGGTACAAGACCTTACAGAGTGCCTAGTACACAACTGGAATTAAGTAAGTTTTATTATCTTCCCTACTTCTCCTTCTCATTTCCTGTTTTAAATTACATTTTATGTGCATCTTATTTTCTCTGAGATTACATGCTTCTTGAAGGCAGAATTAGGCTGGTATCCCTTTCCTCCCTTTCATTTCTTATAGCTTTCCTCCTTTGTAATCACAATTCCAAGGGCTAAAACTTAATGGTGCTCATAATATGAATATGATATGCCTCCTTGCTTTTCAACCACCTCTGTCACTCTACTCTGGGTGTTCTCCAGTCTGTCAATTTATCCTTAATTTCCTAAAGCTCAACCTAAAATTGGTCTACTCATAAAACTGCATGAATCTACAATCTCATCAACAAACAATAAAAAAAAAATACTACAATGAAAGAGAAGATTCTCAGCATGATCATTCTAAAAAGTTCCTCAATACATCTTATGTTCAGTGAATTCAATTCTATATCACTGTAAGATCAAGATCTGTCCTACTGAACTTTGAATCCTTAAAGAGACTACTATTATTTGGCAGACTACAAATAACTAGTTACTATAATAAGTGTCAGTCTAATTTTGAAACCATTGTTCAAGCAAAGCCACAATGCCACTGGATTTCTGCCAAAGGATTTTTGCCAAAAGAACAAAGGTAGAGTGTTGTCATCTTCCTTTAGAAGAAATGAATTTGCATTATTGGACTTATACCGGTTCATCTCTGCAGGGTCAGTGCATATTCATAATCCTCAAAGATGGCTGCCTGGGCCATGAGAACACAAATCAGATCACTGAACAGAGAAAAGTAAGCTAATAGGAATGAAAGTAATAATCTGGGTCTTTACAGGTATGTCTGTAATTTAAAATGATTACCACGTCTATCACAGTGTTCAGAAGTATCAAGGTATATTCTTTCGTCTTATTAATATGAAGATAAAAAAATAGCCAAGTCCAGTTAAAAAAAATTTGTTTTCATCTCAGTGCAGTCTGAGAAAAAGTCTAGATTCTATAAATCAAAAGTAAGTATGTTTTCCCCCAAACAGTTTTCTGATAATCACTCTGTATCTTTTATAAACCAGGAGCTGTAAGAAGATTATAATGATTTACAGATACATCATGGAGTTCACAACTCTAGAAATTATTACCTGTTTGCTTTTACTAACTTCATTTTCACAAATGGAATGTTCTTCAAGAATCACTCTGCAATGTGTTATTAAACTTGTTGTTTGTGAGGCTGACAAAGGATCCCAAAGGAATTCTACAAAGTCTGAAAAAAGTATTTCAGTGGTGAACAATTTATTTACTACATTGTTTTGCTTCTTATATATAAATAATCAAGACCTTTAACAAACACTGCTTCCCTCCTTATTCAGTTTAAGATCTATGGCAATTATTACCATCACATATTTGCATACATCCTCAATTTCCTTGTTTTTCTTGGGCTTTGTTAAACTCCTCCAGCCAAACTACAACTCTTTATAGTTAAGTTCACTTGTCACTGAGTCTCTGCCTGCAACCACGCAGATAAAAAGTGGCTGGAAAAAAAAAACCACATTAACTTGATACCTATACAACTCAAGTGAGCCTCTCTCTCTCTCTCTCTCTCTGTCTCTCAGGTCCATTCGCTCTCCCTCTCACCTAGATGATTAATTCATACCTTCTCCCTTCTCTGTTATCTCACTCTCAGTTGATGGACTTTTTCCTTCTAGTTGATTATTTCCTACTTATTTTTTCTACCCCCTTGCTTTTTCTTTCAGCTAATTACTTCCTCATTTGCTAAGAAAATAGAAGCAATCAGAAAAGCAGCACTACAAAGCTCCTACCACAGCATCTACATACCTACCTGCGTCTGTGCCCATATGCTCTAACTTGTCTCCTATTCCTATGGATGAGGCACCCACACTCCCACCACGTCAGGTGAACTGTTTATTTTGTGGATGAGATCCCAAGACTTTTGGCTTAATCTAAGATCCTGTTCCCAGAACTCTGTCCTTCCACTTTGGTATTGACATCACTTGTACTAGATTTTTTCCATCACCCTACAAACAACTATTTATCTTGTATTAAAAATAATCCCCCTCGGTGTAAAGAGGCTGCCAAGATGGCCGAATAGGAACAGCTCCAGTCTGCAGCTCCCAGCAAGATCAACGCAGAAGGCAGGTGATTTCCAACTGAGGTACCCAGTTCATCTCATTGGGACTGGTTGGACAGTGGGTACAGCCCACAGAGGGTGAGCTGAAGCAAGGTGGGGTGTTGCCTCACCCGGAAGCGCAAGGGGTTGGGGAATTCTCTCCCCTACCTAAGGGATGCCATGAGACACTGTGCCGGGAAGAACAGTGCACTCCAGCCCAGATACTGCATTTTTCCCACGGTCTTTGCAACTGGCAGACCAGGAGATTACCTCCAGTGCCTACCGCACCACGGCCCCGGGTTTCGTGCACAAAACTGGGTGGCTGTTTGGGCAGACACCAAACTAGCTGCAGGCGTTTTGTTTGGTTTGGGTTTTTCTTTCATACCCCAGTGGCACCTGGAACGCCAGAGAAACAGAACCATTCACTACCCTGGAAAAGGGGCTGAAGACAGGGAGCCAAGTAGTCTGGCTTGGTGGGTCCCACCCCCACAAAGCCCAGCAAGCTAAGATCCACTGACTTGAAACTCTCGCTGACGGGAGTCTGAGCCCAACCTGGGATGTTCCAGCTTGGTGGGGGGAGGGGTGTCCACCATTGCTGAGGCTTTAGTAGCTGGTTTATGCCTCACAGTGTAAACAAAGCCCCCAGGAAGTTCGACCTGGGCAGAGCCCACCACAGCTCAGCAAGGTCGCTGCAGCCAGACTGCCTCTCTAGACTACTCCTCTCTGGGCAGGGCATCTCTGAAAAAAGGCAGCAGCCCCAGTCAGGGACTTAAGAGATAAAAACCCCCATCTTCCATGGACAGAGCATCTGGGGGAAGGGGTGGCTGTGGGTGCAGCTTCAGCTGACTTAAACGTCCTTGCCTAATAGTTCTGAAGAGAGCAGTGGTTCTCCCAGCACAGCGTTCGAGTTCTGATAAGGGACAGACTGCCTCCGCAAGTGGGTCCCTGACCTCCATTTATCCTGACTGGGAGATACCTCCCAGTAGGGGCCAAAAGACACCTCATAGAGGAGAGCTCTGGCTAGCATCTGGCGGGTGCCCCTCTGGGACAAAGCTTCCAGAGGAAGGAACAGGCAGCAATCTTTGCTGTTCTGCAGCCTCCGCTAGTGATACCCAGGCAAACAGGGTCTGGAGAGGACCTCCAGCAAACTCCAGCAGACCTGTAGCAGAGAGGCCTGTTAGAAGCAAAACTAACAAACAGAAAGGAATAGTATCAGCATCAACAAAAAGGACATACACTAAGGGACCCCATCCGAAGGTCACCAATATAAAAGACCAGAAGTAGATAAATCCACAAAGATGGGGAGAAACCAGCACAAAAAGGCTGAACATTCCAAAAACTAGAATGCCTGTTCTTCTTCAAAGAATCACAAGTTGTCACCAGCAAGGGAACAAAACTGGATGGAGAATGAGTTGGACGAATTGACAGAAGCAGGCTTTAGAAGGTGGGTAATAAACTCCTCCGAGCTAAAGGAGCATGTTCTAACCCAATGGAAGGAAGTTAAGAACCTTGAAAAAAGGTTAAAGGTATTGCTAACTAAAATAGCCAGTTTAGAGAAGAATATAAATGACCTGATGAATCTGAAAAACACTGCAGGAGAACGTCATGAAGTATACACAGACATCAATAGCTGAATCGATCAAGTGGAAGACAAGATATCAGAGATTGAAGATCACCTCAGTGAAATAAAGCGAGAAGACAAGTTTAGAGAAAAAAGAGTGAAAAGAAACAAACAAAGCCTCCAAGAAATACGGGACTATGTGAAAAGACAAAATCTATGTTTGATTGGTATACCTGAAAGTGATGGGGAGAACTGAACCAAGTTGGAAAACACTCTTCAGGATATTATCCAGAAGAACTTCCCCAACCTAGCAAGGCAGGCCACCATTCAAATTCAGGAAATACAGAGACCACCACAAAGATACTCCTTGAGAAGAGCAACCCCAAGACACATAATTGTCAGATTCACCAAGGTTGAAAGGGAGGAAAAAATGTTAAGGGCAGCCAGAAAGAAAGGTCGGGTTACCTACAAATGGAAGCCCATCAGACTAACAGCGGATCTATCTGCAGAAACCCTACAAGCTACAAGAGACTGGGGGCCAATATTCAACATTCTTAAAGAAATGAATTTTCAATCCAGAATTTCATATCCAGCCAAACTAAGCTTCATAAGCAAAGGAAAAATAAAATCCTTTACAGACAAGCAAATGCTGAGAGATTTTGTCATCACCAGGCCTGCCTTACAAGAGCTCCTGAAGAAAGTACTAAACATGGAAAAGAACAACTGGTACCAGACACTGCAAAAACATACCGAATTGTAAAGACCATCAACGCTATGAAGAAACTGTATCAACTAATGGGCAAAATGACCAGCTAGCATCATAATGACAGGATCAAATTCACACATAACAATATTAACTTTAAATGTAAATGGTCTAAAAGCCCCAACTAAAAGACACAGACTGGCAAATTGGATAGAGTCACGATCCATCAGTGTGCTGTATTCAAGAGACCCATTTCATGTACAGAGACACACGCAGGCTCAAAATAAAGGGATGGAGGAATATTTACCAAGTAAATGGAAAGTAAAAAAAAAAAAAAAAAAAAAAAAGCAGGGGTTGCAGTCCTAGTCTCTGATAAAACAGACTTTAAACCAACGAAGATCAAAAGAGACAAAGAAGGGTATTACATAATGGTGAAGGGATCAATGCAACAAGAGCTAACTATCCGAAATAAGTATGCACCCAATACAGGAGCACTCAGATCAGATTCATAAAGTAAGTTCTTAGAGACCTACAAAGAGACTTAGACTCCCACACATTAATAGTGGGAGACTTTAACATCCCGCTGTCAAAGTTAGAGAGATCAACGAGACAGAAAATTAACAAAGATATCCAGGACTTGAGCTCAGCTCTGGACCAAGCAGACCTAATAGACATCTACAGAACTTTCCACCCCAAATTGACAGAATATACATTTTTCTTAGCACTACATTGCACTTTTTATAAAATTGACCACATAAACACTCCTCAGCAAATGCAAAAGAATGAAAATCATAACAGTCTCTCAGACCACAGTGCAATCAAATTAGAACTCAAGATTAAGAAACTCACTCAAAACCACACAACTATATGGAAACTGAACAACCTGCTCCTGAATGACTACTGGGTAAATAACGAAATGAAGGCAGAAATAAAGATGTTCTTTGAAACCAATGAGAACAAAGACACAATGTACCAGAATCTCTGGGACACATTTAAAGCAGTGTGTAGAGGGAAATTTATAGAACTAAATGCCCACAAGAGAAAGCAGGTAAGACCTAAAATCAACATCCTAACACCACAATTAAAAGAACTAGAGAAGCAAGAGGAAACAAACTCAAAAGTGAGCAGAAGACAAGAAATAACTAAGATCAGAGAAGAACTGAAGGAGATAGAGACATGAAAATCCCTTCAAAAAAATCAATGAATCCAGGAACTGGTTTTTTGAAAAGATCAACAAAATAGATATACCGCTAGCCAGACTAATAAAGAAAAAAAGAGAGAAGAATCAAATAGACGCAATAAAAAATGATAAAGGGGGTATCAACACCAATCCCACAGAAATACAAACTATACCGTCAGAGAACACTATAAACACCTCTATGTAAATAAACTAGAAAATCTAGAAGAAATGGATAAATTCCTGGACACATACACACTCCCAAGACTAAACCAGGAAAAAGTCGAATCCTTGAATAGACCAATAACAAGTTCTGAAATTGAGCCAGTAATTAATAGCCTACCAACCGAAAAAAGTCCAGGACCAGACGATTCACAGCTGACTTCTACCAGAGGTACAAAGAAGATCTGGTACCATCCCTTCTGAAACTATTCCAAACAACAGAAAAAGAGGGAATCCTCCCTAACTCATTTTACGATGCCAGCATCATCCTGACACCAAAGCCCGGCAGAGACACAACAAAAAAAGAGAATTTTAGACCAATATCCCCGATGAACATTGATGCAAAAATCCTCAATAAAATACAGGCAAACCAAATCCAGCAGCACATTAAAAAGCTTATCCACCATAGTCAAGTGGGCTTCATCCTTGGGATGCAAGACTGGTTCAACATACGCAAATCAATAAACGTAATCCAGCATATAAACAGAACCAAAGACAAAAACCACATGATTATCTCAACAGATGCAGAAAAGGCCTTTGACAAAATTCAACAGCTCTTCATGCTAAAAACTCTCAATAAACTAGATACTGAGGGAACGCATTTCAAAATGATAAGGGCTATTTATGACAAACCCACAGCCAGTATCATACTGAAAGGGCAAAAACTGGAAGCATTGCCTTTGAAAACTGGCACAAGACAAGGATGCCCTCTCTCACCACTCCTATTCAACACAGTATTGGAAGTTCTGGCCTGGGCAATCAGGCAAGAAAAAGAAATAAAGGGCATTTGATTAGAAAAAGAGAAAATCAAATTGTCTCTGTTTGCAGATGATATGATTGTATATTTAGAAAACCCCATTGTCTCAGCCCAAAATTTCCTTAAGCTGATAAGCAACTTCAGCAAAGTCTCAGGATACAAAATCAATGTGCAAATATCACAAGCATTGCTATACACCAACAACAGACAAACAGAGAGCCAAATCAAGAGTGAACTCCCATTCACAATTGCTATAGAGAGAATAAAATACCCAGGAATACAACTTACATGGGATGTGAAGAACCTCTTCAAGGAGAACTACAGGCCACTGCTCAAGGAAGTAAGAGATGACACAAACAAATAGAAAAACATTCCTTCCTCATGGATAGGAAGAATTAATATCGTGAAAAAGGCCATACTGCCCAAACTAATTTATAGCTTCAATGCTATCCCCATCAAGCTACCACTGACTTTCTTCACAGAATTGGAAAACACTACTTTAAATTTCATATGGAACGAAAAAAGAGCCAGCATAGCCAAGACAATCCTAAGCAAAAAGAACAATGCTGGAGGCATCATGCTACCTGACTCCAAACTATACTACAAGCCTACAGTAACAAAAACAGTATGGTACTGGTACCAAAACAGATATATAGACCAATGGAACAGAACAGAATCTTCAGAAATAACACCACACATCTATAACCATCTGATCTTTGACAAACCTGACAAAAACAAGCAATGGGGAAAAGATTCCCTATCTAATAAATGGTGTTGGGAAAACTGGCTAGCCATTTGCAGAAAGCTGAAACTGGAAAATTCCTTACATCTTATACAAAAATTAACTCAAGATGGATTAAAGACTTGAATGTAAGACCTAAAACCATAAAAACCCTAGAAGAAAATCTAGGCAATACCATTCAGGACATAGGCGTGGACAAAGGCTTCATGACTAAAACACCAAAAGCAAAGGCAACAAAAGCCAAAATAGACAAATGGGATCTAATTAAACTAAAGAGCTTCTGCACCGCAAAAGAAACTATCATCAGAGTGAACAGGCAACCTACAGAATGGGAGAAAATTGTTGTAATTTATCCATGGGACAAAAGGCTAATATCCAGAATCTACAAAGAACTCAAACAAATTCACTAGGAAAAAAAAAAAAAACTGTCAAAAGTGGGCAAAGGATATGAACAGACACTTCTCAAAAGAAGACATTTACGCAGCCAAAAAACATATAAAAAAAAGCTCATCATCGCTGGTCATTAGAGAAATGCAAATCAAAACCACATTCAGATATCATCTCATGCCAGTTAGAATAGTGATCGTTAAAAAGTCAGGAAACAACAGATGCTGGAGAGGATGTGGAGAAACAGGAACACTTTTACATTGTTGGTGGGAGTGTAAATTAGTTCAACCACACTGGAAGACAGTGTGGCAATTCCTCAAGGATCTAGAACTAGAAATACGATTTGACCCAGCGATCTCATTACTGGGTATATACCCAAAGGGTTATAAATCATGCTACTATAAAGACATATACACACGTATGTTTACTGCAGCACTATTCACAGTAGCAAAGACTGGGAACCAACACAAATGCCCATCAATGATAGACTGGATTAAGAAAATGTGGCATATACACACCACGGAATACTATGCAGCCATAAAACAGGATGAGTTTATGTTCTTTGCAGGGACATGGATGAAGCTGGAAACCATCATTCTCAGCAATCTAACACAAGAACAGAAAACCAAACACCGCATGTTCTCACTCGTAAGTGGGAGTTGAACAATGAGAACACATGGACACAGGGAGGGTAACATCACACATCATGGTCTGTCAGGGGTCGGGGGGCTAGGGGTGGGATAGCATTAGGAGAAATACCTAATGTAGATGACAGGTTGATGAGTGCAGGAAACACTATGGCACGTGTACAGCTATGTAACAAACCTGCACGTTCTGCACGTGTACCCCAGAACTTAAAAGTATAATAAAAAACAAACAAACCAACAAAAAATCCCCCTTAGCCCTACTTCCTCCTCTAGTATTGTTCCATTTCCTTCCTATCTTTTATGACAAAATTCCTCAAAGTACTATCTAAACTTCTATCTCTAGTTTCTCTCTTCCTACTTGTTTTTGATTTCCCTTAAATTAAGCCTTATCTTTTATCAGTCTACCTAATGCACTCTTAGCAAATCACAGATGACATTCACATAGCAAACTCCAGTGATTGATTCTAATCCTCATCTGACTTATCATCAACAATTCCAACAGTTGACCCTTCCTTCTTCCTAGAAACACTGTCTTTTCTTGGCTTCCCAAATACCACACTCTTAGTTTCCTGCCCATCTCTCTGGTCTTTGCTGTCTGCTTGTCATCTCTTTGACTTCCAAGTGCTATAGTATCTCAGGATTCAGGTCACTAACCTTCTCTTTTCTGTTTCGGTATTCAAAGTCAATTTTATACATTAAATGCCATTAATAAATGTCATGTGGATAAACTCCAAACTTACACCTTCCAACTGGACCTCCTCCTTTAAGACTCATGTATTCAACAACGGACTTGACATTTCCACTTAGATTACAGATACTTCAAACTCAACAAGTCTCAAACTGAGCTGCTAAAACAGCTCCCCACATTAAGCTTACTCCTATCAGACTTTTTCATTTCAGGAAATGGCACCTCTGTCCTTCCAGTTGCTCAGGCCAAAACCCACGGACCCATTCTTGATTCCTCTCTTTCTCTCTTGCTGGACAACCAATACATTAGCACATTCTGTTAGTGCTATCTTTGAAATATATGTAGAATTCAACCACTACTGGGACTCAGTCAGTGTTAATTTCTCACAAAGCTACTTATTTGTGGGACTGTTTCATCATTAGTATTTAGATTTTTGAAGCAGAGTGCTTAAATTAGGTACATCCATTCTATCATTAGTAGAGCTAGTTAAAAATAGTAACTTTCTAATACACCCCACAAATGCACCGTAAGTTTCGCTGAAATAAAATCTTGAAAGTTTTTATGTTTTACTTTTTAAAAATTTTAAATTTATAAATAGAGATGGAGTTTTACCATGTTGCCCAGGCTGGTCTGGAACTCCTGTGTTCAAGTGATCCTCCCGCCTCGGCCTTGCAAAGTGCTGGGATTACAGGCATGAGCCACTGCACCCCAGCCAAAATCTTATAATCAAATTGCCTAAGAAGCAATTATAAGGCTGATTGCTTCCAACTTCTAGGCTGGGCATGGTGACTCATGCCTATAATCCCAGTGCCTTGGGAAGCTGAGGGGAAGGGTCTCTTGAGGCCAGGAGTTTGAGACTAGCCTGGGCAACATAGCGAGACCTTGTCTCTAAAAAAATCTTTTAAAAATTAGCTGGGTGTGGTGGCATGTGCCTGGAGTCCCAGCTAATTGGGAGGCTGAGGCAGGAGGATCACTTGCCCCCAGGAATTCAAGACTGCAGTGAGCAATGTTCGTGCCACTGTACTCCAGTCTGGGTGACAGAGGAAGACCTTGTCTCAAAAACAAAA
Source organism: Papio anubis (assembly GCF_008728515.1). Taxonomy (NCBI): domain Eukaryota; kingdom Metazoa; phylum Chordata; class Mammalia; order Primates; family Cercopithecidae; genus Papio; species Papio anubis. The sequence goes on from NC_044989.1 coordinate 75,997,749, forward strand.
ACACATAAAAAATTAAGTAAGAGTTTTGCAGTCTTTGCTGTCAAATTTCTTTCTCAGTGACATAGTGAAACGGATCCTTATCAAGTACATAGGTAAAACAAAAGACTTCACGCTAAGGTCTGAAGCACAAGCATTAATGTTAAGTGCTCATAGTTGCTAATGGCAAATGTGAGTGAAATGAAGCAAATTTTTTTTTTTTTTTTGAGATGGAGTTTCACTCTTGTCACCCAGGCTGGAGTGCGATGGCACGATCTCACCTCACTGCAACCTCCACCTCCCAGGTTCAAGCAATTCTCCTGCCTCAACCTCCTGAGTATCTGGGATTACAGGTGCCTGCCACCACGCCCGGCTGATTTTTTTGTATTTTTAGTAGAGACGAGGTTTCACCATGTTGGCCAGGCTGGTCTTGAACTCTTGACCTCAGGTGATCCACCCACCTTGGCCTCACAGAGTGCCGGGATTACAGGTGTGAGCCACCACTCCCAGATGAAGCAATGTTTTTTAAAGAAAAGGATAAGAAACATAGTTAGAGAAGGGAAAAAAAGGACACATGTAGTACGGATGGAAATATGCTAAAAAATGACTGCAGTGTCACAGAAGCAGCAGGAATGCCACAAACACTAAACTGACTTTAAATACTGAGTGACTGAAGGTAAATAGAAAAGAGAAGGTAAGTGACCTGAATCTTGAGATACTGTAGCACTTGGAAGTCAAAGAGGTGAGAAGCAGACAGCAAAGACCAGAGAGGTGGGCAGGAAACTAAGAGTGTGGTATTTTGGAAGCCAAGTAAAGACAGTGTTTCCAGGAAGAAAGAAGGGTCAACTGTTGGAACTGCCAATGATACATCAGATGAGGATTAGAATCAATCTGAGTATTAGCAGTTTGGTAGCCAACCACCTGTACAAACACGTATTTTTTAACCAGCTTACGTTTGACAGCTCTTGAGTTTTACTACATATAACATTTCCTTGTGTTTAAAAACTTACGAAAAAACTTTGTGAATACAACAGAAATTAACAACCTTATATACTCTGTCAGAAAATAATTTAATTTTACCAAGGTTACGAAGCAGTACCTGTAAGTCGGGGAATAATTGTTTTGTTGATGATTGTAGACAAGATTTTTTTATCTGAACTACTTTCCTTCTTTGAATCTTCTACACTGCTATCCATAAATTCTTCTACAGATTTGAACCATGGCATCTCTTTTAAAACTGTGGAATCCAACTTACAAAGAAAACGATAAAAGTTATAAAGAAATCCTTCAACATTAGTGTATTTTAAAATAGTTTTTGTTTTTTTCAATAATCACCAGAGCTTTTCTAAGGATCAGAGGAGACTAATTCCCTGTTTTAACACTAGACCACCAAGGCTAGGCAGGATGGCAGGACAGCATGACTGAGATGTGGTGTCTAAGTAGCATAACAAGAAGCAGCATTTCATGCATTCAATTACACAACAAACACTCAACAACCACCTAGTGTGTGCTGGAGCCTTTAGAGCCTACCACGTGGCAAGTACTCTGCTAGGAGCAAAATATACATTTGTTAGGCACTTGAAACAGCCATGGAATTTGTTTATAAAAAAATCCATCCACTTCAAGCAAAGTTTATTTCTGGCCCCTTCAATTCTCATAAGCATAAATATGTAATTTGTATATGATTTAGTTAAAGGTTCTATTACACAGTACACAGTTGCTGAGTTCATATTTCTTTTTTTTTTCTTTTAGTCAGTCAAATTCACTGAATAGAGTTTATATTTCTTAACTTAGGATCTAAATATCTGCAATTTCTAGCTCCTGAACTAGTATTTCTCCCTTTATACCTTTATGAAACACCTTTCCCTTTCTGATTCATCCTGTTTATCCCATAAACCCTTCAAAGGCTTGCATTCCACCTCCTCAATGCAACCCTAAGCAACTCCTCCCAGTATGTCATCTCCAATTCAAGAATTCTTGAAACAAGGCTTTTATATCTACTTTCTCCAAACCCAACAGTACCTTATACTTTCTGGGAGGATTTTAAATTTAATGTACAAGAAGCTAAAAAAAAATGTGTTTGCTTTACTGATGTTAATGATGCTCAGCCTAAAAGTCAAGTGAGAGCCAAGAAAAGAAGAATGTAGCTGAAAGCACACATTTTCTGACTATTGTTCCAAAGCTCTAAATTTCAGCTCCGACTCTAAGGGTAAGGTATTTAATAGCTAACATAATAGTAAGAGAATTTAAGTATACTAATGTAATCAGGATGAATTTTCATATGTGAAGCATAAATACCTTAAGAGGATTCCAGTCAATCAACTGAACTCGAACTAGGGGATTTAAAAGCTTTGGTATGCACAAACTAATGAAAGCTTCATAATAGGAGTCAGGAAACTTTTCTCGCCATTGCTGAAACTTCAACAAAATATTCTGGATGTTACAAAAATCATCATGCACATCTTCAAAAACTTTCTTCTGTTTCTGTAAAATGTCACCTGTAAACAAAATAAGTCTCTTTATGCATTTTAAGTTGTGAACTTTAAGTATGCTTCCTTAAAAACATGGTCATGCCAGACTGTAATCAATTGACCTAAAATTCTGTCCTTTTATATTAACATAAATTTTTATTAAAAAAATCACTTTAGCAACAAAGTAATACTATCAACACTAAAAAAAGCTACCATATATACCCCTGCTATATGCCAGCAGAAATACATTAATCTCATTTTACCATCGTAGCTATCTTCCCCACCATATAGGTATAGTCTACTTATTTACAGACAAAACAACATCAAATTTAGGGAGGACAAGACATTTGTCTAAGACTACACAGAATAAAATTTCCCTTAGAACCCAAATTTATTTAAATCCAGAGCCCAGAATTTTTCAACTATACGCATCTTATCTTCTCACCATGCTAAAAAGTTTCACCAAATTCAAATATTTTAAGTTAAAAATGACAATCTAGAAACTATGTGTGGTAAAGAAATGAAATGAAGATGTTCACTAGTAATAGGGGAAAGTCTAAGAGAAAAAACTATGAAGATACAAGAATACTCACAATGCTCCTTCCTTCATTTTACTCCATTATTCAGAGGTAGGAAGAGAGTCTTACAGAGGAAAAATGTGTTTCATTTTTTCTGAATTTAACCAACTGTTTTATATAGCTTACGTACTTATTAAGGGCAATCACAGCAAAGCGTTTCTCACCATTTCAAAACTCAAACCATGATATATTAGAAACTTGGTAACTAACCTTGGCTTTTTTGGAAGTCAATCATCTCTGCTGAAGGCAGTTCATCATCACTAGATGTCCCTTCCTGATGGTTACAATTCCCAGAAAGCATCCTTGCTTGTCTTCTTTTTGTCCTATATTTTGCAACAAACCAAAAATAAACAAAAAGTAAATAGATCTTGCTGAAAATAAATGCTTAAATTTTTTTTTTACCTCTTGCTGAAAATAAGTAATTTTATCATTTATTTTAAATGGTCAAAAATATATCAGTGCACAATTTTATTAATATTTTTGACATTTTTAGTTTCATTAGTTTGAATTGGTGGTTCTCCATTTGTTTTTTTGTTTTTTCTTGTAAGATATTCCCAATTAGGACATTCCCATGGGCTAACCAGATTCTGAAGAGGGGGTAATTACAATTAGGAACGGTTTCTAGTTACAAGCAATTCCCAGGCTGATAAATGTCATTTTACCCATTCCTTTTAACTGATCCAAATATACCAATCTGTCTTTAAAGCAGTCAAGGATGGTTTTACTAAATTTTGCTTTTATTTTTATTTTCACAAATTAATAACATATATCAGGTATACCTAATGACATCATGTGGTTAATTACATTTAAGTAGTGAAAAGTACTTGCTCAATGATGCTTTCTTTAAATCTTCACTTTATATAGGTACCTTCGAGATTCAATCTCTTCTAAAATCCACTGAGTTTTTTCATCTACTGCTAAGTTTCCACTTGTGGATGTCTCATCTTTGCCTGTTAATAAATAAAATTGACTTCATACTACAAATTCTCAAAAGAAAAAAGTAAAATGCTTTGAAAATAAAGGTAACATCATGGATGTATAAACATATATGCATAAGTAAATACACAAATATGCTTAAATTTTGCAATTAATGATGCAATGAAATTTCAGTGTTAACTCTTTATTGCAATATTAACAGGCATGAGGTTCATTGGCCTAAAAATGTATTTTGGCTGGTGAAAATGTTAACCTAAAAACGTACTTTGGCTGGTGTACTGTTGCTATTGTTGAGAACAGCAGCAAAGCTCTACCAAAAAGTTTCATTTCCTTGTATTCTTTTCCAGTAGTTTTTACCAGTTTTTTTCCATAGCCAAATGCAAGAAATATTGGCTTTATCAATACAGGAGTCCCCCCTCTTAGAATGTATCCCCTTAGAATGTATTTGCAGGTGATACATTTTAAGAACCCCAGTGGATGCCTGAAACCGCATATAGTACCAAACCCTATTTGTTTTTTCCTCTATATACACACCTATGATAAAGTTTAATTTATAAATTAGGCACAGTAAGAGACTAACAATAGCAATAAAGTAGAACAATGAAAATATACTATAATGTATGTTATAGGAATGTTGGGTATCTCTATCTCAAAATATCTTATTGTACTGTACTCATTCATTTTTGGACCATTGTTGACTGAAACTATGGAAAGCAGAACTGCAGATTAGAGGCACTACTGTATTCTATTCACATTATTTCTTATTTTAATATGTAATACCATTATTTACGATCCATTAAGGGTTGTGTGTTTCACTGAAAGTCACTTTGCCTTTGCATTTACTAGCTACTTGGTTACGGTCTTTCACTATCTCCTGATAGCACCTTAATCAAAGGAAGCTATCTCTGAAAGTACAAAATCAATGCGGAAAAAAAAAAAAAAAGGAGGCATCCATATTTTGTATAATGAAATCTTAAAGATAAATCTGTATTGAAACTCACCAGAACCAATCTGTAAAAGGACTTTGAAACTATGAAGTTAGATTTCTGACAGAGTCTAAAGAATTATGTGAACTTGTCTCAAAACATTCTCTAAATGGCTATGTACATATTCTGTCTGAAATAGTAAATAATTGGAAGTTATGTTTATTTTTTAGTCTTGGACTTAATTTAAAACATTCTTAAGTCCTATTTCTAAATGCTTTGAGTTTTTGGAAGTTAGTGGGTAAAGGGTTTGTGGGAAAATACATGAAAAACATGTTTAAAAAAATAAAAATATTTTTATTCTTCACATAATTTAGCTTAATGAATAATAAATTGTATTGAACAGGAAAAACACTAACGTGATAACTGTTGTAAATACGTTGATTCATGTTTTAATTCATCTTGCCTGCGTTTCATAAAGGTCATAGCTTGTTTTAAAAGGAGTGCATGCATGGATGATTCTATTTCTTGGATGTTGATAATCTGAAATACATATATAAGTAATATTTTGTAGGTCATCGATAATGAAATATATACATACACAAAAGTAATATTTAGAAGATACATAAGCATATTTTTATGCTTAATTCTCAAAGAAACATTCCCAATACTATCACATCTCAAGTATAAAACATTGTGTGCAACAGACCTAGCTGTCAATACTTTTAATATTAAAAGTCAGAAAATTGACTGTCTACTGGAACTGTTATAATTATTAGAGATATATAAACTAAAGGGGGCCAGGTGTGGTAGTTCATGCCTGTTATCCCAGCACTTTGGGAGGTGGGTGGATCACCTGAGGTCAGGAGTTCAAGGCCAGCCTGGCCAACATAGCGAAACCCCTTGTCTACCACTAACAATACAAAAATTAGCCGGGTGCAGCGGTGCCCACCTTCAATCCCAGCTACTCAGGAGACTGAGGCAGGAGAATCACTTGAACCCTGGAGGTGGAGGTTACAATGAGCTGAGATTGCGCCACTGTACTCCAGCCTCGGCAACAGAGCAAGGCTCTGTCTCAAAAAAAAAAAAAAAAAAAAAGAAACCAAATGGGATGGAGTGAGGAACATGCATTAAAGTTTGAGATAGAAGATTTTTTTCTGGGATAGAAGAATAGGAAAAAATGAAGGGTAAAGATGTTTTCACAGGCTGACGGTGTGGAAAGTAGGTGGGGGCACTCAAAGCTGGTAAAATTTAAAAAATTGGGGAATGGAGGAAAACTAACCAGAGACAGGTAACAAAGTTGTGATGTGATACAGAAATGAGACTAGTTGAAATTGAAACGCTCGTATTTTGGGGAGCAACAATTCCTCCTACGCCTTTGATACCCCACAGCTGCTGCTATGAATACATTAATGCTCAGGCTGACAAAATTTTAACAGTGTAATTTTTCAAGGAGGAATGAAAAAAGAAAATTACATTGTAATACTTCAGAAAGTAACTACCAAGTGATAGTAGAAGACAGCCAACTTAAAACAACAATTGGGACAAAGCATCCCATTGTTTAGCAACATTTTAATTATAAACACAAAATAATGTGGGCTGAGGGCAGTGGCTCAGGCCTATAATCCTAGCACTTTGGGAGGCTGAGACAGGTAGATTGCCTGAGCTCAGGAGTTCCAGACCAGCTTGGGCAACATGGCGAAACCCCGTTTCTATTAAAAATACAAAAAATTAGCTGGGTGTGGTGGTGCACGCCTGTAGTCCCAGGTACTTAGGAGGCTGAGGCACAAGAATCGCTTGAACCTAGGAGGCAGAGGTTGCAGTGAGCTGAGATCTTGCTACTACACTCCAGCCTGGGTGATAGAGCGAGACTCTGTCCCCCTCTTCAAAAAAATAAATAAAGTAAAAATAACAAAAATAATGTGGAAAGTAGAGTATAATTTATTGTAATGGTTAATCTATTTTTAAAAACGGACAACTGAAGGCCCACCCTAATGTAAGAACTTAGTATGCATAAATCAAAAACTAAAAACAAAAATCTCAAAATATCTGAAAGTTGAAAGAAAAACCATTACAAACAAATTCAAAAGACAAAACTGGTAAGTTCACAACAAGCAGGATAAAGCATTAAAAAATTTTAAGCTATAAAGAATTGTTCATACTCTAACAAAACTAGAAAAGAAAAAAAAAATCTCTACTGATAACCACAAAGATAACAGGGCAAAGACAAGAAACAAATAATTCACAAGAAGAAAACCAGAGTTTGTTTGAGATCAAAATACGATATGTAAAACCAAAATCCATTTATTCCTAATCTAGTAAACTAATAAAACTGGCACAATCTTTCTGGAGGTCAATTTTGTAATGTTTCACAGGCCTTAAAAATATTTAGACTTAATAATTCATTTTCTTTGACTTCATTTTCAAGGAATTTTCCTTAAACAGATGAAATTGTAACAAAAATTTATATACAAAATTTTATACAATGTTACTTATAATAAAATAACTGCAAAAAACTTGAATATCCTACATTAAGAGAATGCTTACTATCATCTTATTTTATTTTATTTATTTATTTATTTATTTATTTATTTATTTTTGAGACGGAGTCTCGCGCTGTGTCACCCAGGCTGGAGTGCAGTGGCGTGATCTCGGCTCACTGCAAGCTCCGCCTCCCAGGTTCAGGCCATTCTCCTGCCTCAGCCTCCGAGTAGCTGGGACTACAGGCGCCCGCCACCACGCCCGGCTAGTTTTTTGTATTTTTAGTAGAGACGGGGTTTCACCATGTTAGCCAGGATGGTCTTGATCTCCTCACCTCGTGATCCGCCCGCCTCGGCCTCCCAAAGTGCTGGGATTACAGGCTTGAGCCACCGCGCCCGGCCTATCATCTTATTTTAAAAATGTGTAGGAAAAATACTAGAGAAAAGTATCTAATTGTGAGATTTAGACTTTTCTTAATTGCATAAGGGGTTTTCTGCAGGAAATGATACAAATATTGATATGTACCTTTTCATTAAGGCAGTCAATTAAATTTTCCACATAAACTTTCATGCTTTTATAGAATTTACAATTTAGAGCTTGATTTGATGAACTCTCTAGGTTCTGGATGGTACTCTTTGAGCTTTTGACATCTTGTACGTATTTTTCATACTCCCTCAGGTGTGAGCGGTGAGTTTCCTGTAGTAATGTTAATCTAAATAAATAAAATAAAACTTAGTTTATTTTTCAAACTTTTTCAAAAGTAGGAATCTAATGCAAATATTTCCAAAGACCACCAAGGAAACTGACAATCATATAAATCTGGGTATGCAGACTAGATAAGCAAAGAACACCACAATAAAAGTAAACCCTTTAGCACCTGCTTAGGCCAAATACTCTCTCTTCAAGTTTTCTTGCATTTGTCTTTCAGAATCTTTCTTTGCTTTATATAAAGGACAGTGAGAATTAAGAAATTAATCAAGATTATAATGTATAGTAGGCATTATTAATGAAATATTTTAGTTAAGTAGAATATTTCTGACTACAGCAGTATATTATATTACTTATAACTTGTAAGTAAATATTATGTAGAAAAAGCTAGGTACAGAGCAGGGTACATAATGTGCTTCCTTTTTTGTATAAAAACAGGGGAATATGTAAGTATATATGTGCTTGTAAAGATATACATATAGACCACCTCTGGAAGAAAACATAAGAAAATGGTAGCAATGGTTTCCTCTAGGGAGGGTGGTAATTTACTTTGTTCTGTATATCCTTTCCACTGGTTATTTTATGTTTTAACAATGAGAGTGTATGGTCTTTTTAAAATAAAAAACTTAGTTAATAAAAAATAAAATATAATAAAGTTATCCAGACAAAATAAAATGCTACAATAAATCAATGATCTGCTGCCTCTTTTTTATCCCTCATGCAAGGTTATCTTTGTACTCTAGGGGGCTGGCAAACTACCAGCCCACCCTTTGTTTTTATAAAAAAAGTTCTATTGGAACGCAGCCATGCTTATATGTTTACATATTGTCTATGGCTGTTTTCATGCTGTAACACAGAGTTGAGCAGTTACAACAGCAATCATCCAGTCCTTAAAGCCTAAAATATTTACTATCCAGTCTTTTACACAAAAAGGCACTTGCTGACTCCTGTTCTAGATCAAAATGTCCAACAGAGAAATATTAAAGTAAATTATGATATAACAACTATATGGACAAACATGATAGTTTTTTTAAAAAATTAAAGGCTATTTGGTAATATAGAAAAATGCTTATAACCATATTAAATAAAAAAGTAGAATTTTGTATTTACTGATTTTAACCACGTAAAATATGTTACAAAGACTAAAAAGACATTATGGTAGTCACCCCTTAATCATGGGGATAGGTTCCAAGACCCCCAGTGAATGCAAATAATATCAAAGCCTATATATGCTGTTTTTTCCCTATACATATGTAACTATGATAAAGTTTAATTTATATATTACATACAGTACGCCTGCACTCTGGGGCCATTATTAAGTAAAATAAGGGTTACCTGAACACAAGCACTGTGATACTGCAATAGTTGATCTGATAACTGAGATGGTTACTACGTGACTAACAGGCTGCTGGCTTACAGAGCAAAGAGAAGCTGGACAAAAGGATGATTCTCATCCTGGGCAGGATGAAGCAGGGCAGCTCGAGATGTCATCACACTACTTAGAACAGCATGTAATTTAAAACATATGAATTGTTTATTTCTGGAATTTTCCATTCAATATTTTTGGACTATGGTTTCACTACTGATAACTGAAACCATAGAAGGCAAAAATGCCGATATGGGGGGACTACTGTATACAAAAATGAAATCAATTGTGTTAGTACGATAACACAGGAGATCCTTTTTTTCCCCTATAAGTTTGTTTAATATCAGTACTTAATAATCTAAAAGAATACAGTGCTATATCTCTAGTATTAAATATCTAGGACAAATGTAAATTTCAAAATAAGTATTGCTCACCTAGTATTTAATTGCTTCTTTATAATTTCTAAATTTACTGGTGTAAATGAAATGGAGGTATCAAATTTCTTCACTTTTGAAGATCCACTGCCACGGGAAAGATCTATGTCTCTTTCCTAAAAAAATAAAAATAGAGTTTTACAAAACCATTTCATTTACCTTCGAAACATTAACAGCATGAAAAGGGACTGGATGATCCAAGGTCTCTTCAAGCTAAAAAATTCCATGTCTTTGTAATTTTTCATGGTCCCAATAAAATGTTTTTAAATTCAGTTTTAAAATTTAGAAGTTTAAATTCATATTTAAGAAGCAAATTCTAAAAATTACATTTTTTAAAAAGTTTAGTTTTGAAGCTAATTTTGGTTATGGTCTAATGTACTCTCAGAAAGTCACCCAGTTTTTTAAGAAACAACAATCCTTCATGAATATTAACTTGCGGAGCAGACAGACCTGTCTGGCTGACCTAACACCTATTTCCGTGATAGAAGTACCTATTTAACTCCAACTCCATTCTAGTCAATGAAAAGTAGATGGAAGTCTGCTGGAGGATGTGTAGGTAAAGTTTTTACTTTTCTTTAAGACATTCTTTTTTTTTTGAGATGGAGTCTCACTCTGTCACCCAGGCTGGAGTGCAGTGGCGCGATCTCAGCTCACTGCAAGCTCCGCCTCCCGGGTTCATGCCATTCTCCTGCCTCAGCCTCTCAAGTAGCTGGGACTGGGACTACAGGCGCCCACCACTACGCTTGGCTAATTTTTTGTACTTTTAGTAGAGACAGGGTTTCACCATGTTAGCCAGGATGGTCTCGATCTCCTGACCTCGTGATCTGCCTGCCTCGGCCTCCCACAAAGTGCTGGGATTACAGGCGTGAGCCAACGAGCCCGGCCAAGAAATTCTTATTTGGGTTTTCTGTTCCTTGTAAAGAAATGCACTGCTAACATATATCTTATAAAATGGTATATTTCATATTAGCGTCCCGTCTAATTGCAGCTCCTCCACCCTTGGAATGTTCAAAAGATGCTGAAGAACCTCTATTTTACACAAAGACACATGAAGAAAATTGACCAGACATTTAGCCAATTTCACTGGCTTAGCTATCCTTTTTATATTTTCCATGAAGCATCATCTTTTGTCATTTCAATTCTCACCAAGCCTCCCATCCAGCTCTGCGCATACCTACAAAATCTCCAAACACTCTTGATATTTTGCAGTCAATGACCCATTCAAATATCACCAGTTCCGTGAAGGCTTTATCAAACTTACTCATTTACCTTCCCTCCTATAAAACTTGACCACCCACTTGCTCCTTTGTGCCACCTCAGGACCCTGCACAGAGTTCTGTCACAGAACCTGTAGGATTTCACTATAATTGTTTTGTTTAGTTGTCTTCCTTCCTGCAAAGGTTGTACAACGTTGTAAGTGGCCGTAGCAGGCTAATGGTGACCCCATGAAAACATGTTCACATTCATGTTCATGTTCATTATATGGCAAAAGATGTAATTAAGACTTTGAGATGAGGTGCATATCCTGGATTATCCCAATGGAGCCTGAATACAATTACATGTTCCATCCTAAGAGACAGGGAATTTTGGGACACAAGAGAAGAAGCAAATGTGAAGACTGAACAAAGAGAGATGAGGCCACAAGCCAAGGCATGCCAACAGCCACCAGAAACTAGAAGAGTCAAGGAATGGATTCTCTTCTAAGAGTTTCTGGAAAGGGGGGATGCTCTAGTGACATTTTGATTTTGGACTTCTGGCCTCCAGATCTGAGAGAGAATAAACTTCTATTGTTTTAAGCCACCAAGTCTGCAGTAATTTGTTACGGGAGGCACAGGAAACTAATACGGTGGCAAATGGTAGCTTTTCAATAAAGGAATCAGTAAATGTACTCACATTAGCAATAAAAATGCAAATCAAATAAGTGTGAGATTCCATTTGCACCAACTATACTTGCACCTGAAGAGGGCAAGATTATAGTAAAATATTCCCATGATATTGGTGACATTACAGATTGAGCTAAGTTTTCTTTAGAAGGCAATAGAGAAAAATACACTAAGTGCCATAAAAACATTTATCTCTTGATTAGTAATACAGTTCTTGGTAATTATTACAAAGGAATAGTTCAAAAACACACATCTGAACAAAAGAAAGAAGAGGAGGAAAAATAATTAAATATTCACTGATTCTTATTTGTTAATAAAAAAAAAAACCAGATTGCAAAGAACCTAAATTGTCCAAAATGAAGAATGGTTAAGAAGATTATGATTCAGTGACTCCAGTGAATACTATGTAGCTAATAAAATCAGTTATTATAACAATGTGCAAACAAGAGAAGGTAATTTATAGTATGTCAAGCAAGGAAATCAGAATTCAAAATTGTATGCATATTGTGGTTCCCAAACTGTGTGCAAAGGGATCCTAGCAAATTTAAAAGGGTGTAGTGAGACATTTTAAATTTTTTAGTGAAAAACCGTAATACTCAACATCTGTTGGACTACTAGCTCTTAGTTCACAGTTACATTAGAATGTGTTCCATATGGCCAGACATGGTGGCTCATGCCTGTAATCCTAGCACTTTGGGAGGTTGAGGTGAGCAGACTGCCTGAGCTCAGGAGTTTGAGACCAGCCTGGGCAACATGATGAAATCCCATCTCTACTAAAATACAAAAAAATCAGTCAGGCGTGGTGGTGTGTACCTATAGTCCCAGCTACTCAGGAGGCTGAGGCACGAGAATTGCTTGAACCTGGGAAGTGGAGGTTGCAGTGAGCCAATATCATGCCACTACACTCCAGCCTGGGTGACAAGGCCAAACTATCTCATTAAAAAAAAAAAAAAAAAAAAAGAGAGAGAGAATGGGTTCCATTCCTTTTGATGAAGTCATATTTGTGGAGCTGGGTTTTGGGACGACGCTATGATAAAACAAGCATTGTGTGAAGATCAACATGGAAATGAGTGACAGTGTCCAATCTGATTCCAAGGTTTGAAAAGTCATGCAATGCCTAACAGGAACACATATCTCATTAGTAAGGAATTTTGGTTATTTAAAAATAAAATAAAAATGTTTTGCCTTCAAATTATCTGTATTATTTTTTTCCAAATGGTTAGTTCTTAGGACACAAATTGTATAAAATTCTTTGAACTACTTAATAAATAGAATTGTTTGGTACTTCTTTTGGCTTACGAGTATCATGATAAAATTACCAAGACACTAACGGCTCCATGAATGAGAAAGTTTGGGAACCTCTGATGTATACTATGATTGCAATTCTTGACCTCATAGAGCTTATATTCTAGCAGCAGACCCAGAACCCAAATCTAGGACTTTTAACCCCAAGTACAGTACATTTGTTAGGTTTCAAAGCTTACTACTTGCTTAAACTTTACATTCATTCATTCATTTTTAGTGACAGGGTCTCACTCTGTTGCCCAGGCTGGAGTACAGTGGTGTGATCATAGCTCACTGCACCCAGAACTCCTGGGCTCAAGTGATCCTCCCAGCTCAGCCTCCCAAGTTGCTGGGACTATAGGCACGCCCCACCAGGCCTGGCTAGTTTTATTTGTTTTTAGTAGAGCTCAGGTCTCACTGTATTGTTCAGGCTGGTCTCAAACTACTGGGCTGAAGTGATCCTCCCTCCTTGGCCTTCCAAAATGCCGGAATAAGCGGTGTGAGCCGCTATGCCTGGACAAATCTGGGCTTTAGTGTTGTTGTTGTTTTTAGTCTTAAATGAGACAGGGTCTCACTCTGTCACCCAGGCTGAAGTGCAGTAGTGCGATCTTGGCTCACTGCAGCTTTGACCTCCTGGGCTCAAGCAGTCCTCCCACCTCAGCCCCCAAGTAGCTAGGACTACAGGTGTGTGCCACCATGCCTGGCTAATTTTTGTATTTTTTGTAGCAGTAGGGTTTTGTCATGTTGCCCAGGCTAGTCTTGAACTCCTGGACTCAAGTGATCCACCTGACTCAGCCTCTTGGGCTTTGGTTTCTAATATAATTTTTAGCGCTTCATAGTGTCCCACCCTACTGTATTGCATGAAGACCCCTATTACTGGATATTTACTTTGTTTACATCTTTTTAAAAATTAAATAAAACACAAAGCTATATTTGTGCATGCAGAAATGTAACACAGTTATGTATCATAATATAGGTATAATGTATTTGTGTATAATATTTACCACAGGGTTCACTATAATAAAAAATTATCTGAGAAATCACATGAGATTTAATATATAAATGATAATACATCTATTCACTAGATTGCTATGAAATCATTAAGATGTAGTAGAAGTAGATACACCATTGCAGTGAGATGTCTGTTATATTGTGAAGTGAAAAAAACAGTTTCCAAAGAGAAAATTGGATATATTTATATTATACAGAACAGGTGTCTAAAAGTAAAGTTTGAGGCCTAAACTTTACTTTTAAGCATCTGTCCAATATAAACTGTCAATTATTATAAAATTAATTATTAAGAAAATAGTACCCTCAAGGTATTTATAATCTAGTGGAAAAATAAGATAATATGCACAGTGTAGTGGGTTGAATGGAGGCCTCCCAAAAGATACATCCATGACTTAATCCCTGGAAAGTGCAAATATGACCTTATTTGGAAAAACAGTCTTTGTGGTTGTAATTAAGTGAAGGATCTTGGATTATCTGAGTGGGCCCTAAATCCAATGACAAGTATCCCTGTGAGAAAAACACACAGCAGAGACATGGAAAAAGCCACGTGAAGACAGAGGCAGAGACAGGAGTTATGTAGTCACAAGCCAAGAAATACCTGGAATGACCAGAAGTTGGAAGAGGCAAGGAAGAATTACCTGCTCCCCACAATCCCCCAGGGCCTTCGGAGGAAGCAAGGTGCTACCAACACCTTGACTTCAGATTCTGGCCTCTGCCCTGTGACAAATAAATGTCTGTTCTTTTGAGTCACCAAGTTTGTGGTAATTTGTTATAGCAGCCAGAGGAATCTAATATACATGGTATAAAGAATGATTACCTCGATGATTTTAACTGCTTTTCTCATTTGTTGTCGTTCCCAAATATCCTGTTTTTCATCTTCCTGACTTTCTTCACTTGTTTCTTCATTTCTACTTACTAGGGGGAAAAAAAGTTCACATGTAAACATTTAATATTTTTCCATTTTAATTGCAGCAGCCAACATTTTTTGAGCTTATTCTACACAGGCTTAGCACGACTTTATGTGTTATTTATTCTTCACAATAATTCTGGGAAGAAGGCACTATTATTGGCCTCATTCACAAGTGAGGAAACACAGATATTGGGAGGTTAAATAGCTGTCTGAAGACTATGACGAAGCTGGAAGTTGGATCCTGGGATCTGACTCCAGAACCTGCACTCTTACCATACTCTCCCACTCAAAACACTACAGCCCTACATACTTCACAGTAAAAAAACTGAGAAAGAATGAAATGTTTGGTTTTTCTTATCAAACATCTCTCAATTACTACCAAAGAATCTAAACATTTAAAAGTAAGTTGTAAGGAACTGAGTCTTTTTCCAAAAAAAAAAAAAAAGTTACAAAAACCTTGGTTAAATGCATATATTATAAATGAGAAATGTGAAAACAGTCCTTTAAGGCTTAGCATTGTGGGTAGATGAAATTTTTTATTACAGCAGGGAACATTTTAATACATGACATCGAAAATCTCTGTAGATGCTTCCATGTTGAAAAAATACATTTATAAAGGTGACGATTGTTTTCAATGTTTTAAAAATAAGATACTGCATATTTTTTTTAACCTGTTAAAAAAGATCAAGGGGGGTCAGATATTAATAAACATTATTACATATACTCCTTGATAATAACATTTCGATACAGATACATCTTTTAGAGGTCATAATATCATGGACCAAATCAATGTTAAAAACCGTTATCAACACTCTACAATGTGAGACAGCACATTACATTTTTATGGAGATTTTCTCATAATATTATATTCTAATGAAAAATATCCTAATCTTCATATATTGGTATACACATACTTGATTCCTCAGCCATCCTTTGTCTAAATGTTTGAGGTTTTAGGGTAAATGGTATTCTCTTTTTATGGTCATCAGGCTCACTCTCAGGGTCATCTTCACTCTCTCTCTTCATACCAGAGACGGTAGAGGTATGTTCTACATCCAAAGAAATATAGTCATCTTGGGCTCTGGCCAATTCACGTTTTCTGCGGGCTGCCTGAATAAAAGCTGCATCTGGGATCTTAACTGAAGGAAACAAAGAGGAAGACACTAAAAACCAAAGACCAATGTAAGTAAATATTTCTCACATTTAAGAAAAAGAAAAAAAGCACCATTTTCCTAAATTATTTGCTATTTTGATATATGAATGTGACTTTAATAAATGGCTCAAAGTCTGTATCAGCAAAGGAAGAAAACTTAATAGAGATTAAATATAATTTAGAAAAATCAACCAAATCTAGAAGTATCAGAAAATATACAGAAACCACTTCATTTTGTCTTTTAACTCTCTTACTCATCAGGTACTGCTCACTTTGTTGAGGGGTGGCTATTTCTCATTTCTGGAAGCTCTGAGACTGTCAGCACAGGGATGTGGAGGGGGCTGAGTGTGGTGTTCCCCAATCAGTGAGAGCTACAGAAGTTAGAAGGATCAATGACAGACCAGTCTGACTTATCAAGTAAGAGAGATACTACACTACGATGTCCTCCTTCCCTCCTACCCACACTTACAAGAAATCAGAAACATACTATAAACAGTAACAGAGCAAAGCCAAATTAGCCTCTGTGGTTCTATAGTGAGCCGCACGTGAATAAACATGAGACATTAAGAAGTGTAAAGAAAATAATCAGGTTCATTTACCAGGTGAAAAATTTTAAATGACAACAACTCTTAAGAGAGCCTTATTTTTTTCTTCATATTGTACAGCATAAACATCATTAGCATAAACTCTTCCAATTTAAAACAAGTTTCTTCATGCATGATCTAAGGTGAAATTTATCTTCATTCAGGAAAAAATGGTTTCTTAAGAACAATACTACAGTAAAGAAATGGCAAGAGAAATTTTCACCATTTTAAGCATTTCAAACTACTAAAAAGATGCCAAGCTACTGAGGCTCAAGTGAAATTTTCTAAACTTTCCCAAAAGTTGACCCAAATTCTTTGAGAAATAAACAGAAAAATGTCATGTACTTGGAGATGCGCAAAAGCTCCAATGTTAGATACAAACAAACAAAAAGAGATATATCACAGACCAATATGCTTGACATCAGCCCTAGGGAAAATTAAAAGTCCTTGAGTAAATCATGAAGCAATAAAGTAATCACTAGAAGTCAATAAATATTCATCAAAAACAAGTAATATAAAATCAGGTTATTTGCTTTTTTATAGATTAGTATTTACTTATAGACTACTGTCAGGGACATGATGAAGGTCAGGTGTCTCTTCCTCTTCCCAAAGCATTTAAGATTCAAAACCATCACAGCAGGTTATAGTAGCAATTCTCAACCCTGACTACACATCACAGTCACCTGAGAAGCTTGACATACCCAGGCCTCTATACCAGCAATTAAGATGTTGATCTGAGGCAGAGCTGAGCAAAGTATGTTTTTATAGCTCCCTAGAGGATTTTAATGTGCAGGCAGGGTTAAGATAAGACAGTTAGGTTCAAATACTCAAGTGTATGAATATAGACACAGAAATTCTTATTTTGGAAGTGATTTTCCTGCAGATGACTTGGTAGGGTTTAATTAGTAAGTCACAAGCAATGGGACACAGTAGTAAGATATTAGTGCTACATAAAGGTAACCGCTCAAGTGAAAATAAAGAAGTAAAAGTTCGAGGAAGAGAAGAGTATTGCATCTGTCCTGTTTCTGCATATTCAATACCTAGTTCAAGGGTTCTCACACAGCAGATGCTGAGCAGACAAGGGATGAATCAATAATGTTAGCATATTGTTCAATAATAAACACATCATGTTTTTACAAATTTATAACTTATGAATAATTCTTCACATACATCATCCTATCTGATATACAATCATCTAGGGCTGAGAGGTAAATTATCATCTTCTATTAATAACAAGCAGCCTCTGCTAGAGGGACTATTTCAAGGCAGATATTCCTTCCAAACACAAATAAATGCTTTTCTTCCACATGCCAGCCCTTAAAAGGAACACATTCCTCCATCTTTTCTTCTCCAGCCAGTAAGTCCTTTGAACTTTCAGGTGTTCCTCACAGGACAAGTTTTCAATTTTTAATCAGTGGGGGAGGGGCAATTCACCGTGCTGAACTGTTCTGCACTCCTGTAAGACATTTATCAATCCTTGCCTGTAGGGTACTACGTGCCAGCAACAACTCAACCACTGTAATCATTTAAATAATCCCATACATTTTCAAACACTGCCCTCTCTCCTTAGGTGGGGGCAGTGCTGCCAACACTTCACAACCACTGCCTTATGCTGTTTAATCCACCATCTTCTTTTGTTTGTTTTTGAGATGGAGTCTTGCTCTGTCGCCTAGGCTGGAGTGCACTGGCGTGATCTCTGCTCACTGCAACCTCTGCCTCCTAGGTTTAAGCAATTCTTTTGCCTCAGCCCCTTGAATTACAGGTGTGTGCCACGATGCCCGGCTAATTTTTATATTTTTAGTAGAGACAGGGTTTCGCCATTTTGGCCAGGCTGGTCTCGAACTCCCGACCTCACGTGATCCAGCCGCCTAGGCCTCCCAAAGTGCTGGGATTACAGATGTGAGCCATCACACCTGGTCTAATCCACCATCTTTTATAGTAGCATTGTTTGGTACAGTAGCCACTAGCCCCATGTGACTATTCAAATACAACTAAAAATTCAATTTCTCAGTCTCACTATAGCCACATTTCAAGAGCTCAATAGCCACTTGTGACCAGTGGCTACCATATGGACAGTGAAGACAGAAAATTTATCCAAACCACAGAAAATTCTACTGAATAGCACTGTATCTAGAATCTAGACAAGGCTTTAACCGTTTACTAGATTTCAGTTCTTCATATTAGCTTAATCACTTAGTATTTCTGTACCTTGAGTACATGGAGAAAAAAAATTACAAGGTTACAGAGCTACTGGTTGTTGTTATTTAATAGACTAATAAAGAAGCACTTATTACTATATTACAAGCGTTATAAAATATATTTTAATAATTTTATTTCACTAAAATGTGTTTCCTTTACAAAGCTATGTATTTTATTTTATTTTCTCAGAAGGGATCTTAGGCTTCTCTAGACTGAAAAAGGACTCCACAGCATAAAACAAGTTATAAACCTCTGTAAGATGCCAGATAAATATTTTTCACTCTGTGGGCCATAGGGTCTTTGACGAAACTTCTCAACTTTGCTACTGCAGTGCAAAAGCACACACAAATAATGAGTAGCTGAAAGACTGTGATTGTGTTTTACTAAAACCTTGTTTACAAAAATAGGTAGTGGGCCAGATTTGCCACCCCTGAACTAGACTGATCTAAGACACAAAAACATTCATGTCACCTGTATCAAATTTTCAGTGGTTCCCTAAGCCCTATATCATCTGACTCCAACTTGTCCTTCCTGTTTTCTTCTTTTCCTTAAATTCCCAAATACTTTCAGCCAAACAGAGCTATTTTTAGCTTCCTGCACATATCACATACCTTCCCTAGAGTTTCAGATATGCCACATCCTATACCTGAAACATCCTCCCTGAGAAATTCTTACCATCCTTTAGGTATCAGTATCAATCACCCAGCATAGCACAGTGGTTAAGAAGAATACAGGCTCTAGAACAGACTAGGTTTGAATCCTAGCCCTGCTACTTATAAGCTGTCTGACCTGTGCATGTTAAAATGTAATAAAAATGAGCAGTCAATTTTGGCACTCTGACAATCATCCTTAATGACCTACTTGCCCCATACGTCACCAGAGTTTTTAATATGTTATTAATAACTATATCAAAAGCACTATATTAAAAATAAAATTCTTAACCAAAATCATACAAATTACTAACCTGTTGATGAAAGTTCTTTTTCTCCAAGAGAGCTAGAGCTGTCAGAAGACAAACCCTGATCATCCTTACTTTCTGAGGAGTGATGTATTTCATCCTCTTCATCTGTGGACATATCAAGGACTCTGGATTCTAACAGGACATTAAAAAAATATAACAAAAAAGAGTCAAAATAATGTAATTAATAATTGAAATTCTGAACAACACATGGCATATGTATAATATGGTGTTTTAATCCTACTCCACATATTAAAGTAGACATATTGTTCTTCCTCCAACTTTGTCTTTCTTAAGCAACTGAATGATCTACTAAGTGTACAAAGACCCTATTTGTATTAACTAGGCATCTAATAATATATTTCCAAAAGGATGCAATGAGAAGAGGGAAGGAGGCATTAGAGAAAAAAAAGAGACAAAACTGAAGTAGTATTTAGAAAAGTAATGATTGTGAGTAAGTAGAAAAGAAAAATATTTAATGTATACTATGTACTAGGCACATTGAAACCTGTTTTACATGACTTATTTAATACTTGTAATTCTATAAAGTAAATACTATTTCTGATGAGTTCACTAAGGATTGGGAGGATAGAGAACACCAACTCAGGAAATGGAGAAGCAGGGCTTTCAATCTAATCCCATCCAACTTCAGAATTTAGGCTCTCTTTATAGTATGCCATATTTCAGTGGCTGGTGGCAAGAAATACTGTAAGGAGCACTTTGGTCAAAACTAAACCATGGCCGGGCGCGGTGGCTCAAGCCTGTAATCCCAGCACTTTGGGAGGCCGAGGCGGGCGGATCATGAGGTCAGGAGATCGAGACCATCCTGGCTAACACGGTGAAACCCCGTCTCTACGAAAAATACAAGAAAATTAGCCAGGCGAAGTGGCATGCGCCTGTAGTCCTAGCTACTCAGGAGGCTGAGGCAGGAGAATGCTGTGAACCCGGCGGGGCGGAGCTTGCAGTGAGCTGAGATCGCGCCACTGCACTCCAGCCTAGGGCACAGAGCAAGACTCCGTCTCAAAAAAAAAAAAAAAAAAAAACTAAACCATGGGTCTATCTTTTCAATGCATGATTTGGAAAGTCAAATAGTCTGTTAAATTCAATTAATCTGTTAAACAAAGATAACACCAAGATAAAACCCACAGGGGTGTTGTGAAAATTAAATGAACAAAATAAAAGAATTCTTGACATTACTGACAAGAAAGGGTTAATCCACAATAAATTTGCAATCTTTATGAGTAACCTTAAAACATAAGATTACACAGTACTCATTACTTTTAATTTTCTACCTTAGTTAAAAGACCTACATACAGTTCAAAAAAGGCTGGAGTAAAATCAAAACTTAAAACACTTAAAAAAAATAGCTGCAGCTCACAGCTTTCTTAGATATTGCCATTTATGACAACCCATACCTGTTTCCAAAGTGGATTAACACCAAAGCAGTGGGTCTCAAAGCATGGTTTATCAATCCCTGGAGGTCCTTGAGACTCTTTCAGAGTCTATGAAATCAAAACTACTTTCATCACAATAATAACATGTTATTTGTTCTTTTTACCATGTTGACATCTATATAATGAAGTAAAGGCAGTGGTGGGTAAAACTGCTAGATCCTCAGCATGAATGAATCAATTTGTAGTAGCGGTTATGGTATTTTTCACTACCTCACATTGGCAGAAAAAAGCCAGTTGCTCTTAATGAAGTAATTAAAAAATTGTTATTTTATTAAATTTTGACCCTTGAGTACACACGTTTAATTTTCTTTGTGACAAAATCAAAGTATTCATAAGACACTTTTGCTGCATCTTGAAATGCAATGGCTGCCTTAAGGAAAAGCATTTGTGTGACTGAGTTGCAAGCTGAACTAGACATTGTTTTTAAGAAGCACCACCATTTTACCTGAATGACTAACAAACTGGTTATTCAGACATGGCTATCTGACAAACATTTTCTCAAACTTGAGCCCCGTTTTGCCTATCACTTCCAAAATGAGAGATTTCAAGTGAAAATTGAGATTTTGGAAAACGTATATTCTCTACTGTGAACCTAACGGCTTTCCAATGCTTAGACTGATTAATTAGTGGTAATACTAACTGAGTTTTTTTGGTATTGTACAATAAAATGCTCCAACATTTGTAAGACCTGCAAACTCATCTAAAGAATACTTTCCAAATAATGCAAGATGTTACCAATCGTTCATGAGTAAAAGATCCAAAGTATAAAACAGAACAGAGTTTTAATGTAAGAGCACCCCAAATTTAATTTAATCATATGGTTTAAGATTCCATTTGGCAACTTTTTTTTTTTTTTTTTTTTTTTTTGAGAAGAGTCTCACTCTGTCACCCAGGCTAGAGTGCAGTGGCATAATCTCAGCTCACTGCAACCTCAGCCTCCCGGGTTCAAGCGATTCTCCTGCCTCAGCCCCTCGAGTAGCTGGGATTACAGGCACCCACCACCATGCCCAGCTAAATTTGTATTTTTAGTAGAGATGGGGTTTCGCCATGTTGGCCAGGCTGGGCTTGAACTCCTGATCTCTTGATATGCCTGCCTCGGCCTCCCAAAGTGCTGGGCTTACAGATGTGAGCCACTGCGCCTGCCCACAACTAACTTTTAAGAAGGGTTAGTTTATTACTTGTTGAGCTTTGTTATACTAAAGCATAACACTCTCAATGATCTAAAAAGGTTATTAAGTACTCGTCTTAACCATGTATCTGTCAGAGGCTGTATTTTCTTCAAATACTTCAACCAAACCAAAAGAGCACAACAGATTAAAAGCAGAAACAGCTATGAGAATTCAGCTGTCTTCTATTAATATTTTGCCAGACATTAAAGAGATCTGCAAATTGAAAACAATGCTACTCTTCCTTTTTTTGTGCAATATTTTTCACAAAAATCTTACTTATCCTTACATGTATTAGATTTTTTAAGTGAATTAATAAATTTTATTTTTAGTATGGTAAATACTGATAGGTATAACCTACTGAAGCAAAAGCTCTTTGGAATCCTTAATCATTTCTAACAGTCTAAAGGAGGTCCAAATCCCAAAAAGTTTGAGAAACACTATTCTAGAAGGCAAAAGAAAAAGCAACTCCTTACTTCAACGTTCATCTACAAAGTTTTACCAGAAAACAAATATAAAAGGTCATGAAAACTTTAGACAAATAGGTCACAAGAAAGACCAAGAAATCACGAGGATCACAGACCTGGAGGACATTATGTTACCTGAAATAAGACAGGCAGAGAGAGACAAACACCACATGACCTCGCATATGTAATCTAAAAAAGTGGAAATCAGAAGTCACAGAGGCAGAGAGTCCAGCAGTGGTTAGCAGGGACGGGGATTGAGAGTGGTTGGGGAGATACTGGTCAAAGGGCACAACATTTTAATTAGACAAGACGAATTCTATTTTACAACACAGTGACTAAAGTTAACAACAACGCATTGCATACTTGAAAATTACTGAGAGTAGATATTAAGTGTTCTCATCACAAAAAAAGTAAGTACCTAAGGCAATGCAAATGTTAATTAGCTCCATTTAGTCACTGTAGACACATTTCAAACATCATGTTGTATGCCATAAGTATATACAATTTTTACTTCTCAATAAATTAATAAAAATCACTTTAATGAGAATAAAAAATAGTAGGAAGATTTTGGATCTCAAGACTAACCAAAAACCGTATTCCTCATTAAGCTACAATTCAAACTCAGAGCAGCACATTTTATGTAAACCACTTTATGCTGCCTTACGAAAGAACTCAAAGGTACTTCAAAATGACACTATATTTAACACCATTACTGGTACAATCTACAGTGACATGAATCTCTATCATGCTTCTTTGTGTTGTATATATTATTTTTAATAGTTGTTGCAAATAACTGGTGAAAAAAGAAAACAAGCAAAGGGGAATGTTCCAAAACCTAGATTCTTGTATTATTCTGGCTAAATGTTTTCAAGAAAGATAAGTTGGGCAAGTGTCTAAAAGGTACATATAACTTCTGCCTACTTAATAGTATTTGAAATTATTGAATTCTGTTGTGACAATTTAGGTTCTTCATAAACTTTGTGTTAGTTATAACTGGTGGAGTCATCTGATGGTGAAAACGAAGAGCCTCCCAACTGTACAGGATTGTTTTATCTCCCCCAAGGAGTCCAAAAGGTAGATGCAAGCAGCGGGCGAGTGCTCGAGCTGTTTTCTCGCTCACTACCTTCAGGACTTGGACTTAGCACGGCTGATGATCGGCAGCAAGTTACAGAACCCCCGGAGAAAGATCCAGAGACCCCGCGGCCCCTTCCCGCCCTGTGCCGTCACCTCCTTTCTTCCCCGCGTCACCCTGGACACCTGAGCCTTCGTCCGCGCGGGGAGCCGCTTCCTTGGCGCGCCGGGAGCTCGCCCAGACCCGGCCCCGGCCACGAGGGCCCCGAACCCGGTGAGGCCGTCCTGCCACCCGCGCGCGGCCTCCTCCAGAGGGCGGCCCTTCCTCCGCAGAACCTGGGGCCGCAACTTCTCTCGGGACCCCAGGCTCAGCAGGCGACTCCTCGGCGCCATCGCTGTCGCTGGAATCGGCAGCGCGCTGCCGAAAAGTCCTTTTCGGCCTGTGAGCCATGGCCGAGACCGAAGGGCCCGGAGCCCTATGACCCGGTGAACCCCAAGCCTGAGCTTCAGTGCCCGCCCCCAGCGCGCGCTCCCGCCTCTCCTGGTCGCCGAGTGCGCGCGCCCGTCCGCCAGCCTTCTACTACCCGCTTCTCTGTCTGCGCCTGCGTGCTTTGCCTTCTTGGCTGTGGTTGGCCGAATTCTGTTCTGGGGTCTGGGTCTGGAGAGGCAAAGCGTTCCTTTTGCCAGTTTAGGTTGCGTGGACTGACATCTAGAGATTTCCATGGCCTCTCTGGGCTGAGTCCCACGGAGAGCAGAACTCACGTGCTCTCCTTGTGAATTAGGCTTTATGCTCTCCGTCCTGGACTGGAGCCAGATCCGTTGTCTTTTATTTTCCGGAGAAAGAGCCCCCTCCAACCAAGATGTAAAACAAACGAAACCCCAGTAGTGTGAGGCTCGGGGTAGGAGGAGATGCCTCTGAGAGAAAAACAGTAAAGTCTGTACATAAACAATGCATACAGACTAGCAAAAATCAAACGACTACTCTCAGGCAACAGGACTTCACGAGAAGTCCTGGTTAGTCCTGGTTAAATGCTTTCACCCTTAAGGAAAGTATCTAAAAACAAAAAAAGGCTATTGTCTGAGGCAAATTTGTACTATATTCATTAAGCTCTGTCTACAGAAAGGAAGCCTGCACCATAAATTTTGAGTGATTGATCGTTTTGGTAAAACCTATTGTTATTTGGGTGCCTCTGACTGTCTACATCTAGAGCAATTCATCCAGTTCATTTAATTCATGTTGCTGCAGTTGGTTCCGTGCTCAACGACGTTTCTGCCTCTGCTTTAGAGAACAAAGCTTTCCAAGGGCTTCACAGAAGTGGATATTTAAAGGGATTAAATCTCCAGACTCTCAGCTTTGTTAAATGAAAACCTTAAACAAATTAAACAGAGTTTAATTGAACAAATCACACGCCCCCTAAACTAGAATAGGTTCAGAGAGGCTTTAAGCGTAGCCAGCCACCTAGTGGAAGATTTATGGATGGAAAAACAAAAGTGAGGTACAGAAAACAGAACTAAATATGTGTTAGAAGGATTCTGTACTTCTATATCTGAGTCCTCGTGGAGGAACGTTAACCTAACTTAAGTGTGAATTCCAAAATTTTGAGACAGTTCTCAACTAATTTAGAAAGTTTATTTTGCCAAGGTTAATGACACACGCCCGTGACACAGCCTCAGGAAGTCCTGATGACATGTGACCAAGGTAGTTGGGGCACAGCTTCGGTTTATACATTTTAGGGAGACATGAGACATCAATCAATATATGTCAGATGTACGTTGGTTCCGTCCAGAAAGATGGGGACAACTTAAGCAGGGAGGGGGCTTCCAGGTCACAGGAAGGTGAGAGACAAATAATTGCATTATTCTGAATTTCTGATAAGCCTTTCCAAAGAAGACAATCAGAATATGCATCTATCTCAGTGAGCAGAGGGATGACTTTGAATAGATTGAGTGGCAGGTTTTGCCCTGAGCAGTTCCCAGTTTTACTTTTTCCTTTAGCTTAGTAATTTGGGGACCCCCAAATTTTCCTTTCACAATAGGTAGACAAGATTGAAAACCTAAATTAGGTTAACTAGGTCAGTCTTGCCCAATCCCAGCAGCCATACTTAAACCACTGATACACTGCTGAGTGTTCAAACTGTGTTCAAATGAGGCAAACGCCAACTTGTAACCAATCCAGCTGTTTCTGTACCTCACTTTCGATTTCTGTACATAAATTCCACACCCCCCCCCGTTTTTTTTTGTTTTTTGGTCTACAAATTTGTTCTGACCACTAGGCATCCCTGGAGTATCTCTGAATCTGCTGTGATTCTGGAGGCTGCCCAATTCACGAATCTTTCATTGCTCAATTAAACTCCTTTAAATTTAATTCAGCTGAAGTTTATCTTTTAGCAGAAGTCAAGTACAGAAACAGCCAGATTGGTTACAGCTTAGTGTTTGCCTTATTTGAACATGATTTGAACAGTTGGCCAGCTTTGATTTGCTAAAACTCGGTGTTTGGCACAAGAGTAGGTTGCAGTCTATTTACACATCCAGTTAGGTTCTAGTTCACTAGGTAGGGAGAAACCTTTAGGTTGAACTTAAAATATATAAGGAGGTAGCTTTAGGCTAAACTTAACAGCTTCCATATGCATTCTTGCTAAAACTGGTTTGACTGAGAACCGCTGTATTCATGCTGCCTTGACAAATATAGTGTTCTTTTCTTCTTCCAAAGGAGAGGCATAATTCTGTGTCCCTCCTGAATATACTAAAGTACATGCCATGTGTAAAAATCTCTGTAGCATCCAACATTTTGTTGTCTAGATGACAAATAACTAATGTTTTCATTACAATCCTCTTGCAAACCAGGCAGTTTCCAATGTTTTGCTTTCAACAAAATTGGAAGACCAAATCCGATAGTCAGTTGACCATTCAAACTAATTTTTGATGATGAATTAATGTGATTTTTGCATACAATTCAGGAATTCTGAAAAATGACTGATATTGAAAAGACACACTTTTTCGTAGGTAGAGAGTTTTCTCAGCGCTTACATAACATAAAATTAAAATATAACAGCATAATTGACAATAATAACTGTTTTAGCAATAAGTAATATCCATGGATGCAACTAATATGGGAGGAGCTATATTTGTCATTAAGAGATGTATTTTCTTTCTTTCTCTTTCCTTCCTTCCTTCCTTCCTTCCTTCCTTCCTTCCTTCCTTCCTTCCTTTCTCTCTCTCTCTCTCTCCCTCTCTCTCTCTCTCCCTCTCTCTCTCTCTTTTTATGTTTCTTTCTTTTTTGACAGTCTTGCTCTGTTGCCCAGGCTGGAGTGTAGTGGCATGATGTCTGCTCACTGCAACCTCTGCCTCCCAGTTCAAGCGATTCTTCTGTCAGCCTCCCAAGTAGCAGAGATTACAGGCGTGCACCACCACGCCCAACTAATTGTTTGTAGATTTTTTAGTAGATATGGGGTTTCACCATGTTGGCCAGGCTGGTCTTGAACTCCTGGCCTCAAATTATCTGCCCACCTCAGCTTCCCAAACTGCTGGGATTACAGACGTGAGCCACCGCACCCAGCCAAGACATGCATTTTCAACAAATATTATCTTTGCTTAAAAAAAAGTGATGTATTTATATTGCGTTAAGTGTATACGATTGTTGAAACCACCAGTTAAAGGCTACCAGGAGAATACCAAGTCAAACAAAGTTAGGTTTATTTAGCTTGCCCCAGCAGAGGAAAGCACAGACCAAGGAAACCACGGTGTATTGGTAAGAGGGAGTTGAATGGAGTTTCTTCTAAGATTTGG
The DNA here is from genome assembly GCF_008728515.1 of Papio anubis. Taxonomy (NCBI): domain Eukaryota; kingdom Metazoa; phylum Chordata; class Mammalia; order Primates; family Cercopithecidae; genus Papio; species Papio anubis. Next base: position 76,025,548 of record NC_044989.1, read on the forward strand.
GCTTGTGCTAGATTTTAAGGAGAGCTAAGGGAAGCAGGGCCAGATTTGTATTATATAATGTCAAGAAGTTAGATAGTTTAACAATTAGGTACCTCAGTAATCCTGTTAAAGAAGTAGGAGGAACAGAGGAAGGAAGTGGAGTTTGGATGTCATTAGTATAAAGTAGCAATCACTTCAAAATACTTCTTAGAGCTGCAGTATGGTCTTGACTTCCAGCAGAGCTGACTAATTTCTCATTAATAATTGTAAAGATAACTAAATCCAGAACATACATAATTATACATTACATATACATTTTTATGGAAAAACATAGATTGATTAATGAAGAACTTTCAAGTATAAGCTGATTTCTATAATTTGATCAATGAAAGACTTTCAAGTATAAACTATATTTCAGTAGGTAAAATGTTGTAGGGAATAGAAATATGAATTCAAGGAGAAAAAGCAATGATGCAAATGGTTTGTACATTTATTAAATGAGATACTGAGTATTAAATAGGTTCAATGTTTAGGTTACATTATATACATTTAAATGAGTAATATAATTTTTATAAAAGTAAGTCCCAACATGTACAGTACACCAGAAATTACATTCTTTGCAAATGTCAAAACTTAGAGATGTTCACCTAAAAAAGTGCTGAGATAATAAATTTTTTAAAAATCCCTAAAACAGCATGCATTCACAAAGGTATGAAACCACTATCACAGATGACCATTACCAACTCAATCTTCTTTATACTGACTATGGACGCTCCAGTTGCTCAAAAACATTTCTTGCTTGGGCCGTCTCATAGGAATAGTATTTTAATAATTGGTTGGAGGACTTAGAATATATAAGGAAACAGCTTTAGGCTAAACTTAATTTAGATAGAGTCATAGATAAAATGGGCATTGTAGTATGTTTTTGGGGGTATACTCCACCAATAAGCCAATTTTCTTCCAGAAATTTCTCTTCTATTAGGTTTCTGTAGCTACATTCACCTCCTGGGACATGGCTAACAGGGTCAAAAGAGATATCAGAACCATGGTAGACCAATTAGAGCCTTTCCTCAGGAATGTCTGAGCTGTGAAATACTCTTCAGTGGTGAGCTGGAGTCTGCTCCTGTGGACTCTGGACGGCTGGTTGCAAAATGTTCAGAAATTGTAGGAGCCAGTTAACGCAGTCATTATTAAACATTAAATTGTATAAATTTACTACTTAAAGGATATTATGAATAAAGGTAATAAATCCTCAAAACTCAACACTTCCTTTTGCTACTAACTCTTACTGTTATCTGTGCCATTGAGGTTTATGTCTATTGTATCTGTATGGTAGAAATACTATATAATGTTGAGCTACTGCACACCTGTTACCAACTCCATGTTTAGTGGTGTCATATTTGCAGCTTGAAATCAGTCATAATGGGAGTACTTATACCATATAAATTGGGAGACCTGAGAAGTCTGGGTGTTTCTCCCAGATATCCAGTCATTAAACATTTACCATCATATCACTGACTATATTTCACCAAAGGAATAGAGAAGAAGCAAAGTTTCTCTGATTGATCTTGCCCCAGAATTCTTTTTTCTTGGCTTTTCTTTTTTCTTGGCTTTTTCTTTTTTCTTGACTTTTCTCAATAAACTGAAACTCATTGATGTAAATTTGGGAAATTACATGATACAGTATTATCAGTTAGTCACAATTTATTAATGTCTTATTATAAAGAGAGGCTTCTCTTTTTAAATCCAGGTAAAGTTAGAGAACTACTTGATTTTTTTGTTTTAGAAAATTGGCAAATGGCGTGAAAAGGATATTTCTGGAGAATAGAGATACTCGTGGTATCTGAAAGAACAGCTTCCTATCATGGACCAAGTGCTCCTTGTAGTTAGAACAAACTTTGAAGATTGGGGATGGAGAAGTGGGTTCTATTCGGTCCAGTGCTTTTCAGATGCCATCTTTCCATGCAGAATTCCCAAGTTCTGCCATGGATACTGTTCTATTCTCCTTTAGCAGAGGAGGACATCTTTCCAAATTACACTATACATCTGCAGTTAGTGCTAAACCAAACAGGAGAGTATAATTTTTAGTTTATTTTATTTTATGGACAGAGTCTCGCTCTGCCACCTAGTGCGATGGTGCGAATACAGCTCACTGCGACCTTGACCTACTGGGCTCAGTGATCCTCCGACCTTAGCCTCCTGAGGATCGGGGACTACACGCATGTACCCCCATGCCCAGCTAAGACTAGCATTTTGAAACAGGAGAATGAGGAAGATGATCGTGACTGTAATTGAAGACGAATTCAGTGTTCCATTATGCACTCTTAAGGAAACACATTAATATACTGTACAATTCAATCAGCATTTATTATACACCTACTAGCACGGGCACCATGCTAAGCCCTAGACTAGTGCTCATAAAATCTAATGTTCTTCAAAGCACGTGGAAATAGTTTGGACATATGGATACTGATTGAGCTGCTCTGTGTAGGAATCAAGAGTCTTCATTTCTAGCAAGCTCCCAGGTGAAGGCAAGGATGCTTGTCTGAGGATCACTCTAAATAGCAAGGTCCTAGAGCAGACACTAAGAAGTAGTAATCACCCTCAAGAAGTCTTAAAAAATTGTCCAAATAACTTAATCATTGATGAACTTCATATCAGATTGTAACAGCATGTAAACGTTAGATACCTCAAAATTTAGAAACCTAAACAGCCCCCCAAAAGGAAAACTAAGAATCTATTCACAGTGAGTAAGGTGTAGAAGTTATTCACCATAAGGGGATCTCTGTCTGCACCTCCTCAAAGAGGGTTATCTGCCAGCTTCCAAAATCATTTTAGCTGTTTGTTGCAATTGGAAAGGTGGTCAGCAGGACAGAATTCACTCCCAGTGTTGTTTAAAAGGGAGCAGTTTACTTAAGGACAGTCTAAGTGTGGTGTTCGTGTTCTAGAAGGCCCTTTCCCTTCAAAAGTCACTGACTCACAAACTATGTTAAACCAAAATGTGTAAACGCTAGGCAGAGTTTACTGTTCTCAACCGAGTTCAGAGCCATCTGCTAATGTGGACTCGTTGTTTACTTCACCATTTTAAAAGACACTGCCTCCCCAGACAGAGCCCTTCTTTTACGCATTTTGATATCCTGTACCTAGTGTAGTGTTTAGTGCACAGCTGACATGAACACAATGAACTAAATGGTTGGATGAGGCAATTCTGAAACATTTGTGTTCACTCACGAAAATAAAACTGGAAAACAAGTCACTCTAACTTGTTAAATGCAAACATGTTAAGAGAGAGATAATATATGACGGAGATAGAAAATACTCTGCTATATAAAACAGAAATCAAATATTTGTTCTAAGGGAAAGAAGTGAGAAAAGTGATTTTCTCTGGGTATTGCCTGGGTGGGAGAGGATGAAATAAAGATAACTTGTTTAATAAAGGAGGAGGAATCCTGAGTTCTCTCCTGTGTCCCCAGGGAAAGCAGCGAGATGACTCTGAGGGATAGTTGCCAGATTGAGAAAAAATATAGAATACCTGGTAAAATTTGAATTTCAGATAAAACAGGAATAGCTTTTTAGTATATATACTATATAATATTTGGGATATACCTGCATGGTAGATTTTGGAACTCTAGCCTAGGAAAAAGAGAAGTGTGAAGAATTTCAAAGGGTGGAGAAAAACTTCAGAATCTGAGGTGGAGGGTAGGGGACTGTTGTAGTTCTGGAATCTGAGAGAAATGAGGGTCAGTGAGAAGTTCCCAGTTACAAGGGAGAATGGGATGAAGTGCTTTTAAGATTCAGTGAAGTTTTCTTCCAAGGATTTAGTAAAACTTTGCTCCAAATACAATCTTTTTTTTTTTTTTTGAGACGGAGTCTCGCTCTGTCGCCCAGGCTGGGGTGCAGTGGCACAATCTCAGCTCACTGTCACCTCCGCCTCCTAGGTTCAAACGATTCTCCTGCCTCAGCCTCCTGAGTAGCTTGGGATTACAGGTGACCGCCATCACACCCAGCTAATTTTTGTATTTTCAGTAGAGATGGGGTTTCACCATGTTGGCCAGGATGGTCTCAAACTGCTGACCTCAGGTGATCCGCCTGCCTTGGCCTCCCAAAGTGCTGGGATTATAGGCGTGAGCCATTGCACCCAGCCTCCAAATACAGTCTTAACATTGCTGTTGAGATTGAAGGAGTTGGCAGCTGAGGTCAGATGGTGGATGAGGAAGAACTGGTGACTCCACGATTCTGAGCTGAGGGTGTCAGAGGAGATGGAGTGGATGACAGGAGAGAAGCAGGTTACTGAGCATGCTGGCTTAGGAGTGGGTTTGAGATAGCCCCTTTTCCCAAATGTACCCAAGAAGGTGCAACTTTAAAGGAGAAGATGCTCCGGGAGTTACCTGTGTGCACAGGAAAAGGGCAAAGAGCAAAACTGTATTTCTCCAAACAGCTTTTCCAGATACCCATATTTACCACTGCCTTATATAATTTCTTGTTTTCATGAATACTAGGATTTTCACTACCACCCTTCATCATCAAGCAGGTAGAGATAATGCCGTATCTTTTTATTTGCCCTACACTGTACTTATTTATAATATTAGCTTATTAATTAATTGGCTGATCATTATGAGAGTTTATATTATTCCCGTTTTATGTCGTTTAGAATTGCAGAGGTTAATAATGGGAAAAATTGGCATATAAAACATTTCCAACTTCTGGAAATCAATGTCATATTTATCCAAACAGACTTTTTTCTCCCTAAAGTGAAGTGACATTTTATTTAGCTTGTCTTGCCATTTAATGGTGGATTCTGAGCTCCCTCTAGTGAGAAATGTGCTCCTTATAAAAGGATTGTATCAAATAATCTCATGGAAATTGCCTCCTTGCTTATTATAGAGCTGAGCAATGAATATATTTTCATTTTAAGCCAGGCTCTTTAAAACTTTATTAGAGGATAAAATTTTGGGAAGTCACGTTTATAAGTCATTTTTTAAATTAAAAAATTACTATGGAAACACATTCATACAAATATGAAACTAATTGTGCTTTCACTTCTTCAGCGTCTATTTTTTAAGCACTTGCTATGATAGGAGCCCTGCACTGGGACCAGAAGGTCACGAAACACATGGGATCCTGTTCCGAAGGTCAGGTGTGAGGAACCACATTAGCCCTAGGATCTGGTTTATTGGAAATACTTAATGATATCCTGTAATCCCAAGTATTGAGAATTTTCTCAATTTTGGATCCTACTTTTCAGAATGAATAGATGTCTTTGAGCTGTCACTCTTATGTGCCTGAACTAATCTATTGATTAACTGTCAGATACCCCAAGGACCACCGGAAAAACCTATTGATCAAGCAAAGTAAAGTTTATAAGATTAACTACAGTAAGAAAGAACACCACCTTGACAGAATCGTATAAGTATCTGAAAATGAAAGAATAAGGCAGGGTATTTACAGAGTTTTTAGGCCTGGGCTGGGCGATTTTTAAAAAAATGTATTTTATTGTGGTAAGCACACTTAATGTGAACACATTTTCAAGTGTAAGATACAATATTGCCAACCATAAGGACAATGCTGTACAGCAGGTCTGTAGAACTTATTTATCTTGTACAATTGATACTTTATACCAATTGATTAGTGATTTGTCATTTTCCTCTTTCCCCAGCCCCTAGAAACCACAATTCTACTCTCTGATTTTATGAGTCTGAATATTTTAGATACCTCATATAAGTGGACTCACACCGTGTTTTTCTTTCTTGGTGACTTATTTCACTTAGCATAATGTCCTCAAGGTTAATTCATGTTGTTGCATATTGCAGGATTTCTTTATTTTTTAAGGATGAATAATATTCCCTCCTCTCTATACAACACATTTCCTTTATCCATTCATCCTTCAATTGACAAAACAGTACTGCTCCTATGGAAAACAATATGAAGATTCCTCAAAAAGTTAAAAGTAGAACTACTATGTGATCCAGCAGTCTCATTTCTGGGTATTTATTCAACAGAATTGAAATCAGGACTTCTAAAAGATAATCACACTCCAGTGTTCACTGCTGCACTACTCACAATAACTAAGATGGTATGGGTGATTTTCAGTTAGGTCTTGTAAGGAGGTCAAGGTGAAAGGAGTCATGTGAAATAAATCATACTGTGCTAACCCACCACAAGCTAATCATGGAATGGAGATCAAGTTAGGGTCAATATCCATGGCAATTTATAAGCATTAAGAGGAAACAATGTCAAAGAAGGTCAATTTTAGAGGGTGGTTATGAGTGCCTTTCTTCATTTTAAATCCCTCGCCTTTGAGATCTAGGAAGAATTCTAGAGTTTTCCTTCTAGTCCAACCAGTCAGCTTTCTAACAAATCCAAGCTTCTTTTCAATGCCTTCACAGGGTTTCTCATTCGAGGCATTGAACGAAAAACCTTTCACTCAATATGAAACATAACACACATACAGAAAAATGCACAAAACAAAAATGTACAGTTCAAGAACTTACCATAAAGCAAATTCCTCCTAAAGCAAATCCCTCCACAGCCACCAACGAAGTTAAGAAATAGAAGATTGCTAGCATCCCAGCAATCTCTTTTGTTCCCCTTTTCAGTCATTTTACCCTCCGTGTCCCCAGAAGTAATCATTGTTCTGACTTTTACAGTAATCACTTCCTTGCTTTTTTAAAAATATGGTTTTACTGCAAGCACACATACTCAAACACTATGATGTAGTTTTGTCTGTTTTTGAACTTTTGAAATCATACCATCTCTATTGTTTTGTGCTTGGCTTTTTATTTTGGCTTAATATATGTTTGTATTATAATTCCACATTGTTCTTCTGTGTAACTGTAGTCTATTATTATTGCTGTGTAATAGTCCATTGTATGGATATGCCACAGCTTATCTATCCTAATTTTGTTGACATTTGGTTATTTTTTTTTTTTCAGATGGAGTCTTGCTCTGTCGCCCAGGCTGGAGTGCAGTGGCACGATCTCAGCTCACTGCAACCTCCGCCTCCCAGGGTTCAAGCGATTCTCCTGTCTCAGCATCCTGAATAGCTGGGATTAGGTGTATGCCACCACGCCTGGCTAATTTTCATATTTTTAGTAGAGATGGGGTTTCACCATATTGGTCAGGCTGGTCTCAAACTCCTGACCTCAGGAGATCCACCAGCCTTAGCCTTCCAAAGTGCTGGGATTACAGGTGTGAGCCACTGTGCCCAGCTGACATTTGGTTATTTTGATTTTTTTTTGTTATATTACAAAATGTTATTAAAACACTTGGGAAACAAGTGTCTCTTCGGGTCATGTGTACACAATTCAGTTGGGTATAAACCTAAGAATGGAATTATTGCATCATAAGGCATGCATATCTTCAACTTCACTGGAAAATATCAGTTTCCAAAGTAGTAATTGCCTAAATTTACATTCTCATCAGCAGTGTATTAAAGTTTCCATAGCTCCTAATACTTGCTGACACTTGGTATTTTCAGTTGTCTTTGTTTTAGCCATCTGGGTGTATGTCCTTATTCTTTGAATATGAATTTCCTTGATTACTAATGAGGATAAAACTCTTTTTCATTACATATATATGAATACACATATACATAAATATATAGAGTATACATGCTGTATATGTGTATATGAAAACACATATATGTACATAAATATATATGTATATATAGTGTACATAGTAGGCTATCTGGAGTTCTTCTTTTCTGAATTGCCTGTTCAATTCTCTTGCTCATTTTTCTATTGAGTTGTCTGTTTTTTCTTAATGGTGCATAGCTCTTCTGTATGTATTTTGTATTTAACTGATGGCTGTTTTGCAAATATATCCTCCCAGTTTGCGGTTTGCCTTTTCACTGTATTAATGATTGTTTTTCATAAAGAGAAATTCTTAAATTTTTAATACTAATATAATAAAATCTATTTAACCTTTCCTTTACCATTTGTGCTTTCTGTGTCCCATTTGAGTAATTTTTCTCTACCCCAGGATAAGAAGATAATTTCTGTTATAAATATATAATATACCTACAGTTTTTTTGTAAGAAGTGAGATGTCAGTCAAATTTTACTTTTTTTATATGGATATTCAATTGATCTGGTTTAGTTAAAATTATATTATGGAAAACTTCCAAACATATATATTAAGTAAAAAGAACAGTTTAATGAGCTTTCATTATTCAGCTTTGACAATTTTCAACTTACGAACAATTTGTTTTATCTGTATTCCCATCCACTTCTCTACTCACGCATTATTTTGAAATACATAACAGACATAATGTTTCATCCATGAATATTTCAGGCATCTTTTAAACAAAAAAGAATATTTAAAAAAATGTAATCACAATAAACTAGCAACAACCTTTAATATCATAAAATACTTAGTGTTCAAATTTCTGATTCTCTTATAACCATATAATTTTTTACCTTTTGCTTGAACCAGGATCTAAACAAGGCCCCCAAATTGGGGTTAGTTGATATATCTTTCAAGCTTTTTTTAATCCATAATAATCTTTCTCAGTCTCACTCTTGCTTTCCCCACTTGCATGCTTGCAATTCATCTGTCAAAACACACATACACACACACACACACACACACACACACAAAACAAAACAAAAAAACAACTAAAGACTCATTCCACAGTCTTATTTTGGCTGATGTAATTCACATGATGTCATTTCTAACATGCTTCTCTGTCTCCTATATTTTCTTTAATTAGAGGCTTGCACAGATTCAGGTTCAACTTTTACAGCAAGAATACCTCATAGGAAGGGTTATTTTCGTCCATCTAGATGCATATAATGTCTAGTTGTCTCTTTGTGTGTGCATCTACATATGATGTTAGCTGCCACTAACAATATTGAGATGTAATAATTCATTAGGGCTTGAAAAATGGTGATATTCTCATTCTATCATTCTTTTTTTTTTTTTTTTTTTTTTTTTTTAGAGACAGAGTCTCACTCTGTCACCCAGATGGAGTGCAGTGGTGTTATCATAGCTCATTGTAGCCTTGAACTCCTGGCCTCAAGCAATTCTTCTACCTCAGCCTCCCAAGTAGCTGGGACTACAGGTGCATGCCACCATGACTAGCTGTATTTCTTTTTCTTTTTTCTTTATGTAGAAGTTGTTTTATAGCCCCACACAATCCTCCCACCTCAGACTTCCAAAGCACTAGGATTACAGGTGTGAGTCACAGCGCTGGCCCCCGGAAACTTTTTAAAAGAGAATCATCTCATCTAATATTGAGTCACTCTGTGGTATCATTTATGCAGGAAAGAGAGGATAAATGTTTATTCCTTTCGTTTTATCTAACAATTTTCAAAATAATAAGGTGTTTCATAGCATCCTGTAATAATGGCCAGTTAGTATTTCTCAAAAGTTTTATATGCACTTGTGCTTTAAACATATTCGATGCATTTTGGATCATGGCAGTTATTATTCTATTTGATAATCATGTTATCCCAACTTTGATCAATCGGAGCACAAATAACACAAATCAATGCAAATTACTTAAACATAATAAAACTTTTTAAAAAGGATGAATTATTATAAGAATACAGAGTGTCTTGTGACTAAGAATGCAGGTCTTGGGTAGGACTGAAACTGGAAATTGGACTTTTTCCATTTCTTGTCCTTGCATCTCTGCTTCATCCATCTTTCTGCCAACTGACTCTCTCAACTTCTTAGTTTTCATAGTGGGCAGAAGTGCTGCTCAGTCTCACTCTATTCCATTCTAGCTTTACTTTTTACTCAGAATCTCTATTACCTTATGGTCTACAAACTTCAGGAAAAATGAAAAGAATGCAGGGAATGCAGTTCTAAACTGTAACTATCAAAGCTTGAAGGAACATCAAATACCCAGGTCCCAAATCATTACAATTAGCCTATATGAAAATAAGATCAGTGGTCTCTATAAACCACAGGTTTTCTCCCTCTAAGTTAAAAACAGATTGCCTTATGCATTGGGGCATTATTTCCAAGCCTAGATTCTAAGCTATTACAAGCAGGTATGACTGACCATTACCAGGGATTCAGATGATGCCTACGGCTTTATTACTAACAAGCTGTATTTCTAAAACATCCTCCTAAGTGGACTATCCATGATCAGAAACCTGGATATTTAGTCTTCTAAAGGAGGAATTAGGGAAAAATTGACTTTGAACTTTGATAGACTGGGTCTTACCTGGTAATGTTAACAACGGATATACCAGTAAAACTCCAAGGTGTTGATCCCAACTTAAAAAACAGCCAACACATTTTTTTTCTGATTATTGTATGGCGATTCCATTCAGAGACCCTAAATTTAGGATTGTTATGTACAGAAGCCTCTGACTAGAGAAATAAATGGTTTACACACAAAAAGACAGAACACGTTGATGACCACAGGAAAAAGCAGCTTCCACCAAAGTCAACAGAGAAGGTTAATTTTCTGATTCTTCATCACCCATTTGCTTTTCCCTTACTATTAATATTACCCATTATTATATTTTTGTGCCCTTTATTAACTAATTAGAAGAATTTTCAATATGATCTTCCTTATCTTAATTCTATTACTTTTGACTCTATATGATCTTTGGCCATTTAAAAAAAACCAAAACTTTCTGAAGTGTTTTTCTCATATTATAGCTATGGCTATGAATTTAATTGTTTGCTGACAAAATTTAATAACTATTCCTTCAAACACTTCAAAAGGTAGATTATTTATAGGACCTTCTGTAGCTTAAATTTCCCTCGCATCATTAATCCCAACTTTTACTGATTCCTATACAAATTAAACTTTGGCCTCCCATTAACAACATGGTTTTGCTAAAGTTGTTACAGTTGTATCAGCAAAACCTAGCCTTTTAGAAAACAGAACTAATACCATTCTTCTCACAACAATCAGTTTGTTCTCTTCAGAGACACACCAATCAGCTTTGCAGGAAATATTTAACTTCATCTAAGGAATCTGCCCAGTTTGAGGGACAAAACATCAACCTTCTATTGTTCTAAATTGTACTTACACTCTCAATAGAATCTGTACTTACTAGAGTACTACCTAGGTGAACACAAGGCTTATACCTGCCTGCCACACACTAACTTAACCTGTATATGCAGGATAATTGTTAGAGATTTTTTGATATTTTAAAAGTACCAGCCGATCATTGAAAAGAATGCCCACGAACCTCCAAAAAGAGGCAAGGATCGGTGGGGAAAGCTTGGTTTTCAGGGAGGGCAAGCACAGTCTCCTACCGTCTCCCTTGGCTGGGGCAGGGAGCTCCCTTTGCTGCCTGCAGCTCCAAGGTGGGGTCTTGTTCCACCCTGTTTTTGCTCGCTCTCCGTGAGTCACGCCCGCCACCTAGTCAGTCCCAATAAGAGAACTTTGGTACCTCTGAAGATGCAGTTCACTGGCAGTTTCCGTCCTTCTCCGTGGGAGCTGCAGAGCAGAGATGCTTCTATTGGGCTATCTTGGCTCCACCCCCTTTGGCTCTACGCCCCCAGCCCCCATATCGGAATATACCCAAAGGAATATAAATCATTCTTTTTTTTTTTTTTTTTTTTTTTGACACATTCCCTGTCGCTCAGGTGGGAGTGCAGTGGTGCATTCTCGGCTCACTGCAACCTCCATCTCCCGGGTTCAAGTGATTCTCCTGCCTCAGCCTCTTGAGTAACTGGGATTACAGGCGTGTGCCACCACGTCCAGCTAATTTTTGTATTTTTAGTAGAGACGGAGTTTCACCGTGTTGGCCAGCTGGTCTCGAACTCGTGATCTGGTGATCTGCCCGCCTCGGCCTCCCGAAGTGCCGGGATTACAGACATGAGCCATAGCACCCGGCCCCAGTGGAATATAAATCATTTTATTAAAAAGATACATGTATGTCGGTGTTTGTTACAGCACTATTCACAATAGCAAGGACATGGAATCAACATAAATGCCCATCAATGATAAACTGGATAAAGAAAATGTGGTACATATACATCATGGAATACTAGGCAGCCATAAAAGGAATGAGATCATGTCATTTGCAGGGACGTGGATGAAACTGGAAGTAATTTTCCTTAGTAAAGTAAGGCAAGAACAGAAAACCAAACACCACATGTTTTCACTCATAAGTGGAAGCTAAAAAATGAGATCACATGGAGACAGGGAGGGGAAGGACACACACTGGGGCCTGTCCAGGGGTCCAGTAGGGGAAGGGAGAGTATTAGGAAAAATAGCTAACACATGCTGGGCTTAATACCTAGGTGATGGGTTGATAGGTGCAGCAAACCACTATGACACACATCTACCTATGTAACAAACCTGCACATCCTGCCCATATACCCCAAAACTAAAAACAACAACAACAACAACAACAAAAAATTAAAAAAAAAAAACACAGCAAATACAGGCTATTTGGAAAAATTCCATGTAGGAAAAATTAACTCCTTCTTTATATATACTATATGGGCTATGACTCCCACAGTAAAAAAACAAACAAACAAAAACACTTTTGGAGAAGGATGCCAAAAACTTGTCTTTGAATCTAGAAAAACTTAAAAATTACACAACTTCTTCTTTAGAAGCCTGATAAATCCATTTAAATTTAAATTTATTCACTGAAGTTATCATGAATAGTTTTACATAGCCTTTGAATTATTCTTAACAATCCAAGGAAAAAATTACTATAAAAGATCACTTCTTGATGTGGTTATATATATTAGAGGACAAGTGGAATAGTCTACGTCCTAGCTAAAATAAACACCTACCTCTCTAAAACAGATCCAGGTGAATTCTGGGATATATTTTCATCACCCTTATTTTATATTCTAGGCTTCTGTCTTTGAGACTTATTGTAAAGGTGAATAAGTAATCCTATTTTTCAGGTTATTACTTTTTTTGCAGTTGGCCAATATATTCTATTCAGAGATCTAAATATGACTGCATAGCCATTATCATGTAAGATGATTCAACTCATCCTATGACAGAAGGAGGAGTTAACCCTAATCCAACATGGACTCTGTTCTCTGAACGACTGTACTAGTCCATTCCAGCACTGTTTAAAGACATACCTGAAATTGGGTATTTACAAAGAAAAGAGGTTTAACTGGCTCATGGTTCAGCAGGTTGTCTAGGAAGCATGATGGTGGCATCTGGTTGATTTCTGGGGAGGTCTCAGGAAACTTGAAACCCCTCAGGTGAAGGGGAAGCACACAGATCAGCTCACATGGCCATAGTAGGAGCAAGAGAGAGATGGGGGAGATGCCACACACTTTTAAATGACCAGATCTCATGAGAACTCAATCATTATTGCCATGACAGTACTAAGGGGGAAATCCACTCCCAAGATCCAATCACCTCCCACCAGCACCCTCTCCAACACTGGGGATTACAATTCAACATGAGATTTGGGGGGAGACACAGATCCAAATCATATCAACAACTTTCTGATCTTGATTAGCAAAATCTCAGCAATGGTGAAAATCTGGATATCAACGATATCATCTTCCTTTGGTAGGGGCTTGAGAAAAAGAATTGCTTCTGTTTTCTGATAGCATCCAATTTGGAGCAAATTCCTGCATCCTTAACACCCCCCGTCAATCATCTAAGACAAAATCAAATCCTAAAACCTCCCTACTGAGACAGCTCACTATTCCCAATGGTGTATGTTGGCTCTCATTGCAAGGAGTAGTAAACCCAAGTTCCACAATTGCAGGTGCACTTGCAGTAGTCTTTGGCTGGAGGGAATTGACAGATTGAGTGATATAAAATTGCCATTGTTGTAAGCAAAATATTGTTGCATATTGCTCATTTCATATGATTCAACTTAATGCAACAAAGGTGGCCATTTTAAGGGTCTATCTCTGAGAGTCAGTGGTAATTCTAAGAGAAAAAGCCCTACTACTAGGGCTAGTCCCTAGTCCAAATACCTGAAATCCAAAATGATCCAAAATCTAAAACCTTTAAAGTGGCAACATGATTCCACGAAAGGGAAATTTCACACATGACTTCATGTGGTGGGGCACAGTAAAAATGTAGTCAAGACTTTGTTTCATGAACAAAATTATTTAAATTATTGTGTAAAGTTACCGTCAGCCTATGTGTATCACGTGTGTATAAAACATAAATAAATTTCATGTTTAGACTTGGATCCTATCCCCCAAATATCTCATTATGTATGTGCAAATATTCCAAAATCTGAAAAAAATCTAAATTTGAAAATCTTCTGGTCCCATGCATTTTGGATAAGGAACATTCAACTTATATTTCTAATACTAGATGATAGATTAGTTATCCAGAGTTAATAGGAAAATGTGGTAGAAACAGTAAATAGCTTTTAAATTAATGTTATCTGGAGAGAAAGATGGAAAGAATTAGATATTGGATCAACCCAAATGTCCATCAGTGACAGATTGGATTAAGAAAATGTGGCACATATACACCATGGAATACTATGCAGCCATAAAAAAGGATGAGTTTGCGTCCTTTGTAGGGACATGGATGCAGCTGGAAACCATCATTCTTAGCAAACTATCACAAGAACAGAAAACCAAACACCGCATGTTCTCACTCATAGGTGGGAACTGAACAATGAGATCACTTGGACTCAGGAAGGGGAACATCACACACCGGGGCCTATCATGGGGAGGGGGGAGGGAGGAGGGATTGCATTGGGAGTTATACCTGATGTAAATGACGAGTTGATGGGTGCAGCAGACCAACATGGCACAAGTATACATATGTAACAAACCTGCATGTTATGCACATGTACCCTACAACTTAAAGTATAATAATAATAAATAAATTAAAAAAAAAAGAATTAGATATTGGAGAGGCTTAGGAGGGTTTATATGAAAAGACAGAGATGAAAGTAGAAAAGAGGAGTTAAAAATACTGCAGAGAGAAAATACTGGAACCCCAGAAGCATGGAAAAGGTTGGAATTTAGTCCTCGAGGAAGAATATCCCAGGAAATAATAACTGCAAACTCAAAGTAGACCTCCTATGTGCGAAGACTGTTTTAAAATCCTTGCAAGTTGAATCTTGAAAACATCATGCTAAGGGAAGGAAGCCAATGACAAAAGAACAGAGAGTGCATGATTTCATTTATATGAAATATTCAGAATAGATAAGTCTATAGAGGCAGAACGTTGATTTGTGGTTGCCAGGAGCTTTGGGGAGGTAAGAATGGGGAGTGACTGCTAATGGGTACAGGGTTTCTTTTTGGGGTAATAAAAATGTTCTAAATTTAGATTGTGATGATGGTTGAACAACTCTGTGAATATACTAAAAATCATTTAACTATATACTTTAAATATGCAAATTGTATGTGAATTATATATCAAAGATATTTTTTAAAAGTGTTACAAATATGCATTCAATTTATTAAGTAATAACTCATTTAGTATTCACAAACACCCCATGAGGTCAATGTTGTTATTCATATTTTAGAGATTAAGAAATTGAAGGACTCTGAAGAAAGAAGGAAAGGGAGCAAGAATAAGACTGTAATTGAAATAAGAGAAAGTTAGGTACCATGATGTGGATAAAAATACTTTAGGTGTCTGGCCACCAATATATTGAGAGAATTCCTGCACTATGACTTCCATTTTAATTTTTTCTCTTTTTTTTTTTTTTTTGAGACAGAGTCTTGTTCTGTCCCCCAGGCTGGAGTGCAGTGGCGCAATCTCGGCTCACTGCAAGCTCCACCTCCCGGGTTCACGACATTCTTCTGCCTCAGCCTCTTGAGTAGCTGAGACTACAGGCGACTGCCACCGTGCCTGGCTAATTTTTTGTATTTTTAGTAGAGGCGGGGTTTCACCGTGGTCTAGATCTCCTGACCTTGTGATCCACCTGCCTCGGCCTCCCAAAGTGCTGGGATTATAGGCATGAGCCACCGTGCCCGGCCAATTTTTTCTCTTAAAGTAGGTGAGGTTACATGTAGAGAATATGTGTGGGAAAGGGTGGTAGAAAATAACTAACTTTGGGAAAGTGGGTAAGTTTCAAAAGAGCTCAGCTGGGCAGGCACAGTAAATAGATTTCTAAGAAGCACTGAAAAAACTATGAGGCTGCATACTACAGATTTAAATGGTCCCAACACTCAGGGCTATGAGATATTCTTCCGTAATGCTTCGATGCCATGAGGTAGGAGAAAAAGGCATAGATTTGATGGATTCATAGTTACGGAATTTTTAAATAGGGACTCTAGTCTGTTAAGAGTGCAAGTAACAGAGCAGCGTGAAGTAACAGGGAACCTAGACTTGACATGAAAGGAAGTGAGGCCCGGAGAGGGCTCCCAGACAGGGCAGTTAGGACAGGTGCAAGGAATGAAAGTGTGGCCGCTGAAGAGTGCAGGTAGCAGGAACAGGAGAGTGAGAGTGCTTAAAGGGGGGAAAGTAAATCACAGAAGCAGTAGTGTGCTGGTAAGCATTTAACAGCTGGCTCTCCGAGAGAAAAGCCCTGATTTGTAGGGCTTGCTACTTTCCGTGGTAGTGGTACAGATACTATCACTCTAACCTAACTAGCAAGACTCTGCCACAAGTCCTGGGCTGCATGGCTGCTAGAGGCCAGAGCAAGCTCCAGCTCTATGAAAGTTCAGTTCCTCCTCTCTCTTCCTTCCAATTTTGCCTCCCTTTTCAGAAATGCTCTCTCATCCCCTTTGCAGGTCCTTTGCGTTCAGGGGACTGAGCAAAGATCTGACTCAGGGCCCAGTGCACTCAAATACTATTGCTCTTACCACTCCAACTCCCAGAAACAAAAAATCACTGGTGAGCCTGTGAAACCATGTTGCTGTCCCCTGGGGAATGGCTATGACTTACGGCCCAGTGGACATAAGTGGGTACCCAGAGGAAGATTATTAATTAGCGACTCCTTTAAACAACCTTAAAAAAATCATCTTTATTTAGTGGGTGGTTGAGAGTGGGGGCAGATAGACAAAAAACGTCTCCCATTAACTAGATGTTATATTTACTTCCTGATATGGTTTGGATGTTTGTCCCCTCCAAATCTCATGTTGAAATGTGATTCCCCACGTTGCAGGCGGGGCGTGGTGGAAGGCGATTGTATCATGATGGGTGGGGTGGGGGGTAGGGGGGAAATCCCTCATGAATGGCTTAGCATCAATCATCCCCTTAATGATAAGTGAGTTCTCGCTCAGTTAATTCTCACAAGATCTGGGACCCCTGACTTTTCTTTCTTGCTCCTGTTCTCTTGCCATGTGACACTCCTGCTCCCCTTCACCTTCCACTATGATTGTAAGTTCTCTGAGGCCCACACCAGAAGCCGAGCAGAAGTTGGAGCCATGCTTGTACAGCCTGCAGAACCATGAGCCAGTTAAACCTCTTTTCTTTATAAATTTCCCAGTCTCCGGTATTTCCTAATAGCAATGCAAAAAAAAAAAAAAAAAAAAAAAAACAGGCTAATACACTTCTTTGTATTAAAAATAAATTGTCTAGTTTTGCTGAACCCCAGACAATTTCTTGAGTTTAAATTTCATATGATAAAGTTAATCATTTGTTACTTGTCAGCTAGCTCTTATTGGTAGAATGTTAACTTACCTCTGGCATATTTCTAAAAAATACTCAGCTACAGTCACTCAGAAAATAAAGTGGGAATTTGGTTTTTCAAAAAAAGTTTTCTTCCACATGAGGGCACTGTCTACTTTGGATTTGGCTTTGCCAGTTTTGTAAGAACATATTTCCCATTTTGCCCATTGATGTTGTGGTTCCATTTCTAAATCCGTTTAACCCCACTGCACCTATAAATGTCAGGATATAATTTTACATGGGAGCTGAGCATAGCGTAGTTCCTTGTTTGGTAGAAAAGGCAAAGTCAGTAGTACCTCTCTTCTAGTTTTTTTCTGCTGCTTAAAAGCAACCTGAACCTTCATTCTTAGCCAAGCAATGTTTGGTGGCCTGGCTTGGCATGGATGGTCAAAGTGCCATCCACAGACCCTGGCAGGGCTTGGGTGACTGGCAGTCTCTATGGGCAGCTTCAAGGCTCACCAGGTGAAGTGATAGTCAGAGCTTCTGGGGCCTTGCAGATTCCTGAATAGATATATTCACTGCAAATAATGAGGCATATCTGATATCATGTTCACAACTTCCTGTGGCTACTGTTCTGGGCCACTTGATCCATCCATTCGCCTAATTGCTGCAAAACCAGGTGACAGAGCATATACTCTAGTGGGCAGACCATTTCCTCCTAGGGTGCTGGATCTATGGATAGACATTTATCCCGCTTCAAGACTCAACACTCCCAAATGTTGTATTTCTTCCTGGGTCCTGGTCACAGGAAGGGATGCTTCATGGAATTCTGGGTGGTAGATTCTTGCTTTCACGTTTAAGTGATGATGGACCCAGGCACCATATAGCTTTTTGACTCAAGATACATGTGCCAAGTCTCCAAGAAACTGGCTGAATTTGAGATCAGTTATCTCAGGAGGAGTCAGCTGCTATTGACAACTAGGCTGGCTGAAGCATGCCTTGAGAGGGCCTGGCATGCCACAACAAAACATGCAGCTCTCTAAGCTTGGAGCAGCCAGCTGGCGAGATGGGACACTCACAATGCTCTAGAAATATATTATTTGAATGTCTTATTCTCCTTTACCTGTCCACCTAAACTGCTGGTCAAGTATGTTCTATCCTGCAGTCTAAAGTACTACAGGGCCAAGTAGAGAGCGACACCCTAAAAAACCTTCCAGTCTGAGAATTTTGAAGCTTGGAGACACACACAACAGTGCCGTTCTGAGAACCAGAGCCCAAGGGCTGCCAGACTGGACAGGGCCAAGTGCTTAGGTGGGCTAGTCTTAGAGGTGGCAGACTATCTGTCCTTTATAAGTTCCCTCGCTTAGGCACTTTGCACCATGACATCACCTGAACAGCTATATCACACACACACAAAAATGATCCAAAGGGGTTCTGTTAGCTTTATGCACTATAGATCAGGTTTGAAAAACACCATTTCTGATATTTGCAGCAGAAAAAAGAAAAGACACCTATACCAAAAAGAACTGCTGTGACCTTTGACAAAATTCTTGAGATGGTTTTTGCCTTACAAAACATCCCTTTTCACATTCCCACTCATGTCATGCTTTGGGAGTGACGAATATTTTCTCAAAAGTGCCACATTTTATTGATCCTGCACCCATTCCCATTGGCATCCTGATAACATCCTATCTGCCCTCCCACATTGCCAATCCCTTTGGGGTTGAATACAGCTTCTCATTTGTGACCTGATTTTGAAGGGCATTGTATCGGACTCAACTCCTAAAGACAAATAGGCAAATAAGACAAATCATTTGCATGTTTAGCAGCCTACGTCATGCAAAACATATTCATCAAGTATTTATTATTTGTCAAGAAATGCTACCTGCAAATAGATCATGAATTAGCAAGACAAAGAGGTAGAGAAGACAGCTTTCAGGGAGAGGTGACAGCAAGAGCCCTTTGGTGGGAGAGGCATGCTGTGTTCAAGAAGTTAGGTGACGCTCATTGCAGCTGGAGTGAAGAGAGCTGGGAGAGAGTGAAACAATGTGATGCTGGAGAGGCAGGCCAGGGAGAACATCAGTAATCTTATAGGTACTGTTAAGGGTGCATTTTTAGGACTCAAAGGTAATATCCATTTTTATCATTTCTATTCACAATACTTTCTTACTACAATGGAATTTGTATCTGTGTTGGAAATGAAGAATGCTATTTTAAATACAATGAACTTCAACAACTACTGTTGGGCAATAGTATAATCTTGGGTAAGCTGTTTTTATAGTTGGTATAAGAAAACTGGTATAAGAAAACCACCATGATATACCATGATGTGTTTTGGAGTTCAGGAACTGAAGTCTCCTCTGGACCTATTCTAGAAGGGTAAAGATAGGACAAAATGAGAGAATGAAATTGGTCTGCATCATAAACCAGAAGAGTTTATTAGGACTAATTATATAGAAGTGTAATTGATGCCTGAGGGGGCTTGCACATTTTCCATCTTTATAGATACTAATACATTGCCCTTCAAAGTAGTTGTTCAAATTCACACGACTATCTGCAGCATTCGAGAGTTCCTGTTGCTCCATGTTCTCACTGATTCCTGGAATCATCAAACTCTAAAATGTTACCAATCTTACGTTGTTATTGTTTTCATTTGTATTTGTCTGATCACTGTTAAGGCTGAACATTTACTCATATGTTTAGTAGTATTTACATTTCTTTTTTTTTTGGTGTGTAATATTTTTCTCTCGTATTCTTTGTCCATTTTTCTGTTGGATGTTCCTATCTTTTTAAAAATTGAGTTTTGGGTATTCCTATGTATTCAGATCTATTCATTTGTTAGCTTTATTATGACAAATAGCTTTTCTCAAGTCTGAGAATTATATTTTATTTGCTGTTTTCTGTTTGATGGAAGTCGTATTAGTCCATTTTCATGCTGCAGATAAAAACATACCCGAGACTGGGAAGAAAAAGAGGTTTAATTGAACTTAAGTTCCACATGGCTAGGGAGGTCTCAGAATCATGGAGGGAGGCAAAAGGCAGTTCCTGCATGGCGGTGGCAAGAGAGAAATGAGGAGGAAGCAAAAGTGGAAACCCCTGATAAACCCATCAGATCTCGTGAGACTTATTCACTATCACGAGAATAGCACAGGAAAGACTGGCCCCGATGATTCAATTACCTCCCCCTGGGTCCCTCCCACAAAACATGGGGATTCTGAGAGACACAATACAAGTTGATATTTGAATGGGGACACAGCCAAACCATATAATTACACCACTGGCCCCTCCAAATCTCATGTCCACACATTCCAAAACCAATTATGCCTTTCCAACTGTCCCCCAAAGTCTTAACTCATTTCAGCATTAACCCAAAAGTCTGAAGTTCAAAGTTTCATCTGAGACAAGGCAAGTCCCTTCTACCTATAAGCCTATAAAATCAAAAGCAAGTTAGGTGCTTCCTAGACATAATGGGGGTACAGGTATTGGATAAATATAGCCATTCCAAATGGGAGAAATTGGCCAAAACAAAGAGGTTACAGGGCTCATACAAGTTCAAAATTCAGTGGGGCAATCAAGTTTTAAAGCTCTGAAAGTATCTCCTTTGACTCCATGTCTCACATCCAGGTCATACTGATGTAAGAGGTGGGTTCCCATGGTCTTGGGTAGCTCCGCCCCAGTGGCTTTGCAGGGTACAGCTTCCTTCCCAGTTGCTTTCATAGGCTGGCATTGAGTGTCTGTGGCTTTTCCAGGCACACAGTGCAAGCTGTTGGTGGAGTTACCATTCTGGGGTTTGGGGGATGGTGGCCTTCTTCTCACAGCTCCACTAGGCAACATCCCAGTAGGGACTCTGTGTGGGGGCTCCCACTCCACATTTCCTTTCTGCACTTCCCTAGCAGAGGTTCTCCATGAGGGCCCTGCCCCTGCAGCAAACTTTTGCCTGGGCATCCAGGCATGTGGAAGATGCCAAGGCTTGGGGCTTCCACCCTCTGAAGCTATGGCCAAAGCTGTACATTGGACCCTTTCAGACACAGCTGGAGTGGCTGGGACGCAGGGCATCAAGTCCCTAGGCTGCACACAGCACAGGGACCCTGGGCTCAGCCCATGAAACCACTTTTTCCTCCTGGGCCTCTGGGCCTGTGAGGGAGGGGCTGTGTGAAAGTCTCTGACATGGCCTGGAGATATTTTCTTCATGGTCCTGGGGTTTAACATTAGGCTCCTCATTACTTATGCAAGTTTCTGCAGCTGGCTTGAATTTTTCCCCAGAAAATGGGTTTTTCTTTTCTGTCGCATAAAAATTTTCCAAACTTTTATGCTCTGCTTCCCTTACAAAACTGAATGCTGTTAACAGCACCCAAGTCACTTCTTGAATGCTTTGCTGCTTAGAAATTTCTTCTGCCAGATACTCTAAATCATCTTTCTCAAGTTTGAAATTCCATAAATCTCTAGGGCAAGGGCAACATGCTGCCAGTCTCTGCTAAAACATAACAAGTGTCACCTTTGCTCCAATTCCCAACAAGTTCCTTATCTCTATCTGAGACCACTAGAGCCTGGACCTTATTGTCCATATCGCTATGAGCACTTTGGGCAAAGCCATTCAACAAGTATTTAGGAAGTTCCAAACTTTCCCAGATTTTTCTGTCTTCTTCTGAGCCCCCCAAACTGTTCCAATCTCTGCTTGTTACACAGTTCCAAAGTCACTTTCACATTTTTGGGTATCTTTTCAGCAAAACCCCACTCTACTGGTACCAATTTACTGTATTATTCAGTTTTCATGCTACTGATAAATACATTCCTGAGACTGGGAAGAAAAAAGAGGTTTAATTGGACTTACAGTTCCACATGGCTGGGGAGGTCTCAGAATCATGGTGGCAGGTAAAAGGCACTTCTTACACGACAGTAGCAAGAGAAAAATGAGGAAGAAACAAAAACAGAAACTCCTGATAAACCCATCAAATCTCATGAGACTTATTCACTATCACGAGACTAGCACGGGAAAGACTGGCCTCCATGATTCAGTTACCTCCCTCTGGGTTCCTCCCACAATACATGGGAATTCTAGGAGATGCAATTCAAGTTGAGATTTGAATGGGGACACAGCCAAACCATATCAGAAGTTTTATATTTTAATTGGTAAAATGTATCAATGTTTACCTGATGTGAAGAGGTTTGTGCTTTTTGGAATCTTATTTAAAAATCTTGCTTAAGAAACCCAGTCAAAAGTCGTATTTTCTTTTCAAAGTTTTATTTCTCATATTTAGATCTTGAAAACATTTGAAGTATATTTTGTGTAGGATTTAAAGTAAGAATCTGATTCAGCTATCTTTGATTATGGAAAACCAGTTGTCCTAGCACCATAGATTGAACAGGGCATTCTTTATTTTTTAAATTTCATTTATTTATAACATGATGAATATTACCCAACCCAATAACTAGATCACTAACAGTAATTTATTCTACCTGTGTATTATTTCTTGAACAGGACACTCTTGCCTTCTGCTTTGCAATATTATGTGTGTCATGTTCTCCATATTGTTTCTTTGGCCTATTTGTCTATCTTTGGCCCAATGTCACACAGTCCCATTACAAGTTCTTAACCTTGTTTTCAAATTGTCTTGGATATTCTCAACCTTTAGTTTTTTCATATGAATTTCATGTAATATTTGTTTAGAATGTTTCCATTTTTGTTTTGAGTGAAATTGGTCTATACATTTTTTTCCTACACTATTCTTGTCTGGTTTTGGTATCAGGGATTTTAAAGCCTCATTCAATAATGTGAACAGCATTTCCTCTTCTTCTATTACATGAAACATTTTGTCTAAAATAGGAAGTAGTTCTGCATTGTAAAATATGGTCGGCACAAATAGATCTCCCTGTGGCTGTTTCTCAGTTGTAGTCTTTATAATAAACCACTAATAGTAAATAAAGTGCTTTCTTGAATTCTGTGAGCTATTATAGCAAATTTTCAAACCTGAGGAGGGAGTCGTGGGAACTGGTTGGTCAGAAGAATAGGTGATGGACTTGTGATGGATATCTGAAATTAGGGTGGTATTGAGAGACTGAGCCCTTAACCTGAGATGTCTGCACTGACTCTGGGTAGTTAGAATCTGAATTACATTGAATTCTGGGACATGAAGTTGGTGTCTGGAGAGCTGTAGAAGTGGCTGGTTGGTGTGGAAAAAAAAAAAAAAACTGACACATTTGGTGTTAGAAATGTTGTGAGTAAAAACAGCACAGAATTGTTATACTAGCCTTCTGGTTAGTATTAGCTACTATGCTTACCAGCTTCCCTGCCTTTTATTCCCTATTTCCTTTTAAGTTTTAATTTTTTATCATGGTAATAGTCAAGTACTCTATGAGGCTTGCTATAAAAAACTAGTAACCCCTATTCCTCTTTCCCTAGATGAAACAACTTTAACTTCTTTTAGACAATTCTTTTATTATTAATCTCCATCTCTATAGTATGCTTCGATTGCTGCCTTTCCATCTTTTAATAGAATTATCTATTAACTTCCCACTATGGAGTAATAACAGCAAACACACGCAGAACACTTAGTGCCAGGCACTTCTCTGTGTGCTTTACATATATTACTCATAAAATCCTCAAAGCAACCCTTTGAGGGGATCTGGGGAACTGCTTCTTAAACACTTTCAGCCAATCTGTCTATTTGCAGTATAATTTTTATTATTTTACCCCATTCCAGAGATCCCTGGTGCCACCGAATCCTAAGCCTTTTGAGTCTACAGTGTAAATCATAGTTCTTTCTTGCTTTCCTCACTACTTACTAAGTCAATTACCAAGAATCCACTTGCTTTACAGCTTTCAATGTTTTATAGCTAACGTTTCTTTTATCATTGTCTTTTTTTTTTTTTTTAAATAGATTTAAGCCTTAAAAACATTAGTGGCCATTTTAATGAGATTTCAAAATGAATCATAAGTAAATTTACGTGTTCTATTTGCCATTCTTAACCTGCAAGTCTGGTATAGCTTTCCATTCATTTATTTTCAACCTGCATGTGTTGTCTTTATTTAGGTATATGTCTTGAATTTAAAGTTGAATTAAAAATTAATATACTTCGGCCATTTAAAAGGAGCATTTAATCTGTTTATATGTATTGTGAATTATTTCTACCATTTTATTTTATGTTTTCTTTTTATCATCCTTTTTCATTGCTCTGTTTACCCTGGTATATTGGGATGTGAAGATGTCCATATTCACTCCTCGTTTATTTACTCTGGAAATGTGGAAGCTATAGATTGTATTTTTTAGGCTATTAGTGGTATTCTTAAACATTTAACATACAGTTGTTCAATATCTCTATCCAACTCCTAAGCAAGACAATGGCTCTATCAATAGTCTCTCTATCATTGAACCCCTTCTTCTTTTTGTTGTCTAGACTTTGTGTCATGTTTTTAAACATAAATATTATATTTTTAGATGTTTATATGTTTGATAATTACATTTATTAATGCAGTTTATAATTTTGGCACCTCCATTGTTTTTGTATTCTGTGCAATCTCTGTAGTTCTACTCTTCTTTCTACTAAAGCAGTCTTAACTGGTTCCTTCAATGACAGTTTGTGGATTGTGAACTCCTAAAAAGTCTTTGTTTAGAGAAAGTCTTTACTTTCTTCCATTTTGAATTCAGTGTAGATGTATTTTCCTTCCTTCCTTTTCTAAATTTTTTTAAACAAGTATTACAGCTGTAGCTGACTTGTAATGGGTCATGAGAGCCAATTATGCTTATTACTTACCAATTCCATGTTCAATGACATGTCAGTTGAAATTGCTTGTGATAGGAGTACATACACCAAGGAAACCAGCAAATTCTATAAATCATGGTTTTGTTTTGCTTTTGTTTATGGGAGCTTGTCATTAAACATTTATCAGCACACCATTGTTTATTAGGCACCTATAATATGCCAGGCCCTGTTTTAGGTGTGACAATACATCAGGGAAGAAAACGGATAAAAATCCTTGCCTGGGAGTGATGTCAGCAAGGTGGCTGACTAGAGATGCCTGGTGTTTGTCCTGCCCACAAGACAGGACCAAGGCAGTAAATAAACAGCTAAGACTTGACTGGAGCGTTGAAGGGAGAGCTCTGGAGTGCAGTGGGAGAGTGGAGATGTGCTTGCAGTAATTGGAAATCCAGAAGGACAGTGTGGAGGCATCCAGTTCCTATAGCCTCATCTCCCTTGCCCAAGTCGGATCTGCTTCGAGTCAGAAGGGACTTTTCAATGCAGGGGAAAGGTAAGTAGAAGATAACCACCATTTCCCACTGCCACCACAAACACCTACAGTTCTTGTTACAGAAGAATCGCAGAGTCCTTGCAAGCCCTGAGCCCAGTTTGGAGAGCTGATGGGCATTGCCCTAGATTAGGAGCACAAAGTCTGTACTTCCCACCTCTCACCCACCCACTGCTAACCAAGCTTCTGTAGCATGGTTCCATCCTGAGGCCACAGCCACCTCTGGAGTGCACCCTACTGTGAGGCGTGAGGGCCAATAGCCAGTGCACCTCTCCAGCATTAGGGCTTTATCATCATTATGCCAAACCCACACAGGTGGCTGAATGCCATAGCCCCAGCTGTATGAAGCCTGGTCTCAGAATCAGCTGTGACCCTGGTCCTGCAAAACAGGGAAACCAATCCTCACTACTGCAGCTCCAGCCTGAGGAAAAGCCTGGCAATCCTAACTAGAGCAAACCTGGATTTGAGCTGGCCAAACCACCGCATGTCCTCGCACTCAAGCAGGAGATGTCCCAAGCCTCTGAGGAGCTGATAAGGCCCTGGGCCAGAGGACTGGCTATGCATCCATGCTCAAGATGTGAGAAGCAGCCCTGCAGTGCCCTTACTTCCCTGCAGACATGCTCCTGGCTTGTTTAATAGCTTGTTTCAATAAAGGCCTGAGAAATAGTACCACAGGCTGCCCTTGGCAGGCATGCACCAAGATAGGCAAAGCAGCCAGGAGCCCACGTCTAAAACCTGACAAATGGCCCTGTGGGCCAACCCTGGTGGACATGCCCCAGGCCAGTTAAGCAGCCATCCACCTGCATAAGGGACCTGCTAAAAAGCCCTATGTGTCACCTTCAGTGAGCATGCTCCTGAGCCAGCCTACCAGGCTTGTACCTGCATCTGACCTGTAAAACAGCCCCATGGACCACCTCCAGCAGACATGCTCCCAAGTTGGTGGAACAGCCAGAGCCTGCATCCTGGTCCCGAGAAATAGCCTAGGGGCCTACCCCTAGAAGACATATCTCCAGGCCAGCTAATCAGTTGTGTGCCTGCATACTGTTATTGACAAGTAGCTCCATGGGCCCACTGTGATGGTTAATATTGAGTGTCAACTTGATCGGATTGAGGGATGCAAAGTATCATTCCTGGATGTGTCTGTGAGGGTGTTGCCAAAGGAGATTAACATTTGAGTCAGTGGACTGGGAGAGGCAGACCCACAGTCTGATCTGATTTGGCAAGATCTGATTTGGGCAGGGGAGATGAGGCTTCGTATCTGGCCTTCATCTTTCTCCCATGCTGGATGCTTCCTACCCTCGAATATCAGACTCCAAGTTCTTCAGCTTTTGGACTCTTGAACTTATGCCAGTGGTTTGCCAGGTGCTCTCAGGCCTTTGGTCACAGACTGAAGGCTGCACTGTTGGCTTCCCAAGTTTTGAGGTTTTGGGACTTGGACTGAACCACTACCGGCTTCCTTGCTCCTCAACGTGCAGATGGCCTGTTATGTGACTTTACCTTGTGATCCTGTGAGTCAATTCTTGATAAACTCACTTTCATATATACATATATTCTATTAGTTCTGTCCCTCTAGAGAACATTGACCCCTGGCAAAGTGACATCATCATCATCATCATCAAAAACTCTCTCATTCTAACCCACTGAGAAACTCTCACATTACCAGTGTGAATTATAGCTGAAGAAACTTCATGGAGACTGCACAACATCCACCTAGAACTAAGGCCAACACATCCCACTGAACTGACACCCCAAGACCCATTTATACTAATTATTTATACTAATTTATTATATTAAATTCGTCTTGGGGTGTCAGTTCAGTGGAGAGTGTTGAAACCTACACCATGAAATTGGAAGAGGTGACTGTATTAGCCTGTTTTCACATTGCTAATAACGATATACCTGCGACTTGGCAATTTACAAAAGAAAGAGGTTTAATGGACTCACAATTCCATGTGGCTGGGGAGGCCTCACAATCATGGCAGAAGGTGAAAGTCATGTCTCAACATGGTGGCAGATAAGAGAGCTTGTGCAGGGAAACTCCTTTTTATAAAACCATCAGCTCTTGTGAGACCTACTATCAAGAGAACAGCATGGGAAAGACCTGACTCCATGATTCAATTACCTCTCACCAGGTCCCTCCCACAACCATGGGAATTCAAGATGATATTTGGGTGGGGACACAGCCAAACCATATCATTCCACTCTGACTCCTCCTAAATCTCATGGCCTCACATTTCAAAACCAATCATGCCTTCCCATCAGTCCTGCAAAGTATTAACTCATTTCAGCATTAACTCAAAAGTCCATAGTCCAAAGTCTCATCTGAGACAAGGCAAGTCCCTTCTGCCTATGAGCCTGTAAAATCAAAAACAAGTTAGTTACTTCCTAGATATAATAGGAGTACAGGCATTGGGTAAATAAAACCATTGCAAATGGAAAAAATTGGCCAAAGCAAAGGTGTCACAGGCCACATGCAAGTCTGAAATCCAGCAGGGCAGTCAAATCTCACGGTCATGACAGAAGGTGAAAAGCATGTTTCAACATGGTGGCAGATAAGAGAAGAGAGCTTGTGCAGGGAAACTTCTTTTTATAAAACCATCAGTTCTTGTGAGACTTATTCACTGTTAAGCTCCAAAATGATCTCCTTCGATTCCATGTCTCACACTCAGGTTACACTGATGCAAGAGGTGGGTTCATGGTCTTGGGCAGGAGTAGCTATATGTATATCAGACAAAGTAAACTTCCGGTTAAAAGATGTAAAAAGAGACAAAAGGGACACTACATAGTAATAAAGGGGGTCGGGCGTAGTGGCTCATGCCTGTAGTCCCAGCACTTTGGGAGGCCGGGGTGGGTGGATCACAAGGTCAAGAGATCGAGACCATTCTGGCCAGCATGGTGAAACCCCATCTCTACTAAAAATACAAAAATTAGCTGGGCGTGGTGGCCTGTGGTCCCAGCTGCTCAGGAGGCTGAGGCGGGAGAATCGCTTGAACCTAAGAGGTTGGGGTTACAGTAAGCCTAGATTGTGCCACTGTACTAAAGCCTGGAGACAGTGAGACTCCATCCCAATAAATAAATAAATAGATGGATAAATTCAGCATGAGAATATAAAAATTATGTATACACACACACACACACACACACACACACCCCACAGACATCATAGCACCTAGATATATACAGCAGATATTATTAGATCTAAAGGGTACTATAGAACCCAATATGATAACAGTTGGGGACATCAACATCCTACTCTCAGCATTGGACAAATCAGCGAAGAAACATCAAATTTAAACTATACCATAGATCAAATGGACCTAACAGACATTTACAGAACATTTCACCCAACAACTGCAAAACACAGGTTTTTTTTTTTCTTCAGCACATGGAACATTTTCCAGGATGATCATATGTTATGAGACAAAACAAGTTTCAACACATTTTAAAAAATCAAATTATATCAAGTATTTTACCTAATCAAAATGGAATAAAACTAGAAAGCAATAAAAAGAGGAACATTTGAAACTATACACATATATGAAAATTAAACAACATGCTTCTGACTGATTAATGGGTGAAAAAAAATTAAGAATAAAATGTAAAATTTCTTGAAATTAATGCAAATAGAAACACAACATTTCAAAGCCTATGAGACACAGCAAAAATAGTATTGAGGCAAGTTTATAACGATAAATGCTTATATCAAAAAACAGGGAAGATTTCAAATAAGCAACCTAATCATGCACCTCCAAAAATGAGGAAAGTAAGAACAAACCAAACCCAAATTAGTAAAAAGAAATAAATAATAAAGATGGGAGCAGAAATAAATGAAATTGACACTAAAAAATACAAAAGGTGAATAAAACAAAAAGTTGGTTTTTTGAAAACGTAAACAAAATTGTCAAACCTTCATGTAGACTAAGAAAAAAAGAGAGAAGACCAAAATAAATAAAATCAGAAATGAAAAGTAGACATCACAATGGATACCACAGACATACAAATGATCATTAGAGACTACTATAAATAACAATAAGTCAACAAATTTGAAAACCTAGAGGAAACAGATAAATTACTGAATACATACAACCTACTAAGATTGAACCAAGGAGAAACAGAAAGCCTGAACAGATCAATAATAAGTAATGAGATTGAATCAGTTAAAAATGTCTCCCGACACAGAAAAGGATGGCTTCACAGCTGAGTTCTACCAAACCTTTAAAGAAGAATTAATATCAATTCTTCTCAAACTGTTGCAAAAAATTAAAACAGAGAAAACTCTTTCTAACTAATTCTACAAGGCCAGCATAACTCTCACATCAAAATCAGACAAGGAGACAAGAAAAAAGAAAACTACAGGCGAATATCCCTTAAGAACACAGATGTAAAAATTCTCAACAAAATCCTAGCAAACTGAATCCAACAAAACATCAAACAGATAATACACCATGATGAAGTAGGATTTATCTCGGGAATGCAAGAATGTTTCAACATACACAAATCAATAAATGTCATACATCACATCAATAGAAGAGCAAATATATGTGATCATCTCCATAGATGCAGACAAAGCATTTGATAAAATTTAACATTGTGCTATGATAAAAATCCTCAACAAATTAGGTGCAGAAGAGAAGTATCTCAATATGATAAAGGTCATGTATGACAAACCCACAGCTAACATGTTA
This sequence comes from Papio anubis, assembly GCF_008728515.1. Lineage (NCBI taxonomy): Eukaryota > Metazoa > Chordata > Mammalia > Primates > Cercopithecidae > Papio > Papio anubis. The sequence goes on from NC_044989.1 coordinate 76,055,890, forward strand.
CTAAATGGGGAAAAGCTGAATGCTTTTTCTCTACAAACAAGAACAAAACTATTCTCACCACTCTTTTCAACATAGTACCAGAAGTCATAGCTAGAGCAATTAGGCAAAAGAAAGAAATAAAGGACATCCAGAATGGAAAGGAGGAAGTCAAATTGATCCTGTTTGCAAATGACATGACACTATGTAAAGAAAAACCTAAGGATTCTACCCAAAACTCTTAGAACTGAAAAACTAATTGAGTCAAATAGCCAGATACAAAGGTAATAAACATAAATCAGTAGCATTTCTATACACCAAACACAAGCTAGCTGAAAAAGAAATCAAGAAGGCAATCCCATTTATAATAGCAACAAAAAATACCTAGTAATAAACTTAACCATGTGAAAGATCTCTACAAACGCTGATGAAAGAAATTGAAGACAATACAAACAAATGAAAAGACACCCCATGTTCATGGATCAGAAAAATAAATATTGCTAAATTTACAATACTACTTAAAGCAATCTACAGATCCAATGCAATTCCTATCAAATCATCAATTACATTCTTCATAGAAATGGAAAAAATCCTGAAATTTCTATTGAACCCCAAAATACCCCAAATAGCCAAAGCAATTCTGAGCAAAAATAGCAAAGCTGGAAGCATCACACTACAAGATCTCAAAATATACTACAAAACTATAGTAATCAAAACAACATGGTACTATCACAAAAAGAGACACATGGACCAATGGAACAGAATAGCAACCCAGAAATTAATCCACATATCTACAACTACCTGACTTTTGACAAAGGTGCAAAGGATGCTAATTGGGGAAAAAACAATCTCTTCAATAGTTGGTGCTGGGAAAAGTGAATATCCATATGCAGAAGAATGAAAGTAGACCCCCACATCACACCCTACACAAAAATCAATTCAGAATGGATCAAAACTCTAAATGGAAGACAAGAAACTATAAAACTGTTAGAAGCAAACGTAGTGAAAATGGTTCAGGACATGGGTCTGAGAGAAGATTTCATGAGTAACACCTCAAAAGCACAGGCAACAAAGCAAAAATAAATGAGATTATATCAAACTATAAACTTCTGCACAATAAAGGAAATAATCAACAGAGTGAAAAGACAACCTGCAGAATGAAAGAAACTATTTGCAAACTACTTATCCTACAGGGGATTAATATACAGCACATAGAAGGAACTCAAACATCTTCACTGCAAAAAAAAAAAAAAAAAAAAAAAAAAAAATTTTGATTGAAAAATGGGCAAGTCTGAACAAACATACAAACATTTGTCAAAAGAAGTCACACAAATGGAAGACAAACATATGAAAAAATGCACAACACCACTCATTACTGGGGAAATGCAACTCAGATGCACCATCAGCTATCATCTTACCTCAGTTAGGAAGGCTACTATCAAAAAGACAAAAAATAGTAAATGCTGGTGAAAATGTGAAGAAAAGGAAACTCTTACACACTGTTGGTGGGAATGTAAACCTCTACAGCCACTATGAATAAAAGTATGGAGGTTCCTTAAAAAACTGCAACTAGAATTATCACACGACCCAGCAATCCCACAATGTGGCATTTATCCAAAGGAAAGGAAATGAGTATATGAAAGATACATCTGTACCCCACATTTATTGCAACACTATTTACAATAGCCAAGATATGGAATCAACCTATGTGTCCAACAACAGATGACTGAATAAAGAAAATGCAATATATACATAATGGAATACCATTTAGCCACAAAAAGATAAAAATCTTGTCATCTGTAGTAACATGGATGGAAGTGGAGAACATTATGTTAAGTGAAATAAGTCAGCAACAAAAAATTAAATACCACATATTCTCACTTATATGTAGAAGCTGAGAAAAGTTTGTTCATGCGAGTAAAAAGTAGAACAGAGGATACTAGAGGCTGGCAAGCATAGAGAGAAGGGAGGGATAAGCAGAGATTTGTTAAAGGATACAATATTATAGCTACATAGGATAAGTAAGTTCTAGTGTTCTCCACCATTGTAGGATAAGTACAATTAACAACAATATATTATATAGATTCAAATAGCTAGAAGGAGAATATTGAATATTCCCCACACAAAGAAATAATAAATGTTTGAGAAGATGTATATACTAATTACCCTGATCTGATCACTATGTATTATACATATGTAAACATCACTATGTACCCCATGATTCTGTACAATTATTATTTATCAATTAAAAACATTAAAATAAAAAATCCTTGTCTGTGGAACTTACAGTCTAATTGACAGTCAATAGATGAATGAATGATTGAATAAAAAAGTATAGTATTTCTGACAGTCATAACGTTTATGGCAAGAATATAAAGTGGAGGAAGAGATAACAAAATGTGGGGTGTTGAGCAGATTTGCAAATAAAAACTCACTGGGGGGGATGATGTTTGAGCAAAGCTCTGAGGGATCAAGCTCTACAAACATCTGGTAGAAAAGTCTGAGAAGATACTGAGAGGTGGCAACGTGCTACCAGCCCTCACTCTCAGCGCCTCCTCGGCCTCTGGGCGCCGTGCTTGAGGAGCCCTGCAGCCCGCCAGGGCACCATGGGAGTCCCTCTCTGGTCTGGCTGAGGCCTGAGCTGCCTTCCTCTACTTGCGGGGAGCTGTGGAGGGAGAGGCGTGGGCGGGAATCACGGCTGCGCCTGGCTCTTGCTCGCCAGTGCGAGTTCCAGCGGGCGCTGGCGCGGGTTCCGGCATGGGCTCGGTGGGCCCCGCAGGCAGGCGCCTCCGGCCCAGGGCGGTGAGGGGCTTAGTACCCGGGCCAGCAGCTACAGCTGTTGCGCCTGGTCCCCCAGCACTGCCGACCCGCATGCACTGTGCTTGAATACTCGCGGGTCCTTACCTGCCTCCCTGCGGGGCGGGGCTAGGGACCTGAGGCCTGCTACTGAGCTCGGCAGGGCCGGAGCGTCCCTGACCAGCGCAGCTCCCTGCTCTGCAGCGCTGGGTCCCATCAACGCCCCGGGGCTGAGGAGTAAGGGTGCACGGTGCAGGAAAGGCAGGCAGCTTCACCTGCCGCCGTGACGCAGGATCCACTAGATGAAGCCAGCTGGGTTCCTGAGTCTAGTGGGGACTTGGAGAACCTTTATGTCTAGCTAAGGGATTGTAAATACACCAATCAGCACTCTGCGTCTACCTCAGGGTTTGTAAATACACCAATCAGTACTCTGTGTCTAGCTCAAAGTTTGTAAATACACCAATTGGTACTCTGTATCTAGCTAGCCTAGTAGTGACTTGGAGAACTTTTCTGTCTAGCACTCTGTGTCTAGCTAAAGTATTGTAAATACACCAATCAGCACTCTGTGTCTAGCTCAGGGTTTGTAAATACACCAATCAGCACTCTGTCAAAATGGACCAATCAGCTCTCTGTAAAATGGACCAATCAGCTCTCTGTAAAATAGACCAATCAGCTCTCTGTAAAATGGACCAATCAGCAGGATGTAGGTGGGGCTAGATAAGGGAATAAAAGCAGGCTGCCGGTGTCAGCTGGAAGCAACCTGCTTGGGTTCTCTGCCGTGTTAGTGATGGTGTTGGTTGTTTATTGTTTGGGTTTATGCTGATTTTGCAGAGCTGGAAGATTCAACATCAAGATCTGTACGAGGCCTGCAGGTTCACGTTTGTAAGCCTGTGAGACCGTGACTCCTCCAGGAAGAACGAACGAACAGCTCCAGTGTGTGCTGCCTTTAAGAGCTGTCATACTCACCTTGAATGTCTGCAGCTTCACTCTTGAAGTCAGCCAGACCGCAAACCCACTGGGAAGAGAGAACAGATTCCGGACATACCGTCTTTAAGAGCTGTAACACCGCGTGCCTCGTGGTTGCATACTTGAAGTCAGTAAGACCAAGAATCTGCCAAATCCGGACATAAGTACAAAGCTGTGAAGTGAGATGAGTCTCACATTTCTGATATTGTCAAGAAATACGAAGGAGGCTATCGTGCCATGAATGAGGTGAAGGTTGGAAACGTATGGGAAAGAATTGTCTGAGATAGAGAAGAACAGAAGTCAGTTTATATAAGCTCATGTTTTTTAGTGTTAATAGAACCTATTTCTGAATGGTAAAGAAGACCACTGGGGAGTTTAGAGCAGCGAAGTGACATGATTTAATACAGTTCTAAAACATCAATAACTCTAGCAACTGTGTTGAAAATAGGATTTAGGCTGAGTGCCTTGGCTCGTGCGTTTAATCTAAGCACTGTAAGAGGCTGAGGGGGGCGGGTCATCAGAGGTGGGGGGTTTGAGAGCAGGCTGGCTAACATGGGGAAACACTGTCTGTACTAAAACAAGAAACTATTCGGATGTGGCGCTCGCGTGCCTGTAATCTAAGTTGCTTAGGAGGCTGAGGCAGGAGAATGGCTTGGACGAGGGAGGCAGTTTGTGGTGAGCTGAGATCCTGCCGTTGGACTCCAGCCTGGGTAATGGAGCCAGACTCTCAAAAAAAAGATTCTAGGCTTTAAAGATTTGCCTAATCTATACAATGTGGCAAAAGTATGTTCTAAGATTTTCAACACTACGTAGTAAGAGCTTTGCAACTTTTGCGTGGCACACTCGGATATTTACTCTGGGAATCTGCCGCTATGAAAGAATATCTGAGACTATCATGCTGTGATGGAGTGGAAATCTTCATGGAGGTAGGGATGCCTAACTGGCTTCTAATACACCATCCAAATCCAGTTCCCAACCTTGTAAATGAATAAGCCTCCTTATGCCTACAGCCTCAGCTACTGCTGACTGTAACTATATGAGGGGCAGCAAACCACATCTGCCCAGCTAAGCCTGTGAACCCTTAGAACAGTGAGAGGTAACAGTAAATTCTTGTTTTAAGTCACCATATTTTAGGGAGATTTGTTGTGTAGCAAAAGGTAATAGAATTCATCAACATACAGATGTCATGTAAAACTATGAGACTGGATGAGCTCATGAGGGAGTGAGAAGAGAAGAAATATAAGGATTAAAACCTAGGATGTTCCAAAATTTTGATATTGGAGAGATTGTGAAGAACAAGACAACAATAACAAAAGGCGAAACAAAATTATTACCCCTGAGTGCTTTCAAGATTTTACACCATTACCTTCTGAAATTTCTTTTACAAAAAAATCTGTTAATCTCAATTGTTTTTTTTTTTTCTTTGTTTTTTTTGAGACAGTGTCTTGCTCTGTCGCCTAGGTTGGAGTACAGTGGCGCGATCTTGGCCCACTGCAATCTCTCTCTCTCCAGTTCTAGTGATTCGGGTGTCTCAGCCACCTGAATAGCTAGGACTACAGGCGCCAGCCACCACGCGTGGCTGTATTTTATTTTATTTTTATTTATTTATTTTTTGGTAGAGACAGGGTTTCACCATGTTGGTCAGGCTGGTCTCGCACTCCTGACCTCAAGTGATCTACCCACCTTGGTCTTCCAAAGTGCTAGTATTACAGGCGTGTGAGCCACTGCATCTGGCGTCAGTGGTTCTTCTAAATAATGTTTTTTCTTTTTTTTTCTTTCTGATAGCATTTAAGATTTTCTCTTCTTTCCTTGACACTGTACAATTTCACTTTGATATAGCTTAATATGTACTTATTTTTATTATCCAGCTCAGTAGTTGGAGTTCATGTGTATTCAAAGGACATACGCTTCCTTCAATTCTGAAAAATTTCAGTCACTAACTTGTGGCTCTATTCTTCCCTGTAGTCAGGGAGGGTTCTATTATACATGTGCTGTCATTTATTAATTTTCATCCTTGTCTCTTACTGCCCTATCATATACATATGTATGCATGTATGTATGTACATGTGTGTATACATATATTACATATAAATACAATTCATTTTTGTTTTCACTACTGTGCTTTGACGAATCCTGACTACGTTCTGATTCATCAATTCTCTTCTCTGTCCTATCTAGGGTTTTTCTTATTCATTGACTTGTTTTGAATTTTGATCATATTTATATTTTTCAAGACTTCTTTATTTTCATTTCCATCTGTCCTTTACAAATTTTCTGCTTTTATTTTATAATTGTCCTTTTTAAGTATATATTTCCTTCATTTTTGTCATTTCAGGTCCTACTAACATGTTTATTTTAAAGCCTTGGTCTGACTGCCATAACAGTTAAATTCAATTGAAGTAAATTCAAGCTCATATTGTTGTTTCTTGATCATCTTTCTTAACATTATATAATTTTCATGTCATTTGAAATATTCTGTTATCTCTGTTTTGGCCTTTCATGGCTCCTATAATCTGCAGTCTTTTTTTTTTTTTTTTTTTAAACGGAGTCTGGCCCTGTCGCCCAGGCTGGAGTGCAGTGGCCGGATCTTAGCTCACTGCAAGCTCTGTCACCCACACCATTCTCCTGCCTCAGCCTCCCAAGTAGCTGGGACTACAGGCGCCCGCCACCTTGCCCGGCTAGTTTTTTGTATTTTTTGGTAGAGATGGGGTTTCACCGTGTTAGCCAGGATGGTCTCGATCTCCTGACCTCGTGATCCGCTCGCCTCGGCCTCCCAAAGTGCTGGGATTACAGCCGTGAGCCACCGCGCCCAGCCCAATCTGCAGTCTTAAGTAGAGTTGGTAGTCATATTCTTAACCCTGTTTTCATGAATTGAATATCTTTACCAAACCCTGACTTAGTAGGTCTTACTCTGATTTCCTTTCCAGCCTAGTGGATGATGATTCTCCATAATTCCACAGGAATCAAACTCTTAATTACTCCTCTTTGCCTCGACCCAGAGCTCAGCTCACATTTTTCATTTCTTTTCCATATCAGGTCTATGAAACTATTTTTTTTAGCACAGTTTAAAAAATTATTTTGTTGTTTTTTCTACTTTTTTTTTTTTTCTTACTGTTACTGCAATGTATTTGGAGTAGAAGGAGTATTTGAAAGTGTGAATTTACTGGTCTGTCTCTTCTGAGCTCTTGTATTATATCATTTGTTGGAGATTAAGTGAAAAGTTTGCTACCCGAATCCTACTTGTTGCAATTATTTCCTACCTGGCTTCTTGCAGATGAAACAGAGCCCAAACTAAGTGAAGGAGTGCAAAGTCTTCTATAAAGTACATGATTATCAAATAAAGCTGACTGGAGAACTTGATGGGTCCTTTTCCCCTTCTCCCAATGTTGGACATTGGGGCCTGATAATTCTGACCACCTAATGCCCATCCCTACCTCAACCCTCTTAAACAGGTTGAGAAACTTTAAATAGCAGTCACTCTTCACTGGGGTGTTGCTATTGGTGGGTACCACCCTGCCCTAGTGGTCTTACATCAAGAGCTAAGTAAACCAAGAGGTCAAAGCATGGAATGTTCTTCACAGAAATCACAGGAGACCAGAGGTTTCAACTCTCTCCAATTCTGTAACCATATTAATCACCCTGGCTTCTTGTGGGAGGATCAGTTTCAGGAGTTATACAGGGCCTAGAAGTGTTAGCACCAGGCTGCTCTCTACCCTGTAAAAATACGAGAAGCTGAGAATACAAGTATTCCCTTAATTCTTCTAATCCAGTAATTCTATTTTCAGGAATCAGTCCTGACCAGAGATATGGCCAAGACTTATGAATAAATATGTTTGCCTTACTTTTACCTATAATAGTGAAAAACTGGGAAAAACAAACCCGGATGTCTAAAAATTATAATCAGTTTATATGGTGAAATATCACAACTTTTCAGATTTTTAAATTTTAAAGTGACATACATGATCACAATATAATAAGCCAGATTACATATTATATACGCTATAATTTTAGTTTTAAAAAACAGAACAGAACTGGAACAAAATATATCAATGTATTAATAGGTTACCTTTCTATATTTTAAAAGTCTTCTTATATAACTATATATTACTTTTATAACCAGACAAGATATGTTGTTAAATAAAATGCTATCTATTTTCTTACGTATATGATCACTGCAAATTTTTATACATAAAATGACATATATAAAACAGTGTTAATATCGAAACACCTTTTATTACAAAGAAGTTTCATTGTACTTAACTGTACATAACTTTCTGTTCTAGTTAATGTAGAGATAAATAGAATATGAGTTGCTATATGTAATTTAAAAACTTTGCTTGCAGGCATTAAAAAAATCTCTAAAAGAAAATAAGATCACATACAATCTTTATAGCAGGGTGAAAAATGTCTCATTAGGTAAAGTGCATGTTGGCATAAAAATGAATGTAATTTATATTTGAATTTTTGGCTAATCAAATGACATATGTTTTATTGTCTTGCAGTTATATTAATGAGCAATATTTAATTAAAAGCTAATTGAATATTCCAAGCGGCAATTATCTTGCAATAGAGATGCCAAATCTGACATGAGGAGGCAGGTGAGCAGAAAGCAGAACTTGTATAATTATTCCTCTGAGAGATGGAGAAGAGACCACACCAAGCATTGCCACAGTGAGAGATTAGTGAAGATTCTGCCCTAAACAAAACCATTTCCTTTGTTGAGCTTATATTGTACTTTCTTCATCAGGTAAGTTGTGTTTAATTAAAGCAATGTAGCATTTTTTAGTTCACAAATGCAATTCTTTGGACATCCTTTGAACCCCACCCAGGAAGAGAAGAGTGAGCCACACTTACTTTCATTGATTGAGGTACTGATTGTGTGTGATGTAGCCTGTAACTTGGGCAGGCACACTTTAGACATGAGATGAAAGATAAAATACAAAACAAGAACATTCCTTTAAAGTCAGAAGAGAATCTATCAGTTTATTTTTCCACAGACAGTTTTGGTTGTCACATCAGCTTAATTTAAATGAAATCTTTGTTTTTGGAAACATTTCAACATTTTATATATATAAAGTAATATATACTAATATATAACATACATATAAAGTACATGTATATTTCCCTTATTTACTGAGGCATAATTTACATATGATAAAATTCACTCATTTTAAGTATACAACTTAATGTATTTTGACAATAGCATACATCTAGGTGATTACCAGCAAAACCAATACTTAGAACATTTCTATCATTCCAGAAAGTTTCCTTGCGCCCTTTTGTAGTCCGTTTTCTTTGGCCCCCAGTGTCAGGCAACCATTAATCTGTTTTCTGGCGCTATATTTTTGTTATTTCTAGCACTTCATGTAAATGGAATCATATAATCTTTTGTGTTTGACTTTCCTCTTTTCTATTTTGGAGATTCACCCATGGTGTTGTATGTTTTATACAAGTTAAAGTGCAATTGTTATTAACAAGACTACAGAATTTTCCCCTTATTTATCTGCCTGTGAAGAGAAATTCAGTCTTTGCCATCTCAGGAGAGTTAATTATTCATATGGACAGAATATTCCTGCTCCCACAAATGAACTTGTTGAGGTTCTAACCCTCAATATGATGGTATTTGGAAGGCAATTAGGATTAGATGAGATTATAAGGGTAGGACCCTGATGATGGGGGATCAGTGCTCTTGAGAGGTGCAAGCTCTTTCTCTTCCATGTGAGAGGACACAGTGAGAAGGTGGCCATCTTCAAGCCTAGAAGAAAGCCCCTCACTGGGGAACTGATTAGGCCAGCACCTTGATTTTGGGCTTCCCAGCCTCCAGATGTGTGAGAAATAAATTTCTGGGGTTTAAGCTATCCAGTTCATGGTATTTTGTTATGGCAGCCCAAGTTGAAAAATATCTTGTAAGATTTGTATTTTTGGTATTTTTGTGGTGGAGAATTGGGAGAATGGAAAGTGGAAGATAAATTTATAGATACAGGAGGGAAAAAGGAACTCAACCAGAGAGACTAAGATGACCTACATCAGTGGTACTCAGAGTGATCCCTGGACCATCGGCATCACCTGGGCACATGCTAGAAATGCAAATCTTTGTGTGCCATCAGAGAACTACAGAATCAGAAACTGGCATGAAGCCCCCAATCTATGTTTTAACAGGCTCACCAGGTGATGCTGAGGCACATTAAACACTTTACATAAAAAAAGGACTGTATTGAGGGAAGAGGAAGAATGCTGATACATTAGGTGGGCCAAAGGTAGAAGAAGCTTCAGAGAGAGCCCGAGGAGCAGCTGTGACTTATGAAGGAAGTAAAGATTTAAGTTAGCATTTCTATAGATTAGGTATTGAGATCTCTTTCTGGTTTTTAAGACACAAGTCAAGACTGAGTTATTTGGAAATTGTTGTTGTGTTTGTGCATGTGTTTGGTAGTACTTTTTTGAGCCTGTGCACATGTGACCTGGATTTATAAGAGAGAGAGATACATATGTACACACCCACACATAAACACACACATCAGTTCATTCTCCACTCCACAAGTATAATTGTCCAAATGGGGGTATTGATAAATGAAGTCTGCATTTAGACTAGAACTTGTTTTATGCTTTTTAACAGTATTTATACAATTAAAAAAAAAAATTTTTAGCACCAGGGGACACCACGAGTGAAAGAAGAAAAACTTTGCAAGGTTCTGACATTAAGGAGGAGGGTGATGAAAATTTTGAGTGGCTTGCACATGTTGTATAGGAGCCATGGCTTCACAGCCCTGGGCAGATGCTTGAAGCAAAGGTGCAGAACAAAGGATGAACAAGACACATAGGGTGAACATTCAGCTGCTCACTAGGACTGTAGCTATAGTGTTTAGTAGATGAGGGGGATAGTTTGAGCAATGGCAAGCTGATGTTGTATTGATTTTATTTTAATCCTCAATGGAAGAAACTCAACAAGAATACAAAAAAAGAAAAATAAAGAATGAAAGCCGCTAAGTGCTGTAAACTGCTTAAAGAGCACTAAGAAAGCCTGTTTCAAACTGGTTCATGTTATTGCTCAACAAGTGAGAGAGCTGCTAAGAGTAAAGCCTTAATGGTATCTTGAAACACTCTGGGTTTTCATCACCAGGCTTATAATCATAAGCCTTCTGATTATAATTAGGTTTAGAGCTTGAGTGGTTTGGGGATGGGACTTAAGAATTTGGGATCCGGTAAAGCAGGCCAGTTGAAGTCACTTTAATTGACATGGGAGCATAGAGCAGGGTTTTTAGCAATTGTTACACTTATTGTCTTAGGGTGTTTGCTTTTATCTTTCAAAGCAGTTTGGGGCAAAGGGAACTGGGTCTTGCTTATTCACACTCTTGGTAAACATCTAATTTTAGTTTTCTAAGTTCAGTTCTCATTTCTCAGTCTTTATTTCTCATAAGAAACCATAACAAGAGACTATTTTAAACTTTTGGTACCTTCCACTTTTTACACATTTACATCTATAAAATGGTAAGTCGATATTAAGTCCATTTTGTACTGTGCTTTGACAAGTATTAATCTGATGTTATCAATTACCCCCATGGCATTAGCACCGGGGGACACTACGAGTGAAAGAAGACAAACTTTGTAAGGCTCTGACATTAAGGACGAGGAGGATGAAAATTTTGAGTGGCTTGCACATGTTGTATAGGAACCACGTATTTTGGTTCCTATACAAAAATACCAAAAATACAAATCTTCAGGTATCTCACATCAGAATGTGATGATATTCTAAAATTTCTTGAACAACTCTTGGCCACTTATTCACAGGGTTTCTGATTTTAGAGGTTTTAATTATGTTATCTTGTCTGCCTCTGCGTTTTAAAATTACAAACAAATATAAAAGTATTCCCAATCTTTTTTAGTCTCATAAGCAGCTATCAATCCCTTTATTATTTATTCATTTTACCTGTCCCTGAACCTCTAAAAGGTATGCAAACAGCAGGAGATTAATTGATATATTTTCCTAGCTGATTTAGTGCAAACTATACCCATTATTTCTGTAACTTGAGAAGTGACTGCTAAGAAAAATGTTGCCTCTATTTTGCAGTACTCGTGGCCTGTCCAAAGAAGTTAGCAGCTAACACAGCATTCAGTATTTAATCTGGGGATAAAGCCAAGAATTAGGTAGAAAATCTTGCAAAGCAGATTAGATTTGCAATCTGAAAGCCCACACAGCCAGCTGGGCAAAGAAATATTAATTGTGTACTGAAATGTGATTTCTGACATTTCTTTTAGTCTCAGGGATGAGCAATGAAAACATGATCCTCTTTGAGCTCCAGAGGAGCTTAGAGTAAATTCCAAAATATGAAAAGAGATGTGGTATTTTTATTACCACTATATCATTATCTTTCATTAACAGCTGTAATTAGTCTGAGCCAGACTGTCATCCGCTATTGAAATATCTGAAACTAATTAGACATAAGATATGTTACGGGAACAAAGTTGGGAGACTGAAAATTTACACAAACGAGGCCTTCTGAAATGATGAACACAAGTCATAATAATGTTTCTGAAATAAATCAAAAACAAGACAAAAGAGAGAATAAAATCAGGAGGATAGAAACCAGAATACCAGCACTTCAAAAAGTTTAATCACCATACTGTAAAATCCAACTGTGGAAGGGGCACTACAATTTTTATTACAATGACTAGGAGCTCTTGTAATAGCACTACTTAAGATTTACTCTAAAGAATAGAGAAAGGATCAGTTGAAGATAAGCTGTAACAGCCCACATTTGACTTTTCAATGTTCTCACAACAGTTGCCAGGAAAGTTGTATAGAAATTCTCCTGAGGATACTATGTTGCATTTGGTCCATAAAATATAGTATAGAAAACACTTAAGAAATGCTTAAATTTGTTGTGCTGTTTTAGCTTTCAAATGTAGTCCTCTGTCCCATAATCGCCTCCTTCTTTATGCTTCTCCTCAATGACCCTCAACTCTTGGATCACAACTGCCTTTCCTTCCATCCTTCCATCTCTCACTTCCTCCTCCCCTCACCCTCTTCTTCCTTTAAACAAGCTAATGGCTAAACAAATTAAGAAACCTACAAACAAAATCAGATGCTCATTCAAGTAAGAACATTTCTAATTTATAAATAAACATATAATTTAGTAGTTATAAATAAATACTGGTAAGTACTCAAACATTTTAGTAATAGAAGCAACTTCCTAACAAAGCTTAGAGTATAGTGGTTTAAGTTTACTGCTTTTTAAAAAAAAATTATTTAAGCAATTATTAGAAAAGTACTAGAAATGGGTGGTCCAGTTCTTGGTCCAGTTGGTCAGTTCTGCTGTCTTGTAGCTTTATAGTTTGGCCAAATTGCATTAACTTATCTGAGCCCTGTTTTCTGCCAGTATGCTAGTTGATTAGGTATTAAATACAATAATGTATGTAGAGCTCTGAGCATATTACCTGCAGCAAAATAAGACTTCACTGCTATTTCCATCTCCCCACTTTTCTTTGTCTTAATAATACAAAGTAGTACTGTAGTGGTATTAATTTTCTATTGCTGCATAACAAATTACTACACCTTAGTTGCTAAAAACAATACCCATTTATTACCTCACAGTTTCCATGGGTCAGAAGTCTGAGCATGGTTTAGCTAGTTTCTCTATTTAGGGTCTCACAAGGCTTCAAATCAATGTGTCAGTTGGGATCCGTTCCTTTATGGAGCTTGAGGTTCTTTTCCAAACTCTTATGGCTATTGACAGAATTCAGTGCTTGCAGTTGTAGGATTAAAGTTGTTCTTGCTAGCTCTCAACAGTGGGTAACTTCTATAATACTACATTCTCAGTTATGCAAATTAATTACTAAGAATCATACTCTCATATATGTTACTTTATTTTAGTTTTGGTTCCTTTATGGCACAGAAACATCATTAGGAGTAGGGGTGCTAGAAAGAGGAGGGTAAGACTAATGTATAAGATGCTTTTCAGACATTAGCAAAGGCTAGAGGAAACTGAAATTGTTTGTCATGATGCCTTCTCCCTTAGGCAAGGGGAGAAATCAGAAGAACTCAAGTATGATAATTATTTATGTAATGTTGGAAAGAAAATCTTTCTGGGAATAGAACAAGATAAACCATAAAAAGGAGGGATGAATTAGACTATATAAATATTTCTGCATGGTAAAAGTGTAAGTAAAACAAAAGGAAAAGGATAAAATGAGAAAGCTACTTGCAACACAAACAATAGAGTTGATACACTTGGTCTAATGCATTCATAAAGAAGAAACATTCTGATTTGAAGTTGTTGGTAGGCATTGAAGAAACATACCTTTAAGTAATAAAAGCCATCTATGACAAATTTATAGCTAACATCATGCTGAATGAGCAAAAACTAGAAGCATTATCTTTGAGAAATGGAATAAGACTACTATGCCCACTTGCACCACTCTTACTCAACGTAGTGCTAGAAGTCCTAGCCAGAGCAATCAAGAGAAAGAAAAGACATTCAACAGGAAAAGAATAAACTCTTTCTCTTCGCTAATGATATGATTCTATACCCAGAATACCTTAAATGTTCCAACAAAAGCCTCCTGGAACTCATAAATGACTTCAGTAAAGCTTCAGGATACAAAATCAATGTACAAAAATCAGTAGCATTTCTATACACCAATAACATTCCAGCTCAGAGTCAAATCAATGCAATTCCATTTACAATAGTCACACCCAGAAAAAAAACCCTAGGAATCCACGGGAGTGAAAGATACACAGGAGGTGAAAGATCTCTATGACAAGAACTACAAAACACCACTGAAATAATATATAATACAAAAATAATATATAATACAAGCAAATGGAAAAATATTTTACCCTCATGGATTGGAAGAATCATTGAAATGTCCATACTGGTTAAAGCAATTTATAGATTCAACGTTATTCCTATTAAGCTACCAATGTAATTTTCCACAAAATTAAAAAAAAAGATTGTAAAATTCATATGCAACCAAAAAAGAGTTTTGAATAGACACAGCAATTCTAAGCAAAAGGAACAAAGCCAGAGGCATCACATTACCTGACTTCAAACTAGACTACAAGGCTACAGTAACCAAAACAGCATGGTATTGGAACAAAAACATACACAAACCAATGGAACAAAATAAAGAACCCAGAAATAAAGTTTCCCACCTACAATCATTTGATCTTTGACAAAGTCAACAAAAACAAGTAATGGGGAGAGTACTCCCTATTCAATAAACAATTCTGGAATAACTGGCTAGCCATATGTGGGAGAATGAAACTGGATCCCTGTTATTTTTACCATATACAAAAATTAACTCAAGATGGATTAAAGATTTAAGTGTAAGACCTCAAACTACAAGAATCCTAGAAGAAAACCTGGGAAACATCACTCTGGACATCAGCCTTGGAAAAGAATTTTTGACCAAGCCTTTAAAAGTAACTGTCACATAAACAGAAATTGACAAGTGGAACCTGATTAAACTACAGAGCTTCGGCACTCAAAAGAATCTATCAAGAGAATAAACAGACCACCCACAGAGTGAGAGAAAATATCTGCCAAGTATGTATCCAGCAAAGGGCTAATATCCAGGATCTATTAGGAACTTAAACAATTCAACAAGGCAAAAAACAACTCTACTAAAAATGAGCAAAAGACATGAACAGACAGTTCTCAAAATGAGACATAGAAGTGGCCAAGAAACATGAAAAAATGTTCCACATCATTAGTCAACAGAGAATTGCAAATCAAAAGCACAATGAGATATCATCTCATGCCAGTCATAACGGTTATCAAAAAGTTAAACAGATACTGGCAAGGCTGCAGAGAAAAGGGAATGCTTATACACTGTTGATGGGAATGCACATTATTTCAGCCACTGTATAAAGCAATTTGGAGATTTCTCAAAGAACTTTATTATATTTTTCAAATGTTTCTTTTGCTTTGAATGTGTAAAATGGTAGTACCATGATTAGAAAACATATATAGTAAATGCTGTTTAGAAAATAATTAAATGCAAAAACCAAAACCATAAAAGAACCAGAAGGAAACATAGGAGAATTATCTCATCTCTCATCAGTAAAAAAACTTTCAATGCATAAAAGCAAAGAAGGAATAGACAATTTTCAAAGCTTGAGATATTTGCCATTATAAAAAATTACATGCAGCAATAAAACATATTAGCTATATTTAAATTAAAGAAGAAAACCTGAAAAATATTTGCAAATGTATCTATCAGTAGGGATTAACTTGTGTTAAAGTAACAACCACAAAATAGCAAGGGCCTAACACACTAGTTTACTTCTTCATGTAATATAGCCAATGTGGAGCAATGAGAGAGCTCTACTAATTGCAGCCACTCAGAGATCTAGGTTGGCATACATCCCTATCTGGTTAAAATCTAGCATTAAATGTGTAGAGAAAAAGCTTAGTTCTGCTATTTGAATTGCTCATTGGGAATGTAGTGTAAGTTGCAAATTTTCTGGGGGGAAAAGCCACCAGCATATAATCTAAATATACGATAACGGCCATTTATTAAATAAGAATGGTATGTTCAAACGTGGTAATAGTATCCAATCACTAAAACTATTTTAGAAAATTATTTAGAAATATGAGACTATAGTCTCAATGTATTGTACAGAGTTATAAGCAGTTATATAATGCAACATATATGAGAGTATGATTCTTAGTAATTAATTTGCATAGACATAATCTGCATAGAAAAATGATTAGAGTGAAACAAAGTATTTTTATTTTTGATTAAAAGATTTTATATTATTATTATTTACAGGTGAGCAAGAGAAAAAGCATTAACAAATTTACTTAATTATTTAAGGCAAGACCTCACTCTGTCTCCCAGACTGGAGCATTTTTAGATAGAGATAAAGTCTTACTGTGTTGCCCAGACTAGTCTTGAACTCCAGGGTTCAAGTGATCCTCCCACCTCAACCTCCCAAAATGTGGGGAATTATAGGCATGGGCCAACATGCCTGGCCACAAAGTATTTTTCATAGTAAATATTTCTAGATTGGTGATACTTAGTAATTACAGGTTATTTCTATTTTCATCTTTTTTTAAAAAAAAAATTTTGTTTTACTTTAAGTTCGGGATACATGTGCAGGATGTGCAGGTTTGTGGTACAGCTATACATGTGCCATGGTGGTTTGCTGCACCTATCAACCCGTTATCTAGGTTTTAAGCCCTGCATGCATTAAGTATTTGTCCTAATGCTCTCCATCCCCCTGCCTCCGATCCCCCAACAGGCCCTGGTGTGTGATGTTTCCCTCCCTGTATCCATGTGTTCTCTTTGTTCAGTTCTCACTTATGAGTGAGAACAAGGGGTGTTTGGTTTTCTGTTCCTGTGTTAGTTTGCTGAGAATGAATGGCTTCCGGCTTCATCCATGTCCCTGCAAAGGACACAATTTCGTTCTTTTTTATGGCTGCAGAGTATTCCATGGTGTATATGTGCCACATTTTCTTTATCCAGTCTATCATTGATGGGCATTTGGGTTGGTTCCAAGTTTTTGCTATTGTAAATAGTGCTGCAGTAAACATACATGTGCATGTGTTTTTATAGTAGAATGATTTATAATCCTTTGGGTGTATACCCAGTGATGGGATTGCTGGATCAAATGGTATTTCTGGTTCTAGATCCTTGAGGAATTGCCATACTGTTTTCCACAATAGTTGGACTAATTTACACTCCCATCAAGTGTAAAAGTTCCTGTTTCTCCACAGCCTCGCCAGCATCTATTGTTTCCCGACTTTTAATCGTCATTCTGACTGGCGTGAGATGGTATCTCACTGTGGTTTTGATTTGCATTTTTCTAATGACCAGTGATGAGCTTTTTTTCATGTTTCTTGGCCACATGAATGTCTTCTTTTGAGAAGTGTCTTTTATATCCTTCACCCACTTTTTTCTGTATTTTCAAATATGTCCCTAATGAGTATGCTATTTAGAAAGGAAAGGGTCAGCAGCAGCTGTGCATTTGTTCTTTTACTTTTTGGAGGACAGCCTGGGAAAAGAAAGAGGGATGATTTGGTCAAGTACCTTTGTAAATATGCTAATGATAGACTGTCTGGCATACAGATCAGTGGTATTTAATGGTGACAGATTATTTATCTACTACATACTTTTTAGCAAGAGGTACCTGGTTTGTCTAGACTTGCTTGTATATAGTAAGTAAACCTGGAATGTGTGGGTTTCTGGGGCATGCCTCACTAGAAAATGTCAGATAAGCTATGTAGTTATAAAAAATAGGGAGGTTTCCTGACTAAATTAGCTCCCTTTTGTATAATTGCTACCTGCATCCACCACATAAAGACCTTGTATATTTAGTCTCAACCAGAGCATGTCCTAATGTGGCAAGTAATACCTGGGGTGCAGTATGGGCAACTTTTCCACACTGTCTGTGCCTTGTGATTCCCTGAATTCTTGAAGTTGTTGGTAAGACTTAAAACTGGTTAAGATCTCTGATTCCTTGTGAGTCTGATTTGACAATCTGATACTTTGTGTTAGCTCATACTGCTTTTGTTACCAGAAAAAAAAATGTTTAAAAAATACAAAACAGGTAATAAACTCATAAGAACATAAGGTGCATGCTAGATTCGGGAAAATATAATCTACTCGTTTGGCTTCCAAATTTATAAATGGTTTTTGGGGGAAAGATTGAATGCAATACTCACAAAAAGGCTCTGAAAATTCTATAACCGAATCAATCTAATGATCATCAGTGATGCCATTGTAATCTATAAGAATATCAGTTCATTCTCAGACTTGCTGTTACACCTTAAATACATGACCTCAGTCAGTCACTTGGCTGCATGGAACATTGGCTTTAGTGAGAACAATGATTTTCTGCCTTCAGCTGGAAGAGCTCACCCCACATCCCTGATAAATAAGTCAACTGAGTCAGAGGTTGGGAGATAAAATGGTTCATTGGGCATTTGGGTTAAAGTTCCTGGAATTGAAACCTCGGTACAAAGCTTACCAGCTAAATGACTTTGAAAATTCAATGAACATTTCCAAGCCGCAGGTTGTTTATTTGTAAATTAGAGACAATCATATCCTTTCCTCACACACAAATTGTGAGAAATGAAAGTTTATAGAGGCTAGTACTGTGCCAGACCCAGTGGAGGTGGTGTTATTAATCATATTAATGAATTCAAGGTTCCTGACAAGTCAATTACTTTCTTGCTTTCACTGAGATAAGTTCTTCACAAAACCCTCTATGTTCCTCCATACTTTTTGACATATAGTCTCTTCTTCTGACCAGTTGAAATCCTGTAGGTTACAGTACAAATGAAAAAACAAAGCAAAACAAATTCCCTTGTGGAGTTTTGAAGAGTAAGTAGAAGGAAAGAAAAATCAACGTGTTTGTTGATTGGCTTTTTGAGTTCAAGAATGTGACCCCAGAGAAATTTGGACTGAAGTTAAGATGGCAGTTGTGGATTTTAAATATGTATTGATTTTCAACCTATCTAATAATCATTTTACCATCTTTTCCTGTTTTCAGAAAGCTCTGTAATACCTTGAACCTTAGCAAGCTCCCAATGAGTTATTCAAATAGCATAGCTGAGCAAGTACCCACTGCTGCCAAAGAAAACTGCTCTATTTTCTTCTAAGCTCAATATCTTTATTTAATACTTACTGTCAAAGCTGATGGGATTCCAAGGCCCTGATTCCTGTCTGCTGGCCTAAGAGTGACATTTTCCATTTCTACAAATCCTTTGGTAGCAATAGAAATAGGAACTCTTTATGATTTTCACCTAAATAGATTTTTCTCCTTTTGGAGATGTTCATCTTTAACTAGTTAACAGAATAATGTAAATCTAGTTCTCCTGTGTGCCCAGGACATAAGGCTGTGAAGGTGGATTGCTAATTTTGTCCAGTTCTATTGACACATGCAGAATAACCCTATTTTCCCACCAGAGCACTATGCTTGACTGCAGCAAGAGCCCTTACTGCACTCTGTGTGGATGTCACGGAACTTCAAGCATTCAACAGTAATGACTCTGAAGTTACATTTCTTTTCAATGGTTTCATCTCCTGAAATTCATCTTTCTAATTTCTGCTGTTCTGAATCCCAGCAGAGTTATGATGAGCTTAAGTGTTCATCAATTAATGTCAAAATCCAATGTAACACCTCCAGAACGGCCTTTGACAACCACTAGAATACAAAATGAATTCACTAATGATCAGCTCCTGAGCAAAAAGAGTCTTAGGAATTTGTGATGATGGGACATTTAGGCTCAATTCATAAAATATGCATGGGTTTTTAAAATAGGAATTCAAAAAAATTGAGCACAGAGTAAAATGAGGGCACAAAGAACAGTCACATGTTACCAAGACCCTGAAACTATTTTTTTTTTTTTTTCCAGAATTAGAACTTTTCTTTTGGTTGAATACAGTTTACCCTGGCACTTGCTAGGAAGAAAATTCAGAGGCCTCTTTGAAATATCAACTCTTTCTGAAGTCATATTTTGTTGTAATAACAAAAAACGGGCATTTCTATTACTTGTAAGTGCTTCAAAGCAATTGTATATTGATGATTCTCAATAGAATAGATTTATTTTCTTCTGGGGCTAAAACCATAATGCACATGTATTCCTGTGCAAATTTTCATGTGCTCCATTCCTACTTTATTACATCCATGTCATACGGCGTAACAACTACCAATTTTGGCCCAACCCAATTAAGGAAGGTTTCCAGCACTCCTCTATCTAGTAGTTGGGGCTCAGTTCCAAGCAGAACCATGTGACTTTCTATCTTCTGCATGGGGAAGTACACTATCCTCAGTGTGCCATAGGGAGCCCATTGGGATCTGACCTCTGCCTGTCTTTACAATATCCTCCCACCATGAACTTTGATTTTGGATGTTGTACTCAGCATCTGCTCTCTGCCAACTCTGTGCTGTTTCCTTCACACTTCCAATTTATTGTACACAATGTTTTCCTTAGAATTCCGTTTACCTTTTAACTTCCTGAAAGACTCCCTCTTAGTGTTAGGCAGAGTCAGGCTTTCTCTCCTTTGTGTCCCTATGGCACTTGATTCTGTCTTACAGCCTTTATCACATTTTGTGGAAGTTATGTCTGCATCCGACTCTTGTGTCACTTCATCCTTAGCACCTAGGAATGGAACTAGTGCATAGTGAGAGCTCAATATTTATTAAATGAGTAAATGAGTCAGTGAATGTGACTGGATGACTGGGAACTGGTATCATACAATCTGTATACTCCCTGCCCCTCATTTTATTCCTAGCCTCAGTAAGGCAATTTGGGTTCTCATGGAGCTGTTTCAAATTCACAGAGTCCTATGGCAGGACGAGAATTTCAGATTATCTTATGTTCCAAATACTAGTCAATTTTATTTATTATGATAAATACTCCTAGTCATATGTGTTAAGTTGGGTAGTGGGTATGTAATTTGACTTTAGATTAACCTGAAGATCCTTCTGCTGTCATCTTCACTTCCTTGTAAAAAATGCTTAAAAAATGCCTCTCCCTACAGGTAAACTTAACAACAGATATATTCACTCATTTCCTAAAGTGCATTTCATGGAATGTGTCTCATGAGATGCTTTTGAGTAAAGGACTCCATGGGCAACTAACTCTGTGGGCTCTGCCTGACTGTACTTAGCCATGTCAGTTTGGGTCTTCTAGGAAGCAAATGCTAAAATGAGATTAGACACCTAAGAGATTTATTGGGGAACCATCTGAAGCATACAGGGGAAGAATCAGGTGGAGACAGAGAAAAGGAAGGGGATTGGGTAGGAAGAAATTTAGATTACATTGCATGCTAAGAACATTTCATCCAGGATAAGGGGTCCCAGAGCTGAAGACACCTATTAGAGGAGTCCCTTAGGGATAGGCTTGTATTAGTGCCCACACTGTGCACTGCCCATGAAAATGTGGCCTCAACACAAACACACTGGTGGACCCAGAGATGTGCAGCAACTGGGGCTGTCAGTTGACTTTGCTCTGTGCAGCAGGAGATCCGAGAGGCGCGTTTTCATGGCTGTCACACAGACTCTATTCTAAAGGTACTTTGTATGTATCACTTCATTTAATCTTTATGACATACTTATGAAAGTGGTAAAGTCTTTTACTATCTCCATTTTTTCAAGACAGAGAGAGGTTAAGGAACTTGTCCAAAACCTTAGATCTGATGTGATAAGTGATAGATCTGGGGTTTGAGCCTAAGAAGTGTGGTCCCAGAAACTGAGAGTTTAAACACCGCATTGTATTGTCTTCCAGTATTCCCTTTTGGAGCGCTGTGATGTACCTTCCCATTATCTCACTTCATTGCACAAATCACTACTGCGATTTTAGCTTCTTATTTCACAATGTATGTATCCATAATCAAGAGTCTAAGAAGTAAGTGAAGAAATCTGTTTACATTTGTTTAACCTGGTGCTTTCCATATTTAATTGCCTATGGAATCCATAGTTCATGCTGTCTGTGTTCTCTGGAACATATGTACGTGGGAAAATATACTAAGTTAAAATGGTGACAAATCCTTCCTAAAGAGCAAGGTTCCATATGAGGGGTCAGGGAGTCATTGTCAAGGATGAACACACCTACATGGGCAGAGATATATTGCCATGAAGGCAAAGGGAGCAAAAGATTAGGATTCAGCATGGCAGAGTTCAGGCTTCAGTTCCACTGCTTTCTGATGAGGTGACTAGTTTGCTAACTAAGACTTAGTTAGCCTCAGTTGCTTTAGCTGTCAATCATGGATCACAGTGCTGACTTCCCAGGGTGATTTTTCAAATTAATTATGCATTCTTATAAAGGTATTTATCCCAGTGCTTGGCACATAATGGTTGCCATCAATTAGTGATTTTCTTCCTTGGCTTTCCCTCATAGAAAGACTAACTGTACCAAATTTATCCTTCAGCTAAGGGCAGGATTTCTCAGTGATAGTGCCTGCCTGACCCATGTGCACTGGCTCATTGTTTCAAGATATCCACCGGGAAAATTAATTGGAATGAGAATGTTTTCTGGTAAGAAAGGGAAAAATGTTGTGGATTTGAGGAAAAATCCGTATTTGAACTTTGTAGTCAAAGGGCATCTCTTTTTTAAGATGTAACTTAGGGGACAGGAGAGCTTGGAAGATTTGTTTTATCCCCCTTTGCTTTCCTCATATCATAAAGATAAAAGTTGAACATCCAGAAATGAAAGGGCGGAAAGGTGGAGGAACTTTTGACTCTGGAGAAGAGAAGGGCAGAGAAAGGCCGATACATTCACCTTGTTCTCTGGGAAGAAAGCAGTTGGCAGGTCCCTGTGCTGACTGCTCCTGCTGTTCTTTTCCTCCTCTTATACTCTGTGACTTACCCATGGACTCCCCACTTCTGTGCTATGGATGAGGATGGGGGTAAATAAGGCATAAACATTAGGACTTTTTTACATATAAGGGGAGATAGCACTGGAGACATGATTGCATGCCATTCTTCTTTTTCTGTAATCCCAGGGCTATAAAATAATCGATTTCCCTTTTCTTACCCCTTAAAGACCTTGCTGCCTTCTCCATCCTGGGCACATGATAAGCTCTCCAGGGAGACTCCTCCTCCTTGGGTTCTCCCTTCTTCATTCAGTCTTTCTTGTTTTACATCTCCTTTTCCATGCCTGCCCCTCTGATCCCTTCTCTTTGTTCCTTCTCCACATTCTACACAGGTTATTCATAGGACAGTGTCATCTTCTTTCCATTTCCAGGACTTGGTGCTTCCCCAGCTTTCCTCTTGCATGCGTGCATGCTGCTATTTGAGCGTCTTTAGTCTTTAAGTGCTGCCACTGGTAGAGATGCCCCTTGCCAGAAGGCAAGAGCCGTTTGCCTCTAAACATGCATCAATATGTACCTGGTTCTGATCTTTTGTCCTTTCTGGTACAAAGAGACAGATACAGTGAGGAGGAGAAAGTGGGCTGCTGCATGAATTGTATGACCGTTCCCTTCCCTCTAATCTAGAGAGACCAATTTTATTTTTGAGTCCTGTAAACTCTTTTCTTGATTACAAACCTCCCCACCCCCCCGCCAGAAGTAGTAGGTTTATCTTATTTCTCTTTTTTTGTTTTCAAATTCCACTAATCCTTCAAGGTTCAACACACATGCTGCACCATCTGGAAACCTTCCCTGAGCTCCCTGTCAGAGGGAATTACTCACTCCTCTCTGTTCTCAGGAAATCTTGTTTTGGCTTCCCGTATGGCTCTCTGCATCAGTGTGATTTTCATGGCAGGTAGTTTTAGTGTCCTTCTTCTCTGCTAAACTGTCAGCTCCCTGAGGGTACCTTCTTCAAATCTGCAGCACCTGGCTCAGTCAGCTATTTTGAAAAGAGCAATGATTCACAAGCTTTAGCAGCTGAGAGATGAAATGTACAACCAGACAATGGTCAGAGTATAGATGACAATGAAACCTAACCCAACCCCACCCAACGCAACCCAGCCTCTAACTAATGCTTGCAGCAACCAGCCCAGGAAGCCAAACCATAATCTCTGTAGCAATTGGTCCAGAACAGTTGGGACTTGGCCAAGAAATGCTAGCTTCATGAGTTTTTGACCCCACTTCTAACTCTGAATCAACTAGAGAAAGTGAAATATGCTCCCAAATCAATCCTATAGGCTGCTCCACTTATAATAGCCTTCACCTAGCTTCCCACATCAGTAAATCATTCCCACCCTTTGAGTCTCTGCCAAATATAAGTGATGGTGACTGACTCCCTTACTATAGCAACCTCTGAATGAAGAGCCTCTGCTTATTCTTATTTGTGCGATCATTTATTTTTACATGGCATGAGAATCATTGGAGATCTTGTTAAAATATAGATTGCTGGGTCCAGTACACAGCTTCCAATTCAGCAGGGTGGAGCCTGAGATTCTGCATTTTTAATAGTCCCCAAGTGACCTTCAGTTAGCACTGAGATAGAGTGGTCAACTGAAGGGATACTATAAGGAATTATTCATCTATGTTCTTCCTCCACCAAATTTGCTTTTCTTTTGCCTTGCCCTCATCTGTCTGGGGAGGTCATCCTAAGTTCAGTACCTCAGAGAAGAAATGAGGCAAGCAAGAAGGAAATATGCAGGAGGTTTCCTCCTGGTTTTTATTTCACAAAATCTAAGCTTTTAGGGCAATGGTCCTCAACCAGGGCCCATTTTTTTTTTCCTACAGAGAATACTTGGCATTTTTAGTTGTCATAATTTGGGTGTATCTAGTGGGTATTTTTAGGGTGCTGGTAAATCTACAATCCACAGAACAAGCTCCCACCACAAAAATTAGCCAAGAATATCGATAGTGTTGAGGTTGAGAAACCCTAGTATGGAGGAGTAGAGGTTCACAGACTGAGTGAGAGGCAGGAATGGCTTCCTCCAACTGCTAAGAGTCCCTGGGTTGGGGGAGCTAAAGCAAAGAGGGAAAGAGATGAGAGCAGAGGTGTCTGAGATGTTTCCCTATATAGAAGAGCCTTGAATTATGTTCCCTGAGTAGACCTCTGGGGAAACAGAAGGACTTGGAGGCTGGGGTTACAAGTTGAGTCTGACTCAAGAGGGACTGTTGGACAGCGAGAAGAGAGAAGATCACACTGAATCCAAACGTGCATTTATTCTTAAGCTCAAAGCATGGAACTAAGAGTTGCTGCAGGGGCATTAGGACCAAGTGAGAGGGAGGGGAAACATCTCAGGGCTAAATAATGAGATGATGACAGAAGGCCAGATGGGAAGGCTCCTGGGAGGACAGAAGAGACAGAGAACCAGAAATGGCTCCCTCCTCTTGCCTTGTACTTTGAAAACACCTGAAACCTACGTGCAGCCCTGGAAAAGGTAGTATGATGAACCCTAATGGGCTGAGATGATTTTCCTGCATAACCAGGGCCTGTGGGAAAATAAATCTGTCTTTATTTCTCAGAGTTCATGGATAATCTTCTCTACTTCAGAAACCTTGTGTGTGCATTCAAGATAATATTAATAAATATGGATATTAAAAACCTTACAGGGCCATTAATAAATATGGATATTAAAAACCTTACAGGGCCCAAAATAGCAAATAAGCTGACTTAGAGAAAAAGAAAAAGAACGTTTCCTGCTCGTCTGAGTTTTGGCCTGAACTTCTAAAAGTCAAAATCCTCTACCCCCACGCAGTCTGGATGCTGGGAATCAAAGCCATGCCTTACCGTGCACATTAATATAAGTTTGTGCTATTCCTCTGTATTCATTAGCATGACTTTACTATTCAGGAAAATGCTTTGACTATTCATTACAGGAATTTCCCAAAAGACCAAACAACTCTTTAGTGGAAAACATCAACAGAGAGTTTATAACCTAACAATTTTTAAATCCCTCTCCTCAAAATCACCACTTTATTATTTCTGCTACTTCTGGACTATTATAATTTTTACCCAATACTATCCCAGATCCAAAATTTCCCCTCAATACCTCTTAAAATACTTGCCTTAGATCAATCCAAGATCCAATTCTTACAGATTCTGACTTTATCTTCCCCCTTTCTCAGATACTGCCAAACCATTGCTAGGTGGTTTTCTCCCTTAACTGCAGTAGGCAATAAAGTCAGCTTTGTCTATCAGCATATTGTGTTGGTGGTATTTGGGGAGTCAGCCTTCAATGCTCAGTGACAGCAATCAAGGAATAGCATGTTTTCTGTAGGCATTTTAACTTTCCCTAGGCTGCCTTGTTTGCTGAGGCCTCTTAATTGCATACATCAATCTACACAAGGTGCCTAGTATCTACTAGGTGCCTAGTATCTACTGTATGCTAGGAATACAGTAGAATGCCTGCCTTTTGCTCACTGCTCTTTTGGTTTTTGCAAAAGGGGTCATCCTGTATCTGGAGGAAAGGAGACAATGACCAGGGAACAAGCACTTTGGTTCACAGGGTTCTTGATTCTGGCAGGATGCTTCTGGGATTTCTGGTACATTTGGATGGGTTGACTATTTTGGGGCAAATGAAAGTAAAAGGAAAATTCTCTCCATAAAAGTAGTGGAGAAAGAAGCCAGTTTTATTGTTGAATAAGATTTAAACCAGAATGCAATACACATCATAGGCAATTCAATAAGAGATTGCAAACAGAAAGGAATCTCATCTTCTCACACAGGCAAAGAGATAGATACAACCTATTACGTACATGTTTTCAAGAGAA
Organism: Papio anubis; assembly: GCF_008728515.1. Taxonomy (NCBI): domain Eukaryota; kingdom Metazoa; phylum Chordata; class Mammalia; order Primates; family Cercopithecidae; genus Papio; species Papio anubis. The sequence goes on from NC_044989.1 coordinate 76,082,749, forward strand.
ACAATAGTCCTCAAGTAAGAGAACTTGACAACACCATTAGTCCCACATAGTTCATTCATCCTAAATCTCTCTGGTAAATGGGGTGACCATCCATGTTAGCTTACTGGCTTTATCTAGAGGAAAAACAAATATCTCATGTTTTTATGGCAATAGGTAGTTTTGAGGAACTTAAAAAAAAAAAAAAACCTAAAAATTGGCCGGGCGCGGTGGCTCATGCCTGTAATCCCAGCACTTTGGGAGGCCAAAGCAGGTGGACCACCTGAGGTCAGGAATTCCAGAGCAGCCTGGCCAACATGGTGAAACCCTGTCTCTACTAAAAAACCAAAAAACAAAAATCAGCCAGGTGTGGTGGCAGGCGCCTATAGTCCCAGCTACGTGGGAGGCTGAGGTACGAGAATCACTTGAACCCGGCAGGTGGAGGTTGCAGTGAGCTGAGATTATGCCACTGCATTCCAACCTGTGCAACAGAGCGAGACTCCATGTTAAAACAAAAAAAAAAACACCTAAAAATAGAACTACCATACTACTCTTGGGAATAGATCCAAAGAAATTGAAATCAGTATGTTGAAAGGATGTCTGCATTCTCATGTTCATTGCAGCATTATTAACAATAGCCAAGATATGGAATTAACCCAAGTGTCCATCAATAGATAAATGGATAAAGAAAATGTGGTACATATACACAAGGGAATACTATTCAACCTTAAAAGAGAACGAAATTCTGTCGTTTGGGACAACATAAATGAACCTAGAGGATATTATGCTAAGTGAAATAAGTCAGACACAGAAAAACAAGTACTACACGATCTCTCTTATATGTGGCATCTAAAAATATTGAACTCATAGAAGTAGAGAATAGAATGATGTTCCTGGTGGCTGGGGGTGGGAGTAGGGAGCAAGGAAATGAAGAATTGCTGATCAAAGGGTACACAAGTTTCAGCTAGACAGGAGGAATATGTCTTGTGATCTATTGCACAGCAGGGTGAATATAATCAATAATAATAATATACTATATATTTCAAAATAAGAGAAAAATTCAAACCTATCACCACAAAAAATGTTATGTGAGTAAGGTGATGGATATATTACTTAGCTTGATTTCATCATTGCACATTCTGTGTGTAGATAAAGACATACCATTATACTCCATACACATCATACAATTATGATTTATCAATCAAAAATAATACTAACAAAAAAAGAAAAAAGGTAGTTTTGCAACTCAGAGCAAGGCTTTCAGCGCCAGTGAAGTAAGGCTCCAACCCTCTCACAGAAAAAGAAGTGATATCTCCTTTGATGTTTGTATTTCAAAAAGATGGTTCCCAGCTTCTTGAGAAAAAATATTCCAGGGTCGTAAAGTTGACAAAAGGCCTATCTAGTTTTCAAAAGAATTTATATACATTTCAAAGAGAAAAGAGAGTACTTATTAAGTTTTCTAAAATAAGTGCTGTAAGAACAAGGAGGAGAAGGGAATTTCTTTATTTTAATCAGGAACAAATTAAGCCTCTTATTTTAAATTTCTACTTGTCCTTACATTATGCAATGATCTGCCTGAAGTCACCAGTTCTGGCATAATGGATATATTTCATCTCTGTGTGTGGGGAAAAAAAAATGTGTGCTTCAGTGGAAAGCCATGCACTTAAGAGCTATCTAATTATAACTTTCATTGTCTTTGCACATTTTTACAACTCTGTAAGTTGCAGATAATTGATAGTAATGTGTGATAATTCTTGTATACAGGTATACAACTTCTATCCAGTGGAACTTCAATTGACACCCTTCGTATACTGTGAAAGAGGCCAGTTTTGCTTCCACTTGCAATTCATTTCAATATTCCTAATCTATAGCTATGTCTTTTCTTTGGCTTCTCCTTTGAACCAGGTTTCATTTTACTGGTTGTCTTTCTGAGTAATAAATTAATTCAAAGTATTACATGTGTGTGTTTGATATTTGTGTAAGAGTCAGGATTTTATCTATTTAAAAAATTACCCTTTGACACCTGGCACAGTTCCAGTCTCATCAGCATTTCCAAATTCTGTTCTTTCTTCTAAGTTGGGCTGTATAACTTTGGAGAGACCCTACTCTTAATAGCAGATTAACATTTTAGGTGCTAGTTAGAAAAATATAGTAGAAGTGGACACTGATCAGGAGTGGAGCCTTATCTGATGCTTCTGGCAGCTCCACAGGTAACTACTGTAGAGGAGGAACAATGTCTTGTCCTTCTACCCTTCTTAGGTTCACTGGCTGGGGCCCCCATGACAAAAGACAGATTAACAGGAGAAAAGAATACAAATGGATTTACTATGTTTTTCATGGCACAAGAGTCTTCATAAGGAAATGCAGACCTGAGGAAATAATTAAACCTGAGTGTTTTAATGGTAGGTTTGATGAAGAGTCATGACAAATTTGATGGGGTTAAAAAAAAAAAAAGATTATGAGCTAAGGGTTATCAACTGGAGGAAACAGCAAAGCCTGTTTGCTTTGATTCTTCTTGACATCGTTTGTCTTGGAGATAAGGATCTTCCTTTCCACGGATATAAGGAAGGCACCATGAACATGAGAGCGTTATAACCTGCCTCAGGGAAGAAGGGCAGAGGAAGGTCAGAGAATCCCTCTGGAAACATGTTTCTCAGATTCTTTCAGCTTAAAAAAGCCAATATACCAAGGTCCCATATTTTGGGGTAGTGTGATCTGAGCCCCATCATTACTGTGTAACCTGGTTTGCTCAGACAGAAAAGTGGAATACGTTTCTTTTATCTGTTTTTATTAGTTCCCGGTGTCCTTTATGTGATGTGGTCAGCCTTTTATCTAATGCACTTTATTCTCATATTCAGGGGGAAGGTGATATTTGTTCATCTTCTTGCTCTATAATGTTATGGGTTGTTTGCTTTTTACTGTTCTCAAAATGGCATCAGGATTTATGGTACGATTCTTCTGGCTCAGTGAACCTCGTATCTCCTGTTATTGGCAGCGCTCCAATGCCTGCAGCTTCTAAGGGAGCCAAATAATAATAATAATGGCAATAATGATTTGCCCAGGCATTGCAAGATGCTGTTCATGACAGAGAGAGTATTTTTTTTTCCCTCTGACACCTTCAGAGGACAGTCATTTGATCTGAAGCACAAGATGTCATGAACTTGTAAGTATAATAATTAAGGATGCATTTCCTGTTTTACATAGACCCCTTCATTATTGGAGCTCTGATAGTACACCCACATTTGACTCCTCGCTGGTCAGGCACTAACTGCATTGCCTTAGCCTAAGTTAGTTAATGTCTCTAAATATCAGTTTGTCCTTTTGTTGAATGAGGGTAGGAATAGTACCCATCCCCAAAAGCTTTGCCTATCTTCTTTTGTCGGTAGCTCCCACCAGCTCCCTGGAGGAAACCTCTTAAGTCTCAACTCACTTTTTCAGGAAGTGTTTCCCTTCTCTTTTCCAGGTCACACTGTTCACAGTTTGTAATAATATTGAATAAGGTTGTTTATTCAATTTCTGCCTCGCCTTCTAGTGTATATAGTCCATGAGAGGGTATAGGTGGTGTGGGTTTTTACAACTCTATGCCTAATACTGGATGCAGTGCCAGGCAAGTAGTCAGTGCTCAATAACAAATTTGTTGAACAAATGAAATATTTAAAACATTACCCAAAACAGGGACGTGCTTAATAAATGTTAACATTTCTGCATTCAAAGGAAGAAATTTAGGATACTTAAAAAGCAGTAGATTGAAAATGGCCTCTTTTGGAGATTGAAATAAGCCAGGAACATCTTTTAGCATGACTTTATGTACATGATATGTATTCCTTAATTCCCACTATCTACTTAAAAATTATATTTCACTCCAGAAGTCTCTGAAATGCTTAGTAATGTTCTGTCCTGGATTTTCATATTATATTCTGTGTACTGAGCATCTTGTATGTTGATGGTATCTGGCTGATCATCAAATTAATTTTTATCAAAAACTGCAAAGGCAATTGAAATTTCTTGACAGATTTTTAAAGCTCTGTGCCAGGGTGCTACTAATTCTGTAAGTTGTACTTAGTAAAAACAAACAAAAATGATTGTTTTAAACAGTTCTGCATTTTCTTCTGCTGCATCACATCCAGATGATTATTGTGTGATGAATGATACAAGCCATCAGTAAATACAGAGACAACGGATGCCATGGGAAAGTCCTTGTTCATTGAGAGGACTGAGAGTTAGTCTACTAAAATCAAGGTTTCTAATTTTATTTTCCTCTATAAGGTATAGTGTAAGTATTCTGGGAGACAATTAAACAGGGCATTTTTTTTCCTTCTAAAATCGTATTTGGTTTGCTCAAAATGTGAGCTTAAAATTACAGCCATAGTTTTCCTTTTGGCTTCATACTGGGGGTTTCTGAAGTGAGTCACTGCTTCCAGCATTGATATGTACACACAGGTTACCATTAATGTTAGTCAGAGCTCTGAGTGTGTGACTGGCTTAGATCTTCAGGTGAAAGCTCAGCATTGCAACTCAGATGCTTGGCACATGGGTCTTCCATTGGTGAAACACACAGAAAGCCTCTAAATCTGCCAGTGTCTTCAGTGGCCTCCCTAAAAGGTGCTTTCTGTTATCTTTGCCCACACAACGTGAAACTTTCCCATTCATTATTGTGTCTGAGAGGCTCCGTGTTAGAACAGAAATAAGTTAATTTATAGGTCATTTATTCCAACTCCCTCATTTTGTCAAATGGACAGTGTGGCTTGGAGGGGTTAAACACCCTGCTTGCTGAGTAGTGGCAGTATTGAAAAGAGAGTCTAGATTGTCTGATTCCTGGGTAAGAGCTCCGGTACACAGAGCTGCCTTTGCAAATGAAGGCAAAGGGGTTGTTTTTCCATTTATTTTAAATATATCTTTTCTTCATGGTTAGAGTTTGGAACCTGCAAAGAGGAATGTCTGTGTTTTGCAACCTTCACAGTTGTTAATTGTACTTGGCAAGTCAGTTTGTTCCCAAAAAAACTTAACAAAGGTTCTTGCAAAATGACTGAGGTCCTTGTTGTCAAGAAGCTGAGTAAAAGACCAATTAAACATTGTTTTTAATCAGAGTCTGGTCATGTCCATACACTGATGACTTTGATCCTCTTCAAAAGCTCTAGTAAAAATGGTCAAAGAATTTCGTTAAGTACTCCTATCATTAATACTTTTTAAGTGAAGAAATCTAGTAGAATCAGCCAGAATTTCCACACAGGGCTTATAAAGCTTTACTTTTCAGTGAGCTGGGGATTTTTTTTTTTCCCCAAAACTATAATTATTTTACTTTCGTTAATACTGTAATTTCGTGTTGGGCTTCCTTTGCTGTTATTATACCTAATGCTGTGAATGAAATAGCATCTATGCCAGATGAAGAGCTGTCTGCCTTGGGTAAAACCCTGCTATCTCTTTCACATTCATACCATTTCCACTAACCCCTTCTCAAGCAAGCAGGCCTTTTAGTAAACCGCCTGTATCTATATCTTAGCCCTTTAAGGCAGGAACGAGTCTTTTGTGTTCTTACAAAACACCATGCACACAGCATGTAGAATTCTGGCTTATTTAACGCACACCAGAAATATATTGGAGCACTAAAGAACTCCTTATCTATGGGTTTCTGAAGTAGGCTGGAGGGTTGGTTTCTTCTCTCAAAAAATTCATCAGAGGCAACTAAGCTTGTAGATAATCCTCCAGGTAACTTGGGAGGCCTACACACGGAATTCTGTGAAGTGAGCATCTTCCATTGATCCCTTGAATTTTGGAATTACGTTCACCTTCTTTTTTCAGATCCTTTGATACTCAGATTTGTCTCATGTGGTATTTCAGTGTGAGAAAGGAGCCCTAACATTTTCACTTTTCAAAACCAAAATCTTAGATCAAATAAAGGCTGCATATCCCTTCACCAAAGACATTTTAAATTCTCATCTGTAGCAGTATTTTAAAAGTTTAGATGAAGGGAAGGCATTCTTCTGCCTAAGCCTGATAAATAAAAAATTAACATGTTTACTCTGAAACTCACGTTATTATTTTTTGTCTGTGTTTATATTAATGGTCATAAAAAGAGTTGAACATCTACGTCTTCATTGCTGCTTGTCAATATTAACATTCTAAACTCACTACCATGTAGAATTTCTCCCTAAATGTGAGCACAAGGGCAATATTTCTTTCAATCTTAATATGTCTCTTCTTACATCACTTTGGGGCCTCCCTTTCTAGCCCCCTGAAGCCCATACTGCTAGACCTGTCTTACTATTGCCAAAATTCAAAGTCTGGCAGCTATTCATGTGCTATGTTCCTCCCATCAGATGAGCAAGGTGTGCACATTAGGCCAAGCAAATGACCTACTGTGTCTTAGGGTTGCCAGGTTCAGTTTTTGCCATTTCCACAGTGATTATACTTGTTCAATTCACAGTGGCCTTTGTCTTAGGAAATAAAAGTTTCATTTCTGATCTCTCCACTTCATCTCTTACTCCTTGCCAATCTTCTCATGACTTCCAGATAAATATTTTTGAAAAATAAATTGGACCACACTATATGCTATTAAAAACATCTTGATACTTTAATAAAAATATCCAAACTCCTCAGTGTGGCCTACAATAGTCCACAAATCAGTTGTCTTCCTACAGCTCCAATATCACTAAATGCCTCCTTTCCCTTGTCTCCTACACTCCAGTCTCTTCTTTCTGACTTTTGAACATGGCAGACCCTTCCTATTTTGAGGCTGACTTTCCCATGTCCAGTTCCTTCTGGCTGGGTTCACCCTCTCACAGCTCTACACATGGTCTGACTTTTTGTTATCCTTCAGATCCCTTCTTCAGTGTCTTTTTCTCAGAGGAGGGCAGTGACAGAGATGGCCACATCTCCACCAACATTTATATTCTTATTCTATAAGGTATAGTTGTTTTGGAGAAGTGGCTATGCAGTCAGGGTCTATGTTTCCCAGTTCCTCTGGCATATAGTGAAGTTATGTGACCAGTTTTCGCCAACAGATGTGTGCACAGGTGTTGTGATCATTTGTGTGCTAAAGGGCTTAAAAAGTGGCCTTGACACTGGAGGCATCATGCTACCCAAATTCAAACTATACTACAAGGCTACAGTAACCAAAACAGCATGGTACTGGTACCAAAACAGACATATAGACCAATGGAGCAGAACAGAGACCTCAGAATTAACACTATACATCTATAACTATCTGATCTTCAACAAACCTGACAAAAACAAGCAATCAAGAAAGGATTCCCTATTTAATAAATAGTGCTGGGAGAAGTGGCTAGCTATATGCAGACAATTGAAACTAGACCCCTTCCTTTCACCTTATACAAAAATTAACTCAAGATGGATTAAAGAGTTAAATGTAAAATCCAAAACTATAAAAACCCTAGAAAAAAAATCTAGGCAATACCCTTCAGGACACAGGCACGGGCAAAGATTTCATGACAAAAATGCCAAAAGCAATTGCAACAAAAGCAAAAATTGACAAATGGAATATAATTACAAAGGAACTATTATTAGAGTAAACTGACAGCCTACAGAATGGGAGAATATATTTGCAATCTATCCATCTGATAAAGGTGTACTCTCCAGAGTCTACAAGGAACTTAAACAAATTTACAAGAAAAAAACATAACCTCATTGAAAGGCAGGCAGAGGACATGAATAGATACTTCTCAAAAGAAGACATTCATGTACCCAACAGACATATGAAAAAAAGCTCAGCATCACTGATCATTAGAGAAATGCAAATAAAAAACCACAGTTAGATGCCACCTCATGCCAATCAGACTGGCGATTATTAAAAAGTGAAAAAAAACATATTGGCGAGGTTGGGAGAAAAAGAAATACTTTTACACTGTTGGTGGGAGTGTAAATTAGTTTAACCACTGTGGAAGACAGTGTGGTGATTCCTCAAAGATCCAGAGGCAGAAGTACCATTTGACCCTGCAATCCCATTACTGGTTATATACCAAAAGGAACATAAATCATTCTGTTATAAAGATAGATGGGAATGTAAGTTCATTGCAGTACTATTTACAATAGCAAAGACATGGAATCAACCCCAATGCCTATCAGTGATAGACTGGATAGAGAAAATGTGGCACATATAAACCATGGAATACTATGCAGGATGGAAAGGAATAAGATTATGTCCTTTGCAGGGACATGGATGGAGTTGTAAGCTGTTATCCTCAGCAAACTAATGCAAGAACAGAAAACCAAACACCAATATTCTAACTTAATAAGTGGGAGCTGAATGATGAGAACACATGGACACATAGCGGGGAATAACACACACTGGGGCCTGTTGAGGGGAGGTGGGGAGAGAGAGAGAATCAGAAAGTATAGCTAATGGATACCGGGCTTAATACCTAGGTGACGGGTTGACCTGTGCAGCAAACCACCCTGGCACGTGTTTACCTGTGTAACAATCCATGTCCTGCACATGTACCCCAGAAATTAAAAATTGAAGACAAAAAAAGTGGCCTTGGCTTTTCTACTCTCTCTGCTTCTGTCCATCGACTGAAAACAATACTCTGATGTTCTAGGGTATGGCAGAGGAACAGGTGGAAGAAACCTGGGTCTCTGAATCACTATGTGGAAGGCTGCCTACTGAACAACTTATTGGACTATGTGTGAGGGAGAACCCAAAATCTGTTGTAGTAAGCCACTGACATTTAGGTGTTTATCTTTTGCAGGAAATACTAGGAATTACCTTATACTAGACCAGAGGCCTTCCCTAAACACTCAACTTGCTTAAACCCTAAGTAGGTAGGTATGGCCCATCAGTTTCTGAAGTAGGCTCCCTTATTTTCTATCATTACACCTTATATATTTTCTTTACAGTACATACCACGTTATATGTTTGTTTATGTGATTTTTTTGTTCTGTCTCCCCCACTAGGCTATATATTCTATGTGAGCAGGAAAAGTATATCCTGTGTCTAATACCATACCTGGCACATTAATAGGTATTCAGTAAATAGTAGAGTGAATTAAAAAATAAGAGAATAGAAGAAAAGGTTTTAAACTGGAAGTAAAACTAAAAATGGCACAAAGAGGATATCACTCATCTGGCTCAGGAGTGGAAGCTTGTAGATTTAAGTCAAAGTGGTAGAGGTGAAGATGTGCTACTCCTTAGTTTGTATACCATTACAAATTATATTAACAACCAGATGCCTGAATCTCCTAAGAATGTAATTGGTCATACAGGATGCAGAAAGAACTAAAAATAATCATTATACCTTTTGCTTATATAGTTCTTTACTATATACAAAAAAACATGAGCACTAGTTTCTTGAAAATGAACTAGTATTTGTTAACTGAGATGTGGCAACAGTAGATAAAAATACTCTCATAGTTTTAAGTATATCTTTTTAAAGATATATAAACACTGATATAATTTCTATATGGTAAACCCAGAAGTCTTACTTTGCTAGGGCTACCAGAATACCACAGACTGGGTGGATTAAACAACAGAAATTAATTTTCTCACAGTTCTGGAGGCTGCAAGTCCAAGATCAAAGTGCCAGCAGGTTTTGTTTGTTCTGAGGCCTCTCTCCTTGGCTTGCAGATGACTGCCTTAACTCTGTGTCCTCATAGGATCTTTTTCCTGTGAGAAAAAAGATAGGATTCCTTATAAGGATACCTTATAGGATATAAGGATCTTATACAGATACCAGTCCTATCATATTAGGTTCCATCTTTATGATCTTATTTAACCTTAATTACCTCTTTAAAGGCCCTATCTCCAAAATACAGTCACATTGGGGCTTAAGACTTCAACATTCAGGGAGGTAATTTAGGTTATAATACCAGAGGCACTTCCCAAATGAGACAAGTTAACTCCAAAGGTTTTAGTGTGAGAGCTATCTCCAGAAAATTTAGGCTGAGATTTACTTTGAACTTTTGAGCATCATCTTAAAAAAAAAGTCAGCACATCTTGGTAAGGCTTCCAAACTTTTTTTTTTTTTATTAGGGTCATGGGGACTGTATAAAAAAGGACCCATATGTGCTACCCAGTGCCTGGGAGATTTCTCTAGGCTCCACCTCCAAGAACCCTCTGGGTAATTTATTTTCCTTCTTTGGTGTCCTTGTTACTTTGTTGCTGGATCCCAACTCTCTGCTCAGCCCTGTTTTCAGTGATCCCTCAGAGACACTCTCTACTTACCTGAACATAGTCCTAAGTTTCATAACCTGCGACCTCAAGTCATTGAGGTGTTCTCATGTCAGCTCAGTCTTACAACCTCAGCTTTGGAAGAGAGATTGGATCTCACTTTGTTTTTCAGGGGGAGTAAAATGCAGCTATTTTGTACTTACTATAGGAGAAGCCAATTTGAATTAGATTAGTGAAAGACTATAATTAGAGATCATTCATAGAAAACACCATCTTATTAATTTGAGGCTTGCATAATGAACGGCAAATTCAGTGCACAGTCTATGCCATTTCTAGGCAGAGTACTGTCAACTCAAAATTTCGGGTTTGTACTGTTTAGTAACAGCACTGAAAGGCTACTTGTACCAAAACAGTAGTCACATAAATGTTTTCTGCTACTTAAAGGTGAAATTGAGTTTTAGTAAATTATGAAATACAATAATAACCTTGAGGGAATGAAGAAAATAATTTTACATTTTATCCCATAAACAGTATAGTTTGTCAATTTCATGCCCGTCTCACCTATCTGTTACTTATATGTTGCTGAATAAATGGAAGTCTTATCTGTGTCTTATGGAAAGGACATGCAGACATTGCTTCTAGCTATAGGAGACAAAATACTTGCTAATGTTTGAAATATTCATTGAAGTTTTGTAGGAGCAGATGGTTATAAATGTGTGATATTTGAACTTTAAAATTGCTTTGAAGAAACATACTTGTCTCAAGTGTCCAGAGAACAGAGATTTGTCTTAAGAAAATGGATAGAAATATGACAATTTGAAGTTCAAAAAGTTCTCGACAGATGAGGAATTAATCATAATGTAGTTGCTACTTAATGTATAAGTTAAACCACTGTGGCCATCTCTTTAGACAAGCTTCGTAAATTTCCGGAGATATTAAACTCCAAGATCCTAAATGCCCAAGGCAAGGAAAGTAAAATAACTAATATAGTTACATGGTCTCACAGGAAGCTAAGTAGATTATTACCATTCATAAGAAAATTTCCAAATTAATGACCTAGAGAGAATAATATTTGGGTTTAATGATTCTAACAAAAGACATGTCTCTCGTAATGAGTAAATAATGTCCATTTGATTTTTACCTTGTGGTGGGGCTGGGCTATAGTGAAGATTTGCAAAGTAGTTAACACCTTTTATAAAATTGGAAAAGCACTTTGTGAAGTAGCCTCATTTTACGTGCCTTCAATTTCAGAAACTTTATGAAACCAAATTTCAAAAGGTAGCTAGCTCTATTAGTTGTTCTCATGCTGCTAATAAAGACATACCTGAGACTGGGTAATTTGTAAAGGAAAGAGGTTTAATTGACTTGAAGTTCTGTGTGGCTGGGGAGGTCTCAGGAAACTTATAATCATGGTGGAAGGGGAAGCAAACACATCCTTCTTCACAAGGCAGCAGGAGAGAGAAGTGCTGAGCAAAAGGGGGGAAACACCTTATAAAACCATCAGATCTTGTGAGAATTCACTATCATGAGAATAGCAGCATGGGGGTAACTGCCCCCATGATTCAGTTACCTCCCACTGGATCCCTCTCACAACATGTGGAGATTATGGCAACTACAAGTCAAGATGAGATTTGGGTGGCGACACAGTCAAATGATATCAGTAGCCATGTTAGAATAAGTGTATCATTGTGATCTGTGAATCACAGAATTTTTGAGACAACTAAAAAGTGAAAAATTCATTTAACTAACTGTATATTTTTTGAACACAAGAACCACTGGTTTTAATATTCTCTCCACACCCCATCAATGAAATAAAACAAACGCATTTTTTTTTTTTTTTTGGTGCTGTTGATAATACTATTTGGACTGGGTTGTGTTTATTTCTTAGATATTATATGTGACATAAGTGAGTTGAAACAAAACTACAAACTGTATTTAATTTAATTTGATACAGTTTCTTTCCAAATAAAAGTTCATTTTTCTTCTTTACAATTGACACTGGTGATTTCTTGTCTTTGAATTCAATTACACTGTAAGAGCAGAACTTTTAGCAAATGAAGCCACAGAGATGACCCAGAAATTTCAATTAGTTCGTCAGTGTAGATACTGTTGTAACTGGCCTATTGAACAGTCTGAACTTGGCAATGTACAATAATGAAAAAAATTTTTTCCATCCATTGCTTTTAATCATGCTCTGTTGCATCTCCTTTTCTTTCTTTTTAACTAGCTCTTGGGCAAGAGTAGATATTAAAACTCAATCTCTAATCAACTCTAATCTCATCTTCTCCCTAATTCCTGTCACATGCCTTATCTATGGCTGGGTGGATTTGTAATGGGGAAGCTCCTTCACTTCTCCCAGCTGCTGTAGGCTGGGGCAATGCAGAGGTAACAGAGAAAGGGACAGAGACCTTTATACTTACTAACGCACCATTGTAATCCTTTCTTATACACTGCAACTTCCTCAGCCAGTAATGGGCAGTTAGTCCCTTCTCTGTGTGAATATGTAGGTGTTTTCTCTCTAGGGACTTAAGCATGGTTCTTTCAAGGTCCTTGCAGGAAGGCCTCCAAACTGCATAGTTGCCGCTGTAGATCTCTGGCTTCTCTTCTTCTACCTCATTTCCTTGTCCCTGCCTCTCAGCTGTCACCCTGCAGTCTCTTGTTTCTTGATTCTACTTGTCTAATACTAAGGCAGTTCGTGTCCAGCTACCTTACACATATACCCACCTGATCCAATGGAACTGACACAGCTTTCCTGTGACAAAAGGTGGGACTGTAAGCCTTCCTCTCGTCATTCCCATTTTGTCCTGCCACATCTCACCAACTCCCATCTCCTCTAGCTCAAATAGGCACAGGAGGGCTTATGAGCAAATCTGAATCAAAAGCTACTTTATTTTATTTTACTTTTTTGTGGGAGACCGGAGTTTTATTATTATTCAAATCAGTCTCTTGAGCATTCAGGAAGCAGAGTTTTTAAGGATAATTTGGTCGATGAGGGGAAGCCAGTGAGCCACGAGTGCTGATTGGTCAGAGATGAAATCATAGGGAATGGAGGCTGTTTTCTTGCGCTGAGTCAGTTCCTGGGTGGGGGCCACAAGATCAGATGAGCCAGTTTATTGATCTGGGTGGTGCCAGCTGATCCATCAAGTGCTGGGGCTGCACAATATCTCAAGCACTGATCTTAGGAGCAGTTTAGGGAGGGGGTCAGAAGCTTGCAGCCTCCAGCTGCAGGACTCCTCAACCACAATTTGTAATTTGGTGGCTAATGTTAGTCCTACAAAGGCAGTGTAGTCTCCAGGCAAGAAGGAGATCTGCTTTGGGAAAGGGCTGTTACTGTCCAAAAGCTATTTTATAATGACATGTCTGTCTGCCCTTCCTATTGGCTTCTGCATCTCTGTGAGTATCTCGGTGCCTTCCTTGGTAGATTGGGGCAGGTGGGAATCCTCCTCATTCCATTCTGTGGGATAAGAAAAAGCTGACACTCCCCTCTCTAGATTGACTGCTCTCAGCGCTGATGATTTTTTTGGGTCCTGTCCTAGTCGTTTGGTAATAGCCACAGGAAATGAGGGTGACAGGTAGAGGATAAACGGTCATGTGGCTGCCTCTTGGTCTGCCTGGGATGTGTCCAGTACCAGTGAGTAGTGGTATGTCTGGATATTTGCTTCTAGTTGTCTATCTACCCATGATTTGATAATGATAAATGGTTTTATTAGCTTGTACCATATGAATACCACTTTTTTTCTAAACCAAAAATGGTCAAATACGGGCAGTTTCATATACGAGGTGGATTTAGTCATCCTTCACCAATCCTGGTGTTTTGTTTGAGTTCAGAGTTGAAAATCCCCTCTGACAGTTTTGGGGTGAAGAAGAATTGGGAGTTTCAGCCAAGGCTCCTTATTACTGTTCTGGTTTAATAATTGGGCAAAGTTATTGAGCCTCCCCTAGTTATTGAAGGGAACTTCAACAGGAATGAAAAAGCAAACTTCAGCAATGAGAATTTTTCTTTTTTTTTTAAATTTAAAGTGGAACTTGTCAATTTGGGAATGTTTTTGGTACACATTTTAAAATATTTTATTTTCTTATTAAAAACAATAAAAACTCTAATTGTTATCCAGAAAATAACAATGTAAGAACCTGAGAAACCTGATGGGAGTTTAAAAACTTTGTCAATAATAGTAGTCCCAGCTACTCAGGAAGCTGAGGCAGGAGAGTCACTTGAACCCGGGAGGCAGAGGTTGCAGTGAGTTGAGATTGCGCTACTGCACTCTCCAGCCTGGATGACAGAGCAAGACTCCATCAAAAAAGAAAAGAAAAGTTTATCTCCCTCTATTGAGTGAATTCAGATAGAATGTTCTAGAATTACATTGTTTTCCCATTATTGTTACCAGGCAGCCACATCCATGGAAATGCCAATTTGTGGGACATAGTTATTTCCACCAGGTTGTTAGAGAAGTAAAACAGTCTCAGGAACAAAAGGCCCTTTTGTACCAATATGAAGGAAAGAACATAATTTTAATATTGGGTATTTATCAAAATTACATGCATGTAGGGTAGCATGAAAGTGATTACAAAGTCTGAACAGAATTTTATACGAACTCACGTAGGAAAGTGGAAGACAGAACAACTAACACTTCTCTTGAGAGACCAGAGGATGCACTTGTGATTGCCTTATGTATCCCTTGTGGGAGACCCCTGAGCCAGTTTTAAATGTTAGAAAGCCCACGTATTTGCGCTGTAAAATTATGAATAAAAGACTGAGCCTTTAAATCAGGCCTATTGTATGTTCAAGGAGACACCCTAAAGAGGAGAGGGTGGGTAGGCAGCAGCCTCCCTCTTTAGAGAAAGTGTCATGGTTGTACCTTTATGAGGTACTTTTAAGAGTGTTAATGGCTACAATTATAGTCACCAGTTTGTTGTTGTGTATCACAAAACTTCAACACATTCACGTCCTTTGACCCAGTAGTTCAAGTTCTAGAAATCAATTTGTAATAAATATTTACATTCGCCTTATTTGTGTACAAGGAAGTTCATGTCAGAATTAGATATGAGTAAGAATTTAGAAACAATCTGATGTCTGTCAATAAGTGTTGGTTAAATTAAACGTGGCGCATCTTCCCATGTCATCAAATATATTCATTGTAAATTTAATGACCTGGAAAGATGCTCAAAATATATTACCAGATGAAAAAAAATCACGACAAAACCTTTCATGTATATGATCCCAATCTTTATACCTAGACATGTACCAGAAAAATATCCAAAGGATTTTAATAGGGCTTATGTCTACAGGATGTATGAGGATAGCTTATATTCTACTTTATACTTTTGTCTATATTTTTCATTTATATTTATATAAATTTATATTAAGAAAAATGAATGCTATAAAAACAAAATGAATTGTAAGCTAGCATTTAATAGTAGCTGCTGTTCGAGTATCTTTAATCATTTTTAATGAAAATTTCTTTTGGACTTGCCATTTGTGCTGTAGAACAACATCTGTTTTAATATCTTCCTGGCTGTATTTCATTTGTACATATTTTCTCTAAGTACTTGGAGTCTACTTTTCTAAGTGTGTTTCTGTCATAATCCCTTTGATCTTGAAGAAGCAGCATCAGGCCAGGAGCTAGAAATTCAAATAATAACTCTAAACCTGTTAGGATTTGGCGAGAAGTCTGTAGTAACATTTCCTAATCTTTTGCTCATCTGTCATTGCACAGATAATGGGCAGAGGAACCAAAATTATATGACTATTCAGCCAGATTCAATACCTAAAAAGGAGTGGATACTGAAGGGCTTAAGTGGGTGGAGAAAGAGAAGGGAGGATCAGTCTTTCCAATATCCCTGCTCTCCAAGGAAAAGGATGCAAGGAAAGACTCTGTCTCTCTATAGAAGGAAATCCTGAGTTGTTGTATTTCTCTGTAAGGGAAGAAGTGAGTAGAGTTATCAAAACAAATAGGAAACACTTATGGAAGATACGCAGAGGAGTTAAGCTGCTTTAAGTTTTAAAAACCTGTCTTTCAAATTAAAAAATTATGCAGAATGCTTTAATTTATTTCTAACGTGTAATTGAAAATCTCTAATTATAAAGATCTTGCAAATGCTTTTTGACTGAGAAGTTACAAGAGTTTTTCAAAAGAATGCTTAAATTAATATGCAGGATTATTTGAAAAAAGTATTTAAATAGTCTGAATATTGGTAATTCACATATAGCAGATATAGTGATTCTCACGTAGAGAAATTATTCCATCATCTGGAGACTGTCTATTTCCCCAAGTATCCTTAAGTTAAATTTCATTGTATTATTAACATCTGAAGATCTACCACTAGATGGCACTTAAAATACACGAGACTCGGAGGAATGCTTCAAATGAGGGGCAAGGAAAGACACAGGACAGGAATATAACTTGAGTTCTCAGAACAGTGTTCTCTGCTTGCAGGAAAGGAAGAAAAGCAGGCCCAAGATTATTCTGAGACAACTGGAGGGTAAGATTCTGAAAATGAACCTATAAGTGTTAGAATGTTTCTCTTTAAACATAATTTTCCTTCACCTAAATTACTATTGATTGGCAGGTTTTTAGCATTAAGACAACAGGCTGTTGGACTAATGAGAGTTTGGTAAATAGTGAAGGGCTGTGTTCTTTCTGAAGAGGTTTGGAGTATGCACCAGGAATCAAAATGTGCGGCTTTAATCCCAGCTCGGTGTCTGCTCTGTTGTTTGGCACCAGGCTAACTGCTCTTTTTCACCTGTGGTTAATTTGATTTGTGCACCTCTTATACATCAGGGGAGCAAAATCCGGTATAAGGACACTGTGATGCACAAAATTGAGCAGCAGAGTGTAAGAACTGATTTCAGGAACATGGCAGCAGCTGGCCAGTCTCACTGGATGTGGCAATCGGATATGGATGAAGTGGCAGGTACACTTGGAGGAGTGGTAGGGGATCATTTTTAGCCAAGGCATTATGCAACACCATCAGGGAAAAAGCACAGGCAAGTAAACAACAGCCAGACCTGCAGTACTAGGCACCAGGCAGTATGTGCAGCCAGAACACACAGGGAAGAATGATGGCTGTATCAGTGTGAGGGATTTGGTTCAGGCTCTACAGCTAACCACCAGAGTGACCTTGGACTTGCTAAGATGTCTCTGGGCCTCTGTTTCCTCACTTAAAAATGGGAGAGTTTAGCTTATATGATTTCTGAAATCCCTTGTAAAGCTTTTAGATCCTATCAGGACACAATTATCAATTTTTTGATGTGGGCGTAGCAGAGATTTTATCATCCTCCCTATTTTCTAGAACAGGACATGGAGGCTGAGAAAGCTGGTAAATGTCCTGGCTTCAAGTCTAGACATTGTCTATTCTTGCTGCCCCGCAGTGTGACCTGGACTGTATCGGCTTCATTTGGACATCTGTAGGAAATGCAGCCTTTCAGGCCTCACCCTGGACCTTGTGATTCAGAATCTACATTTTTAATAAGACTGCCAGGTGATTCGTATGTACTTTAAAGTTGAGAAGCACCACGCTGTACCATACTGTCTGAGCAAGCCCCAGGCTGCTGGTCAGAGGAGAGCTAATCTTATAGCTAAGATGTGTTTCCTTTTCTTTCTCATATGAGGACATCATGTAACTGAGGGGTGGGATTTATCCATTCCTTCAACAAATATTAGTTAAGTATCCACTATGACTCAGTCACTGTTACCCTCTGGCATAACAGAAAGGAACAAGAATGTGATCTCTGTCCTTGGAGAGGGGTAAAGAAATTATGTGTAGGGGTCCTTCTTCCTCTTCCTCTCTTTCTGTCTTTTATGTCGGCTTAGAATTGTAGGGGGCAAGATGAGGTCTGCAGTCTTCAGTAGGCTTTGGTTGAGGATCTTTTTTTAACTTCAAAAAATCTAAGACAAGGTTTCTGACAGTAAACATGGTTGAAATTTTGGATCAGATAATTCTTTGTTGTGGGGAATTGTTTTGTGTTTCTCGTAGGACATCTAGCAGTATCTCTGGCTTCTATCCACAAGATGCCAGCAGCAACCCCTGAATTGTGACAACCAATAATGTCTACAGACATTGGAAATGTCCCTGGAGACTTTATCACCCCCAGTTGAGAACTAGTGAGAGGACCCAGGGTATAGTCCAGAGGAGAGACCATCAAGAGCCATTTAAGGCTGATTGCACATAAAGGTTTCAGAAAAAGGGGTAAACAGGAACTTAAGCCTTCTTTATCATTGTCAATCCCTTTCTCAGCAGTAAGGAAGTAGATGTAGGTTTCAGGGCAGAACATCTATTTAGAATTAAGTAGTAACATTGTATTTAAAGTTTGTTTAGAGTTATTTCTTACAGAAATGAGGTAGAAGAGGGGAAATCTCTCTTACAGTTTCTGTACTCAAAGCACTCTCTGAAATAAATTAGAATTGTTTCTCTGGACAGCCAAGATTTACTCACCCCTCCTGGTGTTTTTTGTTTGCTTTCCTTTTTAGGTGACAAGACTTAAGTAGAGAAATACTGGTTTCACATTTTGAGCCAACCAGATAATCTGTGGATACATTTTGTAGTCCATTGTAGATCCCCAAACAACCAGATGCCTTTTTTCTTCTTTGGAATCAGTAGGATTTAAATAATATGCCTGGAAGACTTCTGAACCACTAGCATCTTCAAGTTCCTGGCTAAATTTATAGGTGAGAGAGGACATACTTCTAAAGTGATTCTACTGCAAATAAACACCTCTGGAGTGAAAAGAGAGCATTTCTCTTGGACAAAAGCCAAAGCTGAACAGTCGTACAAACCCTCTGTGTTCCTGAGTCACGAGTGGAGGGAGATGTGACCTTTCCACAGTTTTGTGTAAATTTCAGAAGGCTAGTCTGTCTTGGCTCGATTGTAGCTTGACCTCTGTCCTGTAGGAGCAAGAACTGACTTCCTGAAATCCCTCTTCAAACTAAAAATCTGCTCTCTTGACTCATTTGTTTAACCCCTGCGACATATGTTAAAGCTGTGGACTTAAAATGCTGGAGAGGGGCTGGAGCAGCGGGGAAATCTCTGGGTCCCACACAGCCTTTCTCGCGACTGGCAATGTGAAGTGTATTATTGAAAAAGGCTGGCAGCTCAAGGCATTGTTTGGCTTCCTACCTTGGCAACAGCAAGCAGCAAACTGTAGGGAAGTTTTCCCCTAATCTGCTGGCAGCTTCTACACTGGTGAAATGCAATATGTAGTTTGCAGCACACTGATCCCTAAGAAGTGAATAATTTACTTTAAGTAATTTTGCCACTACCATGTTTTCAGACATCTTTGCCAACTGTGGGGAACATAGTCTGTTTTGACAATCACCAATAACCAATTTTCTCTGGGGGCAATTAGGGTAAGGGCCTTGGGATGCCCAGCTGAGGGTGTTAAATGCAAGTTCACCCTGTAGGCAAATTGCAGTATTTACTTCCTTGCTACTCAAAGTGGAGTGAGAACAATGAGAGCAGCTACATGGGGGCCTGTTAAAGGTGCAGAATCTTGGGCCTGCCCCAAACCTACTGAATCAGAATTTGCATCTCAACAAGGTCCCCAGGTAATTCATACACATGCTTAAATTTGAAAAGCAATGCTGTTTTAGATCAGCAGTTCTTAACCTTGCCTGAACTTTAGAATTACTTGGTGAATTTTGAGATATCCTGATGCCCAGGCTAAAATCTAGACTAGCGGTTTTCAACTGGGGATGATTTTGCTCCCTAGGGGACATTAGGCAACATCTGTGGACAATTTTGACTGTCACAACTGTAAGGGTGCTACTGACTTATAGTGGGTACAGACCAGGATATGGCCAAACATCTTAAAATACAGTGGACGGCCCTTCACAACAAAAAATTATCTGGACCAAAATAGCAGTAGTGGCAGCATAGAAATGTGTTTTCCAGACCAATTAGATGAGAATCTCTGGGGGTGGGAACCAGTAACCATGTTTTTTTTTTTTTTTTTTTTTTGTTTTTTTTTTGTTTTTTTTAATATGAGATGTAGTCTTACTCTTTTGCCCAGGCTGGAGTGTTGTAGCATGATCTCGGCTCACTGCAACTTCTACCTGCTGGGTTCAAGCGATTCTTCTGCCTCAGGCTCACAAGTAGCTGGGACTACAGTTACGTGCCACCACGCCCAGCTAATTTTTGTATTTTTAGTGGAGACCGGGTTTCACCGTATTGGCCAGGCTGGTCTCAAACTCCTGAACTCGTAATCCATCCGCCTCGGCCTCCCAAAGTGTTGGGATTACAGGCGTGAGCCACTGCACTGGGCCGTAAACAAGTATTTAAAAAAAAAACACTTCCCAAGTGATTCTAATGTGCAGTCAAGGTTGAGAACCATTGATAGATTTGTTGCTAGAGAGCCATCAGGACAAGGAGTTTGGATTTTATAGGTCCCGAAAGAGAACTTGGTTCCAGAATATGGGGTAAGTTGAACTATGGTGGGTGCCCAGTGCTTCAGATGTGGAAGGAGGAGGACTATGGGACAGGGATGCAGATGAGACTAGTCAGGAATCACCAAATTGGCCCTTAAATAAGCAGGTTCAGAGACCTACTGTAAATCCAGCAGGGAACTAAAGGGTGTAAATCAATACCTGGGGTAAAAGTCTAGTCATAGGCACTTTCTCAGTGACTCATTTCTGTGCAACAAACTACTCCAAAACTTAGTGGTTTAAACAATTTCTTACCATTTATTACAGTTCTTCCTGTTGCTTGACTAGGTTCAGCTGGATAGTTCTCACTTAGGGCCTCTCATGTGGATGCCATCAGGTGTTGTCTGAGGCTGCAGTGCCCTGAAGGCTTGTCTGTGCTGGACATCTGTGATGGCTCACTCACATGGCTGGTGGTTGATGTTGGCTGTTGGCTGAGGACTTAGCTCAGTGCTTAGTGGGGCTATTGACTGAAACACTGCCCATGGCTACTCCGTGTGCTTTGGGATTCTGTCAGTATGACAGCTGGGTTCCCAGAGGGAGCATCCCAAGAGACCAGAACAGATGCTCCTAGGCCTCTTATGATCGAGCCTCAGAAGTCCCTCTGTGTAACCACTATTACACAGAGGTGTAACCACATTCTATTGCTTTAAGCAGTTCCAAGGTCCAACCAGATTCAAGGGGTTGTGAAATAGACTTCATCTCTTTTTTTTTTTTTTTTTTAGAGGGAGTCTTGCTCTGTTGCCCAGACTGGATTGCAGGGGCCGATCTCAGCTGGCTGCAAGCTCCGCCTCCTGGGTCCCGCCATTCTTCTGCCTCAGCCTCCCGAGTAGCTGGGACTATAGGCGCCCGCCACCACACCTGGCTAATTTTTTGTATTTTTAGTGGAGACGGGGTTTCACTGTGTTAGTCAGGATGGTCTCGATCTCCTGAGCTCGTGATCTGCCCGCCTTGGCCTCCCAAAGTGCTGGGATTACAGGCATGAGCCGTATCCGGCCCTGAAATAGACTTCATTTCTTAATGGAGGAGGGGCAGAAGAACATGTGGGATGGGAGATGTTGCTGAAGCCCTCTTTGGAAAATACCATCTGCCATAAGGGCCAGGCAATGAAAGGATAGGTTAGGGGAAGGCTGCTACTCCAAGAAATCTATAATGATTGGGAGTTTCCTGCTAGAATGCAGATTTAAGGCATGTCCACCCATGCTGGAGAGGGCTCTGGTACTGGAGAAACCTACTTTGCAGATGAAACATTTTCCTGACACGCAATTGGAGGGAGTGGGGAAAACAGTGGCACGAAAATACAAATAAGCAAACCAGATGCTAAGCTCATGAAGATTCAGAATAGATGGTCATTTATACTTTTCCTTGAGTTTAAATCATGCACAATGAGACTTATGTAAGAATAAGTCTCCATCTAGATCATCAGCCCTCATGACATCTCCATGTGGTTCTAGTGAGTTGTGCGTATTGCATAAATACTATTATCTTTAAAATGTGGCTGTCTACTAGAATTATCTGAGAGCTCAAGAAAAATATTCCTGGGTCACACCCAGCATTCACTGAATCAGCATCTCCAGATTTGGGGTCCAGTTGTGTATTTTCCAAAATGTGCCAGGGTCACTCCATGTGATCAAAAAACGGGAGGCAAAATTTTAGTGCTGATAATGGAGATGAAGAGGAAATAAAAGGTCTCAGAAAGTAATGAAGCTTTAACATAATCCAAAAGTTTTGCATAAACAGTAAAGGAAGTTAGATGCCACATGAAAATTTAGAATTAGCGAAGTTCTTGGATTGGATTCTTGTGAATGAAAGTCATTGGTCTATGCTTAGGTCTAAATGTGCTAAAGACTCTTTGTATTGTCTTAGGAATTTCACTTCCTGAAAACTGAAACTTTCATGTAGTTAAGTTCATGTACTGTTGGATCTTAGTGATTTAAGCTCCAACAGTATGATTCTGAGGTAATTCTAAAAGGGTTGGAATAAAATTTATACTGATATATTTGTGAAACAAAGGACCTCTAAGAAAATATAGGGTGTCATCATGTTCTCTCTTTTCATGGTGACAGTAGGGGTAATGGTCAGGGGGTCTGTTTGCTTAAAAAAAAACTTAAAAAAATTTTAAAATTGTTTTTAAAGGTGAGAAGTGGTGTTTATTACAAATGACTCGTTTACTGATTAAGCTAGCTATTCAGAAAGACATGGTTGGTAGTTAGTTCTAATTTGTCTATAATGTATTTGAAATAATGTAATAGTTAAAACCATGTTGTATTTAGGTTTACTGATAATTCAGATTCATTCTCCTAAATGAAATTCTTAAAAAATTAGAATTGTTTACCACAGTCATCTCTGAGATAGTTTACATTTCTAATAGATAGTGAAAAAGCTTATAAACTTAATGTGAATGCAAATGTTTTGTTTAAATTTTCAGAAAAGAGTAAAAAATGCTCATTTGACTTAAAGTCCTTTACACATCTTGGTGTATTTTTTTTCTTTTTATTTTTTACTGGTTTTCATGAGATTTTGTGAATGTATCAGACATTTATTTCTATCAAAACAACTGAATTCTTTCATTCTTGCTCTCTCCTATTAATAATAAAAGCTTCAGAATGTTTATTCAATAAATATGTTCATAATAAATAATATTGCTTTTTGGCTAGAACTAATGGATAACTCTTTCACAATAATTCATGGATGCTGTACTTAGTTTATAAAAAACATCTCACTAGTCCCTTAAAAGCGTTTTGCTTTTCCTGTGGAACAATAATAGTTGTGAGAATGAATAATTTCTGTGTGCTTCAGGGCTTTTCTTGGGAATAATTTTTCTACACGGTCTTCACTATTATACTATCTTCAAAGAGGTGTCACTCAAGGAAGCCTGACCTATAAAATAATAGTACACCTTTGATAGAAAAGATACCACAAAAGGCTCAGCATGTGCACCAAGGGATATGGGTGAAAGAGGAAAGCAAATTGCAAACAGAGCAATTGACAAGATTTAAGGGTTGAGATCTAGTTCTAACTCTCACACCAATTATTGGTAGGGCCTGGGACAAGAATTTGACTTCATAGACCATCCCCAATATCTCTCAAACTTAGAGGTGGGTAGGGGTGATATAGCTCTGATTTGTCTTCATTTAGGTGAGACACTATTCACAGAGCCTAGAAGGTGAATGAGGGCTGTGGAATGCAAGCATCACATCTCTTATTGCCTCTGCTGTGACTTTTGGCAATCCTTTCCTTGAGTTGGTGGTAATAACTCTCCCTTTGAAATAAAAAGGAGTCCTCAGTTCATGTAGTTCTGCCAATAAAGAGCTGTCAAATTACAGCCCTGAGCCAGACGGTCCCCCAGTAGAAACAGACACAGAACATCCCATGAGCCTAGAGAGACCTAATTAATAATAAAATAAGCCTTTACTCCATGCAAGATTTCTTAGACTTGAGGCCGCATATGTGGAAGTCAGCGGTCCCATGAGAGAAGTAGACAACAACTAGACATAAACTAAAAGAACAAATGACTCTGCGTCCAAACTAATCATTTCATTTCTGCTCTATGATGTAGGTGCATCATCCACTCTTAGCTATCCATAGATGTATTCTAATATAATAATATATGTATTCTATGTATTAGTATTTTTTCTAATAACACACAAGTTGTTTTCTTAAGGTATTCTTGATTGTTTAAGTCAGAACAGACAGTATCCCCATTTCATTTTCCTTATTCATCCCATTGCATGTGAAGTTCTAACAATGTCTTTCATTCTACATTTGCATTCTTGGAGAGGTAAGAGCAGTAAAAGTATCCTTATGAAGCATTAATCATAAAGGAAAGCTAATAAGACACGATTGCTAAGTGATAATATCTGGCATTTAGTGAGTATGCAGTAAATTAATTTTGTTAATAATTTATTAAATAATGAAGTAGAACTATGGGGGCTGTTGGAGAAAAGGAGATTAGTCATACTTAGAGATTTTGTAAATTTTAAAAAAAAATTTTCCCTTTTAAACAAAGAATCTTGCTTGATTGCTCTATGTTCTCAACCTGTCACTAAATCATGCCACTTTTGCATAAAGATTCAGGGAAAAAGGTTGGAAAGCTATTATGTGCTAAACACTTTTATCTGTATTGTTCAACTCGTTCTTCCCAATAGCCCTTCAAAGTTAATGTTGCCATATTGATACCCATTCCCATTTTACCGATGAGAAAAGTGAAACCCAATGAGACTAATTTGCTCATGGTCATGTAAAAATTAGTAACAGAACTAGGATTTGAACGTAGACCTAACTATAAGACTTTGACCTTTTCTGCAACACGCAGCACCTCTTTTTTACTTTTATCTCCCACAGATTGCATGCCTAGTGATTCCCAGATCTGTGGACGAGTATGTCAACACCTCTGCCAAAATCTTTTACTTGTGCAGTCATATTTATTAGTCTCCATCTAAAAATATATCTAATCTAACCTTATCACTGCTAAAAAGATCCAGTGATTTAATTTGTCAATGAACCTTGTTAAGTTATAGCCTCAGGCATATACATGTAGACTTAAAAGATGTCTCAAATTTTATATTCCATTTGGGGGTCATCATTGGAAAAATTGTAAAGTATATAGTTCATAGTCATTCACCCATTGATTTTAACAAATGTGTATTGCACTTCTAAGGTGGCAGGCATGGGTCTAGGTGCTAGGAATACAACAATGACAAATAGACAAAAGTTCTTCTCACATGGAGCTTACATTTCAGTGGCAGGTGATTGTGAGGGCAATGAATAAACGAATGAGTAAACGTATAATATGTCAGATAATAAGCACTGTGAACAAAAATGAAGCTGGGAAAGGACTTGGAATAATGGACTGGAGGGATGGTGTGGTGCTATTTTATATTGGATTATAAGACAAGGCTTCTCTGATGAGGTGACAATTGAAAGAGTTAAAAGAAGAGAGTCTGTGGCTCTCTGAGCATTCTGAGAAGAGGGAACAGTTAAGTGCAAAAACTTTGAAGTGGGAGTATCCATGGTGTGTTTAAGTTACTGCAGGGAGGCCAGAGTGGTCAGAATAGAGGGAGAAAGGGGTAGGGGGTGGACAGGTAGGAGATGAGGACGGAGGTAATAGGGATGGAGGGCAGATCATATGCAACAGCAAGCTTAGTGCTCTGCTACTGCACATCCCCTCTCCATCAGCGTTCCTTTGAATTTATTTTCAGAATATTTTCCATTCTTTCTGTTATCCAAAGACAGACACCTTTTATGTGTGTTACCCTCCAGAGACCCTGTAGTGCAATGCTTAATTTGTAAACAGGTTATATGGGTTCAAATTTTGACTCTTCCATATGACTTTGGCAAGTTACTCAAATTTTCCATGCTTCCATTTCCTCATCTGAAAAATGGAGATGTTGATGATGGCAATGATGATGATGAAGATGATAATGATGATAACACCTATGTTATAGGGCTATTTTAAGAATCACATGAGTTAGTATGTAGAAGGCACTTACAACAGTGCTTGGCATATAGGAAGCACTATGTAAGAGTGGGCTTGTTTTATTTATAGAGAGGATAGTGATCTGTTAAAGTAAATCACAGGGTCCACTATGTCATTCTCCCCAAGGAGCTTTTCCTTCTAAGAGACAGTATTTCCTTATTTGTAATAGTAGAATCCTAGGCTTGAGAGGAACTTGCTATAGTAATAGTCAGAGTTCTTCAGAGAAACAGAACCAATAGAATGTGTGTGTGTGTGTACTATATATGTATGTATATATGTGTGTATATATACACACTATATGTATATGTATATATGCATATAGAGAGATTTATTATAGGAATTGGCTCACATAATTATGGTGGCACAGAAGTCCCACGGTCTGCCATCTGTGAGCTGGAGAACCAGGAGAATTGGTGTTATAACTCAGCCCGAGTCTGAAGGCCTGAGAACTGGGAGCCATGTTGTCTGAGGGCAGGAAAAGACAGATGTTTCAGCTTAAATAGGGAGACTGAATTTGCCCTTCTTCTGCCTTTTTGTTCTATTTGGGCCCTCAGTGGATGGGAGGATGCCTACCCACATTGGTAAGAACAATCTGCTTTCTCAGTCCATTGATTCAAATGCTAATCTCTTCTGGAAACACCCTCACAGACATATCCAGAAATAATGTTTTACCAGATCTCTGGGCATCCCTTACCCTAGTTAAACTGACACATAAAATTAACCATCACACTTATCTGGAAGAGAGACTTTTAATTAGTAAAGGCTTCCCAGCATGCCCTCTGCAATGTGCCATTGTATCTTACCTCTTCTATCTATAGATAGACCAGCATGTCCCTCCACCAGAATTCTAAAGGGAATCCTTGCTTCTTGCTTCTTAATTTTTTTTGTTGACCCAATATGCTTACAGCTTTCAGAATCAAAACCTTCAGTTTTATTTTATGGTAGGTTGTAAATGGTATGCATCTAAGGAGCCACACTTGCATTAAAAATAGGGCTATCACTCTGCCGTGAACTCAGAAAGGAGAAATTGCTCCAAGCTGCAGGAGAGAGGTTCATCTTGCACATCTGAGAGTCAGAAGCAGTGGAGAATTGAGCAGTGGAGAATTGAGGGGAGGGCCATTGTAGCATATGCTCATGAATAATGAATCTGACATTATACGTATGCAAATGGAACACAGTAAGCTCTAAGCTAAAACTTGGTTTCATCATTTATTCACAGCCTCTTGTGTTCAGCACCTGGATTGTGCTCAGGATGGCAAGAGAACAAAGCAATCTGCTTGCTGTACTTGGGATAGAGAAGACCTGCACGAGAAAGCCAGATATTCAAGATGGTGTGATTTCTATCACAAGCTCTGAAGGTAAATGAAGGTGAACAAAATCCTAAAGGAAACGCATGCTCAGCTGCCTAAAGAGTGGTCAAATGTGAGAGCTTATTAAGGCACAGAGTGACAATAATCGCTGAGGCTCAGGATAATGAACAAAGGCAAGTTAGAGGCTGAATGGAATCCAATACATTTTGTGATCTTTACATTTTAATACTTAAATTTCCATGGAACAGACATCGTGATCAATTTTATTCCCCTGGGAGAAGTCCGACCTTCTCTAGCCCTCTTGAGTTTTTCTTTTAGAGTAAACAATATACTTTTCTAATTCAGACATCAATAAAATATTGCAATTCTGGAGAGATGTGGAATTTGGATCATACAGGTTCCTAGATTAGATTTACTTATTGTTTACAGGGCCAGTCCTTAATTTCTGTCTCTTCACTAAGAAAGAATTGCCCATGAAGAGTTCTTAATAATGGAGGGACTGTTGCTTCTGTGATTGACTAGGATTCCAGTGTAGATCTCTAGCATTAAACAGAACCTTGGCCTAGTAACTGTCCACCTAAACAGCTGCAGAAAATAAGATGATTTTGGCTTGTTTTTACAAGCTCTGTGGAGGAAGATTTCAATTTTCCCTTATGTTATACAGTTATTTCCTAACAGTGACAGTTAGGAGAGTCTTCCTTGTATTGCAGACAAATCTAAATTGATCTCAATGTAATAATATGAAAAAAATCTGTGTCAGCAGTGAAAAATAGGAAACATTGTCATCCATATGCGAAAGGCTATGAGGAATTTCTGTAAGATGACACCGAATTGAGCAAAAAATAGAATAACCTGTGAGTTGCCCTGGCTGACATTAGAATTGCCTGGAGAGGAACGCAAAGCCCAGATGTCTGTGCCACACTCCCCAGTCGTTTGCGGCAACTGGTCTGGGGTGAGGGCCAGGCATTGGTGTTTACAGTGTTCCTCAGCTGATTCTGATGTGCAGCCAGGATTGAGACCCAGTGCTCTAATTGAAGTTTGCTAGGAGGCTGTAGCTCAGAGCAGATGGGGCTGGGATTGTGACTGGAGAAAGGGGTGTACTGAGGGGCAGGGTATGACAGACGTTTGTCAGTCAGGGAAGTACACAAAGGGGGCTGAAAGAAGTGACCCTGAGTGGGGATTCCCCACTGGTGTGCATTCTCAGCAGCTAACATTCAGTGTGGACAGCAGCACCCTCCCCTCCAGCTTTTTGGAACAGAATTAGAGGAAGAATTGCAGGCACAACTTCTCACATCAGCAGATTCTTTGGGTTCAAGCTAACAGGAAATTGGGTCTGGTGGGTGGGGAGGAATGTTGGGCCTGCTAAGGTGGTGGTAGGGAGCTGGGAGGATCTCCTAAGGCAGTAGGAAGATTTCTCTCCAGGCCTGGCACCTGGAGCTGCAGCTGCACCTGCATCAAATAGAGTGAAGTTGTCTAAGACCTCTGCTTCTCCTGCTCTCTTTGCAATGCTGAATAATGAAAAAGGCAACTGGTGCTCAATCTAAACAATCAGCCAAAGGTCTGTATCCTGCAAACAAGCAGAACTTGAAAAGAACCCGAACCCTGTGCATTTAAACAAGTAGAACGTAATCAAGCCCAATTATAACACAACTCTGTGCAAGTTCACGATGTTGTTCTTTCCCTTTGGCGTGTGGTGGACCATCTGCCTTGTCCATTTACTCTAGGATAATAGAAACTTCTCTGATCACTGAGAGTCATGAAGCAGTTTCATTTCAATACTGGGTAATAGTCAAAACCTCAACCTAATGCTTTTCTTCTTTCTTATCTATGCTGTGCTGGCTCCTTCTGCCTCACTCCCAGACCAAGAGGCTGGGGCAGGAAAGGGCATTCTTGACTGGCATTGTCATGACCTCGTGCTCTCCTGACGTGGCCGACATTAAAAGCCAATACTTTCTTTCCCATGACATCTTCGTGCCTTTACGGAGACTTCCCTTTGGGAAAGCTATACTGCATCTTTCTAGATGAGGGCGAGGCTGCTCCCTCCCTGCCTGCTTGCAATTTCTTCCTGTGTAAAAGTCTTCAAGGGATCTCCCTGGAGCCACATGGAGACTGAGGAGTGAGGTTGTCACAGCACACTGATACTTAGCTCTAGAGAAACCCTCCAAATTCCAACTCACTCTTTAGTTGCTTCAGGTTCAACTCTTCTATTTCTTTTAGGTAGATGAGGGGCTAAGATTCAAAAATCTGATTTACAGACACCTTATAGGTCCTATTTGGTGGTCAGAACCCTGCTTTGGATTGCAAGGGTAATTTCCCCCAAGACTGGCTTCAAGGACATATGACATTTGCAGTTACACAGGGCTCCTCCCTCAGAAAGGCCCGTGCTTGGATTAATGCTCTCCTGTTTCCATCTTGGACTTCTTAATACTTTTTGAATAAGCAGTCCTGCATTTTCACTTTGGACTGAGTCCAGCAAATTATGTAGCTGGCCCTGGGTTGCCCCTATTAAATTGGGGCTTTTGCTGAAACTGAGATCAGTCTTCTTTTAGCATCTTATTACACCTGTTTCTGGTGGAGATTTCAGGCCTGTGTAGAATTCTCATTTTTGAGTATGAGTAAATTGCAGGAAAACCCACACACATCAATTTGGGCCCTATGAAAAGATTCTCAAGCAGGAAAGAACAGAGCTCACAGGAGGCAAAGGAAGGACATACTTGAAAAAAGATTTACCGTAGGAAACAAAAGTAATTTAAGGCAACATCTGCTTGTCCTTTCAATAAAATTCAATTAAGCCTGGATTCCATGAAACATGAGATTAAAGATGAGGTAAGACAATAAATATCAAAAGTAAACCTGCTCACAGGAAGATAAAAATTAAAAAGAAGCTTGATAGAAACTAGAATGATGACTTTGAAATAAAACATGAGTTGGCAGAATCTTATAATGTATTAGAAGAAGTAAAACGTACAGTAGACCCTGCAGATAATTGCATCAGTAATATGGAGAACTAACTTGAGAGAATCTCCAAATGTTGAAAAAAGGCAATGAGATGGAAATGACTACAGAGAAGAGGGAGATATTAAAGAGAGGCCATGGAAAGGAAGTACCCAGGCCAGTGGAGTTCCTCCAGGGAATAAAAGAAACAGTGGAATAGAAGCAGTGTTCTTACACAACCCGATTGCCTGACTGCTTCCTGAGGGAACAGCCACATGGCAGGAGTAGGGGACCCTCAGGTTTTGTATTAAATAAGCCTTTCTTAAAAAGAAAAATGCTCACCACAAAATGAGGGATATTAAGGGGAAAGTTGGCTGGGTATGTGGACTAACCCAAATCAAAACCTTTTTGATTTTGAAGTTGTTTTACTAAAGCTCCATTAATTGCCTTTCTGGTTCTTTCATCTTGTACCAGTCCCACATGTGGTTATAGAATGCCCCCATCTTTCCCTATTTAGTGGCTCTATGCTTGTGAGGAGAGTAACAGTGGCAATAATATCATTTATAGATATAATGACCAAGACTTTTACACAATGCTTTTGTTTATATTTCATTGGAACCTCTCAACAATGCTATGGGCACATAGCATAATTGGAAGTCACAGGCAAACAAATAGAAATGTTAAGAGCAGGGTCCTGCTCTATCTGAGGGCATAAGTGGATATATACACATATGTGTGTGTGTGTGTGTATGTGTGTGTGTATGTGTGTATATATATGTATATATATGTGTGTATATATATGTACACACACACACACACATATATATGGAAGCCACTTAGAAAAGAAACATTTTTGGAAGTTTGGGAGTGGTTGAGAGAAGGGATCTTCCATTATTGTGTTTTAGAGAATTAGCTGTCATGTACTTCTGTGATTATGTCCACAGGGCAAAGGACTTTTCACTTGAGGGGTTAGAAATACTATAAACACAGCATCTGAATCCAGCAAAAGAGGACCAATAGACCTTCTTTGTCTTGCAAAGAAATTCGATCACAGTCTAAAATGTTGTAGATGCTATTTGGAGCCCTATATAGTCAGTAAAAAAATGCAGTTCCAAATATCTGAAGGCAGTTTTTATAGCCAATGGTCTATGTTTCTTAATGGCCTTGCTATTATAGAGAATATTAGAAAGATAAACAGAAAAGAATAGGGCTAGTTTATAAATAGAGGTAGAGATTTGATGATGTCAGAGGTAGCCATGTCAGATCCCATTTCTATAGTAAAAAAAAAAAAAAGGGATTTGGGCTAAGTAAGAAATAAAAATGGTGACAGAGCATTTTCCTAGGCCGAAGTCATGATATATGACAGGATGATAATGCATTTAATGAATCATGAAATGTTCTAGTTCGGGAGTTCAGAAATACCAAGCAGAACGACTATTTTCCTGCCTGTGGCAGACATTGCTAATCTATTACAGTAGTCTTTTTTGCTAAATGTAGACACAACCTCCGAAACCTTTATAACACAGCATGCCAAGCAGCCCCTATCAAAGCATTAGGGCTGGTATCTAAGATGTCATTCCTAATCTAGTTCAGCCTTTTAAAGTTACTGAATCTCAGAAGGATAAAGTAACTTAAAGGTCAATCATTTGGAAGACCCTAGGACTATAACTGGGATCTTTAATCCTTTAATCAATAATTTTTCTATTATATTATATTAGAATTTAAAACTGAGATAAATGCCAGGGTTTTATGATTATAGACCATGAGTAACTTTGGGGTGTATGTGTGTGCATCACTGTCTGATATGACTTTTTGAAGTGTGTGTGTGTGTGTGTTACTGTGGACCAAAAGTTCTCTCCCAGATGCCAGAAATAATTTACAAATTATTTCAAACTCAAAATTTTTCCACTTTGAAATAGAAAAATTTCTCCCATTTTAAAATAACCAAAAATAAAGGACAAAAGCCCCAAATCCTCTAAGCCCTTTCATGAACGAAGTCTTTCTCCAGCCACTCTTCTACCCTTATTCCTCCCTCTCACCATGCTTTTTTGAAGTGACTAAATTCACTTTGTCTACTTTCTTCATTTTTCATTTCTTCTTCAATCTCCTTCAACTTGACTTCTGATTCCAGTACTCCATGGAAATAGCTTATGAACAAGTCACTGATGACCTAATAACCAGATCCAACGGACTTTTGCCATTTTTATTTTATCGACCCCACAGTTGACCCACTGCTGGCTCTTGAAACCCTTCTTCATTCCTTCCAGTGGTTTCTCTAGATTGTGCTTGTACCTCACTTCATCCCAGGTGCCTTCCCTTCTCCCCTGCATTTATCTTTGGCTCATAGCCTTCCTATTTTTATACACTATCCGTAGTCAATATTATCTACTCTCATGATTTTAACATCCACCCATGTTGCAGCGACAGTCAAATCTTAAGTCTCCAGCCATGAATTTTCTCTTGAGTTCCTGATTCATATATCCAAGAGTTTGCTGTATAGTATACTTTGTTATTCTCTGGGCACTTAAAACTTATCACACCACAAAGCGAACCACTTGTGTTACTCTCCAAACCCAAGAATACTAACGTTGGTGGTGGTGGTGTGTGTGTGTGTGTGTATTCAGTCTCTTTTCATAGCACCATCTTTTCACCTGAGCCAAAAATCAGAGAAAAAGCCTGTATTCCTCTGTCTTCAAAATTCCCTGCTTTCAATCCCTAAGAGGTTAATTTATTCTCTTTAAAGTTTCTTGAAGTTCTCCTTGTTCAGGCCTTTGCCACCATTGCCCGAATGATATAAGAGCATGCTCACTCATCCTATGGCCAGTACCGCTGCCCATAAATCCTTCCTTCACACTGCAGCCAGGGTGGTCCCTCTCAAATCAATTCTTCCCTCATTACCTTGTAACCCATAACTTTACAGGAACTCCCCTTTGCCCTCAGAATAAAGTCCATGTTCCTTAACATGACCTCTGTGCCTTGGAATTACCTTTTGTTCACTTTCCCCACATTAATCTCTGTTTTCACTTTGTGTGTTTGCTGCAGCCCCAGCAGCCAGTCCTGGCTCCCACACTCCCACACTCACATTAATCTCCATTCCATATCCTTTCTCTCAAGTGTATTTCTTTGCCTTGTTGTGATGTACAGAGTTCCAAATATGTTATATGTGATAACGCAAACATGAGTACCTGCCAGAGTGTTCAGAGACCCTGAACATTCCACATGGAGACAAGCCTGCTTAAATCCCCTAAACCGCCTGGGTGTCCCTTCACTCCAAGCTTCAAGACCCCTTTACTGATAAGAGGAAGCAGAAGGCTGGTGGCAAGAACACCACCTGGGTTGAGCCACTGGCTGACTAGTCCCTAAATTCCACATTTGTTCCCCTTCACTCCAGAGTCCAGTGTGTGTCCGAAGGAAAGGAAACAGAAGGCACTGAGTAGAGGCCCCGATGCTGGGACTGAAGTTCTAGCAGCCCAAGTCTCAGGCTCAGCTTGAGTGATTCTCACCCTGCATAGCTGCTTGGCACTGTCTTAGTCAATAATACATCATATGAATTCCCAAATCTAGGCAGGGGCAGCAACCTCAGGCAGTAGGCAATCTTTTTATTTTTTTATTTTATTTTTTATTTTTTTTTTAAGAGACGGAGTCTTGCTCTGTCACCCCGATGAGTTCAGTGGTGCGATATGGGCTCACTGCAACCTCCGCCTCCCAGGTTCAAGTGATTCTCCTGCCTTATCCTCCTAAGTAGCTGGGACTACAGGTGCACGCCACCACACCCGGCTAATTTTTTTGTTTTGTTTTGTTTTTTGAGATGAAGTCTCGCTCTGTTGCCTAGACTGGAGTGCTGTGGCACAATCTTGGCTCACTCCTAGCTCTGCCTCCCGGGTTCACCCCATTCTCCTGCCTCAGCCTCCTGAGTAACTGGGACTACAGGCGCCCGCCACCATACCAGGCTACTTTTTTGTATTTTTAGTAGAGATGGGGTTTCACCGTGTTAGCCAGGATGGTCTCGATCTCCTGACCTCATGATCCACCCGCCTTAGCCTCCCAAAGTGCTGGGATTACAGGCGTGAGCCACCGGCCCAGCCTTTGTATTTTAGTTTGTTTATTTATTTATTTGTTTGTTTGTTTGTTTTTGAGATGGAGTCTCGCTCTGTTGCCCAGGCTAGAGTGCAGTGGTCCGATCTTGGCTCACTGCAAGCTCCACCTCCCGGGTTCATGCTATTCTCCTACCTCAACCTCCTGAGTAGCTGGGAGTACAGGCGCCTGCCACCACGCCTGGCTAATTTTTTTCTATTTTTTAGAAGAGACGGGGTTTCACCATGTTAGCCAAGATGGTCACGATTTCCTGACCTCGTGATCCACCCATCTCGGCCTCCCAAAGTGCTGAGATTAACAGGCGTGAGTCACAGTGCTCAGCCTGTATTTTAATAGAGATGGTGTTTCATCATGTTCTGGAAGTCCTGAGGCTGGTCTGGAACTCCTGAGCTCAGGCAATCCACCCCCCTTGGCCTCCCAAAGTGCTAGGATTACAGGCGTGAGCCACTGTGCCCGTCCAGTGGGCAATCTTTAAAATGAATTAAAAAGTCAGGAAACAACAGATGCTTGAGAGAATGTGGGGAAATAGGGACGCTATTACAATGTTGGGAGTGTAAATTTGTTCAACCATTGTGGAAGACAGTGTGGTGATTCCTCAAGGATCTAGAACCAGAAATACCATTTGACTCAGAAATCCCATTACTAGGTATGTACCCAAAGGATTATAAATCATTCTACTATAAAGACACATACACACTATGTTTATTGCAACATTATTCACAATACCAACAACTTGGAACCAACCCAAATGCCCATCAATGATAGACCGGATAAAGAAAATGTGGCACATATACACCATGGAATACTATGGAGCCATAAAAAGTATGAGTTCATGTCCTTTGTAGGGACATGGATGAAACTGGAAACAATCATTCTCAGCAAACTAACACAAGAACAGGAAACCAAACATTGCACGTTCTCACTCACAAGTGGGAGGTGAACAATGAGAACACATGGACACAGGGAGGGGAACATCACACACCAGGGCCTGTCGGTGGGTGGGGAGCTAGGGGAGGGATAGCATTAGGAGAAATACCTGATGTAGATGACGGGTTGATGGGTGCAGCAAACCACCATGGCACATGTTCTGCACATGTACCCCAGAACTTAAAGTGTATTAAAAAATAATAATAAAATGCAGCGTTAGCAGCTAAGGAGCCAGATCTTCTGCCACTTGGCAGGGAGGTGTTGGACCGGCCTTGAGTAAAGCTTCTAATGGTCCGATGCCTTCTTGTCCTCTGCTTGTTTAACTCCAAACAGACCTTTGAATCCTTTCTACTTGAAGTGTATTTTAGGAGGCCTCTACATTGGCATCATCTGGGATGTTGTAGGACCTATATACTCTCCAGCCCCACCCCAGACCAATAAATCAGAATCTGCATGTTAACAATATGTCCAGATCATTCGCAGGTCCACGAAACTTTGATAAGCATTGCTTTAAAACACACTTAATACTTATCAGTTCCTCCAGCAGGGTTTGAATCTCTAGATTGTATAAACTATCCCTCAACTCACCTCCCTATATCACTGTGTTGATTATTATTTAAAATTTTCTTTCTTAAACCATACTATCTAGAAAGAATCCACTTAATGTCTGCTTCTCCCTCTGGATGAGCTCTGCCTAATAGAAACACAATGCATGTCCAAAATGCAAACTAAATACATACTTCTTAATTTTCTAGTAGCCACATTAAAGCAATTTAAAATAAGCAGGTGGAACTAATTGTAATTATTTTATTTAACCAAGTATATTAAAAATACCATTTCAAATCTAGTCAATATAAAAAATTGAGACTTCTACATTTCTCATACTAAGTCTTAAGAATTCAGCATGTATTGTACACTTACTGAACATCCAATTTGTAGAGTTACCTTTTCAGGTGCTCCACAGCTGCCTGTGGCTAATAGCTACTGTTTCAGACAGTGTAGACCTGAAGGCTAAGGTCCTTGAAGTGAAGGCCCAAATTTTCTTTCTCATTGAATTCTATTGTTGACCCCAGTTACCGGGTATGTTTCATGTATTCAAGGAATTCATTCATTCAACTATTTATTCATTAAGCAAATACTGAGTGTCTAATATATACCAGGCACAGTTCTAGGCACTGTGGATACAACTGGGAACAAAACGGACAAAGTCTGTCTTCATGGAACTTACAGGGTGAGGAAGGTTATTAATGCATACGCAAGTAATTACCCCATACGTTGGGTAGTAGTCTACCTTAAGGAGGTGCCACTTGAGCAGAAATGAGCCACAGAAAACAGGGGTGAGTGGGAGGAGGGAGCATCCCTGGAAGAGGGAACGACAGAGTCAAATGTCCTGGAGTGGGCATGTGCGTGATAAACTTGAAGAAGAGAAGGGAGGGCGGTGGGCTAGAATAAAGTGAGTAAGCGCGAGAGGGGCAGGAAATGAGGCAACAGAGGGTTGCAGAGACCAGGTTATGTTGAGGTTATGTTATGGTCTTTGTTCCCTGTGTGATGGAAATCTATTGTAGGGTTTTGAGTAGACACATGACATTAGCTAGTGCAGGTGGTAAGAGGATCGCTCTGGCTCTTGGTGGAGAGTAGACTGTGGAGGGGCAGGAGGGAAGCAGAAACACTGGTTGAACTGAACCTGAGTCAGAACATATGGAGTCCTTCTCTTACACAGGTATGTACAACCACAGCTTGTCTCTGGTTTCCTAGGGGAGTTTGCTTAGCTTAGGGTGAGGCATATAACATTCCTGGGATGCCTTGTACAACCCATAGCACTGTGTGCCCCTTTAGTGTGCCATATCTGAGCTGTGTGCCAGGCAGCCCTTGACAGCTGTTTACCTGTTCCTCAGACTTCTTATGTCTCATTGTTGTGCTTGCTGACTGACATGCCATACTGTATAATTTATGCCTGGGCAAGTCCAATTGCCATGCATTTTTTCATCCTTTTAAAATTAAAGCAAGTATATGTGTGTGTGTTTATATAAATCTATATATCTGTAGATATATCTATGTATCTCATGGGGATATATATATATTCCATGTTATTTTATGAGGCTTTCCTGGTCAACAAAGTGTCAGTTTGATAGCTATTGTTCTTCTCTCAGTACCAGAAGCCTGGGTGGTGTGAGACCCCCTTGAGGGCTGATTAAAATCCCTGCCTGTGTCACCTGCCTGAAACAGAAGCCTAGTGCCTTCTGCCATCAGGTAGAGGCACTGGGTTTCATTCTTTGGAATGAAATTTAAACCTGAATCTGCTGTAAGGTGTTTGGAATTTAGCCCAGCTGTCAAATTAGATCTAACTTCAATCGTGGTGAAATTGTGAAGTCGGTAAAGTTTGTATTTGGTGTCCTCGGATTACTTCTTCTACTAATGCTACACACATCTACAATAAAAATAACCACTGCCGTCACCACCAGAGTAACAGCGAACTTTTTCTTATACCAGATGCTGTACATCCATGATCTCATTTCAGCCTCTCAACAGCTTTATGAGACAGGTATTGTTATTATTTCCATTTACAGAGGGGAAAATGGAAACTTAGAGAAATAAATCACATGCCCAAGTAGCTGGAGTACTTGAGATCCAAATTTAAGCCAACTTCCCTGAGTTCACACTCTTAATTACTATACTGTATTGCATCTAAGGCTTCCTGTTTTCCTGCCTGGCCCATTTATTCAGTCACTCATTGTACCATATTGTTAGTTCCCTCTTGGTCCTTCTGTTCATGGCCTATAGAAACTTACTGAAAGAAAAGAATGTTCTGACAAGACATGTTCTAGAGCCTGCTCTGTTGCCTTCATACATCTTTTTTCCCGTTACCCCTCTTAACTATTATTTTGCAGATAAGTAAAGAAGGCTCTTTCAGGTTGG
Organism: Papio anubis; assembly: GCF_008728515.1. NCBI lineage: Eukaryota > Metazoa > Chordata > Mammalia > Primates > Cercopithecidae > Papio > Papio anubis. The sequence continues at coordinate 76,120,923 of NC_044989.1, forward strand.
ATTCTCTAGAAGGAGACTCTGAGATGAGGATTCCTGTGGAGGGGATTTATTAGGATGTGTTCCTAGTAGGAGCGAAGAATTTGGGACTGGGAAGGGAAGAAGGCCACACAAGGGTATTCAGCTTTGGCTCAAAACCACAAAAGCCTCATAATCACAGTGGATCTAACCTTGGAGGTGTCCTCTTGGCAAGGCAAGGTGATTGGGGTATTTATGTCCTCTGTACACAACAGGGCAGACACTAAGAGTTGCACACATCGTCAGCCCTTTAGGTTCTCTGTCAGCCTGAAGGCAGCCTCTGACAAAAAGATGGAGTGAGGCCTTTGAGAAAGAAGAAAATAAGCCAGTCTGCACAAAAATGGGATGAGAGAAGAAATGAGCAGAGCCCTGGCAACATCTTTCAGAGGCCTAATGAGAGGATATGAGTTTCTTCAATGTGGCAGAGCTGCAAATAAAACCTAGTTTAATTCACTTCTAAGCCTAGGTCTTTGTATTTCTTCAGTGACAGGTAATACTGAGGTGTTTTGAGCAATATTTACAGGAGACAATGGCAAGTCATAACCCCAGGAATTTGCAGGAGACATAGTGGCAAGTCGTAACCTCAAGAACCTACTTCTATTTACAGGTAAAACAAATCAGGCAAAAGAGATCCAGCAAAAATCCTGCTTTGAGGTTCCTAGAGAAGCTTATACTCTCTCTCTCTCTCTGTCTCTTTTTCCTTCTTCCTTCCCTTTTCCCCTTCCTCCTCTCCTCCCCACCCTTCCTCTAAACAGCTTTGTTGAAATGTAATTTACATGTCATATAACTCACCTATTCAAAATATACATTTCAGTAGCTATTATTTTCACAGAGTTGTGCAACCATCAACCCCATTTAATTTTAGAACATTTTCATCACACAAAGGAAGCCGTCCTATCCAGTAGTAGTCACTCGCTACTCCTTCTTCCACTGAGACCCTGACAACTACTAGTCTACTTTCCGTCTGTGTGGATGTGCTGATCCTGGATATTTTATATAAGTGGAACCATGTAATATTGACTTTATGGGTCTGGGTCATTTCATTTAGCACAGTGTTGTCTGGGTCATCCATGTTGCAGCATGTGTCAGTACTTCATACTTTTAAAATGGCTGAATAATATTACATTTTGTGGGTACTATGTTTTGTTTATTCATTCATCAGTTGATGTACATTTGGGTTGTTTGCCATGATGAATAACGCTGATATGAACATCCATGTGCAAGTTTTTGTGTGAACATTTGTTTGCTGTTTTCTTGGGTATATACCTGGGGTAAGATTGCTAGGTCAAATGCCAACACTAGGTTCAATTTTTGAGGAACTGCCAAACTGCTTCCCAAAGCAATAGCACCATTTTGCAGACCCAACAGCAATGCATGAGGGTTCTAATTTCTCCACATTCTTTGCCAACACTTGTTATTGTGTGTCTTTATATCCACAGGCATCCTAGTGGGTATAAAGTAGCATTTTGTTGTGGTTTTGATTTGCATTTCCCATCAGGAATGGAATGTTGGGCTTTATTTCATGTGCTTATTGGCCATTTTTATGCCTGCCTGGAGAAACGACTATTCAGATCCTTTGCCAATTTTTAATTTATTTTTCTTTATATTGAGTTGTAATACTTCTTTATGTATTCTGGACATTAGACCCTTATCAAATATATGATTTGCAAATGTTTTCTCCCATTCTTTGGGTTGTCTTTTCACTTTCTTGATAGTATAGTATCATTTGAAGCACAAAAGTTATTAATTTTAATGAAATATAATTTATTTTTTTCCTTTGTTGCTTATGTTTTAGATGTCATATCTAAGAAACAATTGCCTTATCCACAGTCACAAAGATTTATATTTATGTTTTCTTCTGAGATTTTTGTAGTTTTAGCTCTTACATTTTGACCTTTGTTCTATTCGGGAATCGTTTTTTTGCGTATAGCATGAAGTAAGGGGCCAACTTCATTCTTTTGCATGTGGATATCCAGTTTATACTTTCTTGTTCCAGGCACCATCCCTTACCTTTTCTCCTTTTTTTCTACCTGAATTACAGATAAGATGGCTAGAGATGTAGCAGCCAGCTTGTGACTATCAGGGGGGAAAAAAAAAAAAAAAAACTAACAGAATTTTGGTGATTTAGGCATCGAATTGTTGACTAAATTTTTACTGTGTGAGAAAACCCCCAGTCCATAATTGTTTAAGGGTTTCTGTTATCTTGCAGCCCAAAGCACTGCTTCCCAATACATCACTTTTCTCTTCTCCCCGGAGTAGACATTTTACAAAGTGGTTGATGTTGCACCTCATGGTAAGTCCACCCTAATTCAAACGTCTTTCAATTTTTCCAGAATACAAAATAGTGTCATTTTAATCATGAATGATTTATGAAATTTTATGCTGCTGGCCAAATATTATTGACCCTGGGCTGGGCTCACCTAAGCTGGGCCAATCAGGTCCTTTTTCCTGGAAATTTGGAATGTTGAACTGAGAACTTTTGAAACAAGGTTCATTATTTTCTCTAGCTGAAGTCTTTGAAAACACAGTGGCTGGCCTGTTCTTTTGCTGACCGGTTTGTTTGCGAGTTGGCCTGCTGTTGGCACTGTGAACTGTAACAATACATGTTTTGCTTGTCGGGAGTTCCATTTTCATCTACTCCAGCCAGCCATTCATACGGCCGCTGCGCTGGTGGTTTACTCTTCTCTGGTTATGAGAGTATGTGAGATTAACGGTAAACTGTTCTTGAAAGTGCCCGGAATCCGCGTTTTCCTCACGGCACAAGATTTTTCTCGCACCATCCACACCTTCGCATTGACTTGCATGTCGAAGAGCAGGAAGATAAAAATCCACAGAGTTTGAAGCCGGCGGCAGCCACTGTTATTTTGAAAGTGTCTTTGTGGTCCATTAATACTTGGTTTCCGGCCCTGAAACCAAGACGACAGAACGGTGGCAGTGTCCCGAAATGGTTTTTCCACCACAATTTTGATCAGGCACCTGGCGTCCCCTGCCCAGAGTTTGCGCCACAATGATACCGTACCGTCTCCGCCAATCCCACATGGTATGGATCCAGAAACCTGAACCGCCCGTGATATTCTAAACCACTTCGTGTGGCTGTTCTTAGGTCTAATTATCTTCAAGTTTACCCTGCTTAGTCTGAACCAAATCATCTGAGGTTTATAGTGGGGGCTCATCTGTCAGAAACTTTGGCCACATGCTGTTGTCTTTCTAAAGTACTTTATTAAATTACTTAGTGTTCACTAAGCATGAGGCATTGTGCTAAGTGGTAGAGATACAAATATTAATAAGATGAATACTCTGTCTACAAAGTTTTCATAACTTCTCTTTTCTCTATTATATGGTAGAAGAAACTTTGTTACACATTCTACAGAAATGATGTATCTTCCAGTCATCCTTTTCTTCATCTCTATAGGCCTCTATCTATCTATCTATCTATCTATCTATCTATCTATCTATCTATCAATCAATCATCTATCTCCCAAAGTGCTGGGATTACAAGCGTAAGCCACTGTGCCCAGCCCCATCTATCTATCTATTTATCTGTCATTATCATCTGTCATCTATTTATCATCCATCCATCCATCCATCTATCCATGCATCCATCCATCCATCCATCCATCCATCCATCCATCCATCCATCTGTAACAGTTAGTATTGGGTAGATTATGCTGTGGTAACCAATAACTCTAATATCTTAGTGGATTTAAGCAGCAGAAGTTTACTTTTTGGCTAAAATCAAGTTAACTTCAGATTTTTTGATGGGGAGGGCTCTGTTCATGTTGTCCTCACTCACAGATCCAGGTTGTTGGAACTTCCACCACCTGAGTACTGATGGGTATTGCCCTGGAAGGCTCCAATATGGAAATAATGCACGTCTCCTTCACTCACAACCCACTGCCAGACTAGTCAAATGGCCGCATCTAACTCTAAGGGGCAGGAAAGTGCTGTCCTATGCCTTGAAGGGGGTGAAATGGAAATGCTAGTGAGCAACATTAGTCAATTTCTTGTCTCCCCTTCTCCTTTTCCTCCTTCTTTTTTTCTTTATCTTTACCTGCTCTTCAGAATTTAATCTATCTTATAATTTAATAAAGTACAGACATTAAAACAAATCTCTTATTGTAAAACATGTGACAACTAGGTAAAAGTAGGTTTTACTTTGTCATCAGGTAGTCAAATGTCTAGGAAGCTAACTTTTTTTGTATAAATGCTCTCAAAGATAAAGATAAAAACAGACAAGCAAAGCCATGTATCCCACCAGCAATATAAAACCAGAAAATTTAATAACCAGTTGTATTAGCTTCCCATGGCTTGCTGCAACAAATATCTCCAACTCAGTGGATTATAACAACACATACTGATTCTCTCAAGTTCTGAAGGTCAGAGATTAAAATTAGCATTCAAGATGTTTTCAGGGAGAGGTTTACTTGTTAGGTTCTGGAGGATAACTTATTTTTTCCCTTTTTCAGCTTTTAGAGTATCATCCCTTGCATTCTTTGGCTCATGGTCCCTTCCTCCCTCTTTAAAGCTGGCAGTGTAACATTTTCATATCTGTCTTCTTCTTTGTCATATCACTGTCTCCTCTTCTGTTTCTGTAATCAAATAGCCCTCTGCCTTCCTCTTATAAAGACAAATGAGATTACATTTAGGTCCCACCTGGATAACCCAGAATAATTTCCACATCTTGAGGTCCTTAACTTAGTCACATCTGCAAAGTCATTTTCTTTTCTGTGTAAGATAACATCCACAGGTTCTAGAGAATAGGAACTGGATTTTCTTAGAGGCTATTACTCAGCCTACCACACTAGTAATATGAACAATAGTAACACTAAATCTCTGATTTTTGAGACAGTGATTAAGAATTTTATTTGTCAATCAATCCTTGTACCTAATTTTAACAGGAGATATCAGAGCAGAATGTACTAGAAGAGAAATGGGATCCAAAATAGTACAACCCAAAATAGTACAATAATTAGTAATTATAGACCATTTCTTTTGCTGCTTTTACATATTTTTTAATGCTGATTTGAAATTTGCTACACTCAGAGATTACATTTTATATTCAGAATCTAAATGCATTTTGTTTTATAAATATAGTGACTGGATTTGCTGCATTTAGCAGAAAATTCATTGCTTATACTTCCAGAATGAAACCCGTTGGAAACATTTTGTACATATGGGGCTATGAATTATGATTTTCCCTTTACAAGATATTTGCAAGTCAGAAAAGCAAAATCATTGCTTTCTTTCTCCCCCTGCTCCTTTGGGAAGGGAGCAGTGAATCTTACCTTTTGGCAGGTCAGAAACTCTCTCTTATACTCAAGCAAGCTTGTGCAGACACCCAAAATTAAATACTAGATTCTCACAAATGTCACACACCTCTAAAGAAGATGGAACCTAAATTGAATATTAATGAGTAATGAAAGCTGAAAACAAAATTGCCTGTTGGAAATGTGCTTATGAGTTATGAGAATAACATGTAAGTTTCCTCTTTCTACTTCATTTTGAAAATAGCTGTCCACGATGTGGTTAAGTGAGCCCTGGGATCCTGATATATTTTTCCAGGATGACTGCAGACTCTTGAGCAAATAATTTGTTCCATATTGCTGAATTCTTAAGAAATAAAATTGCTCACCCTAAAAAGAGCCTTTTCAGGACTCCAGGGTAATTTCTGCCTGGTGTGTTCAGTGCCTTTTACCCCCATCTTTTGGCTATTAGACTCTTACTGAGTTAATGCAATAATTCCTTGGCACTTTTCTCTTGCAGCTGCTGACAGGGTGAACTTTTTCTTGGGCCTGTGGTGCTTAACTGTCAGGTGGACTGTAACTACATTCACATTTTTATTCATTAAAGAAACCAAAGTAGGAATACTTCTATGTCTCCTGTGGCTTCTGTTGAATCTTTGAGGTGATAAGAATCTGATCTTATCAAAATTAACGACTTATGGTCATTCACACTATTATGGTTAATGGGGTTGAGCATGAATTATCCCCTGCAGAAACGGGGCTTATTTAGGACTTATAGTACAGCACAGTCTGGGAGTATGGTCAACCGAATCTCTGGCCACCCTGTACAGCACAAATTTGAAATATATAGCAAAGATAGTTTGCAAAATGAATATTCAAGTACTGATTTCAGGTTGCTACCCAAGCAGGTTGCACTAAAAGAGCAATAATATTTAAGAATATGTTAAAAAATGTACCAGAGTTAATGAAACAAAAGCCGTACTTTGGACTCTGCAATGAAAGGGAAAATGTATTTTCTTTCAGTATAGGTTCTGGCAAGGGTGGCAGTGTGGTTATTTCAGCCTGTGGCTCCTCTCACTTCTACCATTCCACCTCCCTGCCCAACCTTCCAGAAGGGCAGAAAGGGCTAATACACTAGATTTAACTTTGTTTGCTTTCATCTCCTTCCATTTATCCATTTCTCTCAAATAGCCAGGAGGGCCATAGAGTTTTGTCATTAAGGCTGGCAATGTTCAGCCCCAGACTGGAGCAGGATAAAGGTTGGATCCTGGGGCAAGCATGAAAAAAGGTCACCCTTTAGTGTGAGGGGCAAAAATGGAACGAGAAGCAAGTTAGGGTCACATGTGATACTGATATTGCAGAAAATATCAAGGCGGTTCAACGCCATGGATTGAATGTTTGTGTCCACCTTTCCTCCAAAGTCGTATGTTGAAATCCTGGCCCCCAGTGTGATGCTATTATAAGATGGGGCCTTTGGGAAGTGATTAGATTGTGAGGGTAGAGCCCTCATGAATGGAATCAGTCCTCTTATAAATGGGACCCTAGAGAACACTGTCGCCCTCTTTTCTCCATGTGAGGATGCATTGAGAGGACAGCAGTCTGCAACCTGGAGGAGAGTTCTCACCAGAACCTGATTGTGATGGTAGCCTGATTTTGGATCTCCAGCCTCCCAAATTGTGAGAAATAAATTTCTGTTATTTGGAAGCCATCCAGTCTATAGCATTTTGTTATAGCAGCCTGAACTAACTAAACCATCAAGAACCAGGAAAATAAGAGATAAAACATAGGCATTGGCTCAGGTATAGCAGAGTCCTTATGAATTCATAAGACTGCTCTCTGCTGTATTTGGGATCATTTTGGTGGCCAAGGTCACATCTCTACCATCAATTGGCATCAGTATGGGGGAACCACCCACATGATTCAAATGATCTCCCACTGGGTCCCTCCCACAACATGTGGGGATTTGGATGGGGACACAGAGATGAACCATATCATTCTGCCCCTGGTCTCTCCAAATCTCATGTCCTCACATTTCAAAACCAACCATGCCTTCCCAACAGTCCCCACAAGTCTTAACTCATTTCAGCATTAACCCAAAAGTCCAGAGTCCAAAGTGACATTTGAGACAAGGCAAGTCCCTTCAACCTATGAGCCTGTAAAATCAAAAGCAAGCTAGTTACTTCCTAGATACAATGGAGGTACAGGTATTGGGTAAATACAGTCATTCCAAATGGGAAAAATTGGCCAAAACAAAGGAGTTATAGGGCTCATGCAAGTCCAAAATTAAGCAGAGAAATCAAACTTTAAAGCTCCAAAATGATCTCCTTTGACTCCATGTCTCACATCCAGGACATGCTGATGTAAGAGGTGGGTTCCCGTGGTCTTGGGGAGCTCTGCCCCTGTGGCTTTGCAGGGTATAGCCCTGCTCCTGGCTGCTTTCACAGGCTGGCATTGAGTATCTGCAGCTTTTCCAGGCGCACAGTGTAAGACGTTGGTGGATCTACCATTCTAGGGTCTGGGGGACAGTGACCCTCTTCTCACAACTGCAATAGGCAGTGCCCCAGTAGGGACTCTGTGTGGGGCTGTGACCCCACATTTCCCTTCCGCACTTCCCTAGCAGAGGTTCTCCATGAGGGCCCTGCCCCTGCAGCAAACTTTTGCCTAGGCATCCAGGTGTTTCCATATATCTTCTGAAATCTAGGTGGAGGTCCCCAAACCCCTATTCTTGACTTCTGTGCACCTGCACAGAACACAACTGTGCACTCAACATCACGTGTAAACTGCCAAGGTTTGGGGCTTGGACCCTCTGAAACCATGGGGTGAGCTGTACCCTGGCCCCTTTTAACAATGGCTAGAGCAGCTGGGATGCAGGGCACCAAGTCCCTAGGCTGTAGACAGCATGCATGGGGACTCTGGGCCCCGCCCACAAAACCGTTTTTCCCTGCTAGGCTTTGGGGTCTGTTATGGGAGGGACTGCTATGAAGACCTATCACATGCCCTGGAGACATTTTCCCCATTGTCTTGGGGATAAACGTTCAACTCTTTGTTTCTTACGCAAATTTCTGCAGCCAGCTTGAATTTCTCCTCAAAAAATGGGTTTTTCTTTTCTACTGCATCATCAAGCTGCAAATTTTCTGAACTTTTATGCTCCATTTCCCTTTTAAAACAGAATGCTTTTAACAACACCCAAGTCACGTTTTGAATACTTTGTTGCTTAGAAATTTGTTCTGCCAGATAACCTAAATCATCTCTCTCAAGTTCAAAGTTCCACAGTTCTCTAGGGCAGGGGCAAAATGCCACCAGTCTCCTTGCTAGAACATAACAAGAGTCACCTTTGCTCCAGTTCCCAACAAGTTCCTTATCTCCATCTGAGACCGCTTCAGCCTGGACCTTATTGTTCACATCATTATCAGCATTTTTGTCAAAGCCACTCAACAAGTTTCTAGGAGGTTTCAAACTTTCCCACATTTTCCCGTCTTCTTCTGAGCCTTCCAAACTCTTCCAACGTCTGCCTGATACCCAGTTCCGAAGTTGCTTCCACATTTTCAGGTATCTTTTCATCGACACCCCACCCTACTGGTACCAATTTACTGTATTAGTTCATTTTCACGCTGCTGATAAACATATACCTGAGACTGGGAAGAAAAAGAGGTTTAGTTGGACTCACAGTTTCACTTGGCTGGGGAGGCTTCAGAATCGTGGGAGGTGAAAGGTATGGCAGTGGCAAGAGAAAATGAGAAAGATGCAAAAGCAGAAACCCCTGATAAAACCATCAGATCTCGTGAGACTTATTCACTATCACAAGAACAGTATGGGGGAAACTGACCCCATGATTCACGTTATCTCCCACCGGATTCCTTCCACAACATGTGGGAATTATGGGAGTATAATTCACGATGAGATTTGAGTGTAGACACAGAGACAAACCGTATCAGAATCTGACTTCGGCCACTAGTAAGTGTTTACCTAATCATCCATCCATCATCTATTCCTTCATTCATAAACATGTTCCACATAATTTAGTGTTGGCTTTTACTGGAGTCTCTGGCCTTCTTGCATGACTCCCCTCCAGCCAGACCTTATTTCAAAGTAATGTGGAAGGATGAATGTCAGGAGCATCTATTGAGTATAGTTGTTGGGAAGTCTTGGTTTTTCACTAGGCCAGTACACTAAAAAGAGGCTGAGATGCTAAGATATCTTTTTTTTTTTTGAGACGGAGTTTCGTTCTTGTTGCCCAGGCTGAAGTGCAATGGCACATGATCTCGGCTCACTGCAACCTCCCAGGTTGAAGCAGTTCTCCTGCCTCAGCCTCCTGAGTAGCTGGGATTACAGGCATGCACCACCATGCCCGACTAATTTTGTATTTTTACTAGAGGGTTTCTCCATGTTGATGAGGCTGGTCTCAAACTCCTGACCTCAGGTGATCTGCCCACCTTGGCCTCCCAAAGTGCTGGGATTACAGGTGTGAGCCCCCGTGCCCGGCCGAGGCTGAGATATCTTTATATTTGGGTGGAGTCACCCACTCCAAGAAAGCCTAGACACTTCTTTTTTTCTTCTTTTCTGTATTTTGCTTTTTCTCACTATGGGACACTAAGATCTAGAGGGCTCAGTTTAGGCTGTGGGTTTTTGGGCGAAGAGAAAAGCAATCCCATGGGCCAGTCATTTGCACAGGCAGGTAGAATCAGTCATACAGCCTCACCTAGCTCACCAGGGGACTTACCTTAGCTTGTGGGTAGCCTGGAGCTCTGTGTACGTCTTTTTCAGAGACACTTTCGTGGATGGCTATGGAAGGGCAGGGCAAGATTTTCTATTCAGGTCCAGGTTTCTAAGCTGTAGCTCTTATAGTTCTCCTTAGTACAGAGATGGCAGACTCATATGCAAGGTAGGATATGAAATCTTGGATTGGGAATGGTAAGAGGTTTCTCCAAATAGAGGTTGGATGCTACAGTGGGATGCATAACAAGAGAAGAGTTTGTTTTTGTTTTTTGTTTTTTTTTTTTGATAGTGGAATGGGGAGGCCCCCAGTTACCAGACCAGCTCATAAAGAGAGATGGTAAGGAGAGAAGTTCTGGTAAAGCAAGTCCTCAACCCAGAAAACCGGCAGGTTAGGATAGGTCTCAGGAACAATTGACAAAACAAAGAAAGGGCAATTTGTTTTTTCAAAAGAAAAAGGAGTATTCTTGAGAAAGGAGCAATTAAGGGAAGTACAGTGAAGTATCCAGAGAGGTATGATTTTAGTTTGAACTGGTCACAGACTTGGGTTATTACTTGAAGGAGAGTTTTAACCACTTTATTTGCAAACAGCGCATATTGGTAGAATAGAACAGGAACCCCTTTTCTTACCAGACATACATACGTTCAGAATCTGGTATTTATTCTGATGGGGTTGATGAAATTAAATGTTATACAGTTGTTTGTCATAGCTTTTAATGGTTAAAAAAATGTCTTCACTATAGTCCTTGAAAAGACATAAGGAAATTGAAATTTAACAGCCTGAAAAATTAAAATTTAATACTCCTGCAATGTATCATTGTCTCCTTAAAATATTTTAGATGATCTTCTTATCCAGTTATAAAATGATACATATTCATTAAAAATATTAAAATACAGAGAAATACAAAGAGTAAAAATAAAATCACTTGGAGTGGGAGTATCAAAATGGCAGACTGGAAGCAACTCATGAAGAGGAAACGAAAGGGCTGGTGAACACCGACCCTGCAGACTGATCATCTGAAAAACCTGTTGGGATCCATCAAGGCAACAGGGGAACACAGAGAGCAGAGAGGAGTGAGGCTGGGCCCCAGCCTGTCTGGGCTTACTGTGGAGCCAGGAGAATCTCTCCAACATGGGAAAGGGGAGTTGAGTGAGAGCCCTCAGGGGATTCATGTTCTCCAAAGCGACCTGTGCAAAACTGGGAATGGGATAATACCCCTGCCCCTCTCCCTCCCCCCAATATCTTCCCACTATGCTTCTAGTGGCAGAGAGCCACCCAGATGTTCTGCAAGGGCAACTCTTGAGTCCAAAGGGACCTCTACAAGCCTTGGGCCCTGGAACAGACCAGCAGTGGCACCATAGCCCTAGTAGAGGCCATAGTTGCAGTTCCTAGAAGCAATAAGATTGCTCTACTACTTCTTGCCAGATGGGACTTGGCACCAGCTTGCGATGCAATGGTCCTGCTTTGACCCAAACTTGGCTGGCCACTCCAGTCACCCCAGCCACTGGTAACCAGGTGGGCAACCTCCAGCCCAGTGGTCCTTCTTTTGTGCGGCCTCAGCTGAAAGGTGTAGCCTCATGATATCTTAGAAACCCATGGAGAGAAGGGTGCATGACCCTACCCACCCCCATCACTGATAGCCAGAAGGGCAACACCTGCTAGAGCTGCTGGCTCAGTGGCTCTGCTTCTGTGTGAATTCAGCCAGTGGGCACAACCTCATGTTTTCCCAAGAAATACAGAGACAGAGACCCCACCCACTGCTGTCACTGATAGCCAGGTGGGAAACAACTGCTAGAGTTTCTGGCCCAGTAGTCCTGCTTCTGTGGGAACTCAGCTGGAAAGTGTAGCTTCATGTTTTCCCAGGAAACACCCAGATGGCAGGGTATGTGACACCCCGCACCCCCACCACTTATAGCCAGTAGAGAAATTCCTGCTAGAGCTTCTAGCCCAGAGGTCCTGGTTCTATGGGAACTCAGCCAGTAGGCACAGCCTCCTGTCATCCCAGGAAGCACTTGATGGCAGGGTGGGCATCTCTACCGACTCCCACCACTGGTACCTAGGTGAGCCACACCTGTTAGAGCTTCTGGCTCAGCAGTACTATTTCTGCCAGAATTTGCTAAAAGGCACAGCCTCCTGTTGCTCTGGAAAGACCTGCATGACAGAGCAGGCAACTCCACCCACCTCCACCTCCTACAGCCAGATGGATCATACCTGCTAAACTTCCAACCAGTTTCTGCATAAACTCTGAGGCAGGCACAACCCAGTGTTTCCCCAGGAAGCACATGACCTAACAAAGATATGACTTGTCTGCCAACTGTGGCCCCTGCTTGAGGGAGCCCCATGAACCAGAATACCCAACAAAATACTCATGGGAACAGAGAAGTAATCAGAGGGGGCTCCTCCAAGACCCGAGAGTGGACTAGAATCAAAGCCAGTTAATTGAATTGACCTTATACCATAACCAAACCCCCAAGGGCACCAAAGGAAAAAAAAAGCAAAAAAGAAAAATTGCATCTAAAGGACAGCAACTTCGAGCTTTGAAGGAACATGAGCCCACACAAATGAGAAAGAATCAGCATAAGAACTCCGGCAATGCAAAAAGCCAGAGTGCCTTCTTTCCTCCAAATGACTGCACTTGTTACCAAGAAAGGGTTCTTAACCAGGCTGAGATGGCTGAAATGACAAAACTAGTATTCAGAATGTGGATAGGAATGAAGATCATCAAGATTCAGGAGAATGTTGAAACCCAATCCAAGGAAGCTTAGAATCACAATAAAATAACGCAGGAGCTGATAGAACAAAATAGCCAATATATACACATATATATCTGATTTGATAGAGCTAAAATCACACAAAAATAATTGCATAATGCGATCTCAAGTATTAACAGCAGAACAGACCAAGCTGAGGAAAGAATCTCAGAGCTCAAAGACTGGATCTCTGAAATAACTCAGTCAGACAAAAAATAAAGAAAAAAGTATGTAAAAAGAATGAATAAAACCTCCACAAAATATGGGATTATGTAAAGAGACCAAATCTGTATCTCACTGGTATCCCTGAAAGGGACAGGGAAAAAACAAGCAACCTGGAAAACCTATTTCAGAATATCATCCATGAAAATTTCCCCAAGCTAGCCAGAGAGGCCAACAGTCAAATCTAGGAAATACAGAGAATCCCTTCAAGATACTTCACAAGAAGACCATTTTCAAGAAACATAATCATCAGATTCTCCAAGGTCGAAATGAAAGAAAATGTTAAAGGCAGCTAGAGAAGAGGAGCAGATCACCTACAAAGGGAGCTCTGTCAGGCTAACGGTGGGCCTTTCAGCAGAAGCCCTACAAGCCAGAATAGATTGGGAACCTATATTCACCATTTTTTAAAAAAATTTTCAACCAAGAGTTTCACATCCAGCCAGACTAAGTTTCACAGGTGAAGGAGAAGTGAGATCCTTTTCAGACAAGCAAATGCTGAGGGAATTCATTACCACCAGACCTGCCTTACAAGAGGTCCTGAAAGGAGCACTACATAAGGAAAGGAAAGACCATTTACCAGATATACAATAACACATCTAAATTTATAGATCAGTAATACTATAAAGCAACCACAAGAACAAGTCAGCATAGTAACCAGCTAACTACATGATGATAGGATCAAATTTGCACACATCAAGACTAACCTTGAATGTAAATGGGCTGAACACCCCAAGTAAAAGGCACAGAGGGGGAAGTTGGATAAAGAAGGAAGACCTAATAGTATGCTGTCTTCAAGAGACCCATCTCATGTGCAATGACATCCATAGGCTCAGAATAAAGACATGGAGAAAAATCTACCAAGCAAATGGAAAACGGAAAAATGCAGAGGGCACAATCCTAATTTCAAGCAAAATGGACTTTAAGCTGATAAAGATCAAAGAAGATAAGGAAGAGCATTATGTAATGGTAAAGGGTTCAATTCAATAAGAAGACTTAACTATCCTAAATATATATGCGGCTAACACAGGAGCACTCAGATTCAAAAAGTATGCTTTTAGAGATCTACAAAGTCTCGCACATAAAAATAGTAGAAACCTTCAACATTCCATTGACAGTATTACACAGTACATGGAGGCAGAAAATTAACAAAGATATTCAGGACCTGAACTCAACACTTAGCTAAATGGACCCTCTCCACTGCAAGACAACAGAATATACTTTTGTCTTATTGCCACATAGCCCCTACTCCAACATTGGCCACACAAGCAGATATGAAACAACATTCAGCAAATTCAAGAAAACTGAAATTATATCAACTATACTCTTGGACCATAGCATAATAATAATAGAAATCAAGACTAAGAAAATCACTCAGAATCATACAATTACATGAAAATTAAACAACCTGCTCCTGAATGACTTTTGGGTAAACAATGGAATTAATATAGAAATCAAGAAATACTTTGAAACTAATGAAAATAAAGATACAACATACCAGAATCTCTGGGAAATAACTAAGGGAGTGTTAAGAGGCAGGCTTATAGCCCACATCAAAAAGTTAGGAAGATATCAAATGAACAACCTAACATCATGACTAGAGGAACTAGAGAAGCAAGAGCAAACAAACTCCAAATCTAGCAGAGGACAATAAATAACCAAAATCAGAGCTTAACTGAAGGAAACTGAGTCATGAAAAACCATACAAAAGATCAATGAATCCAAGAGTTGGTTATTTTAAAAAATCAATAAGATAGATAGATCACTAGCTAGGCTAACACAGGAAAAAGAGAGAGGATCCAAATAAACACATTTGGAAATGACAAAGGGGACATCACCACTTACACTCCAGAAATACAAAAAACCTCAGAGACTACTATGAACACCTCTATGCTTGCAAACTAGAAATTCTAGAAGAAATGAATAAATTCCTGGATGCATGCAACCTCCCAAGACTGAACCAGGAAGAAATTGAATCCCTGAACAGACCAATAACAAGTCCAAAATTGATTCAGTAATAAAAAGCCTAGGACCCCCAAAAAGCCTAGGACCAGATGGATTCACAGTTGAAATTTACCAGATGTATAAAGATGACTCCTTCCCAACTCATTCTGCGAGGTCAACATCATCCTGATTCCAAAACCTGGCAGAAACAAAACAACAAACCAAAACTTCAGGCCAATACCCTTGACAAACATAGATGCAAATATCCTCAACAAAATACTAGCAAACTGGATTCAGCAGGACATCAAAAAGCTAATCCATCATCATCCAGTAGGCTTTATCCTTGAATGCAAGGTTGGTTTAACATACACAAACCAGAAAATGTGATTCATCACATAAACAGTACTAAAAATAAAAGCCACTTTATTATCTCAATAGATGCAGAAAAGGCTTTTGATAAAATTCAATATCCCTGTATGTTAAAAACCCCAAGTAAACTAGGCATTGAAGGAATATATGTCAAAATAATTAGTGATCTGTGGCAAAACCACAGCTAACATCAAATTGAATGGGCAAAAGTTGGAAGCATTTCCCTTGAAAACCAGCACAAGACAGGGATGCCTGCTCTCACCATTCCTAGTTAACATAGTATTGGAAGTTCTGGCAAGAGTAATCAGACAAGAAAAATACATAAAGGACATCCAAATAAGAAGAGAGGAAGTCAAATTATCCCTGTTTGCTGATAACATGATTCTATTTCTAGAAAACCCTGTAGTCCTTGGCCCAAAGCTCCTGATCTGATAACTTTAGCAAAGTTTCAGGATACAAAATCAATGTACAAAAATCAGTAGCATTCCTATATACCAACAACATCCAATCTGAGAGCCAAATCAGGAATGCAATTTCATTCACAGTTGGCAAAAAAAGAATAAAATACCTAGATATACAACCCACTAGGGATTTGAAAGACTTCTACAATGAGAATTACAAAATACTACTCAAAGAAATCAAAGATGACACAAACAGACAAAAATCATTTTATGCTTATGGATGGGAAGAATAAATATCATTAAAATGACTATACTGCCCAAAGCAATTTATAGATTCAATGCTATTTATATCAAACTACCAATGATATTCCTTACATAATTAGAAAAAAAATTGAAAAATTCATATGAAACTAGAAAGATCCCAAATAGCCAAGGCAATCCTGAGCAAAAATAACAAAGTTGGAGGCATTACATTATCCTGCTTCAAACTATACTACAGGGTTATAGTAAACAAAACCAGCATAGTACTGGTACAATAACAGACACATAGACCAGTGGGACAGAATAGAGAGCCCAGAAAGAAGGCTGCACACCTACAACCATCTCATCTTTGACAAAGTTGACAAATACAAGCAATGGAGACAGGACTCTTTATTCAACAAATGATGCTGGGATAACTGGCTAGCCATAGGTAGAAGACTGAAACTGGACCCCTACCTAACACCACATACAAAAATCAACTCAAGATGGATCAAATACTTAAATGTAAAACCTAAGCTATAAAAGTCCTTCAAGATAACCCAGGAAATTTCATTCTGGACATAGGATTTGGCAAAGATTTCATGATAAAGACACCAAAAGCAGTTGCAACAAAAGCAAAAATTCACAAATGGGACGTAATTAAACTAAAGAGCTTCTACACAGCAAAAGAAACTGTCAACAGAGTAAAGAGATAATCTACAGAATAGGAGAAAATACATGCAAACTATGCATTGACAAAAGTCTAATGTGCAACATCTATAAGAAACTTCAACAAATTTACAAGAAAAGAAAAACCCACTAAAAAATGAGCAAAGGACATGAACAGACACTTTTCATAAGAAGACATACGTGCTGCCAGCAACTATATGATCATTAGAGAAATGCAAATGAAAATCACAATGAGATATAATCTCACACCAGTCAGAATGGCTCTTACAAAAAAAAAAAAAACAACAAAAAAACAAAAAAACAAAAAAATCAGATGTTGGCGAGATTGCAGAGAAAAAGGAGCGCTTATACACTGCTGATGGAAGTACAAATTAGTGGAGCCACTGTGGAAAGCGGTGTGGTGATTCCTCAAAGAACTTAAAACAGAATTACCATTTGACCCAGCAATCCCATTATTGGGTATATACCCGATGGCCCATATGAATCATTCTGCCGTAAAGACACATGCATGCATATGTTCACTGCGGCACTATTCATGATCAGAAAGACATGGAATAAACCTAAATGCCCAACAATGTTAGACTGTATAAAGAAAATGTGGCACATATACACCATGCAGCCGTAAAAAGAATGAGACCATGTCCTTTGTGCAACATGAATAGAGCTAAAGATCATTATCCTAAGCTAATACAAGAACAGAAAACCAAATACTGCATGTTCTCACTTATAAGTTGGAGCTAAATAGCAAGAACGCATGGATACTAGGAGGGGAACAACAGACACTGGGGTCTACTTGAGGGTGGAGGGTGAAAGGAAGTAGAGAATCAGAAAAAATACCTATCAGGTACTATGCTTATTCCCTGGGTAACAAACTTATCTGTACACCAAACCCTCATTACATGCAGTTTACCTATACAACAAACCTGCACATATACGCCTGAACCTAAAATGAAAGTTAAAAAATGAAATAAAATCACCTGCCTACAGACAATCCTGTTGGTATTTTAAAGTATATTCTTTCAATAATTTTGCTGTCCATTAATACATACACACATTTTGGAAAAATAAGATTACCCTATTCTTATTATTTCTATGAACTGCTCTTTTCACTAATGCACAACATTTTTTTCAAAGCCATTAAGTATTCTTTTCAGTATAATTTATACTCATTCAATTTATCTAAGTTATTTATTTAATCAGTCTCCTATTGTTAATAAGTTAGCTCTCCTTTCCCCAGGTTTTTAAATTTTTTATCATTATTAACAGTGCTTTAATGCACCTCATTTGATCAATTTCCAAATATTTACTGAGTGTTTAGCATATGTCAAGCCTCGTACATGGCTGAATACAAATAGACTTGGTTCCTAACCTTAGGAAAGTTAGTGTTGTGGGAGATACAAATTATAAACAAGTAAATCAACAAGCATAGGTAATTTGTGGTTGCACAAAGGAGAACAGGATTAACCCCTACCTAAATTAGTCATGATAGTGAGACTGATGATGCTGCATGCACCAAGAGGGTATGAATAGGTTTATTACTCACATCATGAGGCTCTCCCGAGAGAGCAGGGCAGGTGTAAACTAATCCAGATGGCTTAAGCGAAGTGGAAGAAGTGGACTGGGCCATTATAGTGGCTGTAGGGTGGGGCCTTGTGAGGTTTGGACTGCTGCTAGTAGCAAGTATAGGGCAGACAGGAAAGCGGAACAGGGATTCAAAAGCTGCCAACAGTTTTACATCAAAAAAGGTGTCAGCTGACCGGGTGCGGTGACTCACGCCTGTAATCCCAGCACTTTGGGAGGCTGAGGCGGACAGATCATGAGGTTAGGAGATCGAGACCATCCTGGCTAACACGGTGAAACCCCGTCTCTACTAAAAATACAAAAAAAATTAGCCGGGCTTGGTGGCGGGCACCTGTAGTCCCAGCCACCCTGGAGGCTGAGGCAGGAGCATGGCATGAACCCGGGAGGCAGAGCTTACAGTGAGCTGAGCTCATGCCACTGTACTCCAGCCTGGGCGACAGAGCGAGATTTCGTCCCAAAAGAAAAAAAAAAAAGGTGTCAGCCTCTTTATTGTAATAGGTGTACAAATTGAGGAAATGCCATGAAGACATTGGAAGGAAATTATTGAGTTTTTAAACTGGGGGGCTCTGGGAAGGTTGTTCTGAGAGGTGACATACAAGTTAAGAAGTTACGAGTGAGAAGGAGCCAATCAGATACAGAGCTGGGGTAGGAGCCTGTGAAGGTAACAGCCAACACAAAATGAAAGAGAGTTTGTCATGTCTGAGGAGGGTTATGAGAGAGTGGGAGTGGGCACCAAGATGACAGGCAAAATTGTTGAGGTGGGCAAGAGTTAGATCCTGCAGGGCATAGTAGGCAATATTAAGAAGTTTGTGGCCTGGCGCGGTGGCTCACACCTGTAAGACCAGCACTTTGGGAGGCCGAGATGGGCGGATCACGAGGTCAGGAGATTGAGACCATCCTGGCTAACACGGTGAAACCCCGTCTCTACTAAAAATACAAAAGTTAGCTGCGTGCAGTGGTGGGCGCCTGTAGTCCCAGCTACACGGGAGGCTGAGGCAGGAGAATGGCGTGAACCCGGGAGGCGGAGCTTGCAGTGAGCCGAGATCATACCATTGCACTCCAGCCTGGGCGACAGAGCGATACTCTGTCTCAAAAAAAAAATAAATAAATAAATAAAAAAGAAGTTTGCATTGGATTATTTGTACAAGAGGAAGACACTGTTTTAGGCAAGGGATTGACATTATCTGATTTGTTTTTAAAATATCACTTCAGTTGTCATGGAGCGACTATATTGTAGGTGCTAAGCGTGGCAGCAGAGAACATAAATTATTTCAGTAGTCCAGTAGAGATATGATGGTGGTTTGGGCTAGAGGGGTGGCAGGAAAGATGAAGCAAGATGAATGAATGATTTATAAAGATTTGGAGATTAGTGATCAGAACATTGTGGCTGAATGGAGGGTGTGAGTAGAGAATTCAACTAACTCCAAATCTTCTGCCTTGAACACTTGGATAGGTGTTGGTGTCATTTACTGTGGTGCAATCAGTAGTGGAGACAAGCTATTTAAAGGGGGAATGAGTGGCAGGGTTTGGTTGAGGAGTAAATTCAGGAATTTGTGTTTTGACAAGTTAGCTTCCACAGGCTTATGACACAGCCAGGGGGAGATGCCAAACATGTAGTTGAACAAATGAATCTGGAGCTCAGAGGTGAGGTTGTGATGGAAGAATAAATTTGGAAGTTGTTAACACATAAATGACATTTAAAACAAGAGACTGGTTCAAATTGTCAAGGGAGAGAGTGCAGGGAGAAAGGTGGGTTAAAGGAGAAGTTCCCAGGAAACATGATAAGGAAGTTTCCAGAATAGTAGGAAGGAAATGAGGAGGATATGCTGTCATGGAAGCCAGAAAGGAAAGTATAGCAAGAAAGATGGAGGGGCCAACTTTGTAGAATGTTGCTGAGATGTCAAAAAAGGGAAGACCTTAAAGTGTCTAGTGGGTTTTGTAACAGGAGGTCCCTGGTGACTTTGAAGACCTTGTCAGTAATGTAGTGGGTGTGAAAGTGAGACTAGAGTTGGCTGAAGTGGGAGGTATGAAGAGAAGACAATGTGTGTAGACAACTTTTTCAAGAAGTTGTCCTTTGAGGGAGCAGAGAAATTTGGTAGTAGCCGAAGGAAGATATTGGGAAGAGGGCTTTATCAAGATAGTTTGAGTGCTGATGGGATAATTCTCATGGAACAACTTTTGGGAACATTCATTATTAACTCCATAAATTACACGAGGGGCTGAAAAGCACAGAGTTTAGGAGCATGGGCTGTGGAGCAGGCTGCCTGGGCGCTATCCCTTAGTGGCTGTGCAACAACCTTGGGTGAGTATCTTAACTTTGTCTCTGCCTTAATCACCTTAATTGTAAAACGGGGATAATGACACTAATAGTACCTACCTTATCAGGATGTTGTGAAGATTGAATAAGTACATATTTGCTAAGTTCTTAGAATGTGGCCTAGGAAATTCATATAGTACACATTATATAAATGTTGGCTAAAAAAAAACATAAAATACAAATGATTATAACCAGAATTTCTATGATACAGAGTACACATATTTTAAAGCCTTTGGTGATACCAAATTGCTTTTCACAAAATATCACCAGCTTGTGTGTTCATGGGCTGTCAACAAAAGGGTTAGTTTCTGGACATCTTTACCAACATGAGGTAATATATATCAAAAGCATTGCATTTTGCAAGGAAAAAAATATTGTGTCCCCACACAAATCTCATCTTGAATTATAGCTCCCATAATTCCCTCATGTTGTCGGAGGGACCCAGTGAGAGATAATTGAATCACAGCGTGTTTTCTCCCATACTGTTCTCGTGGTAGTGAGTAAGTCTCGTGAGAGCTGATGGTTTGATAAGGGGAAACCCCTCTCACTTGGCTGTCACTCTTCTCTTGTCTACTGCCATGTGAAATGTGCCTTTTGCCTCCCAGCATGATTGTGAGGCTTCCCCAGTCATGCGGAACTGTGAATCCACTAAACCTCTTTCTTCTGTAAATGGCCCAGACTTGGGTATGTCTTTATCAGCAGCTTGAAAACAGACTAATACACTGAGCGTTTTTAAAAAGCTTGTTGGCAATTTAAGTTTTTTCTAAAATAAGTTGCCTATTTTTGTCCACTGTTTATATTTTCCATTGTGGTATTTTGCTTTTCTCATATTGCTTTTAAAGAACTATTAAGGCATCAAACTTGAGTATTTTTTCTCCTTTTGTTATTTGCCTTTTAAGTGACGATTTGGGGGCCAAAAAAGGTCTTATTTGTCATGAAGTACACTACTTTTCTATATTTTTTCTCTCTTTTACTGACAAATGGGATACTCATCTATGTTCCTTCTTTTTCTAGTTTTTTTTTTGGAATTATGTTTATAATCCAGCTGGAATTTATTTTAGTGTGTAGTGTAAAGTACGCATATAATTATTTTTACACAAATATTTGAGCAGATTTACCAACATCATTTATTGAATAATCTATTCTTCTCTTACTAATTAGACATGAATCCTTCATTATATGTAATCATCCATAAATATTTGAATCTGTTTCTGCTCTTTCTATTCTTTCCATTGTTCTATTCCTGTTCCAATTATCTGTTCTCTTTATTCTTAATTTAGTGCAAAACTCTGAATTATAATGTCTTTGCAATTGAAAATTTAAATAAAATATATAAATATAATCTTATCTGATTTTGCAAAATCCATTACTTTTTATTTTTCAAAATTGATTGCTCGTTTCTGCCTGGTGACTTTTTAAATTTGAAATTATTATGTTTTAAAGTTCTACATAAACATTCTGGTAAGATTTGTATTACCCTTATGAAATAATTTAGGATTATTAAGGCTCCCATGGTATGGCTTCTGTGATAGGTAGTGCACTGAGTGTGGGCAAGAACTGTGACTACTATGGGATATCACTCCCATGGTTAGGTCACTAATTAGTTGATTTTTGAGTTGATCAAAAGTGAGAATCTCCAAGTGAGCTGTACCTAACCAGGGGAGCCCTTTAAAGGGCCTTGGACCTTATTGCAAAAGAGATTTAAAGTGTAATAGGAATTTCATGCAAGTGAGATTCTCCATTGATGACTCTGAAGATGGGAAGGGGCCATGCAAGTAAGAACCAGGGAGTGGCTAGTTGGAACTGAGAGCAATCCCTAACTGACAGCCAGCAAGGAACCGAATTCTGCCATCAACCTAAATGATCTTGGAAGAGAATCAGATTTGAGATCCAGGGGAGAGCACATCCTTGTAACACCTTGATTTTGATTTTGGTCTTGTGAGATCCTGAGCTAAGAACCCAGTCATGTCATGCCTGGACTTCTAACTCACAGAACTGTGAGTTAGTAAATGGATGTTGTTTTAAGCTATTAAGTTTGTGGTAGTTTGCTACACAGAAATAGAAATGTAACACAGTTCTCATTTATTAAATTCTCCACTGTTGTAAGCCTCAGTAAAGTTTTATATATGGATCCAATATGTTTATTGGTAGATGTATTCCTGAGTGTATTGGTCAGGGCTCTTACTTACAGACAAATAATCCTTTAACTAGTGCCAGCAGAAAGAAGGCTATCCTCCCTCCCCCTAAAAAAAGCTGAGTACTTCACAGAAATCCTGGGAAAGTTGGAGAACCAGGCTGAGATGCCAGAGAGCCAAAAACAAAGCGCTAGGGGAAACTGCCTAGCCACAATATGAGACTATTCTGGCAAAAGCTAGCTGCTGATGTGTTACTGCTCAGCACCTCTGACACATTCTGGATGCCTGAAACCCTGCCACATGTGCTCTGGAGGAATAAAATTCCTCAGCCATGAAACTTGACAGAAGATCTGGCTTTCCTGCCTGTAGCTGGTTAATTTTTTCCCTAAGTTTCATGCCGGTGCTTCTGCTTGGTGGAAACCAGGCAATATATCAAACTTTACCTTCAACAGAGGCTGGAACATGTAGTTTAAGGCTATTGGCCTATCTAGTTGAAGAAAGAAAACTAGAAGAGGGTAGAAAGTGGTGTGGAATGAGCTAGCTTACAACATCCATGATTCTATGCATTTTATATTTTGTTGTTACTGTGAAAATGATCATTTGGTGAGGAAAGGTGCACTCTGGCCCAGATGCTATGGTTTTCCTATGGTCTTTGCAATGTGCAGACCGGAAGATTCCCTCCGGTGCCTAGACCACCAGGGCCCTGGGTTTCAAGCACAAAACTGGGCCGCTTGGGCAGACACCAAGCTAGCTGCAGTAGTTTTTTTCATACCCCAGTGGCGCCTGGAATGCCAGCAAGACAGAACTGTTCACTCCCCTGGAAAGGAGACCGAAGCCAGGAAGCCAAGTGATCTAGCTCAGTGGCTCCCAGCCCCACAGAGCCCAGCAAGCTAAGATCCACTGGCTTGAAATTCTCCCTGCCAGCACAGCAGTCTGAAGTTGACCTGGGACACTCGGGCTTTGAGGGGAGGGGTGTCCACCATTGCTGAGACTGGAGTAGGTGGTTTTCCCCTCACAGTGTAAACAAAGCTGCCAGGAAGTTCGAACTGGGTGGAGATCACCACAGCTTGGCAAAGCCGCTGTAGCCAGACTGCCTCTCTAGATTCATCTTCTCGGTCAGGGCATCTCTGAAAGAAGGGCAGCAGCCCCAATCAGGGGCTTATAGATAACACTCCCATCTCCCTGGGACAGAGCACCTGGGCAAAGGGGTGGCTATGGGCGCAGCTTCAGCAGACTTAAATGTTCCTGCCTGCTGGCTCTGAAGAAAGCAGCAGATCTCCCAGCACAGCGCTTGAGCTCTGCTAAGGGACAGAATGCCTCCTTTAGTGGGTCCCTGACCCCTGTGCCTCCTGACTGGGAGACACCTCAGGAGAGCTGCAGCTGGCATCTGGCGGGTGCCCCTCTGGGTTGAAGCTTCCAGAGGAAGGAATTGGCAGCAGTCTTTGCTGTTCTGCAGCCTCCGCTGGTAATACAAGCAAACAGCATCTGGAGTGGACCTCCAACAAACTCCAGCAGACCTGCAGCAGAGTGGCCTGACTGTTAGAAGGAAAACTAACAGAAAAGAGTAGCATCAACATCAATCAAAAGGACATCCACAGAGAAACTCCATCTGAAGCTCACCAACATCAAAGGCCAAAGGTAGATAGATCCACAAAAATGAGGAAGAACCAACACAAAAAGGCTGAAAATTCCAAAAACCAGAACACCTCTTCTCATCCAAAGGAACACAGCTCTCCACCAGGAAAGGAACAAAACTGGATTGAGAATGAGTTTGATGAAATGACAGAATTAGACTTCAGAAGTTGGATAATAACAAACTTCTCTGAGCTAAAGGACCATGTTCTAACCCAATGCAAGAAAGCTAAGAACCTTGAAAAAAGGTTAGATGAATTGCTAACTAGAATAACCAGTTTAGAGAAGAACATAAATGACCCAATGGAGATGAAAAACACAGCAGGAGAACTTTGTAAACCATACACAAGTATCAATAGCCAACTCAATCAAGTGGAAGAAAGGATATCAGAGATTAAAGATCAGCTTAATGAAATAAAGCGTGAACACAAGATTAGAGAAAACAGAATGAAAAGAAGTGAACAAAGTCTCCAAGAAATATGGTACTATGTCAAAAGACCAAACCTACATTTGATTGGTGTGCCTGAAAGCGATAGGGAGATTGGAACCAAGTTGGAAAGCACACTTCAGGATATTATCCAGGAGAACTTCCCCAACCTGGCAAAATAGGCCAACATTCAAATTCAGGAAATACAGAGAACACCACAAACATACTCCTGGAGAAGAGCAACCACAAGATACATAATCATCAGATTCACCAAGGTTGAAATGAAGGAAAAAATGTTAAGGGCAGCCAGAGAGAAAGGTTGGGTTATCCACAAAGGGTAACCTAGATCAGACTAACAGTGGATCTCTCAGCAGAAACCCTACAAGCCAGAAGAGAGTGGGGGCCAATATTTAACATTCTTAAAGAAAAGAATTTTCAACCCAGAATTTCATATCCAGTCAAACTAAGCTTTGTAAGCAAAGGAGAAATAAAATCCTTTACAGACAAGCAAATGCTGAGAGATTTTGTCACCACCAGGCCTGCCTTACAAGAGCTCCTGAAGGAAGCACTAAACATCAAAAGGAAAAACTGGTACCAGCAACTGCAAAAACATCAAATTGTAAAGACCATCGACACTGTAAAGAAACTGCATCAACTAATGGGCAAAATAACCAGCTGACAATATTAACCTTAAATGTAAATGGGCTAAATGTCCCAATCAAAAGACACAAACTGGCAAATTGGATAAAGAGTCAAGATCCATCAGTGTGCTATATTCAGGAGACCCATCTTCTTACATGCAAAGACACACATAGACTCAAAATAAAGGGCTGCAGGAATATTTATCAAGCAAATGGAAAGCAAAAGAAAAAAAAAAAAGCAGGGATTGTAATCCTAGTCTCTGATAAAACAGACTTTAAACCAACAAAGATCAAAAAAGACAAAGAAGGGCATTACACAGTGGTAAAGGGATCAATGCAAAAAGAGCTAACTATCTGAAATATATATGCATCCCATACAGGAGCCCCCAGATTCATAAAGCAAGTTCTTAGAGACGTACAAAGAGATGTAGACTCCCACACAATAATAGTGGGAGACTTCAACACCCCATTGTCAATAATAGATCAATGAGACAGAAAATTAACAAGGCTATCCAGGGCTTGAACTCAGCTCTGGACCAAGTGGACCTAATAGACATCTACAGAACTTTCCACCCCAAATTGACAGAATATACATTCTTCTCAGCACCACATTGCACTTATTCTAAAATTAACCACATAATTGGAAGGAAAACACTCCTCAGCAAATGCAAGAGAATGGAAATCATAATAAACAGTCTCTCAGACAACAATGAAATCAAATTAGAACTCAGGATTAATAAACTCACTCAAAACCACACAACTACTTGGAAACTGAATGACTTGCTCCTGAATGACTACTGGGTAAATAACAAAATGAAGGCAAAAATAAATAAGTTCTTTGAAACCAATGAGAACAAAGACACAACCTACCAGAATCTCTGGGATACAGCCAGAGCAGTGTTTAGAGGGAAATTTATAGCACTAAATGCCCACAGGAGAAACCAAGAAAGATCTAAAATCAATACCCTAACATCACAATTAAAAGAACTAGAGATGCAAGAGCAAACAAACTCAAAAGCTAGCAGAAGACAAGAAAAAACTAAGATCAGAGCAGAATGAAAGGAGATAGAGACACGAAAGACCCTTCAAAAAAATCAATGAATCCAGGAGCTGGTTTTTTTAGAAGATCAACCAAATAGATAGACTGCTAGCCAGACCAAGAAAGAAGGGAAGATAAATAAATCAAATAGACAAAATAAAAAATGATAAAGGGGATACCACCACTGATCCCACAGAAATAAACTACCATCAGAGAATACTATGAACACCTCTATGCAAATAAACTGGAAAATCTAGAAGAAATGAATAAGTTCCTGGATACATACACCCTCCCAAGACTAAATCAGGAAGAAGTCGAATCCTTGAATAGACCAATAACATGGTCTGAAATTGAGGCAGTAATTAATAGCCTGCCAAGCAAGTAAAAGCCTAGGAGCAGACAGATTCACAGCCAAATTCTACCAGAGGTACAAAGAGTAGCTGGTGCCATTCCTTCTGAAACTATTCCAAACAATAGTAAAAGAGGGAATCCACCGTAACTCATTTTATGAGGCCAGCATCGTCCTGATACCAAAACCTGGCAGAGACACAACAACAACAAAAAATTTCAGGCCAAAATCCCTGATGGACATTGATGCAAAAATCCTCGATAAAATACTGGCAAACTGAATCCAGCAGCACATCAAAAAGCTTACCCACCAAGATCAAGTTGGCTTTATCCCTGGGATGCAAGGCTGGTTCACAAATCAATAAATGTAATCCATCACATAAACAGAACCAAAGACAAAACCACATGATTATCTCAATAGATGGAGAAAAGGCCTTTGATAAAATTCAACACCCCTTCATGCTAAAAACTGTCAGTAAACTAGGTATTGATGGAACATATCTCAAAGTAATAAGAACTGTTTATGACAAACCCACAGCCAATATCATACTGAATGGGCAAAATCTGGAGGCATTCCCTTAGAAAACCAGCACAAGGTAAAGATGCCCTCTCTTACCACTCCTATTCAACATAGTATTGGAAGTTCTGGCCAAGGCAATCAGGCAAGAGAAATAAATAAAGGGAATTCAAATAGGAAGAGAGGAAGTCAAATTGTCTCTGTTTGCATATGACATGATTGTATATTTAGAAAACACCATTGCCTCAGCCCAAGATCTCCTTAAGCTGATAAGCAACTTCAGCAAAATCTCAGGATACAAAATCGATGGGCAAAAATCACAAGCATTCCTATACACCAATAATAGAGAAACAGAGAGCCAAATCATGAGTGAACTCCCATTCACAATTGCTACAAAGAGAGTAAAATACCTAGGAATACAACTTACAAGGGATGTGGAGGACCTCTTCAAGAACTACAAACCATTGCTCAAGGAAATAAGAGAGGACACAAACAAATGGAAAAACATTCCATGCTCATGGATAGGAAAAATCAATATCATGAAAATGGCTATACTGCCAAAATAATTTATAGATTCAATAGTATCCCCATCAAGCTACCATTGACTTTCTTCACAGAATTGGAAAAAACTACTTTAAATTTCATGCAGAACCAAGAAAGAGCCTATATAGCCAAGAAAATCTTAAGCAAAAAGAACAAAGCTGGAGGCATCATGCTACCTGACTTCAAACTATACTACAAGGCTGCAGTAAGCAAAACAGCATGGTACTGGTACCAATACAGATATATAGACCAAAGGAACAGAATAGAGTCCTCAGAAATAACACCACACATCTACAATCACCTGATCTTTGACACACCTGACCAAAACAAGCAATGGGGAAAGGATTCCCTATTTAATAATGGTGTTGGGAAAACTGGCTAGCCATATGCAGAAAACTGAAACTGGACCCCTTCCTTACACATTATACAATTAACTCAAGATAGATTAAAGACTTAAATGTAAAACTCAAGATGGATTAAACATTTAAACATAAAACCTAAAACCATAAAACCCTAGAAGAAAACCTAGCCAACACCATTCAGGACAGGCATGGGCAAAGACTTCATGACTGAAACACCAATAGCAATGGCAACAAAAGCCAAAATTGACAAATGGGACCTAATTAAACTAAAGAGCTCCTGAACAGCAAAAAAAAAACTATCATCAGAGTGAATAGACAACCTACAGAATGGGAGAAAATTTTTGCAGTCTATTTGACAAAGGGCTAATATCCAGAATCTTCAAAGAACTTAAACAAGTTTACAAGAAAAAATAAAACAACCCCATCAAAAAGTGGGTGAAGGATATGAACACACACTTCTCAAAAGAAGACATTTATGCAGTCAACAAACATGAAAAAAAGCTCATCATCACTGGTCATTAGAGAAATGCAAATCAAAACCACATTGAGATACTATCTCACCAGGTAGAATGGCGATCATTAAAAAGTCAGGAAACGCGGGAGGCTGAGGCAGGAGAATGGTGTGGACCTGGGAGGCGGAGCTTGCAGTGAGCCGAGATTGCGCCACTGCACTCCAGCCAGGGTGACAGAGCGAGACTCCATCTCAAAAAAAAAAAAAAAAAAAAAAAGTCAGGAAACGACAGATGCTGGAGAGGATGTGGAGAAAGAAATAGGAACCCTTTTACACTGTTGGTGGGAGTGTAAATTAGTTCAACCATTGTGGAAGACAGTGTGGCGATTCCTCAAGGATCTAGAACCAGAAATACCATGTGACCTAGCAATCTCATTACTGGTTATATACCCAATGGATTATAAATCATTCTATTATACAGACACATGCACCCATATGTTTATTGCAGCACTGTTCACAATAGCAAAGACTTGGAACCAGCCCAAATGTCCATCAATGATAGACTGGATAAAGAAAATGTGGCACATATACACCTTGGAATACTATGCAGCCATAAAAAAGGATGAGTTTATGTCCTTTGCAGGGACTTGGATGAAGCTGGAAACCATCATTCTCAGCAAACTAACACAAGAACAGAAAACCAAACACCACATGTTCTCACTCATAAGTGGGAGTTGAACAATGAGAACACATGGACACAGGCAGGGGAACATCACACACTGGGGCCTGTCAGTGGGTAGGGGGATAGGGGAGGGATAGCATTAGGAGAAATACCTAATGTAGATGACGGGTTGATGGGTGCAGCAAACCACCATGGCATGTGTATACCTATGTAACAAACCTGTACGTTCTGCACATGTATCTCAGAACTTATAGTATAATAATAGTAATAAACAAGAAAAAAACTGAAAAAATAAGAAAATGATCATTTGCTCTTTAATTTTAAAGGCAGTTGTTATAATATACGATTCCTATTAATTTTTGTAAAATTATCTTGTGCTGTTGCACCTTGCTAAAGATTTTAATAGTTCTTGTATATTTTCCACTGGTTCTCTTGTGATTTCAAATCATAACACTGGAAAATAGTGCTACTTTTTAAAAAACACAGATCTAAATAAATAATAAATACAGATAAATATATATATCTAAATAATAAATACAGATTTAAAAAAGCAGATCTTGCTTTGCATGTCTTTAGTATGCATGAATTTCAGTTATCATGGTCTAAATTAAACCAATCCCCAAACAACACAGTTCAAATTTTAGTTACCATGTAATATTAACTGTATTTGCATAAAGGATGAAATTTTCTGCTAGCTATTAATTCTAAAAATCACCACCTAATTACAGATGCACATCATAATTAACGACCAATCACATCACTTCTTTCAAAGTCTGCAGTGATTTGTGCAGTAACTGTGCACCTGGTACTCAGTTTACACACAGACAGCAAAGCATAGAGTTGTGCTGGCTGCTTGTCTGCTATTTATAAATCCATGATATTTTACAAGAATAAATAATTCTTGTAAAGAAGAATCAGCTAACAAAGATAAAAGTGCTGCAAAGAAACAAAAAGGGATAACACTGGAAGGAAAGTATACAGCGGACATAAATGGAGTTATAGAGGAAATAACTGACCATGGGACTACAGACACTGTCACTGTTCCTGTTATTCTAGTTAAGCAGCCAGAGCAATTTAGCTAACTTAGTGATATAAATTAGGAAAGTGGTTGTATGAAAAGAATAAATGTGTTCTTGTAGAAGTGATACTGAGAAAAAACTTGCCATTAAAGGAACATTCAGAATTATTTCACAGCGTTGAAAGTACAAAGAATGTTGGAAGATGATCCATATTCAGAAAGGAGCATAATTCACCAAAGCGTAGTAAAGATGCTTGCTCCTTATAGTAAGTTACATCATGAGAGGGAGGCAAGCACTATTTAAACTACTCTTGATAAGTTTCTTTTACAAAGAAATAAAACACTTTAATTTCAACGCTTTTAATGTTTTAAGTTATATCGTACCAAAAAAAATTAGCCTTCACTAATTTTTTGTCCCCATATAAATTTATTACCAATAGTAAATGAGTGTTTAAAGTCTTGACAAAAATTTTGAAAGGTAATAGAACAAAGACCACTTTGTACATTTTTAGCTCTCTGGTCATTTTTATGGTTCTGCCTGGCAATGCAAAGCCAGCACTAACTATACCCTCTATCTTTTCATATCAGCTGAAATCTTCAGAACAAAAATAAGTAACATTGGTAAGAAAAGCAATCACTTAAAGGATGAATGGGCTAGATAGAGCATCTTGGGACACAATAATGTTTTCTAAAAAATTTGTGGCATTATTTTCTGGAGATATATGTTGGGAGGAGATGCTCAAGGCTGGTTTTATGTTCTTTCCATTTATGGGCTTTTATTTTTAAGTTTGTATTTATAAATGTTTTGGAGAAGTGTTTGTGAGCTTCAAGAGGATTGCTGCACATTGGCCTCATAGCCTGTTCTTACCTCCAAGTTTGATTGTTCAAATTAAGGGTCTTTGTGGTAATGTGCTGCTAGGATCTTTTCTTACTCCCTAAGAAACATGTATGCACCTTAGGAAGGATAGTGTGAGTTGCCCTCACCTTAGATTGAATTGATTACTGTATAACAACGATTTACATATATTTCCAATTAAAAAAATACACACACGTGTGTGTGTGTGTGTGTGTCTTGCTATTTTAGTGAGCTTCTTAGAAGAGATCAGGGTCAAATCATTATGATCAAATTACTATTTTCCCCGGAAATTCACAACTCTTTTTTCTTTAGAATTATTCTTTGCTATTCAGAAATGTTTAACCATTGAAGCACACATAAGAGGAGTCCATTGTTACCTTAATTCAATATTTTCATGTGTGATTTCACCATCGGAAGAAAGGACTGGAATTAGAAAGTTCGGCATCTGATAATGTATTTAGAAGGCTGAATAATCTTTATGATTTCCTTCGTCAAGGCCTTTTTTTTTTTTTTTTTTGGTCTAGACATTATCATGTATTGATGAAAACAAACAGAACAAAACAGAGAAGTGAAAGTGTGAGAAATTATGTTTCATTTTGGTTGAATTTTTTTCAGTATTTAAATTGTTATTATAAGTTAACCCCATATCTAGAGCATATAAACATGATAAGAAATGGCTCATTAGAGCAATAATGGCTACTGAAAAATTAATAGTGTTGGCTTTGAATGAAAAAAATTCCCCTCCCAGCATAGATCACTGGATTCTTGCATTATTAAAACTAGCTAAACTAGCATACAGATCCTTAAAGTGTCCGATAAACAGTGGGAATATGAATTAATTTGGACTTCTAACCTAGAGCAAGGCTTTACATAATTTAGATCCTGTTAGAAGATACTCAGAGTTTTAGCAAATACTGACTTTTGGCCAACATCCAAGTGAAGATCCACACTTCTTAAGTCTCCTTCTGCCTCATTTCTCTCCATACTGAATGCAATTTTTCACTTTTATCTTTCCTCTGCCATTGTTTTGTTTATTTTAGTATTTTTTGCTCCAAAAAAATGATTTAAATAGTCTTCCTGAAAATACAATGAAAACTACCCTGTGATTGTTTCTTGAGAGAATGATTTTAATTTGTGATATGAAGGTATTGGACGGTAAACACAACTCAAATAATGTCCATGATTGCTACTGTAATTACATTCATCGTGATAACAGAATGGGGCAACTTTGTTTCTTTCTAAAGCCATGCCACTCATCATAGATTTATAGACATTTCAGTTCTATGGAGACAGTGTATCAATGTATAAATGGTCTAATATGTAGTGCTCCTAGGTTTGAAACATTGCGTCTGGTTTTGTTTTAAAAGCACATATTTTTCTAAAGAAATAAAGTCTTACAGGTAAACTGAAGATGTATAAAAGGGAAAATAAGTTAGTTGTATGCCAATTATAAATAGATGTAAGCTCCCTATCGTAGTCATTTTAAGTTTTTCATTCTATAAACAAGTAAACTTTAGAAAAATAAGAACATACAAAGTAAAACAAACGAGCAAAGGCTCTGTCTTAGTCTGTCCCTGCTGCTATATGAAAATGCCTTAGACTGGGTAATTTCTAAATAACAGAGTATTTCTCACAAGTTTTGGAGGCTGACAAGTCCACAGGATCAAGGCACCAGCAGATTTAGTGTCTGGTGAGAGCCCAGTCTCTGCTTCCAAGATGGTGCCTTGTTGCTGGGTCTCCTCCTGGCAGAAGGGATTAACAGCTCCCCAGCACCTCTCTCTCTCTCTCTCTCTCTCTTTTTTTTTAAATTATACTTAAGTTCTAGGGTACATGTGCACAACGTGCAGGTTTGTTACATGTGCCATGTTGGTGTGCTGTACCCAATAACTCGTCATTTATACTAGGTATATCTCCTAATGCTATCCCTCCCCCCTCCCCCCACCCCACCCGGTATGTGATGTTCCCCTTCCTGTGTCCACGTGTTCTTATTGTTCAATTCCCATCTATGAGTGAGAACATCCGGTGTTTAGTTTTTTGTCCTTGTGATAGTTTGCTGAGAATGATGGTTTCCAGCTTCATCCATGTCCTTACAAAGGACATGAACTCATCCTTTTTTATGGCTGCATAATATTCTATGGTGTATATGCTCCAGCACCTCTTTTTTAAGGTCACTAATTGCATTCATGAGAGTTCTGCCCTCATCACCTAATCACCTCCTAGAGATTGCACTTCAGCACTATCACACTGGTGATCAAGTTTTCAAGATATGAATTTTATGGGGACACATTCAGAACATAGCAGCTTCCCATTCTTACAACCCTGAGCTAGGTCTTTTCACCATTTTTGGAATTTACTCTACCAGATGAAGATGTCCCCCTTTCCTCACAAACATGGGATAATATCCAATTTCCTCTGTGGTGACTGATTTTTTTCATTTCACAATGTTATATTGTGACATCTATCTGCAGTGGTGTATCTACTTCCACTATATTTTAATGATTTCGTAGTGATCCAGGGAATAGATGTATTATCATTTATATATTAAATCTCATTTTATTCAACTTTTATGTAGTTTCTCAATTTTTGATTGCAATGAACCCTACGGTAAATATTATTATACTTAAAACATTTTTACAGATCCGTAATTATTTCTTCAGTATAAATTCCTAAAAGTAAATTTTATGGCTAAATGGTGTAGAAAATTGCCAAAGCATAATCTGGATGGGCCATACCAATTTGCATTTTCGCCAGTGGAAATAATAATATAAACATTTGCCACAGAATCCTGTTATTTTATTTTTTTTGAGATGGAGTCTCACTCTGTCGCCCAAGCTAGAGTGCAGGGGTGCAATCTTGGCTCACTGCAAACTCTGCCTCCTGGGTTCACTCCATTCTCCTGCCTCAGCCTCCTGAGGACTACAAGTGCCCGCCACCACACTGGGCTAATTTTTTTTGTATTTTTTTAGTAGAGACAGGGTTTTTTTTTTTTTTTTTTTTTTTTTGAGACGGAGTCTAGCTGTGTCGCCCAGGCTGGAGTGCAGTGGCGCGATCTCGGCTCACTGCAAGCTCCGCCTCCCGGGTTCACGCCATTCTCCCGCCTCAGCCTCCGAGTAGCTGGGACTACAGGCGCCCGCCACCACGCCCGGCTAGTTTTTTGTATTTTTAGTAGAGACGGGGTTTCACCATGTTAGCCAGGATGGTCTCGATCTCCTGACCTCGTGATCCACCCGCCTCGGCCTCCCAAAGTGCTGGGATTACAGGCTTGAGCCACCGCGCCCGGCGAGACAGGGTTTTACTGTGTTAGCCTGGATGGTCTTGATCTCCTGACCTCGTGATCTGCCCGCCTCGGCCTCCCAAAGTGCTGGGGTTATAGGTGTGAGCCACCACGCCTGGTTCATGTAATTTTATTTTAATATTTGGTAACTTGTTAAAGACAGAAAATGGTATGCTGTTTTAATTTGCACTTTTTTTCCTTATTTGCAATAATTTGCTTTAAGTGGATTTTCTTTTGCATTTCTTTTGTTTTGTTTTGTAAATTGTCTGTTTGTGACCTTTTTGCATTTTTGTACCAGAAAAACAGCAGATTAGGAAAAGGAAACTAAAAAAGTCAGGTAGATTAAAAACATTCAGTATTACTCAAATTACTCAAAACAGTAGTTACAGCCACACAGTTTTGAGGCACTGAGGATGGTTGTAAACGAAAAAATTATTAATGAATCAGCGTATCTTTCATGCGAAAAGGCTATAAGAAAGTCTTTTCCAGATATCAAAAGGCTTAGAAAATAGAATACTGATGAATCATTTGAAAAAAAACTTTGTCAAAAATTTAGTCTCACTGAAAGATGGAGGAAATTGCACAAGTCCTAATCCATAGTGCCTGATATGTTTAAAGCACTAAGCACTTTACATATATTAACTCTATAGCAGTTACAACCTTCTGGGAGGAATAATAATTTACAAAAAGGACGTATTTACCCTAGGGAAACAGTCAATTTGTATATGCAGAAATGTAACAATAAGAATTATCATACTGTGTTTTATTTAATTTAAGAAACTACGTAAACAAAGCAAATATCCAACAGTAGGGGTCTTGGGATAGGCTAGACCTATCCCAAGGTACATAGGATAGGCTACAATGGGATAGGCTACTATGCAGCCATTAAAAATGATGTTAAAAAACATTTAATGGCACCTACTAGGCACTGTGCTAATTGTTTTGCATTCATTACCTTCTTTAGATACAACTTTATGAGATATGCAGGTTTTTTAGCCTCCTTATACCGATAGAGAAATTGAGTCTTAGAGAAGTTAATTTCTCTAAGACCATAGACCTAG
Organism: Papio anubis; assembly: GCF_008728515.1. Taxonomy (NCBI): domain Eukaryota; kingdom Metazoa; phylum Chordata; class Mammalia; order Primates; family Cercopithecidae; genus Papio; species Papio anubis. The sequence goes on from NC_044989.1 coordinate 76,156,392, forward strand.
CGTTCAAACTGATGTCGGAGTTTGGTGTCCTCACTCCTATCCATATCCAATATGACCCACTCAAGATAGAAAGATACATAGATGACTACCTGGATAAGTTATATGAAAGTTTTTAGTATCATTGGTATTGAGGGTGCTTTTTTTTCCCATTTGTGTGTTTTCTGCAATTAATACTTATCACTTTTGAATTTAAGAAAAATATTAGTGGGAAATGAAGTAAGTTTAAAAAATAGTAAAAAAAGAGAGAGAAGTTTTTGGAAGTAAAGAAGTGAAAGTCCAGAAGAAGAAATTCCAGGCACAGTTGAAATAGACAATATAACTTCTCACAGAAAAAGACTTGGGAGGAGAAACAACCTCACCCTCTTTTGCTTTTTCTACAAGTCTAAAACCTTCAGAGTCAAGGTCAGGTCACCTGGGAAAAATGTGAACCTTTGACTTTTAATTTATAAAGTTATACTCAAGAGGGCTGTCAGGTTTCCAGAAGCTACAGTGGTATATCAGACTGAGTTTAGTCAGGAAAACAGAAGCCTCTATTGGCATTTCAAAGAGAGAGAATTTAATATCGAGAACTATACTATGGAACTAATGGATTACTTGGATGTGCAAAAGAGGGGAAGAAAGGAACTGGAAGAGAAAGCACAAATCAAAGATGATGCTCAGAGATTAGGGGCAGCTAGTGTTGCTGGCTGGAGTCCATGTGTCCACACGTATTGCTTCCCTGTTACAGACTCTTTAGCCATTGGTTCCAGATTTGCTGAAGGTTTTCAGAAATCTTAATTTTCGCAACCAGGGCTGGCACCTCCATCAATGTTGTCATCATTGTGTGCTGTAGATGCTGCTTTTGCTGCCAAAGGTGCTTCCAATAAATGAAGATGAAAAGAGTCACTTCTTCCCATTCTCTTCTTTTATCACGTCTGCCTCCAAGTGGCAGAATCTAATTGGAATTCAGTTGGTAAGTGAGATAGAAAAATAAAGTTTGCCGTTTTCAAGCTTCCTATCATACCTAGCAGAGCACAGAAATGTGAGGATAGGGGTTGAGAGCAAAGGCACAAATGACCGACGTTGTCTACCCTTTTGTCTATGTAGCATCCTTTCTCATAGTTCTACCCATAATTTATTTTCCTACAGCATTTCGCTTCTGTCTAATACAACGTCTGTGTCTCCTTGATAAACACTGATGCTATTTCCTCATCTAATTCAACGAACAATTCTTGCTGAATACATAGTGTATAAGCTAAACTATTAAGTTACTCTTTACTAATCTTCTTTGAATGGAAAACAGGGGTAGAGGGGACAGGTGAAATTGGTCAATGTATACAAATATATCTACAATGAAGAAAATCACTTATGGTCCCTGTAGTCCTCATTTCTGTACCTTGTCACAAATTTGTGTTGATAGTCATAAATTTCTTCTTCCCCTATCATTTCACATTTCATTTTTTCTTGGCACTCAGGTCAAGTGTCCGAACTTTCATTCCTGAAATGTTTGAATCACTATTCATTTTTCCTTTTTTTGGGTTGCTATTGTCTTCTTTTAAGCTTCATTACTGGAATGGAAATGAGAAGAACAGTGTTAGGAAATTCCAGGGGCTCTAAACACAGTCCTACTTGTTCTTACTGTGGGATGGCAACACAATTTCCATTTGATAATTAGCTATCCTTTTTGTCATTTGACTTTGTGACATGAGAAGCTTGAAATATCTGCTGGTACTCTCAGCTTTCTGTTTGATTTAACCAGTGTTGTGTCCTTTAGTGGAAATATTCCTCTCCTGAGAATGAAGGCCTGTAACACAGCAGAGCTTGAGATTATAGGGGTTTGGAAACATTCTGTGTGTGGATTGTTAGGTGTAATAGAGAAGCCCCCACCAATGCCACCGCTCAGTTCCATGACTCATCTTTTCTGGTCATGGCAGAAACAGCATCAAACGTTGTTCATCAGTTCAAAGCCTATGCCAAAGCTTGAAGGACAACACCTCAACCTTGCGGGTTATATAATTGAGTCATCTGTAGGCTACACTACTATTATTTCAACCATGCTACTTCTGGATGCAAGAAAACCATACTAAAAATAGTGGATTTTGTACATGTGAATTCACTGCTGCACTTTTCTGATATAAAACAAATCCCCTAGCGAGAAGCAATGTTGTGTCTCATACCATGATAGTAAATAAGGTACTGTATTAGTTTCCTAGGGCTGGCTTTATGAAGTACCACACACAGGGTGACTTAAAACAACAAAAATCTATTCATTGACAATTCTGGAGGTTAGAAGTCTAAAATCAAGGTACCATGAGGGCCATGAGTCTTCTGAAAGCCCTAGGGAAGAAACCTGCCTTGCCTTTTCCTAAGTTATAAATGCCCACTGGAAAGGAGGGGGAAATGTCTAAAAGGAAGTTTATTCATTACAGTCCATAGACCATATGTGTCACTGTTGGGGTGTCCTGGAGGAGATGAAAGAAATTTGAATATTCCCAGTGTTACCTGGCAATTTATCTGTTTTTAGCAACCACACTAGGTAATTGTCATGTACAATAAAGTTTGAGTGAAGTAAAATTTTAGGAACTTTAGCAATTATTCAGTCAACTAATTATGACTCAAGAGGAGTAGGAAACTACAAGAAGATTTCCCACCCACATATGCATTTGGTTTTGGCTGAATATATCTGGGTATGTGTGTAGATTGCATGATACTTAGCAGGATACATTGTGAGCTTATTGTGTGTATTTATTACTTGAGCATGGTTATGCATATGCAAGTATGTGGGCCATTTTCTGTTGAATTTTAAAAACAATGATAACAAAATGCTGTCTGTGATTTTGGGAAATAGAATTATCAAGGGATTCTGTGAAACAAAGACAGAACTTCTTTAAAGACACCCCAAACATATTTTTCTGACTACTTTATTCTATGTGTAAAGGGAAAATGTCCAGAATGAGGAACATAAATGGTTCATCATTGAAGAGAAAGTACATCTAATTATATCATCTTCTGGAGCTTTTCTTTTTAAATCTCATTTCAAAGTTAGGATAAAGAGAAGTGATCAGTTGCTTGTTATTTTTATCAGAAGTTGGAATTTTTTTTGTTTTTTTTTTGAGAATCTCAGGACAAAAAGAAATGTAAGCTCACAAGCTTTATTTGATTTAAGGTATTGAAGAAGAAATGCAGAAAAAGAGAGTTTGTACATGAGTGATTTTAATTGACTAACAAAGTTAAATACTGCACTGGAAAGGCCTACTGACAACCTGCTAATAGCAAAAAGATAACACAAATCTAAAAATTGCTGTCTTTTTATTGGACAAAGTAAAATAAAATTTTATAACACATCTTGATGTTCCATGTGACTCTATAGAAGAATGCTTAAAGGTCAAGCCTTCAGAAACCAAAAGTTCATGTAAGTCTTTTCATCTTAACTAGAGTGGTAACATCACTTTTCTCTTTGATCTTTTTATTTAAATGTGAATTTCCATTCAACACAAGATTTTAACTGAGCAATTTGTGGAAGGGTTTTTGGGTTTAATTATTAGTTAACAGAGTTTCCACCAGCGGTAAATATTTGTACCATACTGAATGTGTTGAATTAAGGCTTACTGTTAAAGAGAGGAAAGAATTAAATTGCCAAAAACATTACTCAGTTTGTTCCACCTGCAAAGGGCACTGATTTACTTAATCTCACTCTGTCAGTTTTAAAAGCATGATTATAATTGCAAATGCTAAAGTATCAGTTGTCCAAATGACAAGATTGTTGTTAAAGATGAAAGGAGAAAAAAAAGATGACATTTAGAAAAAATAAATCTATTTATTGTTCTACCTCATTTTGCTTTTTTCAGAGGTGCTGGGAAATTTTGTACAGATCAAAGGAAATGAAAAATACATAAATTTGCTGAAAATATCAGAGTAAAAAGTCTCAAAGAGAGAAAAAAGAAGGAAAGGTTGTAAATTAAAGAAATAAGAGAAAGAAAGAATTTAATTAAACCCCAAATACCAGTTAAAAGGAGTAAGAGAAAAGCAAGTAACCCATAGAGATCTCTATTCAATGGGAGCCAGAAGAAAGCTTTGCTAAGGTCAACCTTATCAGCAAGACGCAAGTTTAGCTCTTGGTTCTTAGGAAACGTATATATACTCTCTGCCATTTTGAGGGACTAGGGTTGGTTTCTTATGTAAAGTATTGGCGCACACACCACTTGTGGGATGCTAGGTAAGTCACTGAGAAGCATATCAAACATGTACTTGGGCTGTCACATCTGTTAGATTTCTCAGTCATGTTTCCACCATGCACCACAAAAGAAATCTCCTTGCTTGTGATAACTATTTTGTTGGAGGGAAGGGTAAATACTACTGTATGTCACATAGGTTCTTGGTCAAGTCAAGAGAATTTTTGAACTTTCTTTGATTTCAAAGGCGAGACCACCTTCTGCTCTAGACCAGTTTACAGTAGAAGATTAGCATTTCAGTGACAACTGGAAATATTAAAGGAAAGCAGGTCTGTTCCATTTTGTTGCCAGTTGAGACAGAACAGTCAAAATGTTGACAAATGTAATATGCATATAGAAGTTACTATGAGAATTAAGTGACTTAATGCATATAAAGACATTAGTTTTATGTCTGGCAAATAGTAAGCACTTGCTATTATTGTTCAAGTATACAATTAGTTACATGTATTTGTGTGGATCAGAGAACCCAACCATACATAACAAAGGGTTCTCAATGTACAATTTTAGGGCTGGGTGCAGTGGCTTATGCCTGTAATCACAGCACTTTGGGAGGCTGAGGCGGACAGATCACTTGTGGTCAGGAGTTCGAGACTAGCCTGGACAGCATGGTGAAACCCTGTCTCTACTAAAAACACAGAAATTAGCCGGGAGTTGTGGCATGCGCCTGCAATCCCAGCTACTTGGGAGGCTGAGGCAGGAGAATTGCTTGAACCTGGGAGGTGGAGGTTGCAGTGAGCCAAGATCAGGCCACCGCACTCCCTGCCTGGGAAACAGATTGAGACTCTGTCTCAAAAAACCAAAACCAAAAAAACAAAAAACAAAACCCCAAAATTAGCCAGTTGTGGTGGCGGGCACCAGTAGTCCCAGCTACTCAAGAGCCTAAGACAGGATAATTGCTTGAACCTGGGAGGCGGAGGTTGCTGGTGACCCGAGATGGTGCCACTGCACCTGAGCCTGGGAGAAAGAGTGAGACTCCGTCTTAAAAAAAAAAAAAAAATCACATAACAAGGTTATAACTGGAACCACTGAATCAGCTTTGAGGTATTATTTTTCAAAATTGCTGGAAAAAAGCCTTCAGCATAGCATTGGTGTTGTTTCTGAGAGACCGCAGCCGTTAGCAGAAAAAGCCCTATCTCTGGTATCAGACAGATGCGAGTTAACATCTCAGTTCTGCCACTTAATAGTTGGGTGACCTTCATCAAGTTGCTTTGACTCATCTTCAGTTTTTCAATCTATGAAATGCAGCTTGTGATGAGCAGGAAACTGGCATGCTTTGCGTGATTCTAGGCACACATAAGGTGCTTGACATATGTGCATATCCTCAGGTTCTCATTCTCTTAATATGATCTATCACTTAAGAGTATTTAGGTTTGTGCAGGAAAAAAATTGCTTATCAACTTACATAGCAATGCAGATTAGTCTTATGCTAAGGAGGTATTTCATGTTCCAGATATAATTTAGTTTCTTTCATATCCGTGTTGTCAATTTTCTTTTTGATCTTAGACTTAGCTAAGTGTATGATACTTTAGAATTCCTTAAAATCAGTCTTTGTTTAACAGCAATATATTTTTAGCTTTGTCAAATATTCTTGGCTTTCAAAGTAGAATTCTCTTTCATGGATAATAAAATAATCAAATCTGAGATCAATAAAACATTTTCCCCCAATTTGGATAAAACAAAGTTGAAAAAAAGACTCCTATTATTTTATTTTAATAAGGGAAGCAACATATTTACTTCTGTGTTCTCGACTTTAGCAGTCCTGCAGTTGGGTAAACTTTTCATAGTTCTATTTGCTTTTGAAAGATTAATAACAGAGGTGTATCCAGAGGCTGACTCTTTCTCTACCCTTTTACCTTCTAGAGTGGTGGCACAAAAACTTTTTGGTCATGTATTGCAGTGGTAAAATAAGAACATTTGAGATTTTACTTGTTTGAGTAAATATATGCATTTATATGTTCTGTATGGTACATTAGCACACATCATATTACATATTATGCACATTGTAAAGTGTATCCTAAAACAGAAATAAAAAAGATTGAAAGAAAGATGAACTAAACTATATATTTTAAAAATATTTTGGTAAGCATAATGGTTTCAGACTATTGCAATTTTCCACTTTTTCATGGCATAATATACAAATAGGGTGATTTTTATTACAAATGATTGAGGATGCAAATTGGTGTTTTGAATAGCCTCCTTAAGATTTTTGACTGATGTGAACTGACTTTTTGTCAAACCTGTTTATATTATCATTGTTTTCTGTAGTGGCATATTGAAATAAAGTTTGTTCTTAAAGAAGGAGTTAGTGTCAACTCTGCCATTTCCTGTTAGTCACTTCTACTTGCATGATTAGAATTTTGTTTGTGGTTTTGTTGTAAGAATCTTTTAGTGACTTACCCATTAAAGTTAATTTCAATAGATAATACTCTTAAATCTTCTTAATTAGTCACACACAAAGTGCACCTTGTCACCATGTAGTGGAAATGAGCCAGGGAGGGAGAATGCTGGATCGACCTCTCCCATATGTGGAACCTCATTCTTTCCTTAGGACACCTCATCCAGAGTAGGTCAGTGTAACCCTCTGATTTGTAGACAAGCAGGGAATATCCTGGTCAATCCATCTATCAAATACTTGCGAAGTGCAATTCCTTGTTTGTTCGGGGAGAAAAGATAAGTAAAAATAGAACTGCCAATATTTTATTTCACATTCCACCGGTCACCTCTTCAGCCCCTGCATTGAATTTGAGAGACACCCTTGGTAAGAGTATGGGTCAGTAAATCTTTTCTGTGAAGGGGCAGATAATAAATGTTTTCAGCTTTGTGAGCCAGATAGCCTTGTTGAAACTCTTCAACTCAACCACTGTGTAGTGCCAAGACATCTATAGACAATACAAAAGTAAATGACCGTGGCCATGTTCCAATAAAATTTCATTTACAAAAACTGGCATTTGGTCAGATTTGAAATGGAGATACTAGTTTGTCAACTTGTTGTCTAGAGAATACTGAGCTTGATCAAAACTAATAAAATAATGAATCCCATATTTACCAGAAAATGACTTGAGAAAAAAGCCTTTGAAGGGGATGGCTTAGCTTAACTCAGCAGTCTCATTTACAAATCACATTGGACTGCACAACTTTCATGCTGCTAATTGATAAGCTGATGTAGCCTTCTCTCCATCTCTGATTCATTTGCTGTCTTTTTCAATCACACACACATATACGTACATGCACACACTGACACCCACACCCATATGGTAACGAGGTAGCTGCTGTGTGTTGAAAATTAATGAGAAGATATAAAGGGAGATTCAGATGTGCTCTGACTGGTGCAGTTGTAAGTTTGTGGCAGGAAGAATAAAGAGACTTTCCCAAATGGCAAGACATCTTCTTTCTTTTAGCAACTCTCAAAAACTTTAGCAAATCAAGAATGCTTTAGCAAATCCTGAGCAAATTATGTCAAGGAAATATGGACAAAATTGAAGGAAGACAAACACCTCAGGTAACAAGTTACAATGAAAGGGAATTAGCAGAAGTGTTTTTTTTTTTTTTCCCCACACAGTGAGGCAGGAGGGAATCTTTGTCCAATAGAGTCCCTGCCTTTTGTGGTAACTTCCATGTTTTCACTTCTACTCTATTTACATTTTCTTCCACCTTTTATGTGGTTTTCCAACCCTCTTCCCCAATTGCTTCGGGTCTTTAAGACATCCAGAATCCCCTACGAAAGGACTCCACATTGGTCAGCTTTGCCCCTAAATTGGCCCTTCTCCTCACTTTCTTCTTCCCATGAAATAGTAGTACATGTAGATGATAATTATTTTCATTAGTGAGCCCTCATAACTATAGCATGATAGATGCAGGACTTAGCTCATCACACTATCCAGGGAAACTGCAGGAACAGAGTTTTTTTTTTTTTTTTTTTTTTTTTGTTTTTTTTTAAACATGTAAAGCAGAAGTTATTGATTGTGTAGTCATCCACATTTAGTTAACTTCCCAGTGTGGTCAGGCAAACATGATAAAGGGAACCAAATTACCTCATTTTCTTGGACTTTGGGCTTAACTGACAATTTTATATAAATCTTTTTACTAACACCAAGAGGCATTTTAGTAGAATAGATTGTTTCATAGGAATGCAATTCCCAGATAACTAGAGCTGACTCAGTTAAGGGAAGTGGGGAAAATCTGCATTATTATGTAGGGCTTGTCAGGCATGGTGTTAGATTCCTAATAAGTTTTGATTTATTTAGTCCTTCAACAGATGTAAGGACTAAGTATTATGCTATTTTAAAATCTTACAAAGAAGAAACTACAGTTTTGAGAGGTTAAGTAACTTGTCCAAGCTCACAAGCTGGAGAGGGGGCAGAATTTTGACCCAGACCCCAACCTGCTTCCACTGTCTGATGCAACCCTTCTTAATTTTAAAAGTTTGCATTTGCATGGTCCTAGTTTTAAGTATTGTCATAAACTCTTCTACCTTAACAAAGGATGTTAAATATTTTTCAGGTTGTTCTTGATAATCCAGTGTTGGCATATGAATCATAGCCCCACAGGGACTTTTGAAGTATGAGGGATATTTGTCTTGGGGTCCCATCTGGAGTGTTTTTTTTTTGAGCTCTTATGTCTATTTTTGATCAGTTTTCCATCTTCATTTTTATCAACAGGCTTTTGACTGTCACTTCCTATTTATCTGTCCGTGACTGCCTTTCTCAGGTTAGCTAGTACTATCCATTTCTAATTTCCAGTCTAATGTCCTGATGACTGCCAAACCAGACAACCACGCCTACTAGAATTATGTCTAAAGGTGGTGGTGTTTTTAGATCAGAGTGAGAATCTGAAGAGAGGACTAGAACATAATTATTTCAGCTTGTCACAGACATTTTATTATTCGTCTCAGTAGTCTTAACTTTATTCTGTAAAATTGAGATCCCTGGACAAGTGAGCTGGAGAAAATTGAGACTTTATCATGTTTATCTTAGGTATATTTTAGAAAAAAATTCCCATAACCTAATTTTTTCTAAATATTTACTTTCAAGTCCAGCTTGCTAAACTTGTTTCTTTTTTTACTCCTTTGCCTGTCTGATATGTTTTGACTCTGTGTCCCTACCCAAATCTCACCTTGAAGAGTAATAACCCCCATGTGTCAAGGGCAGGACCAGGTGTAGGTAACTGAATCATGGGGGCAGTTCCCCATGCTGTTCTGATGATAATGAGTAAGTCTCATGAGATCTAATGGTTTTTTAAGCGTGTGGCATTTCCCCTGCTTGTGCTTATTCTCTCTCCTGCTGCCCTGTGAAGAAGTGCATCCTGTCATGATAGGAAGTTTCCTGAGGCCTCCTCAGCCAAGCAGGAGGTATTTTTTCAAAACAGTGTCAGAATGGACTAATACAGTAAATTGGTACTGGCAGAGTGGGGTGCTACTATAACGATACCTAAAAATGTGGAAGTGACTTTGGAATTGTGTAACAGGCAGAGATTGGAACAGTCTTGAGGGCTCAGAGGAAGACAGAAAGATATGGGAAAGTTTGGAATTTCCTAGAGACTTTTTAAATGGCTTTGACCAAAATGCTGATAATGATATGGACAATGAATTCCAAGTTGAGGTGGTCTCAGATGGAGATGAGAAACTTGTTGGGAAGTGGAGTAAAGGTGACTCTTGCTATGCTTTAGCAACAAGACTGGTGACATTTTGCCCCTGTCCTAGAGATCTGTGGAAATTTGTACTTGAGAAAGATGATTTAGGGTATCTGGCAGGAGAAATTTCTAAGCAGCAAAGCATTCAAGATATAACTTAGGTGCTCTTAAAAGCGTTCAGTTTTATGCATTCAGAAAGATGGTTTGGAATTGGAACTTAACGTTTACAAGGGAAGCAGAGCATAAAAGCTTAGAAAATTTACAGCCTGATGATGCAGTGGAAAAGAAAAACCCATTTTCTGAAGAGAAATCAAAACCAGCTGCAGAAATTTGCATAAGTAACAAGAAGTCAAATGTTAATTGCCAAGACAATAGAGAAAATGTTTCCATGGCATATCAGAGGTCTTTATGGCAGTCCCTCCCATCATATGCCCAGAGGCCTAGGAGGAAAAAATGATGTCAGGGGTTGGGTCCTGGGCCTTGCTGCTTTGTGCACTCTTGGGACTTGGTGCCCTGGATTCCAGCCGTGGCTAAAAAGGTACAAGGTAAGGTACAGCTCAGGCCATTGCTTCAGAGGGTGCAAGCCCCAAGCCTTGGAGAGTTGCATGTGGTGTTGAGCCTGAGGGTGCACAGAAGTCAATAATCAAGGTTTGGGAACCTCTGCCTAGATTTCAGAGGATGTATGGAAATGCCTGCATATCCAGGCAGAAGTTTGCTGCAGGGGTAGAGCCCACATGGAGAACCTCTGTGAGGGCAGTGAGGAAGGGAAATGTTGGAGTGGGAGCCCCCACACAGTGTCCCCACTGGGGCACTGCCTGGTGGAGCTGTGAGAAGAGGTCCACCATCCTTGAGACCCCAGAATGGTAGATCCACTGACAGCTTGCACCATGCACCTAGAAAAACCACAGACACTCAATGCCAGCCCATGGAAGTAGCCAGAAGTGGCACTGTACTCTGCAAAGCCACAGGAGTGGAGCTTCCCAAGGCCGTGGGAACCCCTCTCTTGCACCAATGTGAACTGGATGTGAGAAATGGAGTCAAAGGAGATCGTTTTAAAACTTTAAGGTTTAATGACTGTCCTATTGGATTTTGGACTTGCATGGGGCCTGTAGCCCCTTTGTGTTGGTCAATTTTACCCATTTGGAATGGGTGTATTTACCCAAGGACTGTATCCCCTTTGTATCTAGGAAGTAACTAACTTGCTTTTTGTTTTACAGGCTCATAGGCAGAAGAGACTTGTCTTGCCTTACATGAGACTTTGGACTTTGACTGTTGGGTTAATTCTGGAATGAGTTAAGACTTTGGGGAACTGTTGGAAGGGCATGATTATGTTTTGAAATGTGAGGACATGAGATTTGAGAGGGGCAGTGGTGGAATAATATGGTTTGGCTCTGTGTTCCCACCTAAATCTCACCTTGGATTGTAATAATCCCCACATGTCAAGGGCGGGACCAGGTGGAGGTAATTGAATCATGGGGGCAGTTTCTCTCATGATAGTCTTGTAATAATGAATGAGTGTTATGAGATCTGATGATTTTATAAGCGTCTGGCACTCCCCTTGCACCCATTCTCCCTTCTGCTGCCCTGTGAAGAGGTGACTTCCACCATGATTGTAAGTTTCCTGAGGCCTCCTCAGCCATGCAGTACCATTAGTCAGTTAAACTTCTTCTCTTTATAAATTACACAGTCTCAGGTATTTCTTCATAGCAGCATGAGAACAGACTAAAACACCACCTCTTCCATGTACAAAGATTAAGAGTTGAAGACATAACATTTCTCAAACTTGAGAAATACAGAAAAATACAAGTTGAATAGAATGTTATATGTGAGGGATACAAGAAGAGTTCTAGATTTTTGGTGAATTTGGCCTTGATTTCTTTTCTGCTGTTTATGTTAGAGTGAGCTAGTATTCATTCAGAGGCTAAAGTGAAAGGGGTTGCTAATACCAACCTCATGGAGCTGTTACAAAAATTAAATAAAATTACTTAAGAAAGTAGCTAGTACATTGTAATATTTTATAAAATGCTGCCTGAAGAGTATTGAATGTAATTTATCAAAATATTATGAACTTCGTTTGAAATTAGAACATTCTCAGGGAGGGTGGGGAGGTGTCCCTGCCTGGAAGTTTCTTTCATCCATGAACAGTTATGCATAAGAGAAAGAGGCTGTATAATAGAATGGTTATGGAATGTGATTATAACCAGGACTATTGGCTTGGATAGTTTATGTGTCTGTTGCCACTCCCCCATAGATCTTGAGCTCCTTAAAGATTGGTAATTTCTGATTTATATCTGTATCTTCAGGTGCCAAAACAGAGCTAATTACATAGTTGATACACAGTAAGTGTTTTTTGAATGAAGAAACGGGTGGATGGATGGATGAATGAAAGTGATGAAGAAATTTGTTGTTGCCAGAAGCCAAATGTGCTCATGAGAACCAGTTTCTCACATGACAAGTTCTCCTGTAGATAAGACATGGCCAGAAGAGTGAATTCAAATGTGTTTCAAGGAAGACACTCAGTGTCACAATGATGTACTCTGTTTGCTTTAGGAACCGTGATAAAATCTGATTTCCCTATTTCACCTTTGAAATATATTTTTATTTCTTTCAAGGAATTACTTTAAAATAAATATAGATATAACACTATTTTAAAGGAGGCTCTTATTACATATATTGAGATACAAAACTGCCTAATTCTAGCCCATGAAACATAACAACTGCATGAAATAAAAGCCCAGTACGGCTGTCCTGATGGCCAGTGTTAGTCCTGACCCTCAACTCTAGAATTATAAAATATTTTTCTAGAATTTTTTTTTTTAACAAAACTCTCTACAACAGAGGATTTAAGGACAAGTGAAAAAGACTTGCTGCTAGCAGGGGTTTTATTTAATCACTGTTATCCTCATTATAAATAAGAAATATTTCTTATTGCTTCCTTCAGACACAGCATTTTACTAAATGCTGCCCTCTGTCTCAAGATATAACCTTTATAAATTCAATACACTAATATAAATTTGAAGTCATTAAAATTGCTTAATAATTCCTGAGGCCAACATATAGCTCTGGTGTTTACAGTATCCATGACGAGATTTAGAAACACCACAGCAGGTCAAGATTATGGTAAACTTTTTTATTTGGAGGGAAAAACCTTTTTGTGTTATTGAATAATTTCAGTTGTTCCAAGATTATATTCTGTCTGCTGTTTTCTTTAAATATTGCAAAGTTGTGGGGAAAGTATTTGTATTAGTCCATTTTCATCCTGCTATGAAGAAATACCCAAGACTGGGTAATTTATAGAGAAAAAGAGATACAATTGACTCAAAGTTTCACATGGCTGGAAAGACCTCACAATCATGGTGGAAGGTGAAGGAGGAGCAAAGGCACATCTTATATGGTGACAGGCAAGAGAGCATGTTCAGGGAAACTGCCCTTTATAAAACCATCAGATCTCATGAGATTTATTCACTATGACAAGAACAGCATGGGAAAAACACGTCCCCATGATTCAATTACCTCCCACTGGCTTTCTCCCACAACACAGGGATTATGGGAGCTACAATTCAAAATAAGATTTGGGTGGACCCACAGCCAAACTGTATCAGTATTACTTTCACCAGAGCTAAAAAATGTCCTAGAATTTTTCATACTATGCTGGGTTAGGCAAGTATAGCAGACAGTGGTGATTAGCTATGCAGTATCTATTTCCTTTTCCCTGTTTCCTTGCTAGGATATCCCTAATATTATTTAAGGTAGAAATAGGTTCCATTAAATATTTACCTTCTCTACTCTTGCACTAGGCATCCATGTGGACCAGTTGTTAATAGTAAGAATAAATGGGCGGAGCAAGATGGCCGAATAGGAACAGCTCCAGTCTCCAACTCCCAGCGCCAGCGACACAGAAGACCGGTGATTTCTGCATTTTCAACTGAGGTACTGGGTTCATCTCACTGGGGAGTGCCGGACGATCGGTGCTGGTCAGCTGCTGCAGCCCGACCAGCGAGAGCTGAAGCAGGGCGAGGCATCGCCTCACCTGGGAAGCGCAAGGGGGAAGGGAATCCCTTTTCCTAGCCAGGGGAACTGAGACACACAACACCTGGAAAATCGGGTAACTCCCACCCCAATATTGCGCTTTAAGCAAACAGGCACACCAGGAGATCATATCCCACACCTGGCCGGGAGGGTCCCACGCCCACGGAGCCTCCCTCATTGCTAGCACAGCAGTCTGTGATCTACCGGCAAGGCAGCAGCGAGGCTGGGGGAGGGGCGCCCGCCATTGCTGAGGCTTAAGTAGGTAAACAAAGCTGCTGGGAAGCTCCAACTGGGTGGAGCTCACAGCAGCTCAAGGAAACCTGCCTGTCTCTGTAGACTCCACCTCTGGGGACAGGGCACAGCTACACAACAACAACAACAACAACAACAAAGCAGCAGAAAACTCTGCAGACGCAAACGACTCTGTCTGACAGCTTTGAAGAGAGCAGTGGATCTCCCAACACGGAGGCTGAGATCTGAGAACGGACAGACTGCCTGCTCAAGTGGGTCCCTGACCCCTGAGTAGCCTAACTGGGAGACATCCCCCACTAGGGGCAGTCTGACACCCCACACCTCACAGGGTGGAGTATACCCCTGAGAGGAAGCTTCCAAAGCAAGAATCAGACAGGTACACTCGCTGTTCAGAAATATTCTATCTTCTGCAGCCTCTGCTGCTGATACCCAGGCAAACAGGGTCTGGAGTGGACCTCAAGCAATCTCTAACAGACCTACAGCTGAGGGTCCTGACTGTTAGAAGGAAAACTATCAAACAGGAAGGACACCTACACCAAAACCCCATCAGTATATCACCATCATCAAAGACCAGAGGCAGATAAAACCACAAAGATGGGGAAAAAGCAGGGCAGAAAAGCTGGAAATTCAAAAAATAAGAGCACATCTCCCCCGGCAAAGGAGCGCAGCTCATCGCCAGCAACGGATCAAAGCTGGACGGAAAATGACTTTGACGAGATGAGAGAAGAAGGCTTCAGTCCATCAAATTTCTCAGAGCTAAAGGAGGAATTACGTACCCAGCGCAAAGAAACTAAAAATCTTGAAAAAAAAGTGGAAGAATTGACGGCTAGACTAATTAATGCAGAGAAGGTCATAAACGAAATGAAAGAGATGAAAACCATGACACGAGAAATACGTGACAAATGCACAAGCTTCAGTAACCGACTCGATCAACTGGAAGAAAGAGTATCAGCGATTGAGGATCAAATGAATGAAATGAAGCGAGAAGAGAAACCAAAAGAAAAAAGAAGAAAAAGAAATGAACAAAGCCTGCAAGAAGTATGGGATTATGTAAAAAGACCAAATCTACGTCTGATTGGGGTGCCTGAAAGTGAGGGGGAAAATGGAACCAAGTTGGAAAACACTCTTCAGGATATCATCCAGGAGAACTTCCCCAACCTAGTAGGGCAGGCCAACATTCAAATCCAGGAAATACAGAGAACGCCACAAAGATACTCCTCGAGAAGAGCAACTCCAAGACACATCATTGCCAGATTCACCAAAGTTGAAATGAAGGAAAAAATCTTAAGGGCAGCCAGAGAGAAAGGTCGGGTTACCCACAAAGGGAAGCCCATCAGACTCACAGCAGATCTCTCGGCAGAAACTCTCCAAGCCAGAAGAGAGTGGGGGCCAATATTCAACATTCTTAAAGAAAAGAATTTTAAACCCAGAATTTCATATCCAGCCAAACTAAGTTTCATAAGTGAAGGAGAAATAAAATCCTTTACAGATAAGCAAATGCTTAGAGATTTTGTCACCACTAGGCCTGCCTTACAAGAGACCCTGAAGGAAGCACTCAACATGGAAAGGAACAACCGGTACCAGCCATCGCAAAAACATGCCAAAATGTAAAGACCATCGAGGCTAGGAAGAAACTGCATCAACTAACGAGCAAAATAACCAGTTAATATCATAATGGCAGGATCAAGTTCACACATAACAATCTTAACCTTAAATGTAAATGGACTAAATGCTCCAATTAAAAGACACAGACTGGCAAACTGGATAAAGAGTCAAGACCCATCAGTCTGCTGTATTCAGGAGACCCATCTCACACGCAGAGACATACATAGGCTCAAAATAAAGGGATGGAGGAAGATTTACCAAGCAAATGGAGAACAAAAAAAAGCAGGGGTTGCAATCCTAGTCTCTGATAAAACAGACTTTAAACCATCAAAGATCAAAAGAGACAAAGAAGGCCATTACATAATGGTAAAGGGATCAATTCAACAGGAAGAGCTAACTATCCTAAATATATATGCACCCAATACAGGAGCACCCAGATTCATAAAGCAAGTCCTTAGAGACTTACAAAGAGACTTAGACTCCCATACAATAATAATGGGAGACTTCAACACTCCACTGTCAACATTAGACAGATCAACGAGACAGAAAGTTAACAAGGATATCCAGGAATTGAACTCATCTCTGCAGCAAGCAGACCTAATAGACATCTATAGAACTCTCCACCCCAAATCAACAGAATATACATTCTTCTCAGCACCACATCGTACTTACTCCAAAATTGACCATATAATTGGAAGTAAAGCACTCCTCAGCAAATGTACAAGAACAGAAATTATAACAAACTGTCTCTCAGACCACAGTGCAATCAAACTAGAACTCAGG